>NC_069659.1:181050000-182349583 GCF_027244095.1 Hemicordylus capensis | reverse complement strand
GGGACAGGGATCCATCTTATTTATTTATTATTTCTCTGTGTAAACTGCCCTGAGCCATTTTTGGAAGGGCGGTAGAGAAATTGAATTAATAATAATAATAATAATAATAATAATAATAATAATAATAATAATAATATATTTGTTGTGCTGTTTATTGGATAGGGGAGATATTGCTTTGCTGAAACATTTTGTATTTTTTAGGAAATGTTTTTCTGTCATTTGCTATTCTATTATGGTTAGCCACGTTGCATTTGATCCTGAAGATATAGGGGATATACGTTTATTAAATACAATAAAAATGAAGAGGTTTTTGCATTGACGGGTACAGCCTTCTCTCTGATGGATCCAATAGTTTTGATTAAATAGGTCTATTGGATAGGTTGTTCCCCAACTAAGCCTGCCAGTCAGTGTCTGAATGAGCCTGTGGTCTTTTAAGAAGAGGCATCAGGCTCCTCTGTTTCAACAGGGAAAGGGTGATGTCCACATCATTCTTACACCTTACACTTTTTTTACACATTGAACAACAGAATGTTTTAGTTAGTCATGTGGTATGACTGAACCAGCTGAAATCCAAGCATGCTGTCGTCATGGAGTTGTGAACCATGTAGCGAATCAGTGAAGTTAGAACACAGGGAATTCTGAATGTGGCTTTTTTCTTTTATTTAAAGAATGTAGTAGGAGTAAAAACCAACCATCTGGCACGTTATATATTGTTTTCTACTTTAGCAACTGCACTGTATTTGTCTTTCAATTTGACATCAGCAGTCATTTATTTTGTTTTTCATTTTTCTACTGGGTATTGAATAAAAAAAAGCCTATTTGTGACTTATATGCAACATTGACTTTGGCATGATAAACTGGGTTACTTAACCACCCTTTGATAGTTCACGCAGCAGCACTACATTCAGTTTATAAGCTGGGAAAGAAGAGGAGCTGCACAAGAGAAATGGTATTCACACAACAAATGTATGAACTAGAAATGACAGATGAGCAATGCACCTAGAGTTTCAATTTGAACAGGAGAGACATCTTGTACTTTTGGGATCCAGTCTCCAGGCAACTAGAGATTGGAAAAAAAGCATTCATTTCCTTCCTGTTCTACAACACTAGCCTCCGAATATTATGAAGAGAGTGATAGCAGAAAATGCTTTGGGCTTTACATTGAAAGGTTTTCCAAGAGTAGAACGGACAGCCATCTTTCAGTTGTCTCTTATTTATTTCCATTTCAGGCACAAGAAATGATTATATTAATGCACCTAAAGAAGGGCTGCATGGTTACAGAGATATCTGAATTGCTGCTTGTTTTGTCAGCACCTTTTGAATTGTCTTCTTGCTGTCCTGGCTGCAGAGGAGGAATGACTTTGGCTTTAGTGGGATTCTGAAAGCAATTGAGTAATTATAATGGAAGTTGAGAGTTTGGGGACATGGGAATGGCAGGGTAGTGCGAAGTAGAGAAGAGAAGAGTTTGTTCACAGGAGAGATTTGTATAGAAAAGATCCTCGGGAAGAGTGCAAGTGCAGGAATAGGGCAGTGTTTAATTTTAATTTTAAAAATTAATCTTAGGGTTTACAATGACGAATGAAGCACAGAGGATAGTCCTGAACACACACACACGGTTCAAAACTGCACTCGGTTGTGACTCATGAGCCTCATGAACAAGTCACTCATTATTTCTTCTTTTGGCCTACTCCACCAGGCTGCTGTCAGGTTAAAATGCCATGCAGAATTCATAGGAGATTCATGAAAATTTTTGTTTTCATCAGGCTGAAAAGTTGAGTTTGAGGATTGCCTGGAACTGAATCTCATTTTAGACATGTTTGGATAAGGAAAAATTTCAATGTCTTTCCGGCATTCCTAGATCCCATCTAGCTAGCTAATAAAAATATCTGAGAAATCATGAAACGTGTTTTCTAAATGCACATAGCAATAAGCTTTCTTGATTTGTAAAGGTACTCATGTACCTTTCTGTATAATTTTCACTACAGTACTAGTAGTTCGATATAGCCACCTAATGGTGCAGCGGAGAAGTAAATTGCCTAGGGAGCAAGAGGTTGCTAGTTTGAATCCCCGCTAGTATGTTTCCCAGACCATGGGAAACACCTGTATTGATATAGGAAGATGCTGAAAAGCATGATCTCGTACTGTGTGGGAGATGGCAATGGTAAACTCCTCCTGTATTCTACCAAAGAAAACCAGGAGTCGACACTGACTTGATGGCACAACTTTACTTTACTAGTTCAATATAGTAAAATATTTTTGGGATGTAATCACTGAGTAACCTTTCCTCCATTGATCACATCCCTCCCTGCCCCCAATGAATTGGAGCTTCCCCCCTCATGGCTTCTAAACATAAGATAAGTAACACTGGATCACTGAACACTGAATTAAGAAAAGTAAGCTTATGAGATCACCCATACGTGTGTGTGTGTGTGTGTGTGTGTGTGTGTGTGTGTGTGTCCCTCTGTCAACTTTGCAATGCCTGGACTGATTTGAACCAAATTTGGTACAGTTGCAGGAACCCATAGGACACCTCTGTGACGTATTGTGATGAAGTCATCCATCCCAGTTCCAGAAGGAGGATGTGTGAATATTTGAGGAGCAAGTGTGCTAACTTGTGAACCACCTATCTAATTTGAACCAAACCAAGTAAGACTAATGTCTCTGGAGCGTGGGCAGTTGGCAACGGCTGCTTTGCCCCACACCTTGTGGAGGCCCAGTCAATCAGGCTGTGCCCCGTGACTGTAAAGGCATGCACGAGGCCTTTACATACACACACACACACACAGCATGAGGCTATTGGTTGGCTGCACCTGCACCTGCCTAATGTGACATCCTTGAGCTAGCAGATGTTAGCGTGCAAGTGCAGCATTTGACTAAATTTCAGCCAATATCTGGGAATCCAGTGTGCTTTGAGCAATAAATAGATCTTTATATAGGGTAACAAGTGGGTGTCTTGGAGGGATCCACAAGTCACTTGAAATAACTATTTATTTTCTATACTGCTTTTTATTAAAATTAGCTGGGCCACCCACCACTGCTTTTTCTTCCCCCTCAGCATGCTTCTCACCCCCCAATGCTTTCTGTCAGGCCGGCTAGGCGGCCTGCTTCCTCTCACCCCGCCCACTTCTCACCCCCACCCTGCACTTTCTGGCTGGTGGGCCAGCCTGAAAGCCAGACCGCAACCTTTGCCTGCCCACCCGTTCACTTCTGGTAGCAGCTGTCAACTCCTGCTGGCCAGGCTGGTTCAGACAGCCACCACCTTCTCCTCCCAAAGGCCAGCCCAGCCTGCCATCACCTCCTGCTCCCGCTGCCTGGGACGGGTGAGCCCACCACCACCTTCTCCTCCCAGTGGCTGAGCCACCCGCCGCTGCCGCAGCTGCCACCTCCTCCAGTGGTGCCATCTCCTCCACCACCGGCCGGCATCCCTATCCCCCCCCCATCCCCATTGCTAATCCTAACCTGTAGCTGCTCGCAAACTCTCACGAGAACTGCCATGCATGGGATTAGCGACGGGTATGCCTAGGAGAAATAAATATATAGTTAACCCCAAAGCAGTTTACAGTATAATTAAAACAATGCACAGTTAAGATACAAATTAAAAGTACAAATATTAAGTACAATTATAAGATTTCTCTATTTTAAAAGTTTAAAAAACCCTATATAAAACAGTAACACAGAGAACCCATCAAGCAGCAACAGTTCTCTCATATAAAAATTTCTCACATATAAAAGCCTGGGTGAAGAGCCACATTGTAACTTCTTTTCTAAAAACTGTGATGGACACTGAGCAGCAGATGCCAGCTGGGAGAGCATTGATGTTCTATGATGTTCTACTATGATGTTCTTCGCAGAACTGTCTGTCTTGGGATTGAGTTAAAAGGATTGGCCAACATCCAGATTATTGACACACCAGTTGAAAAGGATTTGCTGTCTTACAAGAGAGGAGAGGTGATTTTCATTGACTCTCTGAAGCCTCCCCACATAAAGTAAAGTGTGCCATCAAGTCGGTGTCAACTCCTGGTGACCACAAAGCCCTGTGGTTGTCTTTGGCAGAATATGATCCAATGTTACTTATCTTATGTTTAGAAGCCATGAGGGGGAAAGCTCCAATTCACTGGGGGCAGGGAGAGATGTGATCAATGGAGGAATGGTTGCTCAGTGATTATGTCCCCAAAATATTTTACTATATTGAACTAGTGAAGTAAAGTTGTGCCGTCAAGTCCGTGTCGACTCCTGGCAACTACAGAGCCCTGTGGTTTTCTTTGGTAGAATGCAGGAGTGGGTTACCAACCATTGCCACCTCTGGCTTGCTAATCAATTCATTTCCCCACTCCACTATTAGGTGGCTGGGCCTCCCCACATACCTGCTGAAAATATGTCCAAGAGGGGAGGAACATATTTTCAAGAGGCACAGTTTGCTTCAGGGGAGAGAAGAACCTCTGATAATCACCCCTCTGCTTTTGCCTAAGAGCAGACACTCTTCTTCCAGCTCATTGTTAATCTGGATGTTGGCATTTGTTCTGATTGTTGGGTTGATCCCTTCTTGTCAATACTCATTTAAATTATTGCTCCCATTTAAGAGGCTGAAATGTACCAGACTTCCAAATATTAATTTTTGTAATAAATCTACTTCTGCAGCCAATTACTGGTTATATCTGACTGAAGCAATACCTTAATAAAACAATCATGACTCAGAAACATTTAATGAAGTATTGACAAAACTGGATCAAATGAATCAGAGGTGGGACAAACAAGCATGCCCATTACAGAGTTCTGGTTCATACAATCAATGTGCGGTGGTAGGCTTCATCCTCCACAAAACAGGATTGATGCAATTCAACACTTGCATAGTTGGCTTTGTGTTGGGATTTTAATGTGTAACTAAGCATTGTCCCTCTTCTTGCCAAAGGCATGCTTATCTCTGTATGTATCTATCTATGTTGGCTAGGGATGTGCGAAATGTTTCGGGTAAAGAACAATCTGTACCCGAAACAGCCAATTTCAGGTGATTCTGATCCAAACCGAATCACCCTTCTAGCCCTCCGAAATTTTTCGGAGCTGAAACGAATCACCCCAGTTTTGGCTCTGAAATATCTGTTGTTTCGGCCCTCCATTTTGTGGCCAATAAATGCCTTCTTCTTCCCCCTCCATTTTGAGCAATGACGTCTATTTGAATTCCCCGCCTTTTTGCCTCCCATTGACTTCAATGCAAAAAGGTCTGATGTGATGTCTACTTGAATTTCGGGTCCCAGGGGCAAAATAGTGGGGTGGGGTGGTAGCACCTAATGGGTGGAGGCAACCACCCCAATTGCAGAGGGATTGGGCAGAGGGCTGTGAATTTTTGAAGATTTAGTGTCTTTTGGGCAGATTGGGGGCATAACGTGGGATCTGGGCCAAAAGAGTGGGGTGGGGTGGTAGCACCTAATGGTTGGAGTTTATCTTCCCAATTGCAGAGGGATTGGGCAAAGGGCTGGTTTTTGGTGAATTGTTGAAGTTTTGGGGTCTTTGTGGCAGATTTGAGGCATAACGTGGGATTGGGGGCAGAAGAGGGGGGTGGGGTGGTAGCTCCTAATGGGTGGAGTCTACTACCCCAATTTCAGAGGGATTGGGCTGATTTTTGGTGAATTGTTGAAATTTACATGTCTTTAAGATTTTTCCTCATAAGGTGTAATGGAGGTTTCAGCAGCCCCATAACTGCACTTGGGGGGTGCTGGGGTGGCCCAGAGTGAGTGGTGGTGTATTGCACATAGGGTGCCAACCACCCCCTTAGGTTTCTAACCCATGGCGTACAGGGTTCTGTTGTTTCTGAGGTGTTCTGAGTGTGGATTCTATGAAAGCAAATGAGATTTTTAATGAGACACCATGAATCCACTCTCATTTGCTATCATAGAATCTACACTCAGAACACCTCAGAAACAACAGAACCCTGTACCCCATGGGTTAGAAACCCATGGGGGTGGTTGGCACCCTATGTGCATTACACCACCACTGGCTCTGGGCCACCCCAGCACCCCCCAAGTGCACTTATGGGGCTGCTGAAAGCTCCATTATACCGTATGAGGGAAAACCTTAGAGACGCGTAAACTTCAACAATTCACCAAAAATCAGCCCTCTGCCCAAATCCTTTGAAAAAATTCAGGTAGCTTCCTTGCCCCACCTTGCACTACCACCAACCCCACACTGCTTTAGGCCACCCCTTTCCCCCTGACGTGAAGCGATACACCCTCCATTATACCTAATGGGGAAAAACCTTAAAGATGCGTAAACTTCAACAATTCACCAAAAATCAGCCCTTTGCCCAATCACTCTCAAATTGGGGTGGTAGCCTCCTCCCATTAGGCACTACCACTCCATCCCACTCTTTTGGCCCATATCCCACGTTATGCCCCCAATCTGCACCAAAGACACTAAAATTTCAAAAATTCACCAAAAATCAGCCCTCTTGCCAATCCCTCTGCAATTTGGGTGGTAGCTTCAACCCATTAGGCACTACCACCCCACCCCACTCTTTTGGCCCCAGGACCCATTTTTAAATCTGAATAAATTTGGATTTGGATTTGGATTAATTCAGATCCGAATCGAATCGGGGGTGATTCGGAAGGGCCTGATTCAGATCCAAAATGAATTGGGGGTGTTTCAGTTTGTATCTGAATCAAAACACCAAAAATCCGAATTGCACACCCCTAATGTTGGCTCCTTGTGGTGGAGTCAGTCTTTAGTTCTGTTGATTGGTTGTTTCATCAGTTCAGTTGGTTCTGCTCTCTCCCTCTTGCAGAAATGACTGCCATCTTGTTAGTTAGTGTTAAGAAATAATAAATTATTAAGGTGTTGTTTCTGCAACTAAACTTAAGCCTCTTGTTTAATTCCTTGTAAATCCTTATAAATCCAGGAAGCACTCTGCAATACTGGGTTATGGACCCAGGTGTGTGTGTGTGTGCGTGCGTGTGTGTGTGTGTGTAACAATCTCAGAGGCGAGGAGTTTTATAGGCAAGGGAGGTGAACAAGATGTCTACTTTTGAATCTGTAAGGAAGCATCCTACTATTGAACTGCTGAATGATACAAACAATACAAATGACAGAAAATGACAACCATTTTCAGAGTCAAGATGTTGCTAAATACAATAGGAGTATCTTATGTTCTGGAGGAAAAGAGACCAATGGAGAATGAAAGGAAACAACAAGAATGGGATTCTGTGCACAAACAAGCCATGAAACATATATCACTGACTGTAAATGATAAGTTAATTTATAATATAGAAGATAAAATTACAGCAAAATAAACGAGAGGAAACTTAAAGGAGATCTTTCAACAAAGAACAATGAACACCCAAGTTTCTCTTATGCTGCAGTTGTGCAATAAAAGATTCAAAGAGGGAGAGTATTTTGGAGAATACTGAGAGTTGGAGTTCTTGGGTTAGACTGCTTCTTAAAAAGCCTTAGCAATGGATAGTTATAGGCCAGTCTCCAGTCTCCCATGGTTGGGCAAAGTGATCAAGAGAGTGGTGGCTAACCCACTCCAGGCAGTTTTGGAGGAAACTGATTATCTAGACCAATTTCAAACTTGTTTTAGAGCTGCCTATGGGGTTGAGACAGCCTGATAGATGACCTGTACCAGGAAAATCGACAGAGGGAGTGTGACTCTGCTGGATCTTGGCAACATTCAATACTATCGACCATGGTATCCTTATGGATAGCCTGGAGGAGTTCGCGATAGGAGGCACTACTTTGCAGTGGTTCTGCTCCTATCTCTCAGGTAGATTCCAGATTAGTGGAGCTTGGTGACTGTTGCTCTTCAAAACAGGAGCTATTATATGGAGTCCTTCATGGCTCCATTCTTTCACCAGTGCTTTTTAATATATAAATGAAACTGTTGGGTGAGATCATCAGGATATTTGGTGCAGGGTGTTATCAGTATGCTGATGACACCCAAATATATTTATTCTTGTTGTTGATTATGTCGTTGTCATCATCATCATCAGCAAATGAAATTCATCCTTTAAATGCTTGCCTACAGGCAGTAATGGGTTGGATGAGGGATAACAAATTGAAGCTGAATCCAAGCAAGACATAGGTGCTCATTGTGGAGGATCAGCATTTGAAAGGATGAGTTAGATCTTCCTGTGCTGGATGGGTTTACATTCCCCCAGAAAGAACAGGTACACAGCTTTGGAGTGCTCTTGGATCCAGGCCTCACCCTGGTATCGCAGGAGCTCCTTCCATCAGCTTAGGTTGATTTGACAGCTGTGTCTATTCCTTGAAGAGAACAATCTCAAAACAGTGGCACATCAGCTGGTAACCTACAGGCTTGACTATTGCAATGCTCTCTATGTGGGGCTGCCTTGTATGTAGTTCAGAAACTTCTGTTAGTCCAAAATGCAGCAGCCAGATGGGTCTCTGGGGTAACCTGGAGAGATCATATTATGCCTGTACTTAAACAGTTGCACTGGCTGCCAATATGTTTCTGGGCAAAATACAAAGCGCTGGTTATTACCTATAAAGCCCTTAATGGCTTAGGTTTGGCTTACTTGAGAGCACCTTCTTCTGTGTGATCCCCACCGCATGTTATGGTCATCTGGAGAGGTCCATCTCCAGTTACCACCGGCATGTCTGGTGGCAACTCAGAACCGGGCCTTCTCTGCAGCTGCTCCTGAACTGTGGAATGCACTCCTGGCAGAAATCTGTGGTTTGGGATCTTTGTTGGCCTTTAAGAGAACCCTTAAAATGTATTGGTTTTGTCTGGCCTTCCAAGGTTTTTAAATTGTTATTGAATGTTTTTAACTGTTTTTAAATGGTTTTAAACTGTTTTAAAATTTGTTTTAAGTTGATTGTTTTAAAAAAGTGTTTGTTAGTTTTTTGCTTTGTTGTTGTGCACTGTCCAGAGCCTTTGGATAGGGCAGTATAAAAATGTAATGAGTAGAGTAGAGTAGAGTAGAGTAGAGTAGAATAGGCAACAAGTACCTAATACTTTGTGCACCAATAATGGTGGGGAATATCCTGGGAAAGAATTGAGCAATACCTAAAGGAACAAGGAATTTAGATTTCTATTAATAACTTTTATTTTAAAACTTGTAAAATTAGTAATTTTAAATGTGGGTTTAGTCTGGTCTTTTAACTTCTTTAACTTTATTAATCTTATACTTTACATTGTATTTCTTTTGTTGGTGTTATAAGCCACCCTGAGTAGTAGTGTACTGGTGGGGCAGGGTATAAATATATTTTTAATTAATAAGCATGAGAAAACAATTCTATACTCCACAGCAAATGGGGTGGTGGAGAAAAAGAACAGAACCCAGATTGAAATGTCTAGAAATATGCTCCTTCATTCAGGTCTGGAAAATAAATACTGGGGAGAAACTGTGATAACTACAACTTATTTACAGGAAAGACTACCCACTAAAACTAAAGGAGTAATACATTTTGAGCTGTGGAATGGCGCAAAACCTAACTTAAAACATATTAGAGTGTTCAGATGTGAGGCATATGCATATGTTCCTAAAGAACAAAGAGGAAAATTAAATTGCAGAAGTGAAGGAATATTCATAGGTTATGAACTGGGTAGCAAAAGCTACAGAATACTTGACCCTATCTCAGAAACTGTTAAACTGATAAGTGTTACATATTTTGATGAGACCAAGGCCAAATACCAATGAAATATCTAACTGTGGCTATATCTTTCCAAAATGTGAGGAGGTTAACCAGCAACCACAACAACAAAATGAGGAAGAAATAATACGCTATGATGCTGTTGAGAGATATAATCGAGATGGGGAGACTGAGATGGAACCAGAAGTGAGACGCTCAAGTTGACATAATAAACAGGCCCCACCTAAAAGATTATCTTTGGCAGCCAGAAAAGAAGAAATACTGGTACCTACAAACTGGTATAACATTGAAAGAATGCCTGATTCAGAAACAGACAAATGGCTGCAAGCAGCAAAGGAGGAGAGTGGATCACTCCCTAAGAACAAAACATGGACTCTTGTAGAGCTACCTGAAGGCTGGAAAGCAAAGGGATGCAAGTGGTTTGTTACATTTGTACAACCAAACGTAATACAGAAGGAGATATCGAGCGATATAAAGTAAGACTGGTTGCCAAAGGATATGCACGAAAATATGGAGAGGATATGAGGAAACATTTGCACCTGTGGTCAAATATTAGACTGCTAATTACAATTGCTGCATCAAGAAGAATGGAAGTACATCATCTGGATGTTAAGATGGCATTTCTATATGGTGACATTAAAGAGGACATATATAAAAAACAATCACCAGGCTTTGAAGAACCAGAAAAAGAAGCACTGTTCTGTAAACATCCAGAAAGTATATATGTGTGAAAACAAGCTGCCAGAGCATGGGATTCAAAATTAAATCAACTACTTCTAAGAGAAGGATTCAAGCAAGAAAAAGCTGGTCCCTGCTTGTATATAAGGTTCAGAGATGGAAGGTGGACATACACCCTCATGTTTGTGAATGACCTAATAGTGTGCCATCAAGATAAGAGAGATCATGATGAATTAGTGAAGAGTTTAAAAAAATAATTGGAAATTAAAGATCTGGGAGAGATTTCCTATTATCTTGGAATGCAAATAAAAAGACAAAAAGATGGAAGTTTTACCTTGAATCTAAAACAAACAATTGTGGACTTAGTAGAGTGTTTTGGCTTGACAGAAGCAAATAAAGTAAACACCCCAATAGAAGTGATTTTTTAAAAGGAGAAATAATGCAGTGAACCACTAGAATATAATGACAAATACAGAGGGGGAATTGGGAAACTGTTGTATATATCAACTGTTTCACTATGGGACATTGCAGCAGCAGTTGGGATATTGTGCATAAGAGTGAACTCACCATCAAAGACTGGACTGCACTTAAAAAGATTGGAAAATATCTAAAAGGCACATCAAATTAAAATACTACGACTAGCTAGTAAAGAATCTAGGTTGATAGGTTACATGGATACTTGCTGGGTTGAAGAAGAGGAAGATAGAAAACCAACCAGTGGGGATGTATCTTTGGGGGTTGTAATTCCCCCCCTGTTAATTAGCAGAGCACTTAAAGAAGCTACCCATTCCAGTTACAGAGCAGAATGCAGAGTTTCATTGTTGCAGCTATTTAGAGAAGACACATGGAGATTCTTGGAGAATAAAATACTAAGTATTTATTGGTGAAGTACACCTTTGGATCGGAAAGACCTAAAGGAAGGAATTTTGACTCTCAACAAGAAATACCTGAAGAGTCATGTCAGGAGTAGAGACAGGTCGAACAGCTAGGGAGACTCTTACTCACTATCTCTACTCCCAATGCCCCTAGTGGTCATTAGGATAGTTGGTGCAAAAGGCTGATGCACTGGAACTCCAACATGTATTGCTGGATGGGGGAGACGTGATTTCATGGATGAGTAAGAAACAGTCTATTCTTGCCCTCTCTTCAATGGGGGTAGAAAATATATTTGCAGTACAGGCTTGCCAAGAAGTAGTATGCTTACAGAAACTCCTTCTGGACATAGAAATAGATGAAACAAGGCCAACTAATGATATATGAGGATAGCCAGAGCTACATCCTTCTCTCGAAAAGTAACAAGACTAACAAAGAAACAAACATATTGACACTAAGTACCACTTTGTAAGGAACTTGTAAGAGAACACAATTATCCACATGACATATTGGGGATCAGAGGAGATGGTAGCAGACACAAAGGCTATTCTCACAATGGTGGGAAACTGGGCTAAAAGAACCCAGCCCAATTTTTCCCCATTGTGAGAACTACCAAGCTCACAGATGACCCGGTGGTTCTCTGGTGGCTAGCCTGCCCAAGTAGCCTTCCCCTTAAATGGGGTTAGTGGGGAGGGTGCTCCACTAATCCTGTTTCCCCATTCATGAGTCACCATGGTGGCAACTCTAAAACAAGCATCCCGGTCTCAGAGATCTCCTGGGGATGTCCCGCACACTCACATGGGGCATCCTGGGACTTCCGAGGGCTGGGTGGCCCCTGATCCCTGTAGCCCCTACCAGCTCTGTTGTCATGTGGGCAGCCAATCTGGCTGCCCAGTAATGAACAACTGTTCATCTGCAGAGAGAGTGGGCACAGAGCCCAGTAAGACTCTCCACACTGCTCGTGTGGAGAGCCTCATACGCATGAAAACTTTTAACTAAAGCTCAGTTTCAGTATTTTCTGGAACCAATGGGACTTGTGAACTGAAGAATGAGACAATGAGAAGGGAAATGTTGGGATTTTACTTTGTAACTGAGCATTTCCTCTCTTTTTGCCTAAGGCATACTTACCTTTGTATGTATGTGTCCATGTTGGGTCCTTGGGTTGGAGTCTTTCTTCAGTTCTGTTGACTGGTTGTATCAGTTCAGTTGGTTTTGCTCTCCCCCTTTTGTAGAAGTGACTGTTATCTTGTTAGCTAGGTCGACCAGGGAGATAGATAATCACAAAAATGGGATTAAGGTGGAACGTGCTCCCTTAACCCCATTTCAGAGGCAATCTCCGCAGGCGGGGTTGATGTCGTGGCACTGCCGCTCACCTCCCGCTGCTTCCCATGCACAGCCAAGACTAGGCTTGGCTGCCTTAGCCTGGTCTTGGCTACAGGTGATAGCATCCTCAATAAATAATTAAGATGTTTCTAAGATGTTTCTGCAACTAAAGCTAAACCTCTTGTTTAATTCCTTATAAATCAAGCAACACTTCGTTCATACTGGGGATAATAATGGTCGGAAGAGGCCAACATGCCATCTCAGTTGTGTATGAGCTGGGGTTTGATTTAGAGCAACTTGATTACTTGACATTTGATAGCTGAATGTGGAAACTGACTCACACTGGAGGTGCAAGGTTTATCTATGGTGCTCAATCTGGGATGGCTCATTTACCCACATAAATTTCCTCTTAGTGCTGCTGTTATCAAGTGGTGAACAAGCAGGTATGAATTACTTTGCTGGTGTCCAGTTCTGAATCACATTTGGGTACCCCACCCTGATCTGATTCACAGAATTCATATATTTTGAATTTAAAAACCTCAAGAATTATAAAACCTAGGAAGAGCTTTTCTGGGTCAGGCCTAAGGCCTATCTAGTCCAACGTTCCATTTCCCACAGTGGTCCTCCAGATGTCTCTGTGAAGCCCTAGAGCAGCAGGTGAAGGCATGCCCCCTCTGCTCCCATTGTTCCCCCACAACTGGTATTCAGAGGCATAAAACCTTATGTGGAGGCAGCACATAACCGTTAAGATAAGTCCTGAATAAGAATTTTGTTTGTGTTGAATTATTGAGAAGATGCTGGCAAATGTTGTCTGACACAAATGAGCAGAGCAGCAAATTGTTCTGGAAAGAAAGAGAGATGCTTTTGAAATATGATTTACACTTATTTTATAAATAATCTTTTAAAAAGGAAGGGTTTTTTTCTTATTATCATCTCAAGATACTACAGTCACTCAAGAGGCCTAATGGTGCATATTCTGGTACTACCATTGACTTTGTTCTGGGAATTAATTCATGACCGACATAATTATGCCATTTAAGTGTAAGAGACTCGGGTCACCAAGTTTCCTGTAGTGACAATTTCCAAACTGAAAGTAATTGCTCAATTTCATGAAATGTTATGGAAAGCTGATTATAAATGATTGATATTCTTTAAAACTGTTCTCTTGCAGAACATGATGGGAGTGCAGAAAGGGGTGTGGAAGGGAAAGTACAGATTCATGTGCGGTGATTTAGCCTGCAATCCTCACACCATTTCTTTTTTTGCCAGTTTGAATTCCTTTGAAGTCAATAGAACTAATCTGGATTAAACGGTCAAGATTACTTTCCTGTTTTGTGAACAAAATTTGTCCTCTAAGGAAAAAGCAATGGGGCATGGAGAAAGCATATGAGAACATTTTCTGATGTTTCTCCTTGGAGGAACCCTGAAATTCTCTTTCAGTTTTCACTTGGGAGAAATGTTGGTTCCAGCTCTAAAATAGCAGGTTTCAAATTGCCTGTTTGGGAGCACGTGAAAGGAAGCCAAACTTGATGGGATTACTTTAGTATTGATTATTTTGAGAGTTAGGATCAAACCAGATGTGATGTTAAATGCATCAATTGCGTGTTATTTTTCCTTGATTAAAATAGCAGCAGCAGCAGTGGGGACTGTGGCTCATGGCTCATGACTCTTGGCTCATGACTGGGACTGTGGCTCATGGGGAAGAGGCATTTGACCCTTCCCCTTCATGCCACAGATGATGCAAATGATGAAAACTCCACCCAAAGTTACTATAAGTTCTGGAAAGTTTCTATTGCTGCCGATGAAAGCTTCTTCCTGGGGTTTACGTACATAATAAGCACTGAGCATTATATCTGGTTTGATCCTCACCGGTTTACAGGCCAGCCCACAGGGAGTGCTAACAGTGACTTCTTACAATGTGTAGCATCCCATGAAGCTTTCCTCATGATCAGTGAGGAGAGCTTCCAGGGCTAAGTGTGGGGAAGCAGGGATAACCATACCTTCCCTGCAGATGATCAGAGGAGGTTCTCTGCATGGGCGGATTGGTGGCACAGACGAGTGGTGGCTCTCCTGCCATCTTCCCGTGCATCGCCCAGCATCTCTGGGAGTCAGGCGGAGGGAAGCACCACCATGCGATGCCCCACTCACCCTGGAGCCCCAGGGATGCACTGCACTCACCCTGGAGCCCCAGGGATGCACTGCATGATCCCTGGGGTCCTCCCTCACCTCTCCCTCTTCCTGAGTGTGTCCGCCATGGCTGCAAGCAGCCGTGGCAGACACACGGCAAAAAAGGGGGGGGTGTTAATGGAGTGCTTGCTCCATTAACCTCATTTAAGAGGGAGGGCATTTAGGTGGGCTTGCCGCTGGGAGCCACATGGCTCCCATTGCTGCACACAAGCGGCAGAAACCAGGCTGTGCTCCCTTAGCCTGGTTTCTGCTGGTCGTGAGAATCACCTCCATGAGCATTATGGGCCCCACAGGAACTGATGGATGCTCCTAACACTGCATGCCCACAGTAGCACAAGAGTGCTACTTCACAAATGCAGTTGTACTATGCGCTGGCCATGATTTCCAATGGTCATACCATCACACAACTGTGCTCATGCAATTTTCTTCATTTTGCTCAGCAGTGCTCTTGTGCAACTGTATGCACACTGTGTTAGGAACATGCAGCAGTTTCTGTGATGCCCAAATTGTCCATGGGATGCTACACAGTGAGGTCATTCACAGAATCAAAAACTGTGTTCTACCCAGGTTTGGAAGCTGTGTGTGCTCCCAATTTTCAGTTGTGTGGAAGCAAAGTAGGAAGAAAACCTGGGTAGCTTTTCCTCCTACCTTGCTTCCAACAAAATCACTTCCACCCAGGTTCTCCTCTTACCTTGCTTCCACACAACTAAAAATTGGGATCATACACAGCTCCCAAACCCAGGTAGAACACAGTTTTTGATTCTGTGAATGACCTTAGTATGTAAACCACTGAGTACAGCTTTCCAGATTGAGGATCTGGAGTGTACATGTTGCAAGAAATCTAGTACTGAGGAATGTTGTTGCAGCCCCTGCTATGACAATTTTGACACTATTGCTCTATGCTCCTGAAGAATATAGAAGAAGCAGTAGGAATGAATGAGATTGGACCTGCCAGCTGCTGAGAAACTGCACTGAATCATTCCTCCAAATATTGGCAGTTAATTAGGTATGTGCAGGATGGCTGAAGATGATTCCATTGGATAGGGCAGGGCTGCAGTGTTACTGTTCAGCTCCTCCCTGAAACCAGTTTATTGAGATCATGTCAACCAATTCCAGGCTCATTAATGGATGTTATAGGGCACTGTTTATGCATCTTGGTGTGATCAGAACAAGCTTGTCACAAGGAAATATTGTCCCATGGGCTTCTGTTACTGAGATGATGAGCACACCTTTCTAGTAAACTGTCTGGGTGGGGTGTGTGTGTGTGTTGTGTGTGTGTGTGTGCGCGCGCGCGCGCACGTGCCTTATGCCCACACAGTAGCATGTTATATTTCTGTCCTGCCACCTGTCTTCCAAAAGAAGCTTGAATGGACTTTACATACATACATACACAATACACACACATATATTTTGTTCATACTTGAAAATGTTCAAGTATTCACAGTGTGCATGAACACAGACACACAGAGACACACACTCACAAATATATGTTGAAAGCAGTTCATGTTTGGGGGAAAATAATGAAAATGATTTACAATGAACCCTGCTTGTATATGATCTGGCATTTATAGTTTCATAATGCTGCTCTCATATGCTTTAAATTAAATTATTACAAATGAAGAAGCAAAGCATGTTATTTTGAAAAGTACGCAATAAACTGAGACATGTGCTGGGTTTTTTTAAAAGGCTCTAGGGTAAACAGAGAAATCTCCAGTCTCACATTCTAAGAAATTAAACTTGATTTTATGAGATGTTTTCTCCTTCATCTGAAAATTACAAGGAATGAACATTCTGTTTCATCCCCATAGCAAATTACATTGAGATTCATTCTATGAATCTTCATTATTATATGTGCAGCTACTGGATGATAAAATACAAGAAAGAAACAATTTTATATCCTCCCTATAAACTCAGTGTTTGTGTATATTTGTATGTGTGCGTGTCTTTGGCAAGAATTGGTTCTATTTGTTCTTCTGAGAACCTGCCTCTTACCTCAGTCCAAGGTTGTTCACAGTCTTAATCTTATAGCTGTTCTGCCCTGGATGGTTGTAACCTGCAGAGTTAGGCATTAGTGATGTGCGGTTCGGTCCGGATCCGGATCGGTTCGTCCCGAACCGGTCCGGATCCGGCGGTTCGATCCCGGACCGAATCGGGCCCTTCTGGGACCGATCCGGACCGAATCCGAGTCGGTTCGGCTCCGAACCGGCTCGGGTTTCCCGAACCGGTTCGGGAGTTCAATTGAGTCTCTGGAGTGTCCCTTTAAAGTTTGAAGTGTGTCCTCCATTTTGTGGCTCATTCCTGAAACTTTTGCTCCTAGCATCCATTTTGTGATGCTATTTTCAGGCATTGTATTGGCTGCGCTATTGATCCTTTGATTGGCCAGAATGAGTCCTTTGGTCTGGTAGGCTGCTTGGCTGTTGCACTGTTGAGAGCTGGCACCCTGTTGGCCGTGGGGGAGTGCAAAGGTGGGGGCTCCCAAAGGAGGGAATTTCAAACCTATATAAACCCAAGCCTCTTCTCTGGAAACTTCTCTTGGCTGCAGTTGTGGGATCATCTCTGAGACCTTGCTTGCTCTTTTGCTGCTGGTGTCTGCTGTGAGTCCCTGCTGACTGTGTGTCACATTAGTGTGTGTCTGTCTCTCTGCTCTCTGTGTGTGTTGTTGTGTGCCACCTTGTCCATCTGCCCTCTGTCTGTCTCTGTCCAAACCTCTTTAATACTTTCCCCTCAACTTTTTCCAACTTTTCCTGTTGTGTGTTTTCTGTTCTCTTCACCCTTTCTCTCTCAACCCTTCTTCCAAAGTTTTGGCTTTCCCTCCTTCCCCCCCCCCCCCACCCCCCTCTTCTGCATTGCTTTCCTGTTTTTGTGCCTTGCCTGACTTTTGTTCCACTTTTTGAGTTGCATTCAATTATTGCTTCTGTGTAAATTTATATATTTGCTGATTTTGGTTTTTAATTAATAGCTATTGTTATTGCTGGCTGCCTGTCTGAGTTGTGTTTCTGAGGATTTAGTTTATATTATTGCTGCAATTTGATTCCTTGTGTTCTGATTTTGATTGTTAATTTGTTCCCCTCTGGCCCTGCTCCTAGCTTCCCCCCTCCCTCCCTCCCTCCCACCCAGATAAGATTGTTTCCCTCCTGTGCTGCTGCCTGTTGAGCCTTGCATTCTTTGGATTTCTTTGTGGAATTAGGTTCTGGTTTTGGTTTTGCTCCCTGTGTGTGTCACCCACTCCCCCAGTCCCTCCCCCTGGTAGTTGTAAACCCCCCCCCCCCGCCCTGAGACTTTCTGGCTGCCCTTTGGTTTCCTTTTTTTTACTTTGTGTATAGATTGTTTGGATTCAAATTTGATTGTTCCCCTGTGGTCCTGCTCCTAGCTTCCCCCCTCCCTCCCCTCCAGAAACCCACTCCCCCCACTGCCACCTCCTCCTCCACTCCTGCCCTGCCTGCCCCCTCCCACCCAGACTGAGTGTTGTTCCCCATCCTCCCTGGTGCTGCTGCTGCTGCCTGTTGAGTCCTGTCTTAGTTACTTTGGTTTTTTGTGTGAAATCAATTAGCTTCTTTTGGTTCTGGTTTTGCTGTGTGTGTGTCCCATTCCTCCCTGCTGGTTGTTGTTGGTTCCTCTCCCCCCCCCCCAGACTTTCTGCCCATTGTTCCCAGGTGTTGTTTTTTTTTTTTACCCCAGGCCCCCTGCCACAGACTAGCCCCCAACCACACACACCCTCTCTGCTCCCCCCACCCCACCTCTTTTCCTCCTTGCCCCCGACTCTCTCCACTCACCCCAGGCCCCCGCCACACACTAGCCCCAACCACACACACCCTCTCTGCTCCCCCACCCCACCTCTTTTCCTCCTTGCCCCCGACTCTCTCCACTTACCCCAGGCCCCCTGCCACACACTAGCCCCCAACCACACACACCCTCTCTGCTCCCCCCACCCCACCTCTTTTCCTCCTTGCCCCCGACTCTCTCCACTCACCCCAGGCCCCCCTGCCACACACTAGCCCCAACTACACACACCCTCTCTGCTCCCCCACCCCACCTCTTTTCCTCCTTGCCCCCGACTCTCTCCACTTACCCCAGGCCCCCTGCCACACACTAGCCCCCAACCACACACACCCTCTCTGCTCCCCCCACCCCACCTCTTTTCCTCCTTGCCCCCGACTCTCTCCACTTACCCCAGGCCCCCTGCCACACACTAGCCCCAACCACACACACCCTCTCTGCTCCCCCCACCCCACCTCTTTTCCTCCTTGCCCCCGACTCTCTCCACTTACCCCAGGCCCCCTGCCACACACTAGCCCCAACCACACACACCCTCTCTGCTCCCCCCACCCCACCTCTTTTCCTCCTTGCCCCCGACTCTCTCCACTTACCCCAGGCCCCCTGCCACACACTAGCCCCAACCACACACACCCTCTCTGCTCCCCCCACCTCTTTGGACCGCTGCTACTGCTGTGTCCTCCCCCCACACCTGAATCCCCCCTCCCTGCTGCGCTGCGCTTCTCCTCTCTCCTCTTTCTCTCTATCATCTCTCTTTCTCCTCTCTCTCTCTTTCTTTTCTCTCTCTCTCCTCTCTTTCTCTTTGTCCCTGCCCCCCCTCTCTTTTCTCTCTCTCTTAGTCTTTTCTCTCTCTGCTCCCCTTCACTTTCCACCTCCTCTCCCACAGCTGCAGCCACACACAGTAGCCTACCCACCTGGCGGCTGCCATCGGTTTTTTTTTCTTTTTATAGTTTTTGGTTGATTTTGTCTCTGCTTGGGGGTGAGTTGAGCGACACAAACAGTGTTGTCTCCTCACTTCTGCCCCTCCATCGTTGTTGAACTACCCCGGTTGCCTGTGTGCCTCGTGCGGCCGCCCTGCTGTGTCTCAGCCCAGGGTGGCTGGCTGGCGGCGGCGAATCCGTGACCAGCAGTGAGCGGCAGGAGAAGGACCGGAAGAAGAGGGGTTAGTGCGTGTGCGATTGTGCACCTTTTGTTGCCCCTTTCTCTCCCTAGCTGGCGGTTTTAAATAGGGACACCCCTATTCTGAAATGCATTTGGGTGTGGGGAGGAGGGAGGGAACCTTGGAGAGGAGATGTACTGTTGTAAAACTTGTGTCTTCATGCCCATGCCCAGTAAAGAAATTGCTGCTGTGTGTTGCGTTGCATTGCATGCGTCTTGCAGGTGGTTTTTGAACAGGTGCCTTCCAGAGTGCTTCCTTGCCTCTGGGGCAGTCTGAGTGGGGTCCAGGGTTCTGATGCGATGCTGCCACTGCTGGGCCCATGCCATGCCAGAGTGCTTCCTTGCCTCTGGGGCAGTCTGAGTGGGGTCCAGGGTTCTGATGCGATGCTGCCACTGCTGGGCCCATGCCATGCCAGAGTGCTTCCTTGCCTCTGGGGCAGTCTGAGTGGGGTCCAGGGTTCTGATGCGATGCTGCCACTGCTGGGCCCATGCCATGCCAGAGTGCTTCCTTGCCTCTGGGGCAGTCTGAGTGGGGTCCTGGCTGGTCTCTGATGCTGCCACTACATGCTGGGCCCATGCCATGCCAGAGTGCTTCCTTGCCTCTGGGGCAGTCTGAGTGGGGTCCTGGCTGGGCTCTGATGCTGCCACTACATGCTGGGCCCATGCCATGCCAGAGTGCTTCCTTGCCTCTGGGGCAGTCTGAGTGGGGTCCTGGCTGGGCTCTGATGCTGCCACTACATGCTGGGCCAATACACACGCATGATGATGATCATGATGTTCAATCCATGAGGCTGCCATCAAGTGTTTGCTGCTGCTTGCTTGCCATGGCATTGGGCAGGCAGAGTCACAGAGTGGGTGGGTTCAACCTCTGTGTTGGTGTGACTGGGTTCTGGTTTTGGTTGTGTGCAATTTAGAGTCACTAAATAGGCTGCATTGAGTTTGAACCACCCCCCAGAACCCACACTTTGTGTTCCAGTTCACTAAATAAGGGTTTCCTCCTTTGATCTGCAGGTTCCCAAGCGTTGACTGCATCCCTCCCCCACCCCCGGTAGGTGCTGTGCCCTCCCCCCATCCACTCCCCCCCCCAAAAAAGCTAAAAACTTGCCACCCACACCACAACTACTCCACCCAACTGCCCGTGCCACCCTCCCACACCGGGGTTCCACCCTTTAACCCCCTATTTTTCTAAAAAAAAACCCTCCCAGACCCATCTCCCCAATTGGCTTGGTGGTTGACTCCCAAATTCAAAAAGGACACCCTCCCCCTCACTTCGATTGGCTTCCCCCCCCATATCAAAAAGTCTTCCTTTCCCCCCCATTGGCTTCCTTTTTTCAAAACAAACTTCCCCCCCGCCGCCTCCAAATCAGCTGCCTTTTTTTTGGCCCCTAAGCCCCTCCAAATTATTTTTTTGACCCTGTCTGGCCTTCCTCCTAAAGTCTCCCTCCTTCTGACCTAGCAGCATGTCTGAGCGCCGTGTGGCGGGCAGGGCTCGCTCAAGGCTGGCAGGCAGAGGTGGGAGAGGCCAGGTGCGGGGTGCGCCTGCGGCACGGGGAGGGAGAGGACGCGGGGAGCCTGAGGACACCCCAGTTCTCCCCATTGGAGAATTCTTTGCTCCGGCCCCATCTTTGGTGCGCAGGATTCAGTTCCCCACGCCTGCTGCCGCCAATCGCGGCAGAGGCAGAGGCACCGTTAGGGCTGTGGCGGGTCCCTCCTCGCCGGCGGCACCAGGTGCTGCTGAGCTACCGCCAGTTGTTGAGGTGGAGGAGACTGTGGAGTTGGAAGAGCAGGTAGAGGGCGGTGAGGACCGTGCGGCTGGCAGCGATGCAGCCAGGTTCTCCCTCCCTCTGGGGCCCCTTCCCCCTATCCTTTCGCCGCTCAGTGGGGCCCCCCCTCGTGAAGCCCGACACTCTGGTGGGGAGCGGTCTGGCGAGGTGGTGGAGGAGAGGCCTGCCTCTCCGATGCCAGTTGAGCCGGGCCCTTCCTCCGCTGTGGAGGGCGGAAGGGGCGGGTTGGGTGGCAGCAGTGGGCAGGCAGCGGCGGCCGCCCCCCCCCTAGGACTGCAGCCACCCTGCGAGAAACGGCCTAGGACGGCGCCCAGGGCGCAGGAGGCCAAGGGCAGTGGTGCATGGGTGCATTTTGAGGTTCCTCAAGATGACCCATTCCACGCCCGCTGTGTCCACTGCAGGATGCTTGTCAGCCGTGGAAGGGACCCTGCGCACCTGGGTACGACGCCTATGTGGAGACACCTAGAGCGTCACCACCCAGGTCTCAGGGGACAGGCTGGCAGCGCTAGTGCGCCTTGTGCATCTGCCACTAGGGCGGGCAGCGGCAGTGTGCCAGCCAGCAGGCAGGCTACACTGCCCGTCCAGCGGTGGACGCAGTCCTCGGGCAGCCAGCGTATTGTTCGCGTGGACCATCATCACCTCACCCGCCTCATAGGGGAGATGATTTCCACCGATGACCAGCTGTTTCAGGTGGTCGAGAACAACGGCTTCCGCCGTATTCTCCAATACCTGGCTCCCGAATACGTCATCCCCTCAAGGACGACGTTCAGCCGGAACGTGGTCCCCTCCCTGTACCGCCGGTGCAGGGAGCTCGTGTCGGCCGAGCTGCGTGCAGCTCCGGCCGGGACAAGCGTGCATTTCACGACTGACCTCTGGACCAGTGTCAGTGGGATGCACGCTTCTTTCCTGGCCCTCACTGCCCACTGGTGGGGACCGGAGAGTGAGGGGACCTCCGCGGGCGATGCTTCCGGGTCCGGCGCGGCTCCCGATGCACTACGGCACAGGTGGGCCGTCCTGCACGTGGAGACGATGGACACGAGGCACACCGCGGAGGAGGTGGCGGCCGTACTCGACCGCCAGATAGAGGAGTGGATTGGCGGGTGTCCACACCTCTCCCGCGGCTTCATTGTCACCGACAATGGAGCCAACGTTACCGCCGCTGTCGAGACAGTCATGGACTGTGTGAACATACGGTGTATGGCACACACGCTCCATCTGACCGTCAGGGACGCCCTTGGCCTTAAGGAGCTGAGGGCGTCCCAGGAGAAGGGGGCCCGCCCCATCGCAGGTGCTGTTGCTGCCACGGCCACGCTTGTGGATAAGTCCCGCAAGCTGGCCGCCCACTTCCACCGCAGCGAGAAGTCCAGGAGACTGCTTCGCCAGAAGCAGGATGACCTTGGCCTTCCTCGCCATCTCATCCCTACGGATGTGGAGACGCGGTGGAACTCCACCTTCCTCCTGTTCCAGCGCCTGTTGGAGCAGGAGAGAGCCCTTGTCGCCCTGGCGAGGGACGAGTCCTTGGATGTCTGCGACTTCTCGAACGCAGAGTGGAAGCAGATGTCCGAGGCGGTGTCGGCACTCGAGCCCTTCCAGCTTGCCACGAAGGGCTTGTGTGGCGACACCACTCCCTTGAGCCAGGCGCTGCCCACAGCTGTTGGTCTCGAGAAGCTGATGGGTGGACTCCATATCTCTCTGACCACGCCAGAGGGTCGTGCTCTGGCTGGGAGGCTGAGGTCTGGGGTTGACAAGCGGCTCGTTGATGTGCTGGGAGACAGGGAGGAGTATGTCCTCGCTTGTCTCTGTCACCCAGCCCTCAAGGGCAATGCCGTGAGTGCCGACGACTTGCCCAGGTGGAAGGGCATCCTGGTCGAGAAGGTTAGGGAGGAGGAGGCCGCTAGGGCCCGCAGAGACCAGGGTGTTGGTAGTGGTGCGGGGGCAGCCCTCGCGGCCCAACCCGCACCCAGCAGCAGCATGGGCGGCCAGCCGGCGTCAGCTTCCCCTTCCCCTCCCTCTTCCCAGTCCAGCAGCGCGGCATCCCAGGCGGCGCCATCGCAGCAGCCATTTGCTACCGACTCGAGATCCGCCCAGTGGTTTCAGCGGTTCTGCTATGGCGCCATGCCTGGTATGCGGGAGGCTCGACCTGCCAGGCCCCCCTCCAGTGCTGAGCAATGCGTTGCGCAGTACTTGGAGGAGCCTGTGGAGGGAGACGGCGTGGACTGCGCACAGTTCTGGGCGAGCCGCCGCCAAGTCTGGCCGGACCTGGCGGTGGTGGCTGTGCGCCTCCTCTCCTGCCCCCCAACCAGTGTCCAGAGCGAGCGGGTGTTTTCACGTGCCGGGGACGTGGTGACACCCTCTCGCTCCCGCTTGGACCCTGGTCTGGTGGAGCAGCTGGTCTTCCTTAAGGTGAACCTCCCCTTGTTGGGCTACCCCAAGCTTGAGTTTGAGACGGGCGAGTGATTACCGTGGGTTGCCCCATGGTTGGTCACCTGCCTGGCTCGACCTCTGCTTATCCCTACCCTCCCCCCTTCCACCTCTAGCTGAGCTGACGTGACAGATGCTGAGCCGTGCCAGCCAGTCGCAGCGTGTAGTGTGCCCACACAGAGATGCAGTTGTAGTAGTAGTTGTAGTGCTGCGACTGGCCAGATGTTTACAATGCCCACGCCCACCTAAAAAGAAACCCAATGCTGACCAGCACAGGCCCTTTATCTATCCACCTGTCAGCATTTGGGGACCTGGCGTGGGCACGGCACACCCCCCCAAAGTAGCACAGCCCACGGAGTACTAGACTTAGCGGCAGCGGCGGGTATACGTTCAAAAATGCAGTGTAGATATGTAAATACTGTATGTAAATAAACATGTAAATAATTTTTTCTTTAAAAACCCCATGTCAAAATCAAGCCTCAAAATTATGCAAAAGAAAGAAAAAAAGGTGACAAAGGGAGAACAAAATGATGAATGCCAAATGAATTGATTTTATTGAAAATGTCACCAGAAATCATGTGTGGGGGGCTTGGTTTACATGGAGAAAATGATTGGGTGATTTTTTGAAATGAAACGAATGAATTATTATCATCTTATGTTCATCTTGATTGTGGTCACTGTTGATGTTGGCTGATGGCAAAAAACCCAAAACCATCAGAATAGCAATGAACTGGCTGCCAACACAACATATTGATTGATAACTGTGCAGGGGGGGAATTGGGTCTCTGTGTGTGTGTGTGTGTGGTGCAGGCTCAGTCTGTCTCTTCCTGTTGTGTGTCTGTCTGTCTGTCTGTCTGTGTGAATGGATGCCTAGCACTGTCTCTGTGTGTGGATGCTTTCTGTGTGTAGTGTGGTGTGTGTCTGTCTACATGTTTTTTTCCTCCCCCCTCCAACTCCCTCCATCCTTCCCCTCTCATCCTCTCCCCTTCCTCTTCACCACCTTCCATCCTCCCTCCCTTCCAGCCCACCACCGCCTCAACTGCCCCCAACCCCGGTCTGGCAGATGATGAGAGTCTGGTCTCTCCCACCGAAGCACACACGTGAGCACGTGTGTGCACAAATATGTGGCTGACCAACTCTGAGCCGGACCCTCCCCCCTTCAATCCCCTCTACATCCCTCTCCCCCTCCCCTTTCCTCCCCCCTGCCTCCCAGCCTCCCTCCCTGCCTCCCTCCCCCCTCCTAGCTAGCAGCGCACACATACACACACAAAACACCTGTGGTGGCAAACACCACCAGCACACATGCACTCACACTGGTGCCACCACCTCTGCCTTGGGCCTCTGTGTCCTTGAGCAGATATGTGGTGGTGGACCAGAGAAGCATTTCTTTCCAGCAAGGCAAAAGGCATGCACTCACTGCACACACACACACACACACACACGAAGAGGTGAAGACGAGAAGAGGCAACTTCTAGAACCAGCAGCAGCAGGTGAGTGTCGTGTAATTGTGTTGCTTCCCAAGGCCACTGCCCATGCTCAATGCTCAGTCTGCTGAAACTAAAGAACTAGCTACAGTCACCCTTCCTCACATGCAGCTCAGCTCAGCTCAGCTCAGCTGCACAGCACACTGACTAACTAGACACTACAGCTGGTGGTAGAAAAAACAGAAGTCTAGATTCTAGAAGATGTCCTGGTGGATTTTAAACTTTCAAATCTGTGCTAGGATTGCCTCGCCCGCCTCCTCCTCCTCCTCCTCCTCCTCCTCCTGCCTGTAATTGTGCCCTCTCCCCTTGCAGTTGCGCCGTCGTGATGGGTTGGTGATGTGCGTGCGCCGTCTACTTGTTAGCTCTCTCCTCCTCATGTTGGCTGGGCTTGCCAGGCACTGGCTGGCAGCAGCTGTTGGCTGTGTGCTAGGCTCAGGCTGTGGCGCGCGTGACTGGACTGGGAATGTTATTGTAGCGGCAACACTGGCTGTGGTGGTAGCAGTAGTAGCTGTTGTTGTTGCTGGGCTGGTGGCTGCTGGCCTGTGCTGACTCTGCGCACTTGGTCTGGTCTGGTCATTGGGATGCAGATGTAGGGTGTGTGTGCATCATCCATGGGGAGCATCAGAGCAGAGCAGAGCAGGTTGGCTGGCTTCTGTCTGTCGGGCCTAGTCAGTGGCAGGCACTGAGTGAGGCGGTGGTTTCTTTGGGCATCACGTCACCCATCATGCGGAGCAGCAGGTCTGCTGCTCTGCTGCTCCGCCTCCTGCTTCTTCTCTGTGTGTGCTGCTCTTGTGCTTAGTGTGCTGCTCCGCTGCTGCTGCTGTGCTGGCAGGCAGCACAGCTGTGGCCTTTTTGTTAGATCAGAGAGTGGGTGTTGTCTCTCTGAGTGTCCTCCTCTTACTTGCTTGGATAGGAGTGGTGGTAGTAGGTAGGCATTAAGATGGACTGACTAGGTGTTACGTGTTAGGGCGCCCAGAGAGAGGCGCCAAAAAGATGGGGTGGCAATTGTTGGGTTGCTCCTAGTATTATTGGTGAATTTCTGAAGAAAAATTTTTTTTCCATTGGCTAGAATGGGGGTTCGGGGCTGCCCCAGACCCGCCTCTGTGGGGTGGCAGCACCCCCAAAGTGGGTCCGGGGCCATGGCAAAAATGCCCTCAGTCCCTCCCAGCAATCCCCGTAGAGATAGGAGTGATGGTTCTGTTGTTTTTCTGAGGTGTTCTGAGTGAGTGTGGATTCTGTGATAGCAAATGAGAGTGGATTCATGGTGTCTCATTGGAAATCTCATAAGCTATCATAGAATCTACACTCAGAATACCTCAGAAAAACAACAGAACCATCACTCCTATCTCTACGGGGATTGCTGGGAGGGACTGAGGGCATTTTTGCCATGGCCCCGGACCCACTTTGGGGGTGCTGCCACCCCACAGAGGTGGGTCTGGGGCAGACCCGAACCCCCATTCTAGCCAATGGAAAAAAAATTTTTCTTCAGAAATTCACCAATAATACTAGGAGCCACCAATTGCCTTGGGATTTTTGGGGTGGAGGACACCCATGGGTGGCTACCACCCACCCCAGCTTTTTTGCCCCTAAGGGCTCCACATTGTGAGTTATGGGCAAAAATTTATTTTTTGAAAAAAATTTGTAAAAAATCAGAGGAAGGTCCAATCGACTTGAAATTTGGGTGGCAGGTAGAACACAATGTCCCCTTCAAAACCAGCCACTTTTTGTGATCCGAACCGGTTCGGTTCGGATCCGAACCGGTTCGAAACCGAACCGGACCGGGGGGGTGGTCTGGCAAAACCAAAACCGAACCACCCCGGTCCGGTCCGGACCCGGTTCGGACCCGAACCGAACCGGGAGAACCGGTTTTATGCACATCCCTATTAGGCATGGAGGGAAAGTTGGTTATGGTGACTCAAAGTCAAAGGTCTGGGCTGGAGCTTGTGAAGGTCCAAAATTTGAGGCAAGTTAGCCAAACAAATTATCTGCAGGACTGAGAGCAATTTCTAGGCAGAAAAATTGTTCCAACAACTTCCACAGCAGAACAAACCTCTGTTTAGTAGTAGAGTCCATGAAGTTTGCCACAAGTCTTTCCCCCTTGATTGATTGATTGATTGATTGATTGACTGATTGATTGATTGATATTGTTCAAATTTTATACCGCCTTTCATCAAGCATCCCAAGGCGGTTGATGAGGGAAAGACATGTAAAAGGTGCCATGCTCAGAGTCTGACTTGTGGTTGGATAATGTTCTGTATTGTTCTGACAGTTCTATTGGTATCTAGGTGACAGAGAACAGGCAAATGTCGGGTCTTGGACGACTGACAAAGTGGTTTCAAAGGGGCCTGGCCTGGCTATTTGAGTGAACAAGGCTGCTGGTTCCTAGAACTGGGACAAGCAGCTCTTTTCATACTAGTCAATCAAAAGCTCACCCCAGATGAGCTTGTGGCCGCAAGTGATAACACATCCTCCAGATCCATGTCTGAGTCACTACGGTATTTGGGTTTAGTAGTATCCTACTACTATCGAACTTACCATAAAACCCATATCAAGCCAATGTAATGTTATGAGCCCTTTCTCACAATTGTGTGAGAGGACTTGAGGACTTGGGGGCAGATGGTGGGGAAGGCAGCAGAAGCTCACCTTCCCCACAGACAGTCTGGCTGCCAGGTCAGGGCGGGTCAGGGCATGCAGCAGATCCCACACCCAGATGGTTCAAACTGCCCCAGTGGAGGTGCAGGGATTGGGATGCATCATGCGTGAGTGTGCAGTGCATTGTGAAGATCCTCCTGGCGACAGCCAGGAGCTTGCCTCTGTGCCAGCACAGGCTGGGAGCAGCCAGTGGTTGCACACAAGCAGTTAACCCTAGTTAAGGGTGTGTTTGGGCTCCATGGGTTTGCCACCGCAGTGCAGCTGAGAGCCATACAGCTCCTGCCAGTTCTTATGGGCAGCCAAGCCCGGACTTAGCTGCCCTAGCCCACTGTTGGCTGCTCATGAGAACAGCCTCTATGTAAATAGTAGTGATGTGAAATTTGTCCATATCTAATTTGGATTAGAAATTTGTTTAGCTTTGTAATGCTTGTGGTTGTATTACAAACAAGTACTGGTCTGAAAATATTTGAAGAAATGTGACTGAAATACTTTTCAACCATGGGTGTGTGTTTGGGTGTGTGTGTAGGGTGAAACAAATGTGCTTTGCTTTCATGTGCTTTCATTTCATTCTCATACATTCATCTTCCCTCCTTCTCTAAGTTTCACAACTGGCTCCCTCTGTCCTGAGTGCCTCCTCCTTGGCTGTTTCTCATCATGGCAATTTGGGATTCCTGGAGCTAGGGATGTGCAAATAGATTCACGGTAGAATCAGTTCAACTCAAATCTGGTCAATTTGAGTGATTCAACCTCGAAATTAATCTGCCCAGTCATCCCTGACCAAATTTGAGCTCGAACCAAATCTCCCCAGATTTGATCCAAATTGATTCAACCTCGAATCATTTCCCCTCATTCCCAGCTTTCATTAAAAACAAAAAAACTAAAACTAAACTCTAGTCCCCATAGAGATTAATTAGGAGGAAAAGTCATTACACACCAAAGAGTCTGAACACTTGAGAAATAGTGACAGCACATTTTGCTCCATAACTCCACTTCTACAAGGGATAGAGCTTAGCTTGTTCTTTTCTTAAATTAAAGCTGGGGATCCAGCTTAGGGTTAAGGTGAGGGCTGCTTCAAATCCCTATTATTCCCTATGGTGGAAATATACAAAACACTCAAAACTAAAAAAAATCATTAAAAAAATCAACCGAGTGCCCCACCGCCATAAAATTTGGGTGTAGGTGGAACCCATGGGGCTCTATCCACCACCCCACTTTGGTCCTCTCTGGACTTTTAAAAGTGGGTCAAATCAATTTGAATCCGAATCAAATCAAATCCAACTTGAATCTAATCTGATCAGATTTGAGTTCGAATCAAATCTTGCTGATTCAATTCAACTTTGAATTCAATCAATTCAACTTTGAAGTGAATCACAAAAATTGATTTGTGCTCATCCCTATCTGGAGGCCAGGTGTCCTTGCTCTGGTCTCCCTGCTGCCATTCTGCTTTCTGCAGTGGTGCTCATCTGCGAGCACCACAAGGCGAGCAGGGCTACAGCTGCAATCATTTGGAGGATGGCAGTCATGATTGTGCCCCTGATCCTTCCCCAGCTCTGAGAACAGGGCTGTGGGTATGACCTCACTGACTTGCTGCTGATGAGCAAGCAAGTATCTTTGTTGAAGGCTGTTTCCAGAGTACTGGACATCCATTGGACAGGCTCAGGTATCCTGGAGAACTATATTTTCCAGGCTCCCACTAGTATGGTTCTGTAGCTGCATTCTAGGCACCAGCAGGGAAAGAAAGATGTTTGGACAAAGGTCTCCAGTGAGACCTCCCTGTTGTATTTACTATCAGAGCCCCACTGCGACTAGAGATGTTTAGGGAAAATAAAGGGCATTGAGGCAACGTTTAGAGTCTTGTAGTGGGGTTGTAGGATCACTGAGGGGCTGACAGTTTGAATCCAGGCATTTTTCCATTGGCATCATCAGAAGTGTGATTGGATTAGAGATGTGTGAGCCGGCTTGATTCGAGCAGCGCTCAGCATTGAGCCTGCCAAATCTGGGGGGTCTGAGTTCAAACCGGACAAGCCCCCAGTCCTACAAGTAAAGGGGACATCCCTAATCTTTAAGCTAAAGGCAAAGGGTCAGGGGTGGAGAAAGAAAGTGGCCTCCGTACCTTTACAGGAGGTGACAAAGGAGGCATTGGAGTGGCTTGGATATATTTGTAAGGTGCGGGGGCGGGGTGGAGAAAGAAATCAACCTCTGTACCTTTACTGGAGGAGGCAGCAGAGGCATTGGAAGCAGCAGGGGGCTCCTCCAAGGCCTCCATCAGCTTCCCAAATGACAGCCCACTCCATCTGCAGCCTGGTTCAGGGCTCTGTGCATGCACAGAGGCCTGAACCAGGCCACACATGGGGCCCTGATGCTTTCTTTCTCCACCCCTGCCCCCGTGCCTTTCGCTTACAAATTAAGGATTCCCCGAGGTGAGTCTCACGATCAGTGAGACCCGCCTTGTCCAAGTTAGCGGGAAGAGTGGGCTAAGCCCACTCTCCCCACAGACGATCAGCAAGCCCTGCCATGATGGAGCCAGTGGGGGCTGGGGAGTTTGGGGGACACGAGCCCCTGGAAGCTCCAGCATGCCCACGAGTGAGCGTGCAGGGCCTGCTAGAGAGACCTCCAAGCCAGGAGGCTGCTTTTGAGCCTCCCGGCCGGGGGGGTCTACTCATGAGTAGTTGCGGCGTGGAGCCACAAAAACTCATGAGGAAAAAAACTGGTTTCCGGAGTGCTCACTCTGAAAACCCAGTTTAAGGGGAGGGTTACCCGCTCAGGAACCACCGGGCTCGCAGCCGAGCCCGGTGGTTCAAATGGTCTGCAAAAATCAGGCTAGACTCCCTTGGCCTGATTTTTGAAGACCGCGTGAATAGCCTCTCCCTTTGCTTGTAAAGGGAAATCCTCAAGGATTCCCCTTTACATGTATACCTGAGCCAGTCCACAAACTGGTTTGGCCCAGCTAGAGGGTTGAACCAAGCTGTACCCGGTTCAACCAAATGCAGAATCAGGCCAGATTGGTTTGAATCTGGTCTGGATTAGAACCAAACTGGCCAAACCAGTCCATGCATTGGATCTGAATTCAGAATGTTACAAGTTTAAGGGGTTTAAAAGTAGTGAGGGGAGGGGTGGAAATGGTTTGCCTGGTCCCATTCTTAATCAAATCAAGGGATGTTTGCACATCAATAATGCTATCCAGTTCCACAGAAATAAGTTATAGCACTTCTGTGGCTGAATTTGGACTCCAGAGTAATGCTTTGGTGTGCTGGTGCCAAGATCACAGAATAAAATTTTGTATAATGATCATTTGCTGCTAAGATAATGCACAGAACCAACCAGGAGGGACTGTTCTAGGACTACCCCCCCCCCACCATATGAAACATAAGATTACTATTCTGATAATTTCTGCTTAGCTCATTTATTAAGAACTCAGATTGTAATATCACTTCTCCATATATCCTGCTAACTTGGCAAAGAAGCACCTTTTAACGTGGTGATTCTCTTTATTTAGCAGGGGGAGAGTAACTGGCCCTCTCCACCCCCAGCACAGTACCTCCAGTGACTGTTGCTGGTGTCTGTCTTGTGTTTCTTTTTAGATTGTGAGCCCTCTGGGCACAGGGATCCATCTTATTCCTTTACTATTTCTTGGTGTAAACCGCCCTGAGCCATTTTTGGAAGGGCGGTATAGAAATTGAATTATTATTATTATTATTATTATTATTATTATTATTATTATTATTATTAATATCCTAACTACAATACATATATTTTAAAATGACTTTCATTGGTAGACTTCCAGTATTGTGTGGAGAGGCTTTTAAAGGGTCAAAAATCACAGGCATTGGCTTTTAAGTGGACTGCAGGCTCTTGAATACTTTTTCTGTTGTCATGGATACATCAAACAATGAACATAACAAGTTTTTATTAGCCATGTAGTGCTTTTAAAGAAGTGAAGAGTCAGTGGAGGCTCCCACAACTTTTTTAAAAATTAAGACAACAATACAGAGACTAAAGCAATAAGGAACATTATTATCTAGACCTGACGGAGTGCTCCTTTTCATTTGAATACCATAATATTGGGTTTCTATTTTTAGACTGAGGTTTATTATTTTAATGTTCCCAGCTGCTATCACTATGGACAACATGATGGGAGGCAGACTTGTGCTATAGAAGAACTTGGCGGTGAAACCCAAAATGGTATTTGGCTGCTCCCTTCTGTAAGCAACCTGAGGTGGAGCTAAAACAAGGAATTGGGCAGGTGAACTACAGTGCCTTAATTTCTGAACTCGGCAGTTTGGCAGAACCGGGAGCTCCTCACACCTTGGACCTGTTGTCTGCTGCCCCTCACTGCTGCCTAGGGACATGCACAAAACCGGAGAAACCGATTCGGCTCAAATCAAACTGGAATTAAGCCAAATCAGGTACGGTCCAGTTTTATGCCTGGTGAGCCGGTCCCCAGTCCGGCTCAAGAGAGAACCAGTTTGGGACTGACTCAAGGGGAGCGGTGAACAAATTTATTTTAACTTACCACTCTGGAAGCCCCGCAGCCCTATGGAAGCTCTTATGCCAAACACATACCTTGAGGTGATCACCAAATACTTTGTTCACCCTCAGGCCCACACTCTTGTGACCAGGGAAGGAACCTGACTAGCATGAGATAGGCTGAGTGGTATGAGACTAGTATGGAGTAGGCAAAAGACCTCCATCATTAGCCAAGTTTGTTGGGAACCAAACAATTCCCCTGTCTTACACTGAATGAAGAATCTGTGAGGGTGCAGGCAACAGCCGCTACAGCTCCCAGATCCTCCCAGATCCCATTGCCTCAAATGCTGGTGGGATGAACAAGCCACACCCAGGATGATCTTAATGTCATGTTGGTAATTTTAGAGGAGACTCTCACGATCAGCAAAAAGCAGGCTAATTGAGCCCAGCCCAATTTTTGCTGATCGTCTGCTGCCATGGGAGCCGCGCAGCTCCCGGCAGCAAACCCTCCTCATTCCCCCTCCCCTTAGCCAGGGTTAGCGGAGCGAGCACTCTGCTAATCTGGTATTTCTGATTGTGTATTGCTGCAGCATGGCTCCGCACTGTAGCAAAACATTATTATTATTATTATTATTATTATTATTAACATTTATATCCCGCTCTTCCTCCAAGGAGCCCAGAGCGGTGTACTACATACTTGAGTTTCTCTTTCACAACAACCCTGTGAAGTAGGTTAGGCTGAGAGAGAAGTGACTGGCCCAGAGTCACCCAGCTAGTTTCATGGCTGAATGGAGATTTGAACCCAGGTCTCCTCGGTCCTAGTCCAGCACTCTAACCACTACACCACGTTGCCTCACATGAAGAGACCCCCACCAGGAGGCTGAAACAAGCCTCCCGACCCTGGGGGTCTCTCCTGGAACTTCCAGCGGCCACATGGCCCCCCGATCCCCACAGCCCCCGCTGGTTCCATGACAGAGCCGGCAGTCATGTGGGCAGCTGATCCAGCCACCCAGGGCTCCGTGAGAGATCGTCTGCAGGGAGAGCGGGCTAAGCCCATTCTCCCTGCAAACCCCCTAGATGCGAGTCTCACTGATCATGAGACTTGCCTCCTTATGTCATGTTTAGGCTTCTTTTCTTTTCTTTTCTTTTCTTTTTTACCATTTGTTGTTTTCAGAGATTCTAATGTATCATTGAATTGATGACAACAAATTTGCAGTGCTTTTAGTACAGATAGTAAATATATCACACATACAGTGTACACATACCCCTTTGGTTTATGAGGATTAAGGTGCTTACAGTTTTTATTCATGCTCCAAAAGGTGTAGAAATTGCAACTTGCAGTGGTCACTTTAACTTCCACACCACAAAAGCAGTTAAAAAAAAATCTGTACAGTCTTTTATATTATTCTGGCTTTACAAACTATAAATGATATTCCCTCAGATGTGAGAGTCTCTGAAGAATATATTTACAAAACAATATTTGTCTCTGAAGAAGAGTTTGTTTTGAAACACATGAGGCTAAGACAAGACTTCTAATGGTTGAATAAAAGTACAATCAACTTTACAGCACTTTTAGGCTCACCCCCACCATTTTTTTCCCTGAGAGGAATGAGGATCTCATTCAAAGCAATGAAGTGTGGGCAGACTTCATCTTACTGAGAGATGCAACTGGATACACATCAAATCCATTGTTCATGTCCAACAAGTGATTGGGGCCAATATTTCTGTTGGGATGGGGCAGGAAACCAAGTTAGAGGGTTCCATCCATTTGCAAAAGAATTATACAACATATGTCATAATATATTATAATGAGATGCAATAGCAATGCAGTGAAATCAAGATGATATATAATGGATTATTTACTGGATGTACCACTCATAAAATTTTATAAAAATAAAGATTTAAAGAAAGACACTGTCTTGTTTATATTAAGTCAAAATGTTATGTGTGGTGAATACAAACAGCCAGTTCATTTTCAAAAAAGGAACCAGAATCCCCTTATCTACTTTACTCCAAGATTTCCTGAAATGAAATCTTAATAATATTTCCAGTATTACGCTTCCCCAAAGAAATAATAAAAAGACCAGATGTACTAAAATGTCAACATTCATACCACTGAGGTAAATAGTATTAGAACAAAGCACCAACTGAATTTAGGAAATTCATTTTCTACTTCCTTACAGGCTCTAAATTGGTTTTTCAAACTCGTTTTCAATGCCGTGATACTTCTGTGTGACTTACAAAATGGCTGTGCTTGTCTGGCTCTCTTTCTCATTCTCCACACACCCATGAAGAGCATGTTAACTTTCAAAACCAAATATGCCCAGTACAAATTTTAAAAGCACTACTTTTGACAAAGATCATGGTGTGTATTATTTAAGAGTTTAAGACATCTTTTTAAAAGGCATGTTAGGAGCTGTGCACAAAATATTGATAGTGCTACTTCTCATTGATTAGCCAGAGGTACACTTGTTTGTTTGTCTGATAATAAGTGTTGGAAATGGAAATAGCAGTGAGATTATTCCCAGCCAGACAGTAAAGGGTTAAACTTACCTTTAGAGGTGAAGGGATGTAGGGGGAGTTATATGTAAATTAACTCTCTGTATACCTGCTTTTGTGTCAATCACACAGACAAAGACACAAACTTCTCTCTCCATCCAAACAGACATGCAACTCAGCTAGGTTTTTATTATTTTAAAGTAACATATTCACAATTTATTTACAATTATGAATTATGGTTCTGAGTGGTTTCTTCAGAACTCAACTCTGCTAACAGGCTAGGGACCCAGTCACTTGGACACTTCTGTGATCTGGACCAGACCCCAGGATCCTTTGCATATCTATCTATCTATCTATCTATCTATCCCTTCCTAGGAAGTCGTCATGATCCCTTCCCAAAGTAACAAACAAAGTAACAAAAAAATCATGCCCCTTCCCATCCCTCCATTGCTAGTAATTGTGCTTGTGCTAGATTGTTTTACAGTGGGGCTGTAATGAGTGCAGCAGTGCAATTGCTTTCAGGAGCAAGGCGTAAATGCCATTTCAAGGGATTTATGCCCTTTCCCTGCTAAGGGTGGGTTGTCCATTCTGAAAAGGCACACCCCCTTGAAGAATGTGGCCAATGGCTGCCACTCTGCAGATGTTCTGATGCCTTGCCCACTGTCTGGCAACAAATGCTGCAGAGCTTGCTGGGATGCAGCCTCAGCAGACCAGGATGGAGTGTCTCTCTTGCCCTGAAACTGAAGGTTGCTGGGCTACAGTTGGACAAATGTCTGCAGTGTGATTCAGTTACAAAAATTAACCTCAGGTTCAACTACCCGTGGTTTGCCATTACTTGCAGGTGCAGCCACAGAAATAAAGGAATCAATCCATTTATGGAGCAAAAGGATTTTTCTGCCCAGATTTGGCAGGATTGGGGAGCAGAAAGAATTGTTACAGCCAGATCAGAACATGCACAAAAAGTCTGCTCTGACTCTGAGAGAGTTGGGGCTCTGAGAAAGGAGCATGTCTTTCAGGATCTGGGGAATGGAGGAAGAGAAGTTTCCAAAAACCTCCAACAGGACTATTGCTAGGGCTCAAGAGCATTTCATGAGCTAGCTGATACAGGATAGAGGGAAGTATTGCTGGATATAAGTGCATTCATTCATTCATTCATTCATTCATTCTTTATTTATTTATTTTTTGATTTGATTTGTATACTGCCCTTCCAAAATGGCTCAGGTTGTTCTATAAGTTTGTTCTAGAAGTTTGCTGAAGCCAGGAAGACCCCAGACAAAGGACTCAGTGACACAAAGAACTTGGGCATTGCTAGAGGCAACAAAGAAATTACAGGGATAGGATTTGCAGCAAAGACTTTTATTGTTGCTTTGCAGGGAATTCCCTCTACTACAGCAACAGTCAGTGAGAATCAAGTTTGTCTAGCTTTAGACAAGAAGGAATGAAAGATTGCCTTCAGAGTTTGACTTGTACCTGAGAAAGATTCACAGTTTGACACAGGAGGAGTTCACGGTGATGTAGCCAAGGAAGCAGCCAGCAAAAGAACTTTGCCTAACATAAGGATGTTCCAAAGAAGAATCTTAGACCAAGCACAGAGACCTGTGTGAAATGGATCTGCCTATCAGAGGGACATTTCAGAAAGGACTCTAAAGCCCAGAGCACAGAGACCTATGTATCAGCAACATGTTTTTGTATGTGCTGGAAACCTTGATTCTAACCCTGATTCTCTTCCTTTCAGATGCCACTTAAGTGGAAAGTGGGCTCGGATATCACAATAATCTTTATCTTTGAGACAGTGTTACTTTCTCAAAATGTATGTTTTAACCTGTGCTCTGTTGCAGTCAAAGGCAAAGGAGACCAAATTTCCTTTGAAGAGAATATTTTTTTTTTCCTGGGGAACAGTTTATCCACCAGAGACAAACTAGACTGTCACAGTGATCTTGTGAAGAAGATGAAACTTGAAGGAGAATCCACTGAGAAATTTCAATGGCAGTTGGATTTAGGGGTGTGAACAGAAGCACTCTGGGCAGTTTGGTTCAAGTTAGAACTGAACTCTAACTGAAATGCCTGGATTGTGTACCGGTTCTAACAAACTAGCCAGCAGTTTGGTTCATGCCTAGAACTGGGGTCAAGCAATTTTGAACCGGTTTCAAGTGCTTGCAAGGGGGAATCTGAGATTGGAAAAGGGCAGGCGGGGGTGGGCGGGAGGTAACCTCTTGCACTGCTACCCTGTGGCTCCTCGGGGAAGGCGGCGGGCTCCTGGCAGCTCTCCTGGGCCCTGCTGACACTCCCCCCCCCACAGCTGGGGCTGGTGGGGGCCCAGTTCGGGACCTATAAGGAGCTACGCTACCACTGCGGAGCATGAGGTAACCTCCCGCTTGACCCTCCATCTGCCCATTTTTAACCCGGTAGGGTTCCCCCAGTGCTTGTAAAGGCAAATTCATACCGGATTCCCCTTTGCAAGCACTAGAACTGGTTGAACCAGACCAAACCGGTTCTATCCAAACCAGGTCCGGTCCAGTTCAAGCTCAAACCAATTGACCTGGGCCAGTTCGACTCAAACCCTGTTTGAGCTTGAACCAGTTTGCACACCTCTACTTGCATTATTCCCAGCCAGAAAGTAAAGAGTTAATCCTACCTTAGACCTGAAGAAGGTGTGTGTGGGGGCGGGATTCATTTTTTAAATAGATTTTCTATATACCCACATTGTGTTACCTAGGCCCACAGAGACTCACAGACACAGACTGCTCTCTCCATCCAAATAGACATGTACACTAGCTAAGGCTTTTCTTATTTTAAGTAACGTTTCTTACAGTTAGGATGAATTATGGTTCAAGTGGTTTCTTCAGAACCCAACTCTGCTAGCAATAAGTCCTGTCAGTGATTGCATCACATAAGCCCATGGAGAAAAGACATACACCTCAAAAAGAATCTGAAGCATGCACACACAGTCAGACCACCTTTGGGAAGCAATTAAAATTGGTGTGCCACCACTTTTCCTGATGACTATTAGAAAAGGTTGGGATTAGAGTTGCCACTGAATTCCACTTAAAGCAAAATGGCAATGTGATTTCTGGAGTGAGCTGCTTATACAAAACATCAGAAATTTTTTAGGAAAGCAGAAAGAATTCTGGTAGAAGGAACAGAAAGAGTTCTGGCAGAAGGACTGGTGAAGTTTCTCAGGTTTTTGTATATCTCTAATTAGGAGGGTTTGCCAGGGCATAAACCAAAACCTGCCATAAGCACTCATAACAAAATATTTGGTGCATCAGTGTGTAGTTCAGTTGCACATCATGAGCTAGGCAATTATTTCTAGTGGCAGACTATATACAGACCTTTGAAATTTCTAGCCCCCAGGTTCTCTGCTGGCATCATTTTTTTTTAAAAATCCACTATGTGCGGCAAAGAAACTTTCATAAATAATCGTGGCATTCCATGCATTTCTTTCAAATGTATTCTATGCATTTCTTTCACCTTAATCTGGAAAGTAAGGCATGAAGTAGGAGAAGAGGGGCTCAAGGCATTAGTGAAGCCTCCCCCCCCCCCCGCAATTGTGTTCTGGCATCTATGTTTGAGTTTGGGCATCTAGGGTAGTTCAGCAGTAGTTTCAGTTGAGAGTTCTAAATTGGCTCCTAAAGTTTTGGAGCAACACTGCCTTGGAATTGTAATGTGGGAGCAAGCAGCAGCATGTTACCTATGCAACCATGTGATGATCTGTTCATCATGTGGCATGACATCCTGGTCTCTGATGGGCCATGCTGGAACATGGACAAGGAGGCACCAGTAGCTCCATTGGTAGCAGAAGCAGCAAGTGGAACACCAATGGTAGTCTTGCTTGCTGGACAAGGGACAGCTGCTTCCCTAGAGCAAGCACCTGTTTCAGCAGTAGTGCAGAGGCCAAGAATGGGATCTGTGCACTTTGTGTATTAGAAGCTGTGTACATAGAGGGTATCCTGTGAATCAGTGTGTTCTCTCATGCAGCACACATGGTACCCTATGAAGCACAACAGGTTGTGCAATGCCTTGTGCAATATTTGTCTCAGATAAGGTCTTCCATTAGTGACTGTGCAACAATTTGGAGCACCACAACTTTGTGCAGCTCTGCACGCTGCTTAAGTGTGTGTAACCTTTCTCATTGTCCTAGTGCAACACAAATCTGGATGTCAACCTCTGTTCCACTACCATAGGAACATAGGAAGCTGCCTTATACTGAGTCAGAACTTGGTCCATCTAGCTCAGTATTGTCTACACAGACTGGCAGTGGCTTCTCCAAGGTTGCAGGCTGAAATCTCTCTCAGGCCTATCTTAGAGATGCCCCCAGGGAGGGAACTTGGAACCTTCTGCTCATCCCAGAGTGGCTCCACCCCTAAGGGGAATATCCTACAGTGTTCACACCTGTAGTCTCCCATTCATATGCAATCAGGGTGGACCCTGCTTAGCAAACTCAAAGCTTGCAGCACTGCAACAGGATTGAGAGAGCATCCATGCTGGTATGCATGTGTGCAACTTTGTCTGCACAGTGTTAGCCCTACAAAGGTCTCCTCCCCAGAGGCCTCATTCCACTGCCATTTTTGAGAATGTAAGAAGCATCAGGTATCCTTCTGAGAAGCAGAAGAGCCCCCCCTCCCTGTTTCTTACCAGTGCAAATGATAGAAGCCCCACTTCTTCCCTAAGCATTCGCCTAAGCCCTCTGCCCCAAACCAGCTTGGCCTACCAATGCCCCAAACATCCATATTTCAATAAGTTCCTGTAGCCTGTAACCTAATAACAATTCAAACCCATATCCTGCAAAAGAAAGAAAGAAACCCTCAAATACTGCAATTCAAATGAATTGTGGAAAATAGCATGTAAATTGATCCATAGGCTGCACAGTGCAATGCTTCAGTTGGAGAACTGAAGAGTTTTATGTACAGAATATTAGATCTTGAAAATGTGCTGTACAACTTGTACAAATCAAAGGTCTTTTTTTATATTCCCTTGATTTTTTTCATTAGCATAATCATCTTAGATTTATGTCCAGTAATATGGCAGAAGTGGGATTGAAGTCCCTTTAAATCGTCATCCCATATTTCTATATAACCATTAAAATATTTCTAATATCCAGAAACTGAGCAGAAAATGAATAATTAGATCTTAGGAGTTCTAAATCTTCCACATTTTCCTATTAAATTTATCTCGCAGTTAACCATTATTAATGTGAGCAATTGGTCTCTATTTTTCTTGCAACCTCGGCATTACATCCACAGCAACTACGAGGAATAAGTTCAGCCCCTGTACTAAACAAAAGCTACTATTTATGCTTAGATCTTGGGAATGCGTGCATAATTTTCCAATTTACTGTATCTGAAATGCATTTAATTCATAAGATATATTGCTTTAGTCAATGTCTTCAAAGTAATCTCCTGTAGCTTTTAAGTATTTCTAAATAAAATAACATAAAAGAATGGTGGGGCGGTGGAGGGGGAGAATCATAATGCACAAAGAAGAACGCACAACTTCCCCTACTCCACCACCCAATCCTTGTTCTTTTACATTTTAATTAGCATGGGGTAAAACTGTTTGGTAAAGCAACTCATTACAAAAAAGAAAAATCCCAAATGAAATTTTCAACTATGCCCAGAGTATGAATGGCTGATAAATTCAGAGGTGAACAACCTATAAAAGACTCTAGGCATCACAGCTTAAACCCAAAACTGCATCTTAATCTGCTCTTTCAATTCAGTGACAAAATAAGACAATCAACTTCATTTGCATAACATTTGCATTGAGGTGACTGAACCATACCCCAGCTGGTGACCAGGTTACACTTCCTCTTCCATTCTGCTCTTGTCTTCTAGTGTGAGACTTGAAATGGAAGTTCTTGGGCTCTTTAAGAGTTGAAAATCAGATAGCTGAGATCTCAGCCAACATTTATCACAGGATAGCAATGACTCTGGACTGCAGCAATGCTGCAGAGCTAAACAAATCACACATGCTGCAAGAAGAGAAACTCTGTAGAAGACCATGATAATATGTTTAGATTTGGCTGTTCACCGGAATTGTTAATGGGGGCTCTGCAGCTTCTACATTGGCACAGTAACATCCAACACAAAACAGAACTGGGGACAGTTTGGAGAGAGAGAAACAGGACTGAGCAAGCATAGATAGTCTTTTCTTTCTGTCCTCTATATTACTGAAGCAGGTGCTACTCTCGAAAAATGCCTGTAGAATGCCAAAGGTGTGCTATAGGTTGGTTTACCTATGTGTGTTCATCACGAGATGACTGCAGCATCACATGGTGACTTGCATGTGTGAACTGCATCACGCTGTGGCTTGCATTGTGGATCTTCAATTACTGCCTCACATCACCTCCATCTCAATTATTTTTAATGGCATCAACTCACACTTTCAGCTGCCAATAAATAGCTCAAATACAAAGTTATCCAGTGATCACTTATCAAGTAACATATACATGGATGTCTGAATTGTGCCTTCAGCTCAGTGCTGTAACAACCTTTCCCAATACAGACAAGGCAGAGCTTGCTTGTTTTTTCAAACGGAAAGGGAGGCAGGTATCTAGAAATATCAGAGAATCTGGATCTAACTGTAATGTTGAGATTGCAAGTTGCATCTGAAATGAAGCAAATGGGACCCAAGGAGAGGGCCTTCTCCGTCATGGCAACCCAGTTGTAATCCCCCAGGGAGGCCCACTTGCCATCAACCTTTATTTAATGTTGGCAACAGATGAAGAAGTTTTTATTTACTCAAGCATCCCTGCATGCCAAATGTAAACTGATTTTAACAGTGGTTTTAGTCAGTCTGAAGAATGTTTATGGAATTTTATTACTGCTCCATTATATGTGGCAGTATAGAAATGTGCTAAATAAAACAAAAATATGATCTGCATTTTATTTATTTAACTATCATTTTGAACAATAGGCAGCATCCAGACTAAGTTAGTCACGGCTAATTTGCATTGAATTTGCATAGTACGTGAAGTCGTTCTCATGACCAGTCCTACCTGGGTAGATCAGGGCTAGCCCAGGTAGAGCTGGTTGTGAGATGTCCTGGTATCGCTCCTCATGCCACTGCTCCTCCTCTGGGTAGACCTGCTTTTCAACCTGGGCTTATAGTGAGATAGGAGGACAAGTGCACACCTCCTACCTCATTGGCTGGTTGCGTGTGTGATCACACGTACACTGGCCATTGGCATGCCAACGCCATGCGGAGGCTGCAGGGAACAGTGCTGCAGCCCCGTGCGGCCAAAGGTGGCAGAGCAGGGATTATCAGGTAAGGAGCTACTTACCTGCTTTTTAAAGAAACTGCTCCCTGCCCCACCGAACTGGTTCGAATGCCGGTGGCCGAGCTGGTTCAGTGCTTCCCAGAGGAGGCACAGAACCAGCTTGTGCACATCCCTATCCTGGGCTGCCAGCAGCTATCTTACATGTAGAGCTGACGGGGGGGGAGGGAAGAGTGGCCTGGCAGCAGGGAGGTATCCCAATGCACCGCGCTGCTTGCAGGAAGCATTGTGGGATACCTGACACCCTGGGTTCCTCCCCCCCACTCCTGATCAACACCAAGCTTGCTACAGTGCCCATTAGAAGCCTAAGTGTATAGTACACCGCTCTGGGCTCCTTGGAAGAAGAGCAGGATATAAAATGTAAACATAATAATAAATAATAATGAAATAAAATAAGAGCCCAAGGCAGCTTGGATCATGTGGGGAATGACAGGTAGGCTCCTGCCTTCCCCAGCCCTCCCCACTTTGATTGTGATAACAACCTCAGTCATTACTAACATGGCTCAACGATTATTTCAACAATGTTTAGCCATGGCTAACTGGTCTGGAACCATCTTAAGTGGTGCAGTGGGGAAATGCTTGTCTAACAAGCAGAAGGTTGCCGGTTTGAATCCCCACTGGTACTATATTGGGCAGCAGGTATATAGGAAGATGCTGAAATGCATCATCTCATACTGTTCAGGAGGTGGCAATGGTAAACCCCTCCTTTATTCTACCAAATAAAACCACAGGGCACTTTGCCTTTATCTAGTCTGGAATATCACCATTATATTTTATTCTACAACATCCTAGTTTTACTGAAGGCTTGCTTAGAATTTTAAGAAAAAAATAAGAAAAGTGTTGTGTCTGGCTAATAAACGAGGCTACTTGGGAGCAAACGGGTCAATTTGCATTATTCCACTGGCCACTGTATCAAAGTCTTTACATTAAATCCCACCGAAACATCATGCCTGTTAAAGAAGCATCTAGCTGTAAATCAGAAAGCAGTTATGAAAAAAGAAGAAAGGGGAGGGTGTGTGGAAGCAAGTTCTAACACTTTAAAAAACCCTTTCCTGTTCTGTATTTCATTATGGGTTGGTGATTTTTCATGCCTTCTCTCGGGGCCGTCACATCAATCTAAGATGCTAAAAATTTAAAATTCAGTATTCCAGTTACAACAGCTATCAGCAAACAGGGGAAATGACAGCAGCTTGTGTTGCCACAGCAACCAGTGTTGCCAAACAACAGGTTTAGAATGTTCTGCGAGGTTTTAACTTTTCAGCAGCTGGGAAAAAGCAGCTGAGATGACAGCAGAAACAATACATTTTGCTGGAGCCCTCCTATCTATCTGTCTGTCTGTCTGTCTGTCTGTACACACACACACGTTTTTGGCTTCTGTCTTTCTTTCCTCTTACATTTTTTCAGCACACTCCTTCTGGGGAGGAGCATTACCTTGGTGTTGCACACACGCTTTGCAAGCTTCACTTGTGAAGCTTTCACTCGTGAGCACCTCTGGTTACAGTTCGCTGATGGCAGGGCTTAAAGACACTGTTTGAGAGCGGACTTGATTCCGTGTAAGACAATGTTGTAGTTTATCCTACAGCTTCTGTTCATTTTGGTGAGAATCCCCAGAAATGGACTGTGCCATACCTGAATCACAGCTGAGAATGTTCTCCAACAAGAACTTTTGGCCAAATGGGGGACAGGCTGCCTTGTCTCTTTCATACTTTCAGGGGTGCCGGTGATTTTCAGGAGTGGGGAGGGGGAATTCACACCTTCCAGCTGGCAGCCCACTGCACAGGCAACTGTGAAATTGGAGTTACAACCAGCTGAAGTGCAGAGGCAAGCAGAATTAACAGACCATGAGCTAAGATGATCATCCAGGACAAACAAAGGTAAACCACCTCTCTGTCTGTCATATAAAGCTAGTACCAATAGGTTACCTGAACCATCATCCTGGGAAGAGCTCCGGCAAATGCCAGAAGGGGGAGCCAAGAAATGGGCTAAGGCAGCAGGAGAGGAAATAAAGCCCCTGCACAGCAATAACACCTGGATGCTTACTCTGTTACCACCAGATAGAAAGCATATAGACTGTAAGTGGGCATTCAGGATTAAATATAACGAATAAGGCAAAAGTGAGCGGCACAAGACTTGGCTTGTTGCAAAAGGCTACTCACAAAAGTTTGGAGAGAATTATGATGAAACATTTGCCCCAGTTGTTAAATACACAACAATTAGGACATTACTAGGCATTGCAGCTGGAAGAGGAATGTATGTCAAACACCTAGATATTAAAAATATCCTTTTTGCATGGTGAGCTTAAAGAGGAAATCTACATGGAACAGCTGCCTGGTTTCAAAAATACAGAAAGACCTGACTTTGTATGGAAGTTGCACAAGAGCATATATGGAATTAAACAGGCCTCAAGGGCCTGGAATGCAAAAATAATGAAAACTCCACCAGAAGTAAAGCAGATCCTTGCCTATACTCAAAGAAAGTGGACAATCAATGGATCTTTATTCTGGTCGTTGTGGGTGACCTACTGATATTTTTTGAACAAGAAGGGGATTCAAAATGAAAGAGCTGGTAAACATAACACACTACCTGGGAATACAGATAGAAAGAGAAGATGTTGGGAGCTACCTCCTGAGTCAAAGCTGCAAAATAGAAGAAATAATAGAGAACTTGGGAATGAAAGGTGCAAAGGCAGTAAGTACTCCAATGGAAACCAGTTTCTTAAAGGAGAACAAAGAACAGAGTACATTGCTGCCAAACAACCAACAATATAGAGAAGTAACTGGGAAATTGTTATACATTGCCACTGTCACATGACCCAGCAATTGGGATCTTGTGCAGGAAGGTCTCTGCACCAAGTCAGAAGGACTGAAATGCAGCAAATAAGGTTAAACGCTACCTAAAAAGAACATTACACCCTAAGCTATGACTTCCAGCAACTTCTGAATGCAATCTAATGGGATATGTGGATGCAGATTGGCTTGGAGACAGTTCTGATAGAAAATCTACCAGCAGTTATATGTTTTTGCTTGGAGCGGGACTTATCTGTTGGGCCAGCAGAAAACAAGCTTCAGTAGCACTTTCTTCTATAGAAGCAGAATACAACACAGCTGCACAAGCTAGTCATGAAGTAATCTGGCTACAACAACTTTTGACGGACTTGGGTCAATGTCCTAGAGAAGCCACACAAACCTTGGAAGATAAAGAGAACCAGTGTGGTGTAGTGGTTAGAGTGCTGGACTAGGACCGGGAAGACCCGAGTTCAAATCCCCATTCGGCCATGAGACTTGCTGGGTGACTCTGGGCCAGTCACTTCTCTCTCAGCCTAGCCTACTTCACAGGGTTGTTGTGAGGAGAAACTTAAGTATGTAGTACACTGCTCTGGGCTCCTTGGAGGAAGAGTGGGATATAAAAATGTAAAATAATAATTATTATTATTAATAATAATCAAGGGTGTATCGCACTTGCACAAACTGAGAGAGTTAACCCTAGAACCAAGCATATAGATGTGAAGTATCACTTCCTGAAAGACTTACCGGAACAAGGACTCATAGACCTACAGTATTGTCCAACTGAGAACATGAAGGCAGACATTTTTACAAAGCCTTTGGTCAAAGAAGGCATTATAGGCTGTCGAGGGTAATGAACTTAGTGGGCTAATGCTTCAGCTGTTGAGAAGGGGTGTTGGGATGTGCAAAAGCTTAACCTAACCTAACTTGCTGTGTATAGTTTGCATGTAATCTGCTGTTTTGTTCTAAAAACCACGCTGACAGTTCACATTCTGCAACACAAGGTTCTAGGACCAGCCAGTGATGTTTTAAATTTCCCCATTCACCTCTTTCGGGGAAATCCTATTCCATGTTGCTATTTCCATAATTCTGAAGTATTTCTGAAAATAATTTCAACTAGCTGAACTGGGGGTAGAACATCTGCACCTCTAGTTCTCCCACTTTCTGCCCCGCTCACCCCCTGCATTCTGCTCCCCTTGTCCCCTGCTTTCTGCCCCCCATCCCCTGCTCGCTGGCCATTTGGCCAGCAGGTGGGCCAGGAGAGGGAGTCTGTGCTGCCCTCTCCGTTGCCTGCTCGGCCGTTCTTCAGCAGCCCCAGTGCAGGCCATCCTTCTTCGTCGCCACTTCCCCATCGGCACAGAAGCCACTGTTTTCTTCCTGGCCTGCTGTTTTCTCTGCCCCCTGGCTGCCCGCCTGGCTAGACGTGCCAGTCACTATCCCTCATAAAGTGGTGAGGTAGACAACTAGAGTGCAAGTGGAGGCAGTCTCAGCATGAATCTGATAGATTGCAACACAGAGCTCATTTGAGGATCTATGCTCGAGCAGTGAGATGACAAAGAAGTGGTTCTTCTCTGCCCACATTGCTTCTGCAAATTCATGTCCAGCTGAGTTGTTTAGGGTTGTGAGGGGGCCCTCTGCCTTGAATTTGAATTTGGAACCATCTGTTACTCACTGTGATGTTTTTAACAACTTTTCTGCAGATAAAATATCTTGTATCCACACTGAACTAGACTCCACAGTTACTGCAGAGTCTGTCATAGAGGTGCCCAGCAACTCCTCTTATAGGATTGAATTGGATCATTTCTACCTTGTTTCTTCTGACGATGTGGACAAACTGCTTCGGACTGTACACTCCACCACCTGTTCTCTTGACTCTTGCCCAACTTGGCTTATTTCACCTGATAGTCAAATTATCAGAGAGGGTCTGGTAAATATCATAAATGCTTCACTGAGGGAGGGCAGGATGCCTCCTTGTCTTAAGGAGGTTATTATTAGACCGTATTTGAAGAAACCTGAACTGGATCCCTCAGAGTTAGCTAATTAAAGGCCTGTCTCCAATCTCCCTTGGTTGAGCAAGGTGATGGAGTGAGTGGTTGCTTCTCAGCTCCAGGCAGCTTTGGATGACATAGATTATTTAGATCCTTTCCAGACTGGCTTTCAGGTGGGCTATGGGGTTGAGACTGCCTTGGTCGGCCTGATGGATGATCTCCAAATGGCGATCAACAGAGGGAGTGTGACTCTGCTGATCCTTTTAGATTTCTCAGCGGCTTTCGATACCATTGACTATGGTATCCTGCTGGGTTACTTGAAGGAGGTGGGATTGGGTGGCACTGTTTTACAGTGGTTCCGTTCCTACCTCTCTGGCAGATTCCAGATGGTGTTGCCTGGAGACTATTGCTCTGAAAAGCAAGAGCTGAAGTGTGGGGTTCTACAAGGCTCCATATTGTCTCCAGTGCTTTTTAACATCTACATGAAACCACTGGGAAAGATCGTCAGGAAGTTCAGTCTGGGATGCTATCAATATGCTGATGACACCCAGATCTATTTCTTTATACCAACTTCATCAGGAAATGGCATGACCCCACCCCCGTAAGTGCCTGCCTGGAGACGATATTGGGCTGGATGAGGGATAACAGGCTGAAGTTGAATCCCAACAAGATGGAGGTACTGTCTGTATGGGGTCAGGATCTGAGAGATGGTTTAGATCTGCCTGTTCTGGCTGGGGTTAAACTCCCCCAAAAGATCCGGTTCGTAGTCTGGGAGTGCTCCTGGATCCCAAACTTTCCCTGATTTCTCAGGTTGAAGCTGTGGCCAGGAGTGCTTTTTATCAGCTTCAGCTTATATGCCATATACGTCCAGATATGTTTTTAATATGTTTTTATCTGATTTTTATCTTTTTATTAATTTTATTTGTGTTATTTTTATGTTTTAATTCTGTACACCGCCTAGAGATTTTTATACTAAGCGGTATATAAATTCAATAAATAAATAAATAAATAAATAAATAATATGGTAGATGGGAAAGCATTAAACACTTGGGGTACAATCCTGCTTGTGGAGAACCCTGGTTGCTGTTCCTCTTTGTGTGCTCGGTGTTCATTACCATTTCAAGGGAGGCCATTGAAGCATTCAACAATCCACTTCTCCCCAGTCCCTAGGTGCCCAGACCATACTCAAAAGGAGCACAAATAGTATTGTGAGCAGGCGGTGGGGTTGCTGGATACTTGAACTTGAGTCTTGGGATGTCTTTCTTTGAACTGAATACTCTGGTCATGTTGTAGGGTGTATGGAGAGCAGAAATGGACAGGCACAGAAGAGGCATGGTAAGGAAGCAAAGGCACTTAATAAAATTGCTCTGCACATGGAGGAAGAAGGATTGCACCTTTGGTGAGCAACTGATGTTCCTTATCAAGAAATGCTAATTTTTTTGGGGGGGGGGGAAGAGGTTGTCAAAAAAAAGAAAAGAAACTGCATTAAACTAGAGCATATACAATCCATTACCAGTTACCATATACATTCCCATTCACTTTCCATTTAGTGGTAGAGTGTTACTTTCCAAACCAGTCCCCTAACTCCTGGCCATGTTCCAATATTATCAAACCAATTACTTTTTCTTTTAATGTAGCATTTCAAGCTTTGCTTATGGACAATACAGGGACTTTCATAGAACAACTGCTCCAAGATGCAAAAATGCTTTCTTCAATTTGTAACATCTAGAAATTTCTTTCATAGTTGACTGACTAGAGCATGTAGCTAATTACTAAAGTGGAAATTTGTTCTCCTCCCAAATGACACATGTAACTCCTGTCGACCAAAATGGAAGGTACTTTTATCCTGAAGTGCACCAAGAATTGTATTCTTTGTTTCCTGGCCCTCTAATATTTCATTTCTCTTTGTGTTTTTCTAATTGGCTGCTTTTCAAATACCGAAGAATAATTTCTGAAAGCAGGCATTGGAAGAGGCCCCATTATTTTCTATTAATCAGTTTATTATACTAATTAGTCTTTCCTTTATAGTGTTCTGCCACCGTAATGCCTTCTGACAAATACGTACATGGCAGCCTGGTGAGGGACAAGCTGGATTAGTCCCACCACAGCTTATGTTACATTTGTGCATGCAGAAATATTCCATGTGACTTGTTTTCTCTCATTATTCCTGCTTCTATTGAGGAACTGGTGTACTTCACACCAATATCAAGCAGTATTTTCTAAACTAGAGACCTGCACCCACCTATTTGGCTATTTCAGATCAATATGCAGTTCCTCACCTTTGCACAGGGGTTTGTGTACTGGATCAGTAGGGTTTGAGTCGAGCTGAACCAGGCCCGATTCAGCCTGAATTCAAGCGGAAATGGGCCCGGTTCTATTTGAACCAGCTCGAAACATACTGGTAAAGGGGAATCCAGTAAGGTTTCCCCTTTACCAATAAGGGGGTGGGCAGGGGCATAGCTAAAGAAAATTGAGCAGGAAGAAAGTTACATTTTACTTTAAAGTTCCTGCCAGCAGTGGGGGGGGGGGCTCCCCCTGAGGCCCTGCTGGAGCAAGGGGTCATGCAAATGGAGTCTGTGCATGTGTGGATGCAATTTTATTGAACTCCGCGCATGCACAGGCCGACCTGCTCCAGTGGGTGGTGGCGAGGAGAGCCGCTGCCACCCTTGCCCACCCCCTGCAGCAACTGGTGGCAACTTTAAGGTAAAATTTAACTCCTCTCCCCCCCAACTCTCTTTAGCTAAGCCCCCTTGTTCCCCCTTCCCCTTTACTGGTAATGGAGAATCTTTATTTGATACCAGTATGGTTTCGGACTCCCCTGAACCAGGCTTGGTTCATTCTGAACAGGGCCCAGTTCAAGTGTGCACAAAACTGGACCCCGTTCAGCTCAAGTCCTGTTGGATTCAAGCTGAACTGGGTTTTCTGCTTTTGTGCACACCCCTACCTCGGTGCCACATGGGACTTTAACACACAACAGGCTTTACCACAAGTTTACTGCGAGGCTTTACTGTGAACTCGAAGTTGTCCCAAAAAAACTGACACAAATAGTAGATTTTTTTTTTTTTAACCCCGGATATAGGTCAGGCTACACTCTAACGCATTGTGAAAAACCCATATTGTGTATGAACTGCTCCCTGATAACTCACAGGGACTTGGGGGTAAATCTGGCCGATATGTAAACGTACCCCCTCTATTCCGAGGAGATGTGAATTAAAGGGCTTCAAAAGACCTATGTGAAAAACGTACTGGAGCATTTGCAAATGGGGCTTTTAGTTTGTTTCTCCTCTGGAATGGAAAGCTTGCTTTCAATTATCAGCCAGATTTCCCCAAAGTCCCTTTGTGCTATTTGGGAGCACTCCAGACACAATCCGGGGTTTTCATCGCATGTTATGGCATAGCCCAATTTAAGTCCTGGTTAAACTTTTTGTGTCAGGTTTTTTGTTCGTTGGGCAAATTTGAACTCACAGTAAACCCGCAGTAAAGCCTGCTATCTGGGAAAGCTTCTGGCCAAATGTTTATTTCTTCTCTTGCCTACTCTCATGCCCAGTTTTATTTCCTCTTCTCAAACTCATCTCTCTGATGTCTTCTTATTTCCCTCATTAGACCATCCCTTTTAGCCCTTCTTGTGTATGTGTCTTCCTTCTTTTGACCTACTGCCTTCAAGCCTTGTCTCTTAGGCCGTGCCCTTTTCTACCTCTCTTTCCCTGCCCCCTCTCGGATTTTAAAAGTACTATTACTTCAATTATATGTAAATTGCTGAGATAAACTTTAAGAAATAACAAATCAAATAATGTAACCATTGAAAACAAAATCCGAAGAGATTTTAGAGACAATATTATGAACTGGTAAGGTTGAGAGATGGCAAGTTTCACGACTAAATGGGGATTTTCATCACAACTTTTACAATCCAGATCCACTCTTCTGTCATCTATGTAACTCACTCTGCACTAAGGAATAAGTGAGTTCAGTCAGCAGAATCCATCCATGGTTGCACTAGCCTACTCTGTATTGAACCAATAAAGAAATACAATAATAAATATTCTCACAATTTGTTCCTTTTAGAAATCATCCCTCTATATTCGACTGAAAGCATGGAGTCACTCTTCACAGCTCATGCTATGTACAATCAGTATCTGACTGCTATTAATCCTTAACAAATTGTTCTTGTGTAACATCATATAAAGTCACACATCTCTTTTCCCCAACAAAACAAAAACACATTTTATTGCAAACAGTATTATGGCTCCTAGAGTAACAGTTGGGTGATCAGCTTCATCTCACAGGTTCTTTGGGTTAGTAGTTGTGCAGGTTGTAGTCTGAAGATGACTGGACAATTACTCCTGTGTGCCGAACTCCTACAAATAAGTAAGCACATGCCCATAAATGATGTTCTTGTTACGTCTTCTCAGAGCCTTTTTGGGAGGAGCTCTTAAACATTCTGAAGGTAAATAGCTCATCTTAGGATAACTACATACTGAGCATGCTCCACAAATGTCTGAGAGTGAGGGGGAGGGAGGGTTGCTACACACAATCTTGGTAGCTGCTGGTATGCCTGTCTTTACAAGTACCGCTGCTGTTAAGAGTGGTAACAACATGGGTTATAGCTACAACATTTTTGTCTACTTTTGGTCAGGATTCACTGGGGATCAGCTAAGGTTAGAACCACAGAGTACACAGTCCAAGAGTACCACAGAGTAAGTACACAGGCAAGTACACAGTCCAAAGCAGGCAAAGGGCCAGGTTCCAGAGACAGCAACTAGACTAAGGAAGGGTAGCAAGCAGCTCATTCCAGCATGATCTTCTCACTAGACCAAGTAATGGGTTCTGGGGCTAAGGCTTTATAGTTATACTACAGACAGGGGCTATAGGCTTTATAGCCACCTAATGGCGTAGCAGGGAAATGACTTGATTATCAAGCCAGAGGTTGCCAGTTTGAATCCCCACTGGTATGTTTCCCAGACAATGGGAAACACCTATATCGGGCAGCAGTGATATAGGAAGATGCTGAAAGACATCATCTCATACTGCATGGGAGATGGCAATGGTAAACCCCTACTGTATTCTACCAAAGACAACCATGGGGCTCTGTGGTTGCCAGGAGTCAAAACCAACTAGACGGCTTGATTTATAGGCTTTATAATCCACCTGTGTATGCTGGCAGAGCTACATTGCATATCAAGGTAATCTAACTGGGTAGTGGGTATTGAATCCCAGTTAGTGGCATTAATGCTGCTGAGGTGGCAGCTCTGGCAAACAATGCATGCCATTGTTTTGGCAAACATGCTTATTTGGTAAATCAAGAGGTAAGTTCCAGAGCCTGCCTGCCCAGATTCTCAGTTTGAGACTCCTGGGGCATTACACTGTGTCCCATTGAAACCTGAGATTTCTTAGAAGCTTTTCAGGGGTTTATCATTGTGAAGCTCAGTAATGAATGGCAGCTTGCCTACTACCACTGTCAATTGCCCCCTAAAATGAACAGATATGGGAGAATAATTGGTGCACTCTAGGATATACTCTCTGTGTGCATGGTCAACACTGAAGCCCAGAATCTCCATTCTCCACATCAGTGTTCCCTCTAACAGGGATCCTCAGATGTTGCTGACAACAACTCCCAGAATCCCCAGCTACAATGGCTTTTGCTTGGGGATTGTGGGAGTTGGAGTCAACAACATCTGGGAATCCCTATTAGAGGGAACACTGCTCCCCATAATTCTCTGCAAAAGAAGAGCAGGGATATTCATGCCAGATGTGCTGCACTTACTAAGAGACTAGGCTAGAGGTTCTCAAACTTGGGACCCCAGATGTTGCCAAAGGCCATTGGGGCTGGGAATGATGGGGGCTGTAGTCCAGCAACATCTGCAGACCCAAGTTTGAGAACCCCTGGACTAAGGAATCTGCAAAGAGTTCTTTGGAATGAGAAAGTTTGAAAACTGGTGCTCTGCCCCATACAGGTTGCTTACTTGTGCTGCAGTAGTTATCATTTTATGTACTAAGCAAATGTGAATTAACCCTGGAACCAGGTCTGCACAGCTTTGGCCCTCCAGCTATTGTTGGACTACAACTCCCATCATTGCCAGCCATAGTGGCCAGTAGTCTGGGATGATGGGAGTTGTAGTCCAACAGCTGCTGGAGGATAAAGTTGTGCAGCCTTGCCATCATTCAGCATTAAGGCTGTCCACAGAAGAGGTGAGTTTTGAGTTAGGATTAATAGGACAAGAGAGAGGACAAGGTAGAACTTATGGGAAGCAGTTCTGGGTATTGTGGGCCAGCAGACCAGTGTGTATAAGAGATAAGAAAAGATAAAATAGTCTGGGTGAGAAAAATAAAGGAATATGGAAAATGGATTAATGTAGAGAGTCTAGATGAGAAGAAAATAGAAGGAGATGGTGAGTCAGATGAAATGGAAATGAGATGCATCCGACAAAGCTGCAAATGCTGTATTAGAGAGCATATGAATATCCTCTAAGCCAAAGCCTTCCAAACTGGCTTATGGGGTATTTCCATACAAGCATCTCTTCCTATGAATCTTTCAGCTGATTTCCTGCAGGAATCCAGCTCTGATTCTTACATGAAGCCTGAGGAAGAAAGTTTAATATTGTGAGACGCAGCATGGCACTTAGTGAAGTGGTTAAAGCATGTGCCTGGGAATTAGAACTCAGACAGTCTGAGCTGCTGCTACAGAGTTATGCATCGCTCTGCTCCTCTGAAGCGCCAAGCACTTCACTAAAACATATTTGAGAGTGAAAACCAGACCATCACTGAGAATTATTTCTGGCAGTACTATTTAGTGCCAATATATTTGCTGGTGGCAGATCTATGTGCCCCAATCACAGAAAAAGAAAGAATGGGGTGCATGATTAACAGAAAATGGGTTGCACAGGTGAACAGGTCAGAAGAGAAGCTTAAGTGGGGAGAGGTTCACTCTCATCAGCATTCCCCCTTTTCTGTAAAAACAAACAAACAAACAAACAAACAAACAAACAGATGACTTCAATTTCTACACGATTGAGGTTAATCACACAGATCTTACATTGGCCCATCTAATCTGGCCCTAAGGCCCTTATTTTGTAAGAATTGTATCAAAATAATGCAACTGCCAGGGTTCTCTCTGGAACTTCTCACTCAGAGCATGTTACACCTATTTTGAAAGAGCTGCACTGACTGCCAATTTGTTTCTGGATCCAATTCAAGGTGCTGCCTTTAAAGCCCTTAACAGTTTAGCTCCCGGATACCTGAAGGACCGCTCCCCCCCACTCCCGGGTTTCTGCCCACACATGCAGGTCATCAGAGGAATCTTCGCTCCATGTGCCAACATTGAGAGAGGCTAACAACTTCTCTGTTGGTGCCCCCAGGCTCTGGAATGCTCTTCCAATGAATGTCTGCTCTTTGACATCTGTGGCTGCTTTTAAAAAACAATTAATGGCCTTTTTATTTGTTTGGGCTTTCATCCCTTAGGGCAGTGCTGGATCAAGGCTTTGATGCACCCTTGACCAAAATTGTCCCCTGCGCCCTAGTATTTTTAAATGTATGCACAAAGTGCAAGACAGCAGAAATCTCAGATGCAAAAGCAGCCCTTTGAGGGAGGAAGAATGGGGCTTGCCAGCATGCCGAAAAGGGGGCACCTAAACTAACACTTTGGGGCATCATAAAATGGCCTAAGCAGCCCTAGCACCCCCCCTTCCCGAAAGGGGGCCTGGCGAGGTGGGCAAGCCCTGGCGAGGAGAGGGGGGAGGGGGTGATCAAACCAGAAGGCCCTGAAGGCCCTGCTGCACCATTGCTATCTCCACCTGCCACACTCACCACTAAGTGGAGCAGAGTGAGGGATCCCGTGCCGCTCTCAGAGCCATGATGCCACTGCCACCTCCACATGGATCAAGCAGGAGTTCTGCAGCAATGTCCTCACTTCTTGCCACACTGTGGAGCAATGACTGTTTTGCAAGCAAGACCACCCATTAAGAGCTGGTCTCGCCCCGTGTCTTTCCCTCATATTGAGGGCACAACAAGTCTACTTTTAACAGCAAGCTTCTGTTAATGAGGTTTCAGTCCAATTATTGTTACTTGAATCTCATACCTTAACTGTCAGGCTGAAAAACGAATTGGCATCAAACTTTATTGGGAGGGGGGATACACACAATTTTCTTCTCCACTTTGCACTTCCTTGTGAGTTTTTAAACAAAGGAATAAGGCAAAAGTAAGTTTTGAAAGAAAGAAAAGAAGAAAAACCTTCTTCAGTTAAGCTTTAGCTTAAGTCTCCCAGCCTAATACACCTCAATGGAATGGCAGATGCATTCACTCCCGAACCGTGCAGACTCAGTCACAGAACAATGTTCCCTTGCATCCTCATTTTCCCTTTTCCCTCTATTAGAAACAATAAATAAGCTTAAATAACAGGGTTAACAACTAGAGAAATCTTGTCCCGTCTCTAAGCTCACATCTTTCAATCAAGCCCCCCCCACTTGAAAATAGAAAGTTTTTCCTGGTACCTCTTCTCTCCCCTTCTCCCACCCTTCCTGCTTCTCCTCCTTCTCTGCCCCATCACATTCCAAGTCCCCAGTTTCAAATGCCTTCTGAAGCAGGAAGGTCTTTCCAGTTCCCACATAACCAGAAGATGGGTGGGGGAGAGCTCTCCCTAGCAAGAAGGGAGTTTCAGAGCCTGGGTGCATGGTTGGGGGTCCCAGTTGTCCCTGCTGCAAGAGGTGTGGTGTGGTGGTAGCTGGGGTGTGTGCATGCACGCTGGCGAAGGAACTCCCCCCTCCCTCTCACATGTTACCTAGACAGTTCTAGCCGGGTCTGAAACCTGCCTTGTAAGGAAAGTGGCAGGAACACACTTTCCTTCCCCAGCCCACCATCGTCCTCCTGCTTTGGCACCCATTAACCCTTGGCGCCCCTGGCCAGTGCCATTTTGGCCACTCCCTTGAGCCAGCCCTCCCTTGGGGGCTGCTGGGTCTATCAGTTTCCCTGCTTCTGTTTGTCTGTGTGTGTGTGTGTGTGTGTGTGTCTGTGTGTGTGTGTGTGTTTTATATGGTTTTTACTGTTTAACTGATTTTAAGGTTTTAAATGTGTTTATGGAGTGTTATTGCATTTTAACTTTTGTAAACCACTTTGGGATGCCTTATGAGAGGCAGTATAAAAACTAAATAATAAATACCTAAATAATAAATACATAAAATGGCAAATGTTCTGTGACTCACAGACTTTCACAGAGAGGGCAGAAAGTGGAATTAATTGGACTAACACAAAATCCTTCCGTTTGGGCCTTAGTTCTAATGACTGGCGTTACCTTTGGGTGATGCAATAAGACCTGAAGATAGTAGAAATGATTCTAATTTCTATCTGAGCATTGACCATGTCCTTTATAAAATAAATTCCAAGCACTATACAGATCAAGAACAAGTATGATGTCTCATTATCTTCAACAAGCCTCTTCATATTACATTGCTGTACTCTATTTATTAAACAAAGATAAAGCAAGATTTCAAAAATGTCAGCTAGTAGCTAAAGGCTGCCTGGAGGATATAGAGTGTGCTATTTAGTCTTCTACACTAAAATGTACTGCATACAAGTTTTTCTGACAAGTTGCTCATGACACAGAAAAATATTATTACTCTCCTTTTAAAAATAGAGAAAATTCACTGACATAACTCAGAAGAAAATTTAATAATGCTCAACTCATTTCCTAGATCCATTGGCATCTATCCCAAAACAATTGCCATTTTATTTATTTTCTTAAATAACATTTTAAGTTTCCAAACCTTTCCTCATCACTGCAATAAAATTTATTGTGCAGGCTTGAAACTGCTTCTTACAAGCTGTAAGAACGATTAACTTCCACAAGACACTGATTGACTTTCTGTGAGTGAACTTTTAAAAGCTCTTTTTGTTTGTTCTGGTCTACTCATTACATACAGTGAAATAATACATTGAGACAGTAGAAATCTGGACCATACCATTTCAGTTTGGGGCATAGAAAACTTGGATCAAAGAGAAAGACTTAGCACAGCCTAATCCTTGATGTGCTAATTTACTACATGCAGAGAGGTTTTGTTTTGCTTTGTTTAATACAGAGTATTCAAAAATATGGCCACATACACTGAAGTGGTTCAATTCAGAATTCTACCACCATAGTCTATGGCCCTGAACTCATGAGAGACAGATCACAATTGTGACATTCCATTCCTTCCATGTACCTGGCTTCTGTGTACTGGTCAATGCATGAGCATAGAAGTATATCCACACAGAGTGGAATTTTCTGAACATAAATTTGTAAAAAACAGGGTGTTCTTTCAGTTTCCCCCACACACAATTCCTGCTTATACACTTGTAAGCCTCCTGTTTAAGTGAAAAACAGCAGTATACTGTTTATCTTTCAATGTGTCTAAGAAGTTTCCTAGATGGTGATCTATAGTTGCTTCAGTTTACTGTTGAAATGCAGTATAGAAATAATCATAGTAGTAGTACAGTTAAAGTCATGGAGTATTGAGATGGTGAATGGCCCTTCCCGGCTTCTCTCCAGATGATTGGCCCTTCAGTGTGTGAAATAACAGTCTTTTAAAAGTTCTGTTTTTAAACAATCCTGAAAACAGTAGCATGGAATATTGTAGGAATTAGGAGCAGCAATGTGGCAAGCTAAGCATGAGTTGTGGGTATGACTACCTGCCTGAGGGGTTACCTCTGGGACTGTCAACTCCAGCAGGCATGCCCCTCACTTCTGCACCTTGGAGCACTTCTGCAGTCTTCTTTCCTCTGGCAGTCAGTCCACTTCCAGTCACTAGCTAGCTTGATGGTGTTTGCTGGTGTTTTTCCTTATCTTCACCATTCCCCCTACTCTTGTTTAAAAAAATAAATTAATTAATAATAATAATAATAATAATTGTACACCATATTTGTATTTGCACGAACCTACAGACCTACCAGCCTCAGCATCTGTGGTATGGGTGTTTTGTGTGTTCAGCCTACTTAGCTTATGATATCATCCAGCAGGGAGGGAGGGAGAGAGGGAGGCAGAGAGAGATCCCCATGTGTTCCCCCATCAACTTTTCAATGCCTGGACCAATATGAACCAAATTGGGTACAGTTGTAGGGACACCTCAATTATGTAGTTTGTGATGATGTCATCTACCCCAGTTCAAACTAGTGGATGCATAAATGGTTGGGGCAGTAGTGAACGAACTTGTGGACTGCCAACTGACCTGATCAAAATTCCATACAGGTGTAGAGACAGATAGAGACACTACAATGATGTAGCTTCTGATGATGTCATCCACCCCAGTTCAAGATAGTAGATGTGTGGGAATTTAAGGCTGAAGTGGGCTAAGATGGTAATTATCAATTACATGTGAAGATGGTTAATTATCAGTTACAATTATAGTGAAATAAAAGTAGGCAGATTAGTTCTTACTAGAACAACTTGGTTGTGGTGGTGGATTGGGGCTTGACTTACCTCTGGATTCTTTGGGCATTTGTCTCTTGTATTCTTAAATAAATATTTTTTTGTATAGAGTATTTGTGTGAATGCACATTTGCACAAGCTGACAAACGTTTCAGTTGCTGGGCATTATTTCTATTGCTGTCACATCTCTGGGTCATTTCCTTGGGGTGTGGCCAGCAGTTTTGACTGTGTTTCACATTTGGGTTGATGGTAGCTAATTACTTTGCTGGGTTTCTGCTCTGTACTTGCTTGTAATGTTTTATATCTATATCTATATCTCTCTCTGTGTGTGTGATTGTGCATGTTCACCCCTTTGCCTGCCTGGAAAAGCACAGAACAAAAGTAAAATCTCAGCTGTTGAGGCTATTACCTTTCTTTGGGAACTCCTTCCTCACCTTTGCTCTTACTGCTTAACAAAACAAAGGACAGAAACAAGGTCGTCACCAGGTGCAGGTGACCTCAAAGTGGCAATGTAGATCCTGTTCCTGTGCCACCATTTTGAGAACCCCTTCCAGACATCATTTCTTCTTGTGGTGGGGGGAGAGGGGGGCAAGCAAAACCACACACACTCACACACACACACCCCGAACTGAGATTTTACTGCTGGGCATGCTTTCCTGGGCAAGGCAAAAGGGTGAATGTGCACAAATACTATGACAACACCACAAGCAAGTGCAGAGCAGAAACCCAGCAAAGTAACTTCGCTACAACCTATCCACAGGTCATATGTCTCCACACAAATTTCTCCACATAATGGAATATACACGACTACATAGATAAAAGTTAGTTTGAACCAGTAGTACTGCAGTAAGCTAGTAATTCTTCTGTGACCATAAGGGAAAAATGGTTTTTCTTAAAAATATATAATGTAATGTTTCACATGACACTATATATAAACTCTAAGGCTTTGGATATTGCAACCATAGTTAAAGGATTCTGTAGATCATGTTAAATATACTGTAGTTTTTAACTCTTTATAGAAATACCAAATGCATTCAGTATTTTGAACATTCTTCAGTGCATTGGGGAAGGAGCGTGCCTTGTTTGTTTACTAGCTTCAGAACTGCACAGCCCACACACCTCCTCCTTCTGGTATATCAATCTGACAATCTTTCTGCCTAATCTTGGAAGGAAAGGGGAAAACATTTGCAATAAAAAGCACTTAAAATGATCATTTGGGATTTAAAACACTTCCGCAAGAATCATATTTGGCAAATGCTGTGATTTTGACACAAAATGATGTGTTTTCAGTTTTTGGATTTGTGTGTGTGTGTGTGTGCGTGTGCTTCCGATGAGGAATGAATGCATAAAATATTGGCCTTGTCATTGCTTTTAGTTTCTCTCTCCTCTCACTCACTCTCTTCTGGTTCTGCTTGCTTCCCCCCGCCCTAATAATATCAGAAGGAAACTTTTGTATGCTGCAAAACTACACACACACAGAGAGACACACAATTGCCTAGACATGGAGACCTGGTTCCCCCCTCCCCCCCCCCCGGTAAAATATGGTTTGAGATAATTGGGGTGGTGTAAGGGAGGGAAGAATAAAATTTATTTCTGGGTAAAACTAAAGATGTAAGATGGCTGGGAGGTGAAGTTGAAATTCCAACTTTCCCCTTCATCCTTCCTCTAGGGATGTGCCCAAACTGGCTCGGGCAGCCACAGACAGGGCGGAGATCAGTTCCTTTTAAAAGCAGGCAAGCAGGTCCTTACTTGCTCCTCCGCCACACCACTTTTGGGGGCACGGTGCCCACTTTCCAAAAGGCTATGCACAGCTACAGCACTGCTCCCAGCAGCCTGTGCATGGTGTTGGCATGCATATGGCCACCATGCATGCACAACCGCCATGTGTGTGGTCAGCATGGTGTTGAGGTGAAAGGAGGAAGGCTTCCTTCTTTCTCTCATGAAGACTGTAAACCTTCAGCCCTCAAAATTCTCTTCTCCTACTGTAAAATGCTGTTACTTGGTGTATGTGTGACTTGAACCCTTTTCAGATGGTATAGATACAGAAATAAATAATAATAATTATAATAGCAGGCTCTGTCCTTTATCTATGTGCATTTGTTTCAAAGTCTGAAACAAACAAGCATAGTCCAGACATGGAGCCTCCCGCCATAATATTATGTTTCACCTCTACATCTTCTTTCTTCACATTTACATCTAAAAAGGGCTTGGGCAAGAGTAGTATAGCTGCTGTCAAACTCTATGTGCTTTTGTTTACAAACAGAAGCACATGGCTGGAGAATGACGACATTGCAGCCAACGTGGGGTGCTGATGTCATGGGAGTTGTCAAAATGTGCTTATGTCACAGGAAATCATCGGAGGAGACCCTTACATGACTGGAAATAATCAGAACTAGGGATATGCCCTCACCCCTAGAGGTTTGCCCCCCCACCCTCTGCTCCTACCCCAGAATATGCCCAGGCATGCCCCGAAGGTGGGCATGTGACCCCTCTATGAACACGCCTCGCCATCCTGGACTGATAGGAACAAGTTTCAGACCCCAGAAAGGGCTGAGTGCACAGGCGTGATAATGGTCGGGAGGCCATTTTGTATCGCTTTATTGGCCGAAATGAGGTCAAGTGTCCTCTCTACAAACAAGACCCACCACCCAGGGCCTATGAACAAATCCCCATCACTTTGCCAGCATGGCTAACAAATAAAGTTAAGGAAAATTTAGAGGGGAAGAAGACTTTCTTCAGAAATTGGAAGGCCTGCCCAAATGAAGAGAACAAAAAGCAACACAAACTCTGGCAAAATAAATGCAAGGGGCAGGTGAATAGCCTGTGTCTCTTTGAGTCATCTTGTTTTTGCAGACTCACTGTTTGTGTGATCATAGGGTCGCCAGAGAGATCATTGGAGCCAGCTTGTACCACTGACAGCTGTAAAACATAGCACAAGAAAGCATTCTATTAGCACAAGTTCTGATGATGAGATGTTTCTACCAAAGCCCACTAATTTCCTTTCTTCTCACAAATACGCACATGCACACTTTTTTAAAAAGCAAGACTTTTTTCTCTCTGTCTCACAATATAAACATTTCTGGGATATATCCTTAGGTTGTAAGCCTATGCACACAACAGTTACCTGGGAGTAAGCCCCCATGAGTTCATTAAGGCTTTGACTTGGAAACTTTATAGAATAGTTGCAATCAGGGCTGCTATGATTTAAATCACAAATTAAAAGACTTCATAGAAATCAATTTTAATGATTTAAATCACAATTTAAATCACTAGTCAATAAGATTCTATTTAATCACTATTTTCTAGTAAAAGTAAATTCTTGTTGTCTAATATAACCTTAATACGTATTCAGAGACGTAATACATATTCAGAATTTATAACGCTGTTTCATTCGGGCAACCAGGCCTTGCATTTCTTTGTTGCACTGTTTGCATTTTTGCACACATGCCTGACCACATGCACAGAAACTTCATTAAAATATCCCCAAGTGAGGTCTCTTTTAAGTGTGCAGTGATGATAGGTGTTTCCCTTCTAAAATGGAGGATACACTTGGAAAAGGTTTCCTCCATGTTCCTGTTCCTTGCCCAGATCTATTCCATCCTCCCCAAATCCTCTAGTCATTCCTTGGCCTTCTTTATCCTGATTCAGACACTATTCTGTGGAAGTGTACATATGTTGCTGTGAATTACTGTACCTGGGTTAATTTAAAATTCAAACTGGGATACAGACCCTTCAAATGCATGGTACAGATAGGAAGTATAATGCTTTATCTGTGTGACATTTGAATGGCAGTACCTGTGCACAGATTTGTACCTGTGTGTACACTCATTGTACAATTGTTGAACACAATGTGTGAATGAACTAAGAAGATCACAGCATATAATTTGGAGTTACGATTGACACTCATGGTGATGATATCTTTGACCTATGTTCATGTAAAAATAAATAAATAAATAGGTTTATGAAAAAAATTAAAATCCAATTTAAATTTAAAAATCTGGTGTTTTTTTTAACCCATTGGTTTCTATCAACCCCAGATGCAATTCTATGCAACATTTACTTTGACAGTTTTGAAAAATTAAGCCATATGGATCACAGACCTGACAGAGAATTTATGCTGGAGATCTCTCCTTTCAATACTACTATCAGTCACTAAAGTTTAAAAAAACAAAATAATCAGCCAACAGCAAACAAAACAAAACAAAACCACACAAACCACACCGGGTATAATTAAGGACTAAAGAAAGAGGTGCAACTACTTGAATGTTTTGGACTTGCCTGGTTTCAAAGCTGTGCCTGTTAGGTTGGCTCATAAATAGAAGGCAAGAAAGTCAGAATTCTTAAAAATTAAAACAAGTATTTCTGTCTTGAAGACACATTTCAGACAGGATAGGTTTGAAATTGTCCAATTAACAATTTCAGTTTAAATAGCATGTTGGTGGTTGGTGGTTTTTTTAAAAAAAAACCACCCTCCCAAGAGGAGAACGAGTAAGAGAAAGCTGAGGGAGCTAGCAACAGGCTTTCCTTAAAGTCCCCAGAACGAGGAAGTAAGGAGGTGGCTGTTTGTTATTGAAATAACTCCCCAGAAGAAGTGTCAATCCACCAACTCCCCCCCCCCCATTTTTTCTAGATCTCTGAAGGTTACTAAGATTTGTTAGTGGAATTTTAAAAGAGGTGGGGAAAGGAAAGGAAAAGAGAAAAGCTCCCAGCAAAAGCTGGAGCCCCACCATAGCCACACAAACTGCAGGTCCCAGAGTAGTAAAGTTGAGAGATAGAGGGGTGCATATGTTACTGAATTCAAAATAATACCTGCAATTTATAGTTAAGTGGGTAACATGCCATCTGCAGGTGGAGATCTTTGGGACTGTGCCCACTTTGCCCCTACATCCCTTGAACTGTTATAAATGGGTGACAAGAAATTTTACATTACCCTCTCCTTACCCTCTCCTGAAATGCTAGCAAGAACACTAGTTCAGCCTTCACCATCCAATTAGCCAGACCGCTGGATCTTCCTGGGGAGTGGGGCTCTTGGAGATACAGTACCTATGCACTTGGGACACTATCATGGCAGAGACCTCCTTTCAATATGCCAAGGGGTTAAAAGAAATGGACCTTCTACTTATGAAAGTAGTATTACTCCTACATTGCAGATGTGCTACATGAGATGTATGAAATCACAAGCACCCACAGCACTCTAAAGGGAGCATCCCTGCTTTATGACCCTGTTACTAGAAATATTCAGTTTATGAGTCCTAACAATGCATTCACTTTTTCTGCAGGGGCTGTATTAGCCTAACTATTAGGGCTCCTTCCTAACACCCCCCCCCCAATGTTGTCTTACCGTTCAAGCATAGCTGGTGGGTTCACAATTCTGCTTGTTCATGATATACCCATCAGAGGATTCATTTTCCCTGCAGACATAACTGGGGGCGGGGTTCAACACTCTATTTGTTTATAGCGTATCAGATAGTTGGAGATCATCATGTCCCTCTTTTGCAAAGTATTACATGAAGGGACAGAACAGTGAGTATGTTAACATTGTTTATGACAAGCCACACTACATCTTCTCTGTGAGCAAGTTCCACATTGACATAATCACTGTTCAGATAACGTTGGACCAGGACAAAAACGTGCCATTCCATTCTGGCAAGGTGATTGTGAAGCTGCACTTTCTCCCCGGGAGAGGCCTACAACTTTAAGGGGGGGGGAGAAAAAAAATGCCAATTCTGAAAATTATGGTGACCCCACCCTTTACAATAACTATTACAGGGCTGAGGCTGGAAGTGCCCTTCCTGGCTACATGGGTGCTCCAGTCATGTATGGGGCTGGAATTGGTGGTATATTCCAGAGCGTTATCTGGAAAGCTTTCCCTCTTTTGAGACAGGGATTGGAAACCTCTAGGGTTAAGGGGCATACCCCTACTTCTGACCATTTCCAGTCACATAGGGGTCTCCTCTGCCCATTCCTGTGACGTAAGCCCCTCCTTTGACCATTTCCAGTGATGTAAGCACATTTTGACAGTTCCCATGATGTCGGCACCCCACGTAGGTACCATGATGTCATTCCCCAGCCATGTGCTTCTATTTGTAAACAAAAGCACATGGAGTTTGACAGCAAGTGGGTACCTATACTACTGGCAAGATTAATCTAAATAAATCAAAAATGAATTCTATGGGCTAGTTCACATACATCAATCCAATTGGTACAGTGCAGGAGTGGGGTTATCCCTTCCCACATAGTAAGAACTTGAGGAAAGTCTTACTGAATCTGGCCCAAAGCCTGTCTAGTCCACTTGTTTTCTAGTGGACCACCAGATGCCTCCGAGAAGTCCACAATCAGGAAAAGAAGATGCATCCTTTCTCCTGCTGTTGCTCCCTGTAACTGATATTTAAAGGTATACTGCCTCTGAACCTGGAGATAGCCTATGGCCATCAAGACTAGTAGCCATTGATAGACCTGTCGTTCATGAATTTGTCTGAGCTCTTTTTAAACCCATCAAAGCTGGTGGCTGTCACCACATCCCATGGGAGAAAATGGGGTATGAGGGTCTCCCTCTTGAAAGGTTCTGTGGTATCCATGGTTCCAAGTCCCCAAGAGGGGCATAAAATCAGTCCCCATTCCCTGGTTTGTTGGTCTCTGGCTCTGCACTAGCTGCAGCTTCTGGGCATGTCTGGGATTTCTGGTTCATTGGTCCTAGCCCCATCTGATCAAGCTTACTGCTGAGGCCCCCATCATGATCTCATTCCCTTACTACCACCTGATTGGACTCCTTCAAGTCTGACTCCGGTGGACTGGGGCAATCCCTGGCAACTGGTCCGAATACAAATCCCTGGGGGACCCCACTTCTTACATTCTCCATTGTGAAAAATGACCATTTATTCTTCCCTCTGTTTCCTATCCTTTGATGAGTTTCCAATCCATGAATGAGCCTGACTCCTAATCTCATGGCTGCTAGGGTTACTCAAGAGCCTTTGATGAAGAAACTTGTCAAAAGATTTTTGAAAGTCAAGTATACTATGTCATCCGGATCACCTTTATTGACATGCCTGTTGACACTCTCAAAGAACTCCAAAGTATTAGTAAGGCAAGACTTATCTTTGCAGAAACCATGCTGATTCTCCTTCAGCTAGGCCTATTCCTCTTTATGTTAAACAATTTTGTGTTTAATTATGCTTTCCATCAACTTACCTGGAACAGACGTTAAACTAACTGGCCTATAAATTCCTGAATCCCCCCTGGATCCTGATTGAAATTTGGTGTTACACTGGCTACTTTCCAGTCCTCTAGCACAGAGCCTGATTGTAGGAACAAGTTATATATTCTTGCTGGAAGAGCAGCACTTTCACATTTGAGTTCTTTTAGAATTCTCGGGTGGAGGCAATCTGGCCCTGGTGATTTGTTAATTATTTTATTGTTCAAGATGGCTTAGAACATCCTTTCATGTCACTTCTATTTGATTCAGTTCTTCAGGCTCCCTCCCTTGTCCCTTGTCATTCAAGTTCTGCATAAATAAACTACACTGCATGAAATAAAGCCGCATCCCATTCCTCCACCACACAAACAGTATCAATAGCTGGATTAGCATACTGTATGAGCCAGCACATGGCCATATGAAAAGTGCCTCTTTTCTTTATGTGTTCTGTTGGGTTTTTAATATCATAGTTACACTGAACATCTTGTTGAAAACTGCCAGTAAATATACCAAAATATTTAAGCCAGCCATCCTAAATCTCTGGGAGCTCTGATGGTGCACCTGCACATGTGAGAAGGCACTCAATCAGAGGCTTTTGATTTCTATCCTGCACACAGGCTGCACACAGGCCGATCATTCTGCGGCTGGGACCCATTCTCCTGGCCTCCGAGAACCCCACAATCCACCACACAACTGTGTGCTACATTGTGGGGATCCCCCCAGCAATGTGCTGGCACCCATCAGTGTTCCAGCACTGGGTGAAAGCAGCCAGCGCTGACAGATGGTCAGGTAAATGTGGTTAAGGGAGTGTGTACTCCCCTAACCTTGTTTAAGAGGCAAGCTTCTTTGGCAGGTCTGCCGCTGAGGTGCATCCAGGAGCCAATGGGCTCCTGTGGGTTCCCATGGGGAGCCAAGCCCTAGCCCAATCTTGGCTGCTCATGAGAAAAGCCTCCAGGACTGCTTAAGTGGTTGGACAAATCAGAGAGGTCAACGGCATCAGTGCAATACTGAACCTGTTAGACATGGTTTGCTATGTTTTGTTTATTTAGTGTGCGGATTAGGTAATGCATGGAGGATGTAATGTTTGACCCTGATCATCCATGGATATGTATGTGAGTGGGGCCATGCTAATTCAAATGACGTCTTTTATGGGGACTATATCAAGGGGAAGAATTTTATGTATTGTGGTCAGTCCTAAGTCGTCTGGCTACATTTGTTTAGAGATATCAGTTTTTAAGTACATAATAAATGGGTTCGGTATGTGAGTGTACTTGAAAATCTGAGGCTTTGTTGGTATTGAGTGTGGATTCTATGATAGCAAATGAGATTTTCAATGAGACACCATGAATCCACTCTAATATGCTATCATAGAATCCACACTCAATACCTCAGAAACAAGAGAACCCTGTACCCCATGGGTTAGAAACCCATGGGGGTGGTTGGCACCCTATGTGCACTACACCACCACTCGCTCTGGACCACCACAGCACCCCCCAAGTGCACTTATGGAGCTGCTGAAAGCTCCATTATAACTTATTATGAGGAAAAACCTTAAAGACGCGTAAACTTCAACAATTAACCAAAAATCAGCCCTGTGCCCAAATCCTTTGAAAAAATTCAGGTAGCTTCCCTGCCCCTAACCGGCACTACCACCAACCCCACACCACTCTAGGCCACCCCTTTCCCCCAGACGTGAAGCAATACACCCTTCATTATATCTAATGGGGGGAAACCTTAAAGACACGTAAACTTCAACAATTAACCAAAAATCACCCCTTTGCCCAATTCCTTTCAAATAATTCAGGTAGCTTCCTTGCCCACCCTAGGAACTACCACCAACCACAATCCACTCTACGACACCCCTTTCCCCCCGACGTGAAGCTATACATTTGCTAACACCTCCATGCTTCTTTATGGAGAAAAACCTTAAAGACGGGTAAACTTCAAAAATCACTTAAAAATCACCCCTTTGCCCGATTCCTTTCAAATAATTCAGGTAGCTTCCTTGCCCACCCTAGGAACTACAAGCCACCACACTGCACTCTATGACACCCCTTTCCCCCCAACATGAAGCTATACATTTGCTGCAATCCTCATTATTCTCTATGAGGAATTCACAAATACTTTAACAATTCACCAATAATCAGAAGAGTGTCCAATTGCCCTCGGATTTTTTGGGCGGTAGGCACCCCTATCTGTCTACCACCCACCCCGCTTTTGTGTCCCTAGGTGCTCCACAATAGGGGATATGGGCTGGTTCTGGTCCCATTATACTCTATGAGAAAAATAATTAAAAATATTTCAAATATTCATAAAAAATCATAGGGGTGTCTGATTGCTTCAGGGTTTTCATGGTTGTTGTCACCCATGGGTGCTCCACAATAAGGAATAATGGCCTGGTTCGAATCCCATTATATCCTATGAGAAAAAAATAAAAATAATTTTCAAAGATTCATAAAAAATCGTACGAGTGTCCGATTGCTTTGGGGTTTGGGTGACAGGTACCCCTGGGTGCCACCTACCATCCTAACTACTTTTCGAGATCCGAACTGGTCCGAACCAGTTTGGTTCGGATCCGAACCGAACCAGGGGGTGGTTCGGACAACACCAAAACCGAACCACCCCCTCCCGGTTCGGACCTGGTTCAGATCCGAACTGAACTGGGCGAACCGGTTTTGTGCACATCCCTACCTGTAAGGTAGCCAACTTCAAACTGGCTCAGCTCAAAGGCTCAAACTTGAGCTAAACCTGTTTCGGTTTGAACTCAAACCTAATTGGGCTGGCTGGTTTGGAGTAGGCTCGAAGCCCTACTGTCAAAGGGAGATCCAATGAGGATCCCCTTTACCTTTAAAGGGGGTGTTTTCCCTAACCATTAAGTAAATTAGTATGGAGTAATTACAAGTCGATATAGTGGTAGTGGCCGTGGGGGGGGGGGCAGTGGCGGCCACTCTCCCAACCCTGCCAGCCTTCCTTAGAGACCCCCGGGCCAAGTTCGGGCCATTTCAGGCCTCTGCACTGGTGTGGTGGCCATTTTTTAAACCTGAATGCATGTACATGGTCCATTTGCATTGCCACATGGCCTAAATGGCCCATGCCAAATTATTGGGTATTATTATTTATAAAGCAGAGTATTTCGGGAGATAACCCTTCCATTACAGAGGAAGTTAACAGTCTCAGGGGCAGCACCTTGTGAATGATAAGCATGGAGATTCATGTAAGGTTAAACTAATCTACTTCATTCAGAAGTCCATGATGATAAGAAAGACCTATATCTAACCACTGGCTACATGGTGGTCAGAGAGAGATCTAGAAGCATTCTGGGGAGGAGGAGAAGGAAGTAACTCTCAGGAGGCTCCTGTGTACATTCTATCCATAGAGGGATAATAGAGGCAGAGATAAACAGGAAAGAGAAGGAGACCCTAACTATCTATCTCTACTCCCAATGCCCTTAGTGGCCATTAGGGTTCGTGGTGCAAAAGGTTGATGCCACCTGGAGCTGGATTTCCAACACAAATGGCCTGTGCAAATGGCCAATGTGCATGCACCAAGGTTAACAAAAAATGGCCTCAGCATGGGCACAGAGGCCCAAAACAGCCTGAACTGGGCCCAGGAGGCTGGTGGGAGTCAGGGGAGCCACCCCTGCCATGGGTGCCACTGAAGCAACTTGTAAGTACTCCATACTAATTTTACTTAGTGATTAGGGAAGCCCAAAGGGGGATCTTCCTGCTGGATCCCCCTTTGCCATTAGGTTTTCGCAATGGTTCCAAACCCGTATGAGCTCAAACTGAACTGGGAGCCAGTTTGAAGGTGCCAAAACTGAGCCAGCCTGGTCCGGTTCAAAGCCTAGTCGGATTTGAACCAAACCAGGAAAACCTGTTTTGTGCACATCCCTACTGTAAGGTAAGTATTATTCTCCCTAGTGGCAGCTGGGGACCTGAGACTGAGAGGGACTAGCTTGCCTAAGGCCACCTAGTGAGTTCATCATGGCAAAAGCAAGATTGAAACTGGGGAAATTCACAGCTCAAGGTTTTTTGCCACTATGCTAAAACAGCTCGCTGCCATTCACATCTGAATTGCAGCCTAGTTGTGCTGTATATTTAAAGCAGAGTTGTCTCACTGATCTCAATAAGTCTATGTCAACTTAATTCCAAATATTTCTGTTTCAGTGAAATGTGGATTGGGATTTTTTTTTAATTAAGATTCAAGCTTCCATGGAGGTGAGGTTTTACAAGCTCACACAGCTTCATTCTACCCTTCACATTACACAAAGATGGTTCCCATAGTTACCTTTACGTCATTTCACACACATACTACCTGAAAAAGTGGAACAATTTAATAAACACACACCACCATTGTGAAATATGAATTGATTTTAGTTTTTGCATAATTATGTTTCCTGAAAAACAGAAGACTCCATTAGTTTTCAATGTCAGTGAGACCACTTGCCTTTCACAATTAATAACATTTCTGCATCCTACTATGAATGGACCTGCTACCTCATACTGCTTTTTATACCCATTTAGCAATTCTTAATTCTAATTGTTTTTCTTTCTTTGTTGCAATTGGCAACTCCTTTTTAAACAGATCCATTTTTTCATGTTTTTCAGGAGAAGCTGGAAAGATTTTCCTCCACAGTCTGTTGCATCTCATTTGATAGAAAGCAGAACGTACCTAATAAAGTCCAAACGACTTGGAGAATGTCCCTGCTTTTTAAGTCCCAGGTCGGCAGCAAACACAAGTTTATTGAGCTCCAATGGACAGCCATACAAGGCTGGTGAGCTATATTTGGCTTGGTGGATTACAAATTGTATAGGCCTTAGGTAAAGCAAAGTGGGAAGCTAAGGTAAGGAAGTCTGTGGAAAAGGGGCCTGCACATAGCTGGACATCTGAAGAATGGACACCTAACATCCCAAAAAGAATGGGAATCATTCTTGCATGGAGGGGGTTATCTGAGGTATTTAACAGTGCATGGGTGAATAGAGAGCCAGTTGCCAAGTGGTAACTTAGATGGGTGTAAATATCAAGAGTTGAGCATTTATGTGGGAAGCAGCCCCTGGCATTTGCTAGTATTGGGACTACTTCACACATATTGCCTGATACAGCTAAAAGGAACATAGAGGCTCTTCTCGCGATTAGTGAGAAGAGCCGCTAGGGGGTTAGTGGGGAGAGCGGGCTTAGCCCGCTCTCCCCACACATGAGCAGCAGTCTGCTCTGGGCGGCCACAGTGGCTGCCCACACAACTGTCAGCTCCATCACAGAGCCGGCTGGGGCTGGGGAGTTTGGGGGCCATGCGGCCCCCGGAAGCTCCAGCATGCCCTGTGCAAGTGCGTAGGGCATGCTGGAGAGACCCCCGACCCAGGAGGCTGCTTTTCAGCCTCCCGGTCGGGGGTCTACTTGTGAGTAGCCATGGTGCGGAGCCGCACCGTGGCTACTCACGACTTAAAAAACCAGGTTTGTGGAGCACTCGCTCCGCAAACCCAGCTTAAGGGGAGAGTTACTGCGGCAGGTTAACCACCTGGAGGCCACCGGGCTCACCTGCGAGCTCAGTGGTTCTCACGGTCAGGAAAAATCGGGCTAGGCTCCCTTAGCCCGATTTCTCCTGATCGTGGGAATAGCCCCTTAATCTTCCATATGCCTATCACTTGCTGGATCAGGGAAAATGGACATATAAATCAGCTGCTAAATGCAGCCAGACTGAAGCCCTCACTTTTCTTCCCATGGCCCCTGCTTAGGTTCATGACTTCACTAAATGATGGAATCAGAAAGGACTACGTTGGCTTTACCAGTTTGGGAGCAGCCTGAAAACACAGCTTGTGGCATAACAAAGGCTGTGGAATGAAAAGAGTATTGTGGACTGTGGACTGAAAAGAGTATTGGTACTGAGTTGGCTTCTCTGCTTTACGGAGTACCCAGATCTGGCACAATGCAGAACACTGGGAACCATCAATATAGGCAAGACCCCTTTTCACAGAGGTAAACACCTAACCCTGGGTTATTAACACCTAACCCTGGGAATCTCTGATCATCAACTAGCAAAAGAAAGCATGAAGCCCAAGAGCTGCCTGTCTATTGTCTGTGGTTAGAGTGCTGGACTAGGACCGGGGAGACCCAAGTTCAAATCTCCATTCAGCCTTGATACCAGCTGGGTGACTCTGGGCCAGTCACTTCTCTCTCAGCCTAGCCTACTCCACAGGGTTGTTGTGAGGAGAAACTCAAGTATGTAGTACACCGCTCTGGGCTTCTAGCAGGAAGAGCGGGATATAAATGTAATAAATAAATAAGTAAGTAAGTAGTAAGTAAATAAGTAAGTAAATAAATAAATAAGTAAATTAATAAATAATTAAAGTCAAGAAGGTACCATGATCACAGCCCAGCAGGGTAATCAAAGTCACACACTGGAGTTTTAAAGGATGGATTGTTGAACATAGGTTCAACATAGGCTTGTAATCAGTTATGACTGTGAAGGGACAGCCATAAATGTATAAGTGAAAGTGAAAACATGCACAGGCAATTTCAAGTGTCTCCCACCCTGTTTTAGAATACTATTGTTCTGTGGGAGAAAGAGCTTTGTTAGCATATGCTGTGGTAGAAATATGACCATGTTGATCTACTTGTATGAGGGGACAGCACCCAGGCCAACAGGGCTAGCACCCACCAAATGGTCACGCTGTTTGTTGGGGGTCAAAGTATGACATGACAACATCACTTGCAAGGGCAATCTTGAGCTCTGTGAAAGCAATTTGATGTTCAGCCAACCATTCCCATTGTTCACCTTTTTTTGGTAAGATCCCCAAAAGGCTGGGAAATTGTGCCAAGCTGCAGGATGAATCTGCCACAATAATTTGCAAAGCCCCAAAGGCTACGAACCTCAGTGGTGTTGGAAATTCTCTGTGGTGAGAGAATTCCTTTCTCATTATAGCAGAGTGCACAGAGGCACAACACAGTGGTTTAGTTAGGCATGCGTGTGTGCTGAGAGTAAAGTAACTTGGAGCCAATTCATAGTTTCAAATCAATATAAAAGGCATTTATTAAGGAACTCCATTCTAGATAGGAAAGTGAGGATTTAGGATCTCTAATCTATTTCTCTAACTGGATGCAGATGGATTCTGCATCCTCTCTGCACATATGGTGCAGGGAGAGAAGCTTGCCATGTTGCAAGGTAGGCGGGCAGGTAGAAAGAGAGAGAAGGAGGAAGGAAGTTGAATCCCCTAAGATTAGCAATCTACATTTCAAAGGGATAGCATCAGAGCAGTGGAGAAGTGATGACAAATGTCTTGACCCTCTAGCCCTCTGACTTACTAGTCTGTCCTCCACTGTCTGAGGCAAAGAGACAGCGCAAAGTCCTTTAAATTCCAATAAGTAGGAGCAGTGGGTGCAGCAGCACTCTGTATTGCCATTACCTTTGGGGGGTCAGCAGAGATACTGTCTTTGGAAAAGATATAGCCCAGTTGGGGATTTTTTGCATTTGCCCTGGTTAAGAGTCAGATTCTCCTCCTGCAGATTCCATAAGACTGCAATAAGGTGAGAGTCATGCTCCTCTTCGGTGGTGTCAAATACCCAATATCATCACTGACATTGAGCACACCTGGGTGTCCAGCTAGCATTTCACAAATTGTATTCTGAAATATTTCTGCAGCATGCCAAAACAGAGGTGTTTGTAGTGGCGAAGGCCTACATAAGTTGAAAATGTCTGGATATATCTGGAATCAGGGTGGAGTTCAAGTTGATGGTAACCAGAAGTAAGATCAAGCTTGGAGAAAAATTTGGTTCCATTAAGATCAGCAATGTTATCATCTACAGTGGGAGTAATGTGTGTCTCCTGCTTAAAGGATTAATTGGGGAGGCACATGTCCACACATAACCTAATTTTGCTCAGCTGTTCAGGTTTTGGGGCAACAACTATAGGGGAGACCTATGAGGTAGGGCCATCCATGCATTCAATGACATCAAGTTCCTCCAAATGTTTCAACTCTTCTTTAACCAGTTTCCTAATATGGAAAGGAATACATCTGTGTGTCAAGGCAACTGGTTGAACTGTTTCATCAATGTGAAGTTTTACTTGCTTCATTTTCAACTTTCCGATGCCTTGAAACATGCACTCATACAGGTGGAGCTTTAAAGGAAGAGGATCAGGGAGTATAGTATGGAGCATTGTGATGAGTCCCAAGGTGCTGGCCATGTCATAGGTGATCAGGGTATCACCACTAGGTGCAACATACATGGGACATATAACAGATGTATTCTGGAAGGTAAAACATGCCCAGAACATACCGCACAGAGGCAATGGAGTTGGAGTTGCATAGGGAGTACACTTTAGGAACATAGGAAACTGCCATATACTGAGTCAGACCATTGGTCTATCTAGCTCAGTATTGTCTTCACAGACTGGCAGCAGCTTCTCCAAGGTTGCAGGCAGGAATCTCTCTCAGCCCTATCTTGGAGAAGCCAGGGAGGGAACTTGAAACCTTCTGCTCTTCCCAGAGCGACTTCATCCCCTGAGGGGAATATTTTGCAGTGCTCACACATCAAGTCTCCCATTCATATGCAACCAGGGCAGACCCTGCTTAGCTATGGGGACAAGTCAAGCTTGCTACCACAAGACCAGCTCTCCTCTCCACTTTCATGGTTGAATGCACCAGCAGCGGTTTCTGAGAAAGTGCATCATAGTCACAACTGGCCATCACATTTTTGGTTGCACCTGTATCAATTAAAAGACGGACTTTGTGTAACATAGCAATGAGGCAGACCATTATGGTCAGAAATAGTTGGGGCTGGAGAACAGACAGGATAGATGAATGAGTTATCTTCCCCTGGAAGCTCAGCCTGAAGTAGGGATGTGCACAAAATCGGTTCACCCGGTTCGGTTCGGATTCGAACCGGGTCCGAACTAGGAGGGGGTGGTTCGGTTTTGGTTTTGTTCGAACCACCCCCTGGTTCGGTTCGGATTCGAACCAGTTCAAACAGGTTCAGACCGGTTCAGACACCCAAAAATTGGTAGGATGGTAGCTGGCACTTTGGGGTACCTGTCACCCAAACCCCAAAGCAATCGGACACTTGTACAATTTTTTTATGAATTTCTGAAAATTATTTTTTTTCTCATATGATATAATGGAATTCAAACCAGGCCATTATTCCTTCTTGAGGAGCACCCATGGGTGCCAACAACCATGCAAACCCTGAAGCAATCAGACACCCCTATGATTTTTTATGAATATTTAAAATATTTTTAATTATTTTTCTCATAGAGTATAATGGGACACAAACCAGTCCATATCACCTATTGTGGAGCACCTAATGGCACAAAAGCAGGGTGGGTGGTAGACAGACAGGGGTGCCTACTACCCAAAAAATACCAAGGCAATTGGACACTCCTCTGATTATTGGTGAATTGTTAAAGTATTTTTGAATCCCTCATAGAGAATAATTAGGATTGCAGCAAACGTTGGGAGGGAAGGGGTGTCGTAGAGTGGAGTGTGGTGGGTGTCATAGAGTGGAGTGTGGTGGGTGGTAGTTCCTAGGGTGGGCAAGGAAGCTATCAGAATTATTTGAAAGGAATTGGGCAAAGGGGTGATTTTTAAGTGATTTTTGAAGTTTACGCATCTTTAAGGTTGTTCTCCATAAAGAAGCATGGAGGTGTTAGCAAATGTATAACTTCACGTCGGGGACAAAGGGGTGGCCTAGAGCAGTGTGGGGTTGGTGGTTGGTGGTAGTGCCAGGTAGGGGCAAGAAAGCTACCTGAATTTTTTCAAAGGATTTGGGCAGAGGGCTGATTTTTGGTTAATTGTTGAAGTTTACGCGTCTTAAAGGTTTTTCCTCATAAGGTATATGGAGCTTTCAGCAGCCCCATAAGTGCACTTAGGGGGTGCTGGGGTGGCCCAGAGCGAGTGGTGGTGTAGTGCACATAGGGTGCCAACCACCCCCATGGGTTTCTAACCCATGGGGTACAGGGTTCTCTTGTTTCTGAAGTATTGAGTGTGGATTCTATGATAGCATATTAGAGTGGATTCACGGTGACTCATTGAAAATCTCATTTGCTATCATAGAATCCACACTCAATACCTCAGAAACAAGAGAACCCTGTACCCCATGGGTTAGAAACCCATGGGGGTGGTTGGCACCCTATGTGCACTACACCACCATTCGCTCTGGGCCACCCCGGCACCCCCCAAGTGCACTTATGGGGCTGCTGAAAGCTCCATATACCTTATGAGGAAAAACCTTAAAGACGTAAACTTCAACAATTAAACAAAAATCAGCCCTCTGCCCAACTCCTTTGAAAAAATTCAGGTAGCTTCCTTGCCCCTACCTGGCACTACCACCAACCCCACACTGCTCTAGGCCAGCCCTTTGCCCCCGAAGTGAAATTATACATTTGCTGACACCTCCATGCTTCTTTATGGAGAAAAACCTTAAAGACGCGTAAACGTCAAAAATCACTTAAAAATTAGCCCTTTGCCAAATTCATTTCAAATAATTAAGGTAGCTTCCTTGCCCCTACCTGGCACTACCACCAACCCCACACTGCTCTAGGCCACCCCTTTGCCCCCGACGTGAAGCTATACATTTGCTGACACCTCCATGCTTCTTTATGGAGAAAAACCTTAAAGATGCGTAAACTTCAACAATTCACCAAAAATCAGCCCTCTGCCCAAATCCTTTGAAAAAATTCAGGTAGCTTCCTTGCCCTACCTGGCACTACCACCAACCCCACACTGCTCTAGGCCACCCCTTTGTCCCCGACGTGAAGCTATACATTTGCTGACACCTCCATGCTTCTTTATGGAGAAAAACCTTAAAGACGCGTAAACTTCAAAAATCACTTAAAAATCACCCCTTTGCCCAATTCCTTTCAAATAATTCTGATAGCTTCCTTGCCCACCCTAGGAACTACCACCCACCACACTCCACTCTACGACACCCCTTTCCCCCCGAAGTGAAGCTATACATTTGCTGCAATCCTCATTATTCTCTATGAGGGATTCAAAAATAATTTAACAATTCACCAATAATCAGAGGAGTGTCCAATTGCCTTGGGATTTTTTGGGTGGTAGGCACCCCTGTCTATCTACCACCCACCCTGCTTTTGTGCCATTAGGTGCTCCACAATAGGGGATATGGGCTGGTTCTGGTCCCATTATACTCTATGAGAAAAATAATTAAAAATATTTCAAATATTCATAAAAAATCATAGGGGTGTCTGATTGCTTCAGGGTTTGCATGGTTGTTGGCACCCATGGGTGCTCCACAAGAATGAATAATGGCCTGGTTCGAGTCCCATTATATCCTACGAGAAAAAAATAAATAAATATTTCAAAAATTCATTAAAATGTATGAGTGTCCGATTGCTTTGGGGTTTGGATGAAAGGTACCCCTGGGTGCCTGCTACCATCCTTCCAATTTTTGGGTGTCCAAACCAGTCCTAACTGGTCCTAACCGGTTCGAATCCAACCACCCCAGTTCGGTTCTTATTCGAATCTGCAGCCCGAACCTGATGGCTGGTTCGGTTCGAATTCGAACCTCCGAACCACCCTGGTTTGGATTTGAACTGGTTCAGATTCGAACTGGTTCGCACATCCCTAGCCTGAAGTACATTTGCCTGCTCATGACTCTGCTGGCAAGGACATGAGGTGAGCTGTGAGGACCTGCAGGCCCTAAGATAGTGGTTCTTTTCCCCAGAGGCATGTCAATTTTTGCTCCTGGTATGGCAACCACCTTTGTGCGGATAAGATCCACCACAGTTGTTACAAACTCGGGTCATCTGCCTAGGCATATGCTGCATGGTGGAAGTTGGATGGGTCGCTTAAGGAAGTATTGGCTGCTTTCAACTGGGTTGTCTCTGAAGCTTTTTTACAATTTCCATTTGTGGGGCATGGTTGCCTTGCTCAATCAGTTGGGCATGTTCTTCAGACACCTCATTTGCTTGAGCAGTATCCAATATTTTGGTGAGAGTAATCTGGGATTCACATAGAATTTGTCGCTGAAGCTTGGCTGAGGAACATCCTTGTATGATCTTTGCCCTTATCTTATTGTCTGCATTTGTGAATGCACAGTACTGTGCAAGGTGACAAAGACGGGTGTGATATGCATCAGTACTTTCTCCTTCCTTTTGATGTTCTTTCCGGGAACATATACTGCCCAAAGTCTATGTTTTTGCAGGGCTTATAATACTTGCTGAGTGCTAGCTTTGCCTTTTCATAATCATCACCTTTTCTGGTATCAAGTAATGTTTTGAAAATCTGCTGAACTTTACTGCCTAAAAAATGTAATAGTATTGCCTGCTTAATGGTGGTCATGTTCCTTTTCACATGAAATAGATTTCTCAGTCTTTCTAGCCAGTGGTCTCATCTAGATCTCAATGTAGAGTGCAAGTCATGAATAGCAAATTGAGGGAAAGCGGAAAGCATATTGATAACAACAAAAGCAGAAGCTCTTTAAACGTGAAGAGGAACCAGTCACTGTTGGGAAAGTTTCTGTGCCACTGAATAAAAGAAGCACTCAAAAAGGCTGCTACTCTACTCCTTCAGACAGAGCAAAGTATGCGGTAGATAAGATGGCTGCTGCACTCAAAAGCAGGTTACTACAAAAAGCTTGTGTTATCTCTATGAAGAAAAATTCAGAATTCCAAGTGAGGGAGAGACAGAAATACCTGGTTAGAAGAATTGTGTCCTTGTTTCTGTCCCTTGAATTCTAGGGATGTGCACAAATTGATTTTTTCATTTTGATTTGTTCCTGAATCGAATCACACCAAATTTGTTTTGGGTCAAAATCTGAACTCCACCCCAAATCACTCCAGATTTGATTTGTACCTGAATTTTATGAATCTGGATGGATTCAGGGCAAAAAAGGGGTCCTGGGTGCAAAAGGGTGTGGTGGGTGATAGTGCCCAGTGGGTGGATGCTACCACCCAAATTTCAAAGAAATTAGGCAAGGGCGATTTTTAAAGAATCGTTGAAGTTGGAGCATCTTTAAGCTTTTTCCCATAGGGAATAATGGGGATTTCAGCAGTCTTATAGCTCCACATGGAGTGCACAAGGGTGGCCCAGAGTGGGTTGTGGTGGGTGGTAGTGCCCAATGAGTGCAAGGATGTTACCACCCAAATTTCAAAGAAATTGGGCAAAGGGATGATTTTTTAAAAGATTTTTTATGTTGGCATAACTTTGGGGCAGATTTAGGGCAGAAAAGGGGTTGGGGGGCAGAAGAGTGGGTCAGGTGGTAGTGCCCCAATGGGTGCTTGCTACCACAAAGATTTCAAAGAAATTTGTGAAAGGGGTGATTTTTAAAGAATTTCTGAAGGTTGTGCATCTTTAAGATTTTTCCCCATAGGGAACAATGAGGAATTTCAGCAGCACCATAACTCCACTAGGTGGGCACCAGAGTGGCCCAGAGTGGGGTGTGGTGTAGTGCATATAGGGAGCCAACCACCCCCCAAACGACAAGCCCATGGGGCACTGATTTTGATGTTTCTGAGGTGTTCTTCTGAGAGTAGATTATCTGGTAGGAAATTAGAGTGGATTCAATGACAAATGTTTAGCAAGAGATGCTGGGCTGAACAGACAAGCCCAGCATCACTCCAACCACTGCTGGGTGTGGGCGGGGGAAGAAGGACTGCTCGGCGCACCCTCTGGCAGCCACCCCTCAGTCATGCCTATTGTGATATGAAAAAACAGGCGCAAAACTAATCACAACACTCAACATCACAATAGCTAACCAGACTTCCTATGCCAATAAAGGACTAATTAAAGCCTACCTCACAACATTTATTATCTTTACAGCCTCTATCCTAGCCTTTAAACCTCATGCAAACCACCACTAGCTACCTCCAATGCCACAAATAATGATACTAACAAAGCATAACCACAAATTAACACACACAAACCTCCTGAAGAATACAATATAGAGACACCACTTATATCCACCCAAACTGTAAACAGCCCTAAAATATCAACCGCAACTACATCCCACCCCTCAAGATTATGATGCTCTAAGTACCAACCAGCCAAAACAAGAGTCAGTAATACATATCCTATAAAATAAATTCAAACATCTCAACTTTCCCATGATCCAGGATACGGCTCAGGCACAAAAGCTGCAGAATATGCAAACACCATTAATCCCCCCCCCTCCAAAATAAATCATAAATAATATTAAAGAAATAAAAGACACACCAAGAACAACCCAAACACCACAACCCACCCAAACAGACCCAACTAATCCAACCATCCCATAATAAGGAGATGGATTAGAAGCCACAGAAATTAACTCTAAGATAAAACAAAAAACTAGCAAGGCAGTAATATATGTCATTATTTTTACTCAGATTCTAACCACTACTTGCGGCCTGAAAAACCACCGTTGTATTCAACTACAAAAACATATTATGGCAACCAATACACAAAAATCCCACCAAATCTTTAAAATTGTTAATAATTCCATCATTGACCTTCCATACCCCTCAAACATCTCTGCCTGATGAAATTTTGCATCTCTCCTCGGAATATGTCTAATCATTTAAATTTTTACCAGACTATTTCTCACAATACACTATACAGCCGATAAAACCTCCGCCTTCTCATCTGTTGCCCACATTTACAGAGACATCCAACATGGCTGACTCATTTGAAACATTCATGCCAATGGTGCCTCAATCTTCTTCATCTGTATTTATGCGCATATTGCACGCAGATTTACAACTCATACGTTTTTAAAGAAACCTGAAATACAGGTGATCTTCTTCTATTATTAGACATACCTACAGGCTTCGTAGGGTATGTCTTACCCTGAGCTCAAATATCTTTCTGTGGTGAAACCATCATCACAAACTTCTATCAGCAGTTCCCTACATTGGGACTAAGCTAGTAGAATGACTATGGGGGTGATTTTCAGTTGACAAAGCAACTTTAACCCAATTCTTTGCCTTCCACTTCATCACCCCATTTGCCATTCTCGCTTGGGCCGCCCTACATCTTCTCTTCCTTCACGAAACCGGATCAAACAACCCAACCACCTTAACTCAAACCCAGATAAAGTCCCATTCCACCCATACTTTTCCTTCAAGGACCTACTTGGAGCCACTATCATCCTCATAATCTTACTTATCTTAGCCTTATTTTTCCCAAACCTGTTAAGTGATCCAGAAAACTTTACCTCTGCACTTATTACACCCCCACATATTAAGCCTGAGTGATATTTTCTATTTGCTTAAGCCATCCTTCGATCTTTCCGTAACAAACTCAGCAGAGTCTTAGCTCTTCTATTCTCAAGTTTAATCTTAATATTAACCCCTCTTCTCCACACAGCAAAACAGCGAAGTAATATCTTTCGTTCCCTCCCACAATTCCTCTTTTGAGCCCTTGCTGCTCATGCCATCATATTAACGTGAATTGGATGACAACCAGTAGAACCCCCATTTATCACTATTGGACAACTGGCCTCAGCCCTCTACTTCCTCACATTCTTAATGGCCACCCTTGCCAAGCTAGAAAATCTGCTCCTTAAACTCTATTAAACAGGCCAAGGGCCATTTTTTGCCCAATACAATTACCCCTTTCCCCCGACAACGCACCTAACCTAACTCTATCCTATGGTTTCCTTTGAACAATTAACCCTAGCCCCCCACCCCAACTCCTAGCCTTTATAGCTGAACTTAAAGTACCGGTCTTGTAAACCGAAGGTTGTAATTTATACTTACTAAAGACATCAAAAGAGAGACACTAGTCCCATCACTAGTCCCCCAAACTAGCATTTTAATAAACTATATTTAACCCTGGAGTTAAACTCCCCAGCCTCCTTACTTTTAAAGGACAGTAGATAATCCACTGGCCTTAGGAGCCAGAATTCTTGGTGCAATTCCAAGTAAAAGAACATGAATAATCTCCTAATATATACTACCATTGTGACCACATTCCTCATCCTTATCTTCCCTATCAGCAAAACAATCATTCCTATACCCCTAGACCTCAACTGAAATATATCCTATGTCAAAATGGCAGTTAAAATAGCATGACTAACAAGCCTAACACCCCTACTAATCTTTTATACCCACGGCATCAAAACCCACAGCATAATAAATAAATAAATAAATAAATGGCAGCCAAAACAAAAATGGCCTCCATACATGCGCAAATGGCCTCTGTGAGGCCATGGGCCAGGCCAGGCCTCACAGAGGCCATTGGTGCATGCGTAACGGCTGCCAATTTGGCCACTGCACTGTTTTAGGAAGGCCCGAATGGTTTGAAAAATGGGCCTAAAAGGACTGAGGGGGGCATTTTGAAATCTGGCAGGGGGAGGGGAACCTACACACACACACTCCACCGCCACACCAACAATCACTTTTAAGGTAATTTTTTTAAAAAAATTGAAAAAGTTCACGTACCCACCCACCCCCGGACCAGATCGAACTGGGGAGGGGGAGTTGAGGGGTGCTGGACCAAACTGGGCCAGTCAGTTTTGTGCACATCCCTAGAGCTTATTGGGATTTACTCCCTAGCAGATGTGTCTAGGACTGCAGCATTAGCCATTACACCAGTTAAAAAGAAGCAGGAAATATTACCAAGTCTGCAATCATTTGTATCATTTTCTCTCAAGTCTGGATCAATAGTAGTTCAAAGTGAACAGCACACATGTTTTTTATTTGTGCCAGGTAAACTGCCAGCACCCCCTGCTAGCCAGACCCTTTTAAGCCTAACTAACATTGATTTTGGTATCCAAGGGACAGATTAGGTATTTCATACTCCTTAATCCCAAACCACACACCTGGCTTTGTCCTGCTCTGCACTTCTTCACTGTGTGTCTCTGTGTCATCTGAAACTCTAATCCTGCCTGCCTCCTACATTGATATTTTCTTTGGCAACTGAGGTTAGCCATTTCCATTCTCATGGCACAACTCTGCTGACCCTTCCTACTCCTGGCCACGCTTCTGGTCCTGTTTGATTGCTGGTGTTGACGTCTTTGATTGCTGCCCATCTGTGGCTTTCACTGCAGCATATACAACTAATACAGAAGCAAAATGAGGGGGGAGGGTGAACCCAGTACCTACGATGCCTTGTCAGATACTCTATCTAAGATCTGTCACAGCAGAAAGATTACAAGTGTTGCCTTGGGATCTGATATCGATAATGAACTGGATATAGATAAATGCAAGCCTGACCCAACATTGATTGGGATCGCTAGGATTTTTTCCTCCCAATTTGTGCTACATTCCTTAAAGATGAATCCATCAGCGCACATTCTGAATCTCTCACCTTGCTCTGCTGTGTCAGAATTGTGGCAAATGCAGGTCCGAACCAATGTCTGCAGTAATCATACAAGAGGCAACTCACAATCTATATCAGGCACAGTGCTTTTGCCTTTTTGTTTTGTTTTGTTGAGGGATGCATTTGGGACTCAGAGTCCTGGACAGTTCTGAGGCCCACATAATATAAATATCATCATCTTTACCTAGTGTCAAGCAGAGTTTTAAAAGAAATGTTTTTTATGTATGCATTTTAAGTTTTCTAAACCCCTAGAGGTGGAACCCCTCCCATTTCACTATTTTTAATCAGAGTTTTCTGCTTCCTGACAAATTGCTCAGATGCTTTGCCCAAGTGAGAACCTCCACATTTGCTTCAAAGTTTTACCTTAGGTGTAATTTGAGAGCAACTCTAGAAACTGCCTTTCTTATTATTATGGATATTTATATACTACTTTTCAACCACAACAACAAAAGTTCACAAAGCAGCTTACATAGAGAAAGGAATGAGAAGATTTCCTGTTCCCAAAGGGCTCACACTCTAAGAAGGAACACAAGGAAAAGCATATGAGATTTTCAGTGACAAACCATGAATCCACTCTCATTAGGGATGTGCACAGAACTGGTCCAGAGGCCATGTTAGAGGCCTCCGAACCGGCTTGGAATTGGGCTGGTCCAGCAGTCCGGTGGGGTGTGTGTGTCTCGCTTTAAGGGCAGGGGGGGAGTACTTACCCCTCCTGTTGCTTTCCCCCCTCCGGCGCTCCACTTTGGAGCAAGGTTTTGGGGGTGGCAGCATTCCTCCCTGCTGCCCCTGCCCCGGTCGTTGCCCAGAAAAAGTGGAAGTTACTTCCGCACATGTGTCTGTTGCGGTGCACACCTATATGGTGCTGCTGTGCGAGCACTCCGCACACGTCACACATTGTGTGCACACGCAACATGTGACGTGTGTGGTGCGGCGATGACAAACATGCGTGTGCTGCAACGGGCGCATGCACAGAAGTAACTTCCACTTTTTCAGGGCAACGATGGGGGCAGGGGCGGCAGGGAGGAACGCTGTTGCCCCAAAAACCTTGCTCCAAAGTGGAGCGCCAGAGGAGGAAAAGCAGTGGGAGGGGTAAGTACTACCCCCTGCCCTTAAAGCTAGACACCCCCTGGTGCCAGACCGTGCCTCCATGGTTCCATGCACATACCTAACTCTCATTTGCTACTGGAGAATCTACACTCAGAACACCTCAGAAACAACAAAACCAGTACCCCATGGGTTAGCAACACATGTGGTTGGTTGGCACCCTCTGTGCACTACACCACCACTCTCTCTGGGCCACCCCAGCACCCCCCAAGTGCAGTTATGGGGCTGCTGAAACCTCCATTCATCCCTATGGAGAAAAACCTTAAAGACGCGTAAACTTCAAAAATCACTTAAATATCAGCCCTTTGCCCAATTCCTTTCAAATAATTCTGGTAGCTTCTTTGCCCCCCTTGGGAACTACTACCCAGCACACTTCACTCTAGGCCATCCATTTCCCCCTGACCTGAAGCTATACATTTGCTGCAATCCTCATTATTCCCTATGAGGAATTCAAAAATACTTTTAAATTTCACCAATAATCGGAGGAGTGTCCGATTGTCTTGGGGGTTTGTGGGTGGTAGGCACCCCTGGGGTGTCCTTCAGGAAAGAAGGAAGCCTGCATAGCCAGCTCCCCTGCTTCTCTGCAGTCTTGCTGACTGCAGAAAGGCTCCTCTCCCCAGTGTCTGAATGCAGATGGGAGAGTGGGGTGAAGGGACATGAAACTGTGGGCCCATTAGACCCGCAGTTACGTTTTACGTCTGAACTGGGAATGTGGGTGCTGTAGATCCATGAGCCAGCATTACTAAGCTGATATCAAGGTATCTGCATCCTGGGTGGGTCTGTCACTGATCCCTGATGTGTCTTTGCATAGCATCAGCCTTCTCTCTGGACAATGGTGGGATTGGGACCTTAGGGGGGAATTGGATCCTCTGTGAAGTTTCCCCCTTGATGTCACACCACTGTCTGTGGTGGCAGTAACTACCCGGCTCTCTGTCAGAGAGAGAGAGAGAGAGAGAGAGAGAGAGAGAGAGAGAGAGAGAGAGAGAGAGAGAGAGCAGTTACTGCTGCTTCCTGCCATGCCATCAGGGTGTTCTACCGTCAGTCCGTTTTCTCTACATGTGTGGCAGGAAAGGCTAAGCAGAAAAGCATAAGGAAGGAAAGCTCTCACCCAGGTGTTACCCTGCTGTTCTACTTTTATACATGACTGAGGTTTGCGTTTTGTTTTGTTTTTACAGAAGGAACAATTCAAAATGATGATCCATCATCTTCAGTCTGAAGTGGGACAATCCATTCTACCACCTCTTTTGCACCTCATTCTGCTGCATGTATGAACTGCCTCTAAGCATTACCATATCATCAGCTTTAAGGTCATGGCCTGTGGCCATCATAACAGCAGTTATCCCAGTTAGAAATCATAACTGCAACTACAGCACACAACACTCTGCTTTTAAAATGGATGGGGAGGCTTTATTTTGCAGTTTCCGAATACAAAAACTATGTGGGACAATCAGAGAGGGACTATCCATTGACAAACCACTCAGAATTCATGTCTGCTTCAGTTCTGCTGCACAAAAGAGCGGGGTAGGTTTGGCCATGGAAGCACTATAGCATGAGGACCACTCTGGTACTCCAACTCAGTGGCAATGTTATGTTGATTTTTATATATTTTTATTGCTTTTGACATTGTTATCTTAGCTTGATTGTTAACTTGTTTGGTGTGTTGGTTTGATTTTATGAAAAGTGGGATATAAAATAAATGGAATGAATAAATCTCTTGTATCAGCTTGAGATAAATATACACCAGCTACAGCCTTGATCCAAATAGAGATATGGAGAAACCCCCTAAGAAATGTTACTTGCCTTAAAGAAACTTGTTTGACTTGAAAAATCTAAGATGTTTGCCTGGGAGGAACTCTGAAATTCATTTCAAATGTCACTTTTTCAAAATGCCCATCTATTCAATGAGCCCCATTCTACAAGACCCAAACACCAAAGCTGAACCATTAAACTATGGTGCTGCTCTCAGGAACTAAAAATAATGCCAAATGGAATGTTTGGTGGGGAACAGGGATGGTTTGCATATCCAAGTTGGCACCAACTTTCACCCAACTCGACATTTTGGGAGAATTTTGAAAACTCTTTCTTTAAAAGAAGTTTGAAGGAATGTTATGGATACAAAAGGAGGCTCCTTAAGATTAGCAAAATTTATCAGGGACTTCTTTGCACATCTGTTTCACAGATTACCAAATCAGTAAACATCAAAAAGTAATAAGTGCTGTGCTGAATCAAACCAAGGTCCATCTCTTTCTTCCTTTTTTCCTTCCAACAGTGGCCAAACAGATGCTTCTGGGAAGATCATAAGAAGCACAAGAAAGCTAGTCCTCCCCTGGGTTTGGTCTCCGGCTTCTGCTTTAACCTCTCAACACAAAGTCTATATAGTTATCATGTCTCATGGGAAGAATGAGTAGTGAGGCATATTACTATGACTTAAGTAAGCAACAGACTATACAATACTTTCAAGAGGAAAAAAGAAACCATACTTTAGAAGCCTTTAAAATAACAACCAGCACCCCTCACTGAAAAATTTGCATGGGGAAATATTGGGTTATTGCAAGTTTTCACTACAACTGCTTTCCCTTTCCCTTTGATTTTTTTAAAAAAATCTTTTTCACAGCTAGAGGTATTGAACTAAACCAGTAGGTATTTACAGAAATCCTTCAAAAGCAAACCACTTCATTTTTCTTTGCAATATTAATTGACTTGAAATGTTGGGGTCTTTCCACCCCCTGGAACTGTTTCTAAAATAACTTAGTAGGAAATCGACTTTAAATCTTGGTCCTTCTTCCCCACTGCTTAGAATTCAACACTCAAGTGCAGAATTTTGTGTTCAAAGAGTGCAGTCCTGGAAGGAATAATGTGCTATACCATTATTTTCAGTGGAATTTGTTTGCATACAGTAGGGGTTAGGAAGTTCTGGCAGCCCCTGAGCCAAATCCATGCTCTCTGATGGATACCAGTGGCCTCTTGGGAGTGTTGCAAGGAGAGATGTCTTTAGTTTTGATAGCAAAGTAGTTGAAAGTTGAAAAGGGGAAAGAAAAAAAGGATTCCTCACGTGTCAGAGGAACTGACATTACAGGCCACTGCATGCTTGTTAAACACATGCTTCCCCCTATAGGTAGGGGCTTTTCTTTTCATACCAAATGGAAGGGGAATGAAATCCAGCCTTCCTCTGTCATGCCTGTCTGCATTTCACTGTTTTAAAAGCATTTTTACCTCAAGCCTGTTTTTGATACCAAAAGTGAGCTGGACAAGGAGAAAACCACTTAAAGTAGCTGAGTGTGGTGAGTTAGGATATCCTCTGCATCCTTCTTTTCAAATGAAAGTAGACCTGACCCCACCTGCTTGATTGGCAAGTGGGGTACAAGCACATCGTTCTCCTGAACTTCTAGTTCAGCCCTAAGATAAAACCAGAGTTACGTTATAGTAACAGAGACATTTAAACACCACATCTTTAACAACTCAGAGAATGCTCGGTGGCTCTCATAAATATGAATTCACATTTCTGGAAACTGGAATATTTTCTGTTTTTAACATCTATATACTATTTCTGAATGCTGGAAACAAGATGACCCTGATGGATGGATAACTGGAGCACCTGTGGGTGAGCGTGGGTATCAGCAAACTTGGGGTAACCTAAAGATGCATCAGTGTTTTTAAAAATCTGAAGAAAACAAACAAACAAACAAACAAAAATTAAGGGGGCTTGAGCTCTTTGGATCCTGGATGCTGTCAGTTTCAATACTGGATTCTAATAACAGCAGAGTAGGATATAGCAGGGCATAGGTAATCTGGAACTACTACAGCTTCCCCACCTGTAATAATTTCCTCCCCTCACCCCCAAATAAATCACGCAGATGCTCCCACATTTCAAATCTTGCTGAACTAAGCACTTCTAAGAGACCATCACCATGCAGTATCTGCCCATAGCAATTATATATGTAGCTCAGGCTTGTATATAACCACATGACTGGTCAATCTCCTCCAGGAAGAAAAAGCCGAGAAGCTTTTATTTAATATTGTATGTATGTATGTGATTTATATACTGCCTGACTCCAAAGCAGTCTAGGTGGTTCACAAAAATAAACCCAATAAAGACAAAACAAAACAAACATTCAACGAATACTAAAAGCTAGGCTACAAAAATGTCTCTTAAGAGTTCTTTTGAAGGCTGGTAAAGATGTTAAACCACAAATGTCTACAGGGAGTGCATTCCACAGCCCAGGAGCAACTATAGAGAAGGCCCACTCCCAAGTCACCACCGGCGGCATATAGAGACGGACCTCTCTCGATGATCTCAATGTGTGATGGGGATCATGCAGAAGAAGGCACTCTCTCAGGTGAGCTGGGGAGCCACTTAGGCTCCTAAGCCACTTAGGGCTTCTTTTTTAAACATTGGGAGAGTGCTGCTTTTTTCTTTCTTTCAGAGCATTGGTTTGAGACCAACAGCTGACATAGTGAATGGGACAGAAGTAGCCTTGCCAGCCCCTGAGCGTCTCATGTTTTCAGTTGGAAGGAAGGAGGGTTCTCTCACCCCCTTGTCTTCCTCCTCCTCCTGGCCAGATCTCCCTTCCATTCAAAGCAGAACTGCAGGACTCTTCCTTGACCCCTCTGGCCCTCCCAACCTTTGGCAAGCATCAGGAGTGCAGGAAAGTTGGTGGCAGCCCCTCCCCACCATGCTTTGCAGACCACTACCTTTGCGCCCCCCACTAAGACCAACCTCTGGGATAGGGAGGGGCAGCATGTGTGTGCCCCAACACTGGCCACCATGCCCCCTCCATTGATGTCAGAAGCACACCGACACAGGGGTTATGGATGGCCATGCATGGATCTGGCCACGCATGGGTCTGGCCACACATTATTGGCAACTGGACCAGGAAAATTGTAATGGACTAGCAACTTCTCTGAACTTACTTGCCAGTGTGGTGTACATAATTTCATGTCTTTACTCCCCAGTCCTTTAAGGAAATTCACTACTCGTGTCCCTAGTAGTAGTACACAGATCTGTTTAACTGTTTTCAAGAGACAGTGCAGCTCTGTCATTTTCCATATTTGTTGAGACAGAATCACACATATGCTGTAAATAACCATCTACTTAAGCAATAAGTACTTCTGAATTTTAAATATTCGTCTGCACTCCTCAAGAAGCGCTATTTATATATGATTGTTTGCAGGCCTCCAAGTTGCCATCTGCCTGTTTATTGTTTTGTTTCCAAAACAAAGGACAACAGATTTCCCCCTCTCTTCTCTATCCATTGTTTATATAGATGTGGGTTTTCCTGATAAAACTGTGCATGTCTAATATGCAGGAAGGTTACTGCAAAATCTAAACAGAAGGCATTGGTGAGATACAAGGAAAAGAAGTTATGTTTTTCATATTCGGTTTAAAACACAATTTGGGAATAAGTGCTTTCCTGAAAAGTAACTGGTCTACTAAGTATGTCTCTATGAAGAGCATAACCGAGTTTGAAAAAGCAGCCAACCATTTGTGACAACTGTGAGTATAAGAATGTATTTAGGCTTGTTCTGTTCAATGTGCAAAAATAATGATGACTAGCAATTACTATGGAGCATTTCTTCCATCTAGAAATAACAAAATGAAGGTTATTAGCACATTATCATTCAGGGGGAATGCTCCATTTGAAATCTACTTAAGTTTTCATATATCTCACAAGCAAGACAGATACTACTACTGCTTCTGCTACTACCACCGTTATTGGCTGACATGATGCACACACCCTAAGGAGATGGAAGAGACTTGCAGTTTCACTACTGCGGGCCTAGAAGTAGCTGCACCACTGTAGAGAACTGTGGTTGTGCTATAAGCATTACCACATTTTCCCCCCATTTGTGTCAATGGGAAATCCAGGAAGGCTGGCCAGTCCAGGATGGGGCATGTCGGCATCCCTGTTGCCTGGGTACTCCATGGCTGCATGGCAGACAGGAGTGCGTGGTTGATTCTCCGAATGGCTGCTAGTGAGAAGCACCAAAAGCAAGGAACAGCCACATCCTTGGTCTTGTCCTTGGGAATGAGCTGCCACCTCTGTGATTGGGGTTTGGAAATAGGCACTTCAGCACGATTATGGCCAATAGGAAATGGGATGTGCACAAAACCAGATGGCCTGTTTGGTTAGAATTTGAACCAGCTTCTAACCAGGGTGGGTAGGTTTGGTTTTGGTTTTGCTTGACCCCCTGCCTCGCCAGGTTCGGTTCAAATTCAGACCCAGTTCTAACCGGTTATAAAATATTGTTTATAGGGCATAATGGGGACTCAAACTGGCCCATTACTCCCTATGTAGAGCACCTAGTGGCATAAAACCAGTGGGCATGATAGGCACCCAGGGGTGCCAACCAACCACCAAACCCCAAAGCAATCGGACACCTCTGTGGTATTTAATGAATTTTTGAAGATTTTTCCAATTTTTGCATTCCTCCCATAGGGAATAATGGGGATTTGAGGCAGCCCCATTCCCCCCCTTTGAGAATGTGGATCTGGGGGCACGGTGGGCTGTACCACAAGCTGCTAGCTAGAGGTGGGAAAAGAAGGAGGGGCTCTGAAAAAATTAGAGGGATAGGAAAGTCCGGCTCAGAGGTGGGTCAGTGGAGGCCACACACAATGTACACACAACAGAAGAAACCTCCACGCACACACACACTCATGCACACATATGCACACACAACACTTCTATCTACACAAGCACATATTTACACACACTGAAATATTTACAAATATACATGTTGGCAGTCCTGCTGTCCTCTCCTTGCAAATCAACTATGTACAACAAGCAACACAACAAACATCAAAATATTTACATGTCATCTACACAGTGTTACACTGGCATAAACTGCCTGTGGCACAAACTGCCTGTGTGTGTGCCCACAGCCCCCTGAGTGCTGTGGTCAGGTTGAACAAGGGGTTAGTTCAGCATTGGGTTACACCAGTGGAGGTGTGTATCTAGTTGCCGAGTCACAGCAGTAGCAGGCACACTGCAACTTGGCATGGCAGAAAGAGGAAGGGGGAGAGTAGGGATGAGCGGAAGCTGCTGCCAGGCAGGTGACCGGCACCATGGGTCAACTATGGGTCCATAACTTGCCCAGCTCAACCTCCAACTTGGGGTAGCCCAACAGGGGGAGGTTAACCTTGAGGAAAACCAGCTGCTCGACCAAGCCAGGGTCCAACTGGGACTGAGCAGGTGTCACCACATTGCCAGCATATGAAAACACACGCTCGCTCTGGACACTGGTTGGCAGGCATGAGAGAAGGCATGCAGAAACTACCACCATGTCTGGCCAGACTTGGTGGTGGATTGCCCAAAACTGTGCACGGTCCATCTTAGGGTCTTCCTCCACAGGCTCCTCCAACTACTGGGCAACGCATTGCGCAGCACTGGTGGGCCTGGTAAGCTGAGCCTCCCGCGAACTGGGCAAGGCGCCAGGGCACACCCCCTTAAACCACTGGGCTGATTTAGCAGGAGGAACTGCCTGTTGCATTGGCACCACTGCCTGGGATGCCGCACTGCTAGACTGGGAAGAAGAAGGGGTGGGAGCCGAAGCGTTGCCCACACTACTGCTGTGTGGGTTGCACATGCTGGGGGGGGCACCATCACCACCTTCCTGGTCTCTGCTGGCCCTAGTGACCTCCTCTTCCCTAACTCTATCAACCAGGAGGTCCCTACACCTAGGCAAGTCAGCAGCATGCACGACATTGCCCTTGATGGCCGGGTCACAGAGACAGGCCAGGACATACTTCTCCCTGTCACCCAACTCATCAACCAGCCTGTCGACAACCCTAGCCCTCAGACTTCCAGCCAGAGCACGCTCCTCTGGGGTGGTCAGTGAAGTCCGGAGTTCACCCATCAGCTTCTCCGGGGGAGAGCTGCAGGCAGGGCCTGGCTCAGTGGAGTGGTGTCGCCACACAAGCTCTTCATGGCAAACAGAAAGGGCTCGAGTACCAACAACATCTCGGACATGAGCTTCCACTCCGCATTGGATAAGTCACACACGCCCATGGACCTGTTTCTTGCCAGGTCATCAAGGGCCACCTCTTGCTCCAGCAGGCACTGGAACAAGAGGAAGGTGGAGTTCCACTGGGTATCTACATCCTTGGGGATGAGATATTGTGGAAGCCCATGGACACACTGCTGCTTGTGAAGTAGGCACCTGGACTTCTGACTCCAGTGGAAGTGGGCTGCAATCCTGTGGGACTTCTCCACAAGTTCATCCGTGGCAGCAACAGCACCTACCATGGGACGGCGATGTTCCTTAGACGCCTTCTCCTCCTTGAAGCCAAGGGTGTCACTGACAGTCAGGTGAAGAGTGTGTGCCATGCAGTGGATGTTCACACACTCCATCAGTGACTCTACCACTGCCGTGATGTTGGAGCCATTGTCTATCACAATGAAGCCCTGGGAGAGGTGTGGCTACCCGCCTATCCACTCCTCAATTTGGTGGCCAAGTACGGCTGCCACCTCCTCCTTGGTGTGCTTGATATCCAAGGTCTCCACGTGCAAGATGGCCGACCTGTGCCAAAATGCGGTATGGGATGTGCTGGAGCCAGAGGCAGCACCAGAGGTCCCCCCTCTCTCTGAACCCCACCAGTGTGCGGTCAGTGCCAGGAAAGCAGCATGCATCCCATTCACACTGTTCCACAGATCAGTGGTGAAAAGCATCCTGGTGCCAGCCGGTGCTGCACGCAGCATGGCTGACACAAGCTCCCTGCACCACCTGTACACGGAGGGGACAAGCTGAATGTGGTCCTTGAGGGGATGGTGTAGTGAGACGCTAGCAGCTGGAGTATCCAGCAGAAGCCGGAGTTCTCGTTTACCTAAAAAGTCTGGTTGTCAATGGCCATCATCTCCTCTATGAGGCAGGTGAGGCGACGTGGGTCCACGTGACCAGGGCACTCCCTGCCCAATGACTGCATCCACTGCTTGATTGGCAGCGTACCCTACTTCATGGAAGCTGGAGCACTGCCCTTGTCAGTGCTAGTTGCAGGCACATGAGTTGCACTAGTGCTGCCAGCGGAATCAAAGAGATCTGAGTGATGCCGTCACATGTGAAAGCTTTTAAAGACTTGGCTTTTTACCCAGGCTTTCACATAATTGTTTTTACTGCTGCTTATGAGTGTTTTTATCTGTTGTCTTGTTTGTATGCTTGTTTTATATGTTTTTAGTTTGGTGTTTTTATTGCTTGATGTTTTTATTGCTTTTATTGTATGCTTTAATTTTTGTAAACTGCCTTGGGGTTTTCTTTTAACGAAAGGCGGTATAGAAATGTAAAAATAACTAACTAACTAAATAAATAAATAAATAAAATGTGTCACCACATGAAGGTTGTCCCCAGATGCTTAGCATCCTTGCCCCGACCTGTGCCCTGCAGTGGACACAACAAGCAGTTGGTGGGCCATCTTGAGGGACCTCAAAATGCCTCCACACATCACTGTTCTGGGTGGCCTCAGATGCCCTGGGCACTGTCTTGGGCTACTTGGGTGACTACTAGTGCTCACCCACCGCCATCACCCACCCACCCCTTCCACCCTGTGTGGAAGTAGAAGGGCCAGGCTTCACTGGAGGAGGGCTCCCCCCCTCCACTTTAGCAGCAGACCATTCCCCCTCAGAGCCACCAGGCTCTGTACCGGGCACCAGCCCTGGCAGTGCACCATCCAATGGACCTGCCACTGGTCCAGGACTTGGCTCGGTGGCAGCAGGCACCTCCAGAAAGGAGAAACTTCGCACCACTGCCTCACCTGGGCGAAAGAATTCTCCGAGGGGGGCCTGTGGGACTCCAGGATGGTGTCTTCTCTTAGGAGGATCTTAACTCAGCCAGCATATTTTAAAGCAGCAGCCAGCTACCAAAAGCCAAAAAGTTGGGGGAAAGTGGGGAATGGGTTAGGGAAATGGGCCAGAGAGAGTCCTCAGGCCAAAGGGCCTGCCCCCCGCCCCGGCCCAGAGGAGAGGAGGAGAGAGGGGAGAGAGAGAGAGAGAGAGAGAGAGAGAGAGAGAGAGAGAGAGAGAGAGAGAGAGAGAGATTCACTCACTCACTCGAGCGGGGGAGCAGCAGAACAAACACACAGCAGAACAGACACACACCAGGGGGGGAAAGGTTTAAAGCAGGGGAGGGGGGGTCAGAGAGAAACAGGCAGAAGGGAATATGGGATTGGGAACAAAAACACAGTGGTCTCCAAGCTGACTCTCACCGCACTAGCAGCACCAGCAGCAGCAGGCCAGAACAAAGCCAAGCAGCAACTTCAGCCAGAGTGATTTTGCTAGGTCAGAGGCTTGGCTTTAAATAGGATTTTAAACTCCCTCCTTTTGGAACCCACACCTTTGCCCTCCCCCTGGCCAATAGGGTGCCAGTTCTGAAGGACTGGCACAGTGTAGAGTCTACCAGAGAGCCAGACTCATCTGGCCAATCAGGGAAGCAAGAGCTCAGCCAATGAAATCAAGACACAAGTCACACAAAATGGAGGACAACATTTAAAATGGCCTCTATAATGTTCGAAGTGGCTCAAACCGAACTGGGCTCCATCAGTTCAAACTCGGACTGGCATTGCCAATGCAACGCCCTGTTTGGTCCGAGTTCGAACCTTTGAACCGAACCGACTTGAATTCAAACCAGTCTGCACATCCCTAATGGCCAAGCGTGCATTTGGGCATCCATCTTTGGTAGCAAAACCAGGGTTGTTGGCAGTGAAGCTTGGAGAAGACCTCAGGTTCCGATTGAAGTTTGGCAGGGTAAATTGGAGTGAACTTTAGACCCTTAACCATGCTTTTCGCATGTTTGAGCGTATTACAGTTACAACCTCTGGCAGCTTTAACTGTGGTTAAGGTGTATGTGTAAACCGGCACACAGTAATACTGTAGCTCAACCACAGTTCTGTATAACAGCATTGCCACTTTCAGATCCACAGCAGAAGTCTGTAAGCCCCTCTCATCTCTGGAGGGCTTGTGGATTATGTCAGTCATCATTTTATATTGCACCATTAATGTGCATGTTTAAACAGGGGCGTAACAATAGGGGGGCAGGCAGGGCACGTGCCCTGGGCGCCACTGTGTTGGGTCACGTGGGGGGCACCAAAAAGTGCCACGGCCCCCCCATCCCCCTGGATCGCGCGGCGGCGGGCGGCGGCGGATAGCGCGACAGTGGATCGTGTGCCCCATGGCTTGTGGAGCACAGTGGTGGCATGGCAGTGACTGAGTGAGCGCGGTGGCGGCGGGCGGCGGAGGGAGTGAGCGCGGTGGTGGCGGGAGTGAGCGCGGCGGTGGCGGGCGGGGTGGCGGCGGATTGCCGAGTGCGCAGAGCGACGCCAAGGCCTGCCGTCTGGGCCAGCATCACTTCCCAACTGCACAGGCGTGCCTGCGCAGTTCATAGAATGAACTGCGCAGGCGCGCCTCACAGTTGGGAAGTGACGCTGGGCCAGACGGCAGGCCTCAGTGTCGCTCTGCGCACTCGGCAATCCGCCGCCGCCCGCCGCCGCCGCGCTCACTCCCACCGCCGCGCGCCACCACTGTGCTCACTCGGTCACTCCCATGCTGCCACTGTGCACCACAAGCCATGGGGCACACGATCCGCTGCTGCCTGCCACCGCCGCACGATTCGCTGCCGCCCGCCACCGCCGCAGAGTCCGGCCAGGGCGCAGGTATGGGGGGGCACAATTTCAGGGGCAGAGCTTGCCCTGGGCGCCGTTTCCCCCCGTTACGCCTCTGTGTTTGAAAGAGTAACAGCAAGAAGACAGAAGCCTGCTGCAAGGAGCTTACAATCTAAAATTCAGCATAACAGAAGGCAACAAGCAACGGAGGAATATGGAGCAAGGGGAAGTGAGGAAGAATCCCCATTTCTTTCTCTATCTGAGGCAAGGGCTTTGGGATATGAAGAGTGCCCATGACAATGCTGGTGCTTACTTCCTGTTACATAATATTAAGTCAACTTGTGTTTCCTGAATACTCTCTGCCAGAGGCACATTTAGCCATGGACTTTGGGGACTGGGTCAGTGGCCTCTTGGGAGGCGCCTCCAAATGCTCTGGGGGCTTTTAGTGGTGGAACAGCAGTGGTGGAGCAGCGGGGAGGCGCCGGGGCAGAGCAGCAGTGGGGCTATCGGGAGCCCCCCCCCCAGGAGGAAGGAGCATGGTATCTTTTAGGGGGGAAATGAGGGCCTCACTGCAGGGGTGGGGGCTCTGAAGCCCTTCAGGTCCAGGCACCAAAATTACCTAGATATGCCCCTGCTCCCTGCTGCTCGCTATGGAGATAAACCTGTGTTGGGCTATAGTGCTTCCAATGACAGGAGGAGTCCATATGATTTAATACTCCTGCAGATAAGAATTCCCTCTAGGTAGACAATTCAGTGTCAAGGAGAAGGGTTCTATAATGTGTCCATTCTCTATGTGAAGGGATTGTCGGGTGGATTCATATAAAGGGACACTCAACTGTGTGATCTTGCACGTGCTGTCTGAAATGGTACAACCTAGACACAGTTACCACCTCAATGAGAACTAGACAGTACACACCTCTTCCTTTTCATATTTTCCACACTGATGGAGATAAATTATATATAAAAGGGCTCTCCCCTGCATTATTGATCCAGCTAGTTTCCTCCATTATTATTTTTTTGCCAGCTAGACAATTACCCATTAACGGCCAGATTGCAACTTCTTGTGACTTTTTGTCCTCTGTAGCCATAAACTACGTTTGAAGCCACCTAGAGCACAACGGCAAATTTGTGCTACTCTCGTGACAAGTGAGAAAACAAAAGAATTGGTTGGAATTAAACAAATTAATCATTTATAACTATTTGAACAGGATCTTCAGTTGGCCTTGAAGGGCAGCTCAGAATACTAAAAAGCCTAGAGGAGCAGGTAGTGTCTAGGGAATTATTCTATCTCAGTGCTCAAAATAGCCTGTACATTTCTAAACTAAGGCTATGACAGACTTCAGCTTAACAATGCTGCTCATGAAAGTATTTTAAAACACAGGAGTGTTCCTTTCAGTAATTCCATACCTGCAAATCTAATATGTACAAGTGCAAACCCACTAACTATTTGCACCAACAGACCATCCCTGCTAATTGGACAAAGAGGCACCTTCTAAAGTGGTGGTTCTCTAATACGTAATAGTAGGGATGTGCTGCACGTTCTTCCAAGAAATGAATGAAGGGCTTGTTCCGAGATTGGAACGGAACGGCTCATTTAGAGTTGGAACATTCTGAGCCATTCTAAGCAGCATTTTGGAATCCAAAATGGCATCTTCTGGCCTCTGTGAATGTGTGGCGGCCATTTGCCTGGTCGGCACCACCATGCATATGGCCATTGTGAATGTGCAGAGGCCAGAAGAGTGCCATTTTGGATTCCAAAAATGTGCTTGGAAAGTTCTGACGGAATGGGGTCATTCCGTCAGAACAATCGGCTCATTCTGTGGATTTTGCATTCTGTTTTAAGCTCAAAATGGAAAATAAGTTTTGTGCACAGCCCTACTTAGTAGGGATATAGCAATTGGCCCTATTCCTTCCAGTATAGCATCCCTCCCAGTGCTGTTGCTGAAGTTTCCCTTGCATTTTTGTTTCAAATTGTGAGTCCCTTTAGGACAGGGAACCATCCTTCTATTCCTTTTGCTTAGAGTTGATCCAAACGTTTTCCCAGGACCATTTTGGTGAAACTGGGAGTAGGAATGGGGCTTCATGAGTCCATGAGTTAATGAACAAAACTGCTATAGCATCAGAAGGGGTCGCAATGCTATATATTTTAGGGAAGGTTTACAATAAAGTAGTGATGATAAGTCTACTTTGGTCTTTTCTTTCTTTTTATATTTTTACTATATGCTTTTTCCTGTGGGTGATGGCAATGGTGCTTGAAGCACTGGTAGTCTTTCCCATGGCTAGGTCCTGGCCACCATGTTGGAATGCACTGGGGAAATCACACTGTTTCACGATGCTGTGTCATTCCCCAGTATAAGTTAAGAAAGGATGGGGAAGTAAAAAAAGAAGTTAAAAAAAAAAAGGTTGCTAACAGGAGTTCCAGCACTTCAAGCAGTGCTACCAACACTCACAGAGATGGCATTGTTGTTGTTTTTCAAGGACCAAAAGTCCAAAAGGACCACTACGACTTTGAACTTTGACAAAACTTTGCTTCATGCCCCTAAAACATTCCCCATTTGTATCAACTCATGGGAGGAAACATTCAGAACTACAATTTTGCTATGTCATTCTGAGAACTTTTTGTTGAAAAGTAGTATATAAATATTTTAATTAATAGTAATAAATATGCTGCTGCTGCTGCTGTTGTGGTAACCAGTCAAGTGCTTGAAAGGAAAGGAAAGATTGTGTCGTTGAGTCGGTGTCAACTCCTGGCAACTGCAGAGCCATGTGGTTTTCTTGGTAGAATACAGGAGTGGTTTTACCATTGCCTTTCTCCCGTGCGGTATGAGCTGATGTCACTGAAGTGAGCAGTATGAGATGATGTCTCTGCTGTTGTCACTGAAGTGAACATCCACCTATAGTGAAGTGAGCACATTCCTATATCACTGCTGATCAAGTGCTTGAAAACCCCCTTATTTTTGCAGCTAGAACAGGAGCGCTTTTTAAAAAGAGCTAGTGAGTCCTCATTCCTGGCGGATAAGTTGCCAGATCACAAGCTGTGCAGGGGCAAGGCATGGCCAGCTAGTGTGGGGACATGGAGCACTTGGGGTGAGGCCACAAAGTTCTAGGGTGGGATAGTATTCTGAGACAAGCAAAGCCACCTTTCCTCATTAGCCAAGTTGTGGGTAGATTGATCATAGGAACATAGGATCGCCCCCTGGGACTGGATTCTCACTTATCCATATTGGAAATGTGTGTAGCGTGGGACTGCACTCTTACTGTTCTATCATCCCAGTACGAGTTGGGAAGATGAGAGTTCAGAAAGAGCTTCTGCTTTGTTCTTAGTTTTCCTTGGTAATAGATTTAAGAACGCATCTGGGATCCTTTCCTATTCTAATGCCAGCAGGTTTACTTACTACCCCAGTCCACAAATCCTTGCTTGTAGTAGTAGGCTGAATGAACACACAGTTGAGAGGTAGAGTAAGTTTAGAAGGGACTTAGTTTCAAAAGTCCAAGAAATAATGTTCTAAGGTCTTTTCTCTCTTGGAGTATCATGTGGTGCAACAAGGGCAGAAAGTCTTACAGAATAAGGTCATTCTCACAGGGCTGGGGAGGGTAGGGAGGAGGGAAGGCAGGGTCAAACCTATCTCCCCCTGCCAAAGATGAGCAAGGAGCTCCTCTCTTGGCAGCTCAGATCACTGAAGGTAAGAAACATGAGTCTCAGATCCCAGGGATACCAGAATCACAGAATGTACCGTGCGACACTGGCAGATTCCTCCATGAGTTGGACACTCTAGGCCGCCTGAGAACACATCTGAGTACACACATGATCCCAAACCTGGGATTGGGCCCTCTAAACCTGATTAAGGGCCAGCACTCCACACAAGCAGCTCAACCCAGGCTGGGCTGCCCTAGCCTGGGTTGGGCTGCTCATGGGAACAGCCTTAATGTTTACCAATATGCATGTTTTTCGTCATTTAAATAACTTTATCAGGCTCCACACTGCTATAAGCAGTAGTATATAGTGGGAATCAGTTTGAAACAAATGCTGAACATCTTCTGCTTATATGTATGTAGTGAACAGCCTCCCCTCCACCCAAGAGTTAACAGGAAGTGAACCCTTGTCTTGACTGACAGGCTGGTGAACTCCAGGGCTCAACCAATCAGCACACCACTTAAGGTAGGTGGGACCTAGAGAGTTGTTGGGAATTCTGGAAACAAAAAGGAGGAAGTCTGAGCTGGAGAATGAAGGAAGACACGTGGCAATAGACTTTGCTGAAAAGGAGGACTGTTCAGGACAAAAAGGACAAAAAGGCGGGACTTTGGCTTCAGGGATTTCAGCATAGGGAGCAGTTTGTTTAGTCAGACTGTGCATCAGGAATTTTTTTTGCTTGTGTGTGTGTGTGTGCTTTGCATTGTCCTTTTTGTTTTTTGCAACTGAGTAACTAAAATTTTAAAGTGTGCCACCTGAGACCCAACAAGACGTATTGAAGCATTCCTGTAGCCAAGTTAAATCATTTTAAACTGTATTTTAAAAGCTAGATGCCTCAGATGGAACTAGTCTGTAGTAATTTTAATAAAGAGCCTCCCCCCGCCCTCTGTTCTTTACTTTTCCAAGCCTCCCTTGGTTGGATTATTAACCTAGCAGGAGCAGGGAGGGAGGAACAAGCCCACTGGTGCAAACATGTCTCAAAGACAGCTTGGCCAAATTAACAATTAATTCCACGTTCAGTCAGACGCCTGGGAGAACAATTTGTTTTATTCTTGCCTATTAACAAAGGGGGAGCAGATTTTTGTATTTGCCCAATACCCAGTTACAGAAGGCCCTTGGACTAAAGCACTCAAGTCAATGGTTCAGTTCTCTGAAAGTCCAGAGTGTTTGGGGGCAGCAGTAACCTATCAAAACACCTGGGTTTACCAGAATATTTTCTTTCTTCTTCTTCTGGGTTTTGGAAAGAGGAGCATAGGTCACTCACCGTGAAGGCTTCTTCTGGCTGCCAGTGTTGAGGACCTCTCACGTGGGTTATCCTTGCCCGCATGCTCCAGAAGCAGGACAATCAATTCAGCAAAGCCTTTAAAAGGCGGGGAAGGATGACCCCTCCCAGTTTTGTTTAGTCTAGCTGAGCTGCTAAGAAAGGTATAAGAAAAAAGTATAGTTAATCAGGCCCCCAGGAAGAAAATACAAAGAGTGCAGAACCAGTAGCCATAGACGACCTGGGTGGGTCGAGAGGTCCTCAACCCAGCCAGAAGAAGCCTTCACGGTGAGTGACCAATGCTCCTTCCTCGGCTGCCGGGTGAGGACCTCTCATGTGGGACATGCCACAGCTGAAGACCCTGGGTGGGAGCGTCGTCGGCTACTGTGGCGAAAGAACCTGCTGAAGTACCCTTCTGCCAAATGCAGCTTGGGCTGATTTGAAGAGGTCTAGTTTATAGTGTCGTGTGAATGTGGATGGGCACGACCAAGTAGCCGCTCTGCATACTTCATCCAGTGGTGCATTGGTTGAAAACCGCCTTGGGGTTGTCTTTTTAACGAAAGGCGGTATATAAATGCAAAAATAAATAAATAAATAAATAAATAAAAGGCTGCAGACGTGGCGGCAGAGCGTGTAGAGTGAGCAGTGAGTCTGAGAGGAGGAGGAATGTGTTGCACCTCGTAGGCCAATGCAATACATCCCTTGATCCACCAAGCCAGAGTTGATGAGGAAACTGGGCGGCCGATGAAGGCCGGGAGAAAGGACACAAATAGGGATTCAGAGGACCTGAACGAAGCAGTCCTGGAAATGTAGGTCTTTAGGCATTGACGTACATTGAGTTTGTGCCATTGTTTTTCCTTCCGGTTAGAAGGGTTAGGGCAGAAAAACGGGAGCAGAACATCCTGGGATCTATGGAAGATCGAAGAGACCTTAGGTAGGAAGGACGGGTCGGGAATTAGATGAATGGAGTCCTGAGAGAAAAACGCATAGCTGCGGATTGGCAGAGAGGGCTTTGAGTTCCGAGATCCAATGTGCAGAGGTGATTGCCACTAGGAGTGCAGCTGCATGTCTTTTAATAGTATTAGCCTTGAGGCCTTTGTCTAGGCCGTCCTGAAGGAAATGGAGTAGTTCTGGCATCTGACATTGGTCTGGAGGAGTGCCAATCTTGTTGCACCAGTGGAGGAATACCCTCCAAGTAGATTGGTAAATGTGGTTGGTGGAGGCCTGGCGAGAGGCCAGTATTGTAGACAGGACTTGTTGTGTGTAGCCTCTCTTGCTTAGTCGGTGCCGCTCAGCCTCCAGGCAGCAAGCTGGAACCACGTGGGATCTTGGTGGAAGATTGGGCCTTGGCTGAGGAGGTCTGGGGCGGTAGGCAGGAACCAGGGACGTTCCACGGCGAGATGGAGTAACTCTAGGAACCAGGGGCGCCTCGGCCAGAAGGGAGCCACTAGGATTACTTGTGCGTGGAGGAGGCGGACATGATGGAGAAATCTGCTGAGGAGAGGTATTGGAGGAAAGGCATAGAGGAGCTCCCTAGGCCAGGGAGCTGAAAGGGAGTCCACTGCCTCCACTGCAGAGCACGGGAACCGGGAGAAGAATCTCGGGAGCTGGGAGTTCGCTGGGGATGCAAAGAGATCCACTGAGGGATAGCCTAGGCGGCGAGAGAGCTGAAGGAAGATCTCGGGATTGAGTCTCCACTCTGCCGGGTGAAGCTCTTGTCTGCTGAGCCAGTCGGCTTGAGTATTCAGAGAGCCACTGACGTGATGGGCCAGGATCGACATAAGATGTGCTTCCGCCCAAGTTAGGAGAAGGACCGCCTCTGCATGAAGAGATTTGGATCTGGTGCCCCCCTGGAGGTTCACATGGGCCTTGGCGGTTGTGTTGTCTGTTCAAATCAAGACATCTTGATGTTGAATCTGGCGCCTGAAGGCTAGGAGCGCCAGGCGAATGGCCCGGAGCTCGAGCCAATTGATACTGTGACTGGCTTCGGATGGGGACCAGGAGCCCTGGGCCGAGAGATTGAGGTACTGAGCCCCCCCAGCCCGAGAGGCTGGCATCGGTTGTGATGATGGAGTGGGGAGGATCCAGGAAGGGCCACCCCTTGGTCAGGCTGGAGTCCAGAAGCCACCAGTTCAGAGAGAGACGTACTGGTGGGGGGAGTTCCACTCTCTTGTGACTCCTCATGGCGATGGCGGCCTGATGTGGGAGCAGGAACCACTGAAGGGAGCAGAGGTGAAGGCGAGACCAGGGAACAGCTTCCAGGGAGGAGACCATCAGACCTAGGAGTTGTTCCAGGGAGAGCAGCTGGGTCGACCTGGAATGAAGGGTTTGGCGAATCAGCGCTTGGATCTTGGCGATCCTGTCCTGGGGAAGGAAGAGGTGATCTGAGAGGGTGTCTATGACCACCCCGAGATGCTGTAGTCTGTTGGAGGGAGTCAGATTGCTTTTGGAGGTGTTTTGGTAGTGGGAGCCGTTGTAGGAGAAATGAAGAAAATGGCAATGATCTGGATGAATTGGGACGTGCAGGTATGCCTCTGTCAGGTCGACTGAGGCTAGAAAGTCCCCGTAGTGTAAGGCCTCTGAGATGGAAAGGACCATCTCCATGAGGAACCTGCGATGTTTTACCAATTTGTTCAGAAATTTTAGATCAAGGACAGCATGCAGTGAGCCGTCCCGCTTGGGGACGGTGAATAAGATGGAATAAATGCTGTGTCCCTGGTGTTCCTTTGGAACCCATTCTATGGCTGAGATGTGAAGGAGGTGGAGTATCGCCTGCAGCAGAGCTGAGTGTTTGCAATGACACCGGGACCGAGGGGTTGGAAAGAAGCAACTTCTGGGATGTGAAGTGAATTCGATCTTGCACCCGATTAGGATGGAGTCCAGCACCCAACGATCGGAGGTGGAGGAGTCCCACGCGTGGAAATAATGGACTAGGCAGCCCCCCACACGATGGGGTGGAGAGTCAGGCGGCCTGCTGTGGCTTGGGGGGTTACCCGAAGTGCTTGTTGGTTGAACTGCAAGGGTTGAAGCGTTGCTGGTTCCACTGAGGGCGGGATGTACGGAAATCATGGTCTCTGGGCTTGAAATTCTGGCGAAAGGAACGAAAAGGCTGGAAGTTTTTGCGGTTCTGGCGTTTATTGTCTCTGCGAAAGGAAGAGGGGAGAACCTTCTTTTTGTCCTTTGTGTCAATGAGGACCTCTTGCAGGGCCTCATCACCAAATAGTTTGGAAGCCGTAAAGGGCACAGCGATCAGGTTTGTGCGGGAGGTCTGGTCCACTTGCCAGTGCTTGAGCCATAGGGTACATCGTGCAATGATGTTAGTCGCTGTGGCCCTTGGCCCGAAGCGCACCGAGTCCAGGGTAGCGTCAGCAATAAAGGCCTGGGCCTTCTGGATTTTTAATGCAATGAGGCGTTGGCGCGCTGGTTCGAGGGGCGGAATTTGAAGCAATTCATCCAACCACAGGAGGGCTGCCCTGGAAAGAATGGAGGCAGCAACAGAGGCCTTGATGGAGATCGATATGGCGTCAGTGTTCTTGCGCAGCTGTGCTTCCAATTTTCTTTTGTGGGGACCTTAAGGGAGGACTCCCCATCTCTCGCCAGAATGGCCCCCATGGTAAGGGCGGCCATCGGGCCATCGGCCGGGGGAGGGGTCTGAAAAAGGGCTGTTGCTGCAGGAATGAAAGCATACTGCTTGGAGACGATTGCCACCGTTTTCTTGGAGGAAGCGGGGCTTCCATTCCTGTTTCACTACTTCTGAAAAAGTCTCAGGGAGAGGAAAAAGAGGTTGGTTAGACGCAGCAGTAGGAAGCACCAAAGATTCTCTAGAAGGAGGAGCTTCCTTAGGTAAGTCTGAATGAAGGCCCAGAGTGTACAGGGCTTTCAGGAGGAACTGAGAAAATTCCTCAGGGGGCAGGAGCCTGCGGGAGGATTGGGACGAATCCAGCTGCTGGCCGTCAGACCACTCGCCCTTTACGCTGGGGGTAGGGTCCTGAATAGGGATTCCTGAACCCGGGGGGAGTGGGAGTTGAGATGAAGGCCTGGCCAAGGGAGCCTGTAGTGGTAAAGTGGGAGGTAGTTCCACTGGCACTTCTGAGGGGGGAAGGCGAGGGACCGGGGAGTCATAATCAGATATATCAGAAGAGTGTGGATTAGAATGGCGGTGGATTAGAATGGCAAGTTCTTTTGGAGTTTTTGGCCTTGCTACATTTGGATGCCCTCTTTTCCCCCTTAGACCTATGGGACCGCTTAGGATTGCCAGAGGTCTCTGATGAGGAAGAGGAGGAATCCCCAGAAGAAGGGGAAGGCATCTCTTTGCGTTTGTGCTTTTTATGCTTTGCCTGTTGGGGCTTGAGACTCTCCAATGATGCATGCATTGCCTCCACAAACCAGGCTTGCCAGGCCAGGGGCATATCTTGGGGAAGGTCTAGGCTCACTGGGGGAGAAGGAGTGGAGGGGAGCCTAGCAGGATTGGATGGGCCCGGGAGAGGGGAGCCATGAGGTTCAGGACTCACCGGTCTGGCTGGATGGTGGCTGCTGGCCTCCTTGTGAGTAGGTGTAGCTGCTGCTGAGGCCTGCCGCGTGGGAGGTATCAGCAGGAGAGAGTCAGAGTGGCCCGTTGCTACTTGGTTGGCTGGGTGCATCGTGGAGGGGCCACCTGCTGAGGAGCCCAGGACCTTGGCAATAGAGGAGGTGGGTAGCAGCGTTTCCCTCTCCAGCGGCCCCACGGGGGGGCCGGTGGGGGGCTCAGCTGGGTAGTGGACGGCCTCGGCGTCTGAGGAGGAAGCCTCCTCCAGCTCCACTATCTCAGCTGCCTGGAGAGCTGGGTCGGGGAATAGCGGGCTAAAGTGCTTCTGCGTCCTGGTGAGGAACGTTAGCTGAGCTTCTGCAGCTCTCCTTTGAGTTCCATGGCCGTCCCGCCCCAAGAGAGAGTCCGGCGTCAGCCGCAGGGGCTGCAGTGGGTCCAAAGACCCGGCATGGACTTGAGGGACCTGGTGATCCGTTTAGGCTGCATTTGCTGAGTTTTCTTTCCCTTGTGCATGTGAATATGCAAAATGCCCTGATCACTCTGCTCCATAACAAAGGGGAGGAGGAGAGGGAGGGAGGAGACCAATGAGTAGAAGTCTGAAAGAGTAAACCCCCATCCCTTTTAAAAGTAGATTAGTTAAGAAATAAAGCAGAATGGAGAAGCTGGTAATGGAGAGACTGAGGAGAGAGATAAGGAAGAAAAACGCTCAAGTGAAAGAGATAAGGGAGAAGCAGCTAGCTAGGAATGACCTTCTCTGGAGAGAAGCGGGACAAACAGAACTGGGAGGGGTCATCCTTCCCCTCCTTTTAAAGGCTTTGCTTAATTGATTGTCCTCCCACTGGAGCGTGTGGGCAAGGATAACCCACGTGAGACGTCCTCACCTGGCATCCGAGAATTTAAAATTTTTAACAGCCAAGCAGCTTCTGAGAGCTCTCAGAAGGACCCAGCGGATAAGAGTCTCTCATGAGCTAGGTAACTGAGGAAGCAGTTGGAAACTGGTTGAGACCGGTCAGGGAGATGAATCATTAACCTGGCCTGAGTCAGAAGGAATGGAAATTTCCATACCCACAATTTGCAAAAATGTATGTTCCTGATTTTTATTTTTTATTTTTTAAATTGAATGCCTTTGAATGTTGCTATTTTTATGAGACACTTCTGTCAAATTTGGCTAGGGCAATTTGGTAGTCCTCTCTCCAACATGCTTTGCGCAGGGACTCATTTCTCACTTCCTGTGTCTTCTAGGACCCTTAAAATGTGTTCCTGTGTGATTTTCCTCCCTAAGCCATTGTCCTCTCAGAAGCCCTTCTTTGCCTGATAATGTAGTTCTGCTGATTAGCTTTGCTCTATTAGAAGCAGGAAGATAACTTTCTAATGTTTTTAAACACTTTCCCACTTTCCTTCAAACATTTCCCTTCCATCTGCTCCTACCATGAAGTCACTTATACTTAATGGTTTTCTTACTTCCTAAATTCAACTGTTCTCAGTCCCCACTATCTTTAGCTATTTTGCTCCAGTTTGCATGCTTGAATCATTTCTCGCCTGTTCATGGTGACATTCAATATATTGTCCCTTAACATCTCTAGGGTTTTTAAAAAAATATATCTGTAATCAGCACAGCATGTGAAGTGGTACACCTTTCACCCTATCATTAGCTATACCTATCATTACTAAATCACCATTCCGAGCATTATTGAAGGTTTTCTAATTAAACTTCTTAAAACACACACACACACACAAACCCCTGTTTAGACACCAGTTTGGATTTCTTCTTTTTCTGTTTTTCCTTTCTTTCCAGTAATAGTGTTTTTTGGGTTTTTTGTATTTGACATTACAGGAACAATTGAAAATTTAGATTTTCATTAAAGGTGGAAGAACAATATAATACAGCATTGGTAGAGGTGTTCTTACCCCTGGCCTTGAGACCCCAGTCCAGGGGGCCTCCAAGGTCCAAGGGGCCTGCAAAGAACGGGGAGGGGGCTACGGCCGCCACCTCATGCCCATTTTGCCATTGCCCCACTGCTGTCCCCCACTGTGCCACGCCATGGCTTTTCTGTAATGGACGGACAGGCCTAGTGGCCGCTCCACTTACCACCACTACCACGGTGGGGGAAGGCCTGCTCAGTTCACCCCCCACCCCCACACATGGTGGCTAAAATTACATAAAAGCCGCGGGTCAGTACAGCTGGGCCCCATGGAGGCAGCGGCAGGTCTTGTGGTGGCGGCAGCAGTAGTCTGTGCTCCAAAATCACCTAGGTGTGCCACTGAACACTGGAAGAACAAATTTACTCCCGAACTGCAACTTTGGATAACTGACGTGTGTTCCTTGTCATCATTTGAACTGGGTTTTTCCCCGACCGATAGGTAAAGAAGAAGAATTTTCAGCTATTTGGTTGAATTTCAATGAATTGCTTATGTTTGGAAGACAAAAGATATATATCCTTAGAAGAATGTGGGTTTATTTTTTGTTTTCCCCTGCCCGCCCCAAAAGATCTTTCCTTTTACATTTTTCTTCCCTTCCCTTCCCTTCTCTTCTCTCTCTCTGAGTTATATTTACATTCATAATTGCTATCCTTGATTATGTTATATGCACTGCTGTAATCTTATTGTAATAAAATTTAAGGGAAAAAAGCATTTTATTAAAAAGGTGGAAGAACAAGTTTGAGCAGTCGCTGGAATCCAAAGTGTCATCCAAAGTGACACAACTTGTTTCCCCAATAAGGCTTTGGGCCTGTGGTTTTTGAATGCTCGGCAGCAACTCTGTTCCACATGGCAGGACTGAAAGAGATTCCAAAAGCAGTGCCCAATCTGACATGGGGGTCTGCTGTTTTAAGGAAAGTAGACAATCCCACTTAGATATCCCCCGGGACCTATCTGTTCCAAAAGTAGCTTTTTCTATCTGAATCTTGGTTTTTTAGAGTTAAAAAAATTATTTTCATCAAAACAGAAAACAAATGAGATACACATGAGAGGAGGTTACAATTTTTATTCAGAGAGTTTAGAAAGCTTAACTACATTTCTAAAATAAAATAATATAAAATCAGCTGTTAGCCAATACATATTCATATGAATTGTGATGGAGAGGAAGATAGAAGAAAGGCAGCAGGAAGTGGTAGAAGATCCTCAATATATACCTTGCCCAATAGTTATACTAGCAGCTACTGGATCCCAAACTGGAAGGCCATTAACTAATATGACAATTTCAGTTCTACCTTATCCAAAAGACTATTAATGAGGTATTAACACTCTGCTTCCTGCAGAGTTTTGCCAAAGTAGAACCTCTCCTACAACTTTTGTCTTAATAATGACACATTCTTTTGCCTGTTTCATGCTCTGCTTCACATCTAAATATTTAATTTTGTCTTACTGACTAAGCAACATTTTTACACACATACACACACACACACACACACACACACACACATACACACCTGGCCAGATCCATTAGCTGTGCACCTCTTTACTATAAATCAGAAACACTCTGAAGTGAACTGCACATCAAAAGAGCATTATTAATAATTGTAATAATGGCAATACATGCCATGCTTTCAGTACCACTCTGAATTGCTCTTCCCTTAAGACTTCACAGCATAATGATTCATTCCAGTCCTTTCGAGAAACTCATTCATCTTGATGCCAAAGAAGACCTCATCCCCGCTCCCACACATACACATGCTCTCCCTCAAAGTTGTTATTTCATAATCAAAATCTGCACAGACTTTGTTTATGCCTTAAGTTCCCCACTTCTAACACTTCCAAATACTCTTACGCAGAAACAGATTAGAACTGTGCTGAGAATTGATCAAACAGTGTTAAAAATGTCCATTTGAATTCCAGTGAGTTTGAAGCCATGATTAGTCTATCTCTCTACTCTTAGGACAACATTGGGAAATGGTTAGTTGATAACAAGAGCTTCTTGTTTACTAAATAAAAGTCCCCCTGGCACGTTGTGTATCCCAACCAAGGTGTTTTAATAGTTATTACCTGAATTGACTGAGAGGGAACGCACGGCCTGCCATACTCCTCTACCTAATGATGGATGTTCTATGACATCATAGTAACCCCTCCCCCCTTTCTCTCTCAGAAGGTTTCCCTGTGGTGATGCCATCCATAATAATGCTAACACTATCTTCAGAACAGAAACATATATCAGTCAGTAGAAAAGCAGGCTTTGTAGTAAGCAATGTATTTAAATAGCTTTCCCTTCCTTTAGCTATCTTGATGATTTAGAAAGAGAAAATGCTGAAGATGACTAAAGAGTCCAGATACAGCACTATTATTTAAATTGTATTCTGGTAGGAATCTTCACACATGCTTCCTAATATCACATGTTTCAATCCCATTGAATTAATATGTTCTATAAATCTAGATGTATTATGCAGCAAATTTGTTATTCATTTTAATGAGCTCTCTTTTCCATTCATCACTGATTTAGCAATGCGCAAGTGTGTGGTGCCTCTGCATAATTACAGGTGTCTGTTTCATTTTTACCAGACAAGATATAATTAATATGTAAATTATTTCTCTTTTTTGGTGGGAGAGAAGGATATTAAGGTACTACAGGGAAATGTTTGAGCTATGGGGACAGTGACAGGATAAGTATAAGGAGGGTGAGTTTGTGTCTCTGTTGACGAAAGTAAATTATAACCTTCAGTGTCCCTTTACTGCTGACAGAACCATAAAAGTGGTGCAGTGAATGAAAGATGCAAAAATGGCAGCAAAAGAAACATGAGTTCATTTAGAAATGGCAGTCAAAGACAAAGAAAAAGGTAGAGAAAGGGCAATGGCACAGCCATGGGAAAAGGAACAGCATGAGAAAAACAGAAAGGAAGGGTGCAGGAACAGGAATGACAGCTGCAGTATAATGCCAGATAAGAAGCAACATATTGGGTGTAAATGAAGGTTAACTCCCCCTACAACAACCCCAGCAAGTTCAGAATCAGATACTCTGACATTTACAGCAGTATAAAGGGTAGGGTGAGAGAAGCCAGGAGGTGACAATCTGCAGCTTTAAACACCAAGGTGGATATTATGCTGCTGCAATTATACCGCAAAGCAATTCTGTCAGTATTAGGATTGCCCTCCGTATCAACCCCTCCAGAAAAAAATCTGCTTTCCAGCCACCATCTTGTTCCATTTGTTGCTACCAGCACACACACTCTCTCTGTCCCTCTCCCTCCCTCCCTCCCTTTCTCTCTCTCCTCCAATATTAAACTTGTCTAGAGACAAAGCGGAGAAGTATGGTGACTGGAGGGGAGAGATTGTGGGCAGTGGGAAGAGAGAGAGAGAGAGCTGGTGCAGTGACAAAGAAGACACACTTGGACTCATGCGAATTGCTGCCTCATGGCATGTAAGAAGCAAGCAGTGGCAGTGTGCTCCATCAGACAAAGAGCCGGAAGAGGGCAGTCTCTGGGCTAGCAAGAGTGGTGTGGGCGGGGTCAGAGAGCCGGTGGAGGGCCATCAGTGCCACCTCTGGTCCAGCATGGACAGTATGCGGGGGAGGGCAGCTCATTTCCATTTGCTTCAAGAAGCAAATAGCAATGAGCCAATGCCAACATGAACAGCCTATGTGCATATAACTTGATGGCCAAGAGGCCCTGCTCACCATGTACCATTAACATACTGAGGTTGGGAGCAGGAATTGATGAAATCCTGATGCCTCCCAATGCTGATTGTACACAGATTCTAGTTGTCTGCACATGGCTTCTATGTTAAGGCAATGCAGCATTAATTTTCAGATATGTGGCAGTCTCTATAATTTTCTTTAAAAGCCACAGATGCCTCCTCTGCCTCTGCATCAATCCGCCACTGGCTCCATGTAGTGCAAAACAGGAAGCCACCCTTCCCCAGACTTCCCTGTCTGAATCATTCTGATATAAATCTTCTGAACAGAAATGATAAATTAATTGGACTGTGTCTGGAATAACTGAATTAGTATGCAGTATGGAATTTTTTTTTTTACAAGTAGAGTGGCATTGTTCTCACTCTGAACTGACTTTGTGACATTGCATTTTGATGTATTCAGCCAAAGAACTACACATTTTGAGATGTGGGGGAGACCTGATGTTTTTTGTGGCAACCTCATTCTCTTTTCTGATTTACTTGCTTTATGTCCACTTATGTTCAGGACTGGAATGTTCACCCTTTCCTAGAAATAAAACAAGTAGATTATATGAATTCAAATCAACTCGGTGCTATTGACATCTCTGTTTCTCTCTCTCTTTCTCTTTCTGCCCTTTCTTCACAAACTAAAGTTACAATTATATTGTCGGTCTCCTCCAGCCGTTTTCCATCCCCTTCATTGCCTTTGCTGTTGGCTAGTGTCAAGCTCCTGGTTGCATTGGGAATTAGCCAACAAAGGCAGCGTTATTGCAGCTCAGTGAGCACCTTCCCAGAGGGACCTTTAGTGTCACCTCAGTCGTGCAGCCAGCTACCTCTAATCCAGTGCCTATCTTAGATTTATTTTTTTTACCTTTGAGCTGCTTTCATTTCATCGTGATGTCAGAAAATGTAGCTTGTATCCTTCTTTGAACACATAATGCGCAATGACAGATTTCAGTGAAAGGTGTTGAGAGGGAGACAAGGGGAAAGAAAACACTTCGAGATCAAATGCAGATGCATCTATTCCCGATCCCTGCCCCACAAACCCCACCCAGGATTAATGTCAGATTCAAGATGAATTAAGAATGTGAAATCAAATCTAAATGAAGCAACAGGTTCCGTTGCCTGAGGCAGAAAAGATGCTGGTCCCTCATTATTGCACATTTTACCACAGGAAATGGGAGACAAGCAAGAAAAGAGAGCAAGCACCTCCTTTAATTTTATTTCAACTACAATCTGTATCAATTTTAAGCAATTGAATGTGAACAACAGGCTTGGGTACCTGCCTCCGATTTAAAATAACCAGCTCTTTAGTCCATGATGGAGATTGGCATGCAAAATTTTCAGCAAAGCTTCTTGAATCAGCTACAATTAGTCCTTCGATCATCCCAGAAGCCAGAGATTGGTTTTGATTTGGATTTGGATACTGATATTTAGACAAATCTAGACTTGAATTAAAGATGACAAAATGGTGGTATTTATCATGCAAGCTATTAATGTCTGGCTTATTGATGGAACACACTTTGCTAGAGAGAGAGTGGGTGAGGAACAGGGTGGGGAAGAGAAGCTGGATTACAAAAGACACTACTTGTCAGTCAAGAGAGATAAATGTATTGTTTGTGACCTTAGGCTCCTGCTGTCTTCCCCGTCATTATTTCTTTCTTTGTTTTTCAAATCAATTTAATTTCACAGTTATATTACTGAAAAACATTACCCCGCTGAACACAAAGAACCAATGTGTTCCAGTGATCACCGTTTTTGTTAAGAGAGCTCAGAAGGGGAGATTTCTTTATCTGTCCCAGCTACAGTGGAAGTGCACAGGTAAGGGAGCACTGCTAATTAATATTGTCTGGAGACATGGAGTTAAAATCCCAATAAAGTAGTTTATTTAGGAAATCCATCAAGGATATAGATTGAGACCAACATGCCTCATTTCTAGCTACATACAGGAAGGCGGGAAGAGAGAAGAAGGATGTTTGTGTCCCAAGTGAGAGAATGAAACCTGAGACTATCAGTCTAACAAAGGGGAAGCAGAGTAGAGAAATCATGGTCAGAGAGGGAATGCCCTTACTGGCTGTCTCTAGCCCTAATACCCCTAATGGGCAATAGGGTTGTGGGTGCTAAGAGTCAATGCCTTGCAGGAGCTGCATCTCCAGCAGTTTTGCGAAGGCTCATGAGAGGACACTCACACTAAGCCCGAACTGAAGAATCAATTTCATCCTTACCAAACTTCTACTTAGAATTTCTACTGCAGATGAGATCATTCTGGTATGCCATGTAGTTCTATAACACTTGAGGCTACCCCACACATTGGATTTTCAACACAGACATGCAAAATGTTTACTCTGATATGTAAAAACACATAGGCTGTGATCCAAAGTCATGACCCACAATGAAAGTCTCTGAGTGACATGATAGTCAGTGTTACAGAGCTGTAACACCGCACCCATGGCTGCTGCAGATTTCAAAGCAAGCCTCAAGGCTGTGCTGAAGGAGCAGATGTGATAGTAGCTGTTCCTCAGGTTTCCCATTGTCACAAATGGGAAACCTCTGGAAATGGTGCTTCTGCATCCACTGCTTCAGAACAGCATTGAGGCTTGCTTTGAAGGCTGCAGACCTAGGCGGCTGCATTACAGCTCTGCAATGCTGTGTATCATTTTAGCCTGTAAACTTGTTTCCCCAAAATCTGGACCAGATTAATTCCTCCTTCCCTACACTGAACTTTCGCTTATGCTTGTAAAAAAAAAAAAAAAAAAGGCAAAGAGAATAACCATAGAATTCTTGGCTACTTTAACCCTGTTCAGACATTAGATGTCTGTACACGTGCACACGTTTTTGTGTAATTGTGCATGCATTCATTTTTAAAGTACAAATGCAGGTACAAATAGGAACTATACTGCTGTACATGTGTTCAGCATAACATAGGAATAACTTTATGTGTGTACAGATCTGTACGTGCAGACTCTGTACACAGAGCCCTATTAAGACATTATGCTGAATACGCATACAGGTGCATGTACACATGTCGATGGTTTTGTGTGCATGAGTGCACATAGGTTCTTTAAAAAAGTGAATGTGGACACCAGTTGCAGGGGAATGACAGCAGGAGGAAGGGCATGCCCTCAACTCCTGCCTGTGGCTTCCAGCAGCATCTGGTGGGCCACTATGTGAAACAGGATGCTGCACTAGATGGGCCTTGGGCCTGATCCAGCAAGGCTGTTCTTATGTTCTTTTGATACAGACCCCCTTCAAATTCCCAGAGACATACAAAGGCAACTGACAGTCAAGGGGAGAATTCTTACCTACTGTTGCACAAACAGTGCCAGCGTTTGGACATAACACTGGCACTGCTAAAGCAGAGGTAGAGGCAGTGAAACACTGAGTGAACTTTATGATTTTTATCTGAAGTTCTTATTAGCCAGTCCTGATGAGAATGTTATTAATAGAGTGGCCAGGTAGTGTTATATAATTTGTAAAATCCTATCAGGTTTTTAAATGTTTGATGTTCATGTACATAGGAACATAGGAAGCTGCCATATACTGTGTCAGACCATTGGTCTATCTAGCTCAGTATTGTCTTTAGGGATGTGCGAACTGGTTCGAATTCGAACCAGTTCGGATTCAAACTGGGGTGGTTCGACGTTTCGCATTTGAACTGAACCAGCCATCAGGTTCAAGCTGCAGGTTCAAATTCGAACCGAACCAGGGGGTGGTTCGATGCGAACCAGTTCAAATCAGTTAGAAACAGTTCAGACCTCCAAAAGTGGGCGGTGGTAGCTGGCACCCATGGCTACCTACCACCCAAACCCCAAAGCAATCAGACACTCGTACAATTTTTTATGAATTTTTGAATTTTATTTTTATTTTTTTCTCATAGGGTATAATGGGACTCGAACTAGCCCATTATTCCTTATTGTGGAGCACCTAGGGGCACAAAAGTGGGGTGGGTGGTAGACAGACAGGGGTGCCTACCACCCACAAAACCTCAAGGCAATTGGACACAGTTAGGATTGCAGCAAATGTATAGCTTAACATCAGGGGAAAGGGGTGTCCTAGAGTGGAGTGTGGTGGTTGGTAGTTCCCAAGGTGGGCAAGGAAGCTATCAGAATTATTTGAAAGGAATTGGGCAAAGGGCTGATTTTTAAGTGATTTTTGAAGTTTATGCATCTTTAAGGTTTTTCTCCATAAAGAAGCATGGAGGTGTCAGCAAATGTATAGCTTCACGTCAGGCGCAAAGGGGTGGCCTAGAGGAGAGTGTGGTGGGTGGTAGTGCCCAAGGGGGGCCAGGAAGCTATCATTTGAAAGGAATTAGGCAAAGGGCAGGTTTTTAAGTGATTTTTGAAGTTTATGTGTCTTTAAGGTTAGCAGATGAGAGTGGATTCATAGTTTGTCATGGAAAATCTACTATCTACCAAAGAATCTACACTCCGAACACTTCAGAAACAACAAAACCCAGTACCCCATGGGTTAGCAACCCATGGGGGTGGTTGGCACCCTCTTTGCACTAGACCACCACTCACTCTGGGCCACCCCAGCACCCCACAAGTGGCTTTAAGGTTTTTCTCCATAGGGAAGAATGGAGGTTTCAGAAGCCCCATAACTGCTCTTGGGGAGTGCTGGGGTGGCTCAGAGCGAGGGTGCCAACCACTCCCATGGGTTGCTAACCCATTATACCCTATGAGAAAAATAATTAAAAATATTTCAAATATTCATTAAAAAATCATAGGGGTGTCCGATTGCTTTGGGGTTTGCATGGTTGGTGGCAACAATAGGGAATAATGGTCTGGTTCAAGTCCCATTATACCGTATGAGGAAAAAATAAATATATATTTCAAAAATTCATAAAAGATCGTATGAATGTCCGATTGCTTTGGGGTTTGGATGGCAGGTACCCCTGTCTGCCAGCTACCACCCTACCCATTTTTGGATGTCTGAACCGGTTCAAACCAGTTCGAATTTGAACTGAACCAGGGGAAGGTTTGAGCAAAGCCAAAACCGAACCACCCCCTCCTGGTTCAAACCTGGTTCGAATTCGAACTGAACTGGGCAAACCAGTTTTGTGCACATCCCTAATTGTCTTCACAGACTGAGAGCGACTTCTCCAAGGTTGCAGACAGGAATCTCTCTCAGCCCTCTCTTGCTCTTCCTGGAGCGGTTCCATCCCCTGAGGGGAATATCTTACAGTGCTCACATTTCTAGTTTCCCTTCCATATGCAACCAGGGTGGACCCTGCTTAGCTAAGTGGACAAGTCATGCTTGCTACCACAAGACCAGCTCTCCTCTCCTTAGACATGTACCTGTTTATTTGTTTTCTCTTTTTGTGTATTTGTTTCTTTTTGTGTTTTTGTACTCTGGTCTATGACTGTAATACAGTCTGGATTGGATTGGATTGAGTGAACTGAAGGTACAATTCTCTGTTTGGAGAAGAAAACTGTGGGTCCATTTTTTGTTTTAACTGTGGTTGCCTGCATTCAGATGTTCAGCTTGCAAAACCGGAGGTGAAAGGATCCATTTTCATGTTATGTGCTAATGCGGCCTCAGTGACTAACCAAGGGACAGCTGGGTTACATTTCACAGTGCAAGTATGTGCAATTCATGCTTCCACTCTAAACCAACTCTGTCCCTCTTTGTAGATTTTCCTAATCAAATTCCTTCCTTCCTTCCTTCCCAACATTTCCCCTATGAAATGAGTTATGAAACAACCACAAAAGTGAACAATGAAACTTTTTAACATCACTTAACAGAAATGAGCTCTGCTTAAACGGTTTCTCCAGAGAATATTCACTTTTACGTTGACAGCTTAAAACACATTTGTGGTCCACAGGGGTTTCTAGTAAACAACAAAAGAGCAGACCAAGCCAAGGAGGGAATCAGGAGAAATGTCCTAACATTTCTAACATAATGTTCAACAGTGGAACAGCCTGCATCATGCAGTGGTGGGCTGCCCTGATCAGCTGCCCACATGACTGCTGGCTCTGTCACGGAGCTGGCGGGGGCTGCAGGGATCGGGGGCTGCACGGCCCCCAGAAGTTCCAGGATGCCCCATGCGAGCACAAGGGGCATCCTGGAGAGGCCCCAGGGCCGGGATACTTGTTTCAGCCTCCTGACGGGGGTCTCCTTGTGTGTTACCATTGTTAGCGCGCTCGCTCTGCTAACCTTGTCTAAGGGCAAGGGGAATTAGGAAGGTTTGCTGACGGGAGGCCCGTGGTTCCCGTGGTAACAGACAATTGGGCAAAAGTGGGCTGGGCTCCCTTAGCCTGCTTTTGCCTGATCGTGAGACTCCTCTGTCCGTGTGAGTGAGAGACAGAGAAAGGAAGCATCATGTACTGGAACTAGGTGGTAGTCTTCTCTACAGAATATTTTCTATAACACCTATACAATATAGTAACTGTAATTGCAACTACTTTAAGAGTTGTAGAATTAGTCTGCAAACTGTATTTTTCTAGGGGACCAATCCTTAAAAAGAAAGATTATCCTTCCCCTTCTATGACCAATAGTATTTCTTTCAGCCTATGAACACTGTTTGGGCTAGGGAAATTTATATATGTTTTCTAATCAGTCTTTAAGCTACTGGAACAGCTGGTGAGTGACACTTGACTGAACTAATCCAAGCCAGTGTGATATTTAAATCATGCACCAATAGAAGAAGGGCTCAAGTCATGCAAAGAGTGCCTTCCCACCACAAAATGACAGGAATTGGAAGCCCAATTTAAGTGCAGCATTCCTACTAGTGCTTGCTGTCTGAATTTTTAAAGCATATTTTATTTCATTTTTGAACTGCTAATCTAACAACCAGTTGAAATGTTTATCACTATTCTGTTCCATTTTTGAAAAATGCCTCTTATGTTTACCCTGACAAATAATACTAAAAGCTCAAATACAATGGAAACGTGAAATATAAGCTCCAACCTTTTAAAAAAATGCATAGTTAGAGGCTACTTTAGTCTAAGGGAAGAATTGTTTCCTTCCCATAAGCAAGTTTTCCTAACCTGTCTTTCTTTCTTTCTTTCTGTCTTTCTTTCTTTCTTTCTTTCTTTCTTTCTTTCTTTCTTTCTTTCTTTCTTTCTTTCTTTCTTTCTTTCTGAGTTCCATTAGCTTTGTATCAAAGCAGGTGTTTTGATGTATTCAACAAAAGATCCGTTTAACAAGCACTGGGGCTGCAAACATTAGAAAGGAGAGAAAATAAAATTACTAGTGAAGATTTGCTCAGTGCATTAAAAAAAAAATTAGGACTGTGTTCCTCATTAGTATATCTTTTGTTTGAAACCACAAAGTCTTCATTAATGCTTAATGGATCTTTCATGTTTCATGGGTACCTCACATGCAGCAATTTTGATACTGTATTTACAGAATAATAAGTAGAACTGTTTTGCATTAACCTCAAGGTAACCAAGATATGATCATTCATTTCCATTAAATGAAGGGCGGCAGGGGGAACCAACATTTTTGCTTCGGAAGTATAATGCTACACGCTTACTTCATATGATTTATTAATAAGATATTTATAGTACAAATGGTGTTCTTGGGAGCACTTCTCCTGGCATATCAAAGCAGGGTCAGCCATCAAACTGATGTAATGTCTGTGATGTACTCAGCAGGCTACCCAAGACTATCTGATTAGTTGCATCAAGTACGTCTTTATGCAGAGTTCCTAGACATTGAAAACAAGGCTTCAATTTGCAATGTGTTCCTCTGCCTCCCTCTCAGAAGATGGCACATAAATTATACCTTACACATGGATGAAAGACACCCAATACTGGTCATGCAAAAAAAAGGGGGGGGGGAAACAATTTCGTCTTTTCACTAGATTTATACAGCTGAACAGTTCAGCAAAAGCGAGTGCTTGAGTTTCTGGGAGGAGGAAGCAAATTGTGAGCACTTGTCCCCACTCTGGCCCAACCTCCAACTCTCTTCCAACAGGCTGTCTTCACTGATGATAGAAAGGACTTTCTAGGCCTCCTCAACTAATCTCTATCAACTTTCAGTTCAACCTAAATCCCTGCACCTGACCTTTCTCAGCACCAGAGGCTGCCAAAAGGATTCTGAGTGTGGAAGTTGCTGGGGGAGGAAGCAAAGTCCACCTATTTCCTACTGGCACAGCCACCATGCCATTTCCAAGGCTACTCCACCAAAAGCACCACCTTTGTTCAGCAGAGAGCATGACTTTCTAACCTCCTAGTGATATTAAAATAATGCAGTTTTGTTTGGAGTACTAATAGCAGTTTACTAACAATCCCTATATTGTTTTATGTGTTGCCAGAACCCATAAATGGCATAGCTAACCCTACTAACTTGGCAAAGAGGCACCTTTTAACATGTTGATTCTCTTTATTTAGCAGGGGGAGAGTAATCGGCCCTATTCACCCCCAGCACAGGACCTCCAGTGACTGTTGCTGGTGTCTGTCTTGCGTTTCTTTTTAGATTGTGAGCCCTTGGGGGACAGGGAGCCATTTTATTTATTTATTATTTCTCTGTGTAAACTACCCTGAGCTATTTTTGGAGGGGCGGTATAAAAATCAAATCAATCAATCAAATAATAAATAAATTAAATAAGATCCATTGAGTTCAATTAGACTTATTTCCAAATCAGTGAGCATAGACTTGCAGCCTGGAAAAAAAGTTGATAAGCAAAACAGATCTCTAAGCCGATACACCAGACAGCAAAACTACCCCAGGATGAGGACTGGTTATTTGTGTGTAAATACACAGTCCTGTTAGGACACTTTATCTTGGGGAATGGAGAGCATCTGCCTGCTCTCGTGCCTTCTGCTATCTATCCCTCTTTCCTGCCTTCCACTGTGGGGTTGCCATATTCAGTCTCTCCAAATCCAGGTACTCTAATTTGCATATTATGCAAATTAGCTTGCAAATAATTTGCATGCTGTGCTAATTATTCAAATTAACAGATGCACTGTCCAGTTGACTTGTATTTGTTCTGGATAGTTGGGAAGCATCTCTTTACCTTGAACATTAAACACCTAGACTTTATATCCCAATACTTTCTAATATGCAAATTCAGTTTTTAACTTTGTCCAATATGCTGTGTGTAGTGCTGTCATGGTTTCCTCACCAACTGCAGACTACCATCCACTCCATTTTCCAATACCTGTGTATGCTATGTGTTGGTGGATAAATATGCTATTTATTGGTGAATAAACATGCTATTTATTGGTGAAGCTGAAGATACCAGGTAAGATTAGTGAGGATACCAAATTAAAGTTCAAGCTGAAGAGCAGTACTGAGTGCATTTTCATCAACACTAAATTCTATAATTGACCCTACAAAACTGGCACTAGGGATTAAGGCTTTCATGCTTTCGCCTTGTCACGGTCACCATTTACATCTAATAAGTACATAAAATGTAACACCAAAATCACTATAGACTGGAAAAGAGCAGGGGGGAGGGAGAATTCCTGGTGGCTTAAAGCAAAATTCACACACACACACACACACACACACACACACACACACACACACACTATCTATAGAAAATAAATGAAGATTACACAAAGTTTGAGATATTAATAGCAGCAATAGAAGAAAAATACACTGAGCTTTTCAGTTAAGACTACAATCCTATACACACCAGGGAGAAAATCTGATTGAACCCAATGGTGTTTCCAAGTAGGCATGCATAGAACGGATTGCACTATAAAGCCAAATACCTTAAACATTACAATACAACAGATAGGCAGTGATTTACATCAAAAACAAGCTATCCTCTCAACTGCCCTATAGAAATCCTTTGCTGACAAAAAACAAAGGCAATGTTCCTCAGGGGATAACTTATTGTAAACCAGCCAGCCTCCTTCCTTTACCTGCCTTACTGAGTCCAACCAAGGGTCAAGCAGAACAGTGATCAACCTCATGTTTTGCTCCATAACTCCAGTTCTACAAGGGCTAGAGCTTAGCATTTTTGTTTCTTTCTTTTTAAAAAAGGAAACCTGGGAATCTGGGCAAGCTAATGGGCTAACTGGCTGCGAGGAAACATGCTTAATATCCAGTAAATACCTGGAAATCCAGGGATGAGGGCAAACTTATGCCAGTGCCTATTGTGTGGGTGTGTGCAGATGGTGGACAGGAGAGCATTTCCTCAGCAAATGAAACACTCCACCATTCCCTGCCAGATCATTGTGCTTCCCCTTAGCAATGGTACACCTACACATAATTTCCCACTGAATCGCATACCCTATGATCCCCAGAAGTGATAAACAGAGCACATCATTTTCAGTCCAGAAGAGAGTGAGATCTTCTTCTGGCCTGCTTTCCTGCCCTCCACTGCCTGGCATCTATTGTACCTTCCCTAAGGTACGGATGATTTTTTTCCCCCATGGGGAAGTGAGGGTCCAGTAGAGAGACTGAGGAAGCAGATGAGGTGGATTGTGAGCCTCATTAAAGTTCAGTCTCATTGGAAAGAGGAGCTAGAGCCAACTCAAACGGTGGGCAATCAACTTGAAGAAGGGTCTCACTATTTTGAGTACTCATCCCTAGTTTTACATATTGGCATTGAAGTGAATAGTTACAACAATAATAAGAACAATGCAACACACAAACACACACACACACACACAATGTGAGAAAATCAGGTTGCTGCCACACTGTGAGATCATCCACACAATCAAAAGCAGTGTTCTAACTGGGTTGGGAGCTGTGTGTGCCCCAATTTTTGGTTGTGTGGAAGCAAGTTGGGAGGAAAACCTGGGTAGAAGTGATTGGGTGGAAGCAAGGTAGGAGGAAAACCTTGGTAGCTTTTCCTCCTACCTTACTTCCACACAATCACTTCTACCCAGGTTTCCCCTTACCTTACCCGTTACCTTGCTTCCACAAAACCGAAAATTGGGAGCACATACAGCTCCCAAACCCAAGTAGATAACAATTTTTGACTGTGTGAATGACCTCAGTGCCTGCTTACCTCTACTGGAGTATTCATATCCCATTGCGAATGATAGAGTCAAAACCATATCCTACTTCTCCATTATGTGGAAGATAGTGATGTTATTTCTATTAGAGGCCACACTCTGTGGCACATACATGATCATACTGCAGACTAGACATCAAGTTAGGCAGCACAGCATTGCCTAAACAGGGTTTGCCAACTTTGGGTCCACAAATGTTGTTGGATGACAGCTCCAGTTGAAGGCCAAGTTTGAGAATTCCTGGCTTCAACAGTTAGTGGTATATCTCTCTTCCTATCTTTCTTCACCCAATATGTATTTCTCAAACTTTAAATATGGAAACTTCCATTGTAGTTGTCCTTCTTGACATTCCCCAGTCTGTACTCTCTATCCTAGACATGTACTGATGAATATACACTCACTCTCTGTACTGAAACATGCCCTCCGCTAATTGGTACACAGAGATAGTAATTACATTGACTAGTCTTTGTACCGCAAGTGGTTTTTTTTCCCCACCAGGATATTTATCTTTGTTTGCTTTTGACTGATTTTATGCTTCTTCACCAGATATCCAAGAAGAATGCTGAGTAATAGTACTGATACAATTAAAATAGACTTCCACTTTTTAGTTGGAGGTTTTTTTCCGCCTCTCTCCACATCTGTTGGCAAAATGAAATTTTTCACATGCTTATTAAACAAATCTGGCTGGGAAGGGAATGAAGGATCCCCTATGAAATAAAAATGCATCTATTTTAATTGTCTTCCTCAAGCAGCTTGCTTCTTACTATTTTATTCCTTCCCAATTTATCCACTCATGCTGAACTAAATGACAATAAAAATGCATAAAACAATGTAACAATAATATTAAAGGCTCTATCTTGATTGTTTCCTGAATAGCTACACTCCATATTTGTGACATATCTCTGTGGGCTGAGGTTACAAGCAAAAAATAAAATAAAATCTACCAATGTTTCTCAAGAAGATCATTAGACAAGAGGAACAAAAATCATAAGCCAAACTTTCAAGCACTGTTAGCTCAAATACAGATTTACGTCATGAAATTAACATTTTGATGCCTTCTTTCTTCAAATAAAATATTAGCACAGTAAAGCTGTAAAACTAAGATGAATAAGCATTATACTGCTTATTGTTGCTTTGAATGAAGATTGGTAGAAAGGACAAAGGATAAACTGAATATGCCTTTAATATATATTCAGGTTGTACATTCCTTGAAGTTTATAATGAGTTTAGTAGCAAATATGGGCAGGCTCTCCGAAGACAGTTTGCTCACTGCAATGGAGCCTCTGTGCTTTGTAGAAAACTGTAATGTTGCCACTGAAATTCTACACAATGCACCATTTGAGGAAAATGTTGGGGCTCCTTTGGATTTTGGTGTAGGAGAGGAGACCTGGTCTTGTGGTAGCAAGCATGACTTGTCCCCAAAGCTAAGCAGGGTCGGCCCTGGTTGCATATGAATGGGGGACTTGATGTGTGAGCACTGCAAGATATTCCCCTGACGGGATGAAGCTGCTCTGGGAAGAGCAGAAGGCTTCAAGTTCCCTCCCTGGCTTCTCCAAGATAGGGCAGAGAGAGATCCTGCCTGCAACTTTGGAGAAGCCGCTGCCAGTCTGTGAAGACAATACTGAGCTAGATAGACCAATGGTCTGACTCAGTATATGGCAGTTTCCTATGTTCCTATGTTCCTAAGCTGAGCAATTTTGAACAGAACCACTAGAATTCCAATAGCTACCTTAACCCACGCAGTACTAGTATCTGCACACTAGTACTTTATTGCTCTCCTTGCCCGTCTCTGCAGCCCCTGCTTTCTTGCTCAGTATCCTAAATTTCTTTATACATGCAGTTTCCAAACTCTTGATTTTCTGATACAATGGTTAGTGACTAAAAACTGGTTTTGGTAAGTGAAGACAGATCTTGTCAAAATTTTGTCCCTGTGACTTATTGATAGTCATTGAAAAAGTTAACAGTATAGGGAGTTGCTTTCGCTTACATTTAAAAGGCATGCTAGTATCTGATGACATAAGTGGTATTTGGGGTATGAGAACAGTTTCTGTATTAATTGTATCTACTATAACTTTTGCTTCAATCATGTTATGTGCCCCCTCCACCCAGAGACCTCCCCATCCTCACCTGAGCCCCACTCCTCCTCCATCTCCTCCATCCAGTTGCTTCCAGTATGCCATTACCACAACCTTGGTGTCCATGTGTCATTCAGCCCCTCATTCTTGCTCCAGCATCTTTCCACTTTCCCTCCCACCAACTTATTCAGGTCTCCAAACTTCCCATTCACTCCTTTCCCCCTCCCTCCCTCCCTTCCCCTCACCCTTCTTTTTCTCCCTCTCCCCTCCCCTCTCTCTTCCCCTCCCTTTCTCTCTCTCTCTCTCCCTTTCCTCTTTTTCTTCCCCTTTCTTTCACTCCTTTCTTTCTTTTCTCTCTTTATTTATTTTATTATTTATTCATTTATTATGTCTTATCCATTACATTTCTCTCTCTTTCTTTTCCCCTTTCCCCTCCTTTCCCCTCCTTTCTCCAAAAGCAAAGCAGCTGTGGGGGGTCACCGCACAAGGCCCTGCCCCTGCTCACAAGGGCTGGCTGCTTTCCTTAGCTCACTAGGAAGGGTGCTGCTTTGCTTAGAAACGCTGCAATTGCAAGGTCCCCTCTGAGTGACAGGGGCTTGTGCTGGTGTAAGTGTGCTTAGCATGGTAGTCTTGGACCTGGAGAGGGCCACATCACCACCACCTGTGTGTAATGAAGTACAAATCTCTTGAGAAGCTGACTTGGCCAGTCGCCATGCAAGCAGCTGGACCAGGATGATGAGGGAAAGCACCAACTCTTGTTTGAAGGCCATGCTTCCTCTTGGAACACCCCCCCTCCAATCTGGCATGTTTCCTGGGATACCACACAAGCTGTTACCCCCCTGAAGTTGCCATGTGGAGTGGGGGGAAGCCAGGGTAGCATGAGCGAGAGAAAGAGAGAGAGAGAGACAGACAGACAGAAGACGGTTGATGAGACGGCATTCTCAGACTGCACTGCTCCCCTCCAGCCTCAGTAATTGTGGTAGGGCATGCGCTGTTCACCCTTCCTTGTGTGTGAGGGGAGGGCCATGTGCGTTTGGTTTGGGGCCTCGCTGCTGCCACCAGCCAGTCTGAGGGATTGACAGAAGTGGCCAGAATAGAGGTGTACCACTCTGTAGTCACCCTGGCTGTTCTGTTATGCGCCAGTGTGCCAAGGCTGGGCACTTGCAGGTGCATTCTCTTCTTTTCCCTCCCAGGGCTCCACATGTGCTGCTACTGCTAGCTTGCGATTTCTTTGGTTGCGGCTGTGGCAGCGCTGGCACCGATTGGCCAAACCTCTGGCAGGCAGATTGTGCTAGCACTGCGAGGGTGGGGTTTGCCATGGACCACCTAAGCTTTTTATATAGAGAGATGCAGGCTGTCGTGCTGTGCAAAATTCCAGCTGCCTTGTTATGGAATGTACACACAGTTGCACAAGAGTACTTTTGCACAAAACACAAGAATTGCACAAGTACAATTACGTGATAGAAGGTCATTGGAAAGAATCTGGTTTGAAAACTAATGAAGTTTGAAAACCAGAGGAAAACATCAATGGATTTCCTAAACAGTACAGATTTGTACAATTTGAATAAGCATGTTCTTCAGGAAGCAAACATCCTTTCCCCACTTTGGTTAAATTAACACAGTTACAGTCCATGTTTAGAAGTCTTATCTTTGCTATTTTATCCCGTATGGTATTTTAATTCCCAATCTTTTTTTACTGAACTACTCAGAATCTTAAAGTTCATCATGAACAGCATGACAGCACATAAATGTGTCTTGGCATCACTTGTCATAAAGAGTTCTTCCATGGGCTGGCTAGTTTCTGAAAATGTGTAAGTGATCAGACTGCTTTGCTTGAAGCATGTGGCTGAAGTCCAAATACTCCTACTTAGATGGCGGGTGTGGATTGGACTGCCCATCATATAATGAAGCTAGATCTGTTTCCTTCCAACAACAAAATACACAACAACTTCTTTTTTTGGCTCCATTTTGCTGCAACTGAAGAAAATATTAAGTGAAGTTCACGTTTGTCATATTTCATGGTGTGAAACTGAAGTTTATCCCATTTAACCATGTTTTTCTATGAAGTTTTTTAAGTTCCATGTGTAGGGCACTTTCCATTTATGGATCTATGAAAACCATAGTAAAAAGTCTTATCTATGCCATTTTTCTATGGCAACGGCATTCCCAGTCATTGTGAATCTTAAAGTTTGGCCCAAAGTCAGAAGAATGTTCAGCGTGTGGGAGTGGACATGGAGCGGCCGCCAAAATTCAAATCCCATTTCCGCCATGAAGTTGGTCATTCATTCACCAACTTTATGCCAAGGCATTGAAGGTGATACAATTTAGTATTGGAGTAAATAAAAGCTACAAAAGGATAGATAGATAGATAGATAGATAGATAGATAGATAGATAGATAGATAGATAGATAGTAGCAGAGTCGTCTCAGGCCACTGGTGGTTTTCTCAGGAGCTGATGCCATGATCTCCATGGGTTGGTTTTCTTCTGCCTTCCTGGAGGGCACAGATGTCTGGAGCATCTGCAGACCACCTATGCTGCCACCATCTTCCCTCTGTCTCAAAGTAAATTCCTGGGGATGGGATTGAGGCAAGGGAAAGGGAAGGTGACAACTGCAACAGAGGCAGCTCACAATATCACCCTGCTGCCAACAACCTACATTCATCCTGATCCTGCTTATGAGCATTTGTGCAGGGACATTCATTTTTGCAAGCACCCTTCCAAAACGCTTTCAACATCCTTCAGTCACCTGCCTGGGAATTCTCTAAATCCTCATCATTTTTAGTATCACCTTGGTTTCCAGGGCTTGTTATGATATTTAATCTTCTCTCAGTAACTGATGAAAGTGGAAGACAAAACATTTACATAATAATTCTTATGTCTCTGCCTCCTTTGTGACTCACTGAGATCATTCACACAATCAAAAGCTAACTGGATTTGGGAGCCACGTGTGCTCCCAATTTTCACTTGCGGAAGTAAAGTAAGAGGGAAACTTGGGTAGAAGTGATTATGCGGAAGCTAGGTAGGAGGAAAACCAGGGTAGCTTTTCCTCCTACCTTGCTTCCTCACAATTGCTTCTACCCAGGTTTTCTTCATACCTTGCTTCCACAGAACTGAAAATTGGGAGCACACACAGCTCCCAAACTCAGGCAGAACACAGTTTTTGATTCTGTTAATGGCCTCAATGTTACACAAACACACACACACTATATTATTATTTTTATTCTTATTTTTATTATTTTACATTTTATATCATGGAAGCACATGTCTATCTTTACAAATAGGGATGTGTGAATTGATTCAGGTACAAATCGATTTGTTCCCAAATCTAGCTGATTTAGGCAATTTGGAGACAGAACAAATTGCCCCTGTCATCCATAGGCTAGAATCGGTCCCAAATCAAATCATGCCAGATTCAATTCAAATTGCTTTGAGATTCGGATTCCTCCTATTATTTCCCTCAGATTCCCAGCTTTAATTTTTTTAAAAAAAGCTTAGCTCTAGCCCTTGTAGAAGTGGTGTTATGGAGCAAAATGTGTGGTCACTATTTTTTCAAGTGTTTGGCTTCTTTGGTGTATAATAACCTTTCCTCAATGAATCCCTATGAGGATTCATTGCACAACTTCATTTCTTCTGTTCATTTTGATTGTCTTTTCGACAGTGCCAACTGTCAACTGCCATGTGCCAACTACACCCCCCTCCCACCCGCAAGGCAGTGGGGTACAACTCAGTTTATATTTTTTAGGAATTTTTTTTCAAGTGTTTGGATTCTTTGGTGTCTAATATTGCTTTAATGAAAGGTGGTATACAAATTTAATAAATAAATACATCATACATACATACAATAATAACCTTTCCCCATAATGAAGCCCTATGATGATTCATTACACACCAAAGAATATAAACATCTCACAAATTCCTAAAATATAAATGCAGTACACAATGGCTTAAGGGTTGGGGGGTAGTTGGCACATGGGATGCCACTAATTCCCCACCCCCACCCACAAAGCAGTGGCATCATAATGAACAGAAGAAATGAAGGTGTTTAATGAAGACACCAAATAATCCATACAGTTCAATATTCCTAAAAAATAAACTGAGTACCCCACTGCCTTGCGTGCGTGTGTGCGTGTGTGTGTGGGGGGGTATATTTGGCACATGGCCATTGACAGTTGACACTGTCCAATGACAGTCAAAATGAACAGAGGAAATGAAGGTGTGCAATGAATCCTCATAGGGATTCATTGAGGAAAGCTTATTATACACCAACAAATCCAAACACTTGAAAAATCGTCAATTGGAAATAATTATAGAGGCTGTTCACAGAACTGAAAACTGTATAGGGCTGTGTTTATAAGCTGTGTGCACTCCCAATTTTTGGTTGTGTGGGAGCAAGCAACTAGGAAGGAGGAGAGAGAAGTGATTGTGTAGGAGACCGGAGCTGGGTAGGACAGCCTCGTTCTACCCAGCTTTCATACCCAGCATTTTACCAAGGTAAGAGGAAAAACTCTCTACACAATAACTTCTCCCTTCTCCTACATAGTAGTTTACTCCCACAGAACCAAAAATTGGGAGCACACACAGCTTACAAACCTTGTCCTATTTTTGCTTGTGTGAACAGTCTCATATAGTGTTCTTCAAGTGTGGGCTCACTACTTTAATTATTTGCTCTCCAGCACTTTTGTGCAAGACTGCCAACAGTTCCTTAGATGCCTTCAGCAGTGTGAGCAGCTCAGAACCACACACATTATGCTGTGGAACATGTCGGCCAGTGGTATTATTTCAGCAACTTTATCACCTGGGGCAAAGGACCAGGAGCACATGTGGATTCTTACATGCTATGGGGAAGTGGTAATGTCACAAGAGTTGAAGCACCATGTTCTCCAGGGAGGAAAGAGCAAACAGTTTAAACAGAAATGGGCTCTGCAGCAAATGTTTCTTCTTTTCTCTCTGTCACATGAAGTCCTCAAATTCAAAGCAAGCAGCTTGAAGAACACAGCTTGAGTGCTTGAATTTGAATCAAAGGCTTTGAGTAAAGAGGTAAACACAGCAATAAGAGATTTAAGCCATAGGATGCTAGTTCAACACTGAATAAAATGCTCAGCCTGAAAACCACAGCAAATTTACAAAGTGGTGCCCAAGACAATTTGTTTAAGATTACTCCATATGCCTATTCACATAATGAAAATGGCTGGCTTTTAAGTAAAAACCAATTTCCTCTGATTTCTTTTTGCAAGGAATTTTGCTGCAGTCAATTTGAGAATATCCAGAATGCTGGAAACTGTCAGAGGACTTAGCTATCCCATTAATTGGCAGTATTTCCCCTTGTGTTAGAAAGACCTAATCTGCCTGTGCCTATGTGACACTTATCACTGTCATAGGCAAGTCCTACAAGAATGTATAAGGATCCTGGGATTAATTGTACAATAACTATACCCTTGGTGTTTCTAGACATGGATTCAAACAGAACAGAACTTTAAACTAGCCAGAGTCTGTAGAAGACTGAGAGCAGCTCTGGATGCTAATGAATGCAGAAGCATTAATGAGATATGGTATCTCTGTTTGTACATATCCATGGGGAACTGCCCAACTCCCATGATGCAAAATGCATGTGCTGTATTTTCCATTGTTGGGAGTAGTCATCTTCTTGTTGGGGAAATGTGTGAATCCCTGTTTTGCAAGCCATTCTCTGCACATTATACTTGCACAGCTGTGCCAGTATAGTTAAGATGAGGAATGTTTTCAACATTCTTCCATTATAAGCCCTGAACACTCTATTGCTTATAAAGTCAAAAGTATCCACCCAATCCTTCTGAAATCATGCACACAAGGGTCAAGAGAAAGCACTCATTTGCATTTGGTGCAATCTGTTGCGGAATGGCTGAGATACAGCAGTTTAAGTTTATAACAGCTAAAAGGAGGTTTCAAAGTGTTGGCCACGTTTTTTCACCAAAGATAATGAGGTCATTCACACAATCAAAAACTGTGTTCTACCCAGGTTTAGGAGCTCTGTGCTCCCAATTTTCACTTGTGAGGAAGCAATGTAGGAGGAAAACCTTGCTTCAACACTATGAGCTGGGTCTCACGATCAGTGAGACCCGGTTTGGGAAGCTCAGTGGGGACAGCAGGCTAAGGGACAATCAGGGCAAGAGCCATGGGCAGCTGGATTGGCTGCCCACAGGATTGCTGGCTCTGTGAAGGAGGCGGCCGAGGCTGGGGAGTTTGGGGGCCACATGCCCCCCTGAAGCACCAGTATGCCCTGCGTGAGTGCGCAGAGCATTTCAGCCTCCCGCTGAGGGTCTACTCATGAGTAACCATTCCGTGGAGCTGCACCGCGGCTACTCACGATAAAAAAAACAGGTTTGCAAGCGCTTGCTCCACAAACCCAGTTTAAGGGGCAAACTACTTGAGCGGGTTACCTGTTCTTGAGCGGGTTACCCACTCAAGAACCACCAGGCTCACAGCCGAGCCTGGTGGTTCTCACGATTGTAGACAATCGGGCTAGCGGAGGCTAGCCCAATTTTCTACAATCGTGTGAATAGCCCCAATCACTTCTACCCAAGTTTTCCTCACAATCGAATATTGGGAGCACACACAACTCCTGAACCCAGGTAGAACACAGTTTTTGATTGTGTGAATGTCTTCATTGTATATTTTTAAATGTTTGATGTCAATTTAGCATTCCCAAAAAATTCAGGTCCATACTGGACTGGTGCCTTTTGTTGGATTGAAAAACCTCAATCTAGTGATTTTTGAGTAATTACTATTCAAAATCCCCATAATAACAGGGAAAATAACTAAGGGGAAGTTCGCTGAGAACATTACTCAGAGATGTAAGTTTTGGGCAGTATTAAGTTATGTAAAATAAATAAATAAGTAATGAATAAATAAATAACTGAAACTGCCTATTGAGAATTCTGAAGCCAAAGTTGGGAGGGGCAAGTTCTAGTGAGTAACTGCCTGGTTCTGAACACAGGTGCCTGATAGGGACAGTCTACGAGCACTCTGGCACTTGCATAGTTAAATTTATTTTATTTTATTTATTGTTAAATTTATATATTGCCTTTCATTAAAACAACCCCAAGGCCATTTAAAGCAAAAATTTTAAAACAAAATTATAAAAAAGACACAATTAAAATATTAAGCTAAAAATATAAAACAAATCTGATTAAAAATTTAAAACACAAGCATGCCTTCCCGCTCCCTTTCCTTTTATGGGAATTTGATTTCTCCCTTTGCCCCCTTTCTCTCACCCTCAACAAAGGGGGTTAACAGAGACACTCAGCAAAGCTTGGAATAAATTAATAGAAAGTAATTTCATTGATTCCACTGGAGCTTACTTCTGAGTAAGCACACATAGGAATTAGGATCAGCAGAGATTCAAGGCAAGAAATTGAGTTCTCTTTTTTCTCTTCCTCCCAGCCCCTCAGCAAAGAATAGAAGGGAGGACCCCATATATTTGTTTAGGGCTTATTTCTGAGTAAAAATGTATAGTATTGGGACCAAGGACCCCATGCTAGGAAGTTCTGAAGAGGGAACCTTAAGGAAATCCTAGAAACAATTCCTATCCAGCACAAAAAATCAAAGCACCATTCTGATATAGACTGCTCTTGAATATGGAGGTTCTACATAGGAGCCAAACTGCCAGTGAATATGGAAGCTTCATTTGGCCGAATTTAAGAAATGAAGCCTCCATATTCACAGGCAGTTTGGCTTTCATGTAAAATCTCCATGTTCACAGGCAGTCTACACCACAAGTTGTTTGTTGGCACTTGGTGGAAATGGTTTCTGGGAATTCCTTGCTGCACTTCTTTGGAGCATTCTGGAAGCATGTAGCTGAGCACTGTGAGAAAGGGGATGCTGCGCTGGAGTAAACATGACTTTTCCAGCAGCATTTTGATAACGGAACCTGCAATTCTACTTGCACACCTATAAGGAAGTAAACTCCATTAAATTCAGTGGGACTTGCTTCCATGAGGGAACAGTTAAACAATCCCTGAAAAATAGTGTTGGAGGAAGGGAGAAAAATTGAAAGGTCCTTTTAAAAATATGAGTGGAATACAATGTAAGAATCATGTGTGGTAAACCCACCAGCACCTCAGCCAGCACACAGATTGTAGGCTTGTGCATTTTGATTCGGGTACAAAACATTTTGTACCCGAAAATGGCAATTTCAGAGGTTTTGTAACCAAAACAAAATCAAGAATTAAAAAACAGATTTTTGTTTCCAAATCGAAATGACTGTGTTTCCGACAGAATGCTTTGTTCTTCAGAAAAGCATTGCAATTCAAATTGACTTCTCTGACTCTCTCCACTCCTGCTGAGGCACTGAGTGATTAGCAGAAGATAAGATAGGCAAAAAGCTGTTGAGCATGAATGGTTTAGTTAAGTATGTGTTGTATTCAGTGTGACTGAAATGCAAACTGACCTTGCAAAGGGATTTGGAAGACAGCATTTTGAGAAAGAAATACCCAAATATCTTTGGGAGCTCAATGCAATTCCAAAGCTCTTGCTAAAAGCCATGGTATACAGGTGAAACTCGGAAAATTAGAATATCGTGCAAAAGTCCATTAATTTCAGTAATGCAAATTAAAAGGTGAAACTGATATATGAGACAGACACATTACATGCAAAGCGAGATAAGTCAAGCCTTAATTTGTTATAATTGTGATGATCATGGCGTACAGCTCATGAAAACCCCAAATCCACAATCTCAGAAAATTAGAATATTACATGGAACCAAGAAGACAAGGATTGAAGAATAGAACAATATCGGACCTCTGAAAAGTATACAGTGTACTGTGCTTGATTGGCCAGCAAACTCGCCTGACCTGACCCCATAGAGAATCTATGGGGCATTGCCAAGAGAAGGATGAGAGACATGAGACCAAACAATGCAGAATTGCTGAAGGCCACTAATGAAGCATCCTGGTCTTCCATAATACCTCATCAGTGCCACAGGCTGATAGCATCCATGCCACGCTGCACTGAGGCAGTAATTGCTGCAAAAGGGGCCCAAACCAAGTACTGAATACATATGCATGCTTATACTTTTCAGAGGTCCGATATTGTTCTATTCTACAATCCTTGTCTTCTTGGTTCCATGTAATATTCTAATTTTCTGAGATTGTGGATTTGGGGTTTTCATGAGCTGTACGCCATGATCATCACAATTATAACAAATTAAGGCTTGACTTATCTCGCTTTGCATATAATGCGTCTGTCTCATATATCAGTTTCACCTTTTAATTTGCATTACTGAAATTAATGGACTTTTGCACGATATTCTAATGAGTTTCACCTGTAAATTGTGTGGAGAAGCTTTTCAAGAAGCTGGTTAGGAAAGTTCTGAAATTACACAGGTGTTTCTTTCCAAAGGTTTAGAAAGAATCTCTTGACTTGTTCAGGGCTCTTTTGAAGAGCTATTTTGTTTTTCTTCTGATTTTTATGAGTTATAGTGGTGTCTAGGTTTTGTTGCCCAAGTTGAGGAGTCTATGTAATTTAGGCTACAATGTAATTTGGTGGGACATGATGTCTAAGCCAGTGGTTCACATTGCAGGGACAGGTCATCCACATGGGACTACAGGAGACAAAAGGAGGGGGGTAGGGAATACCCCAGTCAATCTGTTGACATCCCCAGGAATCTTAGTTGCTTTTCTCTTTCTTGTAATCATGATCCATGGTTTTTCACTTTCTTAAATGTAGTGAGGATAAATCTCAATAATTCTGAACAGTAGGCTGATTTGTTTGGGTGGCTCACTCCACTTCAGTTAAATGAACATTTGAAGCTGTTCCATAGTACCAAGGCAGTTCATTGGTCTGTCTTGCTATCTCAAATGACCTGTGGTTACTGTTCCATGGGGAGGGAGTGTTTTTATTGATAGATTGCTTGAATCCACAAATGGGTTGTGCTGCTGTGCTAGTGCCACAGGGACAGGCTCCTACCTGCTGCAAAATTCTCAAATAACTGTGCAAAAAAATTAAGTGTCATTGTTGTTCATCATTCTCTTCACTCTTTCAACTTGTTTATGTGAGGCTTCAGGGGCAAAACAGTGGGTTGGGTGGCAGTGCCTCAAGGGTGGTGCACCCATATTACAAATAGGGCAAAGGGCTGATTTCTTAGGAATTTTTGAGGTTTATGCATCTTTAAGATTTTTCCCCATAGAGAATAATGGAGGTTTCAGCAGCCCCATAACTCCACCTGGGGGACACTGGGATGGCCTGAAGCGAGTGGTGGTGTAGTGCACAGAGGGTGCCAACCGCCCTCCTGGATTGCTAAACTATTGGGTTACTGGGCTTTGGTGTTTCTGAGGTGTTGAGTTTAGATTCTCTGGTACCCAGTAAGATTTTTTATGAAAAACCATGAATCCACTCTCATATGCTACTAGAGAAACTACTCTCAGAACACCTCTAGAAGAACAAAACTCTGTACTTCATGGGTTGGCAACCCATGTGGGTGGTTGGCACCCTATGTGCACTACACTGCCACTTGCTCTGGGCCACCCCAGTGCCCCTCAAGTGGAGTTATGGGACTGCAGAAACCTCCATTATACCCTACGAGGAAAATCTGAAAGACTCGTAACTTCATTAATCATTTAAAACCAGCCCTTTGCCAAATTCCTATGAAAAAAATTGTGGTAGCTTCCTTGTACCAACTGGGCACTACCACGAACCATGCTCCATCCCCCCCCCCCACAAAGCTATACTTTTCCTGAAACATCCATCATACCCTATGGGGAAAATCTGAAAGACATGCAAACTTCAAACATTCATCAAAGATCAGCAGTTTGCCCAATTCCTTTGAAATTGTTGTGGTAGCTTCCTCTCATTGGGCACTATAACCCCCACCCACTCTTTTGACCATGTGATGCATTTTTAAATCTGAATTAATTCATATTTGGATTTGGATTAATTCGGATACAAAACAAAACTGAGGTGATTCAGAAGGCTTAATTTCGGACAACATACAAAATGGGGTTGATTCAGTTTCGGTACAAATTGAAACAGAAAAAATACAAAACACACAACCCTAACAGATTGTTCTCAAAGAATTTGACATTAGCCAAAGCATGCCACAGGGTATAAGATCTGTTAGTATCTTTAAAACAAAAATGCCAATAATCCATCTTCTCCTACTTTGCAGAGAATACATCAAGAAAGAGATGGAGACTGACATAATGAGGAACATTACTCAAAGTTATCCTATTGAAATTTAAAAAGCATGTTAAGGAATGCCTAATGTCCTTTTAATTTCAATGAGACTACTTTGAGTAAGCCATTGTCCTATCAGCCATTAACCATTAAATGGAGGCTTGAGGCTTAGAAAGAAAAGAAATCTGCTACGTCTATGCTCAGCGGCTACATCACTTGAGTACAACTTTTAAAATATACGACTTTCAAGACAGAAGGAAAAGAAACCGACACAAATAAGTATCATGAAAACATATCATGACTTTATTAGAAGAGAAAGAAGGACCAAGGCCAGAAGAGCTCATATCACCTCCTCAGAACCCTGGAAAGGTGGGGGGAGGTCTGCTCCTCAAGGCCTGTGTGTCCCGGGTGAAGGAAGGAGAAAAAGAGGATATAAGGGCTTCTATAGGTCTCCATTCCTTAAAAGAGTTGGGGTTAAAGGATGGGGGGGGGCTTTTATTCTCTAGGGGGCTCATAAAGCATAGGAACATAAGAACAGCCCTGCCTGATCAGCCCCATCTAGTCCAGCATACTGTTTCAGACAGTGGCCCACCAGATGCCACTGCAAGCCTACAGCAGGAGTTGAGGGCATGCCCTCTCTCCTGCTGTTACTCCCCTGCAACTGGTATTCAGAAACATCCTGCTTCGGAGGCTGGAGGTGGCCTATAGCCCTCCAACTAGTAGCCGTTCATAGACCTCTCATCCATGAAATTATCCAAAACCTTCTTAAAGCCATCCAGGTTGTTGGCTGTCACTAGGGATGTGCACAAATCATTTTTTTTAATTCAATTTGTGCCCAAATCAAATCACCCCTGATTTGTTTTGGGTCCAAATTTTTCCCCTCCCGAATCACCTCAGCTTTGATTTGTACCCGAATTTTCAAAATCCCAATCCGAATTGATTTGGGGCAAAAAAGAGTTTCTGGGGGCAAAAGAGTGGGGTGAGTGGTAGTGCCCAATGGGTGGAAGCTATCACCCAAATTTCAAAGAAATTGAGCAAAGGAGTGATTTTAAAAATAATAATTAAGTTTGCAAGCAAATGACAAAAAGTAGTCACTGTGTAGAGCAAGGAGGATTTCTGAAACATTTTGCCTCCCAAAGCTCCCCTTTCAGGATGCAAACGTTTGCTTTAGAACATTCACTACAGTCCTGTTAGGATCCTAACCTAAACATCTTGTATTAACTTCCAGCTATTTACTACATATTGGCCATTTTGTGTGGGATATTTATATATGTTGGACTATTATTTAACATTGTTCCCTGTTTTTTTTTTAAACTTTATTAAAACAAATTTCCAATCCTAAGCAATATTGATCCAAACACAAACAGCAAAACATAATTCGACAAACCCCGATTCATCAATCCATCCACACTCTAATATTGTCTAGGGTAGGAAAACAACTCCACCCACCCCACCTCGATTAGTGTACAGAATAAAATCTGACCAAATTACATAAAATAATTAATTGTAGTCTGGTTTGACCAGTACTGAATAATATGGATTAGGTTTTCTGAGATCGTGATATGCCATAGGTTCTTATACCAGATGTCCATTGACATAGTTTGATTTTTTTCCAGTGTTTGGCTGTAGCTAACCTGGCAGCAGTTCCCTTTTGAAGTACTGCTATATTGCTGGGCTGTTTCTCAAATGCAAGGTTATTGTGCATCCTGCATCCTGCCCCATTCTTTGCAATTGGCTTAACCACACAACAATTTATGAAACAGAATATTTCACAACATTTCACAGAATATTGTTTTTATTTGCAATGAATAATAACTTCAGAAATATGTTCATCTGTTCAGGATACTTATCCATAGCTGTGATTTATTTGTTGATTTTTTTGGCTTCAAGAATCAAAGACAATGGTTATTATTTGCATCTATTAATAGAGCATGCAAAAAGTTTTCCGTGTGGGAAGATCAAAATTCAGAATTCAATAAAATGTAAGTTGAATACAATAGCATTCCAACATTCAAACACAGGAGAGAGCAAGCACCCAGAGAGAAGCTGATGAACCACAGAACTGCCTTTAAGAATAGGACCCTTCTCTTATTAGAGAATATTCAGCACTTTGGATTTAAACTTGTCATGTCCTTGAGAAGTTTCTAGAACACCAAAGAAACAAGCCACCCTTGACAGCAAGACCAATGACTCTGATCTTCAAACTCCCACATTTAAATCTGAACTTCATTTCATGAAATATTGCTTTCCTGCATAACTTCAAATAGTGACCAAAAATGTCACTGCTACACAAGCATTTATAGCATTGAAATGTGTTGACTAAATACCAAACTTTCTATTTTAGCAAACTTGCAAGGTGTGGGGTGGGGAGAGGAGACAGTTATTTTATCTATCACCAGAATGTTACTTACCTTATGACTGTCCTGTACAGTTTTTCTATTTAGCAGCATCTAGCTTTCCTTAAACCAGAGTCAGCAGTTCAAGTAAAGTAAAACTATTCTTGTTTCAAATTGGAAAAAAATGCTGTTTCTTCAACATTGAGACAATATTATCTGATACAGTATGGTAAACAGAGCTTGAACGTCTTTGAAATTTCAAGTTCACATGTGGAATCGAAGAACCAAAATTAAAAAAAAAATAATTTTAAATAATTTAAACTGAATTCAGGTAGTAGCCAGCCACAATCTTGCAGAGGAAGTATGGAAGTTCAGTCCCCAAATAGCAAAGCAAAACAAGTTTGGTGAGAAAGCAGCAAAGCAAGAGGTCTTGAGAGAATTCTTTAGTATTGAAGAACTGCAAGGATTTTTTAAAAATAGAATAAATAAAAAATAAAGAAAAGGTTGCAAATCAATGTGAAAAAGCCTGCAGATTAATTTCAGCTATCGCTCATGGTTGAAGAGGGAGACCAAAACAAACAGCCATCTTTGGAAAGACAAAATGGAGACTAACACTGGAAGAACAAAGTGGGAGGAGTCCAGCACCTTTATCCATCACCCTAACCCCAACCCCAGTGGTCACTATGAGACATTGCAGCTGAGAGCTGATGCTTCCATGCTCCTAGCTCCAACAAATCTAGCACAAAGTGGCTTACATTTTGTACAGCCTTTGTCGGGCAGAACACAACAGCATGTGAGGGTAACTTGAGAAGTCCAAGAGCATAGGCAAGTACCCATACTTCTCAGAGGAAGTACTCCTCTGCTATCACATCAGTGCTTCACCAGGTGGAACCACATCTTGGGCTCCTTCCATGCAACTAAGGACTTCTCACATTACTTTTTTGGCATGGGAAGGATCCACACTACATCAGCTTTCATGCAACAAATAAAACATGAGTAGTGATCTCAGCTGCACACGTGCAACCCTACCACTCTAAAGAGCAAACCTTTTTCTGCCCGTGTTCCAAAATGAAACTGTGACATTTCATTGCCAGTGGATAGAAGGGAAATCCAGCCCTCCATTTCTTCCAGTGCTGCTGCATGCCATAGAACAACATAACCTGACAGAATCAGAGAGATGGCATCCGGACCTCCAATTCTCTGTGTAGAAGCATATGCATCATATTCATTCTGTGTCATATGCATTTTGCATATGATAATTTACATTTTGGTATAACTCAAGCCCTGAGTAATAGCATGGATTTTGACCATGGGAGAATAGAGGCAGTCAAGCCAGAAAAGTCCATTTAAGGCCCTAACAACAGGCTGGAGCCTGATCCTGCTAGCTGAGAGACCCTAGCACCAATATAGTATTCACTCAGCATTCATTGAGCCTGTGCCCAAGCCTCTCAATAAACTATTCTCTTCCACACTAAGTTCCTTGCGTTCTCCAAGGGCAATGGGCCAGGCGGGACTGGATAGAGTGGACAATGCTAGACACCAGACAAAAAGACTGCCCCTTTAAATCTCTCTGCTCTGCCACCAGGGAGGGGTAATCTGAGCTTGCAGGTATTTAAGATCTCATTCAACTTCTGGTCCTTGTTGGAGCAAGTTATTGATGGAGCTCTCCTGTAACCCCAACTGCTTCACAAGTTCCTGACTGTGGGACAGGCAAAGGTAAAGCTGTGCCCTCGAGCCAGTGTCGACTCCTGGCGACCACAGAGCCATGTGGTTTTCTTTGCTAGAATATAGGGGGGCTTTACCATTGCCTGCTCCCATGCAATGTGAGATGATGCCTTTCATTACCGACACCTTTGCTAAATTTTAGTCATCAGTTTGTTGCAGTTGGTTGTTATTTGGTAGCCAGTGGGGAAGTGGGAGATAAATCCAATCAATCAATCAATCAACACCAGCAATCTTACTCTTCAGTGTCTTCTAATTGCAGATTCATAAACAGGTCCTGAACATTGAATAATTGCCTTACACATCTCGATTCTTGTAGCCATTGTTGTGGTGGCCATGAAAAAGGGATCCATGGAGCTGCAGCTTTCCAGGCAGTCTCTGCTCCCTGATTTTCTCCTTGCCCATATGCACAGCTCCTCCCTGAGATACCAACCATCTCTTTTTAGTCAAAGCCAGTATTTTTCTTCTTTTAGCAGCGAAGAGCATAGGCATGCATTTTTGCCAGTTAAACACTTCTAACTCTAATTAATGCACCCGATTTCTCAATCAGTTCTATTTATTAAACGCCTAACTCAACTTTTGTTGCATTGATTTGCCTGCAAAATGGATTTGCTGCCTCATGATTGTTTCCTACTGGTCCTTCTTCCCCCATTACCACCCCATATTTGCTTGTTTCCCTTCCCCTTCCATTGATTCCCTGTCCATTTCCCAGTTTTTCTCCAATTTGATATTCTTTTTTGCTCCTTTAATTGCATGAAATTGGAGCAGAGGTTTTGCCGCCTTATCATATATAGATGTGCTACAAGGCCCTCTTAAAAATAATGACAATATCAGATTTATAATAGCCAGTTGCTAGGATTTTGTCATGCCCTGGTGTAAGGTTGTGCACAGAACCAGCCAGCCCCGTTCGGTTTGTGTCTGGACTGGATTTGAGCTGCACTTGGATGCCTCAGTTCTGCTCAAATGAGCATGGTCCCGGTCCAGTCTGTTTGTTGAGCCAACTCAAGGGCTTGGTGGTCATACTTGTAAATGGGAATCCACCAAGAAATCCACTTTACAAGTGAAGGGCTGCAGGGGAAGGGGGAAGTTTACCTTAAAAACCATGCCTTTTACCTTTAAAAACATACCTCTGTGCAGCAGGATGGAGGTGGCGGCGGCCGCAGTGGCTGGACAGAGGGTGGGGGTGAGGGGAACCATTCCCCTTTTACCTTTTAAAAAAAGGCCAGTGTGGATAGTAGCAGTGGCTCCTTCCAGCTCACCTCCTGCCTCTCAAATGACTTCACGGGCCAGTCTGCAGTCCATCTGGGGCCTCTCTGTACACACAGTTTTAAGGTAAAAAGGGGGAACTTTCCCCTTGCCCACCCCCCAGCCCTTGCCGGATTCCCAAGGAGAATCCTTGCCGGATTCCCATCCATGATGCCGCGGTGGCCTCATGGCTTCATCAGGAATGAATATAGGATTTCAAGCATGCAGAATGTCATGGTTCTTAGTTTCACCCTCAAGGCCCATCTGCAATGCTGCAGTGGTTTTTTGCACTTCATCAAAACCAGACACAACATTTCAAAACTGCAGTACACCAGTGCTCCTTGTTCCTCCATCAAGCCCCTCCATGATGCCCCGGTAGCTGCATCACTTCATCAGAAACACATATAGCATGTCAATACTAGCTGGGTGACTCTGGGCCAGTCACTTCTCTCTTGGCCTAACTTACTTCACAGTGTTGTTGTGAGGAGAAACTCAAGTATGTAGTACACAGCTCTGGGCTCCTTGGAGGAAGAGCGGGATATAAATGTAATAATAATAAAATAATAATAATAAGACTGCAGTATGCCAATATTCTTAGCTCTGCCCTCAAAGTCCATCTGTGATGCCTCAGTGGCTGCATTACACTGAAGGAGAGCAGCCCATACTGAAAACAGCTTCAGGTGATTGGCCCTATGCCAGTAACTTGCCCCCTTCCCTTTTGGCCCATCATAGGTTGCTCAACAGTAGTATTAGAACCCTTAATTAAAGCTATATCACTTATTTGTAATGTGCACCCAGCCTAGCTCATTTGTTATCTCGAGGGAGCAACCTATCCAAAAGTGTTATGCTTGTGCAGAGGTCATGCTAATCTTCTCTGTATCGTTCCAATTTTAGTACATGTGCTGTCGAATGAATGCTGCCAATGAAAAGAGGACTTTTCCTGTAAAATGCCAGTACAGTTTTTCCACCTTTTACAAGCATTCTGGAATCAGTGGGTTCCTGCCGCCAGGCCCAGAGGCTACTCCTAAAGCCAGCGTATGCTGTATCTTAAATCCCCTCTTGTGTCCAGCCATACAGGCTTAAGGATAACTTTTTGCATCCAGCCATGTAGGCTTAGGAATAACCAAGTTATACTAAATCCAACAGAACACCTAAAAGGCAAAATTCAATGCTTTCTACTTAGTTGGCCTGCTGCTCAGTGCTACATAAATTGCCCCAAACACTAGGGATGTGCATAGAATGTGATCCAGTCACTGAATCACAGCACATCATTTTAACACAGAAGGTCTACACATCCCCTTTAACAGGAGGTCCATACCGGCTCCTCTGTCACTCACGCCACTTCCTTAATTGCAGCATCCCCCCATCCCCAGCTAGGGATGTGTGAGCCAGTTCAGCTCAAAGTCAAGCAGAACCTGCTAGGATGGTTCGGGGCTAGTTTACTTTTTTAAATGGCAGACTTACCGCCATTGCTGGGCTCTGGGGGATGCTGTCGCAACCATGGGAGGGTTTCCTGATGTCCCCCTCCCCCTGATAAGTCCACCATCCCCCGAGTAAGTCCACCTCTCCCCAGTCCACCATCCTGCGATCTCCCTCCCTCCCAAATGGGGCTGCGCGGCCCCTTTTAGAAGAAAGATTGGCCTGTGCTGCATTGACCTTTAAGTCGCTCTGGCTCATGCTGCCTAATGCAACGTGGGCCAATCTCCCTTCCAAACAGGGACGCACAGCCCCATTTGGGAGGGAGACTACATCCCCCACGTCTGATGTCAGATGCAGGGGTGTGGCTAGCCAGGCCCCTGTGTCTGAAATCAGATGTGGGGGTCAGGAACAGGGGGCCATGCCGGCAGCCGTACACGGGCTGCCACCAGCCTTCCTATGCTGCTGCCCCACTCTCCCATCCGCATTCGAACGAAATAGAGAGGGGTCTAACTGCAGTCATCTAACTGCAGAGAGGAGCAGGAACTGGCTGCCAGGGCTTCCTTCTTTATTGAAGGACAGCTCCAACAGCCAATGGCAGCTGAACCAAGGGAGGCGCTTCCTCCCTCAACTCCAGTTGCCTGAGGGGGAAACTCCAGAGCCAGCATTCAGATGTAACGCTGGCACCGCACAACTGGAGTTAAAGGCAGCAAAACTCCACTACTCTGTATGAACCAAAGGTTCATACTGGAGTTTGGGGAGGAAAACCATGGGTCCATTTTTCCACATTCAGATGTACAGTTACCAAAACCAGAGGTGAAGGTGAAGGGACCTCTGGTTTCATGTTATGTGCAAATGTAGCCACTGACTGCTAGTTTGGGCTGGCGAGAACTCTGTAGGTTCTATGGCTTCACCCACCCAAACCCTCAACCAATTAAATAACCCCCCAACCCCTTGCTTTATCAAAGGCTGGGTGGGGCAAAATCACTTCATCCAGCAGACATTGGGACTGGGTGGGTAGTGTCATACTGCTCTAGTGAGAACAAGGTCCTAAAGTAGGTTGAAATTGCTGCTTTTAAACACAAGAAAATGATTTCTTTGTGTGGGAAGAAAGAATGACATTCCAGGCACCCTGCACTATGCTAGGATTGGCATAGTGCCATGATCTACTCTGATCTATCCTTTCTACACATGGAAAAGGCATCTCACTAAATAGATATTGAAGTCAAATAGATCCCAATTTAGTTAAAATTTTAAAAGAGCCGTATTTGACAATTGCTAGAAATTAAATTTTAAAAATTGTATGAAGGATTAGTGTGTATATTACAGGGTAGAACTAGACCGGATGTTATCTGGAGTCCACAATGAACCCCGCTGCTCACAGCCCTCATAAATCCCCAAGAGGCATGAATCAAAACTGCTGAGTACTTATTTCTACATCAGCATGCAATAGTTATAGCCATTGTTAAATAAACATTTTCACTGTGTTGGAGGTCATATAGAGTCTGAAGTATTAGAGTCTTCAATTCCTCCTATCACTTTAATTAGGCTCTATCTGATCCAAATGCCCCTTTTAATGAAGCTCTCAACTTTTTTAAGAAAATGGGAAGAGGTTTGCATTACCACAAAACAACCCATCAATCCATTTTTTGTAAGATAATGCATGGAGCATGAAGTGACACTGGAAGAAAAACAGTTTTCTCCAAGTTAGGGGTCAGTTATAACTCCAAAGACATAAAAAGGATTGTTAACCCTATGATCCCACTGAAATTTTGGGCTCAGCATGTTAACTGAAGCTTGTTCTCCATTTTGATTAGGGCCTTTTATCAAAGACTTATTCAACCGGTTTGCATGGTACACCTGAGGGAAAATGTGTCAGGCAGGTGAGTGGGCATGCATATCTCCCTCCATCCCTTTAAAGTAATATTTAATAATAATAATAATAATAATAATAATAATAATAATAATAATAATAATTAATAATACCAGTCCTGAGATTTAATGGAAAGCTTTCTCCTTTCTTTTGAAAGGAGACATAGGGTTTGCTCAGATAATTTTGAATAACATCAATAACTTGGAACCTTGGGTATTTTATAAACAAAAATGTCACCCAAAATGACAGCCTTATATAAGGCAAATATTGTCACATTAGTATTCAGAGCTATCATCACAGCATGAAGAAATGAGGGGGGGGGGACCCAAAGAAATGTACAGGAAGAAGATAAAAGGAATCTAATGCACATCAAAACAATGCTTTTAATCATGCTGTGCACTAACACTCTCTCTAATGGGTCCCCCAACCAACCTTCCTGAAGTCAAGAAAGCAGCATGACGCTTTCAACATAGCACACAGCAATACAAATGAATAAGTTGATGTTCCAGCTTGCCAGCTGCAAGTTTTGAGGGACTGTTTTGTATAGAAATAGATTTTACCTTCATTAATGTGTAGTGCATGTAATCCATTTGAGCACAGGAAGCGAAAAACAACGCATTAGCATGCCAGCCTCCCTCATGGATGTTTTTTTGTCCCCTTCCACTAGGATTGCTGACCGACCAGGTGGGAAAAACTGACCAGTTTGGCCAATTGAGATGCATATGTATAAAAGCTAGTAGCAGAAGCTTTGCTCAGTGAGCGAACTTGAGCTCTATAGCCAGAGGCCCTCTTACCCCTAGACTTCAGCCTTCACAGCCCCTATAAAAGTAAAGTGTGTCACTGAGTTGGTGTCAGCTCCTGGAGACCACAGAGCCCTATGGTTGTCTTTGGCAGAATACAGGAAGGGCTTACCATTGCCATCTCCTGCACAGTATGGGGGGGGGGGTCCAGATACTCTTTTGTCTATCCTGGGTGGTGTGGTCGCCCGGCAGAACATGATGATACCAAATTTGCAGAGGAGAGGGGACTCCAGAGGCCTTCAGGTCCAGGCTCCAAAATTACCTAGGTGCACCTTTGTCTATAGCCTCTTGTCTGCTATATATGGTCTGCTTTCAAACCCAGTTCTCGTTGTGGCTCTTCCATCTTGAAGTCAGTTATTCCCCTGCCACTCTCTCTCTCTCTCTCTCTCTCTCTCTCTCTCTCTCTCTCTCTCTCTCTGCTAGAACTTGATGTCATCTAGTGACACCTTGTAGGGCTCCCATATGGAAAAGAGGACAGGTCTCCTGTACCTTTAAGAGAGCACAGAAGAAGGAATTTCAGTAGGTGCAGCTTTTTTCTTTCCTCCGCATGACAATCTGCACTGAAATTTCTTCTTAGCGCTACAGGAGGTCCTCTTTTCCATATGAGAAACTAGGGCTGTCATATGAAAAAGATTACATGCCTCCTTTGCCGGTAAAGGAATAGTGCCTTTAAGAGGTAGCTGGTTCCCTGTTAAGTATGCACTAAGTGACAAAACCTGATTTTGCCTTGCTTAAGGCAGGGGCGTAGCAAGGTTGGTGGGGGCCCAGGGACAAGATTTTAAAATGGGCCCCTCGCTGATATATACACACAAACACACTTCACAATATATAGTGCACTCACACTCACATCCCCATTATGAATACGGTGAAAATCTAGTTCACATTGAATCTAGTTTTTTTACTCTCTGCTCCTGCCGATCTCCAAGAAACTCAACATAATTCATAGAGGGTGCAACATGGGCGGGTGGGGAGTCATGTGATGTGCCTCTGGGGGGGCCCTCGAGGCAGTGGGGCCCCAAGACGACTGCCTCCCCTTGCCTAATGGTAGTTACACCCCTGGCTTAAGGTGTGCCATGGTCAGGAGGGTCAACAGGACTTTCAGTTTATGTCAACAGGACATTCTCCCTAGGGGTTGTTTTCAGTACAGGATTGTCAAGGGTGATATATATTTTGTTAGGAGTGAGAACAATTATGTGGTATGCATTCACAATTTGATAGCAGGTCCTGAAGAATCGCTGAACCCCACATCTTTCAAAACCATAACAGATTAACTATAACAAACTTTTTAATGCAAACTTTAGGTTAAAAAAAAGACAAAGAGACATCATGAGCATTTCTTTTTGCAGCAGACCATGTGACCACATTCCTGCCAATAATCAATAAACTGTGTTTAGTGTTTTTCAGATGGCTTGCTAGGATGCTATCAGATGTAGACCACAATTTTATTTTTGCTTTTTAATTTGGTCTCATTATTCCAGAACTTCTACTAAAAGGAAAATAATATTGTGCTGTTATCTGTTCTCATTAGAAGCCTTGTCATTAGCACCTGATATCATGCTTCCTTCTTTTGTATGTATGTAAATGAAGTTTGTGTGGTGTTGTAACCAGTACACACTGAGCTTGTTGGCATCTTCTATTTTCATTAGCTTGTCGCTTTTGGATTGCAACCTGCTCTAATGTTGGAGTGAAGAAGAATTGGTGAACTAATTAACATTCAGCATGGGCCAAAGTAACACAACACCTTAACATAGTACTCCATTTGCACAGAATGTCCTGGCCATTAAAAAAAAATCCCAATAACTCATTTTGTGACAAAGATTTTAATGAGAGCAGAAAGCAGCACAACATAAATCAATTTGACACAAATTCTTAAAAAGGGGGGGGAAATAGTACAAGCTCAACCCAATCTCATTAGTCGGATGATTTCAAACCTGCTATTTTATTGGGTTGCTGTAGTCCAAAGCAGGAGAGAACCCTACCAATTTGTCAAGCAGTCCATGTAATAAAGTAATACAGAGGCCAGCAGAGAGACACAAAGAGATCATTCAGGTTCCCCAACATGTAAATGAAAGAGAAACTTTTTGAGTATATCATATTTGCCAATTCTTCAATAAAACAAAATTCTGAAATTATGTCATTGTATTAAAAGTACAGAGGGAAGTGGGGCGTTCTTCTTTGAACCTGAGTCTCTTACACAAGTTTGCATGTTCAGGGTAGGATACTTTCCAGTTCCGGAGGAATTACTCTTGAATCTGGGGAAAATACTCAAGTGCTAGGAGGAAGCCTTCCATTCTGCAGCCAGTTCTGACCAGCCAGAGAAGCAGGTAGATATCCATCTGATACAGCAGACTCAGATTAACACACACCAAATCAACAACACAAACATGGGTATCTTTGATAATGAAGTGTCCTGGTAAAGTACCACAGGAGGCAAACAGTCAAGAAACCATGACTTTTCCAAAATAAAGACATGTTATTCACAGAGGACACAATGATCAGGTAGTGAGTATTGGCTATTGGAGTGGATTTAACAGAGAGGGTCTGAAAGGTGTTTCCATGGAGGGCGAAGGAAGTGGAGGGTGGCCAAAGTCTAGGTGAATGTGAGGAAAGCAAAACAACATGAATAGCAAAAAGAGAAGGAGTGGGGGGGAGAGAGAACAAGAGAGTAAGATTTACCTGTCCGTATCTGCTAATCAGGCAAACCTCAGGTAGCAGGGTAGTTTTATTTATTTATTTAAATTATTTATACCCCGCCCTTCCAGTACATTACTGCTCAGGGCAGCTCACAACATTTATAAAACAGTTACAATATAAAATCAGACTAATAAAATTAACCAAGAAATTCTGAATATGATCATCATATTTTACTTGTTATTGTTCTCAACAGATCTTCAATAATTGGATCAACAATTCCAAAATGACATCATGCCCAAGAAAAGCAGAACATATTTCTTAGATTCAAATGTACTATGATTTAAACAAACTACCCGGCCAGAGAGGTTGAAAGACTCCTGGGCCTGATTTCACATGACTGGGATAATGTTTGAATTGGGCCTTAAGACACTATACAAGTATCAGGGCTGACAATCTGGAGAAGACAGAGAAGCTATTCACACACACATGCAAAGCCAGGCTAAGGAAGCCCAACCTGGTTTTGCATGTGCACATGCAAAACCACTGTGTGTTAATCTGAGTACCACTACCACTGTGGCAAACCCGCCTACGAAGCCACCCTCCAAAATAAGGTTAGGAAAGCAAATGTTCTCCTAACCCAGTTTTACCGATTGTCTGCCTTCCTCAGCTGGGGCTGGCAGACTGTGGGGCTCCTGGCAGGCTTTGGGGAGGGGAAGGGGGATATCCATAATTCACCATGCACTCGTGCGGTGCATTTTGGGAACTCCAGAGGGCGGGGCGATGCGTCTGGCACCCTGACCCTTAGAGCTACTGGCAGCAGCCGGGGTAATCATGAGTGGGCGATTTGCCAGCACAAAGGAAAGAACCGGATAATCTGCAGGGAGGTAAGTTTCGTAAGGTTTCCTCCCTGCTTGCCCTCTTTCTCTTACTCACTGCTTGTGAGAAAGGGCTCAGCCAGTTCAGCAGTTAGGCTTGTGCATGAGTGGGGGACTTGAAGGCCTAGCATGCATCCTACTGACTGTATTGGTTTCTCCTACTGCTTTTGCATTTTTTGACTTAAAGCTATTAATTAAAGAATGACAGTAACCATAAATGTACGTTTCACATTTACATTCAAGATTTATAAACCAACAATAGATGGGCTTGGAGCTAGAAGTTGTGACAGCTCCAGAGGGAAAATGGCATTTAAAGTGTAAAATGATTTTCTATACTAAAATCTGCTATAGACATTTTAATCGTGAGGACAGATGGCACCTGGAAGATCTAGACTCTTTAAAAATAAAAGGCTAGGCAGTCTGCCAAGAGGTGCCAATGGCGTGCCAATGCATCTGACTCTAAAGACTGCATTTTGGTAACGCTAGTGAAGGCTATGACATGTATTTTAGCAGGGGGTGGTGTTAGGGACTAGTTGGGGGGATGGCTGGTTTTTGGAGGGGCTTGTAGAAATGTCAGCTGATAGGGACATTTTCGAATCAACAGCAGGCCCAGTTTCCAGCTAGAATGGGTAAATAGAAGCAGCTGAGAAGAGAGGACTGGTGTACTGACAGTGATTGCTGATTGCGCAAAGGTATTCAGTTCTGCAAATTGTGACAATATAGACAATATATAGTTTTGTATTCTTAGGGAGTAGAAGGTTTTGGAGAGATCTTTCCCAGGTTCCAAACCCAACCATGTCCCTTTCCTTCCCTTTCAACTTTCTATCAGTACCCCTCCTAGTTGCACTTGTACAGTGGTTCAGAAATGAAACAAATATATCCATGCCCCCCCGCCACAGCTACATTCTGAAACAGGGTTACAAACAATTATCAAAGATCTCTTGCCAAAAAGAAAGTGATGCATTGTTACGCAAGGGGCCAGTTCTGATGATACTGTCTACGCAGTTAGGAAAGAGATGCCCTGAGATTGTGCCTGTTGGGATGTCCTTCATGGATTACTGGCACATCCTTTATCAGGGTGGGGGTGGGGGACTGTTAATCTGAATGGCCCCACTACATATGCTCCAAATATTTTCGTTCACTTCCAATGTAAAAACAATGTGCAATTAAATTAGGTTCCTGAGTTCTTCACTTGTGAACTCTGCACAAGCACAGTAAGATCCAAATGTGTGTGTGTGGCCAGAGGGAAGGGGCAGAATGCAACTTGGAAAATCCTATCCTTGAGAAAATTGAGAAAATTGCATATCTGCTTTTGTGGATAGATATTCTGGAATATATACATAATTCTGGAATACATAATTTCTCACTCTCTGAAGAAATAAGAGCCTCCCCATCTCTGACAACTTTAAAAAAGTACTTAAAGACTTATCTCTTCACCCAAGCTTTTTAAATTTGTCTGCAGTTTTAAATTATTTTAAGGTTTTTATTCTCTGTGTTTTTAACTTATTTTGTATGGTTGAAAACCGCCCAGAGATGGAAGTTTGGGGCAGTGAACAAATTTGATGAATAAATAAAATAAATAATAATGCTGTTCTTCAACAGAAAAGAAAAAAGAAAGTTTCACAAAGTCCTGGTAAGAGATCATTTCAAAGATGGTAGAAGGCTACTCTCATTCTATTTGTTTCCAAAATTGAGAATCCACATGTAAGATTAAATGATTTAACTGTAAGAAGATGATACAAATGGATTCTTTTATGATTACTTGTCATTTTTGTACAGTTATACATGTTTGTTTTGTATGTCATCATTTTTAATGTAATGGATTTTCATATTTAGTGGGTTGGATCCAGACCTAGCATGTATGGAAAGAAACTCTGCTCACAGAAGCTATTTCCATCCAATTCAACAATTCTTCCTACCACTTTCCTGGCCCTCACGAGTGACTCACTCATGGTCTAGACCCATTCCTATATTTTAATATATATATTGCTATAGCCACAGGTCAATTTACATATTTATATGTGCATTTGTTTTCATATTGTGATCCTTTTTGTTTCTAAGAATACTTTCACTCCCCCCCCTTTCTTTCTGGAAAGGGCTGATGTAGGGGAAGTACCAGGGGAAAACGGGGGGGGGGGGGAGCAGATAAAACTACCTGTGAGAATCCTGGTAAGACGTACAACTGGGCCCAAAAGCTCATAGAGTTCATAGATGTAATAAGGTTCCATTTTAAATTACTTGCTGTGTCAGCAAATCTAAATTTTTTTCAGCAAATGTGCATTAGGCATTTGTATCACTTCCATCATGTGATGCTGCCGCAATAGCAACCAGAATGCAGAAGTAGTTTGTAGAATGGACTGTATCTCCAAGTTAGTACAATGCCCAGCTCATGGATCTTATTCTTCATAAAGCATTAAGCACTTGCTCAGTCTCCAGATTTAGCTATGTCAGTGTTGGTTTGTTTTTTAAAATGTAATTGCGATGTTCCTGACCCATAATCAAAAGTGTATCCTTTGGTCAACAGTGGTACAAGCACACCTGTCTGCCTCTCACTAATAAAGCTGATGGGTTATTTGCCCATAAAGAATGTAGATGTTACCACTGCCAGAGTGCTCAATGTGATTAAATCTGTGTCGTTCTTGCCCCCTGTGCCACAATGACGGGAAGTCTAAATGCTTTGGCCAGTGGGTGGTAAGTTGTAGCATCTTATCTTTGAAAAATCAGATGATTAGCTACTGTCTGTGTTGAATCTAGAGAGCAAGTCTACAAAAGAGACAAAGTGATGCAGATGAGTAGAAGTTGCACTAATAGGCCTCTGCAGTGGCATAGGGAGAATGCCGGTGGCCCTTGACAAGCCTGCCAGTGGTGGCCCTTCGCCACCCAAGCCATGCCCTTTGCATGTCTGATGTCAGATGCACAGGGGGCATGGTCACCTTTGCAAATGTGGCTGTGTGCCCTGTTTGTCAATTACAGCCAGCGCCGCAGCAGCCAGAGCTACGGTGCTCCATTTTTGAAAAGTTTCAGCAGGGCGTTTGCAAGCAGGGAGAAGCCATTCCGGCCATACTACAAGCACAGCGCTGGCCAGATTTTACTTACAAATGGGGTGCGTGGCCCCATTTGCTAACATGGCCACGCCCCTGTGTCTGATGTCAGATGCAGGAGTCTGGCTGGGACACGAGGCGTGGCACCTGAGGCATGGCATCCTGGGTTATTTGAACAAAAGCCCACACACTGGTGGCTGTGCCCCTGGGCCTCGGTGGTCCCTTCCAGCTCCAACATTCTATGCTCTATGATTCTATGACTTGGAGCAGATTTAAGAGAGTTAAAGCCAAAGCCATTGTCACCCTGTGGGATACCTTCATGGCTTCTGTCCTGTTATGGCCTCTGATCAAACATGCTATAGAAGCAGCACAAAACCTGCTTGACCAGAGATGATGGTGGGTGGGGTGGGAATGTGTGTACAAAGTGACAGTTCTAGGAACTATATGCCATCTCTAACTCTTTGAAGAGGAAAAAAACTGTTGCCAGCATAACTGATGCCATGGTGATGCCATGGTTAGAACTTCTGTAAGGTTCATTAGATGCATGAAGTAGGCTGAAAATGTAGTGGGTGTAAAATGTATTGATATCTGCATTTGTCTCTGTGTCTATTGCAATGCTGCAAATGATATACATGGAGGACGTTCAATCAGTCCTACTGGGCAAGCCCAGTGTTGAGTCCCACCCAAGTCCTGGGTGGGACAAATCCCTGCTCCCTTGCCTCTACTACTGGCTGGAGAGCATGCAGGGGTGGCAACAGATTTTCCAGGCCAGAAGAGGGAGGAAGGGCCAAATGCGGCCAGCAAGTTGTACTTGATCGCGTGAGAGTCAGAAGTCTCATAAGATGAGAATTTGGACTCTTGCAAAACTTGCGATGATTGCTGGGCATTAGGTAAACCTCTGGCCAAGAATGAGAAGCGGCCAGAGGAGGATGGAGCAGAATGCTCACCTGGGCAACCAACTGGACAGCCCAAGGCAGAAAAGGAGCCAGGAGGAGACTGTGACCATGGTGCTGCTTAACCACCCCACTCCCCAAGAGCACTTCCTGGGGCTATGCAGAGAGCAATCCTCAACAGCAAGACAAAGAAGGAAGGGCCTACATCCAGGTAGGGATGGTCATGAGAAGCTCCAGGATTGCTCCTGATCCCATCACTCCTCCTCTGGGTAGCCCTGATCTGCTACCCAGACTGAAGGTGAGGTAGGAGGACAAGTGTGTGTAGGTTAGTCTGAGAAATATATGACTATCCCACAGTCACCCAGTGAGTTTCATGGCTGAATGGGGATTTGAACTCAGGTCCTCCTGGTCTTAGTCCAACACTCTAACCACTACAGCACACTTGCTCTCTTGCACAGTGCATTGTGAGATACCTGGCAGCCCCAGCTGCCTTCCCTCCTACTCCCAATCATTGCTGGGTTCACTGCTGTACCACTTGTGTGGGCATGTGGGTGGTGGAGCCCTGATTGGGCTCTAGTAATCTGGGGGAAAGCAGGTAGGCTCCTGCCTTCCCTTCAGCCCACCCACTTGTTGTTATGTGAATGACCTCATGGTTTGAGGTAAGCAGAGGATATGTCACAAGAACGCAAGTGCAAAGAAATAGAAGAACCAAACAGACCCCAAATCCTCAGAACTGAGCTACACAATCTGATCACAGTATCCAATTTCTTCTACACGTTTTTTTTGAGCGTCAAAGCATGAGCACTAATCAATAGCCATAAAACACACCCAATAAGAGACAATTGCTTTTTGCAGAGAGAAGACCATCCAGAATCATTATTCAAACCTTGTAAATGAATTCAAGTTCTGTAGCCTCTTTTTCCAAGCTGTCATTCAACTTTTCTTTAAAAAAATGTGGAGTGACCTTAAGGGTTAGGAAATGAATGAATGTGACAAAATAAGTGTTCCTCGTCTGCTTCCTATGTATTCCCATTTTTTTGACATCTGCTTTTTGGCAACAGGGATTTTTGTATGACTAGCTTTATTTCTATTTTTCACATTTAGGCTGTTCCTGCTTCACCATAACTTAAGGGGCCTCATATAGGTTACTCCACTGTGTGGTTCATTTCAAGTCAGACCTGCAGCAGCTTGTAACCAGCTGTGCTAAATGCAACTCACCACACCAGCCATGACTGTGGCTCAGTGGGGGCTTGATCAACCTGGGACTGAAAATCAGGAAAGGAGCATCAAATCTGGCAAGCCACAACACATGTCTGGTGACCTTCATTCAGTTTTCTGGTTCACGGGCTATATGGGCTTGCTGTAGGCTACTGTAAAACTACCTTAAGTATGTTACACATGACGGGGGGGGGGAAGGGGTGGCAAAGATAATACAAAGGAAGTATTAATTATTGGTGAAAATGTAGAAAAGTGTGACTAGGGTTGTCAACTAGGGACCATGATAGGGGACATGCAACGATTTTGGGGGTGTTATTTATTTATTTAAATTATTTATATTTTAATTGTATTTTTCCCCCTTGTTGTGCTGGTCATAGACCGTAATAAACTTTGATTGATTGATTGATTGGGGACCAAATGACTTTTTTTGCATTACAGGTTGAGTGTTGCTTATCCGGACTGCTTGGGACCGGATGAGTTCCGGATTTTGGAATTTTCCAGATTTTGGAATCGTCCATAAATACATACAGTGAGACGGAACTCTCGCGAGAGCACGCGAGAGTTCCGCTGGCAAAAAACAATGGTGGTGGTAAGGCGGCAGCGGTGAGGAGGTGGGCAAGCGGAGGAGGCTAGTGGAGGAGGTGGGAAGCGCTGGTGGCAGTGGGACAGCCCAGCTCAGCCCTGAGGGAGGCGGTGGGACGGCCCTGGCCCTGAGGAAGGCGGCTTGACCGCATTTTAAAAGTAAGCTGAGGCGGGTGGGGTTTTTTTTTGTTTTTTTATGGCCTAGATTTTAGAGCATTCCTGATTTTGGATGTCCAGATAAGGGGTACTCAAACTGTAGAAGGAATAGAGACTGTTTTGAAGACTAAAGAACATGTTTGTTTGGGTTTTTTGCATATGTTGTGGTCTCCAAAGTTCTGGGGAGCAGCAGGAACATTTTTTTCACTCAGAACACTTTGCTCCCATGAGCAGCTTCTCTCTCTCTGTCTGCTTCCTACTTGCCATCCATTCAACGGGGAAGCCAGAGGAGAGGTTTTGCTTCAATGGTAGGTGCAGAGCCACATGAAGTAAGAGCACAGATAGATGGGTCTGACAGGTGCAGCTTTCTTTCTTCATGTGGTGGCAGTGAGAACTTAGTTAGCTAATTAACTTTGCTGAATAAGCAGTTACCCCTGCTGACTGAGTAAAAAGGCACCCTTTAAAGTGGTGAATCTCTTGTTTTTATCATGGGGAGGACAACTGGCCCTATCCAACCCCAGTATAGCATTCCTTCAATTGTGTTACCGTGTATTTCTTTTTAGATTGTGAGCCCTTTGAGGACCAAGGAGCATTTTATTAATTATTTTTCTTTGAAAACCACTGTGGAAGCTGCTGTTGAAGAATGGTCTATAAACGTTTGTAGTCGTAGAGAACAGCAAGTGAGTGGGAGGCATGTAAAGAGGCTGGCTCAGTAGCTAGCTGGCTGCACTGCCTCGAGCCAAGAGGTGATGCTGTGGGCCTGGCTGGGGAGAGCAGGCTGGGTGACCCAGCGTGGAGGAAGACAGAGGGTTGTGTGTGTGGTAAACCTAACCAGGAGATAAATTTACAGTTAAGAAGCAGGGGCCTTGAGAACTCAGCACCTACTGTAGATGACAGACTGAGCAGACATACAGCTCATCTGGTCATCCGCTTCAGAGTGGTGAGCTGTATTTATTTTCAAATGATCCAATTTTTATCTATCTATCTATCTATCTAGTGTGCCGTCGAGTCAGTGTTGACTCCTGCTGACCACAGAGCCCTATGGTTGTCTTTGGTAGAATACAGTCGGAGTTTACCGTTGCCATCTCCCATGCAGTATGAGGGCAGACTTTACCTATATTATAATACCAATAAACATATGCAAATTTAATGCCAAGTGCAGACTTCTTGGACATTTTTTTTTTGGTAAAAAGCATCCTCTATTTCCACATTTTTGGTGATGGATATCGATTTTTTTCACCATCTGGACCTGGCAACCCCTAAGTGTGACAGGGGATTGATGAGATCTTTAAAAGTAAGACATAGTTTAAGGATGCCCCTTTGGTAATGGAGCAGGAAATATTCACCTGCCTTTGTCTGACCACATTCATTCTTTCACACTTCATTATTTATTGTCTGAATTGTACCTTCAGAGCCCAAGGTCTTCATCCTCCTCTGCCTCATGTTCTTTTAATAATAATTTTAAGAAAGAAAAGAAAGAAAAACTTCCAACAACTTGCTGCTCATTTGTTTTGTCTTCCAAGTCAGAGTCTGAGGCGGGGGGAAAAGCACACACACATCTTAATCATAGCCGTTGATTTCAAGTTGCGCTTTTTAAATGCCATTTTATGAAACCTTGGAAAGAAAAGAAAGAACAAGAATACCTGTTTTAAAATAACAAGCATACATCAATGCCATATATGCAGTAAATAACTAGGTATCTGTTTTAAAGAGATCTATTTTTCTCTTTAGCAGAGTTATTTGAAAGGGAGACCAGTTAATACAGCAGAGCTCATCCATCCATCCATCCAGATGTATATCCCACTCTATCCACAGGCTTGGGCAGTACAAAGGAAAATGCCATGCCATTTGTTGCTATTTCTTTATTTTTTCATAATTTAATGATGAGAATGAAACATCAGCCTGAACAAGTGGGTCTTAGAGCACTTCTTAAAGATGTGCAAAAAAGAAAATAAGAGAAACCATCCAGCTTGTGGGTAGATGACTGCAGTTGGGAACAGGGCTTATGGGGAGAGAGAAGCTCACTCTTTCCTCATGCACATTTTCCCCACCAAACTGGGACCTGCCCCCCGAGATGCCCTTTGTCCCCAAAGCAGTGATTTGAGGAAGTCATTGCTTCAGGAGCACTTTGGGGGAGGAAAATGATTCAAGGGAAAAGACTTAAACTCCCTTCTCTGGTCCCAACTGGAGTCGTCACTCTGGTTTTGCAGGGGAGAGAACCTGCTTCCAGCTGAAAGCATGCATTTATAGAATACATTTGTGTTCACATCTAGTTTGACACTAAGTCTGCAATCCTACATGTGTGAAGCTTGCACTCTTTCCTGGGGAAAAGCCCCTATTGAGCCCTGCAGGATTTACCTCTGAGTAAAAGTCCATAAGGTTGTCCTGTTGGGCTGTAATCCTATGCCCACTTACTAGGAAGTAACATCAGCTGGACACAGTGGGCCTTACTTCTGAATATACTTAACTCAGATTACAGTGCTTGTCTAACAGACATGCAACCAAACTCTAATATACTTCCTCTAAAATGATTTTTTGTCTTATTCTTAAGAGAACCTATATTAAGCTAACATACTAAGGGTGCCATCCTCTCACACACAGGCACAGCACCATGCTAAGAGGAATACTCACAGGACACATCAGAGCCATGTTTCCCTCCACAGTGTGTTTGCGCACAGATAGGCATATATTCAGCATGCCAGGCCATTGCAGCAATGGGAAGTATGTGCATATATGCCTCCCATGTTGTGAAAAATCACAGTCTAAAAAAATTACAGACATACTAGCTTAACCCGTGCAGAGCATCTGCACGCTAGTACTTGATTGCTCCCCTCACCCCCTGCCACAGCCCTCCTCACCTCGAAGATCTCTCCACCCTCACCTGAGCCACACTCCTACTCCTCTTCCTCCATCCAGTTGCTTCCATCCCCCTCACCCCTCTTGGTCACTCCTCCATCCCTCTACTCCATCCCCCTCACCACTCTTGGTCACAGCTGCAGTGTTGCTGGTGCCTATTGGCCAAACTGCAGCCCCCTGTCCCCAGAGACCTCTCCACCTTCACCTGAGCCTGGCTCCTGCTCCTCCCCACAGGAGAAGCATCAGCAGCAGTGAGGCACCTTCCTCACTGCCATGGCGACTCATTCCCATCAGGCCGCTGACAGGTTCAGGCCCATCCCTTGCATGCCTGCCTCTCTCCGCCAATGGCCTTGGTAGCCATGGTGGTGCTGTTTGGGGCTACCAAGGCCATTGGCGGAGGGAGGCAGGCAGGCAAGGGATGATCCTGAACCTTTCAGCGGCCTGATGTGCTATTTTCACTACACACTCCTTCTAAATGATGGGAAACTGAGCTTTGAGATTTCTCTGATCCAGCAATTGAATCTTAATAGTTTCTAGTAGGTTCCAAATCAATCGTTTGTTTAAGTCCATGAGAAATCTTGACTCCACCCAGAATCAAGAAGTCATAACCTTCCTGCAAATGCTAATTTTGCTAGATAAAATCAGGCTCAGTGGAGCTGGGCAGAGAATTCTTCTGGAATAAATCAGAATCCTCTGATTTGTTTTCCTGGCCCTCCCAATGATCATTCCCCACAGGATCCGATTCAACTCATCGCTCTCAAAGGTAACCTTTGAATTTCCCCTGCCTTTTATCTGACTCTGGCAATTACCGGGCTGTTTTCCACTCCTTCTTCCTGCATGGTTTTTACTTCTCCTTCAATGCTAGTGATCTCTGTGGACATGCCCTTAAGGTTAGTCTGCTCCCTTCCTTTTTCCATCTATACCCAAGTCTAGTGTATGTTTTTGTGAGTCCTCTGCATGCCCCCTACCTCCCTCTTTTCTCAGAGTGAGAGGAGGAAAGTTTCTAGTTTTGAACATTTTTTTTGTTCTTTCTCTCTCACTTAGAGAAGCAACCTACTGTTGAAGAAAATTGTTACCCTATTGCCTTAACCCTTTCTGTGCCATCATTCCCTTTTTTTCATTCCAAAGCATTCTTAAGTTGCAAAGGTTTATTTCTCCATGGTTTTCCAGATGGTCTATCAAGCTGCTGCTTGATTTTCCTGTGGTTTGAACCCCTGCATTGCCTCTTTGATTTATTTACTGCCTACTGCTTTTTTGGTTTTTTGCCTATTACTAATGCATCACCATGACACTGCCCTTTAATATGTAAATTCCTTGTCTCCAATAAACTGAGAAGCAGCTGACACATGAAATTTGATTCTCTTTAATTCCCTGCCCTCCATTACAAAATTGCAGTGCAGTGCAGTGCAAAAGATCCTGAGACACGTGTATCATATGTGCGTATGTTGTCACAGCACTTTATGAATATTACCTCTTTTGTGTTTTTTAAGCTCCGATAAATCACTTGGGGGTAACAACACACAGTTCTACATTTTTGTCACTTATGTCCACCTCTTGTGGGCTGCTTCTAAACTGGGAGGGTTCCCCCCCCCCCCCAGATCATTTAGTTGAATCATGGGGAAACTGCTTACACGAGTCATACTGTTCATCCAGACATGCTGGTTTTTTTTGTCAGTTTATTGGGCAATGTTTTCTCTGCACAAAGCTATGATTGATAGTAGGATGTGTTACCTCCTACTTCCTCTAAGTGTAGTTTGTATCCCCTGCCATGGTAAACCACTTTCTCCGCCCCCAAAAGAAGTACACTGTGCGCCTTCAACACTCTGGGTTTTTAGCATTATTTGGGGGCAACATCTGTTCAATGTAACTACTGCACACCTGTCTTGGCTCATCTTCAGACATATTCAGTAATCCAAAAACCTTCAGTTTAAAATGAGAGTTAAGCTGCTTTACTTTTTTGCTTGTGCTCTAAAAAGAATGGAAATTGCAAGTTAAGGTGTCCATCTTAACTTCCGTGCCATATAAGCTGTAAAGACTTTATACAATCTGCTATATGGCGATGGCTGTAGAAATGAGGCTCCATGCACCCACACTGTGCTTGGATCTTTCAGTTGGACATTCGGCTGGGGAGGGATACATCCAGGCAGACATTTAGCAGGTGCAGTTTCCCTAATTACTTCCTAGAGATGCCCCTGATGAATTTCTGCCTGATCCATCTCTGATCAAGGCAAAGTGTGGATGCATGGAACCTCATTTCTAAAGCTATCATCATATATCATTGGACAAATGGTTTTGATTTTATAAGCAACAGAATGTTCAGGGCTTATAATGGTGAGACGTTGAAAACACTCTCCAGCTTGTCTATACTGGCACAATAGTGCCAGTATAATACTTCTCATTTTCCCCCACGTCTCTTCCATGTTCTCTTTCTCTTCTTATTTCTTTTATCTTATACTGCCCTTGCTCTTTTGTGTTTTTTGTTCCTGACTCTCACCAATTCCTGTGTTATAGTTTTCCCCTCTCCACCATTCTGTTCTCTCCCCAACTCCTCTTCATTTTCTTCTATTGTAATTTTATTTCCTTTTCTCTTTTGTGTATTCCCCCTTCACTTTGTCTCCTTTGCTATCCCCCCTTCTTCCACTGTGGGTTTGTGTTGATTTGGGGGGCAGTCTTCCTTTAATTCCCTATCTTGACTTTAACTTCTTTTTCTATGTACACATTTTTTGCCTATCTCTCCCTCCCTCCCTTTCTGTTCTCCTGAGAGAAAAGACTCATATGACTACATTGTGAGTTTCATGGCTGAGAATGACTATCTAAATTTGATTATCTTATCCAAATCCAGCATTCTGACCACTGTGCAACACTGCCTTTTGAGCTATTGTATTGTGGGCTATATATTTAAGCTACTTCTGTAATTTGTTGAACCCAATAATTAATAATAAAATAGCAGTCACTTAATCTTCCATTCACTGATCTGGATGTTTCAAGGAGACTCAGTGAAATAAAAGTACTTAAATTACATTGCAGTCCAATTCATGTCTACTCAGAAGTAACTCCCATTAAAATTCAATTGGGCTTATTCACCAGTAACAGTGGATATAAGATTGCAGCCTTTCACAGCCCTGCATACGCAAAGGAGTCCAAATTGCAGTGACTACTCTAGATCTGGTTGTATACCTGTTGTTCACCCCAGGAAAACCCTGTATCTAGCCAGGAAATCCAGTATCTCCTTAAATGAGCAGCACACTTCATGAACAGGGTGAACTTTTTCTGCCATTCTAGAAAGAAAAAGTTCTGCAACTCTAGTAGCCTGGCAAAGCAGGTTACTAGATTCCCAGACAAAAAAGAAAACTAGAAATGTAGAATTAAAAACCCAAGTTACCAGTCAAATATTTCAAGAAAAGGAATGGAACAGCCAAGATTGTATGTGTTGAAAAATCAGAAGAGCTGGCTGCCTGGAGGAATGGTGTCCTGCTGGACAAAAGGTTTATTTTTATTTTTTAAGGAAGAAAAAAGGAGAAATAATGGTGATGTCATAATGGCAGCAACAAAGAGAAGAGCTCACAGCAGTTACTGGAAGCTGAGTGACCCGCAGAAGAATTTCATCTCAGGTTTAGCTGTGTGGTGGGTGTGCCTCTGGGTTTTCCATCTTCCTGTGCATCATCAGCAGGAAATGTTAATTAGTCTTTCACATCTAGCAATGAGCCATCTGCACAATACCCCCTCCCACAATCTCCCCCCACCCCACAATAAAGTCAGCACAAAAGGGGTAATAAAAGAATACTGGGGGGTGTGTGTGTTAATGACATAGAATGCTAATCCCCTGCTAACTTGGCAAAGAGTACCTTTTAACATGGTGATTCTCTTTATTTAGCGGGGGGGGGGGAGTAACTGACCCTATCCACCCCCAGCACAGTACCTCCAGTGACTGTTGCTGGTGTCTGCCTTATGTTTCTTTTTATACTGTGAGCCCTTTGGGGACAGGGATCCATCTTATTTATTTGTTATTTCTCTTTGTAACCCACCCTGAGCCATTTTTGGAAGGACGGCATAGAAATCAAATAAATAAATAAATAAATGTGATGAGCAAATACAGGAGGGGATGTGCATCATTTGGCCTGAGAGCAATTGTACCTATGGAGTTAAGCAATTAAACTGGAATAAATCACAGTCTGGACAAGGTATATGTGCTGAGGCTCCTAGCTGAAGCAATCATCTTTCCTGCTGTAACACTGTAGGATTACCCAACAGGAATCAAAGCTATATGGTGAGGGCAAAACTACAAGTAATAGGCTTATAGTCTTAGTTTGTTTTTAGTCAACAAATGCTGTTATGGGCCCCAGCATAGCCCAACCACAATGGAGAAGAACCCCCCCCACACACACACACACAACACATATACACCCATAACGCAGCCCAGCTGCTATTGGATAAAGAAAAACTAAGCATCTCAGGGCTAATAATGCTTGAGATGTCATGTGCCATTTGGCCCTTATTGTGTTTGGAATTTCCTGTTAAAGATGTGGACCACTGACTACTGTCAACCAAAGGCATGAGACCACTGACTACTGTCAAGGGGCAAAGTATATGGTTTTTCATTTTATCTTGCTTCTCCTGTCATGTAATGTGTCATCCTACGAATAAAGGAATTTCATTGCTAGATCAGATTTGGTCCATCTAATCCAACCTTCTGTTTCCAATACTGGCCACTTAGATGTGCCTGGGTACCCACAAGGAGGACATAAAGGTCCATGTGAGCGATGCTGCAGTAATCAGCCACATTCAATTCATCATCATATTGTAGATCTGCTGGTGGAGTCAGTTGTCCCAAACTCACCATTTGTCTTAGTCTACAAAATTTACTTTCCATTAGAGAAGAAAGTAATCATCAGTGGGATGCACAAATTCTTAGGCTAGTCACAGAGATTAAGAATTAGGGATAAGAATCCAAAGGTACATTTAGATGAGCATTTCACTGAGAAAAATGGACAGCAAAGAGTCTAGTCCAGTAACTTGTTGCAAACCTGTTTCTGAACTGTACTATATCATGCTATAGTTTGGGGATCACATGAGTGAATGCTCTTCCTTACAAAAAACAAGTTCCCTGAATACACAAAATGAGATGTCAGGGAAAAGGCTGAGCTAGAACCCATCACCTTTCATGCTACTTCTTTCATATGCAGTGCACGCTTTGTAAGAAAGAGCATTCAGGCATGAGAGCTCCCACTGACTGCAACTGAGGTGTTACAGCCCAGGCACAGGTTTCCCACTTCTTTCAGAAATCAGTGCAACTGAGAATTCACCAAAGGGTTTTAAGGGGAAATAGATTTCCTCCAAAATGTCTTGAAGTTCAAAACCTACCCTTAGTTTGGCTTATTTATAAATTATAAATACTTCCCCAAAGAAAAAGATTATAGTTTAGTGTCAATCACATGTTTGTTTGTTTGTTTGTTTGTTTGTTGCTTTATCTTTTTGAGAAGATTCTGCAGCAAACAAAACAAAAATAAAGCTCCTTTGGGGGTATTGATCACAACTATGGCCAACTTATACCCTACAATAATTCAGGGGGGGAAAGGAACATAATATAGGAACATAGGAAGCTGCCATATACTGAGTCAGACCATTGGTCTATCTAGCTCAGTATTGTCTACAAAGACTGACAGTGGCTTCTCCGAGGTTTCAGGCAGGAATCTCTCTCAGCCCTATCTTGGAGATGCCAGGGAGGGAACTTGGAACCTAGATGCTCTTCCCAGAGTGGCTCCATCCCCTGAAGGGAATTATCTTACAGTGCTCACACTTAAGGGGAAAGCTTCTTTCCCCATTGTTAATTCATCTCAATTCTAATTGTTTCTCTGGTAGGGACAAGGTTCTTTTTTTGGTTGCTGCCAAGTCAGAGTATGTTTACAGGAGGGTAGCAAAATTCTTATTTATAGCAAGTAAGGTTCGATTTAGAATGATGGAGGCACAAGATGCTGGGCTGTGCAATTTAGATTGACTGGCTTATTTGAATGGAATTGACTATATGTGCGGTATCGGGAGCCATTAATGTTTTATCCATTTTATGTTAAATGTATTTAATCTATTTTATGTATTTATTCCTGCTGTTGTTTTTTTAATATGCTGGCCTTGGGCCGAAATAAACAGGACAGGCTACAGTGCTCACACTTCTAGTCTCCCTTTCATATGCAACCAGGGTGGGCCCTGCTTAGCTAAGGGGACAAGTCATGCTTGCTACCATAAGGCCAGCTCTCTTCTTTCTCTTTCCCCATTATTTCAAATTGCATTTTTTCCTGACCACCCCCTTCCCCCAAAAGTGATGTAGTCATGCCTTTGAATACTAAGCATCACAGGAAAATGTGCCAGTGAAAGTATGTGCATGGTATGGATGGAGGTGGAGTTGAAGCTCCTGAATTGATGAGAGGTAAGGAAAATTTTTCAAGATAGTGGTAGAAGTGGGGTAAGCTCCTAGGACTCTGAGACTTTCCCAAGTTTTCTCAGAAAAGCTCAGAAAAACAATAAGATCATTCACATGACCACATAGGAATGGGTTGGGGAGTCTTCCTGCCTTCCCCAACCAGAGCCCACTCAAGGCTCTGCCGCCCATGTGCCCACATGAGCAGTGCAGCAAGGAGACAAGCAATGAGGAAGTGGTGCCACTAGGTAGCCCATAATGCCATGCACAAGCAACTGTCGGCCACCTGAAAGCAGCTGCCAGCAGCTCGACAGCCCACATGGTCAGAAAGTGAGGTAGGAGATGCATGCTTGTTCTCCTACCTTACTTTTAGTCTGGGTTTAAATTCAGGGGAGGAGTGGCGAGATTGGGTGAGATCCCAGCACTTTGCACAATCAGTCCTATCTGGGCTCACCATGTCCTGCCTTTATGAGTTTGATCCTAAATATGTCTTCTGTGGACTAAAGACATTCCAATTGCAGACAACACAGGAAGGGGCAGTTTTCACCAATCCTCCTTTCCGGTGCCCCATGAACATCTGCTTCTGTGGATTAGGGGAGGGGGACCCTCTGGATTGAATGTGGCATGTGGAGCAGCAGGAAGAAGGGAGGAGCAGAAGAAATTGCCCTTCCTAGCTAAAGAGAAGTGCCTTCTATTCAGGGAAGAAATACTTAGGGCCCAATCCTATGAATTTTCTTTAAAATTTCATTTCATTTCATTTCATTTCATTTCATAGACTGCCCCATCCAAAGGCTCTGGGCAGTGAAAAAAATAAAAAAATAAATTAGTTACAAGGTGAACTGGGTGGGGGGTGGGGGGAGAGAAGAGCTTGCCCATTTTTACTCTGCCACTCCCCCACGGAGCTCGGGATCATATATAGTTCTCCACTCCGTTTATTCTCACAATAATCCTGTGATAAGTTCAGTCCAAGAGTTAATGACTGTCCCAATGTCACCCAGTGAGCTTCATGGCTGAGGAAGGTTTCACATCAGGTTTCCCTGGATGAGGAATGTACTACTCTAGACTACTGGCTCTCAGCATATAGCTGGGATGGAAACTAAATGCAGTAAGAGAAATGGGGGTGTGGGTGAAATCACCTTCTTCTACAAGCCAAAAACTATAAAAATTCTTCACCGCTTGTCTCTGTTTTCATGTCTCACCCACATACAACACTGTTCAATGAGTCCCCACAGAGCAATGCAGGCTTTGCATTGAAATTGTGTGCAGCTGTTCACTAGGTACACAAATCTTTGCCTTTCTGCTGAGAGGCTGTTTTGCTGAGTAATGACAACTAACTGCTCATGAACAGGCAAACCCCATGTGGCCTATAAATCCATTATTATGATGGGCACAATCACCACAATGCTAGCATCACATCAAGGGTTTGAGAGCACCTTCCCTGTGAGAAGCGGGAGCATTTTTTTAAAAAAATATATTAACAGAGGGACTTTAAAGGGGTTGATAAAATTATAGATGTGTGGAAAGAAGGACATTTTTTTAAACCTCTGCAGTCCTGTGTAGATGAGACAATTTTTGAAGATACTCCACATATAGAATTAGGAGCAGGACAGAAACCACTGGCATCACTCCCTAACTCCATACATTGATTGGTCTTCCTGCACAAAGCACGTGTGCATGCACGCAAACACACACACACACATCTACAGATTAAACAATAGATTTAATACTTTAAAAAAAAAAAATCAACATTTGGACTAAGCCAGTGCCAAGACAATATGGTTTTCTGTTACGTGTCAGTGATCTGTGTGAACAGCCTTTATCTATTCTATAAAGCCAAATGCAGTGACTCATGCTGATGTTATTAGTTATTCTGTTACCGCAGGATTTTGTACCCTTTTAAAAGAAGGAGAGCTGGTCTTGTGGTAGCAAGCATGACTTGTCCCCATAGCTAAGCAGGGTCTGCCCTGGTTGCATCTGAATGGGAGACTTGATGTGTGAGCACTGCAAGATATTCCCCTCAGGAGCAGAAGGTTCCTCATCATGTCAGCCACTATCTGTTTCTTGCTGCATTCTGTACATAGAAGGAGAAGAGGGGTTATTGGCATCTTTTCTTAAATATACTAACAAACAGAGCCTATGCCTTGTGGCATGCTGTGAATAATGTCAGGTTCTGTGAGAAGAACAGACAGTGCATTGGGAGGGCTGATGGTAGTCATTTAGGTTTATATCACATGAATTGTAAATGTTTCACACCCATATTTTTAAAAAGATATTCCCATTATTTTCCTCCCAACATCATTTTTCAGGGATTACTTAACTATTCCCTCTTTATTTTGAAGCAAGTCCTCCTGGGCTAAATGGACCTTATTTAGTTCTAAGTGTGCATACAGTATTGCATCCATTCCCACCCTGTGCCAACAAATGACTATTCGGGAGTAGAATGCCGTTGAACATATAGGCTCAACATTAGAGCAAAACTGCCTGTGAACATGGAGGCATGTTCACTATGGTCAAGTGAAGCTTCCTGTTGGAATATTATTGGCAAATAGCTCTCAATAGCCAAAAAGCACGATTGGTTTGCACAGCACCTAGCTACACGCCATATCAATTAAGCTTGCAGCCATTAACCCCCACGCCTTGAGGATATTTCATGATGGCACTGCTTAAAGGAATGTCTCAACAGGGAGGGAGAAATCAAGGCCACAAGCCAGATGTCTTGAGAGTATAAATGGGAAATATAACACTTGGAAGCAAATCGGAACCTTTGGAGTTAAAGTAACACTTTGGCTTGTATACAATGTGCAGGCACAAAAGTTGTTTACTCCAGATTATAAAAAGATGGATGGCTTGCCAGATTGGGCAAGTGGCCACACCCAAGCTTTTGCTAGCAATGAAATAAAGCTTTTGTTTGAAACTTTGATACTGGCGTCCGTTGAAATACCTAACCAAGAGACGAGCAGATGCAGGGAGTAATTTCCCCTCTAACATTCCATATTCATGGGCAATGTTGCTTTGATATAGAACCTCCATGTAGCACTCCATGTTCAAGAGCAATCTACACCAGAATAGTTGTTTGGAAGAAATTCCCACTATGTGGGAATTGTTTGCTTCTCATCCACATGTTTATAAGGATGTTTCCATTATCACCTGCCACCAACACCATTATCGAGGGATTGTTTAACTGTTCCATCATCATTTGAAAGTAGATCCAACTGTGTTTAATGGAGTTTATAGATGCCTTGTGGATGCCCACGTAGAACTGCAGGCTCCATTATCAAAATGCAGCTGGAAACGGTATGTGTATTCCAGCCCAGCATCCTCTTTCTCAAAGTGGCCAGCCAGATGCTTCCAGAAAGCCACAAAGAAGTGCTGCAAAGAAATCCCAGAAACCATTCCCACCCAGCACCAAGAAGCCATCATTCTGGTGTGCTTGAACATAGAGATGCTACATGAGAATCAAACTGCCTGTGAATATAGAGGCTTCATTTCCTAAGTATGGTCAAGTGGCGTTTCCTAAGTATGGTCAAGCCCCACCATGCCCAACATAGCCCAATAGCTATATTGGGTGGCCCACCAGTGGCGGGTGCTGGAAGGTCACAATGGCCTGGTTTACATAATTCAAATCTAGGTTTAATGTAGGTTACTGACATTAGTGTGATTGTGTGAACTCACACTATAGTGGTTTATGGCCTAAGGTGGATCTGAGATTCCTGCCTTGGCATGGGTTCACATAATCATGTTGATAACCCACATTAAACCTAAATTTGAATGAGTGTGTGAACCAGGCCAGTATATGTGACCCATCAAGATTACTACATCCATCTTGATGGGTCACAAGTTGCAAAGAGGGTTTTTTTAAACTCTTCCTCCCATGCTGCTTTCTTATTTAAATCCCACTCCCCATCCTGCAGGGCAGTATAGTGGTATCAGCATGTTTTTCTGAATGGAACTAACAGGAACATTTGCCAGTGCAAATGAGTTCATTACAACAGGATAGGGAAAGAGTTAAATACCCTCTCCACCAGCACTGATTCACAATCTGACTCAGCCTCCCCTTCCTCACATTGCTAAAAACAAGATTAAGTAGATCTTATCACAGATCTCCCAGCGTCTCATCTAGACTGGCAATTTGTGTGTGTCTTAAATATCCCATCTCTTAGTCGCAGCATGAAATCTGATGGGGAGAAAATGAGACTCATAGACTCAGGTGAAGATTTGCAATATTTACTAATAACTAAATGCACATCAAAGATAATAAAAAATGAATCCGAAATCAACAAATTACAATTGAATGATAAAATGCTCTATAAATTACATCAGGAACTAAATGGAATAACAGAACAAATAGAATACTAAGCTCATAGTTAACAAGTGTGCAGAGTATCCTATGGGAACCAGAAAGGAAGCTAGATGTTCAAAAAGAAGATACAGAAAAGAAGACATGATAGATGGATGATCGCATATATCAAATATTTTTGATCCCCCCCCCCATTAAACTCCTTTACAATCTGGCTTATTACATCACTAACCAGGTGTGAGCTCCCAGCCATCCTAATACTGAAACCTATGCATGGGTGAGAATTCAAATAGTTATAGGTGGGATTTAAGATTTAAGCCAAACTGTGTCACCTTTACTGGATTTTTCTCATTTCAGGGCCTAGATTCGCCCCGTCCCAGTCCTGACCAACATTTTCTCAAAAATCTCATATGGTGGACAAGTTCTCCGTTATGGGTAGCCACCATTATAACCACGGGCATCATTAAGGCAGAGCAGTGGAGGGTGATTTCAGACCACATATGGTTATTCAACATGAACCCCTTTGCTTCTGGTCATACCTTCAAAGTCCTAAATGGCCTAGGACCGTGTTACTAGGGGTGTGCACGGAACCGCCAACTGAGGTCCGGCACTGGGGTGGGGGGTAGCTTTAAGAGCGGCGGGAGGGTTTACTTACCTCTCCCGCCGCTTTCCCGCTCTGGCACCGTGATGTTAAGAGTAATTGGGGTGGCAGGATACCTCCCTGCCGCCCCTTCCCTGCTGTTGCTCTAAAAAAACTCCCAGTAGTCCTTTGCGCGTGCACACATCGTGCACGCGCTCCACGTCTCTGACGTGCATGCGCGCAAAGGACTACTGGGAGTTTTTTAGAGCAACAGCAGGGAAGGGGCGGGAGGGAGGTATCCTGCTGCCCCAATTACTCTTAACATTACGGCGCCAGAGCAGGAAAGCGGCGGGAGGGGTAAGTAAACCCTCCCGCCGCTCTTAAAGCTACCCCCCACCCCGAACCGAACCATCCAGGTCCGGACGGGTCTGGACGGGTCCGGAGGCCTTTACAATGGCCTCCGGACCAGTCCGGGCCCATCCCTACGTGTTAGCTGAGAGAGTGCCTATTTCAGCATTATTTATTTAGCCTGACCTTCAGTGATCTCCACTGTTTTGATTTTAATAGTTTTAATGGGTTATTCATTTTGTGTCTAACTGCTTTATTTATGAGAACTGCCTAGAGCCATCTGGGTGAGGTGGTATAATAAATAAGTAAATAAGTAAATAGAGAAAATATTTTTCTGGACCTCGCACTGGTTCTACACAGTGAGGTCATTCTCACCTGCCTGTCTCCCTGCACACAATCTCCCTACCTACCTCACCCCTGTCATTCGCCTGACACACAATCAGCACTGCAGCGAGTGACAGAGCCAGGAGCCAGAGGTGGAAGCCAGGAATACAATGCATTTATTGGGGGATTCACCCATTGCTAGGCGCTCTTGCTAGGTGCTTTGTGCCCTCTTGGGCTGCAGTCCTACTTTATGCACACGACCGACTGGGAACTGCAGTAGAAGGGCCTGCTCGTGCCCTTCTATCTCAGTAATAGCCAAGGTAAAATATTTGGCTTACCTAGTAGGGCAGCCCCGGGACTGGGTCCAATCCCAGTACTGCACATGAACAGCCCTACTTGGGTAGGCTATGCGAGCCCAGGTAGGGCTGTTCATGTGCATGCCCTCAGAGCATGACTGCAGTGTGACCAGCCTATCCGCTAGGTGGGTATTCATGCCATTGGTAAAAATCCCTTGGTTTAAAAACATGGTAATTGGCTTGTGTTGATTATGTTATTCTGATTGTGAGCCAATATTTAAAAGTAACTGTAACCAATGCTCTGAAAATCCACTATTTTAAAAAACTTTAATCTCTTATAGATCCATGAATAGGCCTTTAAGTCATGCTTGCCTCTTCTCCTGCCACTGGAAATCTGAAATAGAATCTCTCTGTCAGGCCCATTCCTGAACCTGCTGTTTTACGCAAAGTTCATTGGCCCTTCATACTAAATTGAACTGAATAATTCCCATCCTCCTAAATTCAAATTTATGTCTAGGATATTGTTATTCTTCTCGCAAAGGATTAAATTAGAGCAGGAGGTTGAAATTAATGACCTTCAGTTCAAGTACATAATTATTCTTGATTTAGCTTATATTTCAACAATGCCATTAATCCATGGGGCTAAAATGTGCAAGGAAGTCATATGCAAGCAAAGTTGATGGCGGGGGAGGGCACACACTCACACACATGAACACACAGACACATGCACATGCACACACAGAATGCCAGGTGATCTCATAAGCTTGCTGGAAAGTAGGCTAAAAATATGTGATAGCAGTGGTTGAACATACCACCCCCCACATATGTATTTATTTATTTAATCATATTTCTATACCACCTGATATGTACATCACTAGGTGGCATACAAAATTTTAAATATTCAAAAGTTACAAATTAAAATACCTGACAATAAAAACAGAATAAAATATATTAAAACAATTTTTAAAAATTATTAAAATTAATATGTGTGGGGAAACCAAAATACTGATGTTACCAGGCTGCAATTCTATTCACACTGATCTGGGAGTAAACTCCTCTCAAATTTACTTCCAAGCAAACGGAACTGAACCACACATACACTTTTTAAAAATAAATTTCTTTCAGTGAGGCTGCAATTGATTCCTGTACAGTCCATTTTTTCTGGGGGGAAAGGGACTGGAACTCATATTTGATGACTCCTCGGGGAAGAGGGGCAATTGTAATGAAAATTATTGATTCCATTATTCCATTATTAATAAAAATAAAATTATTAAAGTATTCCCAAAGACCTGAAGAGGTGCACTTAGGTAACTTTGGAGGCTGGACATAAAGGCCTTTGGAGGGCCCCCCTCCCCTGCAAATAAAGTATCATCATGTTCGGCCGGGTGACCACACCACCAGGGACAGACTAAATGGGATTTGGGGGGCCTCAGGGGCTGTGGAGGCCCTGGACTTTGGCACTGAAGTCCAGGGATAAGAGCACCTCTGTATGCAAGCTCTATTGTCCACCCGCATTGGGAGAGCGGGAAGTTGGGATGTACAGTACTCCCCCACCCCACCCCCATTAAGAAATATCATTTGTCTTGTGGTTTCTTGTTTGACTTTCCTTGAACATTCTCATATGTTTCTCCTTGAGAAGCCCTGAAATCTGCTTTAATTTCACTTTTTCGATATGTCAGTTCTAATCATGTATGGTTTCTGAAGTATTTCTGATTTCTGAAGTACCAGTGGATGGTATTCAAGGGTGGGTCATGCATTTAGCTTCTCTCCAAATGTACTTACACAAAGTACATTTGATGTCAAGGTTTTTCTGCCATGAAGCATCTTCTTGAGAAGAATCTTGGCATTCAGTTAAGAAGTTGTACGAAGCCTAGGGATGAACAGAACTTCACTGAGAAATTTCACTGGTCCCATAGAAACTCATTTGGCTCCTCTTGAAAATTCTTGGATATTTCTCTTTGGGAGGAACCAAAGAGCTGGTCTTGAAGAGAGCTGGTCTTGTGGTAGAAAGCACGACTTGTCCCCTTAGCTAAGCAGGATCTCCCCTGATTGCATATAATAATAATAATAATAATAATAATAATAATAATAACAACAACAACAGCCTATATTTTGCGATGATATCTATAATAACCAACAGTATTGATGATAAAATTCTGGCATCCCAGGGCCTTGGGAAGGACTCGATGTCGGGATAAAACAAACCAGTCAATAACACCTGTCTGACTGTGTAAACAAGAAATAATAATAATAATAAAATACAAGCTACCTGTAGCCAAACATTGGTGGGACCATCAAATTGAAAAAGTGGTAGAAAATGAAGATGTAAAAATATTATGGGACTTCCGACTACAAACAGACAAACATCTGCCACACAATACACCAGATAGAACTGTAGTCGAGAAGAAAGAAAAACAAGTTAAAATAATCAACATAGCAATACCAGGGGATAGCAGAATAGAAGAAAAAGAAATAGAAAAAATCACCAAATACAAAGATCTACAAATTGAAATTGAAAGGCTGTGGCAGAAAAAGACCAAAATAATCCCAGTGGTAATTGGAGCTCTGGGTGCAGTTCCAAAAGACCTTGAAGAGCACCTCAACACTATAGGGGCCACAGAAATCACCATCAGCCAATTACAAAAAGCAGCTTTACTGGGAACAGCCTATATTCTGCGATGATATCTATAACAGCAACAACACTGACAATAAAATTCTGGCATCCCAGGTCCTTGGGAAGGACTTGATGTCTGGATAAAACAAACCAGTCAATAACACCTGTCTGACTGTGTAAACAAGAAATAATAATAATTCAATTTCTATACTGCCCTTCCAAAAATGGCTCAGGGCTGTTTACAAAGAGAAGTAACAAACAAATAAGATGGCTCCCTGTCCCCAAAGGGCTCACATTCTAAAAAGAAGATATGAATGGAGACCACATGTGAGCATGTGTAAGATTAAAGATATTCCCCTCAGGGGATGGAGCAACTCTGGGAAGAGCAGACGGTTCCGAGTTTTCTCCCTGGCTTCTCCAAGAGAGGGCTGAGAGAGATTCCTGCCTGCAACCTTGGAGAAGCCTCTGCCAGTCTGTGAAGACAATACTGAGCTGGATAGACCAATGGTCTGACTTGGTATATGGTAGCTTCCTATGTTCCTTTCTCTCTCTCTTCATGGGCATTCTCCGTTGGGAGGTTGGCAGCCAGCAAAAGTGACCCCTAGAACTGTGAATGATATCTTCTGTGTCCAATTCTGGCCATTCTTTCAGGTAATCCATCCATCCTTTCCTCCTCCTTCCTCTTGACCTTTTTCCTGCTAGCTTTCCTTCTAGCATTAGTTGTGGTATTTGATATTTTACTCCTCTAAGGATATGTCCACAATACTCCATTTTGTGTCTCTTGATTGTCTGTATTATTTGTTTATGTGTTTTTGCTTTTCGAAATACTTCTTCATTTCAGCTTGTCCATTTAACCTTGAGTATTCTTCTGAGACACCACATCTCAGAGGCTTCCAGTGTTTTTTGTGCTTCTTTCTTGATGGTCCAGGTTTCACATCCATACATGAGAAGAGACCAGAAGTAGCATTTAATCATTCTAATTCTGAGTTGCAAATCTAGTTTACTCTCACAAAGGAAGATCGTCATTAAATTTTGTTCTTGCTTGTCCTATGTGGCTTCAGATTTCTTTTGTTTGGTCGTTATCACTATAAAAGTTTTTCCCTAGATAGCCGTAATTTCCTACTTTCTTATGTGGGATGAGCTAGCTTATAAAGTAGAGAGAGAACAGAGTATTTTAGGATGCTTCATTCATTAAGCCTCACTCCAATGAAGTACCAATGTCATTCTCCAGTGTTTTGTGGAGGGGGTGACCTCTCTCCTGACACATACATCTGTATTATTCTGCTGATTTTCACTTCTCTTCTTTATATTCCTTAAACCCACACTGAGCACTCAAATAATAGTTGGGGGGGATATGCTCTATGGATGTGCATGAACCAGTTCGGCACCTCCTTAGGGAAGTGCCAAACCGGCTCGGGTGCCCAGCTCGGGCACCCGCAGCTGAACCAGTTCAGTGGGGTGGATAGCAATTTCCCAAAGGCTGTGCAAGCGGTGGCACTGTTCCCTGCAGCTTGCAGCTGGTGTCGGCAGACACATGACCACCATGCAGGCTCGGTAGAGTGAGCGCTGTGCCCGAAAAAGCAGCGGGGTGGCAGCAGAGCAGGTAAAGACCCGCTTAACTGCTTCTTAAGGGAACCTCTCCCTGACCTGCCCGCAGCTGCCCAAGCAGGCACATCGCTAATATACTCTTAAGTAAACAAATACTACATGTGCACACATTTGAAAACATCTCACAAACACAATTCAGAATCAATCCTAGGCATCTTTTAAAGAAACTTGCTATGCAGGATATCAAAGAATGCAATGCTGTTTGTATGATCTGCCACATCTCATACAGACATTTGGCTTCTTTCATTCTTCCTTTTGAGTGATACATATGAAGAAAGTGAAAAGAAGACCCTCTTCTGTGAACCAGTCAAAACAAAAGCATCATCTAGAGACAGGTAAAACACACTTCTTTCAAGTCAACCTAACCCATCTTCTTGCTGCACAATGTTAACATGACATTTATAAAACCAGAGGAGAGACGGAGAAAAGAAAACTGATGTTATTTTTTTTTTGTCTTATTGTCACAACAGAAGCCACTTCTGGGGAATTATGCATCTGAGGATGTGTGCGATCCTACTGCTTTAACCTTTATTCAGATCTCATCCTCTCTCTCTCTCCCATCACTGAATTGCAAGGCGGGGGGGAGAATGCAACATTTAAAGGTCACCTGAGAATTGGTGATGGGATATCTGTTTGTACAGGGAGATACTCCTGAAGAATGTGGGAAAGCAAGAGGACAGTTTGATTGCTAGAATACAGGACAAAAAGCAATCACCTTTCAAATAGAATAATGTAATTCACATGCAGAGAAAAGTCAAAAAGAATGTTAACTTGTGAGGCTTTATATGTAAAGATTCATAGTAATAAAGACTGTTCCATTTCACAATAGTCCAGAACCAAGGAAAAGTGGCATGAAATGCATTCAGTGAAGGTTTGCTGATGTGAAATGGAGTAAGGCTAGACCAAACAGCAGTAAGGGACTATATGAACAAACAAAGCTACCTTATTTTAAGTCAGACTGTTGGTCTATCTCAGGGGTAGGCAGTGGTGTCCAACTAACCAGGGGAGAAAAGAGACAGCCACTCTGCTGCGAGGCAGGGAACTTTCTGCTTCCTCTCCACTCTGCTACTGGAGGAAATAGCCTGCTAATTAAGACTATTCCCTCTCTTGTCTCCACCTCCTCAGAATAGACATAAAAGGGCAAAATAGACACATGCCTGTCTTATTTGGGGAGGAAGTGATGCAGGGTGCCCCAAGCAAGGAGGTGAGGGAACAGTATTAATTAGCAGGCTCTTCCTCCTAGTAGCAGAGCAGCAGGGAAGTAGCAGCAGCCAAAAAGAGGAAGCAAGAAGTTCTCTGCCTCACAGCAGATTGGCTGCCTTTTTTATCCCGTTAGTTTTCTTCTGGGCTGGCTGGACAGGAAGTTATTTTTTACCAGCCATGGGCTATTTTCTTTTCTTTGAGTGTGTGTTGGGGTGGGGGCAGGGTTTGCTGGCTGCTGCTAGAAAAGTGTCATGGTTCAAATAACTCAGTGGCTGTTAACTGTGAATAGGATCCTTGGAAGTAATGGGCTTACTCATGTGTAACATTCACTGTGTAATTTTTACAATTAGCATCCTTGCCCCTCCCCACGTCCCAGATGGCAGCCGCTGTCACTGGGGGTAGGCAATCTTGACTCTCCAGATGCTGTCGAACTACAACTCCCTTCATCTCCAGCCACAATTCATTGTGCTTCCTTCAAGAAGAAGTTTACAGGAACTTCAAATTTTGCTTTAGGTAGAACCCAGAAACATCCTAAGGCTGTGCAGATTAGAGCACTTTGATAATTACAAAAGCTCTTTTGTTTTTGTTTTTTCCTTGAAATTAATTTACTTAAAATAAAAGCTTTACACTGACTGTGACTTTTGCTTTACCATAGGTGGACTTTCAGTGGCAAATGAGCAAATTACCACTTTAGTAACAAAAGAGTGTGGAGGTCACTGTTTTTCATGGTAGTAACCTTTCCCCCCTTTACTCACACTATTCGAGGACAATGATGAATACTAGGACAGTATGAATATTCAAGAAGAGGGGCTATCCAGCAGGCAGCTGTGTATTACAGTTTATACTGCCACCTGTATTAGTAGGGAAAACCAAGTAAAAGTGAGTTGAACCAGGATCCCCAGTCAGAGGCCTGATCCAAGTTTGAGTCAAGCCACCCCCCAGCTCAAAGACTCGACTCATGAGCTGGTTCAAGGGGACTGGGGCCGGGTATACTTGTAAAGGGGAATCTGGCATTCCCCTTTACAAGTAAAGAGCTTTGTGATGTGGCGGGCGGGGTGGGGGAAGGGAAAATGTAGTATTCAGTAAATACCTTTAAAAAGCAAGCTGGGGGGGGGGATGGGATGGCGGGTGGCAAGGAAAAATGCAATATGTTCCTTTAAAATCAGGCTGATGTTGGCAGCAGCAATAGGAAAGCAGCAGTGGCCCGGGGAATCAGATGGTTGGAAATTGGGTGGTGCAAATTGGATTTAATTTCAGTGACTGTTGCTGGTGTCTATCTTATGTTTCTTTTTAGATTGTGAGCCCTTTGGGGACAGGGATCCATCTTATTTATTTATTATTTCTCTGTGTAAACTGACCTGAGCCATTTTTGGAAGGGCAGTATAGAAACCGAATGAATGCATGAATGAGTAAATAGAACCGTACATACATACATACATACATAAAATGATCCATAAATAAATAAATAAATTGAACCATAAATAAATAAATAAATAAATAAATTGAACCTAACTGATGAGGAAACAGTCCCACTGAAATTAATAAGATTGTAAGTAATGCTAACTTTCCTTTCAATTTTAATGAGTCTACTCTGAATAATTTTCCTCATCATTTCAGCCAATATCACAAAATCAGCATCATTAATAAAAAGCAGCCCTCGATTGTTCTCAGAAATTGTTTGAGGGCACATGGAAACTAACACTAGCCTAGGAAGTCTTGTGTGGAGAGCTAGGTCTGCTGCTGAATCCCTATAGTGTAAGTAGTGTCTGTATATGGTGAAGAGTTAGCCTTCCCATGTTTCAGGGCGTGTACTCAGAGAGTAACTGGAACAGGGACAGGTCCTACTAATTTAGGTCTTATTAATTCCCTGTAAAGGGTAAGTGTTAGTAGGCAGGAAGGTGGGTACCCATCCCACCCACAATTTCCCCCCTACTGGGTGTTTAGCCATTTTTCTCCTGATGGAGCTCAATGACTAGAAGATGCCCTCCGTTAAGAGCAAAACATCTTTTTTTAAAAGCAATTTCTGGTGGGAAAGGTCACCTGTGTTGCATTTTAAATTGCCACCCATTTATAGGGAATCATCTAGAGCTGCATGATTTCTTGCCACCGGCACGTCAAGCTGTGCCCAAGGTATTCAGTTATGTCATATTTTGGTAAAACAGATTATGATAAAACGCATGATTCAAAGTCCATGAAATATTTCCCAGCACTAGCATGGGTGGGACAATAGGGGCACTTGAATTAAGATGAATATACTGTATGACAAATATTTATATAGCATTTTCAACAAAGCAGTTTACATTTAGATAAATAAATAAAATAAAATAAAATAAAATAAAATAAAATAAAATAAAATAAAATGGCTCGCTGTCCCCAAAGGGCTCACAATCTAAGAAACGTAAGGTAGACAACAGCAGCAGCCACTGGAGGGGTGCTGTGCTAGGGATGGATAGGGCCAGTTGCTCTTCCCCTGCTCAATAAAGAGAATCACCACTGTAGAAAGGTGCCTATTTGCTCAGTTAGCAGGCAACTAACTCAGTTAAAAGGGGATTATCTAAGCTCAACAGTCACATAATATATTCACAGTTAACATAATGGACTGGTTCAGAAAATACTTCACTGGTTCAATGCATGGGGAGGAGTATGGGCATGCACTAGGGATGTGCATGAACTGGCAGACGGCCAGTTCGGCAGTTGCAGGGGGTTTTACCTTTAAACAGGTGGGAGAGTGCTCTTAACCCCCCCCCCGCCCGCCACCGCATTTCCCCCACCAGCACTGTGCTGAAAATCGCTGGAGCGGGACATCAGCGTACCCGCTTTCTTCACAACAATAGCAATCTCCGATGGGGTAGTGGGCGGGAGGGGGGCTGTACTGCCCACAGCTGCACATGTTTTGCCACTGCAGGCAAGCAGGTGGCCATGCATGCAGAGAAATGGGTGTGTGGGTAGCACACAGCGTAGCAGCTGTGTACCATCAGGACCCCCTCAATTAGACAGCGGCACTACACAAAAGCTGCAGTGTAGAACACAGCTATGCTCATCATATAAAAACCTGTGGTATTTTCTCACCCACAGCCAATAAGTGCGGCCTGGCGTAAAAAAAAGTGTTACCTGCTGCACAGGTGTGCACCAAGAGTGGTCAACGTTACCATGTAAAGTGGCAGGGTTAATAGAAAGTGAAGGGCAGGGGGTGCCTAGGCACCCACATTAAGTTCTATCTTATCCAGAAGAATAGCAGAAGAATATGCAACTGTTAAAAGCTGCCTTTTGCCCTTGCTGTTTTCTACCAGGAGCATATCCAAATTAATTCTCTGCTTGTAATGCGCCAGCAGGCCAAAGCGGTGTGGATGTCAAATGCCAGCAGACTGCCAGAATGGGGGTGCACAGTTTATTTGCAGCATGCCTCTCTATCTCCTCATGGATTAACTCCACAGTGGAGTGGGTCCCTGTGTTGCTGTGAACATGGCGACAGGAATGTTTTGTGCCAAAACAGTGATGGTGATGTGTTTGGCCTATTGCCCTCCCCATGCATGAGGCTTGCCATTATCTTGAAGGTTGCTCATTAACTTCCTAACCAGCAGGGACGTTTGTATGAGGGGGTTGGTAGGTGACAGGAGCTTTTGAGCCAGGGGCCCTCCAAGGCCCCCTTTGGTCTTCCTAGAGCCCACACCCACTTCCTCTCTATGATCACTTGATGAATCAATCATCAATGCACTCCCCATTCATTCTTGCCTTTATCTACTGCCCTGCAGCTGCCCCATTGTTTGATATGGCCCAGATTGTAGGATGTTTGCAGTTGATACTCTTGATGGGGCCCCTAGGGCAATGTCCCTGTACCTGTCCCTATCCTGCTATGTGGGGACTGTTTGCCGGGTCACACCCACACATGTCCAGTCTTGCATGAGTGTGCCTGTGGCAGCCACCACATCGCATACACCCACCCTGATTCCCAGTCACATGACCAGCGTTGTTTGGTGGCCCATGACCTCAAGTGCAGCACGGATGCCCAGTTGCTCCAAATAGCCATGGAGTCTCAGCAGCCTTCTGCCCCACAACATCCACAGGTGGCAGTGCCATAGGGAGCAGCCAAGCTGTGTATTCCTCCAAAAAGATGGCAGCGAAGCTCTAGTCTGATGCGGAGACTGGGGTATTTGTTGAGCTTTGAACCAGTGAGGGGGTGCAGGCCCAGCTGCAGACCTGCTACAGGAATGAGGCAATCTATGGCTGGATCTCTGAGCAGATGGCCACCCATGGGTACCACCACACTGCAAACCAGTGTAGAGAGAGGCTGTAGAGATGTAGAGATGGAGGGTGGTGGTAGAGGGGTAATGTGCCTGACCTCACATTGCTCCCTGGCAACTTCAACAACAGGAGAGGAGAGGAGAGGAGAGCTGGTCTTGTGGTAGCAAGCATGACTTGTCCCCATAGCTAAACAGGGCCCACCCTGGTTGCATATGAATGGGAGACTTGATGTGTAAGCACTGTTAGATATACCCCACAGGGGATGGTGCCACTCTGGGATGAGCAGAAGGTTCCAGGTTCCCTCCCTGGCTTCTCCAAGAGAGGGCTGAGAGAGATTCCTGCCTGCAACCTTGGAGAAGCTGCTGCCAGTCTGTGAAGACAATACTGAGCTAGATAGACCAATGGTCTGACTCAGTATATGGCAGTATGCTATGTTCCTATGTTCCTAGGATGGCTCACGTCCTAACTCTCCCTCTCCATACCCCCTCTCTGCGGTGTCACCAGAGAGGGAGGACCCTGCCTCGCCACTACTGCAGCCAGGACAGACTGTGATGCCAGCCCAACCCACCGTTCCAGCTTCACCCTCGCAGTTGGAGGAACCAGCCACCTTGCCTCCAGGCCCACGCAAGCCCATGACTAATGCTGAGTGCTTGGCCCAGCTGCACAACAGGAGGCATATAGAGAGGCTCCAGCTGGCCAAGGACCTGGTGTCACAGCATGTCGAGGCCTCCTAGGCCACCTGTGAAGTGCGGCACAAGTTAGACATGGCAGCATGTCTTTGAGGAGGACAGGTGGGTCTTTGAAGAAGCTAGGGACTGGACCGTGTGTGCCTACAAGTATACCATGAGGGAGGTAGTGGGTGCCTTGGAGAAGCCCTAAACAGGTCTCCATGCAGGGTCCAGGTCTGCCATCCCTGTGGCCATAGCAGCGCAGCAGGCTTCCATCCCTGCGTACTGAGGGCTTTTCCCCACCTCAAGCTCCTCTCTGGAAGACACCCCAGGCTGGTGAGCAACTGTGGGAAGGGCCATCAGGTGCGCCCCTTCTGCCTCCACCATGCAAGGCCCTGACCAAGACAAAATACAAGCAGAACACACCACCCCAGACCAGGAGCCTTGCAGGCTCTCCACCAATGCCTGCATCACTCCCACCCTCTCCTCCCCTCAGAAGAAGAAGCCCGCAGTGGTAGGGGTCCCGCACTGGCACACTCATGCTTGGGGCACACTGGAAGGAAGGGCAAAATAGGGGAGACAGAGGGAGCTGGCCATGCAGAGGCCATTGCTCCCAAAGGGCAGGGTAAGGAAGGGATTCAGAAGAGACGCCCCCCCCCCCACCCAGTCCTCCTCCAAAAACTAGGTTTGCCAGAGTCAGTTTGTCTGACTACATGCCTCAGTGCAGCAAGTTGCAAAGCAGAAGGCATTGTTGATACCAAATTCTAATGCCTTGTTTGTAAAAATGTAGTTGTAACCCCCCAACCCACACAAGTTTGCTCACCCCAAAACCACAAGCTTTCAAGCCAGCACTTAGCTCATGTTTTTATGCCCACACACCCAGGTCTGACAGCTCTAAAAGTTAGCTTTTCTCCTCTACCTGGTCTGCAAAAAGGCTTTTGTCTTTGAGGGTCTCTCAATAAATCTGTTTTTTTGTTTGTTTGTTTTACAGACGTGTGTTGATTTTCTTCACTAAATCTCTCTGATCATTTCCCTGTGTCCAAAGGGATAGGGTTGTGGGAGGTGGGAAGCACCTCAATTAAGGGGGTCCATATGCCCTTTACTTCATGCGAGTTCTTTTAGGGTGCTCCAGAAGGAATCCATGAAGGATGAGGAAACCTGCTAAGAGCTTCCTAGGGTGTTTAAAGGCTCACATTGCAAGGAGGGATATCAAAGTCCTTAGTGCTTGGTGTGTGTGGGGTGGGGCAGAGGCCCAATCAATTGCAGGGAAATTGGGTTTTGAAGAAAAAACAAAACAGAAAGCATTTCTTCAAGGGGGCCAGAAACTCAGCATCCCCTGGTGTCCCATTGGCATCAAGCCCGAGTGGGGGATAAGCCCAGCATAGAACCAGCTTTCCCAAACTATGCCCCTTGTGGGCAACTCGGATCTGAAACCCCCTCCCTGAAACCTACCCCTCTGTTCCCACTGGTGTGAAAGCCAGGTGAGTGCTCTCTACTGCCCCCCGCCCATCCCCCAGATGTCCCGTGAGGCCAGTTGGCATGTGCAATCCAAGTTCCCACACAGGGCATCTATCCACTATCGCACGACTTCCCTTGCTGCAAGAGAGGACACTGTTGCAGGCACAGGACTCAGCTTCACAGTACATGCCACCATGCAGATGGTCCTCAGCACCACGGAGGAGGAAGCAACACACAGGGCCCAGCAGAGGTGATGTGCAGGGCTTGGGGGCCCATAGTGCAGTGGCTGCCCATGTGGAGGCTGCAAGGTTCTTAGGGATCTCCATGAGATTCGAGGGGCTTATTGCACATTCAAAGATCGCTGTCAAAGCTGGACAGAGTCTCTTGGGCTGTCTAGGCTCTGCTGTCTAGGAGATGGGGGTTGCCTAGGTATGACAGCATGTGGAGGTTGATGGAGGACGGTGACAAGTGTGATGGCAAGTGCTTTGGGGGCAGCTTCAGGATGTCCTGGGCCACCTTCGATTATCTGGCAAGCAAGATGGAGCCCATTCTCCACCAGCAGGGCACAGTGATATGCTGGGCTATCTCTGTGTGGAGGAGGGTTGCCATTAGGGGTGTGTAAGCTGGCTCAGAATTGAGCTGGCTTGGCTTGAAATCTCTAACCAAACTGGCCCCATAAAGAACGAGGCAGGTCTAAGTCTGAGCCAAGCCCGGTTCAATCGAGACAGCTCGGATGTGGTTTCATGGTGGGTGAGTGCTGGTGGCCGTTTTGTTACGCATGTCACTTTCCCCTATTGGCTTTCCTGCCCTGATTGGCCAGCTGTGTCCACTGCTCTGGATGGCTCGCCATCATGCCACTCCGAGTCATTGTTGTTGCAATTGTGACCCCATTGGTGTGGGGGGGGGGTAGTTATTCCTGCGTTTTTTTCCTGCTATAGGGAATAATGGGGATTTGAAGCAGGGAATCCCTACCTATAGGTAATTCCTATGAAGAAGTTATATCACAACCGAGAATCTTGGGCCAGATTCACCGTTCCACCTGTGCAATACGGAGCAGTTCAATCGAACCATTACTCCAGCTGAGGGACCCAGCTCGAGCCCGGTTCGAACTCGAACTGAACTTGGAAAACCAGTTTTGTGCACACCTCTAGTTGCCATAACCATTTACAAGCTGACCTCCAACTTGAACTACCTGACTTTGAGCAACCTGTTTTCAGTTGGCAAATCATCAGGGATGTGATAAGCCTGCTGGTGGAGCTCTTCATGGATGCTGTGATCCATGTGGGTGACCCAAAGGAGGTGATGGTGGGCTTTGAGGAGAATGGGTTCACAGTCATCCTGGGCTGTAGAGAAGAGACACACGTTGAGATTCTAGGGGCCCCTTGACAGCATTTGAGTACTCTGGGCATAAGCACTCATGCTATGCGGCGCAGTACAAGGAGCTAGGTAAATACAACTGTGCCCATCTGTGACCACAAGCCCCCATGAGTATGTGCCCCTATGCTGCCAAGTATTAGCCCCATGATCCACTGTTCTGCTGCAAATTTATTAAGACAAAATAGCTGGAAGTAGTGTGAGGAAAGGGTTAAGCTGTCATCGGCCCAAGGAAGCCGGAGCGAACTGAATGCGAATAGAGTTCCCAAATCTGGGTGGCCTAATTTGCATATTGTCCCGGAACTAGTTTGGTGGGCTGTGGTGTGACAAACATCTGTAGCATGATTTACAGTTTCAAATTCTCAAACTTGTTTCATGTTACCTATGAAAGTAATGGGCCTTAGGGAGGGCAGCAGATCAGGCATTATAGCTCCATGTTGCCTTTGTTCCTCGATCCAAACACAGTAAGGAATTTAGACATTGAATACTACTGGTGTAAGACAAGAGAGTCAGAGACATGTAACTCTGACTAGCTGCTTCTGATTGAACTTCACCAAGCATGTATGTATGTGTGTGTGTGTGTGTGTGTGTGTGTGTGTGTTTTGGCACTTTTTATACACTGAGCTAATGGAGTGTAGGACAATCAGCAACAAAGGCAATCTGTCTGAGCTATGGGGCAGGGTAGAAATACTATTGATGCATTCTGTCTTTCTCCCCCACCCCGCCATATTCTAGAACAGCTACAGTATCCTTTAGTAATATGATAGTGGCATAGTGGCATGTGTTTTTCATCTGTGGTTTTTGAGCTCGCTAATAATTTACTTCTTTATTCATCCTAGGAGAAACTGCTGCCAGTCTGTGAAGACAATACTGAGCTAGATAGACCAATGGTCTGACTCAGTATATGGCAGCTTCCTATGTTCCTATATTTTTATACCACCTGATATGCACATCTCTAGACAGTGTTCAAAAGATTTTAAAGTCAACACAGATTAAAATATATGACAATAAAAACAATAGCAATGAACAGTTATCAAAACAAAGGATTAAAATTAATTCTAATTAAAAGCATGCGAGAACAGGAGAGTCTTGAGGGTCTTCCTGAAAACAGAGAAGGAGATGCTCTTATTTCAGCAGAGAGCATAGTCCAAAGCCCTGGGGCAGCCACAGAAAAGGCCTAGTTCTGATTCACCACCAAACAAGTTGGTGGCAACCCTAACTAGACCTCTCCAGAAGATCTCAATAAGCGGCAGAATTTATGACAAAGGAGGCGCTCTTTTAAATAGCCTAGACCTAAGCCATTAAGGGCTTTATAGGGAATAACTAGCACTTTGTATTTCACCTGGAAACATATCAGCAGCTAGTGAAGTTCTTTCAAAACCGGTGTTATGTGGTTCCTTCGTGTTGTGCCAGAGAACAAACTGGCTGCTGCAGTCTGTACCAATTGTAGTTTCTGGACTAAATACAGAGGCAGCCCCACATAGAGTGCATTACAGTAGTCCAGCCTGGAGGTTACCAGCGTGTGTACCACTGTTTTAAGATCATCCACCTCAAGAAATGGATGTAGCTGACATATCAGCTGAAGCTAATAAAAAGCCTCTGCCTCAACCTGGCCTCTGCCTCAGCCTGAGAAACCAGAGAGAGCTTTGGGTCCAGGAGCACTCCAGGCAGCATTTAGAAAATGGAAGGCTACCTTTTTAGTTAATAATAGTTTCCTGCACATGATTAGAGTGATATTGTCACTGGCACTATGAGTAATACATAATTGCTTGATTGTTGCTTCTTTACTGTGAGAATAATCTTGTAGCCATTCCGTTGTTGAAGCAACAGATGGATGGCAAGTGTTCCTTATTGACACGTTGCAAGGTGAACACTGACACAATCAATAAAGCAGAATACTTAACATCACATTCCGCTCTATGCAGCCATTCCAAGTTTAACAATGTTATGACATTTGTGTAGTTAAAAATACTCATTTCATGTCCCCATCTCCATTTCTAAAATGAAAGAATTCATTAGTTTTATCATCTCCCCCATACAAAATACTAAAGCAATTACTGTGGTTGTTTTTCCTACAAAATAAATTACCTGTCAAATTTTATTTCAAAAATAAAACACCATATTTAATTAATGCTATCATTAATTTTTTAAAAAATTAAACTAATTTCAATCCCTTGAACTTATTTCTATCCCACACTAGCAAAATGCCTGTCACTGTGACAGGTGCTATATTTTTGGAGGGAGAGCCCATACATTGCAAGGACATTTTGAGGGTGCAGCATGTTTATGTGGGCTCAGCTTGGAGACAGATTGCACCCAGCTGTGATATTCCTGTCTGTGGTAACCAGACCAGCCAGTGACAGAAGTAGACAGCAGGTTTTGTGTATGCTTGGAACTGAAATATCTCCAAAATTAATTTCCAAAATTGAATTTCAGAAGAAAGTAAGGAGGTATACTTGAGAATTCCATGGGCATAGTGTCTAAACATGTTTCCTACCCTTGGGAACCTCCAGTGTCTGTGGTTATGAGGAGCTGGTTTAGAGCTCTGTCATATATGTTCCAGAATATTTAGGGCCAGATAAGATAACCCATTCCTCTGACCTGGTCCATTGTATGAAAGAGAACAAGAGCATGACTGGCCTCTATTCTCAGACAGTGTTCTTTCCATGGCCGTAGCGTCCATTGGACTAGGGGGGACAAATAATGCCTGGAGGGTCAGGGGGCACACAAGGTTCGGGGTGCACCCTGCCGCCGTCGCCCCAGCGGACAAGGATGGCAGCTACCCCACACCTGGCTCCACGCCATTGAGCTAGCCCTGCTGCTGGCGGTGGCGGCCACCATGCAGATTCCATTCTACACCAAGCCTCAGCAGCTGCAGGAACAAGACCGGGAAAGGCGGCTGCAGGAACAGCCCTGAGCAAAAAGTGAGTTGAAACAGGGAGGGGAAGGCTTGGGTGGGTTAAGTTGGTTGCCCTGCCACTTTGCATCTGATGTCAGATGCAGGGGGAGTGGCTAGGGGTGCTGGGGCATGCACACGCTTTGCACGTGCAATGGAGGCCCCCTGCCTGCACTTTGTTCCTCAACCCCCGGGAAGCTTCTTACACCCCTGGTGCCCTCCCCACCTCCACCATCCCTGCAGGCCCAGGCAAAGACAGAATGTCTAGAATGCTGCCTATACATGCATAATCCACTGAACCTAGATTGAAATTGTGTGGCTGAGTGCCATAATCAACCACATCATTTTTGCCTATACACATTGGATGATATTATGTAGGTGGTACTCAAACATTCCACTGCCTCCAGCAAGCCATCTATACATACGTGAATTATTTCTGTTCATGAAATCCAATAAGTGATATATGGTGAATGGGAGATAATTCTCCTTATGATTTGACAGCAAAGAACATTTTTTAAAAGTAGGTACAGAATATTTTCATCCATCCATCCATCCATCCATCCATCCATCCATCCATCCATCCATCCATCCATCCATTTATTTATTTATAAAAATCAATCTATTTTCTACAAGTTGATTAAAGGTATGGCAGGGAGGGCAGCACAATGCACAACCAGCTTCAGCTGCAACTGGGAACAATAGGTTTTCCACTATCTTTATTCTCAGCAGAAGATTGTGCATCTGAACAAAACAGAGTGAGTGTGGTTTCCTCCGTAGGCTTGTTGCTCAAATGACATGTATCTCAATGATCTCTGAATAAGTTGTACCTTATTGGTATCAAGTCCAGTTCTCCTTAAAGTTGCAAACCTGTGTCTGGCTGTACCACTTCACACTACAAATGAGGTTTCACATTACTGAATGCACAGAATTTCTGCATCTAGAATACTAGCATGATAGGGAGCACTCTAGGCTAGAACCCTCCTCCATGGTATTTAGGCTTTCTATGTTGATTCTTCTCAATCTCACGTAACACTAGAACCAGGGATCATCCCTTTAAAATTGATTGCCAGGAAATTTAGGACCAACAAACGGAAGTACTTTTTCACACAACGCATAATCAACTTGTAGAATTCTCTGCCACAAGATGTGGTGACAGCCAACAACCTGGATGGCTTTAAGAGGGATTTGGATAACTTCATGGAGAAGAGGTCTATCAATGGCTACTAGTCGGAGGGCTATAGGCCACCTCCAGCCTGAAAGGCAGGATGCCTCTGAGTACCAGTTGCAGGGAAGTAACAACAGGAGAGAGGGCATGCCCTCAACTCCTGCCTGTAGGCTTCCAGTGGCATCTGGTGGACCACTATGTGAAACAGGATGCTGGACTAGATGGGCCTTGGGCCTGATCCAGCAGGGCTGTTCTTCTATTTTTATAAGGGATTCTTTTCAGTTATGTGAGCCCTTACCTGTACTCTGAAATGGTATAACCCAATTATAGATCTACACTGCTATGTGAACTGCACTCCCTCCCTCCTTGTGCAGGATCTGAGATACGGAGGTCATTCACACAGTCAAAAACTGTGTTCTACCTGGTTTTGGGATCTGTGTGTGCTCCCAGTTTTCATTGTGTGGAAGCAGGTTTTCTTCCTACCTTGTTCCACCCAATCCCTTCTACCCAGGTTTTCCTCTTACCTCACTTCCACATAACTGAAAATTGGGAGCACACACAGCTTTCAAATCCAGGTAGAACACAGTTTTTGATTGTGTGAATGACCTCAGTGTCTCCCTTAATTGCAGGAAGGATGCATGCATCAGAGTACATCATCATGCATGCATACAGAGTCAGGGATGTGCATGAATTGATTGTTTTGATTTAATTTATACCCAAATTGAATCATCTCTGATTTGTTTTGGATCCGAATATGCCCCACCGCCCGCCCGCCCGCCCGCGCGCACACACACACACACACACGATTAACCCCAGATTCAATTTGGTTCTGAATCAATCCAAATACAAATACAAATCAATTTGGGGCAAAAAGGGGGTTCTGGTGGCAAAAGAGTGGGGTGGGTAGTAGTTCCCAATGGGTGGAAGCTACCACCCAAATTTCAAGGAAATTGGGCAAAGGGGTGATATTTAACAAAATTCTGAACTTTGCGCATCTTTACGCTTTCCCCCATAGGGAATAATGGGGATTCAAGCAGCCCCATAACTCCATGTGGAGGGAACCAGGATGGCATAGAGTGGGTTGTGGTGGGTGATAGTGCCCAATGGGTGGAAGGAAGCTACCACCCAAATTTCAAAGAAATTGGGCAAAGGGGTGATTATGAATAAATTTCTGGTATGTGTGTCCTTAAGCTTTTTTCCATAGGCCCATAACTCTGTGTGGGTAGCACCAGGGTGACCCAGAGCAGGTGGCTGTGGGTGGTAGTGCCCAATGGGTGGAAGGAAGCTACCATCCAAATTTCAAATAAATTGGCCCAAATTGTGATTTTTAACAATTATCTTTAAGCTTTTTGCAATAGGGAGTGAAGGGGATTTCAGCAGCCCCATGACTCCATGTGGGGGGCACCAGGGTGGCCCAGAGCAGGTTGTGGTATAGAATATATGGGTTGCAAACAACCCCCAAAACCACAAGCCCATGGGGCACTGGGTTTTGTTGTTACAAAATCCATTATTTTGTTGGCAGTGGATTCTCTGGTCATTCATCATTTTGCACCAAAGATGATGAATGAACAAAGATTAAGAAAGATATTCATTCATCATCTTTGGTGCAAAATGATGAATGAACTAAGAATCCACTATCATTTTGCACCAAAAAATCCACTCTCAGAACACCTCAAGAATTGAAAATAACAACAAAATCCATTACTCAGTGGGCTTGTGGTTTTGGGGGTGGTTGGCACCCTATGTGCACTGCTCTGGGCCACCCTGGTGCCCCCCTGGAGTTAGGGGCTGCTGAAATCCCCATTATTCCCTATGGGGAATAAAGCTTAAAGATGCACAAACTTCAAAAATGTGTTTAAAATCATCCCTTTGCCCCATTTCTTTGAAATCTGGGTGGTAGATTCCGCCCATTGGACACTACCACCCAACCCACTGTGACCACAAAATAGAGGTCCAAATCTCTGAATTTTTTCAGGTCCGTATCTGGGTGATTTGTTTTGTACTCGAATCTGGGCAATTAAGCACAGGGACATTTGTTCTGTCTACAAATCACCAGAATCAGCTAGATTTGGGTACAAATCATTTTGTACTCGAATCGATCTGCACAGCCCTAATACAGAGTACATGCAGCCTGTTATCAGAGTGACTGGCTGAATCGCTTCATGCAGCCCATCCTACCAATAGCTAGCATGGCTACATTGATATGCAGCAGTCACAGCTTCCCTTGACCACCCCAACATAATGGCAGTCAGAGGTACACTGACATGGAGGCAGTTTTGTGATTTTGGGGAGACTGGCCCACTAAGCCTTTCTAAGGAGATATGTAGTCATCCCCCCAAAAATCACTCAGCCATTTGAGTCCAAGCTTAGTGATTTTACACTTCATAAAACCAACCATATCAGGCTGAAATGAAGTTCTAAAGCATGAGGGCGTTTTCAGACAGATGCCTTCCATTGCACTCCAGCTGACCTGGAATTGACTTGGGTCTGCAGTTCTTGGAAGACTGGCTAATAACGGCTAATTACCTGTTTTATGTGAACCGTACCCTCAGGATTTTGACTATTGGGCTTTAACACTGACTTTTTGACCCAGACAGATGAGAGCCATATGAATTCATCCTCAGGGACTATCAGTTTCAGAAACTTAAATTCCCTTGGTCTGTGGACCAGAAATAGTCTATGATTGTATTTGATCAAAGATCGCAGTAAACTGAACTGAACTGAATAGTCTATGATTTCCAAAAATATGATGGCAATTTAGTATGATCTTGGTTCAATACTTTCCCTGTTTTGGATTTTTTGAATTCCTAGCATGATTTATTTTCTAGATAATCATTTTCTAGATAAATGACTTGATGGCATTTCCCACCTCCACCCTGCCAAGAAATAAGAAAAGTTAAAGCAATGCTATGGTAATCTCTGGCGAGTGATTGACAACAGTGCACTCCCAGTCCTACTGCTGATTAACAAACTACATTAACAAGCTGCTGAGTTTTGACTTGCTTTTAAGACACTTGCAGAACACCTATACAAATCTGGAACATGTAATGTAGCTCTTGGAAGAGCAGGAATGTTTTGTTGGCTGGAAGACAGAGGGTTTGCTTCAGTTCACCTGGTGAATTGTGTGTGATCCCTGAAACTTGATTGCTGTTTATACTGTGTTAGGTCATTTGCATCAAGATCAAAAATAGCAATAGCAATAGCAATAGCACTTACATTTATATACCGCTCTATAGCCGAAGCTCTCTAAGCGGTTTACAATGATTTAGCATATTGCCCCCAACATTCTGGGTACTCATTTTACCGACCTCGGAAGGATGGAAGGCTGAGTCAACCTTGAGAAGACATATATATGGATAAATGGCACAGTAAATGCCTGTCCATAACTTAAAAACCAACAATGTAACAAGAGTTAAAGAAAATCTTCATACAGGTAACTGGATAAGCACAATCACTACCTAGCTATTTTCCGTGGAGAATGGACTGACATACCTTCCTGTCAATATTTTTTCCCCATGCCCTGGGGAACATGCACTGACTGGGTTTAGGCTAGAGGATCTCAGCCCAGAAATAGTGAAGCATATAAATTGCATAGTGGAGAGACCAAGGCAAACCTGCTGCAGTTTGCATCAGCCTCCCAACAAGACAGATGCCCTAACCTCCAGACTACATGATCACTCCAACTCTCAAAGAAAGAAAGCTCCTGAGAGTTCCCCCTGAACAGCCTACCAACCTCACTTCCTTGATACTACCCAGCTAACCAAAGAAGTTGTGACAGAAGAGTAGCAACTTTAAAAAAAACCCAATGGCCCCAGGGGATGAAAATCCACCCCCCTGAGGCCAATCAGAGTGAGTGTCAAAATTCCCTTCTTGCCCCCAGAAAGAGCAACCAGCAAAGCCTAAGAGGAGGGGGGGAACTAGAGAGGAAGAGTTGGCACATTTCCCCATCCTAACTCCAACTGAAGGGGTTCAACATGGTCAACCCTTATATGCTGCTCTTTCCTGCCTCTTGCAAGTTCTCAACAGATGGCCTGTCACTAGGCAAAGATGCACATCACTCACCTGGCATACGCCCTCATTGTCTTCCTGCAAATATTCCCCTCCCTGCAATTACCAGGGATAATGCCCCAGTCCATGGAATATCATACCAAATAATGTATGCCTTTTCAAGTTACCTGCTTTCCAAACGCATCTTTGAATGGGATATGAAAGCTGCAAATTCAATTTTTATAAAATACAGCTTGATACAGAAAATGTTCCAGTATGGGACTCCAATGTGAAACTGCTACATTGAAATTCATATGTAGATTGAACATTATCAAACTTAGGCTGAATAGACAGGATCCATTATCTGGATGAAGTTAGCCATGACTATTCACCATTGAAATAAATGAGATAAGTAAGTCATGACTAACTTAAATCCCATTAATTCCAGTGGGACTTAGTACTATTAATTTAGTCTGGATCATGCCCAGCAAGTGGTTAGTTCACTACCGAAAGTAATGGTCCCTTGTTAGTTATTATTAATGTACGGTATTCTTCTTGCTTGGCCTATTCCTTATCAGTGGCCATCTTGTCATATTGCTTTTAGTAAACGTTGAGATACCTTTATCTACCTCATACACTTGAACTACTGACGTGTGACTTCCCCCCACACCTCATAACTGATTTGGTTCTCTGAGTTTTCTCTGTCTGCAGCAAGCTTGCCTTCGGCCCTCACTCTCATTTTCTTCCACTTCACATTCAAACATAAGGAAGGGGATAGAAGTCAGGAAAGGGTTCCTGCAGACAGGAGAAGCCCTGCAGGACTTATTCTTATGTATAGTCAGGAGCATCATTTCCTGCCAGTGTTCGAAAACATCCTGCTTCCCTCACTCTGGAGGGAAACAAACCTCCTTTTCTGGAGGAACTACAGGAACTGAAGGCTTGCCATGGGAGCAGGGCCAGCAGTAAAACTTGGCATCTAAGGCCTCAGAAACCTGGTTTTGCAAGGGGTTCAAAATGGTCAGATGGAACAGGAGCTCGACCAATGGAAAATCCATCTGAGCAAGGGAGGCTCCCCGCTCTGCTAACTAAACTGCTTCCTGAAGGAAGCATGAGTTCCATGGGGCAGGGGGGGACAAAAAACGGATCTTTGGGACACAAGTGAGCAAACAGAAACTTAAAAATAACTGAGCTCTCCAAACCGAGCCTTCTCATTTTGAAAGTATTTCAGAAACTGTGTACAGATTTTTCAAGCAATAACATTCCGTAAACAGGAAAATGCTTTGATACAACTCAAATGACATTTCTGTTCCTAAATGGGTTTTTGTTGAGTACATCGGAGCACGTATGAGCACAGATGTTTGTTCAAGCAAAGTTGATCAAGTGGAAGAGGTGATTGGTCAGAGACCCATTTGAAAACCAGGACCATAAGCTTCCATCATGCTACTGCAAAATGTTTAGCAGAAAGCCTGTATGATGGCTATGCAGTACATAGCAAGCTGCAGTCAAATATGCTCTCTTTACCAGATGCTAAGGACAGGCAGAAGAAAACAATTATAATACTCTAAAGCAAGGGTGTCAAACTCAAATTGTGTGATGGGACTGATTTGATTCCAATGCATCTCCAGGGGGCTGCATCCAACTCATGCCACCTTCTCACACCTGCCTCACACTGCCTTCTTGCATCTGCCTCATGCCTTCTGTCTTCCACCATCTCCACCCTCTTTGTCTCACTCTCCCTACTTTTTACACCAGAATATGCTCAGGAAAAAATGACTGCTTTTTTAGAAGAAATTCTGAACAACATACTTCCCCATGACCTGCAGCTACCAAATTTTGCATGGACAATCCTGCCAGTTAAATTAGCTGAATACACTAACCTTTACATCAGAATATGCTCAGGGGGAGGTTGATTTTTTAAAAAGCCAGCCAGCTCATCTGCTTTCCCTCCCAACCTCCTGGGGCCTGCCTCAGGCAACCTTCATGAAGAACTAAGCAAGCCTCCTCCTCCTCCTCTTCTTCCTCTTCCTCTTCCTCTTCCTCTTCCTCTTTTTCTTCTTCTTCTTCTTCTTCTTCTCAGACTGCCACCACTTCTGAGCACAGTGGGGGCAGGGGAAGAAGCACTATCAAGGAGCACCAAGGTGGGAAGGAGAAGTGCAACGGGGCAGGGGGCAAAGGGTGCCAGGGCAGGAAGAAGCATGGCGAGGGTGGGGATAAAGAGCGCCATGGTAAGGGTTAGGAGTACTGCTGCCAAGGAAGGGAGAAGTGCAGCAGTGGGTGGCGAAACACAGTGGCAGCAGCTTGTTGGGGCCTGGACTGCCAAGCTCTGTGGGCTGCATCCAGGCGAGCAGTTTGGCAGCCCAGAACTGCACTGGTGGCCAATATGTTACAAAGTTCTGGTTATTAATGGCTTGGGTCCAGGCTATTTAAGAGAGCACCTCCTTTGTTATAAACCCTGCCTCCTGTTACAATCTTTTGGATAGGTCTGGTTATGGTTGCCACCGGCTCGTTTGGTGTTGACCCAGGATGGGGCTTTCTCTGAGGCTGCCCCAGGGCTTTGGGATATGCTCCCTGCTGAAATAAGAGCATCTCCTTCTCTGTTTGTTTTCAGGAAGAACTTCAAGACCCTCCTGTTCTCAAAGGCTTTTAATTAGAATTAATTTTAACAGTTTTATTGTTTTTATTGTGTCATGTATTTTTATGTGTGACTTTTAAATATATTTAAATTTTGTATATCGCTTAGAGATGTACATATCAGGCAATATAGAAATTAGATAGATAGATAGATAGATAGATAGATAGATAGAGTGTGTGGAGAAAGTATGTCCCATTTAAATTTTGCCTGGTACTTTGGCCCATGCTGTGGAGAGAGGAGTTTTCTTTCTTTCAATATTGGGCTTTAAGTTAGATTAGATATGTAGTATCCAAGGGAAGGAGTTGTGGTATGCAAGGACAAGACAGTGGAGTGGAGTGGAGTGGAGTGGAATCAGGAATATTAATAGTTCAATGAAATAGATATCATGTACAGAGAGGCAAGTGCAGACTGCTTTTCATTGCTCTTGCTGCTGGATGTTTGTTAGTCACTCCTCCACTCTAGGACTACAAGTAACTCAAGCCCCATTCAAAATCTGGCCTGGATCTAGGAATGGATTAACCCCAAACACCACAAGATACATTACATTTTTAAAATATGAAGAATTCTGGATTTCCTATTATGCCACTAATGCAACCTGCCCATCATTGGTCAAGTCAGTTGTGTATCTCAGCTTATCAACCCAGTTTAGCACCACTCCTCACCAGTTGAAGATCAGCGGGTTTCTCTTTCACACTATCAGTCTGTGAGAGAGATTTGCAAGTGGGAGCAAGTTTGCACTAGAGACATCCAGTATGTGTGCAAAAGTATTTTGTGTGGAGAGGAATGGGGAAGGAACCTCACTGAGGACCAGCTAGCAGATGAAGTCTTGGTGCCATCAGCTCTGATAATGTCAATCATCTGTTAGATGGTAGCCACTGAACTTGGCTGAGATGCTCTCTTTCTCCTGGAAAACTGCTTAAATCCTGGGAGGAGCGTTATGAGCATATTGCCATGTTCTGTGTTCCTAGCTTCCCCAGTAGAAATTATTCACATACTTCCCACTTCCCTTAGTGATGAGAAGTCTAGGATTAGCACTACAGATTTTTGTTCCTTTGGATAAGATAAGAACATCAGAACAGCCCTGCTGGCTCAGGCCCAAGGCCCATCTAGTCCAGCATCCTATTTCACACAGCCCCCCCCCCCCAGATGCCACTGGAAGCCCACAGGCAGCAGTTGAGGGCATGGCCTCACTCCTGCTCCTACTCCCCTGCAACTGCCACTCAGAGCCATCCTGCCTTTCAGGCTGGAGGTGGCCTATAGCCCTCCCACCAGTAGCCCCTGCGAGACTTCTCCTCTATCCAGTGACCCAAAGCCCTCTTAAAGAGATGCTTCTATAGTAGGGGCACAAACCAAACCCACAAAACTGTAACATCTTTGCCCTCGTTTTGCCCTCATTTGGATCACCTATCAATGGCTTAAGATAGAGCTTTCTGCTCCTTGGTTCTCATGCAGCAAACAGGATCCAGTCATCCCTGACTATTAGCAAGCACTTAGCTTGAGAGCTAGTTCCAGGTTGGAGGAGGTCCTTGTCAAATTGTCCTCTGCGGCCACTCTCTTACATGGGAAGTTGAACTAACATTGTTAGTGGGATGAACCTTGGCATTGCGGAGTATATATTTTTCATGCAGTCAGCTCCTTCTGTGGGTTCATCCCTGCCTGTGCCAGCACAGGCAAGCAAAAGAGTTGCACTCTGTCACTTCATTCTTGCATCCCATTTGTCCCATTTGGAACTGGGAACTTTCCACCAGAGGCCTCATCATAGGGACCTCAGGATATAACACCCTATTTGTTAATAGGGTGGACAAGAGGAAGCAATGACAGAGTGACTCCCTTGGCTGAGGGAATTGTCCCATTGTTGCACAAAGATAGGCAGGAAACAACAATGGGACCTTGGCAACTGCTCAAGGGTGCAGCCCTATGATGCTGGCCCTTCTCAGCTTAGCAAACGATGGTCACACAGCAATCCTAACACTATTTACAACCCAAATTTGATAGACCAGAAAAACTGGATTTTATACATCTCAACAGTACTATAAATAGCCCAGTAGACCATGTGTTTTGTTAATGGAACTGTTCCAGGGTGACTGGTGAACACCCCTAACTGCGTTCAGGCTTGTGTGGGGAAATTAGAAAACTAGAATGGAGCAGTCCCATGTCAGAATAATGACAGACAGAAAGTTTGAGATTCATGAATACGATCAGTTTACTGAAGGGGCTAGGTGGAAAAAGAGTGGATTAAGGCAATATTATTCCTACGTAGGAACATAGGAAGCTGCCATATACTGAGTCAGACCACTGGTCCATCTAGCTCAGTATTGTCTACACAGACTGGCAGTGGCTTCTTCAAGGTTGCAGGCAGGAATCTCTCACAGCCCTATCTTGGAGATGCCAGGGAGGGAACTTGGAACCTTCTGCTCTTCCCAGAGTGGCTCCATCCCCTGTGCGGTATATCTTACAGTGCTCATACACTCATACGCTCTCATCTTGAGGCTGAGAGCAGGAATGGTGCAAAGAGCAAGACACGGCCTGGTGTTATGGTGGGTGTCAGTTCACAGCCCACCACAGCGGAAGGCTCCAAGGTGAAGAGATCAAGGGAAGCATGCTGGTTCATAAAACTAGGGCCAGTTATAGCCCAAAATGTGCCCTGGGGCAAAATGCTGACCTCTCCTCTTGCCTGAGGAAGGGAATCCCTGGTCAGAAGCCATTGTCTTTGTTGGTTGTGCTAGTATAAGCTCAATGGTGTGAAAAGGTCAAGAACAACCTATATGTAAATTGACTGAATGGACATGCAATGGCTTAACTGCCAGGTCGAAAAAACCCAGTAAACTGATCAGGTTTTTTTAATGGGCACATTTCCTGAGTTTCTGTTGCCATGAGGAGCGGGTTGGTGTTTGCAGTAGCTTATCTGCTTTCCTGCTGAGATAATTCGTTTAGCTTATTTGAGGCAACCAAGGAAGGGGAGTAACAGGGTCAGTCTCTGGACAGAGAGACCTTGAAGTTAACTCAGAGGCTAACTCAGGTCTGCTTAGACATTCCCAATAGAAGGAAAGCTGCGAGGCTAATCTCCTTTCAATTCACATGATAGTTGGTGAACCTGGGGGCGATTATCCCACTGCTTGCTAAGTGACTGAAGCCCATTTTCCCATGAGATTCTGAGCATGTTAAGAGTGGGAACTACAAGCCTGTAGTCCCAGACATGAGCAGAGAAGCTTCTGGGACCCCCAGAAAGGCAGTGCTGGCAACATTTTGCATGAATATTGCACAAGCTAGCCTACTTTAACCAAAAGCATGGTTTCTGTTGAGAAGACAGCAAATATATTCCTGGAATTCTGGCGAAATGAAACATACGGGGTTAATTTGCTGTCAGTGTTTTAAAAGCAATTATGTCAAAGTTATATAAATAGGAGTAGGAGCTTGAGTTCTTAGACAGGATTGGTAGAGTGGGAAGGAATGTATGGAAGGGCGTGTGACAGAGTGACAGTTAGTGATAGCTGGAGTGACATTTAGGAGGTCAGTTAAAGTGAGAGGGATAGTGGGGCTTACCAGAGAGTGACAGAAGGGATTATACAAGGACACACCACACAGAAGAGGTGTGTGGAAGCAAGGTAGGAAGAAAACCTGGGTAAAAGTGATGGTAAGGAAGCAAGATAGGAGGAAAACCTGGGTAGCTTTTCCTCCTATCTTGCTTCCACACAACTGAAAATTGAGATCACTCACAGCTCCCAAACCTGGGTTGACCGTAGTTCTTGATTATGTAAATGACCTCTATGAGTTAGAAAGTCTGGATCTGGGTGGTTTTTTCTCTTGTTTCATTTCATAAGAAACCTGATGTCAGCTGCTTGTCAGCTTTCAGTACAATAACTGGTATAAATATATATTTGCATGAACAATTTTTAAGAAAGGAATCATTTCCTTCCTTCCTTCCTTCCTTCCTTCCTTCCTTCCTTCCTTCCTTCCTTCCTTCCTTCCTTCCCCCACCTAAGATTTTTATCCCACGCCTCCAGAGCAATAGTGCTCAACACAAAATCAGTAAAACAATCAGTCAACATAATAACATTAATAAAAATAGTAATACCAGTAGTCTGTACGCAAATGTACAAAACCCGCATCCTATGGGATCAGTGATGGTACAAGTATAAGTGGGTGTCATTTGTGGGGGGGTGGGTATTGTTAGATTCTGGTTCCGGGTGGTGATGATCTATAAATCCTGGCATATAAAGGTTATGCGGGATGTGTGTGTGTGTGCAAAATGGCAACCAACCCCTGTAAGCAAATGTACATCCATGGATTCTGTGATGGTACATGTATAAGTGGGGTACCATTCTTTTCATTAGAGCATGGAGAATCTAAAGCATTCTTTTTGTGATATGTAAAACTAGTAAGTGTCTCTGAATGACAAAATGGGGAGCAACAGCATTGGAGGACTGTTCCCTTCCTGCCCTGCTAATGGGTGTCCTGAAGGAATCTGGTTGGCAACTGTGGGAAGAAGGATGCTGGCCTAGATCAGCTGGGCTGATCCAGCTGGGCTCTTCGAATATCAATATCCACCATCACCCATATCCTGAAGCAGTACCGTCTGTTTGCCACTTCATTCCCATCTCATTCTATTACAGGTGCAGATTGGGCCCAGGTCACTGCTGACTGATAAAGAGACAGCTGGAGCTCTGGTTAAGGTGACTCTCCTTCTGTGGGAGTGGCTTGGATATCAATCCTATGTGGACTTGCCTGCAACTGTACCACATATGTTCTTTTTGTGATATGTAAAACTAATACATGTCTCTGAATGACTAAATACATAGCAGTAACTTTTAAGGGGACATAGATGCACAAAATTTTGCTTTATATGTATGTTGTGAAAATTTTGGCTGCCATTTTTGTTTTTCCTCTATAACTTTTATCTGGCAGGGTTTGGAGCCCATCACCATCCAGAACCAGATTCTCCATGCTCTAACAAAAAGAATGGTACCCCACTTATACTTGTACCATCGTGGATCTGATGAACAAACCTTTGCTTACAGGGTTTGCCCACCATTTTGTTTTCCCCCTATAACCTTTATCTGCTAGGGTTTGGAGACCATCACCATCCAGAACCAGACAGTGGCAGAGCCTGACCACCAGCGGCCTGTGTGTGGCCGCGACGGTAGCCCTGCTCACCCTGCCCCCTGAGTCTGATGTCAGACGCGGGGGCCAACCACACCACTGCATCTGATGTCAGATGCAGGGGGCGTGGCCAGGCTCCCAAACAGAGCCCCACTGCTCCATTTGGGAGTGAGTCAGGCTGGCGCAGGTCTGGCCATTTAACTCTCAAAGCCCACTTTGGGAGCTAGACTCGGGCGAGCGCTGCGTTTGTGGCACAGCCCAAAGCGGCTCTTCAGGGAAGAGCTGCTCTGGGCCATGCCACGAATGCAGCACTGGCCATTTAACTCCCGAAGGGGCCTCACGGTTCCTGAAGGGGCCTTGAGGGAGAAGTTAAACTTCTGCTGGCACTGCGTTTGCAGTGCAGCCAGGAGCGGAGCGGAGCCACAAATTCAGTGGCCCTTTAACTCCCAAACGGGGGCCATGCGGCCCCCGCTCGGGAGCTAAACCAGCACCCCTGTGTCTGACATCAGACGCAGGGGGCGTGTTGGGGCCGCAAAGTGCAGCCCCTGATTGAGTGCAGCCCAGGTTCTTTGAACCCATTGGCCCAATGGTGGCTCCACCCCTGGAACTAGATTTGCTATGTTCTAACTAAAATAATGGTACCCCGCTTATACTTGTACCATCATGGATCCCACGGAGGTACATTTGCTTACAGATTAGGAACTAAATTACATTGTCCACTTAAAACCAAAATTTAAAAGTTGATAATTCAAAACCCACCAGAGATAGCTGCAGATAAAACAAAGGCCAAAAAAAAAAAAAAAGTCAGGGCTTCAGTTCTAAGATTGTACCCTTCTGTACACTTGGATTTCTGACACTGGAAGTCCCTTCCCTCACCACTAGAAGGCAGAAAAAATGTGGGACAAGTGGCCCGGTTAGTGTGGTAGCGGCCCTTTAATTACCCACCCAGCACTGGCATGGGGAGGGGTGGCTGGGTGACACAGTGAGGAGCTTTGGAGGCAAGCAGGAAATGACACAGGGCAGCCTGGAAAGCCAGCACAGCTGCTGGGAGGACACATAGGCATCTGGGGATGGCAGGTTCACTCAGAGCTTCTTCCATGGTGGGAGGGCAGGGATTTCCAACATCAGAAATCCAATTGTACCAAAATGCACAGTTCTATTCAGTCCCACTGAGATTGAATTCAGATCACTGGGTTCAGAATCCAGAGTGCTACCTAAACCCTATGGCTAAAGTGACATCATACTACTGAAAAGGTTACCTTGTAGAAGAGAGGAAACTACAAGGGTAGAACCGGGGTAGAGGTGATGGAGAAACATGGTAATCAAGGTTCATGTGAGGTCCACCCGCCCCCACTGGCCCACGCGGTCAGGATGGTGGCAGTGATGAGTTAATTGGGCAAACCTAGCAGTTCTTTAAAGGAAACATCCCAGTAAAAGGACCATCTGATCACCATAGGAATGCTACGAACAGAATAGCTGACATTTCCAGCAATGAGCCTGAAGGGGGTTCTAGAAACGAAAATAAACAAGGTTACTAGCTGAAGAGTATGTATAATTTACAAATACTGGACACAATATACTGGGACTTTCTTATGCACAAATCTCATTGAAGTGAATGGAAACTATTTATTTATTTGCTATATTTCTATCCTGTTCTTTCTCAAAGCAGTATAAATGGTTATATTTATGCTCACAACAACCCTGCAAGGTAGGTTAGACTGAGAGATAAGTGAATGGCCCAGAGTCACCCAGTACGTTTCATGGCTGAATGGGATTTTGAAGTTAGGTCTCCCTAGTCCTATTCTAACTTCCTAATCACTACACCATAATGCTTCATCTTACACAACTCCTATTCATTTCAATGGATCTTGCAAAGAAGAACATAACAGTGGATTGCTTCTATATGTTATTAGTAAACAGTCAAACCACATGTGCATACATTTGCTATTATCAATTCTGCAAGGAGTATGAAATCCTCCTGGAACTTCACCTAGTTTGATTTAAACTTAAATATGGTGAATCATTTTATTTTATCTGCAAATTATGACTCTTTGCTACTGAATCTCTTTGAATATGCTAAAAAAAAAAAATCCTTCTAGTTCCAGAGCAGATAATTGGGGCACCCCACTGTTTACCTTTCCCTACTGTGAGAATTGACTATTCATGCCTGCCCGCTCTCATCTTTTTGTCTTTCAGCGAGTTTATAATCAATGGAAAGATCTTCCTGCTTATGCCTACAACTGAGTATTTTAGGAGCCTTTGGTGGGGAACCTTTTCAAAGGTTTTCAGTAAGTCTAAGTAAGTACCCTCTATTGACTAGATCAGCCTTATCACAGACTTATTGACATTCACCCCTCAAAAATCCAGTATGATTTGTCAAGCATGCTAACCCTTTATAAAATCCATATTGACTCTTCACTAACTTGCCATGTTTATTGATGTTTTCAGCCATTTGGTTTTTTAGCTATAGTCTTTGTCAATTTGCCTAGTTATCAATGTCATGGTCATTGCCCTGTGTCTCACAGAATTCTCTCTGGAGTCCTTGTAAAGGATTGGTGGTACAATAGCTATCTTCCAGTCCACTGCTCACAGAGGCTGATATTTTGTAATAAAACTGATCCCAAGGATATTCATAGATGGTGTTTCAGTGAATTTTTAAGGTTCCGAATTGCTCTGTTTCATTCTCTGTCCAACATGAAACAGCAAAAATGGCTAGTGGGGGAAGAGAAATTCTCATAAGGTTTTGAGTGCGCAGCTCACCATGGTTTGGTGGTGGTGGTGGTCACAGGTGTCATTTCCTTTTTCCATTTTCAGCAATTTGTGCCATGCTCCTGTAAGCAGAAATGGCAGCAGTAGACATGATGTAGTTATTCGGAAGGGAATTCTGGAGGGATGGGGGAGATAGCACCTGCCCACCCATAGGCTGAGAAATTTCTCAGTTTCATGGGCCCAGCTGAGAAATTGCCAGAATTAACCCTCAATTTTCACCTGAGCATACTTGAGGAATTTCAACTTGAGAATATAATGGAGGAAATAGGATATGCATTATAAATATGAGAGGACATGATGGAGCAAGTGGGATGGGCATTTCGGATCAGCTTGTAATCTATCCCTGAGTCAAAAGTACAGCAAAATTATCTCTGAATGCCTATAAATTATTGCCTCATTACCAACATATATATTTTACCTAGGGATGTGTACCGACCGTTTTTTGTGGTTCATTTCAAATTTCCACTGAATTTGAACCAAACCGATGGTCCACAAACTAGTTCAGTCAAACTGATTGAACGGGTCCATTTGATCGAACCGACTTTAACCAGCTTGACCCAGTCTGACCGTCCAAGGGGCTAAACTTGAAAAGGGGAATCTGGTGAGGATTCCCCTTTACAACAACAAAACAAAAAAAATTTAGATACCGCTTTTCAACAAAAGTTTCCAAAGCGGTTCTCATAGAGAAATAATAAATAAATACATACATAAATACATATGGAACATTAATAAGGATATACTTTTAAAGGTGCTCTCTCACCCCCCGCCCCCACAGCTGCCCTTAGAAAGCTTTTCAAGGCAGGATTCCCCTTTGCTTTACTAGCATAGCCCCTCAAATGTTGAACTGGGTCGAACCAGTCTGCAATGGACTTGACTCCATTCGCTTCAGTCATGGACTGGCCCACCTCTCCTGGATGCCAGTTTGAGTTGCAATCTAACTGTCAAACTGGCCTGGTTCATTGTGAACCGGTTTGTTGTGGACTGGTTCATGTACACCGCTAACTATATCCCAAAGCAAGTAGTCATAGTTTGCCTTGAACCAATATACTCATTTGAAGAGGAGTGTTAAGGAGACTAAATGAGCAATGTAGCTAGTAGCTAAGAATGTGATCTTTTAAGTCATTGGTTTAAAATTCCCTTCAGCAAAAACCACTAGTCAGGTAGTTATTATCAAGCAGGAAAGCTATCATCTCTCAGTCTTCATCCCTCACGTGAAGCCTTGGCCCGGACCTGGACATTATGGGTCTCTGCCAACCAGCCTCATAATCAGAAAGTGTCTCCCTAAATAGCCAAGCACTGGTGGCATTCTCCGGGGCCCAACCCTGCTTCCTGTCCTGCCCCAGCCATACTAGCCCAATCCTCAGTATCCCTGGTGACCCATGGGATCGTCCTTCCCAGCCCTCCTCCTCCCTCCTGTCCTGCAGCCCTGCCCCTTCCAGTTGTTTGGGTGGCTGGCTCCTCACTTCCGGGATGGGCCCCCCACTCTGCCTGATACATCCAAGAAACGGGAAGAGCTAGAGAGTATTGGGGAGGGGGAAATGGGCAAGTTGTAGTTGTAGTGATCAGCCTCTCCTCCCTCTAAAGAGTTAACAGGGAGTTAACCCTTGTCTCAACTGACAGACTGGTGAACTCCAGGGCAGCCAATCAGTATACCAGGTGGGTGGGACCTAGAGAGTGGCTGCTGGGAACAGGGGAGTCTCTAAGGAAAATAGCACCCAGGGCAAGCACTGAAATTGCACCCCTGTCCAAACATCTGACACCCATCTTTCAGATAACCTTACCAAAATATCAGGTCAAAAATACAAGCTCAGACACTTTCAGGAGAAACAGGTTGTAAGCAACACACAACATGCATACACACATACAACCACACATGTAGCTCATATGTGCCAATTGCCTTCCCAACGAAATGCAGCACATCTATGTGCTGGGCATGCCTCCATAGAGCTAAGCAGTGAAAGCTCTCTTTAGCAAATGCTCTGCCACCTCAGCACACCTCACTAGAGGTTGCTGCCTCCAAGAAATTCAGGGATAGGTTTTTTCTTTCCAAACAGCCTTTGCCTTAAAAGGAGATGGATGCATTGGGAAATCCTAGGCCCCCAAACAATCTGAAATTATCCAGCAGCTTACAATAGGCTTGGATCCAGCAGCCTGATCAGGAAGAAGGTGGAAGTTGCAACTAGCCACAGAACAGCAAAACAGTGTGATATTCGAATCAGAAAAATGGTGTGTGTGTGTGTGTGTGTGTGTGTGTGTGAGAGAGAGAGAGAGAGAGAGAGAGAGAGAGAGAGAGAGAGAGAGAGAGAGAGAGAGAAATAATTTAAAACAATAATCTACCAATTTTCTGTCTCTGCCACACTGCAAAGGTTTGGTAAAAGGTTGCCCCTGCCCCATCCCCTCAGGTTCCTGGGTCTAAAGGTAAAAACAAAACAAAAAACCCAATTCTATTACACATATTCCATTTCCTATCTGTCGCTGTGACAGATACTAAGGTAGTAAGTGCATATCGCCTGTGATAGTGTGTATTGGATGGAGGGCACCAGCCACCTTCATAGCATTACAACCCTTTCAAAAGTGAGCTCTGTCATAAATGAACCAAGTAGGCAGACAAATATGGTGCCTTGGATAAGTTACACCTCCCTTGTTCAATACAGAGGCAGGCAACAGGCAGACTGGACAGTAAACTTTATGTCTAGTTTATCAAATGCACTAGTCAATCAGAATCACAGCATGACTATTCAATGTGTCTTTTAAAAACAATTGTGTTCAAAGCAAAAAGGGAGTTGCATTGATTGTTTCTAAAAAGACATTCTAAAATATAACTTTTTTAGAAGGCAAGGAAACTTGAGCAAATCTACTTGGGATGCACACAGGCAATAAAAACCCGAGTACAACTCAGCTAAATTGAAGGAAATAATTTGCAGCACGTTAACCACTTATTTCAAAAGAAAAGCCATTTCTCAGTATGATAAGACTGCACAACACAGGGATGGAAATGCATTGCAAATGCAACATTTCTGGGTGTGAATTCTGACAACAGTTGTTGTTGTTGTTTTTAAGCAACACACAAGTTAAAGGCAGGCACTTTCCAAGTTTGAAAGCCCATAAACGTTATAATCAGATTGCTTGACAAATATGCAGATAAAGAAAGAGCTCTGTAGAGAGAATTAAACAGCATGCGAGTGAATATTTCCATTTTATTCCTTGCCTCTCCCCACCACCCTTCAGTTTTGCCAGCTTACAAAGTATTAAACCAACATCGTCCTTTTAAGGGATGCTTTGTCCACTTACTTTTGTGCCATTTATATCTGTTTTTTAAATGCTCGGGTCTCTTGCCAACAACTTTGCATTCTTATGACTCCCTAGATCAGGGGGAAATCTAGACGGATCTCACAGAGGACATTTGAGCATGTGTGGCAACCATTTTTGTTTTCAGCAGCCTTTTTTATTTTAAAAAATGGCCTCTGCACATGATTAAATGGTCCCTGTGAGGTCCTATGCCTTGCCAGGCCTTGTAGAGGCCTTTTGAGCATGTGTGGCAATCTCCAAAATGGCCACCGCTCTGGTCTTTGTAGGCCTTTACAGGCCTGAAAATCAGCCCGGGATGGGCTGCGGCGGTGATCTAAGAGGCTGGCAGGGGAAGGGGGGATATTTGCAGACCCCCCCTCTCTGCAGCCTTTAGGAAGCCCCCCCCCCGAAGGGCTACAGGTAATTTTTTATTTTTTTAAAATAAAAATAAATAATCTATGAATTTGGGAGAGGGTGGGGGCAGCATAGCACTGGCACCCCCACAGTGGCACCTAGGGCACGTGCCCTGGATGCCACCCCTAGTTTCACCTATGGCTGGGAATTCTGGGAACAATTCTGGGTACAAGAAGGGCAGTCTTTGTTGGAGAGAGAATGTGGAAAGGCTTAGTAAGGGGCATGGAGTTTTTGCCAGGATGGAAGTTTCTCACATGGAATAACTGCAGATTCTTGAGAGACAGGATTGCAGGAAGCTTGGTTCTCATCAGATGTCAGGTAGGTTTTCAAGGAAAGGGGAGATTCAGCATAAGGAACAGCTTGTTAGTCAGATTTTGCATTAGAACTGTACATTTCTTTGTGTGCATGCTTTGCATATTCCTGATACTATTCTATTATGGTTTACCTGCAACGTAATTAAAATAAGATACACTAGCCTACACTCAACCCACCTAAGGCATTGCAAAAGACTCTGTAAACTTTTAAGCGTGCCTAAATGCAACCTAAACTGAAGCCTGACAACCTATTTTTGTAACCTACTAAGTATTTTTTAGTGTATTTAGAACACCTAAAAGCCTCAGACAGAAGCAGTCTGTAGTAATTGAATAAAACTGTTTTTTTTTTGTTCTTTTCTTTTTAGAAGCCTCTCAGAGCTGGTTTTTAACCCAAGAAAAAAAGGAGGGCGGAAAAGGGATTTCTCTTGTGCAAAAGCATCCTCAAGTGCTCAGCAGCTATTGGGTTTCTCATGACATCTAAGCCTACACGTGGAAGGTTTTTGTATTTATCCAATAGCAAAACAAAAAGAGTTTTCCCTGGGATTCCACCCCGAGCCCAGGGAGGTTCAAGCTCTGTCATTAAGAGGGGTTGCAGCAGCAGCATTTTAATTTTACTAGAAATATAGATTAGTTTTAGGTGAAGTCTAGCGAGGCAGCTCACCAGGGATGATTCAGTATCCCCACCACCACCACATGAGCTGCTCTGAGACAAATGCTTTAATCAGTTACAGGAGTGAAGAAGAATGGGGTAAAAGGCAAAGGCAAAAGGATAGATAAGGCTGGAGATTTCTCTTCACCTTCACCTTATCTGAGCAGTGAAATATCATGGGTTTTTCACTAGTTATACAGAGGTAATGACTCAATCATACTCACAGTGGCTTTTAAATGATACTGATGTGTAATTTGAAATAATCAAGGTACTTGTCATCCTGAGATCCATTTTCCTTGGAGCTGCTAATGATGACTGTGGTTCAGAGTCTTTTTTAAAAAAATGTTTCTTCTCGCAGTCATTGTTGAAAGCTTCAATTACATACAAAAGAAAGAAGCACAGTGGCAGTGGTGCTAGCCCAGGGTCTGAGGTCAAATTCGTCATTCAGGCACACTGATATCTAACTGGGACACTGCCATCACTGTCAACTGCAGTTCCAGTATTACAAATTTACATCAGTTCAGCTAAGCAAAAAATGTGGCCTGGCAACTTCACTGTACAAGAGATTAATGTGCTTATTTCGCACTATCCTTGAACCTTGCAGTGAAACGTCTAATCCGAAAGAAACCAGAGAAGAAAGATGAATAGTGTGTGAGAGAGAAAAATATAAAATGAGACAGAGAAAACCAAGAAAGGAATAAGTGTGTGCAATTCTCCCCTTTTGTACTTGGGTCACAAACTTAATTTTCTTCTAAGCTTTGAATAGATTTAAACTTCAGTGAGTCTCCCTAGTTATCACAAAATGTTGTCATATTAGAATTCAGTTGATATATTAGCTTGCAGGAAGATGGGGCAACTCTCTCCCTTATGTGCAGATACCAGTATTCAGTCATGAAGTTGTGCACTTTTCACGGTTGCCTGAGCACTGCTTTCTTCATGCATGGACTCTGTTGCTCTCCTGGAACTTTTCCAGACAGCAGATTTTACTGCAGGTTTACTAAGAGGCTTTACTGTGAGTTCAGTTGCCCCCCAAACCCGATGCAAAAAGTGGATTTTTTTTTTTTACTCTGGATATAGATCGAGCTACACTCTGAAGCACAGTGAAAAACCCAAATTGTGTGTGACGTACTGCCTGATAGCTTGCAGGGACTTCGGGGTAAATTTGGCTGATATATGAACAAACGCACCCTCCATTCCATAGGAGATGAGGACTAAAAGCTGGGTGTGAAAAACTTCCTGGAAATATATCTGCCTTTATGGAAACTTGTTTACTCAATAGCAGGTCAATTTCCCATGTGTATTTGCGGGTACGATTTATGCTAAAATAATGATTAATGCTAGAATACTCTTACTTCAGTAGTCATTGAATGGATATTATAGAACAGAAATGCAAAGAGTAGGCGGCAGCAGAGCAGACAGAAGCAGCAGTGTTTTCAGTATCAAAGGTCAGATGCTAAAGGAGGCAAGCAGGAGCTTTGGATGAGGAGAACTTCTTGATAATAGCAATGAACTATAAGAGCAGAAATGCAACAAGTCAAAGTTTCCTCTAAGACACTATGCATGAGAGTCTTCCAGTCCCTGATGAAGTCAGCATTTCAGTTCTTTATTTTCTGTAACTGGAGTGGTATGTGTGTGTGTGGTGGGGCAGGGCTAGCAGCCCCAAATTTTGGGAGCCCATTGAGTCCTTTCCTCCTTGCCAAAGGAACAGGTTCAAAAGAGGACAACAAAGATGGAGAGGAGTCTGGAAACCAAGACCTATGAGGAATGATGGAAGGAGCTGAGTATATTTAGCAATAGCAATAGCACTTACATTTATATACCGCTTTATAGCCGGAGCTCTCTAAGCGGTTTACAATGATTTAGCATATTGCCCCCAACATTCTGGGTACTCATTTTAGCGACCTCGGAAGGATGGAAGGCTGAGTCAACCTTGAGGCCCTGGTCAGGATCGAACTTGTAACCTTCTGGTTACAGGGCGGCACTAAGAGGAGATATAATAACCACCTTCAACTGTCTGAAGGGCTGTCATATAGAAGAAAGACCAGAATGTTCTCTATTGCTCCTGAAGGCAGGACTAAAACCAATGGGCTGAAACGACAAGGAATCCATGTGTAAGCTAGACATTAGGAAGCATTTCCTAACTGTAAAAGCTGTTCAACAGTGGACCAATGGAGGGCTCACCTTCACTGGGGGTTTTCAAACAGACTGGACAGCCATCTGTTAGGGATGCTGTAGCCATTTTCTCCACTGAGTGAAATGGGGGGAGAGGGTTCAACTAGAAGACCTTCAAAGTTCCTTCAAATGCTAAAATTATATGGATCCCAGATGAGCATGTGGTGTGATGTGCTCATGGCCATTACCATCAAATTCACTCCAGCATGCAGGCTACTCCTGCTCTTTGTGAAAAGGGCATGTATTGCTGAGGCATGGGCCCATGGTAAAGGATGGATATCAGCACATATCTGGCTAGGGGTGGTAATGGTAAACTATGGGGAACTTACAATAAGACAAAAAGCTGAATACACTCACTATGTGGCTCTCCTTTCTACGCATAAAATATATTTTGTTTTTACATTATAAATAATGTGACAGTATAAAATATAAATAATCTGACAGTAATAAAACACTGTGCCACTTTTCTTGATGAGAACCAAGCTTCCTGCAATCATTTCTCTCAGGAATCTGTAGTTATTCCATGTGAGAAACCTCCATCCTGGCTTTGACTATGAGGGAGCAAAAACTCCATGCCGGTAAACCAGTAAACAATCTGACAGTAATAAAACACTGTGCCACTTTTCTCTATTACCACAAAATCTAAGTTGTCTTTGTTGTTGTTGTTGTTGTTGTTGTTATTGTTTCTTACATCTGTAGGAAAGATAATAATTTTACCATCTTGTGTTCCATACTGAAGCAAAATGTCCATACTTAGAAACTGAGAGTTTGTGAGTTGACTGGCAAAAGCATGAGCTGGGAAATCCATTGCAAAGAATGTGTAGAAATCTCCTCAAAAATGTCACTCGTCTTAGAGAAATGCATTTGGTTTCTCTTGGAAAATCTCATACTGTATGTTCTTCCCAGGGATATGGAACCTCCACATTAACTCTGAGTTTCCCCTTTGCATGCAATCTGGTCAAATGTGGAAGAGCACTTATGGAGGCAGGGGAGAGCAATGAAAACAGTTTAGCACCCCATTCCCTGCTTGGGAAATCCCTGTCTATGAGGATAAAGCTTCTTTCTGGTCATCTTTCATAGTCTTCAGAACACTGCTCTGCATATCAGCTATTATTTTAGATTTGATAGAAACTGGAGTAGGGAAAACACACAATGAAGGAATGGATAATTAAAGCAAGGTTGAAAGCCTGTTCTTGGATATATTTAAAATTAAGTTTGTTTTGAGAGGACTTTGTAGTCACTTTTTTGACATAATGATATGTGTTCTGAAACACAGAGAAGCTATTCTGATGATCAATAGAAAGCAGGCTAAGGGAGCCTAGCCCACTTCTTGGTGATTGTAGGAACCACCGGGCTCACAGGCGAGCCTGGTGGTTCCAAGGCAGCTAGCCCACCTAATTCCCCCTCCCCTTAAATGAGAGTAACAGAGTGAGCTCTCTGTTAAACTCATTTTTCTGCTTGTGTGCTGCCACTGCCTCCCGGCCTTGGGCTACAAGCAGCCTCCCGAGCTCAGGGGTCCCCCAGAATGCCCCGCACGCTCACACAGGGCATCCTGGGACTTCTGGGGGCCAAGCTGACAGAGACAGTAGTTGTGTGGGCAGCTGATCTGACCACCCAGGGATGCAGGCCTGATCATCTGTGGGGCGAGCGTGCTAAGCCCACCCTCCCCACAGAGCCTGGTAAGGCATGTGAAATGCCTCAATGTCTAAACTATTCAAATGGCATTCCTCACTAGAGATAGGAGTGAAATTTTCAATATCCTGTCTCAGTATACACTTTTTACCCTAGTTTGTGATGATTGGATATATCATGAGGCAGGCTGCTTTCCCCACTACAAATTGTTTTGTGGCTCAGAGTGTAAAATGAGTTCTAGTGCCTGTGCATCTTAGATCAGCAGCTCAAAAGCAGCTGGTCTGCAGGTGCATATTCAGAAGTGGTTTATTTAGCAGGTGTAGCTGGTGGGGTTTCAGGATAGGGCTTTCCCAGCAGTTGCACTCAGATTATGGAGCTCCCTCTTTCAGGAAGCCACCAGGCCCCCTTGACTGCTGTCTTTAGAATATAAGCTATAGCCTTAATCTGTTCTACCAGACTGATATTGTCGCAATCACATGCAAAGGGGGCATGGCCTGGGCTGCTGAGAGCCCAAACAAGCTCTCAGCTCGTCCTTTCAGGCAGCATCAGCTGCCTGATAGGATGTTTCCCCCTTTCTCTCCCTCCAGAGAGGGAGAGGAAGGGGGAAATGTTGTATTGGGCAGTCTGCGCTGCCTGAAATAACTAGCAGATAGTTTACCCAGGCTCTCAGTGGCCTGGGTGTAGGAGGGCAGAGTTCACTCCTTTGGAGCCCGAGCCATGCCCCCTGGGGCAAAAGCCTGGAAAATCGGGGGTCGGGTGGCCAGTGGCACGGGGGGTAGGGCTGGTGGCTGCTGGCCACAGACAGGCAGTGATTCTCAGTCTCAAGGAGGTGAAAAAAGAATTCTTCTCAGGATTCAACAAAAGAACTTTAAAAAACCCAATGCAGCAGAGATAAATTCTAATCCATTCCCAGGCTGGTATCCACACTAGCCACTTGCCAGCAGGGGCAGGCAGGCAGGTTAGGCAGGTTGGGCTCAGACTGGCAAAGCAGAAGGCAATTAAATCATAACAGACCAAAAAAGTGGGGGGATACAAAATACATTACAGAACAATTTAAATGACATTGGTTTAAAATCAATTAAAACCAGGGGTTATTTTTTTTTGTTTTTTTTTTTAGTTAAAATGTCTGAGTCTAAAAGACCAAAGTGATGAAGCCTGGTGAACCTCACTGAAGATGTTATTCCATAAATGGGGTGCAACCACCACAAAGGCCTTCTCCCTAATAGCCACCCACCTCACCTCATTTGGCAGGGGCACTCGGAGCAGGACCTCCGAAGAAGATCTTAATATCCAGGTTGGGACATATGGAGCAAGGCGCTCTCTCAAGTAACCTGGTCCCAAGCCATTTAGTACTTTAAAAGTTAAAACTAGCACTTTGAATTGGGCCTGGAAATGGACTGGAAGCCAGTGCAGCTGATGAAACACTGGCATAATATGCTCAAAATATCCAGTCCCACTTAATAATTTTGCAGCCCTATTTTGTACCAGCTGCAGTTTCTGGACCATTTTCAAAAAGCAGCCCTACATACAATGCATTGCAGTAATCTCAGCGAGAGGTTACCAGAGCATGTGTGACTGTGACCAAGCTATCTCTGTCTAGGTAAGGTTGCAGTTGGCATATAAGCTGAAGCTGCTAAAAGGCTCTGCAAACCACAGAGGCCACTTGAGCCTCTAGTGACAGTGATCAATGATCACCCCCAAACTGTGAACCTGGCTCTTCAAGGGGAGTGCAAACCCATCTAGAACAGGATGAACATCATTCACCTGGGCAGAGGAACCACCGACCAGCAATACTTCTGTCTTGTCTGGACTGAGTCTCAATTTGTTTACCCTCATCCAATCTGCATCAAGGCACCAATTCAGGACAGTCACCACCTCACCTGCATCTGGTAAAAAGGAGAGATACAACTGAGTGTCATCCACATACTGATGACACATCAGGCCAAATCTCTGAATGACCTCTCCCAGCGGTTTCATGTAGATGTTAAATAGCATAGGGGAAAGAATAGAACCCTGCAGAACCCCAAAGCAAAACTGTCAAGGGGCTGAGCAGTGATCCCCCAGCACCACCTCTTGGGAACGGACTTCGTGATAGGAGCGTAACCCGCTCCAAGCAGTGCCTCCCACACTCAACTCGGCCGGCCTATCCAAAATGTCAATGAGATCAAAAGCTACTGAGAGATCCAACAGAATTAACAGGGCTGTACTACCCCTGTATCTCTCTCTGCACAGGTCATCCCACAGGATGACCAAAGCCGTTTCTGTTCCAAAGCCAGGCCTGAAGTCTGATTGAAATGTTTCTAGATAGCCCATTTCCTCTGAGTTTGTCTGGAGCAGGTCAGCCACTACACTCTCAAGCACCTTCCTCAGGAAGGGAATATTGGCCACAGGCCTATAGTTCTTTACATCCTCTGGGTCCAGACTGCGTTTCTTTAGGAGTGGTTAAATAGTAGCTTCCTTCAATTTGGCTGGGACCATTCCCTCTCTCAGTGAGGCATATAGAACCTGCTGGACCCAGCTAAAAAATCCCTCCCTACTAGATTTAATAAGGCATGAAGGGCAAGGGTCAAGCATGCATGTTTTGGGGCAAACTTGACTGAACACCTTGTCCACATCCTAGGGAACCAATAACTGAAACTCCTCCAGTAAGACTAAACCAGATGCAGAAGCGTATCTAGGGAAAATAGCGCCTAGGGCAAACACTGAAATTGTGCCCCCTGTCCAAACATCTGACACCCATCTTTCAGATAACTTTACCATAATATCAGCTGAAAAATACAAGTCAAGCTTGTTAATCTTTTAATATTTCAAAAACTATTTAGCAGTGGACATAGCCAGACCAAAAAATGCTGGAGAACTACAAATTTCAGTATGCTGGGGCTCATGAAATACCCAAATACTATTTGGAGGTGTACTTGGGAAACTAAACAGAAGTGCCTGTCTAATTCTCTACTATGTATTGTAGCATCACCATTACATAAGTTTAAAAAATCAATGGAGAATTTGACTTTTCCCAGATACTCTGAAAATAATTAAAGGATATGCAGAGTAAACTGTGACACTTTTTGGAATATATTCTAGTTTTTCAGAAAGACAGTTGAAATGAGAGAAAGAGAGCAAGAAACTCCCAGTGGGCCTTAATACTATGGATTTCACAGTGATTCAAAGACAAACTCACCATTAATAACCATATTATTAAGACATCACATTTAATTCATTTATCACAAGAAGCAAAGTAAGAGCAAATGAATACAATCCTAGCTCATAAACTTCAGCTCATTATTCACAAGCCCTGATTCTTTGTACATAGTGCCAATCTGAATATGTGTGCCATAGTGCCAATCTGACTATGTGTACAATGTCTTATATTATATTAACTGTTTTTTTTTAACCTATAGCCCCTTCAGGGGGCTTCCTAAAGGCTGTGCAGGGTCTGCCCTCCCCCCGCTGGCCTCTAGGGCCTCTCAGGGACCATTTGAGCATGTGCGGTGGCCATTTTTAAAACTAATCTTTTTTTAAAAGAATGGCCGCTGAAAACAATATGGCCACCGTGCATGCTCAAATGACCTCTGCAAGGCCTGGCATGGCCTAGGGCCTCACAGAGGCCATCTGAGCATGCACGGTGGCCATTTTGTTTTCAGCAGCCTTTTTTTTTTTTTTTAAATTAATTTTAAAAAATGGTGCCCCCCTTCAAGTGGTGCCCGGGGCACGTGCCCTGCCTGCCCTACCCTAGATACACCCATGACCAGATGTTACTCTGCAGACCTCTCCCAATTATCCTGAATCAGCCGTAGATTCCAATTCTTGGAGAATGTGAACAACCAGCTGAGCCTATTCAAGAATCATGTTCACATATTATACTACCTTTCTAGTCTATTGCACAAAATATTTCATTTTATTGCATGCCTAAATGGTGCTTCTGTGTGTGTTGAACTATTACAATATCAAGCGTAATGCTAATATATTTACATTCTTAACATTTTATGTTGCATATAACTTAATTTGAGTTCTCAGAATGGCTTCCCATGCAGGGGTGTGTGTGTGTGTGTGTCTGTCTGTCTCTGTGTGTGTGTGTGTGTGTATTTAGAATTACTAAGATGTCAAGAGAGCATACATTGTTCATACTTTTATTTCCTCTTTCTACTTTGTTCTTGCTTGCTTTTCTCACCAGCGGTTGTCTGTTGAAGAAGGCAGGTTACTGACTATGCGCATATAATCTAATACATACAGATTTGAATAATAGAAGACTTGCTTCATTTGTTAAGAGCAACTGCCTTAGAACTTAATCATCCTAATAACAATGAATAGTTCAAGTGAATTCTACTTATAGGAGTTTCTTGACTAGGATCTTTAAATATATATATTTAATTTTGGATTAAGATTTGGAACTAGATCAGCACACAATCAGTGTTCTCTCTAACAGAGATTCCCAGATGTTGACTACAACTCCCATAATCCCCAGCCAAAGGCCTTTGTAGCAGGGGATGCTGGGAGTTGTAGTCAACAACATCTGGGAATCCCTGTTAAAGGGAACAGTGCACACAATACACAAATAGAACAGGCTGGGAGTCCCTTTTCTTAGTATATTTATTTAACTTCAATTTTTTCACACTTCTTTTAGGTTCAGCTGGAGTACGCAGAAGACTTAGCAATAGCTTGATTATCTGGTACGTTGATACTTTCCCCTTCTATATAATTAGCCTTTAAAATGAAATGGTTAAAGGATATTTCAAGAATATTTCAATATCTTTCATATATGAGAGAGAGGAAAGAGAAATATTTCTTTTTAATTCTTTTAATTACTAGTAAGTACTTTATCAGAGCTGAGAAATCTATATTGTATTACTTTTGTAAAGAAAAAGCCTCTGACACAGATTGCTTGACCCTGGAATCTGACCAGAGATTGATTAGGTGACTTGGAATGCTCCCTTGTTCAAGGAACAACAAGTTTGCAGCCCAGTTAGTCCAGCATCTGTGAGTGAAGGGCAGGCTGTCAGTTTGGTTTGGATAAAAAATCTCACCCAGGGAACGGCCAAGGACTGCGAAGAGGCTCCAAGAGGAAGGAAAGTTAAGAGACAGAACTCCTAGGGCCAAGCAGACTGGATAGTCAGTGATGGAGTGAGGAATCAGAATGGGAAGGAAGTGCAGATGGAGAATGAAGCTTGAGAAAAAGGACAGAGGAGGTGGCAACTGAGGTAAGTGGGGCTAATCAGGAAGGGGGCTCTGAAGAAATTTCACAGCATCTAAGATCAGAAAGGCCTATAAGGGGTGTGTGGAGAAAGAAGCACTAGGGAAGCTAGACAACAGTGGCTAAAGTGGGACAAAGTAGGTGATGACCTCAAAAGCAGAAGCCTGAACAAACAATGGGTTGAAAAATATCGAGGCAAGGAGAAATTAGGATGGGGCAAAACTATGCAGGTTTTTTTGCAGTGGAAAACACGGTGTGCTGTTGGCAGGAAGTAAGAAGACAGGCAATGGTCATTTGGAAGACTGGGACTGTGGGTTAGGAAGCCATAGGGTCACACAGTTTCTAGGTCCAGAGCTGAGACCTTGATAGGGCAATTCTGCTGGTTGTTCTACTGTCACTGCAGCATTCCATAGGCTAGAAACCCCACGTGGGTGATAAGGATCACAAAGCTTGGAATGGAGGAGCTGAATTTTGAATTAACTAGCACATTATTTTGAGTGGTAAGTTTCTAGAATAAATGTGGGAAGTTTGTGAAAGAGGTTCAGAAATGTTCTCATCTTCGTGAAATTTTTAAATTAAGAAAACGTCCAAGTACCACAAAGACAAAAAAAGAGACAAGTTGTGATAAGTGACTTTGGAGAGTGGGGGGTCAGTTCCTTAGCCTGTCTGTAGCCATTTCCCCTTAGGGATCAGAAGAGCACCTTAAATGTCAAACAATTCTCTCTCATCCCTGGCTGTGCTAAGTAAAAGACTTGCCCTTTTAAGTTTATTATTATTATTTCTTGTTTACACAGTCAGACAGGTGTTATTGACTGGTTTGTTTTATCCAGACATCGAGTCCTTCCCAAGGACTGAATTTTATTGTCAATGTTGTTGCTGTTGTTATAGATATCATCGCAGAATATAGGCTGTTCCCAGTAAAGTTGCTTTTTGTAACTGGCTGATGGTGATTTCTGTGGCCCCTATGGTGTTGAGGTGCTCTTCAAGGTCTTTTGGAACTGCACCCAGGGCACCAATTACCACTGGGATTATTTTGGTCTTTTTCTGCCACAGCCTTTCAATTTCAATTTGTAGATCTTTGTATTTGGTGATTTTTTCTATTTCTTTTTCTTCTATTCTGCTATCCCCTGGTATTGCTCTGTCGATTATTTTAACTTGTTTTTCTTTCTTCTCGACTACAGTTCTATCTGGTGTATTGTGTGGCAGATGTTTGTCTGTTTATAGTCAGAAGTCCCATAACATTTTTGCATCTTCATTTTCTACAACCTTTTCAGTTTTATGGTCCCACCAATATTTGGCTACAGGTAGCTTGTATTTTTTGCAGATGTTCCAGTGTATCATCCCTGCTACCTTGTCATGCCTTTGTTTGTAGTCAGTCTGTGCAATCTTTTTGCAAAAGCTGATTAGGTGGTCTACGGTTTCATCTGCTTCTTTACAAAGGCGGCACTTGCTGTTTGTTGTTGACTTTTCTACTTTTGCTCTTATTGCATTTGTTCTTAGTGCCTGTTCTTGTGCAGCCAGTATTAAACCCTCTGTTTTTACTATTATTCATTCATTCATTCATTCATTCATTCATTCATTCATTCATTTTTACATTTATATCCCGCTCTTCCTCCAAGGAGCCCAGAGCGGTGTACTACATACTTGAATTTCTCTTTCACAACAACCCTGTGAAGTAGGTTAGGCTGAGAGAGAAGTGACTGGCCCAGAGTCACCCAGCTAGTTTCATGGCTGAATGGGGATTTGAACTCGGGTCTCCCCGGTCCTACTCCAGCACTCTAACCACTACACCACACAGGCTCTAGTTTTATGCTATCTCCCATTTGATGAGTCCTCTCCATACCCTGAGGAGACAATCCTGCTGTGTTCTGGAAAGTGGCCTCACTGGTGTCAAAGGAGCTGTAGGATCCAGCAGAGGTGTAACTAGGGAAAACGGCGCCCAGGGCAAGCACTGAAATTGCGCCCCCCCCAACATCTGCCCGATCGCCGCTGCAATTATAGAACGATATCAGATGCTGATGGTGAGTCGGCTGCCGCCTGGATAGGCAAAGGGGCCCCTCCACTACACCCCTGCTCACAATGCTATACTACAAGAGCTTCGGCTACTGCATGAGCATGACAGGCAGACTTCAGCAGGCAGGCACAACTCGTTCTCCCGCATCGCAGTATTTTCATTCCAGGAAAAACTGCCCCTGTTGAACGGCTTCATGCTGCCTTCTTACAGGAGCAGCTCCATCAGAAACAGAAGTAGCAACGCTCACTAACCAAGGGGCTCCTCTCTACAAGACGAGCTGCCTCTGCCTGTTGTAGAAACCCCAGGCTGGCATGAGAGCATGCAGGGAGCAATGCCTAGTCAAACTTTTCTCGGGAGTGAAACGCAGCCTTGGATACAGTGCAGTGTAAATAGGCACAAGGTTGGGTGGGCTACAACTTCCCCAACATGCAAGCTGCAGTCAGCTCTTACCCTGGTTCGGCCCCACGCTGAACTTCAGTGGACAAGAGGAAACGAGGGCACAAGTGTGCACACTTATGCACTCCAAAGGGTGGGTGTCTTATAACCCAGCAAGTGATAGTACGCGAAGGGAACGATCCGTCAACCGGCCAAAAAACCGTTCTCAAAGGAAGGAGGTTCTCAAAGGAAGGAGGCAGAGGTCGGAAACTCAACGTCAGCCAAAGTGCAGCTCTACGGAGCAACAGACAATTAGAATGAAATGGATGGGAAACCCCCAGTCTACCAATGGGAGGCGGGGAAAGAAGAAGAGACAGCCCAACCAAGCTTTTAAATGGGCAGATAATTGCAAATAGGAGATTAATGGAGAGCGCGCCCCCTCTCACGATAGAAGAAAGGCACTGCCGCACATGCAAGCACACAAACACTCCGAAGCATCAGCCCATCTTACCTCCTTGCTGCTGCCTAGAGTCTGCTCCAAGAAATATTCCCCTCTCAAAGTGCTTGAGGCGAAGCAGAGCAGGTGCCAACCGCTGGCACGCGCTGCTTAGAATAGCGGCAAAACGGCCGCGGGGGATGGGGGCTTCCCGGGCGGTAGCTAGCTGCGTGCACGCCGGCTGAGCTGGATCGTGTAGGCGGCGCTGTACGCAACGTGGCCGGTGCCAGAGGCAAGGCGTGAAGAGAAGGCGCGCTAAGAGTGTGTGTGTGGATCTGGCGCTCATGCTTGGAATAAGTAGCAACTCCTTCCCTTCCTCCTGTCCTGCAGGAAGTAGCCAGGTGGCGCGCAAGGCCGGCCCCCCCGGAGGCGGAGCAAGCCCCGCTCGCTGGCTGGCGCGCAGGGTGCACGCCGACGCCGCTGCCCAGTGCCGGAGATGAGCAAGGTGGGGGCGCCGGGACCGGGGGAGGAGGGGAGGGGGACTGCTCCTTGTGGACTGCTGCACACACACACCAAAAAATAATAAATAAATAGATAGATAGATAGATAGATAGATAGATAGATAGATAGATAGATAAATAAATAAATTTCGGCAAAGGCAGGGGATCGTCAGGGGCACTTTTGGCGCCCCCTGCCAAGTGGCGCCCAGGGCACATGCCCTGCCTGCCCCCCTATCGTTACACCCCTGGGATCCAGGTGTGGCTGCCTGCCTGGAATTCTCTACAGGGTTCTGCTCCTTGGCCTTGCCCCCATCTTGCTGACAGAGGTATACCACCACTCCTCTTCCCAGTATTATTTATTTATTTAGCACATTTTTATACCACCCTAACCCGAGGTCTCAGTATTGGTTGCCTTTCCCCCTATGTTTTCTACACATAGGGTGTGTGTTAAAGCTGAATGGTGGTATGCCCATGCCTTACCCTCCCACAACAATGGATGGTGTACTTCCCTTTGAAAGATGAATTTCTACCAACTTCCCTAAGAGGATCAGATCAAATCAGATGTTTGGTTTATTGTAGTGTGGATCACAGAATTTCTTCCCTTCCATAACTCACTGGGGGTGTTTTCTGTTCAGAACCCTCCTGCCATTATGTTCCCTATTAGAACAAATACTGACATGTGGACCTATTTGTTGTTTACAGGAGATGTTAATCCTTTCATATGTTCTTTGGGTGATGAGCTATTTTTTCTAAAACAGAGACTGAAAATGAGATAAAAAGCCCTAAGTCTTAATGAAAGGACATGCACGCACACACTGACTTAATAGGCTTGTGGACTTAATAAAGCTGCATCCAACTCCAGAATTCCTGTCTCAAGGTGCTTTTATCTCATTTTCTATTTTGTTATTTATGACCTACACTATATTTAGTGAATGGGTGCGGAAGGGGAGCATGAGGGGTGAGGGGAGCAACACAATGTCCAATTGCTCTGATGTAAGACTTGTTCTCTGTGAGACTGCACCATAGTAACTGGGAATGGAATAGTTTCTTGTAAAATATCTTGCTACCCACCCACCATATAATTTTCTTAGTTTGCAGTCTTCCCTTGAAGGTTCATGGCTACACAAACTTCATTTTGTCTCTGGTATTGTGAAAACTGTCAAAATTTTCCCCTATCTTACTAGCTCCTTTTCTGTAGAAAGGAAGTTAGACCATCCAAATAGCTATGGATACAGATGCTGTTACAAACAAATGCTGTTAAAATAAAGACGTATGTTCTTCTACTAGAAAAATGCATCAAAAACATGATGCTTTTTTGACTTGTCAATAACCAATGCCCTTCTGGAAACAAGAAAAATCTATAGTGCAGCAGGGGGAAGAGGGAGAAATATCAGAACAACGATAGCCTTATGCAGATGGTCAGTGTAGGTATGATATACTGTAGCCTGTCACTGTACCCAATGTCCAAGTTTAAGGAAGACAATCTGCATGGGAGTCTAATGTGGAATTGTGAATCAGATGATCAGTACACTGTACAATGCATTAAGTATACTTAATGCATTGCATAATTCATGCTTTCAGGCACATGTAGGACTCTGTGCAGATATATATTTTTACATGGACAATGGGCTTGCTGATTGGCAGGTGTGTTCATGCCCTCCCCTTCTACATATACATAGAACACTAGCAGAGGGCTACTGAGAGAAGGATGTGATGGGGTAGCTAGTAACCTGTTTAATTTGCCCTTGGCTGGTGGGTGCCCTAAAGTGAGTCATACCAGCATTGCCACCATCACGGTTTTTTGTTGTGGTGGCTTTTGGGAGAGAGAAAGGAGAAACATGATGGGGAAAAGTAGGATGGCAAAGAGAGAACGATGGTAATAATTCAATAGTGGGATCAATCTTACTGAGAGAGCTAGGTGATTTCCAAGTTTGAAATAGACCTGCTCTGAACATACACATGTACTAGCCAATTTGTAAACAGCAAAATTAAGAGAAGCCGCATTGGTGATTTCAGGAGCAGGGCACAAAATCCTTCTGGAGTTCCAGATGGATAGCTTATATCTGGTTGGTAGTGTTGGATGTCCTTAAAGAAAAAATTATTTACTGTACCTCTGTGAGCAGCAGTGACAGCAGAAACACTGGACATTAGGCCTGTTGGAATTTTCAGATTTGAAAATTCGTATTTTCTCAGAAATTGCCCCCCAATAGGTAAAAATCGGTAAAATCTGAATCCAATTTTTAAAAATCAGATGGGTAAAGTTGGAATTAATTCTGAAATATCAAAATTAATTTTGTAAATATGTCAGAATTTGGAATTTGCAATATTGAGCCATTTTTCTCCATAAAGGAAAATTGAAAAAAAAAAATCACCATAAATAACTGGTTCATCCTAGAACCTTGAACCTATGGGGAAGGAAATCAGAACCCTGGATAATGAATTCAAAGAGAATTAGTCAGTTCCCTAATTTTTGGTGAATTTTTGAATTTTTTTGTTTTAAAAATGGCTAAAAATTATAAAATCTAGTTTGCTTCGAGCCAGAACCTTACAAATACTGGTACTTCTAAAACTTAAGAACCTCCCTGGACCACCATTTCACCAGCATATGGAGGAATCTGCCCTTTGCCGTCATGAAAAGGGGTAACAGCATGCCCCCTTTGCTCCCCCTTTTAGATCTCCTGAATGGATGGGCATAGAGTTATGAAATCCATCCATTCTTTATGGCATTTGTTTTAACCTGTTCTGAACTAACTTATTCTGTCAAATTGATTCCTGTTCAGTGCTAACAGATCTATCCTCCTTGGGTCTAGAACTGGTCCTTGGCTGAGCAACTGTGGCCAGCAAGAGAATGTTAATATAAGTCTAGCAGTCTTAAACCTTTTAGTCATTGTCGTGGATTGCCTCTTAAATGACTTCAAACTTTCAGTAAACAGATTAGCCTCAAGATATATTGAGAAACTACAGAGTGTGGAAAGCTCTAATTTCATTATGTAAGCTGGTGTTCACTAGGATATTGTATTGGCAATATAAAAGATAAGAACTTGAGAGATGTTGCTGCAAAATACTGTTTTACTCGTGTACTATTTTCTAGTACAGCATATATAAAACATAAAACATATACAACACATAAGACTTCAAAGTAGAATTGATTACAAAAGATAAATTCAAGGAGTGAATTCTTAAATTCAAAATTTTACCACAGCTGTTCTTAAACTGCACAGGGACAGGTAAGGTGCTGAAAAGCAACTTCATATCTTTCTGAATGTTCACCTTTTTATTCTAATTTTTTTCATAGCTATACATAAATCATACCCTAAAGAAATACGTCAGCATTCCAGTACTTCTGTTAATAGTTCTTTGGCATGTATAACCTTGCTGGCATGTATAACCTTGTTTGTTCCTTCTTTTGATATATTGTTATGACAACTCAGTTCTATAATAATCCCTTTCACATAGATATAAATTATTTTACTAATCCTTATATTTGAGGAATAGAGAGCAACTAGATAGCTATTATACCTCAAAATCATCTGCTTAATGAAAACTTCTTGAAAAAATTGGGTTTCAGGTGAAAAGGTGACAGATATCATCAGTTTCTAGGCCAGAATTAAACAGATGAGAGATGGAGAGTGGTTTTCCTTAACTGCCATGACAATTGTGACTTCCCACAAAACATCTTACCAGGAAACAGAAGCTATTGTATCTTGTACCTCATTCCTTGTGATCCATGGTTTTTCAATACCAGGGGATAGGGGTGGGCACAAAACCAGCTGGCCCAATTCAGTTTTGCCCCCCTTGAACCCATCTGGTTCAGTTTGGCTTGGGGGAGGGGTTTGGTTTGGCTTATGGGGGTTGCGATTTTTTTTTACTTACCCCCTGTGATGGGCTTCTCCAAGTCTGCGAAGGGTCCCTGAAAGTTCCCCCTCCCTCTGCTGGCCTCGGTTATGCCTTCGATTGCCTGGTTTGGGTGGTCTTCAGCCCTTTCCAGGCCTTTCTCCCATCACAGCAGCCATTTTGGAGGCAATTTAAGGCATAACAGAGGACAGCAGGGAAGGGGGAACCTCAAGGGACCCCCTACGGCTGTGGAGAAGTTTCCTCGAGGGGAAAGGTAAAATTAAAAAAAATTAAAATAAACTTTGACCCCTTTGGGGGGTTGGTTTGATGTCGAACAGATCAACATCAAGCCTTTGAACTGAACCAGTTCAATATCAAACTGGTTTGCACATCTCAGGGGAGCATGGAGTACACCACCTCTCCCCTGCTTCAAATCCCTCTTCTCTCTCTCTCTCTCTCTGATTTAACCCTTTGATTTATCTCCTTTTGAACTCCCTACATTTCTCTAAGGCACCCTAAATATGTGCCCGAGCAAAAGCAAAATAGCTGTGAGAATCCGATGATATCACAAGATCCTCTCATTAACCCTCTACACCACAGCTCTACACAGCTGGATTGGAATAGCATTGAGGGCCTTGATGCTGTACTGTAAGGAGAATTGCCTAGACATCAACTATCATAAACAGAAATTAGGGTCTTCTCCAGGAGGCCCAAAATCCGCCGTTGGCAGATTGATGGGCAAATGATTGAGTAGATTTCATGCTTCAAATACCTCAGGGTAGTTTTTCATTCCAGCCACTCTAGGAAAGTTCACAGGGAACATGTGGCTTTAAATGCTCAGAGGCGCTCCTCTGCCATTCTCAAATTCTTGCGGATGAGAGGAGGCCATTATATACCCACGGCTCTCAAACTGTTCAGAGCCAAGCTGGTAGCTCAGTTCCTTTGTGGCACTCAACTGGCCCCTTTCCCAATTTTGCAACTCTGGAACTTGTGCAATCTATATTCCTGCGGGCATTGCTCCAAGTGTCAAGATCCAACTCAACTTTGTGCCTGGAGACAGGCCTGATCAAGGTGGAAGCTAGGCTGTTGGTGGCCATGCTTTGCTACTGGCTTAGGCTTTTTGCCGCCCCCCCCCCCAATCCTATGTGATGATTACCAATCTAGTTGGACTTGGTCAATTAAGACAAAAATAGCTTCCCTGGGCCTCTGTCCTTCAACGTTATTTAGCATGGGCCACGCCCAGGTGAAAGCCAACATCAAGCAGCACCAATCTTATCAGGGTCCGAACTTCCGTATCAGTGATGGGCTTAGATACTCTGTCTCTCCAGTGGCATACCTTACTCAATTGGAGGTTCCAAAGCATGGGAGGGCATTCAGTCTGGCTTTCGGTCACACCCTCCCCTCTGCAGTGCTAGAAGGCTGTTATAGAAGGACTCCCATTTGCAGAGTGACTTTGCCCCTATGGCTCAGGGCAGATTGAAACTACCAAGCATGTCCTCCTCCACTGTTAGTTTTACAGAGACATGCATGCCTCCCTCATCCTTCAATTGCTACGCAAGTATATGGGATGCTCGAGCCAATTCTCTGCCTCTTTCCTGCTTTCTGATTTTAAGCCTGCTGTCACATATAGTGTTGCCAGGTTCTGTGTGGCAGTGACCAGCAAGCATCGCTGATGGTGGGCAGTGGATCCTATCATCCTTAATCTGACCACCAGTGACTCAGAGTGGGCTCTACACTTCATTCATTCAATACTGTGTGCCCTAGACTCTTCTCTTACTACCCCTTACAGCTGTATAGCCTAGTCATTACCTAGTTTTATTACTCATGCTTTTATGCATTTTTGTCTTTTTATGTCTTCTAACATTTTAATATCCCCCTTTTTATGTCCGCCATCCTTTTATGTCCCTTTATGCCTTTTGTGCTTTTATATGACTTTTATGACTTTTTAGGTTTTTTATGCCCTTATGCTTCTTGTGTATTTTTAATGTGCTTTAATTTCTATTATCTTTATGTACCCTTACCATATGTAATCACCCCTTATATTTTATGCTGGTCTATGACCAGAATAATAAAGATTGATTGATTGAAGCCTAAATTTGTGGAAACTCAGCACATAGTCTTTCCCTGTTACATCCTCCCACATCTTCTCAAGGTAAGATGTCTTACAACATCACTTAATACTAAGATGAAAATAATAACAATATTTTGAATTCTGTTAAAAGTTGGCATATGAGTTTGTTGTTACATTATTTTTCATGAACAGTCTCTTAGTCACTTGCAGTGAAACTCATGTATCACACCTCAGCATAGGGAATAAACCAAAATGCCACAATGAAACAAAGGCCAAAATGTGGTAAACATCTAGATAGTAATAACTCCCAGTGCAGTGAGAACAAAACTGATTACCATGTTACTCGAGCCATTTTTCCCATTGAGAGAACATATTCTAATTCCCATCAGCTAGTTGTTCAAACACAAGACAATCCCCTCAGAAATTTCAACTGTGAGATTTAAACCTCTGAATTTATTATCTCTTTCTCTGAATAGTGTTTAGCATGCCAATCTTCACAGCTGAAGCAGTGGGCTATTATGACGATGTCTAAAGGTCTGTGAGGAATAGCGACGGAAGGAAATGGAGAACACAAGGGGCATATTTGTTATTTCAGAAATGGATCTCAGTTGTACTGAGATCCACATGTGTTCTGGTTTCTGTCTCTTCTACTTTTTAGAAAGTGGCATTCATAGTGGTGGACTGCAGTAGAGGTTTTGTGTAATTTTACCAAAAGAAATTTTTAAGAAGATTCCTTCTCAGATGAAACATAGGATGAATTTCAAGGGAAGCAAGATAATTTTTTTGTAAGATGAGCAAAATTTCTAAAGGGGATTTTGTGCATCCCTAGACAACATCTAGAGTGGATTTCCAGATGGGACCAGCATTGCATGCTCTCAGATGTAATGGTAGGGAAACCTCTGGTCCCTGCAACTCCGGTTCCGCATTACATGAGCATTTGGCCCTTCACTGAGTGAGAACAGGCGGCTGGGAATGTAACCCTGTTGATACTTCTAACCATCTCAGTGGTTCAGGCTTATAATCTTTGAGGCTATTTTGGTTTAGTATTGTTGAAATAGGAAATTTAAATGCAAGTATTAAAGGTAGCCTAGCCTTTCCCCTCTAATAATGACTGGTACCTATTGTAAATTAAATTGTATGTTATCTTACACTGCCTTCAACACCTTCTAGCTGACCCAGAAGTCATGGAATAAAAGAGGGTAAAATGTAATATGCACTTTCACTCGTCTCAAAGATAAGCCCAGTATTGGATTAATGTAAATTTGCTAAGTGTGGGATTGGAATATATTTTGTCCAGTGGTGGATTAAAGAGAGCTAGGTACCAGAGCCAGACAATTTTACTGGAATAGCAAGTTATTTGTACTTCTTGGGAACAGATGAAAGAATGAGTTTTGTTTCTGAGAGTTAAAATTAATCTCTCAATGTATTTTTATCTAAAGCCATGTTGTGAAGAAATACGGTCTCATACCTTGCTTAGTCAATAACGGACAAGTACCTCCTCTAAAGCAGTCCAATGTTGCTAGCTGGCATCATGAAAGACAGAGAATCAATCAAGATTATGTTCCTTTCTTTCTTTTGACTGTCCATTCCTTGTTCACTTGTTGATCGGACAGTAGAAGCTGAGGATTCTCCTTCTGCAGCCAGGCTTGTACTTTGACTTGACAAAAAATCCAGCTTGCACATCTTTCTTTCTTTCTTTCTTTCTTTCTTTCTTTCTTTCTTTCTTTCTTTCTTTTCCTTCCCTCTCTCCCTCCCTCCCTCCCTCCTTTTCTTCCTTTCTTCCTGGTCCTATGAGTATACAATTACCTAGGCTTGATTTCTTGATGACCATAATACCCTTTTTGTTGCTCTTCATTTTTCCTGCCTAAAACCACTGTTATCTATTCTGCACTCAACTCATCTTTACTGCTCATAAATATTATCATTTTCTGCCTCCTCTTTTGCCATTGCATTGTCTTCTCTTCCCTCACTACATGCTTTTTAAAGTCTTGTTTTCAAATGCTAGCCTTCTGTTTATCTTACCTCTTCTTTAAATTCCCTCTCAAGCCCTGCATTCTCCTAGTACCAACCACTTCATTAACCTAAAATATAATGTCTGTTGTCTCATGGTTATATTCATTTTCTTTAGTGATACCCTGGCCAACGTATTGCACAGGAAACTGCCAGTCCAATTGAGAGGCATGTGCACTGCTCTTGAGCCACTCAAAATCACACTTCTGCTGTTTGTGAGAGCCAGACTGCTCCTTGGCTACTAAGGAGTGCATCCTCACAGTTGGAACACTACTCCTATCATTCTCAATTGCAGCATCACAACTGTGATGATGGACTCATTAATAGCCCCAAAACAGCCCTGCCTTATCAAACAGTCTGGGTGTGCTTTGGATTGGATTGGAAGCAGCACACATGCCTCTTGCTTGGACCAGCTGTTTCCTTCATGGTAAGACCTTATCTGTAGAATTCGTTGTCTCTAGATATTTGTACAGTACAGTTCCTCCTACTCTTTAAGAAACACCTCAAGACTTTATATGCCTATTCTAATTAATGGAGTTTTTTAATGTTGTGTCTCACTTCCTCATTGTTTTCCCTTTCCTTTCCCCAAGTGTCATTTTCTTTAGAATGTAAGCCAGAGCACTGTTGTTCTAATTAATTCTATATTTATATATTCTTCCAGGCACTTATGAAATAATAGTTTAGAAAAAAGACTATTAAGGGGAGACATGATAGAGGTCTATCAAATTATGAATGATGTGGAGAGAGAGAATAGAGAGAGAGTTTTCTCCTTCTTTCACAGTACTAAAACCAGGGCTCATCCCATGAAACTGCCAAGAAATAAGGCAAGAAAAAAGGAAGCACTTTTGTCACACAGCACATAATTAATCTATGGAATTCTCTGCCATGGGTTGTGGTGATGGCCACCAGCTTGGATGCCTTTAAAAGGGTCTTAGACAAATTTATGGAGGATAAGTCTATTAATGGGTACTAGTGTTGATGACTATAGGTTGCCTCCATGTTGAGAGGCAGGATCCCTGTGAACACCAGTTGCAAGGGATCAACAGCAGGAGAGAGGGCATTCCCTCACCTCTTGCTTGCGGGCTTCTCAGAGGCATCTGGTGGGCCACTGTGGGAAACAGGATGCCTGAATAGATGGGCTTTGGGCCTGATCCAGCAGGGCTGTTCTTATGTCATAATATTGTACACTAGTAGATGAGGCCCATCGTTGACCAGGCAAAGCCATTTTGTATAGATTTGTTCACGAAATGAAATCGAGGAGGCCATCTAATATTGCAGGGGTGAAATTTGTGGAAACCATGATACTGGAGTGCTTGAGCTACCCCACCCCCCAGATGGGGTTAGGTTCCTTAGCTAAACAATCCACTCTCATAAGAATTGATGGAGTAGCCTGTGTGGAGAGAGTTCCTATTTAAACTCTAAACCTCCCTGTGTGTCAAGTGAGAAGCGCAGGGAGGTATAAAGTTTAAATAGCTACTCTCCCTGCTTCTTACCTGAAACACAGGGAGGTTTAAAGAAACAGTGCAAGAGGTGAGAGTGGATGGAGCAGCCTGTGCCTCTCATGCAACTCCACACTTTAAATCTCCCCGCTTACCAGTTGAGAAGTGGAAAGGGTAACTATTTAAAATGTATGCCAATTTAGCTGGGAAGGGGTAGAAAACCATGAATAACCTAAACTACCCCTGCAACAAATTGGTATACAGGGAGGTGGTCCGCAGATGGATGAAACCACTATTCAAGGGCCACCTGTATTATCATAGAATTTTTTTATTAATGTGCTTGGAAAGTAAAAAGAACAGTTTGAAATTTGTAGGATTTCAACTTCAAAATTTATTTGAAGTCTGGTGGCTACTCAGGGACAGGCCTTCTCCGCTGCTGCCCTGAGGCTTTGGAATGCCCTCCCGAGTGAAATAAGAGCCTCCCCACCTCTGACAGCTTTTAAAAAGTCTTTAAAGATGCATCTGTTCACCCAGGCTTTTAATTAATATTGTTTTAATGGTTTTAATGCTGTTTTAAAATATTCTTTTAAAATTTTTAAATTGTTGTAATGTTTTAAAATTTTTGTTGTTTTTTTAACTAATTTTTACTTTCTGTTTTTATTTTGTAAACACCCCAGTAAGTTTTGGGCGGTATAAAAATATGTTAATAAATAAATGGATAATGATCATATATGGTGAATTTGAATATGAGAAAGTTCTACTTCTCTTGGGCATGATATTGCGTTTGAATTACTGATCTGATTATTGAGTGTTAAAAATCTGTTGAGAATAATAACCGTTAAATTCTGGTGATTATAGTCAGAATTTCCACTAAATAATACAAACTTTAATAACTTTCCCCCCAGTTTATTCCAGGGTAAAATGTAGTGCATTCAACTAATTTCAGGGGCAGAATTACTCATGCAAAATTTGGCATCTGGATGTCATTGGTTTGGTATCTCTAGGTCATCGGAAGTATGACTTTATTTTGCACAAACCAACAGCCAAACAATTCTTCAAGATATATAATAGACTGCACAGGTTTACATTCTATTGCATTAATTATTGACATTTGTAGATTTGTTGAAACAAGGTGCCCTATTAGGTCCAGTTCTCCCCGCATGGTAAACCTGGATCTGGGCTACAGCACTTCAGTGGGGGTTAACAATCTATATAATTAATTATCTTAGCCAGCATGTATGTCCAGGATTTGGCAGCGGAACTCTCACGCGACACGCTGCGAGAGTTCTGGAGAAAGGCCGGTGGAGTAAGGAGGAGAGGGGGAAGATAGTGCCAGCAGTGGCCGGCTGGTGGGTGGGCAGGGGGAGGAGGGAGAGAAGGCGGGTGGCCGGCCAAGTGGCTGGGTGGCTGGTGGCTGGGCGGCAGGGAGAGAAAGGCAGCAGCGGGCGGGCGGGTGAGAAAAGTGGTGGTGCCAGCAGGTGGTGGCGAGCGAGAGAAAAGCGGCCGGTGGATGGGCGGAGTGGGGGGAGAGAAAAACAGCGGCGGCAGGAGGGAGAGAGAAAAAAACAGTGGGGGGCCCTTCTTGGCCGCCCGACTGGTGAGGCTCTGGGGGGGAGGAACGGGAGGGGAGGAGGGCTAGAGAGAACGGGGCTGGAGGGAAGAGGAAGAGAGGAGAGACCACGGCAGGAGGAAGAGGTACCGCCGGCCCCAAAGCGCAGCACAGATGCTCTGTGCGGGGTCGGCTAGTATTGAATATTCCTCCACACAGAAAGAAGAAATCCTTGCACACAGAAGACTAGCATGCTGGGGTGAAAGGTTCTAGCTTAGCATTTTTCTTGATGACCCAGTCTTTTGTAATGCAGGAATCTGTGTATGGAGGCATACTCAATGATGAGAGGTCTGCAGGGGTACAACCAGGTACCTTTTTTACAACCTCAGTGAGAACTAGACATTATCTAATATTTTACTTCTTAGAAGTGCCTCACCTTAAATCTGTGCTATCAAATCCCCAATGTTAGTGCATTAAAACAGCTAATAAAATAAATCCCAACATTAGAGAACTATGAATACTAGCAACAAATGCTCTCTTACTAAATCACTGGAGGTTAATAATAGTGAAGTGAAATGAAATAGCATCAATTTGCTCCATCAACATCCATCACCTAAAGTTATTAAATCTACATCTATCATTTGACATAACAGAAATAAAGTCATTGTAATAAAACGTTGTCAGAAGATCAATATCCTTGAAAATAAATGTCTTTGGCTTCATGTGTTTACAATATGTTGTAGCAAGATATAATTTTCTTTATAGAGTGACCAACTGTGGTGTGAAGGTAGGATTAAAGAAACAGCTTGTGTAGTATGTTTCCACTACTACTTATACGGAGAATGACTGGTGATTTTCATGCACTGTTGCTAGGGGCAACATTGTTATTGATAAAGAACTAAACAGCTTCTGTGCTCGACCTGCTGTCATATGAGTCTATCTAATACTGAGTCAGATCACGGAGGTCTTATTGAACTTACATGTCTAGATTCAAACATACCCATGCAATTCTACTGCAGTCTATAGGACAGGCCCCTGCTAACCTCTGTTTTATTATATCTATCTGCAATGTTACATTTACTGAAACTGCTCTGGAACTTCAGAGAGTACATATCATGGCTCATCAGCAAAGGAGCCCTAAAAGCCACTCCCTAGACCAGGGCTGCACAATTTCAGCCCTCCTGCTATGTTGGACTACAACTTCCATCATCCCTGACTATATTGGCTACTGTGGCTGGGATGGTGGAAGTTGTAGGCTAGTGACAGCTGGAGAGTTCTGCAGCCCTCCCCCAGACAATATTGAGAAGCAATAGCAATAGCAATAGCACTTACATTTATATACCGCTTTATAGCCGGAGCTCTCTAAGCAGTTTACAATGATTTAGCATATTGCCCCCAACATTCTGGGTACTCATTTTACCGACCTCGGAAGGATGGAAGGCTGAGTCAACCTTGAGCCCCTGGTCAGGATCGAACTTGTAACCTTCTGGTTACAGGGCGGCAGTTTTACCACTGCGCCACCAGGGGCTCCCTACTGCGCCACCAGGGGCTCCCAGAGAGTTTGACATATTGTGAGGAAAAAGAATCCCTAAGGGACACCTCCATACTCTGCTGCTAAGGAGGTGCCATCACTGGACAGCAATGGCTCCTTTCTAGAAATTCCCTCATCTCTGGGGATCATAGTGTCACCACCATTCCAATTCTAGGGATCACAGAAGGCATCACAGTCCAGCCAGAACACACTGCAGCTCATTTAGTTGAGTACAGATCTCCTCTAGGGTGGCAGAGTCTCAGACACACACATACTTCTCTGCAGGCCTATGCCAGCCCTCATTAGACTCACAATTAACACAGAAGCAACATTTCAGGTTACTTGCTCCTTGACTCAAACCCTGTTGTTTAACCTAATCTAGTTCTGGTGCCCATACAGAGGTACTGACTTTTGCCTTCCACAGTATGTGCTGATCTGTAAGTTTCTTGCCTTGTTGAACACTTTAGGCTTCAGCTGGGATTGCAACTATAGCAGCCTGGCCTTGGACAATGGCTCTTTGCTCTGCCTCATTAGAGATAAGTTGAATATTTATTTATATGATAAATACAACAAATAAAACATGTATTTATATATTAAATATAAAATATTTATATATTATAAATGATAAAACCACTTCCTGTTGGGCATTTGTTGTGACGGTATTTGCATTCTTCTCAGAATGCAGTACTGGCATTGTCATCAGTCATATTTATCCTTCTTTTGGTTCATCCAGGCCATTTATTCCTTTTGGCTGGGGAGGACTATTTGACTTTATCTGTGACATGATGATGCCACATTTGAGATGAGGATGGCATGGAGACATGGAGGCCCATGCAGGGGCGGATTAAAGGAGAGGCAGGAAAGGTGGCTGCCTATGGCAGCAAAATTCCCCCAGCAGAAAATTTTGGAAATAAATAATTGGTGTGCCTGATTGAGGTTTGTGTGTGTATTACAACCAACACCGTGCACAGGAGGAGTGGACGGACAGAGGGAGGCACAACATGGAAACTTGTTGGGCTTGGGCCAAGGAACTAAGCAGCCAGAAGGGAGGGAATTTCTGAAAAGCAGCCGTGGGGGGGGGGTGTGCACTGTGGCAATGGGTGGCATCATTTCTGTTCTCTCTCTCTTATCTCAACATCCGTCCACTTTGGTGGACGTCAGTGTGTGCACGCGCATAGCAGCCAGGCTAGGATTGCAACCAACCAATCATCATTGGTTGCTGCCCAGAGCCGGAGGGAAGTGGCAACCAATCCTAGGCAGGCTGGCTGGTGGCTCTGCTTCTTGGCACACGCACACACACTCCACACACCATGTTCTCACTCAGTTAGTTTCATGCTGCAGCAGATGAGAGAGAGTCGTGTGTTTCAGTTCAGAGCTATTAACAAGGTAGAGTGATTGTTGATTTTACCAAAAAGGTGAAGGGTGATTGAAACCCTTTGTCTTCCGTTTCCCCTGAGAAAATAATTTTTCCCCTCCTGGGTAATAAGCAGCAGCCCTCTTTGCCTCCTCCCTGTCCAGGTCTCTGAATGGCTGTGGGGATAAACATAACCATGTACATCACTCTGGGCTTTTGGAGGGAAAGCAGGATATAAAAATAAAAATATAAATATTTGGAGGATTTATCAGGCACACAGAAACCCCACGCCCAAAGCCTGAGATGGATAGACATGTTGTTTGCCATTCAGGAGCTCCATGTCCAGGTCAGCAGTCTGTGTGTGTGTGTGTGTGTGTTTGGCTGCCTGGAGTCGTCTGGAGAAGATCAGCTCCCGGCCCCAGGCAGTGTGGGAAGAGCCGAGGGGGTGGGGCCACCCAGCATGGAGAGGCGCACGGAGGAGCCTGGCTGCAGTGGAAGCAAGCAGCCCAAGGACAGGATGGAGGAGCTGCAGCCAAGGTGGTGGGACGGGCCTGGGTCAAGTAGGGAGTGCAGTGAACTGCCTCAGCCCGGCCATTGGCCAAGGCTTCATTGTCGGACACAGTTGGAGCGGAGGAGAGCAGGCAGTGGCCTCAGCGGCATTTAGGTATGGGTGTGCCCCTCGGCCATGTGCCAGGGAGCCTCTGCTGTGTCCCGCAGTGGGCAGAAAGGGGAGGAGGACATACACACTCATGTGAGTCTGATGATTGATTTATATTGCTGGAGGAGTTTTGGGATTGGCTTTGGCTTGGGAGTGGGACACACACACATTTGCCAAAGAGGAGGGTGGCAGCAATTTCCTTCCTTGCCTATGGGAGGCAAAAAGGTCATCTGCTCCTGGGCCCATAAACTATGATGACAAATATTTATAGACCACTTTTCAACAAAGGTTCCAAAAATGATTTGTATAGAGAAATAAAAACAAATAAAGATGGCCCCCTGTCCCCGAAGGGCTCACAATCTGAAATGGAAACATAAGATAGAGACAAGCAACACCCACTGGAGGGATGTTGTGTTGGGGCTGTATAGGGCCAGTTGCTCTCCCCCTGCTCAATAAAGAGAATCACCATTTTAAAAAAGGCGTCTCTGCTCAGTTAGCAGGGGCTGATATGCTGACTATATTACTTGACAGAAGTCCCATTGAAATTAAGTATTCATTTAGAGTAACTCCTTAATAGGACTACTGAGTAACTTAGTCTGGATGTCAGCCAGTATATGTTGCCCCAGAGAATTGTGTTAATAGGTAGTGCAGTGCAGAGGATGAAATAGCACTAAGAAGCAGCAGTGGTCAGAAGAACAAACAGGCCCTGAATAGCATTACAGCACCACTAATGTTTGGTGAGCTGACCTTGTATTGGTAATTTGTTCCAGTGCATCCAAATGTTACTTTCAAAGCAAATATTGAAATTGGGGAATATTCCGTGTTCCTCTAACCATTATTAATGCTTTTGGATTGCTTTGCTTTTCATTAGCTGAAGGAATTGCCTGTGGCAACATCCATCCATTTTATATTGTGAAGAGGGCATTTAAAGAACAATGAACAACCCTTTTAGAATAAGTTGTCTACCTTTTCTCATGGAATTGACACAACTCTTATTCTGCATGAATTGCTTCTACATTCTATCAATAAGATTCATGAATATGTTCTGAGGATTTACTAATGAAACAGTTAATGTCAGAAGCTTCCATGTACTAAAATAGGGTTAGAAATTGAAAGCCATGCAGCGGGTTACAAGTGGTATTTACTATATTAGAATCACTTCCTTAGTGACTGATTAGAGCAGTGTTGTGCTATTTATAAAGGCTGGGGAAGACGTTTTCTTTAGAAGCAAAAGGACAAACAAAAAATGTGATTGAGAATTACTGTAGAGGAGGCTGTCGGGGTTTTATGTCAAAAGGATAAAACTTCCAGTGCCTTAAAGAAGAAGCACCTGGACACTGTCCATTCATTTCTTTAAGAAGAAACACTTTTTAACACTTGAGAAAACTCAGAACAGTCTCTTCTTTCACCGTGACATTTTCATCACAGACAGGCCCAAATGGAATGACAGCCTTTGACAGTTAAGGCTGGAAGCTTCAGCTATCAATTGTAGACTTTTCATATAACTGGAGGTCCCTTCAAGCCACTCTGGCCAGTTTAATGATGTTCCAAATCTGGCTGATATAAGTGCAAGGGGACTGGAAACGGGAGCCAGCACTCACTTATTGCCTTTCATTGCATGAAGAGGTTGGATCAGCGTGTATGTGTTGGGGTGGGGGGGAGTGTGGCATCTGGGCCAGTGAGGCAACATTAGCTAGTAAGGGAGATGGGTTGGCCAGTGAGGAGACGGGGCCAGTGGGGACGTGGGATGGCATGCTGGCACACAGGGTGTGGGGGGAAGTCATCTGTGCCCACACTCTTCCTCCAAATATATAAATAAGCTGGTTCGAGTACCATCCAAACCCTACAATGCTAATTTAGTAGTACATGGAAATTACTGATTTAGTAGTTCATGGGAATGCTTTGTACATAATGTATCTTGATTTCAGCAAAGCCTTTGACAGAGTCTTCCATGTCCTTGTCAACAGGATAGTAAAATTTGTGCTGAATGATACTACTGTTAAATGGACTGACAGCTAGTTGAACAGCTGTACCCAAGAGGTTCTCATTAACAGCTCAACATCAGCCTGGAGGGATGTATCAAGTGGAGTGCCACAGGGCTCTGTCCTGAGCCCTGTGCTTTTAAATATTTCCTTTTAAATGAATTGGAGGAGGGAATAGAGGATGACACAAAGCAGGGCATAGGGGTAACAAGCATCTTAAAAAACAGAATCAAGATTCAAAATGATCAGGACAGACTTGAATATTGGGCCAAAACCAACAAGATGAATTTCAGTGGAGACAAATGTAAAATCCTGAAGTTGGCTAAGAAAAATGAAATGCACACATTTAGGATGTGGGAGGTCAAGCTTGGCAACAGTATATGTGAGAAGGATCTAGGATCTAGGGGGGACCACAAGTTGAAGATGAACCACCAGAGTGATGCAGCTACTAAAAAAGCTAATTCAATCTTAGGCTGTATTTACAGCGCCATCATGTCCATATCACAAGAAGTAATGGTTTCATTCTATTCTGCACTGGTCAGAAGTACTTGGAGTACTGGAGGTCTATTTCTGGGCACTGTATTTTAAAGAGGACATGGATTACCGTATTTTACGGACTATAAGACGCTATGGACTACAAGACGCACCTTAATTTTAATCCAGTTTTTCAAAGTTTTAACATATTAAACTGTTAAAACATATAAGACGCTCCTGAATTTTGGCGGATATTTTTTGAGGAAAAAAGTGAGTCTTATAGTCCATAAAATACGGTAACTGGAATGGTTTCAAAGGAAGGCAAATAAGATCATGAGGAACCTAGAAACCAAGTGCTATGGGGAATGTATGAAGGATCTGAGTATATCTAGTCTGGAGAAAAGAAGACTAAGAGAGGATATAATAGCCATCTTCAAACATCTGTCAAATAGAAGGAGCAGATTTGTTCTCTACTGCTCCTGAGGGCAGAACTAGAATCTATTAGTTGAAATTACAAGGAAGCAGATTTAGGCTAGACGTTAGGAAGAATTTTCCAACTTTAAGAGCTGTGTAACGGTAGACCTGTCTGTCTTGTGCATTGGTGGGCTTTTCTTCTCTAGAGGTTTTCAAAGAGAGTCTAGATGGTTGTCCATCAAAGATACTGCAGCAATTTCATAGAAGACTTCCAAGATCCTTTCCATCTCTAAAAGTCTGTTATGAAAGCTCAAGAATGTGAGGCATAGTTGAATAGGTTCATACTTTCTAAGCCACATCTCTTGTAGGAATTAGTACATGAAAATTGTGTGTGTGTGGTGAGGGTTTACACCTATAGATACCTGATCATCTGCAGCACCTAGAAATTGTAGCTGGAATCACAAAATTGGCTAGCCATTGTAAGTTACAGAAAGAAGGAAAGAAGCCGAGGCAGAGGGCCAGTTCAGATGAGACAACTGCTGGCACATGTGATCAGGATGGGGAAGCACAGAGAATGCAGTTCCGAACATCTCCGTGTGCTCTCAGGATATTGCTTAATCATGTGAGGAGTTGTTCGTTTGAATTGCCACTCTACATACATTCAGAGGTGCAGCTAGGTAGTTTTGGGGCCTGGACCTAATGACCTGGGGGGGGGAATCCCCACCCCCTTAAAGATAAGCATCATCCCCCTACACACTGCCCTGAGGTCTCCACCACTGTGGATCATGCCGCTTGGTCTGGGCTGGGGAGCGCTGGATCCTCTGAGACTAAACGAAAGAGTCAGTGGCTGCCTGCTCTGCTGCTGCCTCACTGCCCTGCTCTGCTCCCTTTCATGGCTTGGGCAGTGAGTGCTAAAAGCCCAATACCATCGTATATGCACACACTGACTGTGCAGGCACACGCAGGCAGAAGCAGCTCAGCAGGCTGCTTGCCAGCCCCAGCCCCGCCCCACAACCATATCTGTATACCACACAGGACTGGAGGAGTCTCGGGCAGGCTATGGGCTGGCTGCACTTAGCCCTCGGCCCCTAGCCATGGCTGGGAGGAGATAGAATGGGATGCAAGTGTGCCACATGCTGGCCACACTCAGCCCTCACAGCCCAGTTGTGCTTGGCCGCCTGGCACTGCGTGGGCCAGCAGCAGGTGGCAGATCTTCTGCTCATAATTGAGAGGATTTGGGGGCCCAGGGGCTGTGAGGGACCGGACTCCCACCTGGAAGTCTGTGAGAAAGGCGCTTCTGCACACACTCCAAACAGAGAGGCAATTAGGATTACATCCTCACACAATTAAGTGCAGGCGGGCCCTCAGTGTGATCCCAGTCCTGATCATGTGTGCTGGCAAACATCTCGTCCAAACAGGCCCAGAGTAAATCCACTCTCCAGAATGGATTTCATCCTTCTGGCAGTCTGAACAAGGATATTCTTGGGGAGATATATTTAGCCCCTCAAAAAACTCAGAGATTTGATTTATGGGATAGACCTTAGAAGTGAACTCAGTACAAGTTTTCTTCTCATGTGTGCATGTGTGCGTGCACACACGCCGAGTTATGTGGTAACCATTTTTTTCTGTGATGTTATCCCAAATGGCTGAGAATGTAGCTCGACCCGTGGAGTTGTTTAACTTTCACAATCACTTGGGTCTTTTTCTAAGCAATTGGCACTATGGGGAAAGAAATGAACGGGAGCATAGCATGAACAGATCAAAATAAGAACAGGAACATATAGGCCAATATAGTCTTTTAAAATTATCCCCACAGATTGAGACTCACATCCCCATTTCCTGCTTGCTACCAATTTAACACTAGAAAGAAAACTGTGAAACCAAAATGTAAAAAACGCACAAGCCAAGCTGAAGGGGAAATCAATGTATAATGATAAATATCATTCATATCACAACAGAAGAACTACATGGTAATGTGATTAGTATCACTTGGTAATGAGGTATGAACTTAGCTGAAAAACTCCAAGAACAATTACGACATAAACTGTACTTTTAGATCTCTTGGTAACTCTTTAGCTTAGAAAGGGAAACTAATCACATAATTGCTCTCCCATTACACAGTAGTTACCATGTAAAGTAGCTGGCACTCAGCTAACTAATCAGGTATGATTACAGTTTTACAGCTCAAGTATTTGTGTCCTGCTTTCTAAAAAAAATACTCAAAAAGCTTTTCTCCATGTTGCACAAAACTATCTCTGAAATAATTTCACAACAGATAAAAGGCCAGTTTCTACAGTCAGCAGAATTATATGGTGACCTCTTTCCTAGACAGCACTATTTCAAACTTCTGGTGGGGGGTATTCATGATTGAACGCTTCTCTCTCATATTGAAAAAAAGAAAAGAAAGCTCCATGTGCAGAGAGATTCCATAAACCTAGAGGTAGTTATGTATCAGTATCATCTAAATCAATGGAATAAGTTGCTCTTGTGAGTGATATTAATCTCATTGGCTAAGATATAAAGACCTAATTTAACTGTATCCAATGACAGAGGTATGGCATTTTTACTTTTAAGCAGCAGCAAGAGTGTAGGAAGGTTGAAGGTGGCCCTGGGACAAGATTTAAGGATAGGCGGTGGCACCTCCTTCCTTCCTTGCCATCATTGCTGGTGGCCACTTGCTGACCCACTTACCTGCCTGCCTGCCTTCACCACCAGCCATCTGACTGGCAGCCAGTGGCATAGCTAGGGGAGGGGGGTGCTGTGTTCACACCCTCCCTGGCAGCCCTTCTTCTTCTTCTTCTTCTTCTTCTTCTTCTTCTTCTTCTTCTTCTTCTTCTTCTTCTTCTTCTTCTTCTTCTTCTTCTCACCAGCTGCTTGTGACTTCACACACAAGGCTATGGCCAGAGCCCTGGAAGGGCTGTGCAAGCACTCCGGAGCTCCTTCCCAGCCATGCTCATTGCTGGTTGCACGTATCGTGCATTCTCTCCCTCACTCAGTGGGAGGGAGAGAACAACCAAACCACATGCAGCCAGCAATGGGCAGGGCTGGGAAATGAGAGCTGGCTGGAATGAGGGTTGAGGGGTGAGTCAGGTGGCCCCCAGGAGCTGGGCAGCTCAGGTTCTTTGAGCCCATCCATCCATCCATCCTGCTAACTGGGCAAAGAGGCACCTTTTACCATGGTGATTCTCTTTATTTAGCAAGGGGGGAGTAACTATCCACCCCCAGCACAGTACTTCCAGTGACTGTTGCTGGTGTGTGTCTTATGTTTCTTTTTAGAATGTGAGCCCTTTGGGGACAGGGAGCCATCTTATTTATTTGTTTGTTATTTCTCTTTGTAAACTGCCCTGAGCCATTTTTGGAAGGGTGGTATAGAAATTGAATTATTATTATTATTATTATTATTATTATTATTATTATTATTATTAATATAGCTCCGCCCCTGCCAGCAGCCTTTGTCACTGATGCTCGGTTGTCTGCCTTCGCTGCAACTGCACCAACTCAGTGTGATGATGTCCCTGATCTGGTGCAGCTTGCAGATACCAGTGAGAACAGACTTCACTTAAAGGGGCTGCCTGTTCTTGCTGGGAGCATGGCTTGGTGACATTAGAGAGTCAGTGGTAGAGTGCCCAGGGAGATTCAGGGCAGGCGACTGGTGGCCGTGAGGCAGCAACAGGGCTGAACTCCATTTCTCTGTTGTCCTTTTGCCCATATTGCAGACCCCCCATGCAATATCATAAACTGCTTTTGGGACTGTCTCGCAGTTTCAGAAAAGGATTGCAGCCTGGGGAGCTTCTCTTCAATGGCTTTCTTAACACACAGAGCTACTCAAGCCGTTCATTGAATCTAGGCCAATGCTTTCAATCGGAAATGTATTCTGCTGCTGTTGTAACTCCAGAGTGGCCTAAGAAGCAATCACAAAACAGCAGTGTGATCCATTATGGCAGAGTCCCAGACCCCTGGGGAGAGAAGGTTCAAATATAGCACTGATGTCTAACCTCCATTTGGACACCCCACTCTATTAGGGCTGCATATTCTGGATGGTGGGGGGGTCACTTCAGTTTGGCTAATTTTAAGATTATGATGTTTGGTTTCTGTGTTTCAAGATGTTGGACTTCAAAGGTAATGCTCTTTAAAAACTTAGAATCAGACATTTAGGAAGTTTTGAGTTTTGCCCAGTGGCTTCCCATTCACTTCAACAAAAGTGTGTGTGTGTGTGTGGGGGGGAGAATCTGAGAATGGCTGACATCCAGAGTAATGAAGCACTTGAAGAAGGATATTGCACTAGTGCAAAACAGTTTTGCTAGCTAGCTATGCTAGGTCTGGAGCTTGTGCTCAAGACTAGTGTTGCTCTACCCTAAGCATTCTGCAGCTGCACACCTGCAGCACACCACATTTGTTTTAATGAGGACATTTGCACAAAAGTGCTTTAGCACAATCATGCAATTCTGCAAATCCCCATTTTTAGTGCAACATAGCTAGCTTCTTGAGCTAGTGAAGATTTGCTCATTCTATAAGCAATTAGTTGCTTTGGATATCAGCCATGATACTGTGTAAAACCCACATAACTGTGTGGAATGCTCCCATCTCATGGGAGACAGTAAGCAGTCCTTTGTGTTATGGTTGCAGATTTAGATTTAGATTTACGGTTTAAAGAACTCTTCAGTGAAATGCACACTGCCTGATTTATCTCTAACAGTTCCAAATTTGTCTTTCTCAGGCTACAAATGTTGAAGTTCTTTGCCTCGTTTGAAAAGAGATAATGATTTGGCAGTAAAAGCAAAAGGATAACAAGTAAAACTATTTCAACAGAAGTCTAGGAAACAAGACGGAAGAATATCTGTAATAACCCACCTCTCTGTCTTCTATAGCCACACTGAATATATTTGCCCCTTTGCTAGTATTCACTTTTATCTTGTTTGATTTTTTGCCATTATACCAAAGAGTAAAGAAATGAACTACTATCGTCATTGTCTTATTTTCAGGAAAAATGTTTAATAAACTTAAGCTCTAAACAACATAGCATTTGTTTTACCTTTTTAATGGGAAGAGAGAGGCTTCACACTAAAGCAAAGAATTCCAATCCAATGAGGAGATATCACCTGTCCATCTCAGACAGCATAAGTCAAACTGCAATATGAGACTGCCTTTGAAATAATGGCCAACATCCTGCCGCAGAGGAACAACATGCACACTTGTTCCATGCCAGAGTAAAGCAACATGAGTGCTGATGTGGGGGGATTGTTGCTGATCTCCCCTTTCCCCTGATGCATCCTATGATCTCTGAAAATGTCCCTGAGGGCTTTACAACCCTCAAGAACATATTTTTGGTGTTCACAGAGTACTTCAGAAGGAAGAGAAGATCAGCAACAATCCTTCTCTCACATGAGCACCCATACTGTTTTGTCTACAAAAGTCAGTACTGGCCTACTTGCAATGCTGACAAAAAGGGGTTGTGGTGGTTAGGCAAGTGCAAATAAATTGAGTTGGATTATCTCCACACCTCCACTGGTGCCCCATTTGTCTCCAGGCTTGGTAGAGGAGGCTCTGCTCTTCTTCCTTATTGGCGGTACTGCTCCTAATCACAATTCCCTCCCAGGGCTATTTCAAGCATGTCAAGAAGGAACAGAATTGCCATACCTCCACTTTTTGTCCCATGAGTAGCTGTGCTTTGTCTATGCTGCAGTGCTGACCTCTGTTGCTGGGAAAACAAACAGTTCTGAGTCTAAGGTAGTAGGCTGAGATTCAGACAAGCAATGTGCTCATGTAGCAGTGCTGAGATCCAGACTACTGCTTCTCCATCAGATGAAAGGGACTATTTTCTTTTCCCTCTGAAGCCCACTGTGTCTCATGAAAATATGTCCCTGAGAGTTGTCTAACCCTTTGGGACATATTTTCATGATGCACAGTGGGCTTCCCTTTCCCCACTTGTACAATAATGCAGCAGTAGTCTGGATCTCAAAACTGCTGCATAAGTATCGTGCTAGTCTGGATGTCAGCCATAGATACAATGTAACCCCTGCTCCTTAAGGGTTAAAATATTAGATGCTATAGGGCACACATTTTCAGTGGATCCAGAGGCCCTGAAGGAGAAGTTCTCTGCCAAGAAAGTTCTTGTGAGAGTAGCTAGTTATCTGATAGGTTTGTACTTCATGATTTTAGATTACAGATTACAAGCTCCCTTCTGGGATTCAGAAGACGTCAACTCTTTCTCCTTCTGTTATTGTGGATGTACAAGAAGTGGAGACTGCAACAGAAGATTGTGTCTCAGCACCACCCTAGAGGATCAGAAATTCAAAGAAACTGTGAGATACCAGGTTATGGTTGAACACTTGTGAGAAAAGCACACAAAACAAACAAAAAATCTCAGTTTAGGACACATGCATCTGAACAAGCCTCTGTACTGGGTTTTCCAGAGAAACTAAAGGTTGAAATACAAACCGTTCACATTTCATAGAAAAGATTATTATAATATGCACCTTTCCCAGAAATTTCTAGTAATTTGGGTATCTCAGTGTATCTTATACCAAATTTCAACTTTCAAGTGAATGTTGAGCTATTTTAATGCCCCACTCAGGTGACCTCTGTAACAATTTTGATGGTAAAAGCATTATTGTGTGGGGTGAGGGGTGGATCTTCCCTGCTTTTTAACCAATAGTAGAATTTTAGGCCAATTTGGAGAGCCTGCATAGGCAAAAGATCTATAGGAGATTCAAAGTAAGTTAAAAGATTAGCAACATTTCTCAGGGAGCTGTCTACACTGTCACAAGCTAAGTGTCTCTAATATACACGTGTCTTTCTTTTATGAGCAAACAAAATAATAGCCATACCAACAATTCTCTATTTTTGATTTTTTTAAAAAAATTAGCACTGCTGAAAAGGGAGCATTTTTAGCACTTCTAAAATGTCAGTGAAAAACTGTGAGTAGTTTCAGCTCAGCTCTAATTACAGCACCTGCTCATATCTCAAGCTATCCTGTGCCCAGAAGTCTTGAAAAGCTCAATGAAAAAAGTGACATAGTAGGAGTACAAATTGTAGTGTGAATCTGCAGAGAGAGAGCGAGAGAGCATGCACACGAGAGAGAGCATTTTATGACTTTATTGCAAGTTATCAGCAAGTTATCAGATCCTTATATCTGTTATTCTGATAAAGAGATTACCGAACAATTGCAATTCACAAACCTTTAATAGGGGGGAAAGTGCCAAGATCTTTCTCAAAACTGGTAATCCTTTTCTGGCAATGTCATCCTTAAAAGACATGAAGAATATTTAATAACCGAAAATGTCACCATATACCTTGGAAAGAGCTAGGAATTATGTCCTCAATGGCCAGCTAGAAAGCAAGGTACACATTTGCCAATCACTCCTTTGATGGTCTGAGATTTTATACACACCATCCATTGAAAAGAAGAAACTGAATGATTGGTAGGTGACATTCTCATTCTGAAAGGGAAAAAAGGACAGTTAATAACAGTTATGGCTGCTACCTCAAAAAGGCACTTTAAGTGAATGGTAATTCACAAGGTAGTAATATGGCTTCTCTGTCTTCAGTTGCTGTGATGAACAGGCTTTTAAAATTACAAAGGAATAACTGAAACTATAGGAACTGTTGTTGCCACTCAACAATTTTTAAGAATTTTAAATGATTTAAAATGTTCTATCCCTTTCTTAGAGACGAGTGCTCCTTCACATCTTATATTTTAAAGACATGGGGTAACTGTTATAGAATACATTTCTGTCTCAGAAAACAAAGAAATAGTTTATGTGAATGAATAATACCTCAGTGTCCTCCTGCACAGCCAAGGAGTATGCCATTGCAGGTGTGACACTACTCTCATCATTCCCAGTGGAAATAGCATCACAACTGTGAAGATGCACCTCTCAGTAGGCATAGAGCAGTGTCACCTCTGCAAGCAGCACAGGTGTGCTATAGAGTAGCTCACAAGGGGTTCTCATGCCTCTCTCTTGGATCAGTGTATGCATGTAGAGATGTTTATGTGTTTCCCAGAATATGGGAAATTCCTATATCAGGCAGCAGCAATATAGGAAGGTGCTGAAAGGCATCATCTCATACTGCGTGGGCGAAGGTAATGGTAAACCACTCCTGTATTCTACCAAGAAAACCACATGGCTCTGTGGTCACCAGGAGTCGACACCTAGTTGACGGCACAACCGACAGTGATATTAACACAGATTTTCATACATTATGTTCAATGCACATATGGATACTATAGTTCCTATCTGTACCCTGTATTTGAGGAAGCAATGCAATCTTGTTCACTTTTAAAATGCATGTACAACCATTCACACAAAAATATGTATATGTATACAGATACCTGTATGTACACATACAAAATAATGTATGAATAGGGCTAGGTCATCATTTGATGACTGCAGCATGAAGATGACACTTGACCAAGCTTTCATATCCTCTCTAAGTCAGTGCTTTTCCATGGATCAATTAAGGGATCAGACACAAGTGTGAACTGGCCTGTAGAGTTGGAATAGAACAAAAAAAACCCCCAACCCATTCAACTTCCTGCTCAAAAGGCAGAACAATTCATCCATCAAACTCACTGATTAATTTACACAATTTAGACCAAAATGTGCCACAAGCACAGAGCAAGTTTTCACTAGAAAGGTATCTGCAAAGCAAATAGCTTAAGGTAGCTCAAGCAAATGAACCAAGGTACGTACAGTTGCAGAGAGCAATCAGTCACTCAGCACTAGCTTGAGAAGTGCCAGAAGCCAGCCCACAATCTCAGCGTTCTGACATTACTGAAGTGGTTCAGGAAGGATAGACAGATGGTGCAGTGAGTCCAAAAGTGCTAAAGTCACATCCGAAGGGTCCTATGTAGCAACAATTCTGTTGTTCAGTTACTTGTCGCCAAATAGCAAGCATATATGTCTAGATTATCCAAACTACAGGAATGCAAAGATATCACACTTGGAGTTAGTATAAAAATAATGTTGCTTAAGTCACTGAAAGTACTAGGGCACTGAAAAAAAATGTGATTCATTATCATTTTTATTTGTTCTTTTATTTTTTTGTCACTAGCTAAATTACTTTTAGATAGTAAAACACATCTCTGGATACAATCCCTTATATTGGCAAACTTCAAGTAATAACCAAATGAAACACATTGTTCAAAATCAATACTGCATTTTCTACAGCTTTCAAGCACATGATGAAATACTCAATGGAATATGTGCATGCAATTGTTGCACCACATTAAGCTTTCATGTTTTATTTAACAAAAAGCAAAAGAGAGAGAGAGAGACCTTGTCAAGGGTGTAAAATGTGTTCCAAGAGAACCTGTATATGTTTTTATTCAAAAGTCTTTTAATTTAAAACGTGTGTTAGACAGACAAGCGAAATCCTAGTGTGTCATGCCAGGCCCTCTAAGGCTACATACACAATTAGAATACTTGATACCCTGATGTCAGAAACAAACATTTTCTCCAGGACTGGTTAATTATGGATCATGTAAGAGATAAACTCCCTGTTGTATGGAATTAGGGATTACTTGCTTTTCATAACCAGAAAATGCATCCCACACATTGCCAACTGAGCCATTCATTTTTAGAAGCACTGAAAGCCAGCAAAAATACAGATGAATGGGAAAATGTTGTTCATTCTCTGATTTCTACTCACCCAATAACATTCAGTAAGATGTCAGAGCCAAGGGACGCGGCAACCATGCACTAGGGAGGAAGAGTGTCACACTTAGCTCATATTTTGCTTTGATCAGCAGACAAGGTCCTGTTCAATACTCTCCCTTTCCTCCAGGTGAGGTCTACCGATAAGACAAATTATATCCATTTCATAACTCTTTTGGAAGTATCTTCTCAGTGATGGAACTCATACTTTGTAAAGCCTGTCCAGGAAACACACAATGGATTTGTAATCTGCCACAGTCCTTGTCACAGCATTCTCAGGAGGCCTCCTTCAAAATTACTCTTCATTTGTAGACCACAGTCACCTTGCAATCTGCCAGGATAACCAAGAACCTTTCTCCTCTGATAGGTTGGGCTTTTACTCATGTAAATTATAATGACCTCAACAATGGATGTAGGCATTGTTCTTGAACATTCTTTTTCTTTGGAAGTATGTTCCATACTTCCTGGCATCATCCAGCAAACCTATAGCAGTAATCACCATTTGTGGGAGCTGCTTGCACATACTCTCATATACCCTACAAAACCATTCCACCTTCGACTTCACAGCCCATGAGCACCCTCTCCTGCCCCTTTCCTCAGGAGTCTGTCTGCCTGTTGGATAGGATCCCATGCTAAGAAGGTTCTCTTTAAGGGTCATGTTATTAAATCCCTCCCCATTTAATGTACAAACTCTAGCACAGTCTCTCTCTTTTTTTTTTAGAAATGTGGTATGAGCACTCCTAACATCTAGCTCATGCTGTGCTAGTCTCCATGCTAGTCCCAACGTTCAAATGCTTTTGCACAAGAGTGCAATACTTTTGGAGCTTAACTATAAGCACACTGTTAGAGTGGAAACATGTCACATGATCCTAGTGTTTTCACTCTAACAGAAGTGCAAGGAAACTCTGCAAGTATTTGTGCAAGTATGTCCACATTTCAGGATTAGTGCAGGGGCTGGCACAGCATGGCACAGCCTGTTCACATCGCTTCTGCTGCCTTTATGGGCCTGGATAATGTTTTTCCTGGACAAATTGTCTCACTTCTCTGGCAGACACTGAACGTTTTTTCAGACATTAAGGCTGTTCTCACAAGCAGCCTATCCCAGGCTAGGGCAGCCCCGCCTGGGTTCGGCTGATCATGTGCAGCACTAGGATCAAGGTGGATCTTAGCACTGCTGCAGTGCCTGACCTGCCTTTTTGTCCTGGCCTTTAGCCAGGGTTAAGGGTGCAAGCAAATCCTTAACCCAGTGGCCGGGAGTGTGTGTTTGCTCAGGCTTCTTGAAGCATGAGCAGACACAGAGATGAGCGCCTAGGGTGCCTGTCTGATGGGGGAATCACCCAATGCACTATGCTCATAGAATGGTGCACTGTATGATTCCCAGAGGCTGGGACACATTGTCCCAGCCTCCGGAATGCCACACAGCTCCTGGGAGAGCTGCTTGTGTGCACACAACCAAGGCACACAGCCAGGAGGTGGCGGGGGGGCAAGGAGATCATCTGGGGCGAAGCTACGTTCAGCACAGCCTTCCGCCTGCCCACTGAGCCAACCTCTGGTCATGTGAATAGCCTTATTCTGTTGTGGACACGTTCCTTAACCCGGCAGCAGGGATCGTGTGTTTGCTCGGGCTGCTTGCAGCCTGAGCACACACAGAGACAGGCACCTAAAGCATCTGTCTCATGGGGGAATCCATCACACGGTATGGGATTCCTGGAGGCTGGGATGCATTGTCCTGGCCTCCGGAAAGCCACACAACACCCAGGAGAGCTGCTCATGGATGTGGCCAAACTGTGCAGCCAGGAGGTGTCAGGAAGGGCCAGGAGATCATCTGGGTGGAAAGTAGGTTCAGCACAGACTTCCTACCCACCCACCCGCACCTCCGGTCATGTGAATAGCCTTATTTCCTCAGCTATTAGAATATTAACTAACATTCCATGACATCACAGGAGCTCAGCCAATAATTTATAAAAGCTTGACTGGAATATAAATAAGCACAAGTTTTAAAATTAATAGTTGAAGATGCTCTCTTGTATTTTGATAAAATATTCAAACACTAACATTTTCTGCTACAAAGCTTTTTAACAACAATAGAAACTTGCTATAGCTGAAATTGGAATTTGCATGTTTGTTTTCTTAATATTTTTGTCTCCATCCTAATGAGAAGAATCAAATTTTATATATATATATATATATATATATATATATATATATATATATATATGCCATTCCCTTCCCACCCAAACACTTTCCTGTTATTAGACAATGTCCACGGGACTTTATTTATGTGATCAATATGTATACAGATAAAGATTTTATTGATTCAATATGTGTGTGAAGTGCCTTGTCACTGGAAAAAAAGAGATAAATGCACCTTTATTATTTTCTAAACGAAACATTCGAAGAGCAGTTTTCCCAAGTGAGCAGTGATTGGGCTAATATGTGGTACAATATCTCCCTGTTTAAAATTTATACGGACATTGCTTCCAGTTATTAGATTTCAGTATTTGCTAGACTACAAATTGCATTATTGCTTATACTCATTTTGTTGATTTACCCCACAGTCCTAAAGATGTGTGCTGCTGCTGTAATGGCACACAGCATTACCAACATAGCCACAATAAAACCCTGTGTGAGGTAAATCCATTTTACCATTCCATATGTGGATTTCAGTCCTATCATAACAACTTACTACCGCACTCAAAACATGTTAACAGTTTGTCAACACATCTGTAGTGCTAAAATTTAATTGCTGTATAGGTGGGCCATCCCTCTCTTTATCCCATTCCTATCACAGCAAATGAATTCGCTGCCTAATAGGATGGATTTTCTGAAGGATTCAGTGGATGCACTGCATTCCAGATCCCCATATTTCAGGGGCCTGGAAAACATCTGCCTTCCTTCCTTTTTTGGAAAGGCTGAATGTGACAGCGACACAGAAATATGACTGAATGCCATTGTATAGGAAAAATAAGTAATACATACATACCTTTAACTTCTAACTATATGCAACAATCAAGACTGTTGTTTCATGTTGGTGGTAAACCTGGGTTTGTACCGGTTTTGACTGCAGGATGCAGGGGCGTAGCAAGGTTGGAGTGGCCAATGCCCCCCCCCTCACTGAAGTTCAGCTCATGAAGTAAAGAAATCTTAAATGAGGCTGAATAGTGGTAACAAAAAGCATCGTAAAAAATAACCTATGTGCCACAATAGAACGTCATCCTAAATTATTTTTTTAAAGGTTTTCTAAATTGTGGACAATGCAGGTCATTTAATGGTACTAGAGAAAGACATGCTGTTCTAGTAGCTCCAGGTCTTAACACTCACATCAATTTCGGGGCATGAATACAACTGAAGGAAGCCCGGGCGGGTGCGCAGCTGGGGGAGTCAGTCATGTGACTTGCCTCTGGCAGTGGGCCCCCAGACAACGGTCTCCCCTTGACCTATTATAGTTACACCCCTGACAGGATGGGGGCCCACATGACTGAAAGTTCCTCTGTAAAACAAAAACAAAACACTTCCCTGGACATAGAAAATTAGCATGTTTAGGAGAATGGTGAACAAGATTCCTTTCTGTTGCGCAGTGATTATTTTTTTGGAAGGAGGAGTAAAAGCTCTCCTTTTGGGTGCTCACACACCTTAGACTGCACTCCTAGATTCCTATCTGGGTGTGAGGGTGAATGAAGCTACACATTAGGGTAAGCATGTGCTTAACACCAACATGCTTATATTCTTTTAAATGAAATAGCAGCTGTATCAGGCCGCCTGGATTGGGATCACGAGGGTTTAGGGGACTTGTTCCCATCACAGTCCCAACTTGTATTCATGCCAATAGTATGAATGGGAGCTCTTTTTTATAGCAAATAGCAACTGCAGGAGGACTGACCCAGATCAGGACCATTGCAGGGGGAGCGGTTGAAGCCTCCTTGCTCCCTACCACGGTCCTGATCCACAAGGCTGGGACTGCTATTTAGTTTAAAAGAAAACAAGCACATCAACATTAAGCATATCCTTGCAATCATATGTCGTTTGACTCTAACTTCCATTTAACATGATGGGATTTTCATCCTAGAAACCATTCATAGGACTGCATTGTAAACCCTTAATAGGAATCAATACAAAAGAGAAATGAACACTCACAGGCGTTTAGAAAGACCACAAGGCTGTTCTCATGAGCAGCCAAGTCCGCGCTAGGGCAGCTAAGTCCAGACTTGGCTGCCCATGGGAACTTCTGAGAGCTGACCAGCTCCCTGCAGCTCCGCAGCAACAAACCTGGCTAAGAAGCCGGGATCTTAAACGAGGTTAAGAGAGTGAGCACTCCCTTAACCCCATTTACCTGACTGTGTGCCAGTACCAGCTGCTTTAAGTGCTGACTACCCGCCTGCCACTGGAGAGATCCCCACAATGCACTGCACACTTGTGTTGTGCATTATGGGATTTCTGGGGGCTGAGACAAAGTGTCCTATCCCCTGTGGCAGCCACAGACCATCTGGGCATGCGATCCACGCACCCAGACCCCTCACCCATACTGTCTGTGGGCAAGACGAGCTTCTGCTGCCTCCCCCACCACCCACCCTCAAGTTCTCTCATGCAATCATGAGAAAGGGCTCCGTAAGTTGACGTGATGTAGGGTTTCTCCTACCTATTTTATTAACACGTTTGCAAAACAATTATAAAATGTGTGTGTGCTTTAAAAAAAAAAAGGCAATTCAATTAAATTAACAACTAGGATCCAGTGATATCTGCAGGTCTGTTCCTGGGTAAATTGGATTTTTGGAAAGGACCACAAAGATATTTTGGAAGCCACATAGTACACATTTACCGTTAGAAAATACTACTTGCAATTGGTTGCATTTCAGCAAGTAATCTCAAGAACCATTGTTACATCTATGAAGTTCATAGATTTGTGGTAATTAAATGTAGTGTTGGACAGGTGTGCTACAACTTGAGAATCTTTTAAATGCATCCAGCCCATCATCATCACTGTGTGTGTGGTGTGTGTGCGTGTAATATGTTGTAGTCCTACAGGACAGAAAGCAAGGCAAGCTGTGGTCTTCTATTTACTTTTACCCGAAATAGACCCTGGTATACCTATGAGGTCTTTCAGATAATTAGAGGCAACATATGAGGAGAGTTAGTGAGAGTTAAGATAAACAACAGAGTACTTTTATTCTGTTGCTAATGGTTACGCTTGTGTATACTGATTAGTGCCACATAGAAGGAACTGGGTAACATGGTTTCTCTAAAATTCTAATTAAAGTGTTAATTAATTGCAGATGCTGTACCTTGATATAGTTAATACAATTAACCAAAATGGAGAGAACAATTTAGCTCTATTGTTAATGCTGAGGGCTTGGTGTTTCCATTTTTACACCTATCATATCATATTGTGAGATTATTCTAGGGGTATCAGTTTGAGAACTGCTACTTGATTCTGCCTATATAAATAAGAGTTTAGCTAAGGCCTTTTAATGTGCAACAGTGTCTACATGTAAATCTTCGAATTCTATATTGATATATGGGAAATAAGCAAAAGAAAACCATCAAAGGTTTGCTATAGTACCATACTTCATTCATTCATTCATTCATTCGTTGAATTTATATACAGCCTAACATAGAAATTTCTAGGTGGTGTAGATAATTAAAACATAATATAAAATAGAAAACATTTAAATTTCATAAAAAGATAAAAATCATAATATTTTATAATAGATAAAAACACATTAAAATGTAAAAATTTTGTCTCAGTTGAAGGCCTGGGAAAATAGGTACATATTCAGGGGCCTCCTAAAAACAAACAGAGAATGAGATGCTCTTATTTCAGCAGGGAGTGCATTCCAAGGCCCTGGGGCAGCCACAGAGAAGGCCCAGTCCCGAGTTGCCACCAAATGAGTTGGCGGAAACAATAACCGGAACTCTCCAGATGATCTTAATAGGTGACAGGGTTCACAACAGAGCAGGGGCATATCTAGGGTAGGGCAGGCAGGGCACATGCCCCGGGCGCTACTTGAAGGGGGCGCCATTTTTTTTAAATGAAAAAAATGGCCGCCGATAACAAAATGGCCACCATGCATGCTCAAATGGCCTCTGTGAGGCCCTAGGCCATGCCAGGCCTTGCAGAGGCCAATTGAGCATGAGCAGTGGCCATTTTGTTTTCGGTGCCCCCCCTTTTTAAACTATTTAAAAAATGGCCACCACACATGCTCAAATTGTCCTTGCAAGGCCCTCAACCCGGGATGGGCTGCAGCAGAGAATTAAGAGGCCAGTGGGGGGAGGGGGAATCTTTGCAGACCCCCCATGGCCTTTAGGAAGCCCCCCAAAGGGGCTACAGGTAAAAAAAATTTTTTAAAAATATTTAATATAATATAAGTCACTGTACACATATTCAGTTTCAGGCCTCGTGAATACTGAGCTGAAGCTTATGAGCTAGGATTGTATTCATTTGTTCTTACTTTGCTTCTTGTCATAAGTGAGTTACATGTGATGTCTTAATAATATGGCTATTCATGCTGAGTTTGTCTTTGAATCAGTGTGAAATCCTTAGTATTAACTCCCGCTGGGAGTTTCTTGCTCTCTTTCTCTCATTTTAACTGTCTTTCTGAAATACTAGAATATATTCCAAGCAGTGATACAGTTTACTCTGCATATCCTTTAATTATTTTCAGAGTATCTGGGAAAAGTCAAATTCTCCATTTATTTTTAAAACTTATGTAATAGTGATGCTACAATGCATAGTAGGGAATTAGACAGGCACTTCTGTTTAGTTTTCCAAGTACACCTCCACATAGTATTTGGGTATTTCATGAGCCCCAGCATACTGATATTTGTAGTTTTCCAGCATTTTTTGGTCTGCTAAATCCACTGCTAAATAGTTTTTGAAATATTAAAAGATTAACGAGCTTGACTTGTATTTTTCAGCTGATATTACAGTAAAGTTATCTGAAAGATGGGTGTTAGATGTTTGGACAGGGGCCGCAATTTCAGTCCTTGCCTTAGGTGCTGTTTTCCCTAGATACACCTCTGCAACAGAGAAGGCACTCTCTGAAATACCCTGGACCTAAGCTGTTAAGGGCTTTATAGATAATAACCAGTACTTTGTATTTTGTTCGGAAACATAGCAGCAGCCAGTGCAGTTCTTTTAGCATCGGTGTTATATATGGTCCCTTCGGGTAAACCCAGAAACCAATCTGGCTGCCACATTCTGTAACAATTGTAGTTTCCAAACTAAGTACAAAGGCAGCCCCATGTAGAGTGCATTTCAGTAGTCAAGCCTAGAGGTTACCAGCATGTGTACTACCATTATCAAATGGTATTTTCACAAGTTCAACAAAAGTCCTTGGAGTTTTGAGCTGGGGGGATGATGATGATGATGATTTATGATGACAATGATGACTAGGATTACAGTGAACCATTTTATTTATTTATTTATTTATTTATTTATTTTATTTTTACATTTCTATACTGCCTTTCGTTAAAAAGAAAACCCCAAGGCGGTTTACAAAAATTAAAACATACAATAAAAGCAGTAAAAACATCAAGCGATAAAAACATCAAGCTAAAAACATATAAACAAGCATAAAAACACGACAACAGATAACAGATAAAAACACAGAGAAGCCACAGTATTTTGCATAGGAATGTAAGTTGAGGATAGGTCCTAGCCTCAAGTGTGAGATATAAAGCCTTTTTCTGACATCTGAAGTCCATACAGTTTGAAGAAGTAGTTTTAATTTTGAGTCACCCAAGCCAGGCTTCTATGGATTCTCTGCAAAACCTGACCCAGATTATTCTCATACAGTACCCAGTTACAACTACAAAAAAACCATAAACTGGACTTCTAAATACTATGCGAAGGAACTTCTAAGTTCACACGGCAGGGGTGTGACACTGGTGTAAACAAGGGATGAATGAGAATAATGCAGTTTCATATACTTAAGCTTTGTTTCAGTTGGAGATGGACTGAATTAGTAAGCCATAGGTGTGTTGACTGAAAGAACAAAGAGAGAGGAAACACCACTTAGGTTTTCTGGAAGGGAGTTCTAAACAGCTTAAAATCAGGAGGGTCTTAAAAGAAAGGGCCTTTCTTAAAGAAAATGTCTCAGCTTGTTTCTTAGCACTGACTGCCAATTTCCAATATTTCCAGCCCCAGCAGAAGTGATATAGACTCCTATAGAGTCCCAAAACTTAGTGTGGCATGAGCTTTCATCATCAAGACTCTTCTGCATCATCAGAAGTGAACGGAAAATATGTTTGATCCATCATCCTGGGGCTTGTCTATTGATCATAAAAACATAAGAACAGCCCTGCACAAGGCCCATCTAGTCCAGCATCCTGTTTCACACAGTGGCCCACCAGATGCCTCTGGGGAGCCCACAGGCAAGAGGTATGTGCATGCCCTCTCTTCTGCTGTTGCTCCCCTGTAACTGGTATTGAGAGACATCATGCCTCTGAGGCTGGAGATGGCCCACAGCCACCAGACTAGTAGCCATTGATAGACCTGTCCACCATGAATCTGTCTAAGCCCCTTTTAAAGCCTCTAAGCCCCTTTTAAAGCCCTTCAAGTTGGTGGCCATCACCACATTCCATGGCAGAGAATTCCATGGATTAATTATGTGTTGTATGAAAAAGTACTTCCTCTTGTCAGTCCTAAATTTCCAACCCTTCAGTTTCATGGGGTGACCCCTGGAAAAATTTCTCTCTGTCTACACACTCCACTCCATGCATAATTTTATACACTTCAATCATGTCTCCCCTTAGTCGCCACTTTTCCAAGGTAAAGTGCTCCAGATGCTGTAGCCTTGCTCATAAGGAAGGTGCTCCCGGCCACTGATCATTTTGGTTGCCCTCTTCTGTACCTTTTCCAGTTCTACAATATCTTTCTTAAGATACGGTGACCAAAGCTGTATGCAGTACCTCAGATGTGGCCGCACCATAGAGTTGTATAAGGGCATTATAATATTAACATTTTTATTTTCAACCCCCTTCCTAATGATTCCTAGCATGGAATTATCTTTTTTCACAGCTGCTGTGCACTGAGATGACACTTTCAATGAACTGTCCACCACGACCCCAAGATCTCTCTCCTGGTCAGTCACTGACAGCTCAGAGCCCATCAGTGTATATGTGAAGTTGATGTTTTTTGCCCCAATGTGCATCACTTTACACTTCCATTTGCCATTTTGTTGCCCAGTCCCTCTGTTTAAAGAAATCTTTTTGAAGTTCCTCACAATCAGTTGTGGATTTCACTACCCTAAATAGTTTAGTGTCATCTGCAAATTTGGCCACTTCACTGGTCATCCCAACTTCTGGATCATTTATGAACAAGTTAAAGAGCTATAGTCCCAGTACCAATCCCTGGGGGGACCCCACTTCCTACCTACCTCCATTGTGACCTACCTCCATTTATCAAAGGCTTTTTGGAAGTCCAAGTATACTATGTCAGCCGGATCACCTTTATCCACATGCCTGTTGACACTCTCAAAGAACAGCAAAAGGTTAATGAGGCAAGACTTTCCCTTGCAGAAGCCATGCTGGTTCTCCTTCAACAAGGCCTGTTCTTCCAATTAACAATTTTGTCTTTAAGTATGCTTTTCATCAATTTGCCGTTTTGTATATTCTCTTGTATATTCTGAGCTGCATGAGAGTGAAGGATGTGCACAGAATGGATTTTGCATTTTGTTTTGAGCTCATTTCATCAAAATAATGTTCAACCTGGCTGTTTTGAGAGAACAAAACCCAAAACGTTTCAAGTGTTTTGGACATAAGGAACAATAGGGAAACTCAAAACATCCCATTGTTCCCCATGGGTAGCTCCTAGGGACACCAAAGTGGGTTGAGTGGTAGGGCATGATGGGTGCTACCTACCAGCCAACCCACAAAAGAAATGGGCAAGCAGGCGATTTAAAGCAAATTTTTAACCTTCCCCCCAAACCCACATAGGATCACAAGACAGTGCCAGAAAACCAATTAGAAGGGGAAAACAGACATCAAAAATGCTGCTCAAATTGTTGAAACATTTCAAATCAAATTGGGATTGTTTTGTTCCGAGTTTGAAACAGGCCCTTTATTTAAAGGGCATTTTGTTTCGAGCTCAGAACACTCATAATGGCCTATTTCGAATCAAAATGTTTTGTAAGTCCCTAGTGAGAGCTGCTGCCCTATTGTGATCTTTCATGTGACTGTGGTATGTGTGTGAAAACTGCAACCACATGGGCAAGAAAGATTGCACCAATCTTTCCCAACCAATCAACATTCTTCTTCCCAGATCAGGTGAAAAAGATCAGTGTCATTGGTCCCACTCATGCTGAGATATTCATATGCTGCAGTGATATGAGACAGCACTACTAGAAAGTTCCACTGGAGCGTATGTGTAGCCCTATATGATGACGATGATGAATATTTATATGCTGCTTTTCCACAAAGTTTTCCAATGGAGAAGGAGGAAGAGAAGGAGAAGGAGAAGGAGAGCAGACACTGGAGGAATGCTGTGCTGGGGGTGGATAGGGCCGTTTGCTCTCCCCCTGCTCAATAAAGAGAATCACCACTTTAAAAAGGTGCCTCTTTGCTCAGTTAGCAGGGCGACACATTATCACACATTATGGTCAACTCACTTAAAATGTACAGATCACATACTGTAATACACACATTATATTCAACCCATGTGCCATAGCACACTTATGATTTGTAAGCTGTAGTTCCAGGGGCCTGCACTCAAATTCACTTTTAAAATTAAGCCATGTGCAGGCATTCACACAAAGCCATGTGCCTGTGTGCATATACCTGTATACAAGTTTAATGTAATGTCTGAACAAGGCTTTTGTGTGTGTGTGTGTGTGTGTGTATGTATGTGAAGATGGCCTATGAAAGCTCCCATCATAATGAATCTGCTAGTCTTCAAAGTGCTGTGGGACTTTTTGTTGTTTTTTGCTATAACAGATTAACATGCTACTCTTTTGGGGAAAAGATTTTCACAATTATCATTGCAATTACTGTGGCCTGTTGTTTTTCAAGCCTTTAGGTGAACTTCTGGTAAGGCAAAAAGAGGAAAAATATTAATAATTTCCCAATTTGCCTCTGCTCATTTGGAATATATACTTGCATAGCTTGGAGCAGTTATAAGTGCAGAACGTACAAAGACTCCAGGCTGTGCGGGACATCTCATTAAACCTATTATCTTTTGCATATATTTTGTGCAAAGTCTACAAGTTAATTTTCCCCTTAGTAAATATATTTTCAATTATTTACTCAGCATATTATAAGCTCACCTTCAGGCTCAATGAATGCAATGTATGTGACTTTCATAGAGCAACCTGGATCTGAGACAAGCAATAGAAGAAATCAGCATTCTGGTGACATTTTTAACAACTGATTCTGATTGCAATTTGAAGCTTATTGAAAATTTACCGGTAATTTTGATGGGTGTGTGTGTGGAATGGGCATGTTGATAATTTGGGGTGTCATCAATATAGAACCATGACTCCCAAAGACAGGTCATTTAAAAAAAAAAGGAAAAGATTGTGGGGTAACTGTGCTAGTCTGTAGCAACAAAAACAGCAGAGTCTTGAGGCAACTGGAAAAACAAGAGATGTCACCAAAAAAGGTGCCTAAGGTGCCACATGATTTTTGTTTCAGTATTAAAAATATGTTAGAAGTGTATGTGAAAACTGGTTACTGGAATTGCTCAAACTTTAAAGTGTTATCCTTCACCACCATGTAGGATCATGGACATGTGGTGGTGTAGTCAATATAAATTTAAGTTGATGGCCAGAAGGTCCCCAGAAGCTTGTTTAGGTCACCAAGCTCACCTGGTGGCTTAGTGTGCACTTGAAATATGGGGATTAGTGTAATCATCCCCCTATTTCATAATGTCATAGGTTTATGAAGGCAATATATGGGAAGTACTATGAACACTCTAAAGTGGTATATAACTGCTAAATACTACTAACAACAACTACAATAATAATGCTAATAGTAGCATTAATCATGGTAGTATATTCCCCCACGTCCAAAGATGTCCACATACCTTTTAAAAAGAATTATTTTATCTTCTCTCCATGTCAATCATGATTTATTCACTAATGTTTCCTGATATGGCACTTATGGCATTGTCTTCTTCTGCCACTAAAGAAAATGGAATTTGATCTGATCCAGAAGAATGCTGCAGTCTGCAGACTCATCATCTTGCAAAGGTGGAGAGCAAGTGTGATGTAGTCATTAGGATGTTGGATGATGGCCAAGGAAGCCTAGGTTCAAGCCTACTGAAACATAAAGCTCACTGTGTGGCCTTGGTGTAGACACACTCCCTTAGCCTAACCCATCTCACAAGGTAGTGAGGTGGGTTATTGTGAGGATAACAGGCAGCAGAGAAGGCAAGAACCATGGATGCTACCCTGAGCTCCATAGAGGAAAGGTGGGACAAACATATGAATAAAAATGGACTCCTGCCAACTCTTGATTTCTAAACAAGATGAAGTGATTGACATCAGCTCAAATGGTTTTAAAAAGGGTTATGTTCACGAACCATTAGCTATTAGTCATGGTAACAAAAGAGTGGCTGCCATGCTAAGGAAGTGTCAGTGCATCAGGAGGCTCAGAATAACAGCACTTCCAGACTAACTGCACCAGTGCACCAAGGGTGTGTATGATTTTTTAACTATCTTCCCTTTCCTCTGAAGCCTCCTAAAAATATGTCCCTGCAGGTTATGCAGCCCTCAGATACATATGTTTGGATGGCACAGAGAGCTTCCCGGGGAAGGGGAGGTCATCAAAAATCATCCCTTTCCCAGAGCAACTGGTCTGGAAATGCTGTTTTCTGATCAGCACTGGTACTTCCTTAATCAGGATTTCAGGCAGAATCTCCATGTTCAGGGGCAATATACCTCTAAATGCTTGGGTCATAGAAAAAACTGCAAGTAGATGTCCTCTGTTAGAAACAGAAAGCTGATAGACCGTTAATTCAGTCCATCAGAATACTTAAAGGGTAGGCTCTCTTTATCTTGCTTTTTAAAATAATAACACTAATAATAACATTACTTCAGTCAGGAGATGTACATTTTTAACATAAAGCCATGACATAGAAATTTATGTATTTTATGATTGGTGCATAACATTTCTGAAAGACATGCTCAAGTTATATCGTATCTTATTGAAACAATGGCCCAGACAGCTTGTTCAATGGGACCTGCTATGCAATTTTGGAAGAGGAACAAAATAAGGATTCCTATTTAATTCTATAAGTGAAGATATCATATATGCTTTGGGCTTTTTTTCCTGGCAGAATGTGCCAAAACAGATTTCCTGCACCCATTTTTCCTGCCAGGACAAGCTGCCACCATTGAATTTCTTCCCTTTCCTAACTTGGCTGGTTGGTTCCTTCCTGCCTCCCAGTGCTATAGATCTCTCCCTCCCACTCCACACACTGAAGAGGAAGCATTTCTTGCCTGCATGGCTGTATGATTCCTTCCATCGCTGCCACGTTCTTTCCCTCAACAAAGTGGCTGGCTCTTCAGCAAGTGGAGCACTTTCCAAGGAGAGAAAGGAGGGAGATAAAGAAGGCTGCACAATGCACCTTCTCCGGGCATAAGTGCATAGGGTACGAGAGAGCGGAAAAGAGGGGAGGAAGAAATAGAAAGGAAGAGTGAGAGAAAGATGGAGGAGGAGGAGGAGAGGAGGAGGAGGAAAGAAGGTGGCAGGCAGGAGTGAGTGAGTGGAGCGTAAGGGAGTGGGGAAGAGAGGTTCTGCTTTTCTTGGGCATGACATTGTTTTGGAATTATTGATCTGGTTCTTGACTGTTGAAAATCTGTTGAGAACAATAACAGTTGATTATATTCAGAATTCCTGCTAAAATGCAAAAAACCAATAATAATCAACCTTTCTCTGAGAATACTCTGGTGTAAAAAGTAATACATTGAGCTAATTTAAGTGGCAGGATTGTCCATGCAAAATTTGGTATCTTCAGGTCTTTGGGAATACTTTAATACTTTCATTTTTATTAATAATGAAATAATGGAATCAATAATTTTCATTACAATTGCCCCTCTTCCCCGAGGAGTCATCAAATATGAGTTCCAGTCCCTTTCCCCCCAGAAAAAATGGACTGTACAGGAATCAATTGCAGCCTCACTGAAAGAAATTTATTTTTTAAAAGTGTATGTGTGGTTCAGTTCCGTTTGCTTGGAAGTAAATTTGAGAGGAGTTTACTCCCAGATCAGTGTGAATAGAATTGCAGCCTGGTAACATCAGTATTTGGGTTTCCCAACACATATTAATTTTAATATTTTTTAAAAAATGTTTTAATATATTTTATTCTGTTTTTATTGTCAGGTATTTTAATTTGTAACTTTTGAATATTTTAAATTTTGTATGCCACATAGAGATGTACATATCAGGTGGTATAGAAATATGATTAATTAAATAAATAAATATGTGTGGGGGGGTATGTTCTACCACTGCTATCACATATTTTTAGCCTACTTTCCAGTAAGCTTATGAGATCACCTGGCATTCTGTGTGTGCATGTGCATGTGTCTGTGTGTTCATGTGTGTGAGTGTGTGTCCTCCCCCACCATCAACTTTGCAATGCCTGGACCAATTTGAACTGAATTTGCTACTGCTTTATTGACTCAATGGTGACATTTGTGACGATGTCATCTGCCCCGATTCAAAATGGCAGATGCGTAAACATTTGAAGCGCAAGTGGGCTAACTTGTGAACTATCTAACCAATTTCAAGCAAATTTGGTACAGTTGTAGTGGGTAACACACAGAGATACCTCAATGGCATAGTTTGTGGTGATGTCTTTCACCCCAATTCAAGATGGTGGATGCAGAAACATTCGAGGTGCAATTGGCCTAACTTGTGAGTCGCCTGAACGATTTGAACCAAATTTGCTACAGCTGCAGAGACATATAGGGACACCTTGACACCGTAATCTGTGATAATGTCATTCACCCCAATCCAAGATGGTGGATACATAAACATTTGAGGTACAATTGTGCTAACTGGTGGACCGTCTAACAGTTTTGAACAAAATTTTCTACAGTTGTAGTGAGTGACACAGAGAGACACAACAATGGTGTAGTTTGTAATGATGTCATCCACCCTGATCCAAAATTGCAGATGTGTGAACATTTGAGGTACGAGAGGGCTAAACTGCAGACTGCCTAAGTGATTTGAACCAAATTGGGTACAGTTGTTGTGAGTGGCACATAGGGACACCTCAATGGTGTGATTTGTAATGATGTCATCCACCCCAATTCAAGATGGCAGACACATAAACATTTGAGGTGCAATCGGGCTAACTTGTGAACTGCCTAATCAATTTGAAACAAATTTGTTACAGGTGTAGGAATTTATAGGGATGGTTCAACAGCATAGTTTGTAATGATGTCATCCACCCTGATTCAAGATGGCAAGTGGGAACCTATTTGGACCAGATTTGGTACAGTTGTAGGGACACCTCAAATGCAATTTGTGATGTGGCATCCACCCTAAATCAAGATGGTGGAAGCATGAATGTTTGAGCAGCAAGTGGGCTAACTTGAGACCTGCCTAACCAATTTTGGCCAAATTTAGTCCAATTTAGTAGGGATAGTGAAGGAAAGTAGCCAGATTAGTTCTTACTAGAACTTGTTTTTAAGTTAAACTTTATTTTTGACTTAATTCTAAGACTAGGTTGGATTGTGAAATAAATGACAAGGTACCCACAATATGTAATAATGCTTATTATATCTGTTATAGCATAGACTTAGTAGCTTTTCTGTGATACAGAGTGCTACTGAAGTATTACCTGCCTAATAGGGGAACACATTCTCATTTACCTCAGTGCTAGCAAAGCCATCTGTTCCTCAAGACAAGTATTCTTTCAAGAAATCCATCTTGGTTATACTTATGTAAGGATCCATTTTGTAAAACTGATGACCTCAATATGTAGTCAAAAACTGTGAGAGAGAAATTCTATAGAACCATTTACTTGCGTCGTCAGCCTGATAGCCTGCTGGGAATGAAAACCTTGGGATTTATTCATGTCATGCCCTCCTGTACTTTGAGGTGATATAGTCTCGGCGCTATGGAGACAGTATACTCAATTCCCAGGAGTGAGGAAATGTCTTATCCTATTCAAGATTTGTCTGGCCAGATTATTAGAACTGACAGGCTGTAAAGGAAATTGTGTGCTGCTTTTGAGCAAAAGCATGGTTGGCTGTGAAGTAATGTGGCACCTTCTGGAAAGAAGACCGCTAGTTGACTTGAACATGCCATCAGCTCCAAGGTGTGGGTAGTTCCTTGCCCACACAGAGATCCTGAATTTCTCCACCTCTGTACTTAAGGCACTGATTATGCTATTGTTGGAGTGAAAACTACATCCTAAGATGAAACAGAGCTTCATCTTCTAATTAAACAAGGGCTCTCCTGACATGCTCACATCATTAACCTTTTGAACAAAACTGAAAATGAAAGTAAGAATGGAAGAAAGGAATTTAGTGGATTTGGTATCTCTGTCATCTGATGAATCACTTAAATTTCAATACATTGGCATATTGCTTTTAAAAAAAACCCTTATAGGAGTCATAAGTACTTTTTGGGTGTACCAATTACAATTTAATAAAATACAATTTAATTAAAGAAACTACTAATGCTCTTTAACAATTTAACTGATTAATCTACTGATTAGACCCTACTAGTTCAAATCTAGCAGAGTCACATTGCCAGCTCAAACATTTGAACTTCAGTGTAATCCCTCCTGACCATCTCCAGGAGCTTTTCCCAGACAGCCGGTTTTACCACAGGTTTACTGTGAGGCTTTGCTGTGAGTTCAAATGTGCCCCCAAAAAACCTGACACAAAAAGTGGATTGTTTTCACTCCCCCCCCACCTCCCCACTTCCCCCACTTTTCCTACTTTCCTCCCGCATTTCCCTCCAGACATAAATCAAGCTAGGTGCTAATGTGCAACGAAAACCCCAAATTGTGTGTGAAGTGCTCCCCAATATCTCACATGGACTTTGGCATGAATCTGATGTGCAAGTGCACACCCTCCATTCCAAGCTAAAAGCCCCATCTAGAAATGCTCCAGGTACAGAAATCAGATGCAGAAGTGTTTGTGTGTGAGAGAGAGAGAGGGGCGTGGTACAACAGTTGCAGTTCATGTACTCATAGCAGTGCTCTTTCCAGTCTCTTTAATGGAGTGACTCTAGAACTAGCTTGGGGGAGCAAAGGGGTGTCAAAGAACATTATTAGGGGAGTGGACATTTTGTTATACAGTAAATACTTATATATGTAAGGTAATTAATATTATTAGTTTGTGTCTTTTTTAAAAAAATGAAGCTTGCTTGACATTACATTCAGAACACAGGCCAAATTCCTTTTGGAAAATACTTCCTTTCCTGGATTAAGCAAAATTTCCAGTTCACCTCGCAGGCTAGTTTTCTCTTCCTGTCCAAGACCATGTGGCAGGAAAGACTTGGGTGAGGAGAGGGGTGATTAGTACCAGGCTGAATGATATCTGCACTGGAGATGACCCTGTACCCTTGCACACATGGTTTCACCCAGCCTAGTTCCCAGTCAGGAAGAAATCTAAGAGGCTGACCTGGCTCCTGGGTGGCTGGAGGAGTCTCCTACCCATCTGGCTGCACTGGATTCTGCTGCTTGTTCTGGGGGTAGAGGAGTGAGCAAATGAGACTTCTTTAAATAACAGAGACATTTTGAAATAATCCAAGCTATATGACCATCATACATATACTGAACTGCCTGCCATTTTGCTGTCAAGTTCCAGACTGGTGGATGGGGGAGCAGGATATATTTTGAGGCAAGCACCTACTACCCCTTGGAGTCATCCCTGCTCTATAATCACAGACACTGCAATTGCAGTAGAGAAGGTTTGCATGGAACCTCAACCTTACTCATTATGACTTGAGTTGACCTTACTCATTCTTAAAAGAATGGAGTGAAGAAAACATTCACACATCCCCCTCCCTTACAGAATGATATTTATCACCCTGCAGTGGTGATCTATAATGAACCTTGTGCCATGCATGTTTTGAATACAATAAAACAATCATAAAACCAATAAAACAGAAATGAACTAAAAACAATTTTTTTAAAAAGCCAACATTTAAGATTATGTTAAGAGGTTAAAAACGCACCAGATACAATTACAGCTAAAATGTTAAAATGCCTATCTTCAAGGGCAGCCCAACATAGAGTGTATTCTAGTAGTCCAATCCGGATGTTACCAAAGCATGAGTGACTGAAGTCAGGTCCGACTTCTCCAAATACTAGCCATAACTGATAGAAGACACCCCAGACCACCACCATCTGTGCTTCCAGGAACAGTGTCAGGTCCAGAAGCACCCCCACACTTCAAACCTTATGTTTTGGTGGTGTGGGTGACCCTGTCCAAGACCAGCCTCACATCACCACTCAGATGATGTAGATGTTGCTATTGCTATAGCTGCAGCCATTATAAGAACGACACATCCTGCAGAAGACCAGTGTCCTACTATTACAGATATTTACATACCGCTCTTCAACCAAATTTCTCAAAGCAATTTACAAAGAAAAATAAATAATACATAAATAAGATGGCCCCCTGTCCCCAAAGGGCTCACAATCTAAAAAGGAATCATAGGACAGATCCCAGCAACAGTCAATGGAGGGATGCTGTGCTGGGGTTGGATAGGGCCAGTTGCTCCCCATCCCCTGCTAAAGATAAGAGAATCACCACTTTAAAAGTGCTTCAGGACCAGGGCCCTAAAGAGCTTTTTTAAAAATGGCATTTTTATATTATGGATAAAATAATAAAAATACATTTTTTTGAGGGGGGAAAATGGCATTTTGAAACACAAGCCTTAGAAAGGGACAATCAGCTAGATGTCTGGCTCCAGCTCTAGTGTTCAGTAGAGTATGTCATACTGCAGTCCTCAGGTAAGGGCAGGGAATGGGGAGGGGGAAGGGGAAAGAAGGAGAAGGGTGGTGGACAGGGCGGGGGGGGATTCTATAACAATAGGAGGGAATTTAGTCAAGGTTCCGCCTGTTGGTGCTACTGCTATTGCAGAATCTATATAGTTATTTCTCTAAGATGTACTCATGGCTAATCCAATGCATGGCAGCTCTCACGAGAGTTCGCGAGCAGCTACCAGATAGCCATGGGTACAGGGAGAGAAAATGGTGGCCGCTGCTGGGCCAGCTGGTGAAGGAAAGCACCCACCACCAGGCCAGCCAGAGGGGAGGAAAAGCGCCCACTGCCACGCTGGCTGGTGGGGAAGGAGAGTGCCCACCATCAGGCTGCGGGGCGGGGAAGGAGAGCACTTGCCGCGGGGCTGCGCCAGCCGGTGGGGAAAAAAATCACCCACTGCTGGACTGGTCAGCTGGCAGGGAAAGCAGACTGGGATGGGGAGAACAGACTGGGTCTAAAGGGAGGGGGAGAAATCAACTTTGAGAGAAGAGACCGGGGGAACTAGGGGCACAGATGCTCTGCGCCAAATCAGCTAGTTCTTTCTGATAGTGCCTGACATAGGGCATGTTGCTTTTTACATGTTGGAACTATTCAACTGCACAGCCCTAATACACACACACACACACACACACACACACACACACACACACACACACAGAGCTTCAATTTTCTGAATATTTTGAATTTTTCAGTGTGTGTGTGTGTGTGTGTGTGTGTGTGTGTGTGTAAGTAATATTATTGTGACCACTGGTCATAAAACAGCATTAAAAAAGAGAATAAAAGGTGGGGGGAGATTAAAAGAGAAGATCATACCATAACATTCAACAAATAATGATACAGAATTAGTTAAGATAAGACCAGCACTACAGTATGGAACAAAGCATAACAGAGGTAAATTTCTTTCTTAGTTTAAAGCAAGGAAAGTGTGTGTGTTTGTGTGTGTGTGTACACACACACATTTGTATACACACACACATACACACACATAAAAGGGCTTGACGTTTGCAAGAATACTAACATCTTATCTCTCTGAGATAAGCATCTCAGGTGCCACCTTTCCATATTTGGACTGGTTCATGGTTTTGTGAACTAGTTTGTTCTGGTTCAGCTTACTTTTTTAGCCTGGCCTTCCAAGATTTTTAAATATTTTGAATATTTTTATTTTGAATATTTTGAATATTTTAATATTTTGAATATTTTTAATTGGCTTTAAATTATGCTGAATTGTTTTAGATTTGTTTTTATATTGTTTTAAGCAGTTTGTTTTAGATAATAGCTGGTGTTGTTTTTTTACTTGTTGTGCACCACTCAGAGCCATTGGATAGGGTTGTATAAAAATGCAATAAACTAACTAAGTAAGTAAATAAATAACCATAAACCAATTTGGTGGCTTGAGGGTGAGACTGGGGTGAGTGGCACCTTTAAAAGTACATAAGCAGGTCCTTAGTGGAATGACTGCTGCTCCAGGTAGCTTCCTGCTATGGTGGTGGTCACCACCCAAAGCCTGCCTGCAGCACCAGCGCAATGCCAGCACTGCATGTGGGCTGCTGGGAGGAGCAACAAGAAGCTGTCTGGAACAGCGGTCATGCTGGTAAGGACCGGCTTACTAACTTTTAAAGGTGGCACTCGCTGCTGCTGCCTCTGGCACTGCCCTTGAACCACCTAACTTGTTCATGGTTGGGCTGAACTGGAATAAACCAGTTCATGGAACCATGAACTAGTCTGAATCTGGAGCAGTGCATGAACCTTCCCAATCAAAAGGGAGTAGGAGGCCATTACTTCTGGAGGAGTTATCCATAAAGGTTGTCAGCTACCACTGTTTCTCTTGCACCATTCATCTGAACAAGGGAAATGTGGACTAGTGCTTGTGTGGAATGTGCAGAAACCTTCATGTCCATGTTGTACACATTTTATGCTACATTCTGCCCCAACAGGCCAATGCCACATGCAGGTTGCTGGTTGCAGTGCTGTAGCCATGTGCGGCCTTTTGTAATGCTAGACCCATGCCCAGAAGAGCATGGGGCAGTGGATAAGCAGGCAAGGGCCTGCTTACCTGCTTTTAATAGGAACCAATCCCAGCCCCACCCACAGCTACCTAAGCCAGTTTGGGCACATCCCTACAACCAACTTTTGGGGGATGCTCTAACTCAGGATTCCCTGCATCAAGGAGATAGTTGGGCTAGATGGCATACAAGACCCCCCTCTTGTTCTTTGGTACTTTTTTTTCAAACCATCCTTCTCTAAAAACCCAGATACAGATTCACATTTAAGCATGAAGATCTAAAGGAACCTATTTATACTCAATGGACCAGTTCATACATAATGCCAAACTGGAGTTAAAAGTTGCTAAGGTTGTGGCTCCAATATGTCTGAACACATGAAACCGTGGTTTCATGGCAAAAGGAAGCTCCAGTTTGTCTCACCAAACTCCAATTTGTGCCTTTCCCCCCGCAAAAAAAGGTTGAAGCCAAGATTTGAGGTTTGGCCACTGAGGCATTGCGTCCGACTCCAGACACCACCATAACCGCAGTTTTGTGTCGATTTCCAAACTGCAACCATAGAAGCAGTGGCATGGGGACTTGGCTGCTCTATGCAGTGCTTCTCATTGGCCGCCACTCAGAGAACCAGCCCCACTGTTCCTGTCACTTATGCTGCCATGGAGTTGCCAGCAACAGGGATGCCACAACACCCCATTGGAGCCTTGCCATCCTCTCAATGGCCATTCCCTGTCCCAACTCCATCCCTTGTTCCCCCCACCTGGCAAGCAGAAGGGAAAGAGGACAGGTTGAGTACCAAGTGCTTTGATCCCCAAGAAGCAAGCAGCAGTGATGTATGTTTACAAGCACAAACACTCTAGGTGGCAACATAAGCAGGGCTGGGCTGGGAATATATGGTGGCAGGGGGTGCCCAAGGTTGAGTTTAAAAGGGAGCCCCAAGCAGGGATCCTAGAGTAGCCAAGTTCTATTTTTTTTCACAGAATGGTTGGGGAAGGGGGGCCCACCCATTCCTCTTGGGGGTTATCGTCCCCCAGGCTTACCCATGAGAAGAACAGTCAGTGAGGAAGTGGTGGGGTGCCCTGAAGTGCTCTTGCTGCATTCCGCAACACTGTTTGTCTGTGAGCACTAATTCCGAATTCACTGGGTGGCATCCGAGCACTTACCTCCCATTTCCCCATAAACCGCTTTCTTGTGAGTGTGCTAAGCCACTGAATGATCGAGATCAAGCAAAGATGCTCTGTGGAGGAAAGCCGCGGGCATGGGTACCCCGGCGACTGTTTTACTTATCTTGGCTACTGCCACCAACTAGTTGTCAGAGCATGCCCCCTATCAGCCTGTCTGCCCATGTGGAAACGTGCACCCTTGTCCGTGCCCCTGAAGGGCAACCCCGCTGTCCAGGGGCAGCGGGGAATCAGGGCTCCCCTCTCCTGTGAATCCCCATACCGGCAGATTGGCATACTGCACAATGCCAGACTGGAGTTGGGAATTTTGAATGGGTTTAAATGTGTGTCACAGAACCCGTTGTCTCCCCTGTCAGTGCTACTGCTTTCAGGGGGTGGGGTGCTCATTGTCAGGTGTAAATCGCAGCCTCAATCAGGGATTCTTGAGCAGCAAAGTTCTTTTTTTCACACTGAAAGGTTGAGAAGGGGGCCCCATACCCTTCCTTTTGGGATGTTTGTGCTCCCTTGGCTTACTCATGAGGAGAGCCATCTGGGAGCACTAATTTCAATTGTACAAGATGGCAACCTAGTGCTTGCCACCCATTATCTCATGGACCACTCTCTCACGAGAGTGCGGGGTAACCAGGGGCTGGAGATCAAGGATGCTCTATGGAAGAAAGCTGCAAGAATGGGAACTCTAGAGACTGCTTTCCTTGTCTTGGCGGCAGCTGCCAAATAGCTGTCAGACCATGCCTGCCCATGTGGAAATGTGCACCCTTGCCCAGTGGGGTTGACCCTGAAGAGGTTGGGGTTGACCCTGAAGGGCAACCCCACTGTCCAGGGGCAGTGGGGAACCAGCGATCCCCTCCCCCGTGATTCTGCATGCTGACAGATCTGCATACGGTGCAATGCTGGGCAGAAATGTGGAATGGGTTTAAAGACACCCAGAACTCAGTGTCTCTTCTGTCGGTACAACTACTTGGCAGGGGGGTGGGTGCTGTAAAGGGCATCTCCAAGCAGAGATTCTTGAGCAACAAAGTTATATTTTTCACACTGGAATATTGGGGAAAGGGGGCCACCCGACCCAGGGTGCACTGCTCAATCATGAGTGTGAAAGGCCATGGGGACACCCTCTTTCAGTTCATGAGAAGAACTATCAGAAGGGGGGAGGCCAAGCAAATTCAGTCATGATGACTGATGGCAAAACATCCCCTTCTCCCCCCAAACACTCCCTCATAGGAATGACAGGCCAGTGGGTCTCTATATCAAGCAAGTTTGCTGTGTGGAGGAAAGCCGTGGGGAATAGTAACCATGGAAGCTGCTTTCCTTGACTTGGCATCTGCTGGTGCGTAGCTGTTGGAGCATGGCCCTTGGGTTCTGAATGGGTTTAAACGTCCATCCCAGCATTTCCCCCTCCACACACACAGCCAGGATATGGCACATGGAGCATCTGGATGTCCTCTTGGCATGTGCAGTCTCCACAGGAAATGAGGGTGGGGAGGTTTACCATTGACAGTTGGGGGTCCCACACAAGCAGGGCCCCCTTGGATAGGTGGGCCGGCTCCACCTGTGAGCTCGCAGTCCATGGGTTGACCAGTGCTCCTGCAGCCTCATTGGTCTCCCCAGTAGACTGGCCTTCTCATGAGGGGGAGAGCCCACTCAACAGCAAGCTACCAGGGAATAGGCTCATTGACTTGACCTAGCAAGCCAGTTCTTTCAGTGCAAGCTTCTAGTGTAAGAATGAGGCTATTCACAGGAGTGTGCCAAACCAGGCTAAGGGAGCCCAGCCCAATTGTTCATGCTCATGTGAATCACCGGGATCACACTTGATCCCTGTGGCTACACGACAGCAAACCTGCCTACGTAACCTCCTGCTAAAATGAGGTAAAGGGAGCAAGAACTCTCTTTACTTCATTTTTAAAAATTGTTTGTCAGCCACGGAGTGGGGATCCCAGTAATGCACCACACACTCACGCGGTGCATTATTGGGACTCCTGGGGCAAGGATAACACATAGTGGCGCGTCCCGGCATCCTGACCCCTGGAGCTGTCAGGAGAGCAACTCATCTAGGCGGGCCATCCAGAAAAGAACTGTCCAGAGAAGAACAGGAGATCATCTGCGGGGAAGGTAGGCTAAACCAGTCTTCCCTGCAGACCGCCCCAGAGCTCTTCTCAACGATCGTGAGAAGAGCCCAAATATGTTTTGCTGCCATGTTTTTTATCACTTTTTTCGGAGCAAAGGATCTTTTCAGAAATAGCATGTCATGCAGCTAGAATCTGCACTATTTGTTATATAGAGTTCTCTTTTCAGCACACCTATTCATCTGAGGAACACAAAGAGACCATTCTCTCTCTAAGGTCTTAAAACTGGAGATTTGCATTAACTCTCACTTCCCTCTCCATGCTTGACTCACTGACATCCTGTTGCCTTCCGTTCCGCTTCCTATTGTTATGTGTAGCTTCATTCATGGAATCAGCTATCAGGAGTTATCCCCATGAGGAAGGAAATCAGCTATTCAGACACTTGCTTCAAGCTGCAGGTGAGATCTATCATTACAGGAGTGAATATGTTATAACCATTGCTTTCTCCTTAGCAACTTAACTGAGAACTGGTTCAGTGTTTGCATCATCTGACAATGAAATAGAGTCTTGCATATGAAAACTCATGTCACAACACATGTGTTAGTCTTTAAATTGCCACAGGATTCTTTGTTTATTTTTTCTATAAGACAACCAAATCCTACTTTGCATATTATTCAGAGGTAATGGAAGAGGATGTGAAGTATTTCAGTTTATCCCCCCCCCCCGCTTTTTAAAAGGGAGGATTCAGTCTATTTTATATGTAATACGCATGTAACAGGAATAACAATCAGTATCTTTTGCGTGTATTATAAAATTGTGTGTATATGTGGAGAGAGAGGGAGGGAGGGAGAGAGCGAGAGAGAGGCGGCAGAGGGGGAATAAAATATAAGCATATCTCACTCCCTCTTCTCACATTATGATTCACACCTGATGGGAAAGATAAGATATATCTACACCTCAATTTAGCAGGTTAGAACCCTTCTGCTGGGCATTCCCTAGGAGCAAGGAAGGTACGCACACACACACACACACACACACACACACACACACACACACACACACATTATTGCAGGAGAAATACATATAGACATTAATTAAAATGATAATGATAATATTTTTGAAATATTTAATTCCTGCATATGCTGTCTGAAGTACTATTATGAAGAAGAACCTACACCACAAAATTTGCTTCTTGTTTAGCTTGGCTCTAAAGGGAGAGATCTTCAGGAGATTTGGTGCTGGGTGCTATCAGTATGTTGATGACACCCAAATCTATTTCTCCATGTCAACCTCGTCGGGAGAAGGCAGAACCTCCCTAAATGCCTGCCTGGAGTTGGTGATGGGCTGGATGAGGGATAATAAACTGAGACTGAATCCAGATAAGAAGGAGGTACTTATTGTGTGGTGTTGAAACTTGGGAGATGTTTCTCTGCCTGTTCTGGATGGGGTCACACTTCTCCAGAAGGAACAGGTGCACAGTCTGGGAGTGCTTCTGGATCCTAGCCTCTCCCTGGTGTCCCAGGTTGAGGCGGTGGCCAGAGGTGCCTTTTATCAGCTTCAGCTGATATGCCAGCTGCGTCCATTTCTTGAGATAAATGACCTAAGGACAGTGGTACATAAGCTGGTAACCTCCAGACTGGATTAGAGTAGTGCGCTCTATGTGGGGCTTCCTTTGTATGTAGTCCAGAAACTACAGCTGGTTCAGAATGCTGCAGCCAGGTTGGTCTCCAGGTCATCTTGGAGAGACCAAATTACTCCTGTATTGAAAGAGCCACACTGGCTTCCGATAAATTTCCGGGCAAAATACAAGGTGCTAGTTATAACCTATAAAGCCCTAAATGGCTTGGGCCCTACGTATTTAAGAGAACGTCTTCTTCATCATGAACCCCACTGCCTATTGAGATCATCAGGAGAGGTCTGTCTGCAGTTTCCACCAGCTCATCTGGTGGCTACTTGGGGACAGGCATTCTCAGTTGCTACCCCGATGCTTTGGAACATGCTCCCTGCTGAAATAAGACCTCCCCATCTCTGACAATTTTAAAAAAATCTTTAAAAACACATTTTTTCACCCAGGCTTTTAATTAAATATCATTTTATTAGTTTTATCATTGTTTTAAAATATTGTTTTAAGGTTTTAAATTGTTGTAATATTTTAACATTTTGCTGTCATTTATTTTAACCAAGGTTTTAATTTCTTTGATATCATTTATCTATTTTAACTAATTTTTTAACTTTTCTGTTTTTGTTGTAAACCGCTCAGAGAGGTATGTTTTGGGCGGTATAAAAATATGTTAAATAAATAAATAAATAAATGCCCCTGCTGATATTAAATAAGCAGCACAAAAACTAACTACAGTATTCCTCCTTTCCATGCTGTTCCAGTAATGTGGGAAATCTGAGATCATGTAGTGGCCACAGTTGTGGTTACTGCTAAGGATGTGTGAACTGGCCCAGTTTGGGCAGTCCAAGTTTGAACTGGACCGGGTCCAGTTCTAAGAACTGGTTCGTGGGCTGGCTTAGGGGGTATAGTTGTAAAGGGGAAATCAGCAAGGATTCTTCTTTACAAATAAAGGGGATTCCCTATAGTAATGTGGGAAGGGTTGAGCAAAGGATATATTCTATATTTAATTTCCAGGCAATTGGGACAGTGATGACAGTGGAGCCAGCCACAGCAGTGACAGGGATATCAGCAGCAGGGGTTCCATTTTTGTTACCTCCATGCATGCGCAGAGGCCATTCGCGTTGAACTGGGTGGCTGAACTAGACCGGACCTGGTTTGCCCAAGGCCAGACTGGACCAGGGTGGTTGAATCTGGTCCAGAATTGAACTGAGCAAGCCTGGCTGGTTTTGTGCACATCCCTAGTTACTGCACACCAGTATCATTCATCCTGGGAAGTGGGGCTATACTAGGGTGAAAACAAGCTGTGCCAGGGACTGTTCCCATCTTCTGGAACTTACTACATCAGTATGGCATGGTAAGAACTCATGTCAAGAAAGGCCCTTAGAATCAGAACTGTGCTTAGATCTATTCATTTGATTTACATTAGAGTAGAAGTTGGAATTTGGACGCAACAGCTACTCACACCTGCTTTCCTAGCCTTCCCAAATGTGTAAAGCAGTACTCAAATACTGTCACAATACACTTTAGCTTGGGATATGAGGAGGCATCAGAATCAATGACTTGCAGCGACTAATTTGCTGGTGTGCTTGGTATGAAAGCTTCCACCTTCCTCTAAGCCAGGAAGTAGGCACGATGAGTTGCAGGATTCTTCCAACCCTACAAATCAGAGAAATACAAGGGTAAATGCACAGACTGCCCATGAGATTTTCTCTGTGCAGAACAGAGAGCTAGCTGTCACTCCTTTCTTGTATGTTCTGTCTCCTAGAAACTGGAATGAACCACCCTCTTACTGTTACTCTATTTTCCCATTAGGGTTGACAACTCAATTTTATATGTGAACATCCACAGGGCATTGTGCTGTTCACTCCAAACGGTCCCAGCAAATCAATGCAGACCGTTCTGTGCTATCTGCCATAAAACATCAGAGGCATTAAGAAAGGTTGCTGTACTAGTGATTAACTCAACCAACAGCTGAGCAAATAAGGCCCAGATAACCTACAACTGCCTATCCATTCACATATGCTGCCAATATTTGGTTTCATTTTTGTATCTTTATAGGATACTAGTCTAATTACCAGCGGATTTATTTGAACTGGTTAGTAAATGAAGCTGTTTTTCCCACCAACATCAATGTCAGTGATACCGTTGTTGGCATTCCTGTCATTTCCTTGTCTAATTTTCAAAGTAGCAAATGAAGCCTTGAATTAGTTGCAGGGTCTTCTACACAGTTTCTAATTAATCTTTATTTATTTGAAGAAGGAAACATAATGATAGTTTTTACTAAACCAACAGTCAGTGATCATTTACAGGAGTAGGAACGAGTGGAATCGAATCATGCATTTCTTTTTTTAAAGGGTTTGGCAGAACTAGAATTGGATCCACTCCATTCTGCTTAAACTCCAGAGTAGAATAGATTCTATAATCATCCAATGGCATGTACAGAGAAGCCTACTGTGTCTAGGCCTCTCTGTCAATAAGCCAGGCCATCCCATATTTGGCAGTAAAGGGTTAGTGACATCACCCATCATGACATACCAGAAACCTCTGGTGTGCAAAATGAGGCCTAGCATGGCCTTGGGATCCTGGAGGGTTCTGTGGAATGTCATGAATCTTCAGCCCATTTCAGAAACAATGACACCCTGGACTGACCTGGCCCTGGACACCAGAAAGGTGACAATGATACCTTTCTTGGCTGACATCCTAATGAATGAAGCATGTACATTTGTTCGACATAATGTCTAAGTGCCACTAGAGTTTCACTCAAATCAGAATCTGGATTGGAATCCTAGTTATCAGCTGACATACTGACTTACAAAATGTGGGTGTTTCTAACAGCAGCACCCATGCTTTGTTAGCCCCCATGATGCCTCCAAAGTACAGGCAGTATTGCACTCTTGCACAAAAATACTTTCCGGAGCTTGCCCACATCCTGGAAGTACTCTGTTATACTGGAAACACGCCGCTTGACTCCCCACTGACATGTTTCCAGTCTAACAGAGTACTTCTGGAGTGTGGGCAAGCTAAGGGAAGTATTTGCACTCTTGTACAATGTAGAATCCAGAGTAAAGAGTTTTGGTATGCAAGAACAAGGCAGTGGAGTTGAATCAGGAATATTAACGGTTTAATGAGACAGATATTATTTACAGAGAGGCAAGTGCAGTCTGCCTTCAGTGCTCTTGCTGCTGGTTGTTTGTTAGCCCTGCTCTACTCCAAGACTACTCCATTTCCCTGCTAACTGGGCAAAGAGGAACCCTTTTAAAGCTGTGATTCTCTTTATTTAGCAGGGGGAGACCAACTGGCCCTATCCACCCCCAGCACAGTACCTCCAGTGACTCTTGCTGGTGTCTGTCTGATGTTTCTTTTTAGATTGTGAGCCCTTTGAGGACAGGGATCCATCTGATTTATTGATATATTATTTCTCTATGTAAACTGCATTGGAAACATTTTTTTGAAAAGGGGTATATAAATATTTGTTGTAGTAGTGTTAGTAGTAGTAGTGCGACTCGAATAAAAGTAGCTAAAGCTTAATTCAAAAGCTGGCCCTGGATCAATGAATGAATTAACCAAGAACACCACATGCAAGAGTGCAATACTACCTGTACTTTGGAAGAAGTGTGGGGACGGTGCTTAGAAACACCCGCGCTTCCTAAGTCAGCATGTCAGCCATGCTGGAACTAGAATTCCAGTCCAGATTCTGATTTGGGTGAAACTCTAGCCGTATTTAGTCATTACATCATACATATGTACAGTTGTCTGCACACATGTGTATGTTTTTGTGTGAATGACTGTACATGCATTCATTTTTAATATGAACCTGGGTACAGGCTTCCTAAGAGTACAGATAGGAAATGTACTACTGTATGTGCATTGAATACAATGTGTGAATAACTATGTGTGTGTACAGATCTCTACATGCACATTGATTATAGGAACACTGAACATAATATATGAATAGGACTTCTGTCCCATCCCATCTACAGAATCATTTCTTATCTAAAACATACACATCAGTTTCCCTCACTGTTGTGTACATGTTATAGGGTAAGCCCGGCAAATTATTCAGACAAACCTAGAAAATTAATAAGCATTTTCATGTAATAGCATTTAATTGCTTTGGCTCATATTCATCTCTGGTCACCTTTCTGCCTGCCCCACTCCTTCCCACCTCTCTCTCAGACTCATTTGTTACTTTGGCCTGCTTCTCATTTCCTTCACATGCCCACACTCTGTCCCCCTACACTTGTTGTTGAAATTTAGTTTATGAGTTTGATGAGCCTTCTTTGCTTGCTTTAATCTTTTCATTGATAGCACTGTATAAATAATAAATAACCATAGTAATTTCCAAAGAAAAAATGAATAAAATACTTCAGATTGAAAATGCTACATTCACACACATTTAACATACACTTAAGCTAACCAAATTCTTGTTTGTCATATTTCAGAGCTTCTATCCCTTGCACATATAGTAAAGGGTATTTAACAGAACTGTGGGAACTGAAAAGACTAATAGTAGTGGGAGGGGCTTCTACCCACCAGAGACATCAGGGAAGAAGAACCTCTTTGTTGTTCGTGTGTCAACTCCAAGATGGCTGATGGTTACAGAAGCTCTTAATGTTATGTGTATTAATTCTTTAGTGTGTGAAAGAAACTCTGTTAAACTCTGTTAAACTCAGAAGCTCTTGATGTTGTGTATATTAATATTATAGTGTGTTAAATAAACTGTGCCTGGCCTTTTAACTTTTTAACCTTATTAATTTTTATTTGATATATTGTATCTATTTTATTAATGTATGCCGCCCTGAGCAGTAGTGCACTGAAGGGTCGGGGTACAATATTATTGTTGTTGTTTACACAGTCAGACAGGTGTTATTGACTGGTTTGTTTTATCCAGACATCGAGTCCTTCCCAAGGACCTGGGATGGCTGAATTTTATCATAAATGTTGTTGCTGTTATTATAATAGATATTGTCGCAGGATATAGGCTGTTCCCAGTAAAGTTGCTTTTTGTCATTGGCTGAAGGTGATTTCTGTGGCCCCTATGGTGTTGAGGTGCTCTTCAGGGGGTCTTTTGGAATTGCACCTATGTCTCCAATTACTACTGGGATGCTGCTGCTGCTGCTGATGATGATGATGATTATTAACAATACACTTCATCTCAGAAGATGCAAAAGTTATGTTCAATAGTAAAGGCTAGAGGAACTGGGAGTTAAGTTCCAACAGTATGTTCCATAATATTTTTGTGACAAGGAATGGCTTCAACTACTTAGAGCTGAGTTGTTAATGGAAGAATTCGTTGTCACATTCTGAGCTTACTGAAACCATGGATTGAGTAAGATCAGTGAGTACTTTCATTTGTCAAAGAACAGTATTTAAATTTCATCTCAGGTGTGTGAATAGTTATGAATTCTTTATATTTTCTTGCTTTTGGTATTAGCAAATGAGGGCACAGAAGACACAAAAGAAATTTCCAGTTAAATTTGCCAGATGTCATTTGACCCAAAATTGACTATGGCCTAGGGTGCGAAAAATCTTAAAGCCAGAATAAGATTGAAGCACAGCTGAATCTAAATGCTTATAGGGCTTGAGTTTCTGAACATTATCCCAATCTACTCCGTGCCCACTTATTTACATGCCCACAGCAAAAGTCAACCAGTTCACTGTGGTCCCATAAGTTAATCTATTCCAGTTTCTTTTTTTCCTGCACTTTCAGATATAACAATAGCTCCTCTTTAACTAGAATTTAGTTTCAGGAACTTCTATGAGCCATGCATAATATCACAAATGCACAGATTATCAAAAACAGTTCATGCACCCTCAAAGGGGTGCACTCCACCACATCAATCTAATCATGAAAAATACATAATGAAGGTTTCTGACAAAGACAATATTTGTTTGCTAACTTCTCTTTCAGAAAGATGCATGTTTTTATGAACTTCAAAAATCAATCCAGCCATATATAATGGAAAAATCAATGCCACACACTGGGATGCATATATTATGACTAGGTTTACTGTAGATGTCTTGTATGTTGTATCTAAAGAATGCTCTTTTAAAAAAAAAAACACCCAAATTGTACAATCCAAGCAGTATTACCTTACCATCTCAAATGCTAATGCTACATTTAACTATATTTCATCCCATGAAGCAAGCTCACAATTATTACAGTGTTTCTTGATGATTTCTGAGCAGTATTGATTATTTTTAACTGTCCACAAGTGAGCTATCCACATTGATTTACATGCTAAGACAGAATAACATAGAGAGTAATTTTGGTAGAGTTTAATATACAATTCCTTAAAATAAAATCTATGTACACAAACATTTTATTGGTGACAATGATTCATTTGTCAGTTACATTTTTTCTTATTGAATTCCACATGCAGATGAAAGAAACTGTTTATCTTTTTTCATTCACACAATAGCTCTGTGAGGCAGCATTAGGATGGCCCCACACTTAGAGGTGTGTAAGCCCCCTGAGAACTGTCATTATTCTCAAGGAAATTATTTTAAATTACTTGTTAGGACTCAGCCTTTCCCCTAAAATGGGGTTAGGAGTGAATCCACTTTTCAGCCAAAACAACAATAACAACAACAAATATTTATATACCGCTTTTCAACAAAAACTTCCAAAGCAGTTTACACAGAGAAATAACAAATAAATAAATAAGATGGATCCCTGTCCCCAAAGGGCTCACAATCTAAAAAGAAACATAAGAGAGACACCAGCAACAGTCACTGGAGGTTCTGTGCTGGGGGTGGATAGGGCCACTCTCCCCCTGCTAAATAAAGAGAATCACCATGTTAAAAAGGTGTCTCTTTGCCCAGTTAGCAGGAGTTGGTGCTTATGGGTTTCCCAGGTAACACCAGGACTTGCTTAGGTCCAGATTGGCATTACCACAGACCAACCAGAACAAAACATTGGACAATGGAAGGTGAAAGAAGGGTTGGCATCAGTGCCCCTCTCCCATACTTGATAATAACAAAAGGACTGAGCAGGTCTCTGAGTAAATTGGATGATTTGGGAGGACCCTAGGATGACTGCAAATAAGTTTAGTATGCATATACTAGGAAGCCTTCCCCAGGAAATTAAAAACCATAACAAAAGAAAATCTCCAACAGAGCAATCTTTCCCACTCAAGTGCAAAACCAATTTCCCACTATTAAACTAGCCTCAAAGATTAGAACCTCATTATTAGGTCAACCTCAAAAGGTGAGTCTTGCATCCAAAAGTGATCTCTACCCTTAGGCGATTCATCTCCCAAAATAACAAGCTTAGGAGCAAGACTTCCTTGTTGCCCTTCATCGATACTCAGATAAGAATTCCTGTTCAAGAAGGTGGAGCTCAACCCTTCTGTCAAACATGCTTAGTCTTTATGGTATAAAACCTCTTATCAAAAACTAGTATTTTATTCAGCGTTTGTGCTCAGTGTTTGGTTAGCCTTGCCCAGCCTGCTAACAGCCATTTGGTTTTACTTTCACATCACTGTTCCCAGGAATTGAGACTGCCCTAGTTCTCCTTATCCTGACCATCTACCCCATTGCAAGCCCAGAATGTGTTCCGTGGACAAGTCCTAGAGGTTCCCAAGCCTGAGAATCTCTGAGCTGAAATCACTATTTTGAGGTGCCCTCAATTCTTCACAAGCCACTAAACCTAGCTGCTCCGAGTTTCCCTCACCTGGTGGATCTCCAACCTCATAACTAGAACCCAGGCAAAGCTGCAAAATAGGTAGATATAACCCCTTCTCACAACTGCCCATTTTAGCACAAGGACTATTTCCCTTTGCTTCCCTTTTCTATCTTCTTGCTCATAAAAGCAGGGATTTTATCTGGTAAGAGATTTTGGGTTGCCCCCCCCCAAGTGTTTCATTGATTACAAGAGAAAGGGAAATACAGTGGCCTCTTGCTTCCTTTGCATCACTGGAATGTCCAAAATCAATGTTTCACATCTCCCTTAGTAAGGGTGATGATACATTTTTATTTCAAACTTTCCTGTGATACAAACAAGCATGACATATGATGCTTTTGAGCTTTCTGTTCCCCTTGTATGTGAAGTGGCTCTCAGTCTCCCCCCATTTTTTACTTATATGTGGTCCATTGAATTCAATGAGACATGCCATTAAAGGGGCATGGGGGTACCCCTTTAGGTCGGGTGAGCAGCCAGCATAACAAAGGCTCTGTTATTATAAGCCTCAAAATTGTATTAGTACGCTTATAACTTTGCTACACTTGTCTAAAAATTGGACAAATAAGGACCAATGTATCAATTTTCAGCACTTCTTAACTTGCTGTACATGTGGCAATTTTTACCAGATCACTTTGAAATCAAGCACATTTGTAGACCTCGTTGGGGTAAATCATACATGCCAAGTTGCAAGTTATTAGCTCGACAGATGCCATATTTATATGGCATCTGCTGAGCTAATAACTTACAACTTGGCATGTATGATCTACCACAATGAGGTCTATGCCTGGTTTCAAAGTGATATGGTAAAGAATGCCACAAGTATAGCAAGTTAAAAAGTGCTGAAAATTGACACATAGGTCCTTCTTTGTCCAATTTTTGGACAAGTGTAACAAAGTTAGTGAAAATGACTGATGTACTGTCAGGCTTGTCTAGGAGGGATGCCTTTTAGTGGTTTGGTGTACCACATTTTTGGCAGCAGGGAAGCAACCTACCTAGAGAACAGGAGGCTGTTGGTTCGAATCCCCGCTGGTGCTTTCCCAGAATATGCGAAACTCCTATATTGGGCAGCAGTGATATAGGAAGGTGCAGAGGGCATTATCTCATACTGCACAGGAGAAGGCAAAGGTAAACCACTCCTGTATTCTACCAAGAAAACCACATGGCTCTGTGGTCACCAGGAGTCAACACCAACTCAACAGCACAACCTTTCCTTTTTTTCTTCAAAAGTTATTAAGGATTTCCTGCCCCACTAAAACCTTTGGCTAGCAAGCCCTGGCAAAGTTATGCGGAGCATGGCCGGTATGACAATGAGACCAGAATGCAGACACAGCCAATGTATTCTTTTGCTAGTACAATGCCTATTTCTTTAGTAACTAGTATTTGTAAGCCCATTTTAATAACGGGCTCTAGTGGGGGGTGGGTGCTGCTTTTGGCCTCACCTTGGGCTGCCAGCGGGCCCAGTCCCCGTCGCAGCCGCCACCAGCGTGGCCAGTCTTCTTCTTAAAGAATTTTCAGCCCGTTAGATTAACGGGCGCTAGGAGGGAAACGGGCCGCCTTCCCTGCTCCGTATTGCTGCTGGGAAACCGAGTGCTGCCGGGCTAAGTCGGGTGTCTGCCTTTGAGCCACTCTCGCCCGCTCCCTTCTCCTTGCGGCCCGGCCCGGCCCAGCCAGGCCTGCTGACTCGCCTCTGCGGTCGGCCCCGCAACCACCAACTGTGGCCACCGCTGCCCTGGGCCCCACTCGCCGCCGCCATCACTTCCCCGTCCAGCATCGCTTCCCCGGCGCCGCTTCCCCGCCGCTTCCCTGCACCGCTTCCCCGGCGCCGCCATCGCTTCCCCGGCCGGCTTCCCCTCGCCGCTTCCCATGACCCAACATGGCCGCCCGCACATGCTCAGAACTGCCGAGAAAGACACAGGCGGCACAGGATCACGCTCAAGCCTTTTATTATAGAGGATGGCATGTGAGCTCTCAGGGGAGGGGGACATGGAATGGACAGGTGGGGAAAGTCAGCTGGGTAGTTAGAGCAAGGTGGGTGAGATGTAGTGATTGTTTGGGGAGTGTATGGAATGAATTTGAAAATTCAGAGACATAGAAGCACATAAACAGAATCACAATCACATGCACAGAAACACGAACAGAAAAGCAAACACATACATGCAACACACAAACACACAATAGGAGTGTGCACAAAATCACCTGGTCCGGTTCAGTTCACATTCGAAATGGATCCAAACCATCCCAGGCCAGTTTGGTTTGGGCCCCCTTTGAACACCTCCAGTTTGTTTCGGTCCGGCAGGGGGGGCCGGGGTTATGAACATTTTTGGAAAACTTATTTTTTCCCTTTTTTTACTCACCCCCTCTGAGTGAGTGTTTAAAAATTGCCTGGTTCAGGTGTCTTCAGCCCGTTTCTGGGCCTGTTCGCTGGCACGCTGGCCATTTTTAAGGCCACCTCACCTGCACAGTGGGACCCTGCATGGCCTGGCAGGGTCCCACAGTGCAGGTGGGGCGGCCACCAAAATGGCCACCGTGCCAGGGAATAGGCCCAGAAAAGGCTGAAGATGCCCGAACCAGGTGATCTTTACAAAAAGGCTGGCGGCGGGAGGCGGATCCTCCATTGACCCCCATCACCATCTTGGAGAAGTTCCCTGGAGGGGGTAAGTTAAAAGAATAAAGGAAATAATAATTACAAAAAAAGTTTGATGAACCCCTGAACTGGGGGTGGCATTCAGTCTGGAGTTGAGCTGAGCCAGGGGTGGTTCAGCTCAACCCCAAACCTTCAAACTGAACCAGTTCAATATTGAACCAGTTCAGATTTGTATCTGTTCGCACACCCCTAGCCCACAACACAAAAATGCAAACATGCATGCAGCACAAACACGAACCCAAACACAAGCACATATGCAGAAACATGTGCACATGTACACATGTGCACATGCATGCACACAAGCATGCACATGGTCTGTGCACAGGCAAACATGCTTATAAGCATATGTGGAAAAAGCACACATAAGTGGGGGAGGACACACACATATGCATGCTCACATACAGGGCGACACCCACAATCACATGCATAGGCATGGAACAACACATGCCATCACACACACAGGCATGGAAAAATGCACACAACCCAAACACAAGCAAACAAAGACAACACAAAGGCATATGGGGAGAGAGAGCAAAAGCAAGAGCGAGAGAGAGCTGCGTGTTCATGTGCAGAAATGAAAAGATACAGGATACCATGGGACATCTTTGCTGGTGCTGGTCACTCCATTCACCCCATCTTGATTTGGGCCTCAAAAGTGTTGGGAATTCACTCTGGTAGGAGAAACCCTTTTTCATTATAGCAGAGTGCACAGAGGCACAACACAGTGGAATTTAGTTAGGCATGCGTGTATACTGAGAGTAAAATAACTTGGAGCCAGTTCATAGTTTCAAATCAATATAAATTGTATTTATTAGAGAACTCCATTCTAGATAGGAAAGTGAGGAGTTAGGATCTCTAATCTATAGAGCTGGATGCAGATGGATTCTGCATCTCTGCACACATGGAGCAGGGAGAGGAGCTTGCATGTTGCAAGGTAGAAGGAACAGGAAGAGAAGGGAGAGAGGAAGAAAGTGGCTGGAAGGAAGGAAGTTTCCCTGAGAGTATCAATCTACATTCCATAGGGATAGTGTCAGAACAGTAGAGAAGGGATGACCAATGTCTTGACCCTCTAGCCCTCTGACTCACTAGTCTGTCCTCCACTGTCATTGAGACAAGAGACAGCGCAAAGTCCTTCACTTCCAACAGCCCCTCTCGATGTCTTGTGACTCCGTTCACAAGATTCATTTTCTCTCTCAGCTTTTCAAAGCAGGGTCTTGGTAGTGGCTTAGTGAGTATATCTGCAAGCATTTCATTTGTTGGGCAGTAGATCAGCTTGATTAGTCCATCCTTTTGCAGACTTCTCATGACATGGTACTTCACATCAATATGCTTGGTATGCCTCTTTACATCTTCTTGGTTGGAGATTTGAATGCAGCTTTGGTTGTCTCCATACACTGATATGGGCTGTAGTACATCTATACCTAGATTTTTCAGTAGTTCACACAGCCATTGTATCTCATGACAGCCCTGTGCAGCTGATACCTATTCTGCTTCAGTGGTTGATGATGCTGTTATGTCTTGCCTTGTGCTTGAACAGCTTATGGCTCCATCTCCATAGAAAATTATGTGACTGCTGGTGGATTTCCTTTCTGTTAGGTCTCCACCTCAGTCTGCATCTACATATGCTTTTAGTTTTGGTTGACTGTTAGCTGGCAGCTTGAGCTTAAAGTGTGCAGTACCCTTTAGGTACCTAACAAGTCTCTTAATTGCATTCCAGTCCTTGACTGTTGGTGATGCAGTCTTTCTGCAAAGTAAGCCAACTGCTGTACTAATATCTGGCCTAGTGAGTGTACTAATATATAGAAGCTTACCCAATGCTTCACGATATCTATGGTTGTCAGATAGTGGCTCAGTTTGATCTTCTTGCTTTGTGTAGTTCACTTCCATTGGAGTTGGTGTAGGATTCACATTTTCCAGTCTGAGCAGGTTTATCAGGTCTTTAATTTTCAGTTCTTGGTTGATGAGGAAACTTCCATCTTTCTCTCTTTGTACTTGAATCCCCAAGTAGTGTGCAATGTTGCCAAGTCGCTTGACTTCCACATTACTGTTCAGATGATGCATTATTTCATTGCTGTCATCTGGATTCTCATAGGCAAGAATCAAATCATCAACATACGCCAAAATGTAAGTCCATTTGCCATCTCTGCATTTGGTGTACAGGCAGGGAACAGCTTCACTTCTTTTGAAGTGTGCTTGAAGCAGCATGTCATTTAGTTTTGTGTTTCATGCTCTGGCAGCCTGTTTTAAACCATAAATGCTCTTTTGCAGTTTGCATACAAGGTCCTATTTGCCTTTCTTTAAAAAAACCTGGTGGTTGTTGCATGTAAATATCCTCTTCTAGTTCGCCATGAAAAAATGCCGTTTTCACATCTAGGTGTTCAACATGTATTCCATTGCTAGCAGCAATACTTAACAGAGTCCTTACTGTGGTATGTTTAATCACTGGTGCAAAGGATTCATCATAATCTTTTCCATATTTCTGTGAATATCCTTTTGCTACTAATCTGGCTTTGTAGCACTGAATCTCACCATCAGCACCATGTTTGAGTTTGAAAACCCATTTGCAGCCTATAACTTTCCTTCCTTGAGGTAACTTAGTAAGAGTCCAGGTTTTGTTTTTCTGTAGAGCCTCAAGCTCTTCAATTGCAGCTTGTTTCCACTTCTGGGCTTCTGGTTGTGGTAGCTGGGATATTTCCTCCCATGATGAAGGTTCTGGTTGTTCCACCGTTCTTGCGAGGTAAGACAATCTCAGGGCTGGAACACCTCTGTTTGAGTGCATTGATCGCCTCAACTCACCCTCTGTGGTCCCTTCCATTATCTCAGGTGCGTCTGGTGGATCACTGGGGATGTCTGTGTCAAGCGTGGTTGGATCTGGATCTGCTGTCTCCTCTTCCTCAATTCCACTGAGATCAGGAAGCATAATCCAGTAATCAGGGTGTCTAGTCTGGTTGCTTGCTTCGGTGTAGGCCCCCTCTGAAGACGTAGCTCTTTCATTCTCATCAAAATACACCATTCTGCTTATGGTTATCTTGTTGGTGTCAGGATCCAGAATTCTGTAGCCTTTGGATTGTGCTGAGTAGCCTACAAGAATCCCTTTTGTGGCCCTAGGCCCTAACTTAGTCCTTTTTTCCTTTGGGATGTATGAGTAAGCCGTGCTTCCAAAGACACGCACATGTGTCATGGACGGCTTATGACCATGCCAAAGTTCATGTGGTGTTGTTCCTATAGGCTTTGTGTGCATTCTATTTTGTATGTATGTAGCAGTCATGATGCATTTTCCCCAGAGTTTCTGTGGGAAGTGTGCATCAGCAAGCATGCATCTTACCATGTCCAGGAGGCTTCTGTTGTCTGACACTTCATTCTGTGATGGGTTGGAAGCTACTGTGGTTTGATGCATGATTCCATGTTCTCTCAGGAACTGCTGTGTGGCGCTGGACATATATTCTCCTCCATTGTCTGTGCACAGGATCTTTGGCTTCCGCCCAAATTTGTTGCTTGCCATGGCCTTGTAGTCCTGGAGTTTCTCGAGCATCTGTGATTTCTCCTTTAGTAGAAAGACAATGGAATATTCTGTATAATCGTGATAGTTAAGAAATATTTGTGATTACCTATGGTCGCTGGCAGTGGTCCGGATATATCGCTGTGGATCAGCTCCAGGAGTCTTCTGGTCTTCCTTTCACTCTGCTTAGGAAATGACTTGTTAACTGCTTTGGACTCAAGACAACAAACACAGTTAGTCACAATGTCACGTGGTACAAAATCAGTGCCATCTGCTAATCCCATTTCTTTCATGTTCTGGATTGACTCATAGCTCCTGTGTCCCAGGCATCTATGCCACAGTTGCAAGCAGTTTTCATGTAGGCATGACTGAGCAAGGTTCTCTTCATTGGGCTGGCATGCTTCAGGTATGGACCAGGCTGGTCTTTCTCTGTCTTTCTTTGGAACAGTTTGCTCCTGCATGCTGTACAGGCCTTTGCATTCAGAGCCTACAAGGCAATCTTCTGAATTCTGGGTAACAACACATTGTCCATTTCTAATATACAGTTCACAGCCTTGTTTCTCTAGCTTGGATATTGAAAGCAAGGAGCTTGAGAAGTCAGGGATATACAAAACATCTCTCACAAAAAATGGTTTAACTGATCCATCCAATAACTTGCAATACAAAATTCCTTCACGTTCCTTCTTTGCTTTAATTGTAGTATTATTGCCCAAATGAACAATATCTTCAGGAATATTAAACAGTTCAGCATAGAAATCCAAATTATTCGAGATATGAACTGTGGAACCACTGTCTCAAATGCATCTTCCATTTTCTTGCAACAGTGAAGCACTGAAGTTCTTATTTGAATCTGTATGCTTAAACTCCTTATTTATATCTTTTTCTGTAAAATCAACTCTTCTTGACTGATTCTTGGGACAGTTAGCCACCTTGTGGCCAAATTGGTTACACAGAAAACATCTAAAGGCATTAGTCCCAGTTGGCCTCAATCCAGGAACAGTCTCCTTGTTGGCGGTCATATGACCTCTCTCTCTGTACTGAGTTCCCTTGGCAATGAAGCCAGACCTTTTTGTATGCTAGTGGGGGGGGCATGCAGTTTCCTCTTGCAGCATTCCCTCCCCACCTTGGGTTTCCTCCTCTGGTATGGCCAATTCTTGCCTTAAGAGCTAAGTTACTTGCCAATTCAACTTCATAGCGAGAACTCAAAACTTTCCTTCTGTTTCAGAATATATCGTTTCCACTGCTCTCTCAAAGGTTAGAGTGGTGTGGATTTCTAATTGGCCAATTATACTGCTATAGCTGGGTGGCATGCTTAGGAACAGAGCTTCCAGCTTCTGACTCTCTGTAAATTCCTCCCCTGCAGCTTTAAATTGAAAGAAAAAATCTTCCAGCAATCCCACATGCGTGGCAAAACAGTCCCCGTCTTTATACTGGAGAGTCTGCATTTTCTTTCTCAAGTTAAAGGTGTATGCCCACCCCTTTTTCATATGCAAGGAATCTAGCTTGCTTAACATTTCCTTGGAGGTCTCAAGATCACATATAGTAGTAAGATAGTTTTTACTCATGGAAGCCACGATCAAAGCTTGAGTTTTAGCATCTTTGAGGAGCCACGTCTCTTTAGCAGTTTTCTCAGCAGCTGTGGTTCCATCTGTGGGGGGGGGGGGTCTTCTTCATTTACTTTCTGGAGTCCTTCTACTTTCAATGCAAGCCTCAGTCGGGTTTTCCATTCCAAGTAATTGTCTGGGTTCAGGATAGTCAGCCTGAGCTTTCCGAATAGGTAAGTAGCCATCCTCACTGAGCTCCAAGAAAGGGCAGCTGCTGTAGATTAGCAATTCAAAGTGTCCACACTAGATCTCATTGGATCTCCTGGAACAAACCTAACTCTCTAGTTGCAGTACACACAGCTCAAAATACTGGACTCCCATAACCTGTTGGGAATTCTCTCTCGTAGGAGAAACCCTTTTTCATTATAGCAGATTGCACAGAGGCACAACACAATGGAATTTAGTTAGGCATGTGTGTATGCTAAGAGGAAAGTAACTTGGAGCCAATTCATAGTTTCAAACCAATACACATTGTATTTATTAGAGAACTCCATTCTAGATACAAAGTGAGGCGTTAGGATCTCTAATCTATCTATCTAGCAGCTAGCTGGATGCAGATGGATTCTGCATCACTGCGCACATGGTGCAGGGAGAGGAGCATGCATGTTGCAAGGTAGAAGGAACAGGAAGAGAAGGGAGAGAGGAAGAAAGTGGCTGGAAGGAAGGAAGTTTCCCTGAGAGTAGCAATCTACATTCCAAAGGGATAGTGTCAGAACAGTAGAGAAGGGATGACCAATGTCTTGATCCTCTAGCCCTCTGACTCACTAGTCTGTCCTCCACTGTCATTGAGACAAGAGACAGTGCAAAGTCCTTCACTTCCACCAAAAAGACCAAGGGAAAGTGGGGTGCATGGAGGGCAATTTGTAAGCAAGCACAATTTGAGACATTGCCCAATATCATTCCTGATTATGTGGCATGTCTTTTAAGGTATTAGCATTAGGTTCTACCAGCATAAGATAACCTTAGGACTGCAGCCTTCATTTTCCTGGCCACAGCACTAGTATCTTTATCTAGAAACCATACATTAGGGGGAGCATATGGGATTCCTCCATACAAGTGTGGGCAGCCTCCAGGGAGGTATAGTGCCCACAATGCATCACTATGTAGCATTTCTTAAGGAAAGGAGAGATCATAACGACCTGTATATGTCATCCAAAAGAAGAAGAAAGGGAGAAAATAGCCTGGAGTTCTTAGGGAAATCATGTAAAGCAGAGAACATTTTAAATAAAATTGGATCTCTCAGCAGAGGCTTAAATAGAAAACATGTACACACCAGTGTTTATGTACTAATTATACACAAAGCATTTATTAGACATGTAAATTTTAGCAGAATAACAATAGCCACTAGCATTCATTAATAACCAGTTCAGGAACCATTTAGAAAAGGAACGATTGTGCCGCCAAGTCAGTGTTGACTCCTGGTGACCACAGAGCCATGGGGCTATTAAATGTTCAGGTTAAGAAAGCAGCTGGTGAGCATGTCAGAAGGCCTTTCCCAGGGTGGCCCAAGGTGCTGCAGTGAGGCGATCACCAAACACCATCCCCAGGGTTTCCTGTATTTTGAAGGAAAAGGAGTGAGGGGCACAGGCTGCATAACACACAGGAGTTGAAAAAAAGAGTACGTTCAGAGTGCAGCAATCTGGCTGCTGAGTGGGGCTGACTGTGAGGATCTATCCTTAAGGAGATGCCCAGGAAGTTTTCAGGTGCAATTCAGAGTGCTGGCTTCAAAACCCTAAGTGGTTTGGTGTCTTGTGAATCTAGTGCAGTGGTTTCCAGCCTGGGTTCCTGCAGATGTTGCTGAACTACAGCTCCCATCATCCCCACCTACAATTTTTTTATGCCTGGGGATGCTGGGAGTTGTAGTTCAGCAACATCTACAGGACTCTAGGTTGGGAACCACTGACCTAGTGCAATGCTCTCCAGTGCTTTAAGACCTTCTGGGGAGGCATGTTTTGGGAGCCTCCACCTCTGGATGTCCAGTAGGTAAGAACTAGGTGAAAGGCTTTTGCAGCAGGGACACGCTTGCTGTGGATTGTCTAATGAAGCTCACCTATGGCCTTTAGAAGGATAAAAAAAGCCCTTTCTGCTTAGAAGGGCTTTCCCTGCATGTGTGGTGGATGGTGCTGGTGTTTTTATCCACTTCTGCTGAAGATTTTGTGCTTGCTGACACACATGATTTATGGAATTTTCATTGGTTTTCACTGATTGTTTTGCTGTATATTTTATTTATTTTTATTAAAGTTTAATATACTAATAAAATATAAATCTAGTCTTTACAAAAGAGAAAGTAATGTATATGGTTGAACATTATTCTGGAAGTTAGTGCTGCAATGTGCTATAAATAAAAACTATCTTTTCACACATGTGTCTGATGGTGTTTCTTCTTTAGTTCTTTTGCACCGTGTAAGTTTAGTTAAAAGATCTATTGTCCAAATCCATTGGTACCTGTCCAGCAGGTACCAGTCTGCATTGTCTCTTTTATTATTGTATATAGTATTCAATTGTCTTTATGCTTCCAAGCTGCTTTGGAAAGCTTGGTTGGGAAGAGGAATAGCTACTTTGAGAAAGAAAATACACAGCCAGACAGAAAGATGAGCAGGGATCTTGCTCTAAATAATCTATTGGTCCTGGAATAAATAGATAGTACTTCCATAGAACTGTGCCCCCCAACTTAGCAACTTGGTGTTCTGCTAAATAATTGGTTTTGATGGTTTTATATGAATTCAGAAAGATCCCTGTAGAATCAGGGCAAGGTCAATACAGTCCAACATTCTGTTTCAAACACTAATCTATCAGATGTCTCTGAGAAGCTCACAAGCTGGGCATGAACTCACCAGCCTTCTCAGTTATATGTCCTCAGCATATGGCACATACAGTATATACTGTCTCAGAACATGGTGGTTTTACATAACTATGATGGCAAATGGCTGTCAATAGACCTAGAGGTCATCCACACAATCCAAAACAGTGTTCTATTTGGGTTTGGGAGCTATGTGTACTCCCAATTTTCAGTTGTGTGGAAGCAAGGTAGGAGGAAAACTGGGTAGCTTTTCCTCCTACCTTGCTTCCACACAATAATTTCTACCAAGTTTTCCCTCTTACCTTGCTTTCACACAACTGAAACTTGGGAGCACATACAGCTCCCAAATGTGGGTAGAACACTGTTTTTGATTGTGTGAACAACCTCCTATTCTCCATGAATAGGTTTGACCAAGAATGCATAAGGACAAAAAAGCATCTTGTCATGCTCTCAAAATATGCTATTCTCTGCCCGTCTACACATACACATTTAGAACTGTCTCAAAAGAAAAAGGAGTATAAAGCTCTTCTTAGAACTAAGAAATCGATTGCAACTCAAAAGGAATGGCTATCTTTGATAGAAGCAGCTAGGAAAAATGATTTAACAAATCTTTGCAGGCTGATTTCATTATCCCAAAATAAGATAAACTCTGAACAGGCCTGTCCAATTGCCCCTGAATTATGGGAATCACACTTTCGGAAACTTTATAGCAACCACACATTTAAACCCCAGATTGACCTACATATAGATACTTTACCTTCCTGGCCTATGGTCTCCACCTATGAGGTGGAACAACTAATTATGCAGCTGAAGGGTGGAAAAGCACCCGGGAACGATTACATCCCTCCAGAACTATTAAAGGCTCATATAGACTGGTGGGCCCCAGCACTGGCTCTTTTGTTCACCTATATAGACCAAACTGCACAATTCCCTCAGGAGTGGGGCTCAGCCATGGTGGTCCCGATCTATAAAAGAGGCAATAGGGAGGATCCCTTTAACTACAGGCCAATTAGCCTTTTGAATATAATAAGTAAATTGTACGCCAAACATCTGTGTGTAAAACTTTGCTCTTGGATGGAGCAGGAGCATATAATCCATGATGAGCAAGGAGGTTTTAGACCGAATAGATCGGTTATGGACCATTGCTTAATTTTACAACATCTTGTGGACAAACAAGTTAGGGTCCATAAAGGACCACTGTTCACCACTTTCGTGGACCTTAAAATGGCCTTTGACTCAATTTAAAGGAGTCTACTATGGACTAAATTGGCTAGTACATCTATAGATCAAAGGCTTTTATTATTGCTCATCAAGCTCCATGAGAACTCCTCTTTAAGAGTACGTTTGGACACTGCCGGCAATTTCACCAATTCAATTCCAACAGAGAAAGGTGTGCAGCAAGGGTGTGTGTTGGCCCCTTATTTATTCAATCTTTATATTAACAATCTGATTAATCGGCTGCAAAATGTTGATATCCACGCACCTAAATTAGCCAACAAAAAGATCCCAATCCTGAAGTATGCAGATGACGCGGTTATTTTATCTCAAACCAGGGTCGGGCTCAAAAGAGTTTTAGATGTTCTAAAATCTTATTGCCAAGAGGAACACTTGAAGATCAATTATAACAAATCTAAAATTATGTGCTTTAAAAATAAACCAAGGATATTTACATGGACCTTGGATGAACATAAATTAGAACAGGTCAATCAAATAAAATATCTTGGGGTGGTTTTTCAACAAAATGCTGGGAAAGCGGCACATATGAGAATGGTATCTGACTCAGCAAAACACAGTGTGGTGGCAATTAACAGATTTGCAGAACGCAGGGAGCAGGTTTCATTCCTGCAGCTTTAAAACTATATTCAGCAAAGGTTATCCCTCAGCTGTTGTACGGGAGCCAATTGGGACCTTATGCGAACTTTGTTATGCTTGAAAGAATTCAATCCGGTTTCCTGAGAGCTATCTTTGGGACTACAAGATGCACCGCAAACGTAATACTGCGTATGGAGGCCGGCCTCATAAAGATTGAATCTCGTGCCTGGCTATTAATTATTTACTTTTGGTTGAGAGTCCACCTACGCCCGGTGGGCCTAATTCCTCAGTTTCTATTGTTAAACCCACAACCTCAGTGGTGCACTGTAGTTAGTAAAAAGCTTGCTGCTCTAGGAATAGACCCTGAACAACTGCTGGAGTTAGACTTGTCAAATGCTAAAAGAATAGTAAAACAGCGTTTGACAGATATTGAATTGCAAAATAACTGGGCCTTTTTGACAGAATTCTATAAAGGAGTAAGAACTAGATGGGATCTTTCACCAGCAAATTATTTGTCCCATATTACACTCAGCAAATTCCGGTGGGCATTTACAAGGGCAAGAACAAATTCTTTTCCCTCTGCGTTATTAGCCAGGAGATACAATGGTGTTCCCCTGGAAGAACGCTATTGCAGATGCGGCAGTGGGGAAATAGAATCTATTGAGCATATTCTATTATCCTGTAAAATACATAGGCAACTGAGGGAGCACTTAATTTTACCTCTGGTCTGTAAACAGACAGATCGATCTGCTGAACAACTTGTTAAATTCTTACTTTCTGGTGAAAACGTTTTAAATTTTAACGCCATAGCCAAATTTTGTTACATTGCTTTTAAGATGTATAATGAGAACCTATAGAGTTTTCTATAAATTGTTCTGCTGTTTGCATGCATGGATTGTTTGGTCTAGGACCGTAAATAAAACTTGACTTGACTTGACTTGACTCCATGAATTTGCCAAATCCCTCTCAAAAGCTATGTGAGCTAGTCCCTATCATGACCATATTTTAGCTTTGTTCAAGTATTATCAAAACTGGGAATGCTGTACTCACATTCAGAGTCCCCAATAGGGGTGTGCTCAGGACCGGTTTGTCCAGTACGGTTCAAGTCCGAACCAGACTCAAACCTAACTGGGCATGTTCAGTCCCTCCTCAACAGACCTCCCCAGCTCAGCTCAAATTTGAGCTGGTTCAGAATTCTAACATTTAAAAACAACAACACACACACACATTCAGCACCTCCTGTTTTCCCCTCCCCCCACCAGCCTCCTCCCTGTTTGGGTTGGTTTTTGGCTTGTTCTGGGCTTCTCTGTGCTGGCATATTGCATGCACACTAGCCATCTGCATGACAGGATTAATTCTACATTATTGTCAGTGTTGGTCTGTTGCTATTCCTTGAGCCACCATCATATTCAGGACTAGTTTAAGATCTTTCTGAGTTTGACTCTGAATGTGATCTTGAACCTGGTCCACATTTTAAATAAAGGTTCTGTCTTTCAGCAGGTATGGTTTCAGCTGTTGGTCTTTGGAATTCATTAAAGGCATTTGAACTTTACACCTCGCCCCATCCCCACCAAAAAATTCAGTGGACTAAGGATATAACCAGTGTGCAAAAAGGTATCTATTCCGCTTCACTATGAGCTCTTCTGGATCAATTGCCAGTCAGCCACTATTTAGTTATTTATTGATATTTATATGCCACTTTTCATATGAAACTTCCAGAGCAGTATACACTTTTTAATTAAGAAAGAAAAGAAGAAAATATCAGTGCTACTTACTTCATATTTTCTTTTCCTTCCCCTGTGCAGAATTCTATTGTCTCTACTTATATAAGATTACTTTCCCCCTATGGGCCCAAACATTTGCCTTACTAGCTTTAATTCTGAGCTAGCCTTGGACTAAATACTGGCCTGCATCTCTTCCTCAATCTTGAAGCCTCTCTTGTCGAACATGATTTCTGTGATGGAGAATGAACTTAGCAAGACCTTAAGGATTCAGCCCATTAGCTCCAAGAGAAGGGTAAAGACTCTCTGATAAGAAGAGAAAGTATTTATGTGCCTATTAGACAGGAGAGATTAAAGGAAAGGGGGGGATCTTTCCTTGTAAGGATGCCAAGACTGGCATCTGTGTATATTGTATGCCACATTAACGTCTGCCCTATTGAAAAATTTCTAAATGTTGCCTTGATGACTAAGTAGTTTTCAAGTTTTGTGCCAAGTTCTTCATCTCATTTTCACCCCAGCATATAACAAGCAAAGAAACTACGTTATCTGAAGAGTAACGGGTAAAGGCAAAAATCTGTCATCTCTAAAATGATAGGATTGAGGAGGAATGTTTGTGATTGCTATAACAATCCCAGGAATTATGATTGCCTTAACACTCACTTCCCAGAGACATCCATTGACAACAAATGCTCCATCCTAACGATGGCCGTGGGCATCTGTGCTTTATGAACATTATAAGGTCGTTCTCATGACTGTTCTGGGCAGAGCTTGGGAGTATGTGGCAGGGTGGGGGAGAGGCAGCACACAACCTACCTTCCTCCACATGATCCATGATTGCTCACACTGTGCAATCACACAGGGTAAAAGCACGGGGAGAAAACTCGGGCTACCCAGCGGGCCTGATCCTAGAGCTCTACATGCGTAGTCCTACCCAGATAGGGCTGTGCAAGCCCTGGTAGGGCTTCTTGTGTGGACAGCCCCTACGGATGCTTCAGTTCTAAGCTCCACACTGGGTTTATTGGGAAGAGAGAGGGAGGGGAAAGGGAGCAAGAAGGGTGGCAGAAGTGGGCCCTAAAAGCAAGCTGCAGCTCTAGATATATGCTATTCAGAGAGAAAATAACCATGGAGAAATCTGTTGTTGCTGCAGAAGGAGCAGAAACGGTTGGGTTGCCTTGGGAGGGGAAGGAGAGGGTGAAGGTGAGGTAGGAGGGCTGGTGGCAATCGACTCCAAGCCTTGAAAGGGGCTGGATGATGAGAAGAGTCCCCTTGTTGTCAGCCTCTTCCCCTCAGTTCACACCACCTTTAAATCCTGCATGGAGCAGGGTGGGGGCAGGGGTGGTGTCGGGGTGAGGCTGCATTGGATGCCTTGCCTTAAGTGCACAAATCATTGGGGGCCCCTGAAAGCAGAAAGTGTACTTTATGTTCAAAAAGACAAATATATATTTTCTTGATCAGCTCCCAGAATAATGGGTAAGACCTGCAAGCTAGTCCCTTTTATACATTGTGTCCTCTCCATTGCCCAGCCAGTTCACCTATGAGAGCTTTCTAGGCAATGGAGAGGCTGCAGGGGTACTACAGCTGTAACACCATCTGTGTCAGGGAGCAGTGGTGGTGCACCCTTACATCTTCCCTCCCGGCAGTGTCACTGACCTTAAATTGGTAGAGAAAAGGAGGATCGGTGTTGCCCAGGCTGTCCCATGCCAAGGATCATGGAGTTGTGGACACAGCCAGCAGACACAGTAGCTTACACACTTCAGTCCCGCTCACAGCACACTAGTGGCAGTGACATGAAGTGCTACTGTTGTGGCACAGAATTTAGTGATTGGTGGCAGGAGTGGATAAAAGCTAGATTAGGAAATGCTAGTAGAGTTATGAATAATTTGAAATAGATCATCAAGTGCTATGGACTTTTGAATTGTTCAGCACTAGCAACAACAACAAAAGATGCTTTACTTCTTAAATTAGACTTCTAAAAAAAAGAAGAAAGCACCGGACCAAGAGTGGAATTTTGTGTCAAAGGACTGTGAACAGAAAACAAATTTCGGGGCTGTGCTTATGCTCAGAGGCATCCTACTGTATGTCCTCTGTCACTGCCGCTGCCTCCACCGCTGCCACCAACACCCCTGAACTGAGCTCCAATTACTGGACTTCAGGGTTCTAGTAAAAAGCAAAGTAGGGCCCACAAGCCTGAAGTCTGTCCATCGCTGGTCTAAAGCAATTGTTTATGGCTCTGTAGGAAAGTTCACTGGACATTTTGAGAGACCCTTGAGTCTATGGTTTGATTCTCACTGAGATTGTATCACTTCAGACTGTGGGTGGAAGATTACATGGTGCAATGCTCTTCCACACATGCACAAATCCTTCCACATTAAAAAAAAAAGTAAGGGTTGTAGCCTTGCTGTGTCCTTGACATGCTAATTCTCTACTTCAAAAAAAATAAAATAAATACAGGAACATAGTTCCCAGCCTGAAGTAGTTCCTAGTGTGTAGTAGTACAGTGCAGGAACACTAACCAGACTAGGCCTCTGTGATGGAGAGAGATACATGTTTCAGAGGAGTAATGGAATTCATGGCCAGACATTTGAAGGCCATAGTAAGCAGAAATTTGAATTGAAGACTTTGAAAGGAAAGTGGGTCCACTTTTCCTCAGTTCTCAGCAATCTTAAAGTTCCTAGAATGAAAAAACATCCCCATGCACTGACTTTGAAATGTTTTTTTAAAATGAAGTGTTTATTTACAATTGGCATTTCTAAGCTAACAGCTTGTGGCAGTCATCTCACAAATTATGTTACTTTCTTGCAGCTCCGGCACCATAAGAATGGGAGACGCCACAGAACCAATTTTCATCCGGCTTCTATGTCTGTTTAAGCAATCAGAATAAGAATTTTTATGTTTAAAAATTAACGTCTTTGTTTAAAAATTCAACAGTTAAGTTGCACTCCTGATTATTCAAATCAGAACAAAAACAGAATGGGGGAAATGATTTACAGTTTCTTCCTTCAGACTATAATGGTGCCACATCATAAATAGTGTTGAGATCAGAAAGATGACTTCCACAGGCAATTGGCTGGAAAATGCCGATTGCAATTTGTACTTTATTTTAAAGCACATTTTCATTTTCTTCATGATAAATAGTTTTTTTTTCCTGCAGCAAATTTTGGAAGGCAAGCCGGGGAGAAAGAGGGGAGGGGGGAGGGGAGGAGGGGGAGGTGATGGGGAGGAGGAGGAGGAGGAGGGGTATGAGGAGGAGAAGCAGAAGCAGCAAGCTTGTTTTCTGTGTGGTCTGGGAACAGATGGTACTTTTCAAATTCACTAGTCAGAGCTGAATATTCATCCACTTTGATGAATACACGGCCTCTAGTTTGTACCATAGAAATCTATGAAATTATTTAGCTTCATCATTTTCTGTGTCTGCTCTTTTCAGCTGCGCTTTTAACTATGCATAAACTCAGCAGAGGTCAATTTGAAATAGGCTTAATCCTCCATTCAAGTTCAAGTATCAATCAGTAAGTTATTTTGTTGTCGCAAATTTAAAAAGATAAAAAGCACATTTATAAAACATATGAAATCAAAATACAGTGCACTACTGTGCAATACAGACTTACTGCAGACAGCAGCCCACACTAAACAAAATTGAGTTCTCCTGACCATTAATGGTAATGAGGAATATTACTGCTTATACCATCCACTTCATAAACTGGCAGTTTATGCAGTCAAAGAACCAAGTGGTTGAGCTTTCTTGGACTTTATCACTTTACTCTGCAGATGAGGGGCTGTGTTGTTGTTCTTTTAAAGCTCCCTTCATTTAAGCTGATGGTATGCTCCCTTTTAGACTGTGAGCCCTTTGGGGATAGGAAACCATATTCTTATTCCTTTTGCTAAGAAAATAACTTTGAGAATTTTTTTGTTGGGAAAGTGGATAATAATAATAATAATAATAATTATTATTATTATTATTATTATTATTATTATTGAATAATAATATTAAATTGAATAATGATGATGATGATGATGATGATGATGAAAGGCTGTGGCAGAAAAAGACCAAAATAATCCCAGTGGTAATTGGCGCCCTGGGTGCAGTTCCAAAAGACCTTGAAGAGCACCTCAACACTATAGGGACCACAGAAATCACCATCAGCCAATTACAAAAAGCAACTTTACTGGGAACAGCCTATATTCTGTGATGATATCTATAACAACAGCAACAACATTGACAATAAAATTCAGCCATCCCAGGTCCTTGGGAAGGACTCGATGTCTGGATAAAACAAACTAGTCAATAACATCTGTCTGACTGTGTTAATAAATACTACTAATAATAATACAGAAAAGTAGCATTAATGGAGAAAATTATGATAGACATTTCTCCCTAAAATGCTTGATAGGGTGGCCATTTCCAGATCGCCACAATAGAAGACATTTATCGCCAAAAACGAGGACAAAAGAGGATGAAAGGAGGATGCTAATTTGCATAACATTTGCACGTGTTAATTATATGCATAGATAGAAATAAGATTATTTAAAAATAAATACAAGTCACCACAATGAGGAAACCTGTGACCAAGTAACCTATGTGTCTGCTCAGTCTGCTGCCTAGGTGCTAAGTTTTCAAGATCCCTGCTCATTGCCTTGCACTAATCTCTCCACACCCCTCAAAAAAAAAAAAAAAAAAAAAAAAAGACATGAAAAAAGGTCTCATTGTTTCTCCCATCTCTATAGAGAAGCCACTATTTCTCCCACCTTTTAGTTTCTAGGCACCTACATGTTTCCAACTATCCCCACAACCGTTTCTCTCCTCTGTCAGTACTTCCACATTGCACACCCTTCCTTTTCCCTCAGTCTCTCCAGCCTTTCATTGCACCTGCATTTCCCATGTTCCACACTCTTTCTCTCCTTCATCCCTCCCAACAGCTTTTTCTCCTCTCCTCCCCCTCCCTCTTGGCCCCCATCCCCACCTTATCCCTCCACACAAAGTCCCACTCACACAGGCTGTGCATGGCATCATCTCCTCCCCACCTGTGTGTGCTGCTGCGAGCCAGGCAGAGACATCACAGAGAAGAAGCAAAGTCAAACACAGGCCTAGTGGATCAGCTTCTTCAATGGAAATTGCAGTAACTTTGACTCAGGCTGGGCCAGCCAGGCCTATTGAATACTAAGGGACTGCACAGTGCCTAGATCCAGGAAGGCTTTCATTTTCTCTTGCTGACGGCACGTTCCTTAGAAACAGTGTGCTGCTTGGTGACTTAGGGAAGAACAGAAGCCAGCATCAAGTGAGCTCTCAACCCTGCAGAACCACCCTGCAGAAGCCACTGGACGACATGATCTAGGAAGCTAGAAGAGTAAAGGAGAAACTGCTCATTGTACCACTGCCATGGCAGCAAATTTGATCCCCCCCCCCATTAAAACCAGCTGCACCCCCAGAACTCTGGACACCCTTACCCACCAGATAAATACCAGGCAGCCATTTGAAAAAGAGGACGTCTTGTCTATATATATATGAAGCTTTTTTAAGGATGGGGATCTAAACTTGCAACTTGGTAGGTGTGGACAGAGTAGATACAAAACACACGTTCTCTCTCTCTCCCTCCCTCTACTATATATTCATTCTCTCTCTCTCTCTCTCTCTCTATATATATATATGTGTGTGTGTGTGTGTGTGTGTGTGTGTGTGTGTGTGTGAACATAACTTGGGGTCACTCAGCAGAAACTATTGACAGTAGGTTCAGAATGAAAAATGAATAAAGTACTATTTCACACAATACATAGTTAAGTTATAGAATTCAGTGCCACAGGATGTGATGATTGCCATTGGCTTAGAAGGCTTTTAAACTGGATTAGAAAAATCCATGAAGGATAGGTCCATCAGCACAACACCTATTAGCCATGAAGGTTAAATGGAAACTTGCACATTCAGAGGCAGTAGACTTCTGAATACTAGACACTGAGGAAATGCATGGAGGGGCAGGGAGGGCAGTTCCTTGGAGGAAGGATGGGGCGGAAATATAACTAATCATTTGTCCACATCAGAAACCTGCAATGCAGCTCACAAAGATCTATGAATTAATGCTTTCAGTGAATGTCCACTTTTGCAGAAAAGTGTCCTAAATATGTAGTGGGTTAGAGAAACTGCTCAGTGTCTTTGCCAGGAAAAAGAAAAAGCAGGAACTGGATAAACCAATTCCATGCAACACTGGGAAAATGTAGAAAATAGGTCCCTTCCTGACTCTAAATTTCAGTTCATGATGCATATATCCAATATGCATATACCAAATGAAGCTTAGATGTGCTGTGGGGAACTTGATGAGGCTTTTAGTGGATGCCACATAATAACATGCCTCCATGTTCCCCAGTGGGGTTTTATCCTATTGAAGGATGTGTTTCCCAGTGGGGGAAATAATGATGGCTTGAAGCCAACAATAGACTTCCAACTTTAAACCAGTCGTTATATGCTGATGTGCTTATCTTAACTGCTGATTTTTTTTGATTTTTTTTTTGTGGGGGAGCACATTCATGGAGCCCTTTCTCATGATCAGTGAGAAATACTCTGATCTGCAGGGGAGGAAACCTTAAAATGCTTGCCTCCCCGGCAGTCAACCAAAGGCTCCTTCCTGGGCAGGCGGATTGAGGACCGTTGATTGAGGGCTCCTTCCTACTGCCAGCAGCGTGGAGGTCGGGGGCTGGGATGTGTCTTTCCAGCCCCTGGAACTCCTATAATACAGCTTGCGAGAATGCAGTGCATTATAGGGATGTTTCCAGCACTGGCAGAGAGGCTACTCACATGTAGGTGGCAGTGCCACGTAGATCTGTGCACCACCAACACACAAGCACTAAGCCCAGTTTAAAGTTGCCCTTGTGCCCAAAAACCGTGCTAAGTGGTGGGCTCCCTAAGTGTGTTTGCCGCCATGTGGCTCCCGGCAGTTTGGACGTGCTGGCAAAACCAGGCTGGTTTTGCCTGTGCGTGTGAATAGCCCCATGCACAATGATTACTGAGATCTGCGCAGAGATCCAATCTGTTGCATCAGTCTCCACAACCAGCATGCAGGAAAGTGGACATTTCTGCATGTCAGGGCCAGTGGTCTGGAGGCTGACGGCAAGGCAGAAACATGACCTTTGCAGACCGACCAATGAGAAGTGAGCCAGTGAGCAGGAATCTGAGTCAGGGAAGCAGGTCAATTGGGAGTGGGGGGACAGTCTGCTAAGAGCTCTGTCTTGCATACTGGAGTTTATTTACTGGTGACATTTTTAACCTGCCCTTCCTCCAAAGAGCTCAGTTTGGCATACAAGATTCTCCATCCTTTTATCTCGGCAAGAACCTTGAAAGGCAGGTTAAGCTGTCCAGGGACAGTGATTTGGGCAAACTAGTGATGAGTCCAGTGACTAGACCAGAGACTGTGACTAGTCTGAAGCTTCATAGCAGAGCAAGCATCTCAACCCAGGATTTCCTGCTCTGAGTCCCAGTGTTCCTTCTAAATTTTTTCATCAGTGAGCGGAATGAGTATTGTTCTGGGTGGTAGTATCAAGGCAGTGTGCACCCATGTGCATTATTATATGCCACAATAGATATCACACGCACGTGCACGCACACACACACACACATACACCATTAATATGGAATGAAATCTAAAATATATAAAAGGTTCAAATTAAAATAATACCCATAAAACTACCAAATAGCTAAAAAGCTTGACTGAAAAGATGTGTCTTTGTCTTGGTCAATAACCGTAAATTGAATAAAGTAAGTAAAGTAAGATGTGTCTTTAGTTGTTTCCTAAAAGCCAACAGGGATGGATATAAAAATATAAAATATAAAGTATAAAAATAAAACAATGTATTGCAGGGGAGGGGAGTGAAGTTAGAATGGGGGCTGTGTGGGTTCCCCCCCCCCTTTTATGTGTTAAGATTTTTTAAAGTATGTCTTTTTTAAAAAATGAACTAGTTCAGCTAAGATTCAACTAATAAGTCAGCTTTCAAAAGTATATATTAATTTATGTCCAGGGGGGAAAATGGGAAATTCCCTTTCATTCCAGATTTGGCATGCAGGTCCCCCCTGGAGATTATGTTTTCTTTCCACAGCAGCAATTATTACTTAGTTTATAAATACAGTATTACAAAAGATGTATCAGCAGAACTCCTACGTCAGCCTTTTGGGGTTCTTTGAGAGGGTTGAAAAGGTCAAGCAAGATTAAGAAAGATTCAGTTGCAGGCAGCAATGTATGAATTACTCGTTCTTGTGCCACCACTATATCCTTCCTCCATTTGGAGCCCTCTGGCCAGCTGTTTTGTCTTGCCCCACACGCTTCTGGTTTGTGTCCAGAAGCACCCCAGACTGCATATCTGTTCCTTCTGGGGAAGTGTGACCCCATCCAGAACTGGCAGATCAAAATCATCTCCTGAGTTCCGACCCCACACAATAAGTACCTCCATATTATCTGGATTCAGCCTCAGCTTGTTACCTCTCATCCAGCCCATCACTGCCTCCAGGCAGGTGTTTAGGGAGGTTACACCTTCTCTAATGATGTTGACATGAAGAAAAATATTTGGGTGTCATCGGCATACTGATAACACCCTGCATCAAATCTCCTGATGATCTCTCCCAGCAGTTTCATGTAGATGTTAAACAACATTGGGAACAGTATGAAGCCCTGAGGCACACCATACTGAAGTTCATTTTTTGAAGAACAGTCCCTGAGGGACACCATCTGGAATCTGCCCAAGAGGTAAGAGTATACCCACTGCAAAGCAGTGCCTCCCACCCCCCAACCTCCTCAGATGCTCCAGTAGGATACTATAGTCAATAGTGTTGAAAGCCACCAAGAGGTCCAAAAGGACCAATGGAGTTACACTTCCTCTGTCAATTCCCAGTTGGAGATCCTCCATCAGGATGACCAAGGCAGTCTTCACCCCATAGCCCACCCAAAAGCCAGTCTGAAATGGGTCTAGATAATCAGTTTCATCCAAGACTGCCTGGAGTTGGTAGGCCACCACCCTCTCAATTACCTTGCCCAACCACAGAAGGTTGGAGACAGGCCTATAGCTGCTCAACTCTGAGGAATCTAAGACAGGCTTCTTCAGAAGTGGTCTAATAATTGCCTCCTTAAGGCAAGGAGGCATCCTGCCCTTCCTCAGAGAAGCATTTATTATCTCTGCTAGGTTTTCTTCAACAACCTCCCTGCCAGATAGTATTAGCCATGTCAGGCAAGGGTCAAGAGAACAGGTGGTAGACTGCATCACTCCAAGCAGCTTATCCACATCCTCATGAGTTGCAAACTGAAACTCCAGCCTGACCACATAAGAGGAGTCGCTGGACACTGCAGTAATTGTGGGGTCTAAATCCAAGTTGGTCTGAATATGAGAGATTTTATCCACACACAAAAGCATTAAACACGTCACAGCGGGTAATAGATGGTTCCAAATTCTGATTCAAGGGAGGAGGGGCACTTACTAGCCCTCTCACAACCCTGAACAATTCTTCTGGACATGAACTTGCAGATACAATACGGGCCGAAAAGAATCACTTCTTTGCCGCCATACTGCCAGAGCATAGATCTTCAAATGTGCTCTATGTTGTAATCTGTCAGATTCAAGTCGAGTCTTCCCCCACTTGCGCTCCAGTTGTCTAGCTTGCCGCTTCAGTCCCCGTAGTTCTTCCCTATACCAAGGGGCCAATTTTGAAGCGGGTTACATAGGACACTTAGGAGTGATAATTTCTACTGCCTTGGTGAGTTTGCTGTTCCAATTCTCCACCAGGGCATCAACAGGATCACCAGCAGAGCCAGCACTAAATCCCTCCAAGGCTTCTTGGAACCCTATTGGATCCAATAACCTTCTTGGGTGGACCATTCTAATAGGCTCCTTGACCCTGCGAAGGTGGGGTGTGACTGTGAGTCCAACCTTAACCAGATGGTGGTCCGTCCATGACACTGGGGAAATCACAGGAGTCCCCACCCACAGAACACCACCCTGATCAGAGTGAAAGACCAGATCAAGCATGCAACCTGCAATGTATGTCAGTCCCGAGACCCTTTGGGATAGGCCCATAGTTGTCATGGCTGCTATGAACTCCTGAGCTGCCCCAGGAATAAATTTGTTCCAAAGTGGACATTGAAGTCCCCCAGCACCACAAGCCTGGGGGATTCCAACACCAAACCCAAGACCATGTCATTCAGCTCAGTTATGGAATCCATCGAGCAGTGGGGAGATTGGCACACCAACAGAAATCCCAGTCTATCCCTGGTCCCCAAACTTAGGTACACACATACAGTATGGTCAGACACTTCAAGAGGGATCCTGGTCAGGGAGAGGTTATTCCTATAGACCACAGCCACTCCACCTTCCTGCCCATGTCCCCACACCAGCTCCTCAACAGAGTACTCTGGAGGGAGAAGCTGGGACCAGACTGGGCCACCAGCCGCCCCCAACCAAGTCTCTGTAATACATACCAGGTCTGCACATTCATCTAGGCTCTAATCATGGATGGTTTCTGACTTATTCTGGACAGACCTGGCATTACAGAGGAGCAAGGTGAGCGCCTGTGGGAGGTTGGCACTGCCCCCCAAAGTCAAAGAGCTGGCAGGACAGCCAGAAAGGAAACAGCTAATAGATTTCTGATTTCTCTTCCCCTTTAACAATTCACTGACCTGCCAACTTTACTTCTTCTTTTCCCCTCCACCACTGGAATAGCCACCCTACAGTCGGTGGACACAGCCCCTGTCATTCCATCCCCAGACAAACCAAGACACATCTGAAACACCTAGGGCTTTAAAAAACAACAGAAGCAAAAAACAAAACAAAACAAAAAAACACCACCTGGCCCTCACCCTCGTTGCCCCCTGAGGTGGCTCCCCCAAAGGGGCAACTCCCTTTGGTGGGGACCCCGCCGGTGGCGGGCCTGCTGCCAAAGGGCAGCAGCCCTTTTATAACCCCAGAAAGATGGCTAATCTGAGCAGCTGGTCCTGAAGGAATGCTGACTCACTCCCTCTGGCCCTGACCCCACACAGACTCACCCACAGGGCAGCAGCCACAGCCACACACATTAGGGGACACTCAGGCTGGCAGGCTGGCAGCAGCAGACAGCAGCTACACAGGCTCTTACCACTGGGAAGATGTTAAGTTGTCCTCCTTCCTGCAAGGCTCCTGGCAACTGAGGCTTATTTATTACACTGCCATTCTGAGAGCCTCAGTGTAAGTGATTTAAAGGGTGAAGATTATTTTGAATTGTTCTTGGGATTGGGAATAGACTGGGGAGTGTTGCTCTTTATCTTCAAGCTCCAAGGCGTGCTGTGCTCCAGTGCTTCTTTCCAGACTCCCAGATTAAAATCAGACCCTCTGATTCCCCCTCTCTTTCCCCGAGTTTCCTGACACTCCAGCTTGCATTCACTTGGATGCTTCTCCCCCCACCTTTCCCCCTCACCTCAGACTCCGTCCAGTCTGGTATTGCTCCTCACCTAGCTGGCTCCCAGTTGTTTCTCTTCCCACCTACCCTCTCCACCTCCGCCTCTCCTCACCTGCCGCTCGGGCTCTTGTGAGGGGAATCATCTCCCTCCAAGTCCTCTTCGCTTCTACCACCATGTACAGTAGGACTCGGAGCCATTCCCCCGCTCAAGAGCTCAAGCAGCGGGCGGGGGATGGCAGAGGCATGGGCTCTTGCCAGGGCAAGATCCCATGTGGCAGTGGCAGCAGCAAACAGGACTGGGAGGGAGATGATTTTCCTCACAAGAGCCTGAGCGGAGGAGAGGGGAGGGGCAGAGGGCGTGGGTGAAAAGAGAAGCAACTGGGAGCCAGCCCAGGCGAGGAGGAATATCAGACCAGAAGGAGTCTGAGGTGATGGGGAAAGGTTGCGGCGGGGGTGGGGGAAGGGTGAGCAGCAGCTGCAGGGGAAGTGACACTTTCTGGGAGGGCAAGGGGAGCAGCAGCCAGCGGTGGGAAGAGAGCAAGTGAGTGGCAGTTAGGGATTGCTGCGCTGGGGGTTTGGAGGGTGTGTGCTCATGCACAGCTGCACACCTTAGAGGGAACAGTGGTTCTTTGTGTCCTGGCCTCTGCTAAGCTATCACCCTAAGCTACCACTTATACCCTAAGGAGAGAAAGGTTATTGATGCAAGTGAGTTGTTAACCCCTGCTAACTGAGCAAAGAGACACCTTCTAAAGTGGCGATTCCCTTGAATTTAGCAGGGTGAGAGCTACTGGTCCTAGCACAACATCCCTCTGGTGGCTGTTGCTGGTATCTGCCCTATGCTCCTTTTTAGATTGTGAGCCCTTTGGGGACAGTGGACCATCTTAATTAATTATGTATTATTTATTTTTCTATGTAAACCACTTTAAGAACTTTGGTTGAAGAGCGGTATATAAATATTCATAGTAGTAGGAGTACTTCTTCCGTTATTCCCTATCAAAGAGACCACAACAAAGATCTTTCTATCTTCCTTGAATGTCGGAGATTTCAGGAAAAGTACAGTTAGAAAATTGTTTCACTTCCATTTGTGCTCTAGAGCTACTATACTATTAACGTCTTACAAACAGAGAACACTCTCAGCTGGTCATAAATAAACCCAGAAATTGTATTCACAACCGAGTGTAGTTATTGCATTACAAGAAACAGCCAACTCTAAAGGTGAAGTAGAGTTCAAATTTCAGTGGATGTTATTGATTCTATTTTGTTTACTGCTATGGGGTACACTCTTATGAAAGGCAGTATATAGGGAAAGAATCAAACCCAGCTAGAATGACTTAAGGGCCTCCCAAAGCTTTTAAAGTAAAGTTTGGGAGGGGAAAAAAACTTTTGTAAAGGCTAACGTGGGATTCAGTATACAGCTTAGAATGCAGCTGTCTTGGGCCCCAAGAGTTGTAAAACAACAGAAAGCACACTGCAGATAATGAAGTCCATCTGAGCAAAGGACATGAAACTCACCTCAGCCTCTGGGCACATAATGGCCATCTAATTGGAAGAGACTGCACACTGGCAAAGAGTAACATCTGAGTGGCATCATACTGTAGTGTTTTTGTAGTTAAGGCGTCTTATCTCTAGACTGTTAGTAGTATAACTTACTTGGGTTGTGAACAAGCTCAGTGGGGTTCTCTTTGTCTGATGGGCTGAGCATGCTCAACAGCCCAAGTAAGTTAGACTACTAACGGTCTAGAGGTAAGATTCCTAAACTACAAAAACACTACAAATACCAAAGGAGCTATGAGAGTGCATCCAGATGTAGTGGTAAGTCTGCATAATTGTGATGGTGAACCCTTAATGGAAATGCATTCTGTATATGCTGTACACAGTAACAGTGCTAAGAGTACTGTGCCAGCAATCCCCACTGTCAGAACCGACATGCCCCATAGCCTCACAACCCTCCCACCTTTAATGGATACAACTTTTGGCTGCATTTGCACATAACCGGGGACCAGAGTTGCAGGGACCCATAGTTTCCTTACCGTTACATCTGAACATGTACAACCCCGGTCCTATCTCTAGTGTGACTTGAGGTTGCACTCATGAGACTCCAATTTGAACCCTCTGTTTGTAATGAGTTTTGCTGCTCCAAACCAAGGGTCCAGGGAGCCACCAAACTGTCCAGATGCAGCACTGGATGATGTATTAGGCCGGACTGGAGATGAGGGAGGCATCTCCTCCCTCTCTTCCTGGCTGTCCTTCAGGCAAGAAGGAAGCTTTCATGGCCAGCTCCCTTGCCCCTCTGTAGTCTTGCTGACTGCACAGATGATGCTCCCCAGTACATCCAAAATCAGATGGGAGAGTGGGGGGAAGGGGTGTGGAATCACAGGTCGATTGGACCCATAGTTCCACATTACATGTGATTGCACCCACTGTTTCTTCAGACAAATAATGTATCAGTGGAGAGTGGGGGGAGTGGTTAAGGAGCATGTCACTGTGGGTGCAAGGCTTGCAGGCATGCTTCCACTGGCACTGTAACTACGTACAGCAGGGCTGCACAAATTCAGCCTTCCTGTTGTTTTTGGACTACAACTCCCATCATCCCCAGCCACAATAGCTGATAGTCAGGGATTAGGGGGGTTGCAGGAGGACTGAAGTTGTGCAGCCGTAATGTACAGCGTACATAATTACATAATGAGTGAATAGGGCTAAAGTTCAAGAAACAAACCTAGAGAAACCAGTCAGTATTCATACTTACCCTGGCTCCTTTCTCCCTGAAATACTGTCAGCTCAGACATAAGGCTCACAGTGTGCATCCAGTGTGCCCTGAAAGCAACCTGCCCTGTCCTCTCACACTGACTTCATGGCTCACCTGAACTGCCAGCCTCTGCTTAATTTGGGCAAGTCTTCCAGGAAGTCTCTAGATCACAAGGTCAGCTCCAGTGAGCTGATCCAGACTCCCCATCCAATGAGATGCTATCTCAGCATAATAGCTCAGGCAATGCTTATCACTTCATAACTGCCACTTCCACCGTGACAGATTCGCCAGGGGCAGCCATGTTAAGCTGCTGTAGCAAAACCAATAAAGACTGTAGGACCTTAAAGACTAACACATATAGGATGGTGTGTGCTTAGGTGGATCAGATCCCACTTCAAAAAAAAAAAACCCCAACCCCCCCAAAAAACATTACAGTTTAGATCACAGGCTAAAAATTAAAAATAATCCACTAGACAACTAGAGAGCTAACACAATAAAATGCAACATTGTTAGATATGATGTATTATACGTTGGATAGCAAGAAAGTGGGGAATAGCAGAAGGAGCCAGCATGATGTGGTGGTTAGAGTGCTGGACTAGGACCGGGGAGACCCGAGTTCAAATCCCCATTCAGCCATGATACTAGCTGGGTGACTCTGGGCCAGTCACTTCTCTCTCAGCCTAGCCTACTTCACAGGGTTGTTGTGAGGAGAAACTTAAGTATGTAGTACACCGCTCTGGGCTCCTTGGAGGAAGAGCGGGATATAAATGCATCATCATCATCATCATCATCATCATCATCATCATCATCATCATAGCAGTGGTATTGCTGAGCAAGATTAAGATAGGGATGGTAAGGTGGACAACCATGAGCCTCATCCAGCCTCCAACATGGGTTTCTTCAGTAGATTGTCGTTATGAGGTGTACCGCTGTTACTTACCCATCAGACATCCTTTTTACTTCTTGATGAGAGAGTTGTCTGTCAGGAAAGAAGCAGTCAGGGACTGTCCCCTTGCAATTAGATGGGGGTATGTGGAATTTTCACACCATTTCCATACTTGCAGGAGCTCTTCCTATCTGGAAATGATGTCACTCTGAAAGCTTTTGGGACAATGCAGAGTAGAGATGTGCACAAATTGTACTTTGCTATTAGATTTGAGCTCAATAAAAAAGCAAAATTCTCAAATCATTTCATCAAAACAGCGGCTGATTGATGGCTGATTTGATGAATCAACTTAATTTGATTGATTCGAGTGATTTGGGCATAGGGGGAAATGGGGGACCCAACTCATCCCATTGTTCACCATGGGTAGGTCCTAGAGATGTCAAAGTGGGTTGGGTGGTAGGCCATGATGGGTGCTGCCTACCACACAATGCACAGAAACAGCCATGTTTTCTCTTACAGGGTTTCCCAGATGTTGTTGACTACAACTCCCAAAATCCCCAGCTGCAATGGCTTTTGCTTGGGGATTATGGGAGTTGTAGTCAACAACAACTGGGAATCCCTGTTAGAGGGAATACTGGTAAGCAGGCAATTTTTTTTTTAAAAAAGTTAACCTTTCCCCCCACCCAAAACCCATAGGATCCTATGGAGGTTTTAGGGGAAAGTTAAAATTTTTTTTGCCCAATTGCCCATTTCTTTTGTGGGTTGGGTGGCAGATAGCACCCATCACACCATACCACACAACCCATTTTGGTGTCCCTAGGAGCTCCCCATGGGGAACAATGGGGTATTTCAAGTTCCCCATTGTTTCCTATGGCTGAAACAAGCAGTGCACACATTTTGCAACCCTGTCTTGAAAAACACTGCAGAACAGAAGTACACAGTTCTTCCCATCACAGAACACCAAATTTTGCAAAACACACAGTCCAGAAATGGCCAAAAAAGAACCAATTACTCAGAATCCAATGCCAGGCACAGTGCCTTTGCTGCAGTAACATCATTGGCACAAGCTGCTCTCTCACTAACAATTATGACTCCTTTCTCCTGCATTGCAGTAGCTGCCATGGCAGCACTCTTAGCAGTCAGCAAGCGAAGCCATAAGCTCAGCTAGAACATCTTCAGACACATTTTGACTGAGTACACCTTGCAATGCAGATCGCAGAGCAGAGCAGTGAGTGAAGCACAGGTTAGTCTCAAGGCCAGACATAGAGCTTATCACAGCAATCACCAAGAAATTTTACACAGAGAGCTACCACTGTCAATTTCTCCCCACAATACCTTCTCACAAACAGAACAAATCACAACTCAAGGAAGGCAGGCAGGCACCCAGGTTCTACCTTTGTCAATCTGAGATCCAGCAAAACCAAATAGTTATAGCAGCAATCAATAGCACAGCATGCATATTATACTTACTCAGTGCTGAAAAAACCACAAAATCCAACCTTCCTTCCTTCCTGCCTGCTGCGTAGAGACAGGAGGACAAAGCAGTCACGGCCTGATGAACCAATGTTCTCACAAGAAACATAGCTTCTAGACTCTTACCATGAACTCTTCTTTCTTTTCTTCTCCATCATAAGCATACATCCCTGCCTTCCTGCCTGCCTGTGTCTGGATAACACCATGATGTCAGATGTGCGTTGGGCCCAGGTGACTCATGAGTCAGGACACCAGTCCATCATGTCATCATTGGCTATGGAGGTGGCATGCATACATAACTGCATGTCAGCAGCACTAACTGGCAAACTGTGACACATAAGAGTTTGGCGTTGGCCAGCATGGGGTGAACTGACAGTTGTGTTGCAGTGGTGGGGGGTGACCATGAGCCACTCACCCTCATGGCCAGCTCAGGATTGCCCCACAGGAGGAGTCGGCCTTCAAGAAGACCAGCCGCTCCACCATGTTAGCACCCATGCATGCACCCTCTTGCACTGGATGCTGGTTGGTGGGCATGAGAAGAATCATACAACAACCACTGACAATTCTGGCCAGACATGGCAACGCATTGCCCAAAATTGGATTGGCTCCACCTCCTGGCCTGCCATTGGCTCCTGCAGTACTGCAGCACACACTGCTCTGCACTGCTGCAGGGCTCAGGGGGCTCCTCCTGTATCCCTGACAAGACACCAAGGAAACCCTCTGTGAAGCACAAGGTAGACTGTGGAGGCAGAAACACCAGCTCACTTTGCCCTGCCAGGGACATCACGCTGCTGGACTGTGATGATGCTGCTGCTAGGAGTGGACTGCACACTAGCAGTAGGCGCTCCAGCACCAACAAAAGTTCCAAAAGTAGTTTAGATAGATAGATAGATAGATAGATAGATAGATAGATAGATAGATAGATAGATAGATAGATAGATAGACAGACGGGCTCCCTGTCCCAAAATGGCTCACAATCGATATATAAATCAAATAAATAAGATAGATAGATAGATAGATAGATAGATAGATAGATAGATAGATAGATAGATAGATAGAATCTAAAAAAGAAACATAAGATAAACCCTAGCAACAGTCACTGGAGGGATGCTGTGCTGGGGATGGATAGGGCCAATTGATCTCCCCCTTCTAAAAAAAGAGAATTCTAATGAAGTGGTGAATAGCTTCTGCCTTTTAGGATCAACCGTCAACAGTAAAGAATCCAGCAATCAAGGAATACACCACAGACTAGCAATGGGAAAAGGATTCATTGTTTGTCATTGAAAATGAATCCACTCTCATTTGCTACCAGAGAATCGACAATCGGAATACCACAGAAACAACAAAACCCAGTACCCCCATGGGCTTGTGGGTATGGGGGTGGTTGGGGGTGGCTGGGGCACTACACCACCACTCACTCTGGGCCACCCCGGTGCCCCCCCAATGGAGTTATGGGACTGCTGAAAAATGCTTTAAAATGCACAAACTTCACAAATTCTTTAAAAATCAGCCCTTTGCCCAATTCCTTTGAAATCTGGACAGTAGCAGGCACCCATTGGGGCACTACCACCTGACCCACTCTTCTGCCCACAAAACCCCCTTTCTGCCCCGAGTCTACCCCACAGCCATGCCAACTTCAAAAATCATTTAAAAATCAGCCCTTAGCCTAATTCCTTTGAAATATGGGTGGTAGTTTCCTTGCACCCATCAGGCACTACCACCCACCACACCCTGCTCAGGCCACCCCAGTGCCCCCCATGTGGAGATATAAGGTTGCTGGAATCCCCATTATTCCCTATTAAAAACCTTAAAGATGTGTAAACTTCAAAGTTTTTTTTTAAATCACCCAGTTTTGCCCAATTGCTTTGAAATTTGGGTGGTAGCTCAAGTAGCCCTGGGACCCTTTTTTGATCCAAATTGATTTGGATTTGGATTCAGAAAATTTGAGTACAAATTGAATCAGGGGTGATTTGGTGGGGTCAGATTCGGACCCCAAACAAATCGGGAGTGTTTCAATTCGGGAACAAATCAAAACCAAAAAAAACCCTGATTTGTGCACACCCCTATAACTTAGTCTGGATGTCAGCCTGTTTATTTCATTGTGCACATATATTATACTGTTTTATTTCTATTGTAAGCTGCTCTGAAAACCCCAGCAGAAAGGCAGAATAGAAATATGTACCTCATCATCACCAGAAGCACTGCCTTTCTGTGTTCAGGGTGACCAAATGCTACAACATTCCTTTACTAATTGCACTTCCATGTAGAAGTGTTGATGGCAACATGTGATGTAGTCCTTTGAGGATCTATGGCAAACAAGGTGTGTTCATCAGTAATGCAGGCAAGGAGAAAGAATAAAAGGCAAGAAGAAAATAATAAGAGAGATGTTTGTAAGAATAGGAACATTTTGCATAATATGGCTGAAGCTTAGCAGACACTTTCAACAAACAGCTGGGGAAGCACATATCAATATATAATTGATATGTGGGAAGGAGATTCTCTTTCTAGTTGCCTTTACTGGGTTTACAAATTACCTTAACTTCACCATGATCCAGAGATCTTTGGGCTATGTATGAAGATCTCCAGATTTGCTTTTGATGTTGCCTTTGAGATGACATGAGGAAGGAGTAAGTATAATCTGTTCTCCACCCCCAAACAGGTGATTGATGCTTGCAGAGGTGGAAGCAGTGAGTCTTCAGCCTCCAGTGAGCACTACATGAGCACTACATGAGTAGTACATAACTGTAGTATGTGGGGTTTTCCCAATGTGCACTACATATTTGAGAATTGAGCCAGAGAGCTGAGTCAAGGGGAAAAGGTGCTTTTGCAAGCATCCGATTTGTCATTCTATAGTCATCTTGCATGCTTATATGATATCCTGAGGTGGGGATAAGGCTGGAAATCAGAGAATGAAAAACATATTTTTTTAACACACACATACACAGCATACTTGGAACTCTGATAATTACTCATAGCATGTTGTGAAGGTAGAAAGCAATATAATCATTCTTGCTTTGAAACTGTATAGGCTTAGTTTGAATAGCTGCTAATTCCTCCAAGAATAATTTTATTAGCATTGCTTCTGCACCATAACATTTGTTTGGAAAAGCTATTTGCAAATCTTTCCAGAAGATGCCTAAATATTTGCATGAATACTATTATTTAGAAAACACTGGAAGGACAAGACTATGCTTCCCTCCCATTTTGCATTTGTTGTTCCACCATCATTCTCAAACATTACTTTCCTACTATCATCACTACAATGTGTAGATAAATTACCACTGAATTATTAACCCTGTTATAACAGGGTTGTGCTGCTCTACATAATGCCTAATGTAAAGGCCAAATAATATCTTACATTACGTATGCAATGGCTCTCGCTTGGTTGGTTTTCATTTCCTAAATAGCAGCAGTGGGAGGGATCAGGACCATGGTGTTGGGGCAGAGAGGATTTAACCCTTTGTCCCAACAATATGAATCATGACCCTCACAGCTGTTATTTTCCCCGCATGAGGGAAGCTGTCATTGGTGCCAGTGGCAGTTTTCCTCCTGGGGCAAATAAGAGCCAAGGGGACATCCAAATCAGGACTGTAGTGGGACAAAGGGTTAAATCCCTCTACACACACACACACACACACACACACACACACACACACACACACACACTTGTCTTGATGGAGACCACCCCGCAACTGCTATTTGGGAAACAACAACAAAAGTATGCATAAGCTAATGATGTTCTATACATTGTGTGGACCTAAGCGCAGTGTGTGAGGATAAGATACACCAGGAAACAATGGAAGTAAATGTTATTCCCAGTCACCAGAGTGAACAAATATACCACAAAGGAATGAATGCTTGCAGAGGTGTACCTATGTAATTTTGGAGCCTGGACCTAAAGGATCCAGAATCTAGGCCCCACCCCCACAGCAAGTTAAGCATCATCCCCCTACACACACACACACACGTGACACACACAGTATTTTTTAACACACTGGTTCTTGAGGGCACAAACAGCAACTGAACTCACAAGAATGTAAGAGTATAGAACAGGTCTGTTTATGCAAATATGCATTAGCAGAAACATTTCAACACTCAGCTTAATATATTCCCACCCCACATATTTCTTTTCCCACCCCCCACCCTCCATCTCTAAAGCAGAGTTCATACTCAGCTTTGAAGAGTAATTTCAGGGTTCCTCCCACGGAAAAGCATCAGAGCATTTTCTCGGATGGTTCCCCACTTGCTTGCACAAACCTTTTGAAGCAACCACTATTCTCTCAACTGAAATAGGTGAACAATAATAATATCAGTTTATCTTTCAGAATTGCTGTAATGATTACTGTAATAAAGTCTGTGAGGTGTTTGAACACTTCAGATGTGCTACACAACTAAATAACTTTGTCATTGATCATACAGACGGAAAATCAAACAACCTTTAATACAGGTGTGCAGACCGCGTTTAACACATGTACGGTGGCCCACCAGGAATATGATAAATCTCTTGTTACTATTTCCTGCCGTGGACTGCAAAAATGGAAGTGGGACTGTTAAATATCTGGAAGACCATATCATAGTGTATTTACCCGAATTCAAGACTAGATTTCTTCCAAGTTTTCTGATATTAGAAATTGGGAGGTCATTTTAAATTCAGAGTCCTGTTCTTTTTGAGTAAATGTAGGTATAACCTGTATATAACTAGGGATGTGCATGAATCAATTTTTTCGATTCAATTTGTATCTGAATCAAATCACCCACAATTTGTTTTGGACCCAAATCTGGCCAGCTAGCACAGGGGCGATTTGTTTTGTCCACAAATCACCCCAAACAGGTAGATTTGGGTACAAATTGTTTTGTACCCGAATCGGTCCACACATCCCTATATATAACCTCTACTTTTTAAGGGGGTCATTTTTATTTCAGAGTAGTTTTCAATTTGGGTAAATATGGGTATGGCTGATAAGCTTCATTCAGCTTTGTCAGCCCCCATTGTACCGGCCTGACCTGGTACATTCTGGATGGTTTATTTCATGCTCAATTTTCATAGATCAACTTGATTTCATTAGGATCCCTCCTCTCATGTTCTTTCCCCAGGCAAGAGGTTCAGGGAAAGCTGAATGTACACCCGCCCACCTTTCAATAGCTGCCTTATCACATCACATTTTACTCCTGACTTCATGCTTCAAGCTAAAAGTAATGATTGCCCAATGAAAACCATGCAGCCTCAGTGGCATTCAATAACTGGCAGCTGGACTGATATGCCAGAGCTGACAAAGTGTGGGCCAATACCAACTTTTGAGACATGTTTGTTTACACTGGTAGCATTGGTTCCTTAGTCATGATTTGTCAGCATGTCTTTCTGGACTGAAGAGGCTAGGAAGATGCATTGTGTGGTAAACAAGATGTTCAAGCACATTTGTTCAGTTCATGCCTTCTCCAAATGAGAGGCTGGGAGAAAATGTCCCCCCCCCCCCATATAGAGTATATGGAAACAGAGCTTTGTTGTCCCTGGTTGCCTCTGCTCCACATTTGCCCTGCCCTGCCCCCTACCACTACAAGAGAGATGGGAAATTTCTGTTAAACCCTTAAAAAATGCTCATGTTTCACTATAGATGAGAACCGGTCCCATGTTATTCATATATTATGATCCTCAACATGGTGTACTTTCATTTGCACCCAGGTAAGGATGTTTGAATATACAGGCCTCCCCAAGTTGGCTGATCCAGAGATGAAACCTTGCTATGTGTAGCATCCTTCAGAATAGTAGTTTTGAAGGGAAAATTGAGTAGTAGTTATTAAGGGGTCCAAGGAAACATTGAGATCCTTCAGGAGATAGCAAGCAATACTGGAGTCTGAGACTGAAAGGACTCAGACAACAAAATTTCTGCCTTCATCCCAGATCTATTTCAGATTGAACCCAGATTCATTTAGCATGCATCTATTTCAGCTTAAAGCTGTGATTCCACCCACCCCACCCCTCTCTTGCATCAGTGAGTTGGGGGAAGGGGGTCAGTAGTTATAATAGCTCCTACCAGAGCCGGGGGGGGGGGAGTTCACTGGGGTGAATCATTGACTGTAAGGGATCCACAATCGGCGACCACCATCTACTTTATTTTAATGTGGGACAAAACATTCTTTCCATATAAGATTCCTTGGGGAGGTTAAAGCAGGGTTGTCCTTAGGGCATGGCAAGCAGGGAGACCACCCTGAGCCCCGCTCTTTTAACCCACATGAATTGGAAGGGTGCCCCGCACTGGCTGATTTGCCTCAGGCCCCACACCCCGCCAGTCTCTCAGGGTTAAAGCCCAGGGGTTAAAGTGGCAACTCCCACCCAAAGGGCTGAGCAGGCATAGGCCTCCAAAGGCACGTGACAAAGGCAGACCCAAAAGGAAGATTAGCACACTTGACCAACAAGGGTTTATTTAGATTAAAAGAAAACAAGAGTATACAATAATAACAATTATTTCTTCATAAAGCAGATTGTAAGAGAGAGAGTTTTCATTAAACTGGCAACTCAGATTCAAGCAATACTATAAAGGAAAATAACTTCCCTCATGTGTCTAACTGAACGGGTCCCTAATTTATTACTCATAGGTAGGGATTTCCCTGCTTTCTGCTGGAAATGGCCTCCCATTTCCCCAGCAGCTTCTTAGCCAGCTGCTTCCTCAGGACACTCCTGGGACAGAAAAAACTAAAGAAAACCTCTTTTCTTCTTCTGCTGGTGTTGTTAGTAGGGGTGTGCAATTCAGATTTTTGGTGTTTCAATTCAGATCCAAATTGAAACACCCCTGATTTGGTTTTGGATCTGAATCTGACCTATCCAAATCACCCCAGATTCAATTAGGATCCGAATTAATCTGAATCCGATTCTGAATCTATTCAGATTTTAAAAATGGGTCCCAGGGCCAAAAGAGTGGGGTGGGGTGGTAGAGCTTAATGGGTGGAGGTTACCACCCAAATTGCAGAGGAATTGGGCAAAGGGCTGATATTTGGTGAATTGTTGAAGTTTACATGCCCTTAAGGTTTTCCCCCATAAGGTATAATGGAGGTGTATCACTTCACATCAGGGGGAAAGGGGTGGTCTAGAGTGGTGTGAGGTTGGTGGTAGTGCCGGGGGGGGGGGGGGGCAAGGAAGCTACCAGAATTTTTTCAAAGGATTTGGGCAGAGAGCTGCTTTTTGGTGATTTGTTGAAGTTTACACATCTTTAAGTTTTTTCTCCATAGGGAATCATGTAGGTTTCAGCAGCCCCATAACTACACTTGGGGGGTGCTGGGGTGGCCCAGAGTGAGTGGTGGTGTAGTGAACAGAGGGTCTCAGCCACCCTGAAGGATTTCTAACCCATGGGTTAAAGGGTTCTGTTTTTTCTGAGCTGTTCTGAGTAGGGATGTGCGGTTCAGTTCAGATCCGAACCGGTTCGGATCTGAACCGGTTCGGATTCGGAGGTTCGGGTCTGAAACGAATTAGGGCTGGTTCGGATCTGAACCGGTTCGGAAAATCCGAACCGGTTTGGAAAATCCGAACCGGTTCGGATGTCCCATTGCCTTCAATTGACTGTCTAGAGTGTTATTTTTAAGTTTCAAGTGTGTCCTCCATTTTGTGGCTCCTTCCTGAAACTTTTGCTCCTGGCATCCATTTTGTGAGGCTGTTTTCAGGCATTGCATTGGCTGCGCTATTGATCCTTTGATTGGCCAGAATGAGTCCTTTGCTCTGGTAGGCTGCTTGGCTGTTGTACTGTTGAGAGCTGGCACCCTGTTGGCCGTGGGGGGAGTGCAAAGGTGGGGGTTCCCAAAGGAGGGGATTTCAAACCTATATAAACCCAAGCCTCTTGCCTAGAAACTTCTCTTTGGCTGCAGTTGTGGGATCATCTGAGACCCTTGCTTGCTCCTTTGCTGCTGGTGTCTGACTGTGAGTCCCTGACTGTGTCATGTGTCTCTCTCTGTATTGTTGTTGTGTGCCACCTTCTTTAATCTTTTGTCCACCTGCCCTCTGTGACTCTCTGTGTGTGTCTGTCTCTGTCTGTCTTTTCTCTATACTTTACTTTTTTCTTAAGTTTCCCCAAATTTCCCTGTTGTTTTTCTTTGTCTGTCCTGCTTTCCTCCCCCTCCCCCTTTCCCTTCTCATCCCTCCTCCTTGGGCCTACCCTCCCCCACTCCCACCCACTGCATTCAATGTTTTAAAAGTTCAATTTATTATTGCTCTTTGTGCCTTCTGCCTTTTTTTTGTTCAACTTTTTGATTTTCATTGTCTATTGGTTTCATTTATATATTGCTGCTGCTTTGCTTTAATTGTTAACTTGTACTTGTACTTTGCATTTTGTTGCTGCTGCCTGCCTGAGTTGGTCCCCCCCCCGAGAGGATTCTGTTGTTATTATAGCCAATTTTTGTTGTGATTGTCCCATATAATCTATTTTGGTTCTCTTTTGGTGGTTGGTTGTGTGCTCTCCCCCCCCCTCACCGAGACTTGCCCAATTTGCTTTTGCTTGATTCTTTCCGATTGGTTTTCATTCTGTGTTCAACTAGTTTTGCATTTGTTGATTGATTTGAATTGAGATTATTATTGTTCCTTGTTCTGTGTGCCCCTCCTGCTCCTAACTTGCCCCTCCCATCCAGAGACTCAACCAAACCCACCCCACCCCACCCCACCCCACCCAGCCCAGCCCAGTTTCTCCCCCCTCCCATCAAGCCTTCTCCCCATCGCTGCTGCCCGCCCGATTTCAGTTTTGTTTGTGCAGACTTGCTTTGCAGTCCATATTATTATTTCAGCAATTGTTTCATTGTCTCTGTTTGCTCCTTCTTAGTGGGCCTTTTGCTTGGTCCCCCCCCCCCCCCGAGATTCTGCTGGTTTATTATCATTCATTGGTTTAGAATTGGGTTTTAAACTTTTTTGGCTTGTGTTTGTCCCTCTTCCCCCCTGATTGATATATTGATTGATTTGCCCCCCTCCTCCTCCCTGCCTGCTCCCCCACCCTCCACCCTCCCAGACTCCACACCCAGACCAGTTTCTCCCCCCTCACATCCAGCCTTCTCCCCATTGCTGCTGCCTGCCCGAGTACAGTTTTGTTTGTGCAGACTTGCTTTGCAGTCCATATTATTATTTCAGCAATTGTTTCATTGTCTCTGTTTGCTGCTTCTTAGTGGGCCTTTTGCTTGGTTCCCTCCCCCCCCCCCGAGATTCTGCTGGTTTATTATCATTCATTGGTTTAGAATTGGGTTTTAAACTTTTTGGCTTGTGTTTGTCCCTCTTCCCCCCTGATTGATATATTGATTGATTTGCCCCCCTCCTCCTCCCTGCCTGCTCCCCCCACCCTCTCCCCTCCCAGACTCCACACCCAGCCCAGTTTCTCCCCCCCTCGCGTCCAGCCTTCTCCCCATTCCTGCTGCCCACCCGAGTTGTTCTACTTTCTCATTTGCTGTTTGTTGCCCCCTCCCCTTCCCCCCAACACCCCATGCCACACACTAACCCTAACCCAACCCACACACCCTCTGGTCCCACCACCTCTTCTTGCCCCGGACTCCCTCTACATACCCCAGAGACCCCTCGCCACACACTAACCCTAACCCAACCCACACACCCTCGGGTCCCACCACCTCTTCTTGCCCCTGACTCCCTCTACATAACCCAGAGACCCATTGCCAAACACTCCACCCCCCAACCAACACACCCTCTGGTCCCACCTCTTGGGACTGCTGCTGCCGCTGTCCTCCCCCCACACCTGAATCCCCCCTCCCTGCTGTGCTCCTCCTCTCTTCCTTCTCTCTCTCTCTTTTCTCTCTCTTCTCTCTTTCTCTTTGTCTCTCACCCCCCTCTCTCCTCCCCTTCACTTCTTCCACTTCCTCCCACAGCTGCAGCCACACAGTAGCCTACCTCCAACCTCACCTGGAGGCTGCCATCGTTTTTTTTTTCTTGTGAAAGTTTTTTGTTGATTTCATTTGTCTCTGCTTGGGGGTGAGTTGAGCGACACAAATCGTGTTGTCTCCTGCCCCTCCATCGTTGACCTACCCCGGTTGCCTGTGCCTCGTGCGGCTGCCCTGTTTTGTCCCAGCCCAGGGGTGTCTGGCTGGCGGAGGCGCATCCGTGACCAGCAGTGAGCGGCAGGAGAAGGACCGGAAGAAGATGGGTTAGTGCGTGTGCAATTGTGCACCTTTTGTTGCCCCCTTTCTCTCCCTAGTTGGTGGTTTTAAATAGGGACACCCCTATTTTGAAATGCATTTGGGTTGTGTGGGGGGAGGGACCCTTGGAGATGTACTGTTGTGACTTGTGTCTTGCTTGATGAAGATATTGCTGCTGTGTGTTGTTGCATTGCATGCAGGTGAGGTGGCTTTTTAACAGGTTACCCAACACACCACCACACCGTCCCCAGGTCAATATGTTTGGAAGATATCTATGATGATGTTCATGCTGCCAAGTGTTTGCTGCTTGCTTGCCTTGGGCGGCAGACAGAGTGCGTGGGTGGGCTCTCTCTCTCTGTAAAAGTGAAGTGCAATTTGGGTTTTGTGTCAGTGAAAGTTCCTATAGGCTGGCTCTGCTCATCATCATCAGTTCGCCAAAGAAGAGTTTCCTTCCTGGGGTCATTCTAGTAATCTTTGAAAGATATATGATGATGATGTTCCATCCATGCTGTCATCAAGTGTTTGCTGCTGCTTGCTTGCCATGGGCACACTGGCAGAGTCAGAGTCAGAGGGTGGGTTCTGTGAAAGTGCGACTGGGTTCTGGTTTTGGTTGTGTGAAATTTAAAATCATTAAATAGGCTGCATTGCATTCATTACAAGGTTGATGCTCCCCCCACAGCATTACTTGTAAACCACCCAGTAGAACCATACCACACTGTGTTTCAGTTCACTAAATAAGGGTTTCCTCCTTTGATCTGCAGGTTCCCAAGCTTTGACTGCGTCCCTCCCTGCCCCCCGGTAGGTGCTGTGCCCTCCCCCGATCCATTCTCCCCAAAAATAATAAAAAGACTTGCCACCCACACCACAACTACTCCATCCAACTGCCCGTGCCACCCACACCAGGGGTCCACCCTTTAATCCCCAATTAAAAAAACAAAACTCCCAGACCCATCTCCCCCCAATTGGCTTGACACACCCAAATTTTAAAAGGTCACCCTCCCCCTCACTTCAATTGGCTCCCCCCCATATCAAAAAGTCTTCCTTCCCCCCCCCCTAATTGGCTTACTTTTTCAAAACAGACTTCCCCCCCGCCGGCTCCAAATCAATTGGGGTTTTTTTGCCCCTTCTTCCAACCCCCTCCAAATTATTTTTTTTGCCCCTTTCTGGCCTTACTCTTAAAGTCTCCCTCCTCCTAGATAACAACTAGAATGTCTGAGCAACGTGAGCACCGTGTCCCGGCCTGCGGCGGGTCCCTCCTCGGCGGCACCAGGTGCTGCTGAGGTACCGCCAGTTGTTGTGGTGGAGCAGACTGAGGATGTGGAAGAGCAGGTAGAGGGCGATGAGGACCGTGCAGCCAGGTTCTCCCTCCCTCTGGGGCCGCTTCCCCCTATCCTTTCACCGCTCAGTGGGGCCCCCCCTCGTGAAGCCCGACACTCTGGTGGGGAGTGGTCTGGCGAGGTGGTGGAGGAGAGGCCTGCCTCTCCTCTGCCAGTGGAGCCGGGCCCTTCCTCTGGTGTGGAGGGTGGAAGAGGCGGGTTGGGTGGCAGCAGTGGGCAGGCAGCGGCGGGCGCCCCCCCCCAGGACTGCAGCCACCCTGCAAGAAATGGCCTAGGATGGCGCCCAGGGCACTGGAGGCCAAGGGCAGTGGTGTGAGGGTGCATTTTGAGGTCCCTCAAGATGCCCCATTCCACACCCGCTGTGTCCACCGCAGGATGCAGGTCAGCCGTGGAAAGGACCCTGGGCACCTGGGTACGATGCCCATGTGGAGACACATAGAGTGTCACCACCCAGGTCTCAGGGGACAGGCTGGCAGCGCTAGTGCGCCTTGTGCATCTGCCACTAGGGCGGACAGTGGCAGTGTGCCAGCCAAAAGGAAAGCTACACTGCCAGTCCAGCGGTGGACGCAGTTGTCGGGCAGCCAGCGTACTGTTCGTGTGGACCATCATCACCTCACCCGCCTCATAGGGGAGATGATTTCCACCAATGACCAGCCGTTTCAGGTGGTCAAGAACTCCGGCTGCTGCCGGATACTCCAGTACCTGGTGCCCGAATATGTCATCCCCTCAAGGACCATGCTCAGCCGGAACGTGCTCCCCTCCCTGTACCGCAAGTGCAGGGAGCTCATGTCGGCCGGGCTGCGTGTGGCTCCGGTGGGCACCAGTGTGCATTTCACGACTGACCTCTGGACCAGTGTCAGTGGGATGCACGCTGCTTTCCTGGCTCTCACGGCCCACTGGTGGGGACCGGAGAGTGAGGGGACCTCCTCGGGCGATGCTTCCAGGTCTGTTGCGGCTCCCGCTGCACTACAGCACAGGTGGGCCATTCTGCACGTGGAGATGATGGACATGAGGCACACCGGGGAGGAGGTGGTGGCCGTACTCGACTGCCAGATAGAGGAGTGGATTGGTGGGTGTCCACACCTCTCCCGCGGCTTCATTGTCACAGACAATGGAGCCAACGTTAGCACCGCTGTCGAGACAGTCATGGACTGTGTGAACATACGGTGTATGGCACACACGCTCCATCTGACCGTCAGGGATGCCCTTGGCCTTAAGGAGCTGAAGGTGTCCCAGGAGAAGGGCCGCCCCCTCCTAAGTGCTGTTGCTGTCACGGCCACACTTGTCGAGAAGTCTCGCAAGCTGGCCACCCACTTCCACCACAGCGAGAAGTCCAGGAGACTGCTTCGCCAGAAGCAGGATGACCTTGGGCTTCCTCGCCATCTCATCCCTTTGGATGTTGAGACGCGGTGGAACTCCATCTTCCTCCTGTTCCAGCGCCTGTTGGAGCAGAAGAGAGCTCTTGTCGCCCTGGCGAGGGATGAGTCCTTGGACATCTGCGACCTCTCGAACGCAGAGTGGAAGCAGATGTCCGAGGCGGTTTCGGCACTCGAGCCCTTCCAATTTGCCACGAAGGGCTTGTGTGGCGACACCACTCCCTTGAGCCAGGCACTGCCCACAGCTCTGGGTCTGGAGAAGCTGATGGGCGAACTCCAGATTTCTCTGACCACACCAGAGGGTTATGCTCTGGCTGGGAGGCTGAAGTCTGGGGTTGACAGGCGGCTCATTGGTGCGCTGGGAGACAGGGAGGAGTATGTCCTCGCTTGTCTCTGTAACCCAGCCATCAAGGGCAATGCCGTGAGTGCCAACGAATTGCCCAGGTGGAGGGGCATCCTGGTACAGAAGGTCAGGGAGGAGGAGGCCGCTAGGGCCCGCAGAGACCAGGATGTTGGTAGTGGTGCGGGGGCGGCCCCTGCCGCCCAACCCACACCCAGCAGCAGCGTGGGCGGCCAGCCGGCATCAGCTTCCCCTTCCCCTCCCTCTTCCCAGTCCAGCAGCATGGCATCCCAGGCAGCGCCATCACAGCAGCCAGTTGCTCCTGCCGCGAAATCCGCCCAGTGGTTTCAGCGGGTCTGCTATGGCACCTTGCCTGGTATGCGGGAGGCTTGACCTGCCAGGCCCCCCTCCAGTGTTGAGCAATGCATTGTGCAGTACTTGGAGGAGCCTGTGGAGGAAGACGGCGTGGACTTCTGGGTGACCCACCGCCGTCTGGCCGGACCTGGTGGTGGTTGCTGTGCGCCTCCTCTCCTGCACCAGTGTACAGCCTCCTCTCCTGTACCAGTGTACAGAGCGAGCGGGTGTTTTCACGTGCCGGGGACATGGTGACATCCTCTCGCTCCTGCTTGGACACTGGGCTGGTGGAGCAGCTGGTCTTCCTTAAGGTGAACCTCCCCCTGCTGGGCTACCCCAAGCTGGAGTCTAAGACGGGTGAGTGATTACCGTGGGTTGCCCCATGGTTGGTCAACTGCCTGGCTCAACCTCTGTGCTTTTCCCTACCCTCCCCACTTCCACCTCTAGCTGAGCTGACGTGACAGATGCTGAGCCGTGCCAGCCAGTCGCAGCGTGTAGTGTGCCCACACAGAGATGCAGTGGTAGTAGTAGTTGTAGTGCGGTGACTGGCCAAACTTTTACAACGCCCACGCCCACCTAAAAAGAAACCCAAAGCTGACCAGCAGCAGCACAGGCCCTTATCTCTCCACCTGTCAGCATTTGGGGACCTGGCGTGGGCACGGCACACACCCCAAAAGTAGCACAGCCCTAATAGTACTAGACTCAGCGGCAGCGGCGGGTATACGTTCTAATGCAGTGTAAATATGTAAATACCAGTATGTAAATAAACATGTAAATAGTTTTTTCTTTAAAATCCCATGTCAAAATCAACCCTCAAAATTATTCAAAAAGAAAAAAAATGGTAACCAAGAGAGAACAAAATGAATGCTAGATGAATTGATTTTATTGAAAATGTTACCCAAAATCATGTGTGGGGGGGCTTGGTTTACATGGAAAAAATAATTTAATGATTTTTTTTAATGGAACGAATGAATTATCATCTTATGTTCATCTTGATTGTGGTCACTGTTGATGTTGGCTGATGGAGAAAAAACAAAAACCATCAGAATAGCAATGAACTGGCTGCCAACACAACATATTGATTGATAACTATGCAGGGGAAATTGTGTGTGTGTGTGTGTGTGTGTGTGTGTGTGTGTGTGTGTGTGTGTGTGTGTTGCAGGCTCTGTCTCTTCCTGTTGTGTGTCTGTCTGTCTGTGTGAATGGATGCCTAACACTGTCTGTGTGTGTGGATGCTTGCTGTGTAGTTTGTGCGCTGTCTTTTGTCTGTGCTGTGTGTGTAGTCTCTGTAGTGTCTACATGTTTTTTTCATTCCCCCCCTCCAAGACTCCCTCCCCCCATGCCTCCCTTCATTCCTCCCCTCACCATCCCCCCTTCCTCCTTCACCCTCCATCCTCCCTTCCACGCCCACGTCACCTGCCCCCACCCTGGTCTGGCAATGATGAGAATGTGGTCTGACTCTCTCCCACCGAAGCACACACGTGATTACGTGTGTGCATAATATGTGGTGGCTGACCAACTCTGAGCCGGACCCTCCTCCCCCTTCAATCCCCTCTGCTGCTACATCCCTCTCCCCCTCCCCCCCTTTCCTCCCCCTTTCCTCCCCCCCACCCCCCTCCTAGCTAGCAACACACACACACACACACACACACACACACACACACACAAAACACCTGGTGGCAAACACCAGCACACATGCACTCACACTGGTGCCACCACTGTGCCTTGGGCCTCTCTGTGTCCTTGAGCAAATATGTGGTGGACCAGAGAACCATTTCTTTCAAGTAAGGCAAAAGCCATGCACTCTCAGTGCGCACACACGAAGGAGAGGTGAGACGACAACTACTTGAACCAGCAGCAGCAGGTGAGTGTTGTGTTGTGTTGCTTGCCAATGCCATTGCCATGCTCCATGCTCAGTCTGCTGAAACTAAACTAACTATCATCCTCGCATGCAGCTCAGCTCAGCTGCACTCAGTGCACTCACTACTAGACACTACAGCTGGTGGTAGAAGATGTCCTGGATTCTAACTTTCAAATCTGTGCTAGGATTGCCTCGCCTCCTCCTGCCTACCTGTAATTGTGCCCTCTCCCCTTGCAGTTGCGCGTCGTGACGGGTTGGTGTGCATGCGCCGTCTACTTAGCTCTCCTCTTGTTGGCTTGGTTGGCTTGCTAGGCACTGGCTGGCAGCAGCTATTGGCTGTGTGCTATGCTCAGGCTGTGGTGCGTGTGACTAGCAATGTTGGCATAGCAACACTGGTTGTGGTGGTGGTAGTAGTAATAGTAGTACTACTAGTAGTAGTAGTTGTTGTTGCTGGCTGGGCTGGCCTGTGCTGACTCTGCGCGCTTGGTCTGGTTTGGCTCGGTCCCCCTGGCCTGCCTGGACGCGGATGTAGGGTGTGAGTGCATCATCCATGGGGAGGAGGAGCAGCAGAAGAGCAGAAGAGCAGGTTGGCTGGCTTCTGTCTGTCTGTGGTGGCCTCAGTGGCAGGCACTGAGTGAGGCGGTGGCTTCTTTGGGCATCACATCACCCATCATGCAGAGCAGCAGGTCTGCTGCTCTGCTCCGCCTCCTGCTTCTTCTCTCTGTGTGTGCTGCTGTGCTGCTCCACTGCTGCTGCTGGCAGGCGGCAGCAGCAGTGGCCTTTTTATTAGATCAGAGAATGGTGTTGTCTCTCTGAGTGTCATCTTAGTTGCTTGGGTAGGTGGTAGGTAGGTATTAAGGTGGACTGACTGGGTGTTACGTATAGGGCGCCCAGAAAGAGAGGGGCAAAGAAGCTGGGGTGGCAATTGATGGGTGCCCCTAGCATTGTTGGTGGTTTCTTGAAGAGAAAAAAAAATCCCATTGGCTAGAATGGGGATTTGGGGCAGCCCCGTACCCGCCTCTGTGGGGTGGAAGCACCCCCAAAGTGGGTCTGGGGCCATGGCAAAAATGGCCTCAGTCCCTCCCGGCAATCCCCGGATAGATAGGAGTGATGGTTTTTTAAATTAGGATTTCCTAAGGCATTAAATAACTGCCTCTCTCAGAGCTATGCTGGCTTTACCTTTCACCCACTGACACACATTCTATTCTTACAATTAGATATTATTTAATGCCTTAGAAAATCTTAATAAAAAAAACCATCACTCCTATCTCTCCGGGGATAGCCGGGAGGGACTGAGGCCATTTTTGCCATGGCCCCAGACCCACTTTGGGGGTGCTGCCACCCCACAGAGGCGGGTACGGGGCTGCCCCAAATCCCCATTCTAGCCAATGGGAAAAAATTATTTTCAAAAATTCACCAATAATACTAGGAGCAACCAACTGCCTTGGGATTCTTGGGTTGGGGGACAACCATGGGTGCCTACTGCCCACCCCAGCGTCTTGCCCCTAAGTGCTCTAGATAGGGAGTTATGTGCAAAATTTTAATTTTTTTAAAAAAATTGTAAAAAATCAGAGGAAGGTACAATTGACTTGAGGTTTGGTGGTAGGTGGAACACAAGGTCAGCTTTAATGCCAGCTACTTTTTGAGATCCGAACCAGTTCGGTTCAGATCTGAACTGGTTCAGATCCGAACCAAACCACGGGGTGGTTTGGACAAAACCAAAACCGAACCACCCCCTCCTGGTTCGGACCTGGTTCGGATCCGTACTGAACCGGGCAAACCGGTTTTATGCACATCCCTAGTTCTGAGTGTGGATTCTCTGATAGCAAATGAGAGTGGATTCATGGTTTGTATTGAAAATCTCATTTGATACCAGAGAATCTGTTTTGTCTCCGAATCACCCAAATCAGCTAGATTCGGGTACAAATTGATTTCTACCCAAATCAGTTTGCACATCCCTAGTTGTTAGAATAGTTCCCACCCAACCCTCTGGATTGGTCCTTCTGTTTTGATTTTCCCAGTGGGAGGTTTATTCAGAATGGATCTGATATTAAAACATTATTTTTGAAGGTTCCACAGAAAATTTCCAAATTAATCTATTGTAACTATTACTTCTCATGACTGTCTTAGAATTCAGAACAAAACAGAAAAACAGTAGGAATGAATTAGATCCAGATAAATAACTCATCAGAAATCAACTGGTGACATGATGGTCAAACTCTTGGGGGAAACATGCAAAAGAGGATCCTCAAGGTTCCAGAGAAGGATCCTTGAGTGTGTGCTCACTACTCCAGAGCTGATTTATGGCTCAGCACCACCTGTACTTACCACAGAGATCACTCCCTGACCAAAGCCTGGTACGGGGGGATGGCAGGTAACTCAGGGGGCTTTAGCCTGAATAACCAGTGTAGAACATCCTACATAGATGCTGAGAGGACAGAGATATGGATCAGGCAACTTTCTGGCCCTCATCCTGAATGAACCAGGAATGTATTGGCTTTGTGGCCGAGCAGCATACAAAGCATGACCTCCTGGGTGGAAGGGTCACTGTGCCCCATCCTATTTGGTCCCTCGAGTAGAGGTACATCAGCATTTGAATGCCTCCAAGGTATTGAACCTGGGGAGCTTTCTGCATCGAGCAAAAAGAGACATTGATTTGATAGCAGTACAAAACACAGGGGTTCACAAAGCCTGGAGGGCAATCCTGCCCTGTCTGGGGGTGCTTGAACTGGAGCAATCACGTAGGAATTCCTGCAGATTTCCCAGGGAATTTAGGAAACGCCTTGCAGGTGTTTCATAACACAGGGGTCCAAACATGTTGAGATCCTGGATGGCTTACCAGCTGGTTGCCTGACTTGAGATGGGTACGCTCCCTAGTCCTGTGTCTCTTAAATATGGGCATTATCCCTTTTGCCTGTTGTTGTTTTGTTAATTGTGTTCCCTGCTACCTATCTACCGTTAGAGGATGTGGAACCTATTGAGAGCCATGTATGCACAGGGATCCTAGATGTGAACTATTCTGCTCGCAGTGACTTGAAAGGTTCACCCCTTCAGGGAATAGACTATGAATGGAGGCAGCTTTACGCTTAATGGGCAGAGAAGGGCAGGCTATGCTATGGTCACCGCATCCTCTGTTCTTCAAACCACCCCACTGCCCCCTGGAGCAAGCGCCCGGCTGGCAGAACTGGTAGCGCTTACCAGAGCGTTGGAATTGGCTGTGGGCTGCTGCCTTGTGGGCTGAATGGGGATCTGTTAAATATGGAACCCAGATTGCTCAGTTGCTACAGGCAGTTCAGCCCACAGCCATGGCAGTTATGCATTACTAGGGACATTAGGGTGGGCAAGACCCTATAGCGTGAGGGAATGCCTTTGCTGATTCAATTGCCAAGCATGCAGCTCGGTTGAGGGACGTCCCTGCTTTCCAAACCCCCTTGGTAACCCATCCACATCCTTTATCTTTGTCCCCTGAATATACTAAGGAGGGTTTGCAGTCCCTAGCCACTTGCCCCATGAGGACTGGACATAGAATAAGAATGAATGATGTGTTGAATTTGAGCTTGTGTTGCAATTATGTCAAAAAGCACGGTCAACAAATTCTGTTTGTTATTTCAGTTATTTCAATTGTCCTATTGGCTTATGTTTTGATTTGTAATTATAATTTTCCCTCTGAGTGGGAACTGAATAAGTGGGACTTATCCGTGAGTAAGCGTGCATCAAATCCAATTAGATTCGTTGGATTGTGAACTTGATATGTGTGACAGCCCTGTTCTGCTCATTGGAGTACCATATATATTCCACAAGTGATTGTGCACAGAATTGCTGCCCCAATATTTGGGTTTTTGATAGAACTTTGTATAATAATGTCTTGTATGATCCCAGAGTATGATATGTATGTGGGGTATTGGTTCACCTTAGAAGAGAGGGAGACATGGGTTGCTCCAATGTAATCTGAAGGTTCAGATTCGAACAACAGAAAGGGGGGACTGATGTATGGCAGATTAGATATAGAAGTGCACAGCTTGACATAACAACGCCATTATGTTTCACTAAGCTCTTTGTCTCCTGAAGAAGAGCCTTGTCAGTAGTGCTTGAACTGTAAACTGTTTACTGGTACTTTTCCTTCCCTTAAAGTCAAAGTAACAAAGTGATGATAAGGCTGGTGAGACTGGCTGTCTGCCCGCATAGCTTGTATGTTGTTCCCCAACCTTGGCCCGTTATCCTGACCACAACGTTCTGTTTCTCTGTGTAGCTGACTTTTGGAAAGCATTTTTAGAGTATAAAGGTATTGCCTTCTGAATGATTTTTTGTCCTGCTCTGACATGAGTCGAGCAGTACCTATGCTACTTAAGAGCATAATAAAGCTTTGATTTTAAGTCCTCTCGACTGGGCTGATCATTGGGCTCCATCTGCCCAGGAACGAACCTCCCATATTGGGGTCAAGGCTACCCCAATACATCAACTCCAGGTTTCATTAGGACTTTGGCAAGATGGTGAGCAGGCCAGAGGCGGACTTAGATGGTGAGCAGGACAGAGGCTGCAAGATGGTGAGCATCCAGAGGCAAACTTGGCCATGAACCTTGGGGATTGGGTCCATGGTCTCCTGTCTCTGGGGGGCTCCAAATGTTTTGGGGGTCTCCCCAGAGCCCCGTCATGGCCCCATGCTCTCCCTGCCACTGCCCCATGCCCACCGCTCCACCTCTCAAGTTAAATCTGTGGGGTGTTTTACTTTTTTCAACTGCCGCTGTGTGGCAGGGATGGGGGGATGGGGGCAGGGGTGGGAGGCGGGGTGTGAGGGCACTCAATGGAGGGGAGATCAAGGTGGGGAAGGTGGCAGTGGAGGCAGCAGCAAGAGCTCCTTCCTTGAGCCTGCCTGCCTTCCAAATGAGAGGTTGGGCTGTTTTCAGCTCATTTCAGGGCGATGTGCACATATGTGTGCAGAGACCCAAAATGGGCCGGAAACAGCCTGACCTCTAATTTGCAAGGTAGGCAGGCTCAAGGAAGAAGCTCTTGCTGCTGTCTCCGCTGCTGCCTCCCCTACCTTCGTCCTCCCCCAAGCGAGTGCCCGCACACCAGCTGCCCCCATCCCCACCGCACGCCCCCCCTCGCAAGCCCTCAAGCGGGGGTGAGCCTCCAAAGTCCTTCAGGTCCAGGCTCCAAAATTACCTAGGTACACCCCTGCCTTCTGCAGAGCCCTTAGCTCTAGAAAGCCCTTTCTGCATTGCATGGAGGCCTCCCTTGGCAACCACAAGTGGCTGGCTCAGCTCAATTCTTCCCCAGTTCATGGCCAGGGCTGCTCAACTTCAATTCTCCTGCAGATGTTGGCCTGCAACTCCCATAATCCCTGGCTATGGGCCACTGTGGCTAGGTATTGTGGAAGTTGTAGTCCAAAAATATCTGGAGGGTTGAAGTTGAGCAGCCTTGGCCTAGGCAGACATCAGCAGTAGGCTGATTATGTGCTTGGCCCTTGGCAAATACCCAAGGGTGCCTTGCAGTGACACTGATCCAGCCAAGGGCCAATAGAACAGTAATAGTAAAGCAGGGGCATATCTAGGGGTAGGGCAGGCAGGGCACATGCCCTGGGCGCCACTTGAAGGGGGGCGCAATTTTGTAAAATTATTATTTTTTTCTAAAAAGGCTGCCAAAAACAAAATGGCCACCGTCCATGCTCAAATGGCCTCTGTGAGGCTCTAGGTCATGCCAGGCTTTGCAGAGGCCATTTGAGCATGCGCGGTGGCCATTTTGTTTTCAGTGGCCTTTTAAAAAAAAGATTATTTTTAAAAACGGCCACTGCACATGCTCAAATGGTCCCTGCGAGGCCCTAGAGGCCAGTGGGGTGAGGGGGAATCTTTGCAAACCTCCCCCCAGCCTTTAGGAAGCCCCCCAAAGGGGCTACAGGTAAAAATAATAATAATAAAAATATAATATAAGACACTGTACACATATTCAGATTGGCACTATGTACAGAGAATCAGGGCTTGTGAATACTGAGCTGACGCTTAAGAGCTAGGATTGTATTCATTTGCTCTTACTTTGTTTCTTGTGATAAGTGAGTTAAATGTGATGTCTTGCTAATATGGCTATTAATGGTGAGTTTGTCTTTGAATCAGTATGAAACCCTTAATATTAAGGCCCACTGGGAGTTTCTTGCTCTCTTTCTCTCATTTTAACTATCTTTCTGAAATACTAGAATATATTCCAAGCAGTGACACAGTTTACTCTGCATATCCTTTAATTATTTTCAGAGTATCTGGGAAAAGTCAAATTCTCCATTGATTTTTAAAACTTATGTAATGGTGATGCTACAATGCATAGTAGAGAATTAGACAGGCACTTCTGTTTAGTTTTCCAAGTACATCTCCACATAGTATTTGGGTATTTCATGAGCCCCCACATACTGAAATTTGTAGTTTTCCAGCATTTTTTGGTCTGGCTAAGTCCACTGCTAAATAGTTTTTGAAAGATTAAAAGGTTAACGAGCCTGACTTGTATTTTTCAGCTGATATTATGGTAAAGTTATCTGAAAGATGGGTGTCAGGTACTTGGACAGGGGGCGCAATTTCAGTGTTTGCCCAGGTGCTATTTTTCCTAGATACACCTCTGTAGTAAAGTCAGTTTCTAAAGTTGCTGGATTTTTAAACTGGCCCAAGTGTGAAAAATGAACAAAATTAAATTGCAAGATTAGTCTAGTAGAGCATGGTATTTTGTAAATTACATGTTTGCTTCAAATAATTATTATGAGATTTGATTCACAAAAATGGCTGAAAGTAAAGAGTTCATAATGAAAACATTGTGCTTGTGGCCCCTTCCACAACAGCTCAACACAGACTGTGCATGCAAAGCATGTTGCATAAAATAAGGTAAAAATTCTTCCATGCAGTTAGAGAACATCTCACTCTGCATTCATGTGAGAAACTGACCATATATTACAGATCCCTCAAGGATATGTAGGAAGTCCCAATTTACAAACAGGTTGTGTTCCAAACGTTCGTTTGTAAATCGAATGTTCACAACTCAGAATGCATATAGTTCTCAAGAAGGATTACTTGTTTGTATGTGCAGGCTGGCATTTGTAAGTTGGGGACTTCCTTAATCTAATATGTTATGGAGCTTTGTTTGTAAGTACAGGTCATTTGTAAGGCAGGTATTTGTAACTCATGGAGTGCCTGCACCCCAGATCTGGAAAGTATGGAATTTGTCACCATCAGTGTTTATTTCTGCAGATATTTCTCACTCTCTCTGCACTCACGGGCATTGTATGTTTGATACATTTAAACACAAGTACTGTTTGGCCTTTTTGTAATGCAGATCTCAGTCACTGCTGCCCATATATATTATTGGCCATTGGCTTAATTGTGCATCATGTTCCCCATTCCAAAGTGCAGGCACTCTATTCTGTATAATCCAGATCAGAATAATTGTTGTTCACCCTATGCACAGCACATCATGGGATGCTTTTTGTTTTTCAAAGGTCTAGCAATATCATTCTCAAACTTGCAGCCATGGGGACATTTTAACCAACTTGGGGACATTTTCTGTAACCATGAATATTCAGTTCTGGTATCATTAATGGGCAGCTGCTGCATCTCTGTTCAAGCCACCTCTCTAGTTAGAAGATTCTTGTTGAGATTTATATTTTAAACCAGGCATATCTAGGATTTATTCATCTTCTTCAAGTGGGACTTTTCACCCCCTTCCTTTTCTTCCTAATTATATCCCTTTAGTGGAAGCAACAGGGAGAGGAAGAAAGTGTACTAGCAAAAGCCTAACTCCTGAATGAGAGATGACAAAGGCGATGGGAAATGATGAGATGGCTTTCATTCTCATCACAGAGAACCTTGCTCTCAGCTTAGGGTCTATTTTTGTTAGAGAAGGTTTTACAATCAACAGGGGAGGGGGGGAATGGGACACTTTCCTTTAAATCTGCAGCTCCTGCTGGCACTTCATCTGAGGTTTCTTTCTGCACACTATTATTTAATGTACTCCAGCCACACAAAGCACACTTAATTCATTTCATTCTGAAGTCGAACAGCTAATTTAGCAGCAGAGCTAACCTTGACTAGAGCAGGCTGGGAAATATCTCAGGCTTATTATGAATTTGTTTTTGTTTTTGTTTTTGCTCATTTCACTACAAAAGGGACTAAAAGGCACTAAGAGACTGAAGCATATAGCATGATTCTTTCTGAGTACTCCGAAAGAACTGTGTGTAACTCACAGGTCTGTGAGAACACAAACAGGGCAGAATGTGGTCTTGGCTGCAGAATCTGAGCTGTCTTTTCTTTTTCTTTTTTAAAAAATTTAAGTTTCTAGTCCTTATGGCAGTGAAAATGTGCCAACCAGTGTGCTGGTGGTATCCACCACTCCTCCATCACTTTTGTCTTTCCCCATAAAATTGTGGGGCAATTTCAGTGACTTGCTTCCAGTGCACTATGATTAGCACAAAATGCATCTGCAAATTTATTAACTAGGATCAGGTGCATGGAACATAAGCCAGCTTTGACTTTGAGACAGCACATCCAGCTTCTCTTCTGTTTCCAAGTAAAATTCAAAGTGCAGGTTTAAACTCTTAAAGCCCTAATGAGCTTGGGAACCGACTACTTGAAATATCACCTTCTCCCACCTGCCTGGATCTTAAGATCATCCTCAGAGTCCACCAGGGCTGGGCCGGCAATGAGGTCTGGTGAAGCAGCCACTCAGGCAACAGACTGCTGGAAGGAGAGCTGGCAGCAGCAGGGGTGCACTGTGCCTCTGTCCACCTCACCAGTCTATGTGCCACAGGGATGGAAATGGGGTTGGAAGCTCACCATGCCAGATCAGGCACTGGTAGATGCTTGTCATGCTTGCCATCCATCCTTTGATAACTAAAACAGAGTTTTTAGCCTACTTTCAAGTAGGTTAACTTTTCTAGATTATCCAACATTCCGTGTGTGTCTGACCCCGCCCCATCAACTTCTCAGTGCCTGGACTAATATGAACCAAATGGGGCACAGTTGTAGGGACACCTCAATGGTGTAGTTTGTGATGATGTCAACCACCCCAATTCAAGATGCCAGATGTGAACTTTTGAGGCATAAGTGGGCTAACTTGTGAACTGCCTAACCAGTTTGAACCGAATTTAGTCCAGTTGTAGGGATCGTGAAAGAAAAGTAAGAAGATTCATTCTTACTAGAACAACCTGTTCCTCTTGAGGCACCCCATATGGGAATTTCCCTTGTCGAGGTGACCTCCTCATATTCTTTTCTGTGCCAGCTGAATATGTTTTTATTTTTTTCAGGTCTTTTAGTCCCTTTAGAATTGTTTATGCTGAAATTTTATAAACAGCTTCTTTCTGGGTTGTTGTTGTTGTTTTAAATGTTTTCCTGTTACATTTATTCTAGTTCTTGTATTTCTGAAAGCTGCTTTGAATGCTAGGATGAAAGAGTGGCATATTATTCTTAAACAGACATACTTTATTTATTTATTTAGGGTGACAGCTTCAGAAAACAGGGGGAAGTATTTCCCTGGAAAACAGGGACACCATTTCAGAGTGCATGTGCACGCAAGCACATTTCAATTAAATTGCAAAAAAGAGATCACCTTGTTGCAATTATTTTATTTTGGTACCAATATAAAATACCAATATCAATAGCAATACTGTCAACTAAAGATGGAGGTTTTTTGTGTGTGTTTTTAAGTAAAACAATGATTCTTTCAACCATTGCATCATTACTTCTTAATCTTGGGTGGCAAAGAAAGAAAAAATCCTTTGTATGCTACACTAGCATTTTTACTTACACAAATGGCAAATACTGTATATTCTAACAGAAAAATAAATATAATTTTTTTAAAGAGTACTTTCATAAGAGACTCTATGCTTGTTTGGCATCACTATTTCTTTATGTTGACTTGAACTGAAGAAGTACTAAGCATAGATCATTCTCCAGAAATACTTAAGTCTTGTTGCTTTATTTCTATTGCGATCATCAATGAAAACTCCATCTTTGCAAAAACTTCTCCTGCCTGTCTCAGCAGACTTCTCCAGTTTTCCAGAAAGGGAGCAGATTCATAACTGGGACCAATGGAACAGTGATTCACTAGGTTTGCTAATGTTCCCAGCTGCTCTTTCTTCAGCTTTGGTCCTGGTGGGCCCTTAATGTGTCTTCCCTTAGTCAATGTGGAAGGGTAGGCAGAGCTGTGAAAACCTCTTCAAATGTGTTCTGTTCCTATGCACTCTATTTTGTTGTATATCAGTCACACCAATGGAATCCTACGTATGTTGGGCATAGTGCAAGCACAGTGTCCAATATACAGGCACTGGCTATGGGGAGGATGTGCAGAAAGGAGATGGGACCAGTTCAGTTCAACGTGTGCACAGTCTTTTAGTGACAGTGTAAAACTTCAAAGGTGGGGGGAGCTCAACATTCAAACTCCCCCCACTTGGAATGATGGTCACATTTTGAGCCAGGCTGATCCTTTCAAGGGGGCCGGGGCCCAATTCAAGGTGGGATTCCCACACTGTCACCACTGCTTTCCCACCCTCACACTGTGTCCCTTGGCACTCCATGTATCATTTCCAGTGAAGGTGGTGCTTTGCAGGGACTCTGCTGTGTAAAAGAGAGTCCTGCCACCATGTGATACACCTTCCTCCTTCCTAAGATAGAGGGAAGAGGATTTACTTCTATACAGGTGAGCTCCTGCAAGACTCCCTAGTTGGAAAGTATGCACAGAGTATGATTCCTGCCTAGGATCATGGGGCCTGAAGTTTCAAATTCTCATTTTTCACTACCAAATGTTTCCTGCAATGGATTTGGAACATCACATACATCTTTGTGTAGGCAAGTTAATTTCATTCTGAGAAAGTTAGGGATTAGTTTTTTAAAGCAAATATTTTCTGGGTGATTAATTTAAGTTGTCACTTCACCTCTGCAGCATATTTAGCCAAGATCGAATGTACAATATTTAAAATATTATTTTATTTAAAACAAAAATACAGTTCTGGAGTGCAATATTTTTATGGGAGGTGACTCTCATCCATAAACCATGCCTCGGAAAATATGATCCTCAACAACCCCCTAAGCTATTGCTTAAACAAATCAAGCCATTGACATGTTATTCCTTGGAGGCATACCATAAAGTCAGTTTTATGAAGGTTTTTCTTACTGTTATGCCACTCATGAGGACTCATATATTATTTTCAGTTTCTGCACTGTATCTTGTACTAACATGCATGAAAGAAGTATGCTACATTGCTCCGATGGAGAAAATGACTCAGAGCTATCCCACTGAAATTAAAAGGATAAGTTAGGCAACATCATTTGGCTACCCCAGTAAACAGGATCACTAATAACTTTGTATGTAGTTATAGCAGGCAAGAAAGGCATGAGACACAAGCTTTGGGATGACAAGAACCACAGCTGCATTTACTACTTAAGGAGGATATGCAGCAAGACAACAACTTCCATATATCACAGGTTAACAGTGGACAGGAAGAACAATTCCCTCTAGGAAAGATTCTAGATGGCCTCCTGTAGGGGAGCTACACCCTGGCTCTGAACTAGCAACAGTTGGGTTATCTTGTCATCACTTCATAGTGCTTTAAGGAGGGCCATACCCAAGCCCCTTCACTAAGTCATCTAACTCTGGGGAGAGGCAGGTAAGTAAAGAAGGTCCCAAGAGTCTTCCTGTCTTTTTCTTCAATCCTGCTACCACTATAACTCACCTTCACTTGATGTCTCAGGTTACTCACTAAAATATCTGCATTATCTCTAGCCCCAACCACACTCTTCCTGTAGTTGTTCACAACAGTCAAAAACAAAAATTTCCCCATATTAGTGCAGGTTGAAGCACATGCAGTGGTGGGGGGGGAGATCCTACTTGGCCCAGAGTCAACCAGCTCATCCTGCTGTAACCAAGGAAGGTTGGGCAGGAGCCTAGCAAATCTGGCTAGGAGGAGTGACTTCCAGCTTGATGCCCATCTTCCTTTGACTGCCTCTCTGTTGGCCCTTACTTTTGGCCCTTCCTCTCTGTTGCGTCTCTGTTGTCTCCACCTTAGAGCTTAATCTGCTCCTTCCCCTTTCTTGTCAAGAGAGATGATGGAACAAATTCTACATATTACTGAAGCTTGCTTCTTGTAAAGTGGCTACAGCAGCCACTTCAAGTAATGCAAGCCATAGCGGAACGCCTTCCCTGAAGAGTTTGGTCATCCTCCTTCCATCAGTGTGTGTGTGTTTTTTTAAAAAAACAACAACAAAAAACACATTTTTAAAAAGAGGCTTTTTAATAGCCATAGCACTTACATACCGCTCTATAGCCGGAGCTCTCTAAGCGGTTTACAATGATTTAGCATATTGCCCCCAACATTCTGGGTACTCATTTTACCGACCTCGGAAGGATGGAAGGCTGAGTCAACCTTGAGCCCCTGGTCAGGATCGAACTTGTAACCTTCTGGTTACAGGGCGGCAGTTTTACCACTGCACCACCAGGGGCTTGTTCCATCTTTGGTTATATCTGATAGGTTCTTTAGGTTTTAGTTTTATAATTCTCAATTCTTAGCTTTTCAAATAACTTTTAATCTGGAACTTAATTCTGATTGTAGTTTTAGCCTGGACTTTTAACTTGTTTACTTAATTTGGTTAATTTTCTTAGTTTTATTTCTGAGCCACCCTGAGCAGTAGTGCACTGGAGGGGCAAGATATAAATATTCTGAATGATTGATTGATTGATTGATTGCATGAATGAATCTAAATCTGAAGCTCACTGGTTCCCCATTATCTTGGGCAAGGGCATGTGCTTAGCCAGGTTGGGGCTGGATCTCAGTTTTGTAGCAAAAGGTGTTTGTTTTCGCCCCCTTCTTAAGTAGTGAAGCTCTTTCAGAGAAAATTGCACTCTCCCAAATGCCAATTTGACTGGTGGGGGTGGGAGAATGAAGACTCACAAGATAGGAGAATATTAATATATCTCAATCAGCTAATTCTAACCAGGAATGAAAAAAGTAAGATGACTAGAAGGGAAAGAGATCAATTTGTTTGTTTGTTTGTTTGTTTGTTTGTTTGTTCCATTTATAAACCGCCCCATCCAAAGGTTCTGGGTGGTGTACAACAAATTTTAAAAGATATAAAAACACACACCATTTAAAACACAGTGCTGGAAACAATATAAAAACAATTCAAAAACAATTCAAAACCATTTAAAACTAATTAAAATACTTTAAAAAACTATTTACAAACCTTGGAAGGCCAGACCAAACAAGTAAGTTTTAGCTGACAGCGAGCCTAAACTGCTGATATCTGCCAGGAGTGCATTCTATAGGTCAGGAGCAGCAACAGAAAAGGTCTGATTCCGAGTTGCCATCAGACATGCCAGTGCTAACTGGAGATAGACCTCTCTAGGTGACCTCAACAAGGGATGAGGATCATATCGAAGAAGGTGCTCTCTAAGGTAGCCCAGACCCAAGCCACTCAAAGCTTTAAAGGTAATAACCAGCACATTGTATTTTGCCCTGAAACATATTGGCAGCCAGTGCATCTGTTTTAAGACAGGCATAAAATGGTCTCTTTGGGTTACCCCAGAGACCAATCTGGCTGCTGCATTTTGAACTAACTGAAGTTTCTGGACTATGTACAAAGGCAGCCTACATACAACTGAGAGATGACATATTCCAACTGCAAGACAGCTGACACAAAGTCAGCAAACCTACCATACCTCTAACTACTATACCATCTACTACTATTACTTCCACTATTATTTATATACCACTTGTTTAAAAATAAATAAATCACAAATTGGTTTAAAAAGAAAAATAAGATTGAAATGATCATTATCCATGGACAAACCTGAGCACTCATCACCCCTGTCACTCTAAAGCAGGCCTGCTCAACTTTGGTCCCCCAGCTGTTTTTGGACTACAACTCCCATAATCCCCAGGCAGAGTGGCCAATAGCCAGGGATTATGGGAACTGTAGGTCAACATCTGAAGGAGGGCCAAAGTTGAGCAGCCCTGCTCTAGAAGATGAAGCAATCAGATCACCACAACAATTGGTGCCCTCCCTTTTGCAAGGTGCTAGGTCCTAGATAATGTGGGAAGGACTGTAGCTCAGTAGAAAAGCATTTCCTTTTCATGTACAAAGTATCAGATTCAATCCCTGGCATCCGCAGCAAGAGCTGGGCATGACACCTGCCTGAAACTTTGGAGAGCAGCAGCCAGCCAGAGTAGATGGGTCTGACTCAGTAAACAGCAGCTTCCTATGTACCTTCTTCAGGTGCAGTGAGGTGTGAAAGACTTAGATGTTAAACCTCTCCAGTGCTGGCCCTATGGTTTCTGGTAACCTAAGTGAAGATTTAATTTGCACATACCTCCATCTGAGAAAGTGGAGCCCCAGTGCCCAGGTCCCTCCCTGATGCCCCTCTCAATTCCAGGGAGGTTATTTGTTTTTATTGTTCTAGGACAATTTAGTCTCCAGTTTATGGGAATTCATTCAGCTTTTACTTTCCCTCAAGTTTGGGGTGGTGTACAAATAAGAAAGAAAGAAAGAAAGAAAGAAAGAAAGAAAGAAAGAAAGAAAGAAAGAAAGAAAATGAAACAAAATTTGAGATATAGAATGGATACAAGAATAAGGTTATTATTTACTGATTAGATTAAAGATCTCTGCAAAGCAGGGCATACAAGCTTCTCTCCCAAGTTACTAGGTACATCTAGGTACTGTTTAACTTTCTTTTCCTTTGGATAAAATGTAACATATGGGGCTGAGATACCTGGGACAGAGGTAATTAAAACTGGGTTTGTAAACTTAGTGAATTCTTCCAGACCTTCTTGTCTGTTACTAGCAGCTACCCAGTACACTTCTGGTTTCACAGCCTCCACACATTCACCCTTCATGTTCCACACAACCCCTCGAACAAGCTGTCCTGTTCAAGATGTTGGAAGTGAAGGACTTTGCACTGTCTCTTGTCTCAAAGACAGTGGAGGACAGACTAGTGAGTCAGAGGGCTAGAGGGTCAAGACACTGGTCATCCCTTCTCTACTGCTCTGACACTATCCCTTTGGAATGTAGATTGCTACTCTCAGGGACACTTCCTTCCTGCCTGCCTTGTCACTTCCTCTTCCTTCTACCTTGCAACATGCAAGCTCCTCTCCTCTCCCCTGCACCATGTGTGCAGAGATGCAGAATCCATCTGCTTCCAGCTAGATAGATAGATTAGAGATCCTAACATCTCACTTTCCTATCCAGAATGGAGTTCTCTAATAAATACAATTTATATTGATTTGAAACTATGCACTGGCTCCAAGTTACTTTACTCTCAGCATACACGTATGCCTAACTAAATTCCACTGTGTTGTGCCTCTGTGCACTCTGCTATAATGAAAAAGGATTTCTCCTACCACAGAGAATTCCCAACACAAAAACCAATCTCTCAACCCTCAGCCCCACAAACCTCCTACACCCACACAACTAAATCCAACTCTCTCTCTGTCTCAACTGCCTTTTAAAAAATCCTCCCCCCTCTGAACTTTCCATTAGTCTTCTGCATTTCAATTTGGGTACAAAATGTTTTGTGCCCAAAAATGGCAATTTCAGAGGTTTTGTAACCAAAACAAAATCAAGAATTAAAAAACAGAGATTTTTGTTTCCAAATCGAAATGACTGTGTTTCAGAAAGAATGCTTTGTTTTTCAGAAAAGCATTGCAATTCAAATTGACTTCTCTGACTCTCTCCACTCCAGCTGAGGCACTGAGTGATTAGCAGAAGATAAGATAGGTAAAAAGCTGTTGAGCATGAATAGTTTAGTTAAGTGTTGTATTCAGTGTGATTGACCTTGCAAAGGGATTTGGAAGACAGCATTTTGATACAGAAATACCCAAATATCTTTGGGAGCTCAATGCAATTCCAAAGCTCTTGCTAAAAGCCATGGTATAAATTGTGTGGAGAAGCTTTTCGAGAATCTGGTTAGGAAAGTTCTGAAATTACACAGGTGTTTCTTTCCAAAGGTTTAGAAAGAATCTCTTGACTTGTTCAGGGCTCTTTTGAAGAGCTATTTCGTTTTTCTTCTGATTTTTATGAGTTATAGTGGTGTCCAAGTTTTGATGCCCAAGTTGAGCAGTCTAATGTAATTTAGGCCACAATGTAATTTGGTGGGACATGATGTCTAAGCCAGGGGTTCACAACTTTTTCCATCGCAGGGACAGGTCATCCACATGGGACTACAGGAGACAAAAGGAGGGGGTGGGGAACACACCTCTCAATCTATTGACTTCCCCAGGAATCTTAGTTGCTTCTCTCTTTCTTGTAACCATGATCCATGGTTTTGCACTTTCTTAAATGCAGAGATGATAAATCTCAACAATTCTGAACAGTAGGCTGATTTGTTTGGGCTACGGCTCACTCCACTTCAGTTAAATGAACATTTGAAGCTGTTCCATAGTACCAAGGCAGGGTTTTGGGGGTTTTTTGTGTGTGCGTTTTTTTACATTATATATTCCGATCTTCCTCCCAGGAGCCCAGAGCAGTGTACTGAATACTTAGGTTTCTCCTCACAACAACCCTGTGAAGCAGGTTAGGCTGAGAGACGTGACTGGCCCAGAGTCACCCAGCTAGTATAATGGCTGAATGGGGATTTGAACGTGAGTCTCCCCGGTCCTAGTCCAGCACTCTAACCACTACACCATGCTGGCTCATTGGTCATTATCTTCACTCTTTCAACTTGTTTATGTGGGGCTTCAGGGGCAAAACAGTGGGTTGGGTGACAGTGCCCCAAGGGTGGTGCACCCAGATTACAAATAGGGCAAAGGACTGATTTCTTTGGAATTTTTGAGGTTTACGCATCTTTAAGATTTTTCCCCCATAGGGAATAATGGAGGTTTCAGCAGCCCCGTAACTACACATGGGGGGCACTGGGATGGCCAGAAGTGAGTAGGGGTCTAGTGCACAGAGGGTGCCAACCAACCCCCTGGATTGCTAAGCCATTGGGGTACTGGGCTTTGGTGTTTCTGAGGTGTTGAGTTTAGATTCTCTGGTAGCAAATGAGATTTTTAATGAAAAACCATGAATCCACTCTCATATGCTACTAGAGAATCTACTCTCAGAACACCTCTAGAACAACAAAACCCTGTACTTCATGGGTTGGCAACCCATGTGGGTGGTTGGCACCCTATGTGCACTACACCGCCACCTGCTCTGGGCCACCCCATTGGCCCCCAAGTGGAGGTATGGGACTGCAGAAACCTCCATTATTCCCTACAAGGAAAATCTGAAAGACACATAACTTCATTAATTCTTTAAAAACCAGCCCTTTGCCAAATTCCTCTGAAAAAATTGTGTTAGCTTCCATGCACCAACTGGGCACTACCACCAACCACACTCCACCTGGGCCACCATTTCCCCCCGCCACCCCGCGTGAAGCTATACCTTTCCTGAAACCAACATCATATCCTATGGAGAAAATCGGAAAGATGCGCAAACTTCAAAAATTAACAAACAATCAGCAGTTTGCCCAATTCCTTTGAAATTTTTGTGGTAGCTTCCACCCATTAGGCACTCTAACCCCCACCCACTCTTCTGACCACATGACCAATTTTTTAATCTGAATTAATTTGGATTAAGATTCGGATTAATTCGGATACAAAACAAAACTGGGGTGATTCAGAAGGCTTAATTTCGGTCAAAATACAAAATGGGGTTGATTCAGATTTGGTGCAAATTGAAACAGAAAAAATACAAAATGCACAACCCTACTTTCCATGCCTGGTTACTAAGGTAATCCCCATTCACTCAGATACTCACTCACCAGCTCCTATACACATCCCATCACACCCAGTTTTAACTTGAGACATCTAGGCTGCTCTTTTGCCTAGATGGGAGAAAGAGTAGAGCAAAGCAAGGTAAAGCAAGGCTGGTCTTGCTCACTCTTTCTCCCCCCACGCCCCAAGAATTGGTGCCCTAGTTTATTGTCTAGGTCTGCCTACTGAAGAGTCCAGGCCTGAACCTTCCCCACCTGGCTGGAATATTCACACATACAGTTCCTAGCAGTATATAGGACTGCACTGTGGGAACTACACACAACTGGGTGTATGTGTCAAAAGGGCCTCAAATAAAAATTTCTGAGGTCATGGCCTAATTCCTTTTGCATTTGATTTCCATGGCAAAATTCAAAGTAATGATTTCTCTGTGAAAAATTCCCCACTGTCTGCAAATAAAAATCCTGATAATTATCCAACATGATAGCATTATATCCAGGCTCACAACAATAAATGTGGAAAAACGAACTACTTGTCATCAGTAGGATAGCTGACCATTCTATGGAAAGTGTTTATTTGTTTCGGCAGTATTGAGCTGCTGCTCCTAAACTTTAAATCCACAGAGATTAGTTATTCCCTCATGGCAAGTGCTAACGACATCAACAGTATTGCAAACAGCAATTGAAGAGAAAAATTGCCAAGTAACACATTTAACTTATCTAGGTCAGATTCAAAAGGGAAGGACTTCTGAGACCAGAGAGATCAAGAATGAGCAAGCAATGAGTTAGTTTCTAGCACCATGATCATGCAAATAAGTAACCACTGGATTAGCCAGTCATTACAAAACCAAATGCTGAAATACAGTGTTAACAAACTGATTCAGCACAGAACAAAGTTAATCTGAACTTCAAAGGGAGCAAGTTGGCATTATGAAGTGTCTATAGCCCTATTCACATGCTATGGTCAAAGCAGTGCAATCTGTGCACAGTGCACATACAGATCTGTACACATGCACAGTTACCATATGTTATGTTCAATGTACATACAGTCCAGGTGGCCTTCGTTATTCACAGGGGTTCCATCCCCGCCAATTTCCATGGATAACAAAACCATGTATAGAGAAACCCTAACCCTATAGGGTTTGGGGGAGTTGGGTTCCTAAGCACACTAAAGTGTGCTGAAAATCACAAGATAAAGTGGTGGTCGGTGCGGCGGGGGAGGCAGAAATAAGCACAGTATCTTGCTATCCAACAATGACCCCCCCCCAAACTTCCAAATCCTCTGATTTTTGTTCCTTTCTAAGGTTTTTTTTTTTAAACAAACCAAAAAACCAGAAAGGGGATACAAAATGGCTCAGCAGTACAAAATGGCATCAAGAAATGACATCAGAAGTCATTTCTGGCCACTCAAGAACTGTGGATAAGCAAAAATAACCCTATTTTCACCCTGTGAATAAATAATCTGGGTGCCTATGACCCAACCTCAGATACGCAAAACTGAGGGTGCCAGGACTGCGGGTGACGAGGGCCACCTGTACCTACATCTATAATCTACATTTCAAATTATCTGTATCCAGCTTCACTTTTAAAATGAATGCTTGTACAGCCATTCACACAAAAACACCTGAATGCACATTCAACTCACCATAATAAGCATAGGGCTTATGAAGAAGAGTCACAAGGTTATTGCAGAAAATTACAACTCCAGAAGAGAAATAAGTAGCTATCCTTTCCAGTGATTGGTGGTAATTCCTAAGGTGCTGTCAAAATGTTACACTCTGACATTCTGAGCCTCTTCTCCCTTTACTTGTTGGAAGTGAAGGACTTTGCGCTGTCTCATGTCTCAATGACAGAGGGGGACAGACTAGCGAATCAGAGGGCTAGAGAGGTCAAGACATTGGTCATCCCTTCTCTACTGCTCTGACACTAGCTTCCTTCCTTCCTGCCTGGCCACTTCCTCTTCCTTCTCTTTCCATTCTTCTCCCTTGCAACATGCAAGCTCCTCTCTCTCCCTGCCCCATGTGTGCAGAGATGCAGAATCCATCTGCATCCAGCTAGCTAGCTAGCTAGATTAGAGATCCTATCTGTCCACTTTACTATCTAGAATGGAGTTGTTCACTAATAAATTCTCCTAAATTGATTTGAAACTATGAACTGGCTCCAAGTTATTTTACTCTTAGCATACATGCATGCCTGGGCAGATTCCGCTGTGTTGTGCCTCTGTGCACTCTGCTATATTAGAAGGGTATCTCTTACCAGAGAGAATTCCTAACATTACTTGTGATTGGAATTTATGCAGGGATTGATATGACTCATCCAAAACCCTACAACACCATTTAGGGTCTCTTTATGATGGTGGCTGACAACCTAACTAAATTACTCAACAGAAGTCCAATTGAAATGAAAAGGACAAGTTAGTCATGACTTTTAATTTCAGTGAGATTTCTGCTGAGTAATTTAGTTGAGATGTTAGCCCATATTGTTTTAGAGATATACCTAAGACTTGTTTTTTTTTAAAAAAGCTCAAGTGTGTTTGTGACACACGTCAAAACATGCATACCATACAGGTACACTCATCAAACTGGCAGCTATAGAGTTTGCAGTCAGTGCCAATCTTGGGTTTATTGCTTTATATGTGAATACTCCTTAAGTGATTGTGTGTGTGTGTGTGTGTGTGTGTCTCAGAACCTCTTGTAATGGCTACAGAAAGAGAAACAAGTTAATTAGCATATAGATTCAATGTATTTTTCCCAGATAAAGGACAAATAAGGTTCTTTTCTGATGCCTGCTTTACCTTGTTAAAAGATGCACCCTAGAATCTAGATTACTCAACAAGCCTGACACTTAATCAAGGAAACCCAATAAAACAGAGTGAGCTTAAGTGAAATGTGCAATCCAGCAATATTTTAGCTAAACATTTTCTGCTACCTTCAGTTTTTCAATTTTGCAGCATTTCAAGTTTGCAGGCGGTATTTGATCACTTCAGGCATATTTCCATATCATACTTTTTTTTTACAAATGGCTTCCTAGTAAATTAAATATGGTATAGCATTAGGTCCATCCAATACATCAAAGAAACGGAGGGAAAGTCTGTCAGGAAATGGTAAATGTATTTAGTTTTCAGGAGTCAAAGAAGTTCTTATGATCTTTTTATGGAAATAAATGCCTTTTTAAAAAGAGAAAAACAAAAGCTAGATTACAGGATATTTACTTGCTACAATCAAAAAGAATAAGGGATGGAGTAAATGCATTATAAGAGTACATGCCCAAACATTAGAAGGAAAAGGTACACAGAGAAATAATGTGTGCTTATTTCAGTGAGCAGTTCCTGGATCTGAGTCATGCTACCAGGTTTCAAGACATAGTTAACTCTTTGTTGGACAGCACAGAGCAGAAAAGGATAAGACACTGAACCATATGAATATATTGATTTAAGAGGTGTTTCATATTATGTTTTGAAATGTCCTGTACACTATTAATAAGCTCAAGTCACACCAACAGCAGATGAACAAACATTGAAAAACGATTTGTTACTGGAGTGGGAGCATTGGCCATAGTAGCAGGAGTTACAACAGGGGTTTCTGTTTAGCTCAGAAAAAAGAAAAATATGTACTATTCCAGACTGCATTCTGTTGCTGGAACAGCAACAAAAGTAAATTAGGAGGAAGGAAAGGTAGACTCTAGAGCTTTATAAGGGCTTGGAGGTGAGATTCCCTGTTGTGCCCCTGGGAGCACAACAGTGGAGGCACAACAGGATCGAAATTTGTTTCCAACATAGGATGATGATGATGATGATGATGACGACGACGATAATAATAACAACAACAACAACAACGGACAATAAAATTCAGCCATCCCAGGTCCTTGGGAAGGACTCGATGTCTGGATAAAACAAACCAGTCAATAACACCTGTCTGACTGTGTAAACAAGAAATAATTAATAAACAACTTTATTTTTAGCCACTCAACAAGTTGTTCTCTGAGCGGCTCATAACACAGCATTAAAACACTGAGTAAAAAACATAACACATAAAATCACAACACACCAAAAAACAAAAAACAATACCAAACAATTTAAAAACTGTTTTCACAAAAAAAAATCAGTTTGAAAAATCAAATTTAAAAATCAAAATTTAAAAGACCTGAGTAAGTGTAAAGACAAAGGTCTTTACCCAGTGTCTAAAAGAACGAAGTGACTGGGGAGGCTATTCCATAAATGGGGTGCAACCTCTAAAAAGGCCTTCTCCCTTGTAGCAACCCACCTCACCTCATTTGGCAGGGGTACTCGGAGGAAGGCCTCTGAAGAAGGTCCCAAGCTGTTTCAAAGGTTAAAACCAGCCCTTTGAATTGGGCCCGGAAATGAACTGGGAGCCAGTGCATCTGATTAAGCATCCTATATAATAAAAGGCTAAGTGAGTGGCCGTGGCCTTGGAACGTTGGGGATCTGCGTCCCTGCCTCCCTGGGCTGTTCTGGGCCTGCGCAAAGCGCAGGCCCAGAACAGCCCAAGGGAGACAGGACCGCAGACACCAGTGTCCCAAAGCCACGGGCGGCCATTAGCCAGCAAACACCCGACCTCTTGCCGCGGTCCCACGGGCACCCATTACGGGCCAATCGCTGCCCGCCCGCCACCACCGTCCGAGACCCACCGGCGGCCATTTCGGCCCAATCCCCGGTCCTCTTTTCAAGCCCCCACAGGAGGCCACTTCAACCCAAATGCTGCCGCTGGCCGGCCGCCCGCCCTCCCTCCTTCCCGACTCCTGCGTCCCCGGTCCTCCTTTCACAGCCCCACAGGCGGCCATTTCCACCCAAATACTGCCGATGGCCACCCGCCCTCCCTCCCTCCATCCCGAGCCCTCCTTACCCCAGCCATGTCCGTCGGGCGAAAAACTCCTAAAATTCAGTGAGAGAGAGGAGCTCGCAAGCAGAGCTCCTCTCTTTGCAACGGCTCTGCCCGAACTGACACTATGGCCGTAAAGGATGCAATAGGCGTCCTTTGCATCCAAACTGACAGTACGGGCAGAGGCTTTGCAAGAGAGAGCAGCTCTGCTTGCGAGCTCCTCTCTCTCTCTGAGTTTTAGGAGTTTTTCGCCCGACGGACATAGCCGGGGTAAGGAGGGCTCGGCAGTTGGGAGGGAGGGTGGGTGGGCGGGCGGGCAGCCCACGGCACTGTTGGGTGGGAAATGGCCGCCCGTGGGGCCGTGCAAGGAGGACCTGGGATTGGTCCGAAATGGCCGCGGGTGGGGCCGGGACAGTGATGGAGGGCGGGCGGGAAGGCAGCGGTGGCGGCTCCGTGGGCCAATTTGGCCCGGGCTAAGGATTCCACACTTCGGAGGAAGGGCGGCCGGGAGGGCAGCGGAGCCGGCAGCAACGGCACCATTTCCATGGGCCGATCTGGCCCTTAATACTGTGGGAGGGGGGCACTCGGAGTAACACACAAGCACACACACCCCTCAAATCAAATAAAGTTTCAAGCAGCGGCCAGGTCCAACGTCCCCCCCCCCCCAAGTGTCAAATGAGCGTCCACAGCCACCATTCCCTCCCCCTCTCCCCGGCCAGCCAATAGCAAACTCTAACAAAGGGAACTAGCGCCCGTTATTTCAACGGGCTTAACAATACTAGTTTGATTATAATATGATCAAAATATCCAGTCCCAGTTAATAATCTTGCCACCCTATGTTGTATCTGTTGGAGCTAGGACCCTGGCAGCATCAGCTCTCAGCTACAGTGTATCCTAGTGACAACTGCGGTGGGTAGGATCATAGATAAAAGTGTTGTAATTCTCCCCTCTTTGTTCTTCCAGTGTTAGTCTCCGTTTTGTCACTCCAGAGATGGCTGTTTGTTTTGAACTCTCTCTTCAGCCATGAGCTACAGCTGAAATTAAGCTGCAAGCTTTTCCACATTTGTTTGTAACCTTTTCTTTAAATAAATCCTTGTAGTTCTTCAGTACTAAATAACTGTCTCAAATCCTTGCTTTGCTGCTTTCTCGCCAAACTGGTTTTGCTTTGCTTTTGGGGACTGAACTGCCATTCCTCCCCCACAGTACCAGCTGCAGTTTCCGGACCATTTTCAAAGCAGCCCCATGTACAATGTATTGTAGTCATCCAAGTGAGAGGTTACCAGACCATGTGTAACTGTGGCCAAGCTATCTCTATCCAGGTAAGTTCAGTTGGCATATCAGCTGAAGCTGATAAAACTCTGAGCCACAAAGGTATTTGAGCCTCTAGTGACAGTGCTGGATCAATGAGCACCCACAGATGGCAAAACCTTCAAGGGGAGTTCAACCCCATCTAGGGCAGGGCAGCGCAGTCCTATTCATGCATACTCAAAAGTAAGTCCTACTATCTTTAATATTAGGCAGTCAGGAATCATGAGCCTGATCCCATAAGATGTGAATCTGTCACTGAGTACTCACAGGATGAAGCAGGGTTTGAGAGACCTCCACCTCTAAAACCAGGTTTCCCTGCACCATTTGACCCCCTCAACACTCCCCCCATCCTTGTTCTCTGACTCTGAGGGTGAAGCAGAGGCATTACAAACTTCATCAGCAGCTATCCAGTTTTGCCATTGCCAATATCTGGAAAACAGGGCACAGCTCCTTTAAGAACCAGGTCATTCCAGCTACTTTTCTGGCTCTACTTAAGGCTTCACACTGCCTCCACCTCTTGCTGAAGGAGCTTTGTTGTGAGTGTGTTCTGGTGTGTTCTTTTGGCTTCTTGGCTTCTGACCCTGCTTGTTGTAACTTTGACCTAGCTTGCTTTTGACTAGGGATGTGCATGGATCCGGATCGGAGGCCCTTTATGGGCCTCTCATGAAGTTCAAACAGTGGGTGGATCTGCCAGTTCGATGGCGGGAGCGCTGCTTTAAGGGCGGGGAGGGTGCACTTACCTCCCCCGCCGTGTTTCCCCCACCAGCACTCGGTTATCTAAAAGTCCATCCAGGTGGCAGCATACCTCCCTGCCACCCCATTTGCTACATTGTCTGGATGTACCTGCATGCGCATGTCATGTGAGCACACCCAACGCACTCACGAGCGTAATGTGCACATGTTCATGCATGTTGCACACAGGTGCACCCACTACTTCTGGGTACATCCAGACAACGTAGCAAACGGGGTGGCAGGGAGGTACACTGCCTCCCCAATGGACTTTTAGATAACTGAGTGCCAGTGAGGGAAACATGGGGGGTAAGTGTATCCTCCCCCACCCTCAAAGCAACACCCCCCACTGTCGAACCAGCCCCCACCAGTTCCATGCACATCTGTCTGGCGTTCCATTCAAGGAACACTGAACAGATTTGGAAGCCCCAGTTTGAACCAGTTTGAATGCGGGGGTGGGGGTGACTTAAAGGCATGGGGAGGGTGTTCTTATCTCCCCCACCGCATTTCCCCCTCTGGCGCTGCTTTAAAAAATGTTGGCGTGGGGCAGTTGTATACCCTCTTGCTGCCTCAGTCAGCTAAAAAACAGAAGTGGTGGGCACGTGGGTTGGGAATATAGACAGAAACCCCATTCTTAATCTGGTAAATAAAGGGTGCAATGAGTTCCCCTCACTCTTCCATTAACTAACAAGTAGAGCATGCTCTGTAGGGTCTTCAGAAGCTTCTGGGAGATTCTTACAGAAACTAGCAAAGAAGGAAACTACCCCAGAGCAGATGCAGAAGGAGGCCTGTAAAGATTTAATTTTATGCAATCATTTGTTACACGGACTGTAATCAAGTGGTATCTTCTTCAGTACTCTTCAAGCAAGTTGCATTCACCACATGATCTTGGCCAAGGTCAGGAAGACTCTTCCTATACCCAACTCCCACCTCCAAGATTACATATGTGTGTGGTATAGACATTACTATATGTGCATCTTCAGGGGTACTCTTGAATTGAGTATTTTCTTATTAGACTTATTTTATAATTGAAAGCTATGGTATAATAGCAGCAAGATTACTGTTTATGTTGTAAATTTAATCTGGTTTAAAATTGTGTTCTGATTTAAGAAAAGAAAATATTTAATTTCAATCATATTTTATTTGTTACTGTATTCATTTCTAAAAATGGTTTAGGGCATTCTGTAGCCATGGGTGGGTGTTCCACTGTCCAGTAAGACTGAACCCACCTGAAGAGGAGGGGGTTACACTCATGGAGACTTGTTAATTTATTTTAAAAAATGGTTGGGAATCTAACTATCCTCACATAAAATGCCCCCACCCATTAATTGATTTAACCATACAGACCATAGCTCATATAATCAGACTTTCCTTCCTTCATGCCAACATTCACTAGAAAACAGAAAGAACAACATCAAAAAATCATCCCTGTAGCTGTAGAGAGGTTTTGATGCTTTTCTGCTTGGAAACGGGTTGTTAGTTTTAGTGCATTTCACTTTGAGGCAGTCCCACTGAATTTCTGTTCAATGCACATTTCAGCAAGCTAACAGTAGTTGGGAGGGAGAGAAAAAAATCAACTCTAAATCAGTTCTATGTCACTGTAATGTCATTTTCCAAATCTATTCCACTTTTGACACAATATAGGATTTCAAAATTAAAATATAGGCTCTCTTTGAATGCACAGACATATCTTAGAGAAAGCCTCTTTATTAGATATTTGCATAGCCTTAAAGCAGTTCATTTTATGGAAACTGTTTATGTGTAAGAAAGATTTAAAAATAAAAATGCATGTTTCTCTATGTAAAAAACCTCTCACATGCATAAGGACTGGATACTGGTTTTTCTTTTCAGGATCCTTGCTAAATATACACACTGAGCAATATACAGATAGTGCTAATAAAACTAAAATGCCTGAACAATGTAGTATGGCATCCATAAGAGGAAGTAGTGTTTGAGGCTAGGGAATTTGCAGATGATGCCAAACTCTTTCGAACAGTGAAATCCAAAACAGATTGTGAGGAGCTCCAAAAGGATCTCTCCAAAGTGGGGGAGTGGGCGACAAAATGGCAAATGTGGTTCAGTGCTGGCAAGTGTCAAGTGATGCACACTGGGATGAAAACCCCCTACTTAAAGTATATGTTGATGGGATCTGAGCTGTCAGTGACTGACCAGGATAGGGATCTCGGGGTCGTGGGGGACAGCTCGTTAAAAGTGTTGACCCAGTGCAGCAGCTGTGAGAAAGGCCAATTCAGTGCTAGGGATCATTAGGAAGGGTATTGAAAATAAAACAGCTAATATTATAATGCCCTTATACAAAACTATGGTGCGACCACACTTGAAGTACTGCGTACACTTCTGGTCACCACATCTAAAAAAGGACATTGTAGAACTGGAAAAGGTGCAACCAAGAAAAGAAGAGGGCAACCAAGATGATCAGGGGCCTAGAGCAACTTTCTTATGAGGCAAGGCTACAACACCTTTGGTTATTTAGTTTATTAAAAAGACAACTGCGGGGAGACATGATAGAGATCTATACAATTATAATTAAAATTCTTCTCCCTCTCACATAACACTAGAACCAGGAGTCATCCCAAGAAATTGATTGCCGGGAAATTTAGGACCAGCCAACGGAGGTACTTTTTCACACAACACATAATCAACTTGTGGAATTCTCTGCCACAAGATGTGGTGACAGCCAACAACCCAGATGGCTTTAAGAAGGGTTTGGAAAACTTCATGGAGGAGAGGTCTACTAACGGCTACTAGTCAGAGGGCTATAGGGCACCTCCAGCTTCAAAGGCAGGATGCCTCTGAGTACCAGTTTCAGGGGAGTAACAGCAAGAGAGGGGACACTCCTGCCTGTAGGCTTCCAGCAGCATCTGGCAGGCCACTGTGTGAAACAGGATGCTGGACTAGATGGGCCTTGGGCCTGATCCATCAGGGCTGTTCTTATGTTCTAAAGGCAAGAACTAAATGATATGAGACACACATGGCTACTGCCAAGAGCAGCAACACTCAACTCCTATTCCTCTTCTCCTGATACTCTTCTCCATGTCAAAATATGTGACATGGCACCATCATATTGTATGTCTCACACACTCCCTCAGGGATAGCAAATGAAATGGAACACAAGGCAGATGAACTTGGAACATGATGGTGCCACATCATGTGCTTTGTTTTACTACACATATAAGAGGTGAGAGGTACATGATTGATGTTTTTGGTAGGAGACATGTGCAACTCATATCAATTACCTCCAGCCTTAGTTTCATTCACTTACTCCATAGTTATTGACTGTCATTTCTGATTAAACCAGTGTCCATATGCTGGGAAGATGTGCCTGCAATGTGGAAGACTTTCATAGTACCATACTGCAGAGCACGCTGGGTGAGGGATGCATTTTTTGTCAGTCTCTGCTTCCCCTGAAAGTGTCCTGTGCTACCCAAAAATATATCCCTGAGAGCTAGACAACCCTCAAACACATTTTCTCTTCACACAGGGTACTTGCAGGAGAAGCAGAGATCAACAAAAACCACCCCCTCACCATGTGTGCTCCACACTGTGGAAATTAGAAAACTGTCGACATTGTGGGTCTGTCTTCCCACTACCCTGATGCTAACATAGGATGCCAGTCATTTAGTGGATCGCTTGTATGAGAAGATGCAGCTCTAAAGAATGAGAAAAAATATATAAAGATATTGTACATATTGGAGAGGGAAACATTTGCCAGTCACATAGAATATTTTTTTTTAACCAGTAATTCATTTAGACTCCTTGAGAGCACCATCTGAAGGACTCTGCCTGTGTTCACTCAGTAACCAGAGTCTATTTTATTTTCTTAGTCATTTCTAACCAAGATGGGATCCTTAAGAAATTTAGGTTTGGTGGTGGGCCTCTGTTTTTGTCTCAAAAGCACTTAATTCATCTTATAAGGAACTCTGATTATTTGTGAGTGTGTAGAAACTTGGAATCCCTGATTATCTGTGCTTTACAGTGTCCCCTGAACATTATTTAAAATAAGGAGAATTTGGAGATATCCCAACTCATGCAATTCTTATGCAAACATATGAGGAGTTACAAGTGAAATCTAAAAACTTATTTTAAAACTAGTGAAATATTTCAGGAGATTCTATCCAGCCCTACTTCTCATTGAAATCCTTCTACAAAGCATTTTGTTGCTTGAGGAACATGAGGAACTTTGAACATGAGGAAGGTTGAAGGAATGTGACCAGAACTGTCCCAGAGTGCTAGGCGAGACACTCCAACTATGCTTTTGGCTTCGCATGTGGAATTAGCTTGGTTAGAGGGAGTAGTTTGGTTCCAGTAACAAATCTGAGCAAATTTGGTGTCTTGGAAAAGATGAGGAGACAGAAATACAATTCAAGTTTTATTAAGGGTATGTGGGAGTACAGAATGCAAAGGTTCAGTTAGGCAAGGCAATAAATCTTAGCTGATATTCTAGACGGAAGAATGGCTGGCAATAATTAAGCTTCGGTTCTAATTAAAGATTCTTAACCAGAGCCGGGCCTAAGGCTGGCCATGAAAAGTGCTTAAGTGTAGGGAGGCTCGAAAGGAGTGGGGGTGAGGAGGCTTAGAAGGGCAAGAGGTTAGTTTACCTATCCATCCTGATTTAAGTTAGTGCATTTGTTGCATGTTGGTTGGCCTCTTTACCAGTAGATAAGCAGGGAGGAGCAGGAAAGAAGTGAGGAGCAAAGGCTAACGCCTGCATGTATGTGAGTCTGTACGATAGTGATCCAAACAGATTCCGGTGCCATGTATTTGGGCTAGAGGTATATATACCTTGAAACATGCTCTGAGGCAATTTCCAAACCATTCTGTTTTCCCAAAGGGTGGCAGAATCCATGCACGACAAAGAAATCTATTGGCACTCGAACTTAATCACTCTGAGGGTAGCGTCCCATCAGAGGAGGTAAATGTGCTGGATGTGTTGAATCGAACTGCTGGGCTGACTATCTAAAGAACAGGATGCCTCCCTCCAGTTGTCTAGATTACACATCTCCAATTTTGGTGCTTTCATTTCCCTAAGTCCTTGCCAGCTAAACTTTTAATTTAGAATGGGTTGGGAAATGCACCAATTATCTGTGTGACTCTCGAGGAGTGCTTCACCATTATCTCCCATGAAAGGGAAGGTTCCTTTCTTGATCAATTCACCTTTCGAAATGGAGTTGCTCAGCAGCTATTGCCTTCTCTCTGAAAGAGAGGAGTGGGGGCATCCCAACTGGCCTTTCCTATCCTGACCTTGGGAAATGTTGCCCCATGCTTTGTTCATGCTGAGCGACCAGCTGTGAGTCTTGCCAAACACAGGCAGATGAAAGGTTCACTCTAGGGAGTATGATTCCACAGCCCAGGCTCTATAGCCTTCCAATGTAATATAGATAGAAGGGTGCTCTCTGGGCTACCCTCAAATTGAGCTGTTTGGCAACAGGAAGCTGACCTTTAACTAGCAAAATCTGAGGAGAGTTTCATGCATCCCTAGTTTTTCACTTCCCCCTCAACACCTGAAGCTTTGGTCAAGGCATTCCTACTTACAGTGGGGTAAGTTAGTAAGCACTTTGTTCCCATTTCTTCCTGGTAAGTTCACTCTGACATGTAACTACTAAAAGCAAACAACCAGAAAGGTCACTCACAAAAACAAAGAAAGCTGCCTCATACGAAGTCAGACCATCTAGCTAGCCCAGAATTGTCCACTTTGACAAATAGCAGTTCTCCAGAGTTTCGGATCCTCAGTATGCAGATTATCTGCTGTGCTACTGAGCCATGGCCCCTCTCCAAGTAGGACATGGTCCACTCACTCTTATCAACAAATTACACCTGAAGGGTTTGCCTGACACTGGTTATGCTTTGTATTCCTTACCCTTTTATTATTTCCCTGTTCTTAGAGCCTTGATGAATATAATCAAGGTTGGGTGTTTACTTTTATGAGTTGTGTGAGAAGAAATACATGGTCTAACTCCTGGCACTCATTTTTGGACAAGCAACTTGGCCACATAGCACTTACAGGCCGAACTTTACTGACAAGGAGTCAACTGACTAAAAAGGTCAAACGGCAGGTGTTATACAGAATATCACCAGCAGACATCCCATTGTCAATCCAAATAACATAAATGCCAAAAAAGGCTTCCAGACTAAAAATAAAAATAAGGGGAGCCTGGGAGAATTCTACTCTACTACATTCCCACCACATTTTTAGCTAGTGGATTTGTTCTAGTATAGCGGAGGATCACATTTTATGTTTCTCTCCCTTTTTTAAAAAAACCGAGGTAGCTATCCATCTGTGTGGAGGAAGGGTGAGTAGCGAAAGGCTACTTAACCCTTTCATCTCTGGTCATTTTTCAACTCCAAATCAGCTGCTTTTTCATCTGTAGAGGTATGGTGCCACTTGCATTTTCCCCATATCTTCCTCCCCAAAAAAGAAACAGTAGCTTGGGGAGGCAATTTTGAAGTGGGAAACATGAATAGAAAGGGTGATTTAAGCAGCTTCTGTCTGCTCATCCTTCCTCTATCGAGTCTCACAAGCCTGTCCAGGTTGATTTTAGTGTTTTTTTTAAAGATGCAGACATGAAAAAGAAAATTCCATGTTATGTGCACTTTGGAGCCTGAGGAAAGAACATAATGCTGAGGATTTAGGAACCCGTGAATAGAATGTACAAGCATTTTAGTGTACAGTGTATTGAATGTAAACAATGCAAACAATGGATTTGTGGCCAGGGGGCGGGGGGGGTATGATTTTTCATAGTAAGTAAGGCTGATTGTGGCAGGTAGTCATTTGCTCCAGCTGCCTTCTTGGGAAAGAAACATCATCCCCATCCTAAATACTTTAGGGAAGTATGCCACTCTAGGTTCAGTCATGGTGGCTCTCAGTGGACATTATTGCCAAATGGTAAATCCAAATGTTACTGTTTCATATGCTGACTCCATATCAAGAGGATGGAAGGAAGCACTGTCTGTTAATAAGCTCTTGAAGCTCTATGTATGAAGTGAAATATACTGTATATTTAGAAAAGGATCCTTCTTCCAACCAACTGACCTTCGCTGAAAAACATTGATGGCATTCAGTTAAATCGCTTTCCCCAAATCACTTCATTGCAAAGGTGGAAAATATTTTATAAGCATCGAGAGAGATTGTAACTGACATTATTACAGAAGGCTATGAAGAACAAAAGCCATTGTGAATAGGCAGAGAGTAGGGAACACCATCAAGGACAAAACAGAAAGCATTTGAAAGCACTAAAAAGAGGAGATGTTGATGACAACAAAGCCCCAGAGAGATTATCAAAATAACCTGGGGGGAAAACACAGTCCTACACAAAAAAACAGCATTAGTTAGGGTCAAATAACAAAGTATTGTCAATAAGATTAGTAATGTAGCACACAAATAACTGAAAGGAAAGATTCCTTTGCAAGCGACACTTGAGAAGACTCCACGGGGAAAAAATAAATCTAAAGGTAAGAGCAGTTCTGTTATTAATTCTCCTTGCATCTCAACTAACAAAGGGGAAATGCATATTTACCTAATGTGGTGATCAATTTTCCTGGCACAGCAGAAAAAAAAGAATTAAAATGTATGCAAATAGCTGTGTAATTGGTAGAAAAGTGCCTAATGCTAATATTCATAATAATATTTGATTTGGATTTGGGAGGCCAACATTTAAATAATAATGCAAATATTGTGAAAAGAAAACTCCACATGATTACAAAAGTGCACAAAGATGCACGTTTTTCATATGAATGAGAATGAGATCCAGGAAGGCTTAAGATCCAGGAAGGATCTTAGGGCTTGACCCACATTTTGGGTCTTAGCTGCCTTCCTAGGGTCTTCAAGGGAAGGAGTTGGGCTGGCACCACAGGTGGGCCTAGTCTGACATGGCCTGAAGGACTTTGTCCATCTGGGGGCCGACCTGAGATCCAGCCAATTTCTTTTCGTTGGAGAAATTGCCATGCAAGTTTTATACAGAGGGAGAGTTCCCACCCTCAACCACTGATGTGATAACAGTGGTAGTCCTGGTGGCTGCATTGACTAAAGCATGCAGTAGCAAAAACTGGAGAGTCAATATGTAGTTTGGCTATGAGAAGTGAGCACCCATGCAGAGCCTGTATTGTATTTTATTTTAAAAATGTATATCCTTCCTTCTCGTTCCCAGTCAAGGCAGTTTACTGCAAGAGAAAAAGACAACATGTATGCCTCTGTATACCATCGCTGTAAGGGAGCAATGGCAGCAAAGTGGGTATGCTTTCATTTCCTGTGTGTGGGCTTCCCAGAAGATCTGGTGCGCCACTGTGAGAGGCAGGATACTGGACTGGATAGGCCAAGGGCTTGATCTGGCAAGGCTCTTCTTGTGTTATAATAAAAAAAGTCATAAGGGGGGGGAAATCAATCAAATCACAAAACAGAAAATATAAACAATTAGTGCAAAGAAGAAGAAAGACCAATCAGCCATGTAAATAGCATCTTACAAAGAATAAGAGAACAGGTCCCTGCCCCAAGGTGCTTACAATCTAGATATTAACACAGGGGAAACAACAGAGGAGGGAAATTGAGGGAGGGATAAGCAGGCTAATATTTCAGTTACACATATTTAAGCTTAGACACAAGAGGGAATGGGGACTAAGGCATTGTGCCAAAGAATTCATGGAGAAGTTGAATTTTAAGAAGGGAAGTAAGAAAGGAGGCAAATGTTAGTCCCATACATCAGCTGCCTTTGGATTAATGCACAAAACTGATTCTAAATGCACTTGCTCTTCCTTATCAAGATTTTAAAACTTTTTTATTGTATTTTCCATATACCCATGACGTTTCCCTTCTTTGGAATCCTTCTGAAAATCAAATTAGGTTTATACAAAGCATTTGCCCTGCTCACACATTATAAGCAGGAGGCTGTACGCACCTGAGCCCACTGATCATAAAAGGGTCCACCATCACACCTACAGTATTCACCTCTTCAGATAATTGCCCTACAGAGCCAGGGTGAATGATGCACTGGGTGAGACTTGCAGTGTGCTTTTGGAGGTTGTACCACAAGTACAACCTCCTCCTTATAATTTATTTCTTCATCAAACTTCTATACCGCCCAAACTTCCGTCTCTGTCCCCCCATCTCCAGATAAACCCAAACTCAGTACAAAAACTTCAACCCAAGTCCAAAACAGCTTAAAACTGACTAAACAGAAGCCCTCTAGCCCTTTCCCTTGTTCTCCCCCAAAGTAGCTCCCCCAAAGGGGCGACCCCCTTTGGTGTCACCCCTTTGGTGGTGGGCCCGCCACCACAGGCAGCCTTCCTACAAAGCCCAAGCTGAGCAGGTGACCCGAGGAACTGCTGAGTCACTCAGGAGCTGGTCCCAATCCTGCCCACACTTCCCACAGATGTTACCCTGAGGCTGCAGCCCCACAGGGGAAGCAGAAGCAGGCAGGCAACAGCAGAAGGAACCCAAGAACCCACTTGGTCTCTCACCCCAGGCAGCACTGGGTGGGAAGTGGATGGCCTCTCCCTCTCCCGCTCTGCTGGGCTTCTAGGTATCTATACCTTAATTCTGATCCAGTAATTGCATTCTGATTGATTGATTGACCTTCATCTCTGGTCATTAGGTGTCATCAAGTTGTTGTCAACTCTTAGCAACCACATAGATAGATTCTCTCCAGGATGATCTGTCTTCAACTTGGTCTTTTAGGTGTCTCAGTGGTGCATTCATTGCTGTCGTAATCGAGTCCATCCACCTTCCTGTTGGTCGTCGTCGTCTTCTCCTTCCTTCAACTTTCCCCAGCATTATAGACTTCACATAATGTGTCCAAAGTATGATAGTTTGAGCCTGGTCATTTGTGAAAATTCTGGATTGATTTGTTCTATGATCCATTTGTTTGTTTTCCTGGCTTTCCATGGTATCCCCAAAAGTCTTCTCCAGTACCAAAGTTCAAAAGCGTCAATACTTTTTCTGTCCTGCTTTTTCAAAGCTTTTGCATCCATCGAGTGTCATGGAAAAAACCATTGTCTGAAATACTCTTATCTTTGTAGATACAGACATGTCATGGCATCTAAATATCCTTTCCAAGGCCTTCATTGCAGCCCTACCAAGTGCTAGTCTGAGGCATATTTCTTGACTGCTGGATGGTCAGTTCTAAAAGGCAGAAACTATCCAGTGTCTTCATTATCAGTTCTAAAGCTGTTTGCAGTACCTGTTGTCATTAGTTTAGTCTTCTTTACATTTAGTCGTAGTCCCATTTTTTCATTATGCTCCCTGACTTTCACTACTAGATCTGATAAAGGTAAAGGTAAAGTGTACCATTGAGTCCGTGTTGACTCCTGGTGACCACATAGCCCTGTGGCTGTCTTTGGTAGAATACAGGAGGGGCTTACCATTGCCTCCTCTTGCACAGTATGAGATTATGCCTTTCAGCATCTCCCTATATTGCTGCTGCCCGATATAGGTACCAGCGGGGATTCGAACCGGCAACCTCTGGCTTACTAATCAAGTCATTTTCCTGCTGCACCAAGCTGATAGATGCAACTTATTTCTTTCAGACCCTGCACTTCTACTTACAATATCTTTGCTAGCTCTTCTTGCTGACTTAGAGATTGTTTAATGCATTCTAAATCAGATGCACATCTAGGCACCTTCCTGTCTAGATCAGTCATCTTTCTTTCCCAATCATCTGTTTAATTTTCTGTAATTTATCACATCTATTCTTTTAAAAACTATCCAATGCTTCCTTCAATATGGATTTTAATTCTTCAGGAGAATGCTTTATTTTTTAAAAAACCTCACTTTTCTTAATTTTTAAAATTAATTTCTCTCTCTCTCTTTGGATAATATTGCAATAAATCACATCATTTTAAATTCATATTCCATACTCTCATCTCCTGATGAACTCTCATCTCTTGTAGATGAGAAATTGTATTTCTTCGCCTTCCTCTTTTCTTCCTTCAACCCTTACCTTTCTACTTTTTATAGAACAGCCTCCCTAGTGAGGTTCACCTGGCACCAGCACTTTGTTCTTTTAGATGCCAGGTAAAGACCTTTCTGTTCACTCAGGTCCCTTAAATTTGATTTTTAAATTTGATTTTTAAAAGTGACTTTTAAAAGTTTTTAAATTGTTTTGTATCGTACTTTGGGGGTGTGCGTGTGTGTGTTGTGATTTAATGCATTTTACATTTTTTACTCAATGTTCTAATGCTGTGTTCTGAGCTTCCCAGAGAAGAATTTGTTATGAGGCAGCTAACAAATAAAGTTGTTGTTGTTGTTGTTAGTTTTATTTTATTGTATTACTTTTACTTCACTTTTCAAAAATGTTTCAATAAGTAGAATTCAATATTTAATTGAATCATACTCTCAATATCTTAGGCCTTCCATATCTAATTCCTTTCAGATCAGATAACTTCAATAAGTCAATATCAATATTTATAAATAAGGAGCTTTATTTATTTTTTTATTTATTTTATTTATTTTACACACTTCTATACCACCCAAAACTGATGTCTCTGAGTGGTTTACAACAAGCAAACAAAAAAATTAAAAGATTAGTTAAAATAAATGACAGAGTAAAAGTTAAAACATTACAAGAATTAAAATTTAAAAACATTTTTAAAATGATGTTAAAACTGTTAAAACAATATTTAATTAAAAGTCTGGGTGAATAGCTGCATCTTTAAAGACTTTTAAAAAGTTGTCACAGATGGGGAGGCTCTTATTTCAGTAGGGAGCGCGTTCCAAACCTCTGGGGCAGCAGCGGAGAAGGCCTGTCCCTAAGTAGCCATCAAACGAGCTGGTGGAAACTGCAGGCGGTCCTCTCCTGATGATCTCAATGGGTGGTGGGTTTCATAACAAAGAAGACGTTCTCTTAAATACCCAGGGCCCAAGCCATTTAGGGCTTTGTAGGTTATAAACAGCACCTTGTATTTTGCCCAGAAACTTATTGGCAGCCAGTGTAGATCCTTCCATACAGAAGTAATATGGTCTCTCTGAGATGACGCAGAGACCAACCTGGTGGCTGCCACATTCTGAACCAGCTGTAGTTTCTGGACTACACACATAGACCGCATTGCAGTAATCCAGTCTGGAGGTTACCAGCATATGTACCACTGTTCTGAGTTCATTTATCTCAAGAAATGTATGCAGCTGGCATATCAGCTGAAGCTGATAGAAGGCACTTCTGGCCCCTGCTCAACCTGGAAGACCAGGGAGAGGCTCGGATCCAGAAGCACCTGCAGACTGCATACCTCTTCCTTCTGGGGAAGTGTGACCCCATCCAGAACACAAAGATCAAACTCATCTCCCGAGTTTCGAACTCACACAATAAGTACCTCTGTCTTATCTGGATTCAGTCTCCATTTGTTATCCCTCATCCAGCCCATTTCCGCCTCCAGGCATATCAAATGTTTGTACTTAAGTTTAGGGACCAGGGATAGACTGGGACTTCTGTTGGTATACAGATTGCCCCACAGCTCAATGGAGTCCCTAACTGAGCTGACGGACTTGGTCTTGGGCTTGGTGTTGGAGTCCCCCAGGCTTGTGGTGCTGGGGGACTTCAATGTTCATTTCAGGACCAATTTATCCAGGGTGGCTCAGTAGTTCATAGCGTCCATGATGACTATGGGCCTATCCTAAGTGGTCTCGGGACCAATGCACATTGCAGGTTACATGCTTGATTTGATCTTTCACTCTGATCAGGGTGGTGTTCCATGGGTGGGAACTCCTGTGATAACCCCATTGTCATGGATGGACCACCATCTGGTTAAGGTTAGACTTACAGTCACTAAGTTCGGAGTGGAGGATTGCTCAATCTGCCAGTCCCAATTGGTAAATCAACTATCCCCAGAAAATCAAAAACTCCTCCGACTCTATTTAAGTTAAAGAACCCCCTCCCGTTGATACAATTAGCAATAATCACACCTCGGATTAACCTCATTGGCTATGATACTGCCACTGCGCAAAGCTGCAAATTGATACAAAGAACCAGCTCCTCTAGGGTAAGAGTGGGAGCTCTGTAATGGTTTGATCGTTTGTATAGGCTCACATTTTGTCCTGATTTCCGAAAGGCTCAGTATGACACTGTTTGTAACAGCTGCTCAAAACAATGTATAGATTGATACAAGATGCACCTTCCTTCCTGCTGCTCCTGAACATCCATCAGCCTTAGTTCAGCTTTTCTAAAACTTTGCATGACTGCTATTCTCGTCTGTGCTGCCCCATAAACAAGTTATAATGAGCCATAACTATGTTATCAGTTTTGCCAGAGGCACTGCAGTTGGGTGAACTTTTCTTTGCAGCCTTTCTTCCCCATCAAACAGCTTCACAGACAGAAGATATTTTACACAAAAAGCTAGAGAAAAAGCAAAATGGACTGACACGCACCACATTTTTGCCAGGTGCTAGGACAAATACACATTGTCACAAGCACACATAAGTATGGTTCACTAGGTGTAAATCTGGCCTCTTTGGGGGTATCTGGGCAGAAAACCCTCCTAACCACACTGAAGCCTCACCAAAATCTGACACAACAGCTAATTGTCCTCCCCCCCCCCCGCCGTGTGTATCTTGTTGGGCAATTGGTGTTCCTCGAGGTCCCCTTTGACTTTTGCACAAAGTCACACTCTCCCCAAAACTGGAGATAAATGACCTGTTCTATATATCATACTGTAATAGGCTAGCGTGCTGCATCCAAACTGCACATTCATATTCTCATAAGCTTTGCAAACCACCCCTGAGGTCACTGAGATTCATTTCCTCAACAGTTACCCTAATCAGAAGGGAAAGGCAATGTTCCCAGAGTGGAAGGGAGAAAAAGTTCATTTTGAAATATTTCTAAGAGTCTGTCAGGAAGAAAGAAACTCCTCCACAGCCAGACTGTAGATGGACAGGTTCTGACTGAGAAACCCAGTCCAGAGTTAGTGGCTGACATCCTGACTAAATTACTCGACAGACATCCTATTGAAATTAAATAGTCCCTTAATAACTCAGTAACTTCTGAGTAGTACTATTGAAGAACTTAGTCTGGATGTCAGCCACTAACTTTATAGGAGAAGGCGGAATCCACATGGCCTCTTGGGTCACTTGACCTCTGCTGAGATAATATCACTTTCCTGAGAACTGCTGTGGTAGTACAAAAAGAGAGAGCAGTCCAAAGGGGACATCTCCACAATGGGTTAGCTGAGCTCCTCTGTTCATGAACTCTTGAACCTTACTTGTTTATATCCATACTGGTAAGTGAGGCTCATTGTTGACCAGGCAAAGTCATTTTGCGTAGATGACACTTATAGGAAAGTTCAATGAATTAAATATATGTATTATAATTTTTTTAATTAATGTGCTTGCAAAAGGGAAGTAAAAGAACAATTTGAAATGTGTAGGATTTCAACTTCAAACATAATTCAATTTATTGCATAATTACCATATATGGTAAACTTGAATCATAATACTTTTGAATTTGAGAAAGATCTTCTGCTTCTTTTCGGCATGATGTTGTTTTGGAATGAGTGTCAAAAATCTGTTGAGAACAATAACAATTAAAACCTGATGATTATATTCAGAATTTCTGTTATCTATCTATCAATCTGTCTATCTATCCACACACCTTTCCCCCAGCATGTTTTGGTGTAAAGAGCAGTGCATTCAGCTAATTTAAGTGGCCGGATTATGTATGCAAAATTTGATATCTGTAGGTAATCAGGAAGCATGACTTACAAACACATCCATGGAATCTTCAAAATATCTAATAGATCGTATCTGTGCATTCAAATGCTGCCAAGTCTTTGCAAACTTTTATGTGATCTCTTTACTTTATCTTAATCTCATACTTGGTTCACGTTGACATCTCAGCAACATTAGTAATCCACTTACGAGCAGCACACATAATGGAACTAACTAGGCCACTGCCTCTCAATTACTTTGCTCAAAAGGCTCTTGGACACAGGCTTCGTGACTGAGCTCTGGCAAGCAGGCCTGGTAACAGGGCTGCTATTTGTGAACATGTCTTTAGATTGCTGCACCCATCCTTGCCCTTTCCCTTGTCCTTAAGACTCACACAAAGGCATTAAGTGATATGAATCCTTGTCCCCCAGAAAGAGCTGCGATACTGATCGCTGTACTTGCATTCTAACAGTTTAGGAAAGTGTCATAACAGCAGCTGGCAAATGGGAAAATGCCATATCTAAGTGAGAGTCTTGCAGGTCAATATGATTTACAGTGCTCCCGCGAATGCAGTTAGCAAAAGAAGGATTGCCGCATAAACAGAGTGGAAACACAACAAAACGACCCAACTCTCTTTCAAACTTGGGACTAGGCAATAAGTCTCAAAAATGCTTCTCTAAGCATGTCATGCAGCTGTCAGTTCATAAAGCGGGGTTTGTTGCATGGCAGTGAAGGTATATCGTGGCTACAGACAAGACAGGGAAAGGAGAGGAGATTCCTGATGTCTGGGAATATTTCATGCTGATACTAGGTCTTTGTCCCACAGCTGGTGGCTTGCATGCCATCAGCCCTCAGGATAAGAAGGATTTTTTTTTAAGCCATTATAAAATGTACAATGGCTGAGGAACTTAGTCAGTATTTTGAGTTATGGGCCTAATATTGAATTAAAAAGGAAGTGGAAAAATTGTTCTGGGGTGCATGCGAAGCCACAGATTCTCATAAAGAAGCCTCTTTTAATCATTAGCTCATTCATCATTAAGAGCCTTGCAGTCCTCAACCATAGCAGGAGCAGGCTTCGTGCACAGATCCCTGAGCACTTAAAATTGTAACACTGAGTTCATTTGAGCCCAACCAAATACTAGTATAAGAGCATATTAGAGGTTTCTCTCAGTTCAATGAGGCACATTGCTTCCTATGGCTTTTTAAAAATGTGTTTTTTCATATTTATATCGTGCTTTCTTTTTCAAATAAGAGTGTAATGGAAGAAGTATAAAATATATTTTATCTTGGCTGGCCAATAGGGACAATGGTGTTTCTACCCTCACCTTCTACCACCATATCAGGCTCCTGATGGGAACTTGAACTGAAAGGGAACCAAGTGGCAGGTGATCCTAGAAAGGTGGTGTGATTGGGCCTGGTGTCATGTCCTTTTGACTGGTGCTGATAGGCTGTCAGATTTTAGTAGCAGTTAGTCCAAGCAGGAAGGATCCCACAACTCTCCTCCCTCTTGTTCTGCCTATTACAAAGTGGGCAGGGCTCCTGGTAGACTCTAGCAAATTGTATGTAGGAACAGAGCTCTGCATATTATGCATTTTTTAAAAAAATCAACAGTTTGCACCAAAGTAATTCAGATTCTGTGACAAGAAAAGCTGAATTATGCAATTTGAATAAATTATGTTAATTAGCAATTATGCATGTTTCACAAGGTGCTAAAACTCCTACCTCTGATTACCGGGAACCTTATTCAGCAGCTCCTGAAGAAAGAAAGAAAGAAAGAAAGAAAGAGAGAAAGAAAGAAAGAAAGAGAGAAAGAGAAAGCTCAGATGCTTAGAGAAGCTGAATTCTGTGGCCAATGCCACATTTTTAATAGTTTTGTTTTGCCCTGGCAGAAACGTAGCATAGAGACACAAGCCTGCCTGTGGATCATCTAGGGACAGGAAAGGATGATTGTAGGTTGATATTTCTACTGTATTAGGATCAGAATAGCCTGCACTGAGAAATTTCAATTGAAACCATTACAGAGATTCCCTATTGTAGAATACACTTAGTGCAATGTAGAAATGTAAAGGTAAAAGTGCGCCATCAGGTCGATTTGAACTCATGGTGCCCAGAGCCCTGTGGTTTTCTTTGGTAGAATACAGGAGGGGGTTACCGTCACCTCCTCCCATGCAGTATGAGCTGATGCCTTTCAGCATTTCCTATATCGCTGCTGCCCGATATAGTACCAGCAGGGATGTGAACTGGCAACCTTCCCCTGCTAACTGGGCAAAGAGGCACCTTTTACCATGGTGATTCTCTTTATTTAGCAGGGGGAGAGTAACTGGCCCCATCCACCCCCAGCACAGTACTTCCAGTGACTGTTGCTGGTGTGTGTCTTATGTTTCTTTTTAGAATGTGAGCCCTTTGGGGACAGGGAGCCTTCTTATTTGTTTGTTATTTCTCTTTGTAAACCGCCCTGAGCCATTTTTGGAAGGGTGTTATTATTAGTCAAGCACTTCCCTGATAGAAACAGGTTTTGAAAGAAACACTGTTTTGTGTTATACCTGTACTGATATAACTCTCTTGTACTACAAAGACAATATGAAGTGCATCCAACAGTGTCATAACCTGTGACACAATAGTCGGGATACTCAGTGGTATAATGCATGCTTTACATGCAGGGGTCTCAGGTTATATGCCTAGAATCTCTAGGTAGGACTGGAAAGACTCCTGTACAAAAGCATGGAGAACTGCTGCCAGTCAGTGTAGATAGCACTGAGCTATGAATCAAGGGTCTAAGTTTAAAACAAAAACAAAAAACAGCTTCCTGTGTGTCTGTGTATCCTGCTGCATGTTGAACAAAAAGTCACATCAGTGTACTAATGAATCTTATAAGCAGAAACCAAAGTACAGGCTTTCAGAAGTGGCACTTAGCTGGAAAATATTTTTAAAATTGCCATTTTATGTACATTTAGAGAAACATCATGTTGTCATCATTTTTCTTTCCCCTCTCCTGTTGTTTTGGGGCTTTTTATTTGCTATGCATGGTGCTTCACACCATGTGTAGAAGCAGTGGGAAATACAATACCATGGCTAAATTTAACATACTTCCATTTGAAAAGTCTGCCAAAACAGAGACCCCTTCTGCTGTACTTTTTTTTTTCTGGGGCTGTAACCAGAAATTAAAAATAACAGTGTTATTTCACTTAATACCACTTCCCCCCATGCATGGCGGGTAGAACACTATGTTATATTAAAGCAAGAATGTGTGGACTTGAGGAATGTCACTAGTTATATTAAGACTCCATTGGCTTCCTTCAAAATGCATTGGTTGTTTTGCTTAGATGCTGATATGACTCTCTAATTTTATCTTTAAATTTTCCTTTCGGCAAAATCCACTGTGGCAACTCTAATTTAAAGCAATCAATATCCATATATTGGATTTTGAAATGACAGATGCATTGGTTTTAAATGAGAAATGGCAGTTTTGAAAATATATAGCTGGGGGGAAATGTCTTGTTGGCTGACCTAGTTGAGGAAACTTAGGGGGTAACAAAACACTTAAATGTGCCTCTGCCCCTTTGATTTCAATGCAACAACCAGAGATGCATCAAATCTACCGAAGCAACTTTGCTTGTCCTATTGCATTTTTTTTCTTCCTTCAGAATTCCTCAGATGTTCCAAATTTGTCCCAAAATTTCATTTGAGGTGAAATTAGGCAACAACTCTAGTCCCAGGTCATATCCATTGTACTTACTGCACTGAGTTTCTTCTCCAGCTATGGACTTCCAACAGGACATCCAATACTTGTGAGTGGGAAATGGCAACCAAAGCACAGCTTAATGGACAGCCTGCATTCATGTTTTTGTAGTTTCCAGGAGGGGACAAGTGGCTGTGGAATTCCCTGAGAATATTTGCTGGCTTTATTGAAATTGTTTTTGTTTCTTTAAAATTCGTCACATATTTTGCCTAAACAGAAATCTCCAAATTCATCTCAGAATTTCCCCTTAAGTAAACATTGGCAGCAACTTTTGTTCCAGCCTGCATCAACTTTGCCCAATGTGGGGGAAAAATCCTTTACCAGCCACAGCATTAGCCCCTATTCTCATTTAGTGATGTGCACAAAGCATTTCGTGCAGCCGTGGGGGAGGGCAGGTGAGCGGAGAACACTACCTTTAGGAGGAGACACAAAGGTCTTACCGTCTCTTCTGGCACCGCCTCCCCCTCTGCCTGTCGTGCTGCATGCCTCTTAAAGCAACCACTCACCCCCATTGAAATGAATCGGCTGCGGCAGCTTGAATCATTTCGGTGCCCCTGTCATGAGGCACTGAAACGATTCGGGCACGGGCACATCCCTATTCCCATTAGGACATCTAGTGCTGTCATGAGGCAGGTGACACCCGAAGCACAACTTGACTAATGCTCTGTAATAATGGTTTCCAGGGGTCACAGCTATAGATGTGTGCAAGGTAGCAAGAATTAGACAAAAGTACAGCAAAGAGATACACAATTTTTAAAAGTATATTATAGACTCTTGTAGCATTTCTTCTCAAGAAGACTAACAGCACATTTTATCCCTGACCCTTACATTTGTGACCCCCCCGCCGCCTTCTTCAGGACAGAAAAACAGTATCTAAAGCCTAGCAAATAACTCTGACTTTGCAAGCGAATATCCTGCTAGCCACTGATACCTTGCTATCTATAATGGTGTTTTGCAATCACACCCTATCTGGAGCTACACCATGTCTTATCTTTTTTTTCCCAATGAGTAAACAAAAACAGAATATTCAGAAAAGTTGCCTTACTCTTAAAAAGAGTAAGCTTCTAAGCTCACAACAGTGAGTTTTCACAGGGAAAATCAAGTAGGATTCTTTAAAAAGTATAAGTTATCTTTATGGTAACTTCTTAAATCTGAGTTATTTATTTCCATTTAAAATTTAAAATTTTATATCACTTTATTAAAACAAATTTACAATGCTAAACAACATTGATCGAAACACAGCAAAAACTTAATACAACAAATCCTGATTCATCAATCCATCCACACTATAATATTGTCTGCGGTAGGAAAACAACCATAATTTTCCTGATTAGCGTAACGAATAAAATCTGACCAAATTACATCAAAAGCATTATTTGTAGTCTGGTTTGAACGGGACCGGATAATATGGTTTCACTTTTCTGAGATTGCACTATGCCATAAGTACTTATACCAGATATCCATCGACATCGTTTGATTTTTCAAGAGTTTGGCTATAGCTAACCTGGCAGCAGTTACCATATACACAATTAATTCTTTGGATGTCACATCTGTATGGACCCCAGAAAATACATTTATTATTATTATTATTTACATTTATATCCCGTTCTTCCTCTGAGGAGCTCAGAGCAGTGTACATGGTTATTTTTATCCTCACAACAACCCTGTGAGGTAGGTTAGGCTGAGAGATACATGACTGGCCCAGAGTCACCCAGCGAGTTTTATGGTTGAATGGGGATTCAAACCCGGGTCTTCCCGGCCCTAGTCCAACACTCTAACCACTACACTATGCTGGCTAATGCATAATCCTCTTTTCAGGTCCATCAAAGATTAAAATAGGTACCCTTAATCCTGCAACCACTCCAGCAAAGTGGAGAGCAGTCTTTTTGGATATATGCTCTTTTTACTTGGGTCAGGTACCATCTATGGAGAATGCTGAGAAAGTTCACCTTAATTTGAGCTGAAGAGGAAGTAACTGCTTTCCATTTCCATATTCTCTTCCACTCCTGATCTTTCATCTCCTGTTGGAAGTCATTTACTCAAGATGGTTTAAGGCTAAGGCAGTGGATTAAATGTGTGATTTATAATCAAATCATATAATTTTGAAACCATACCCTTGAGGGCATCCAGGGCTTCCAAAACCAGTATTCCAAATTTTGTTAGTTGTTTACTAGCTGGGGCTTTCTCTAGGTTGTTGTGGCATTGTCAGCCTTAAAGGCTGCATGGCTTGGAAGGCGTGATGCTCCCTGCATATACCTCTCTGATCAGATAAAAAGAGCAGCAATCAGCCATAGGACTGTGATGCTGCTCTGAGGCAGAGTGTAATGCCATGTAACGTAGGTGAGGGATTCATGCCTATGGTGTTGAGTTGTTAGCTCCCAGACTGTAGGGTGGTGGAGAGCCAATCCCTCTGTTGTACTGATTCACCTGTTGATTGGAGAAAGTTGTGGCCCTGTTCATCCTGCTTAAGCGTCATGTCTTCAGTGGTGTGGTGCCATGCCCACTTATGTTCACCATAAGGGATTCCTCTGTGCTTTCTCCATAGCTCTGTTCAGGAGTTAGTACAATTCTGGATGCTAAGCCCAGGTATTAAACCATACCCCTGGATCTTCTCCAGAGATACAGTGGTTTTCAATGGGGGGGGGAACCTGTGTTCAGTCCTCCCTATGATTAGGAATGCTGGCCAATCCAGCATTCCTAATCACAAGGAGTTGTTTTCCACAAGTATTTCAGTCTGCGGACAAGTACATGTAGAGAGTGAGAAGGTGTAGCTTAAGAGTGAGTCAGCATGGGGATTGAGCCATTGGCATTATGTCTGGGTACAGCATCCACCATTTTAATGATTTCTTGAGAGGGCATATGTTTTCTTCCAAAGGGCAAACAGCAGCTAGATTAAGAAACAGCACAGAGGAAAGAATTAAGCCCTCCAGAACCAGAACTCTACACAAATCTTATTTAGGCCTCCTTGTTGTATTCTATCTAGTAATCTTATATGTTTTGTTGTTGAGAAGTTAATCCCAATAGGGATCCTGTCAAGACAGGAGTGAGAATGGAAAAGGGAGGGGAAGGTTAAGGAGAAAATTGAGTTGTTTCTGAATAAACTTTTAGTTAAATCAACATAAGATTTCTTTGTGGGAAAGCAGCTATAAAACTTTTAACTCCACAGCTGCTTTTAACTAAAATTAAATCCTGCAGGAGATCTCAATCACAGGTTTTCAGCATCTCAACTAGCTGTACATGGAAACTCTTGGAAGTAGCGTGAGATAGATCCCTAATCAGGGCATTTGTTGTGTTATCTGACCTTGCATTCTGTTCTCAGTATAGGCGGCTGATTTAGGGTCCAAGTTAACCCCTTAGTCTTTTTTCCACCTGTAAAAGGAGGAAGGCTAATTGCTGTTTTAAGAGCTCCATTGTACGTATGACTCAGGCAAGGATTACATTGCACTTTGCACACAGAGGTGCTGTGTTGTAAAATGATTAATAATCACTTTCTCTGGCTGAAAGACTGTATCTTCTTGGAAGCAGCTGTGCAGTAGGGTCTTAGAGGAATTGGCACTATGCCTGCCCTAATTTAGCACCTTTAATAATCTGCTAACTGGGAGAAAACAACACGGTAATGAAATTTAGGAATGAAATTAAATGGAGCAGTTTTAGACACCACTGTGAACAGTGTACAAAGCTGACTGAGAGAGCTCTAAAAAAGAAGGAGGCCATGTAATGAGATTCAACCTGGGGTGGGGGCAGGTGGATGCAAAGGAATCACTCCAGACAGAAAAACCAGTGAAATATTAAGTGGTTGGAAACAGCCGCGGAGTCAGCCGAATGGCGGCCTGGGTCTGGCCCTGCTCGGCGCCCCCCTCCACATACGCCTGTGCGCGTGATGAACTCCCCCCTCCTGCCCAGGCTACCGAGAGCCTAAGCAAACTCTCCATCTGTTATTTCAGGCAGCACCGGCTGCCCGATAGGACATGCAGAGAAAGGGAAAAACATCCTATTGGGCAGTCGGCGCTGCCTGAAATGATGAGCTGAGAGCTTGCTCGGGCTCTCGGCAGCCCGGTCCATGCCCCCTTTGTGTGTGATGTCACGTGCAAAGGGGGCGTGCCCTCACTCCACCCTTCACACACTGCTTGTGTGAAGCACCTCAAAGAATGCTAAATATTACCATTACTATGTTTCTTTCTGTCACCATGGAAGCTGACCTTTTTGCACTGAACCTGTTAATGGAAGGACCCATTTCAGGAACTCAATTTTCCATTTGTTCATGAAAGGTGTTTGTTCATGAAAGGGTTAAATCGTTGATAAATTCTTGGGTTCTGAAACAGAATGTGTTAATTACCTGCCGCAGGATGTTTCCTTATGTTTTATTTCTCTTTGTAAACCGCCCTGAGCCATTTTTGGAAGGGCGGTATAGAAATTGAATTATTAATAATAATAATAATAATAATAATAAATAATGTTAGTTACCAAGCGGCCATTTTTGCTTTATCGTCTTTTAAAATTAAGAAGAGAACTGTATCTACTAGCCATGCTACACATCTGGTTAAGTTGTAATTCCAGGATTAGCTCTCTTATTCATGTTGTACCTATAAAAGTTGTAACTACAGTTAGGTATTTAGGATTTATATTTTGTTTAATTTTCATGCATGTTATTTATTTAGGGTTTTTTTTTAACTGTTTTTTAATGTCTTATCTGTTTTTCTGTAAGCATGATGTATTAGCTATTATGGTTCATGTTTTAATGTTTTATGATGTTTTATTATGCTTTAATATGTGTTTTATGACAGGTGGTTACAATAATAAACTTACTTACTTACTTACATTCATGGAGCACTGCATTAGGATCCCACCCATTCTGCATGTTTTCTCTAAAGTTGTAATAGCACAAAATATAACTTGACTGTATTATGTTCCCTGCTATTGGATTAACTAGAGAATTGCACAAAACAATTTCCTTGATTCATTTCAAATTCAAACTGAGTTCTAGAAATTTACATCTGATTCAAATACAATTTGAAACTGGTCTAAAAATTCAATTTGAATTTGAATTGAATTTGAATCTATTTGACCCTGTTTTGGTGCTCTTTTCTAACCAATCAGGGGCCCAAGTGTTTTTTAAAAGGTGACAAACGGCTCTCAAAGAGAATTCAAATCAAATTTCAAAAAGTCCATTTGGATTCAAATCCAATTGCCCTTTTCATGGGTGATTTGATTCAAATTTGAATCACTTGACTCACCCAGATTCGAGTCAAACTGATTCAAATTCAAATTAATTTGCACATCCCTTGAATTAACCACTCTATCCCCTTAAAGGGCTGTCAGGTGGTATTAACAATTTCATTTTTATTTAAGGTGTTCCATACCTCTAACCACAGCTACTGGGGTCTCATCTTATGTCTGTCACTGCTCAGGGCTCCACTCTGAAAATTTCAAAATCTGTAAGTTTTATAAAAACACAAAGATGAATATGAATGCTACATCGTGAACAGTGGTAAATGACTAAATTCAAAATCAGATGTTATAAATGAAAATACCAGTTGAAATATTCTGTAGAATAGTTTCTTACTTTATTACTTTCAACTTTCTTGTCTAAAGTTACTGTATTTCCCTAAGCTATCATAGATAGAATCCAGATTTTTGAGACTCCCATCGCAGATGAAGTCTCCGCTATGAGAATGATGGAACTGAGACTGATTTGAAATGAAGAGGGGTCGTATTAAGTGAAGGTGAGAGTACACATAGTCATTGATCTGTGAACTGTAGCTGAGAGCAAGTACAGGCATATTTCAAGCAGTTAATTCATCCCACTGCTTGAGCTTTACCCTCCAAAGCAGACTTCTGCTGGGTTTCACCCGCATAGTTCTGCCCACTGATCCTTAATGTCCTTGACTGCCACTACTCTGGTAAAAGCAATATCCCATTTTGGTCACTTTGCCTGTTTTGTTGAATTGCTTATCACTCTCACTGAAGTGTATCCTTTATCAGTTTTGAGAGTTATGGAAAATGTCCTCTGATTTAGGAACCTCAGTAAGAAGCCAAACATTCATACATTTTCCTTAATGGAGCTGCATGCTTTACTGATCATAACGGCTGAATGGTGTATTTCATTTCTGTTCATTTACATAATTTGCTGATTAAACTACATATTTAATCTGTTGACCTTTACTCTCCACTTACCCCACATTTGCAGAGATTTAATCAATGAGCAGAGTTTGCTTTGTGAGTTTATCTCACAAAGTTTCTCCAGTCCTTAGGCCCTAGGTGTATCAAATTCCACAGTGCAATGGTCCCTTTGCAACTTGCTGATAGCTTTCCAAAATACAACCCCTTCATACATCATAACATATTTTAATGTGTTAGTGACTGCTACTTAATCGAGAAAGGTAATTATGAATTTGACCCTGGTTGCTTTGATGGTTTTTTAAAACAAGCGATTAATAAGTTGCCTGCTGGCCACCAGTTTGCATGGGCAAACTAGTAGTCACAGAAAGCAACTGATAGCCTCAGGAGCAGACATGTAATTTATTGCAAGTCTGCATTCAGATGGCAGTGACCAGAGACAAGACTTTTCTGTCGTGGTGCTGCATCTTTGAGATGTCTTCCCTGTGGAGAGCTGCCTGGCTTCATCCTTGGCGACTTTTAAGCAGTTTCTGATGACCTCTGTTAGGAAGCATTAATTGACTCTGTTATATCTCTCGTGGTATGGCTCTCAGTATTTATTTCAGTTTTTCACTGCTATGGCTCTCAGTATGTATTTCAGTTTTTTAACTGCTGTGCTTTTAGTGCTTTTTTAATATTAAGAATACGATAATATATACCGCTTTTTAATAAAAGCTCCCAAAGTGGCCTACACAGAGAAACAAAAGCAAATAAACAAACAATTAATTAAAGATTGCTCCTTGTCCCCAAAGGGCTCACAATCTAAAAAAGAAACATAAGGTAGACACCAGCAGCCACTGGAGGGGTGCTGTGTTAGGGATGGATAGGGCCAATTACTCTCCCTCTGCTAAATAAAGAGAATCACCACTTTTAAAAAGGTGCCTCTTTGCTCAGTTAGCAGAATATTGTTTTCTATTATGATGCTTTATATTTTGTATTTATGTGGACTTGGTAGCAGTATGCATGAAATGCAGGGTAATGTAATCAATCTATCAGTCAATTAATTAAACAATGTTCTACATTCGAAGGATGTTTTCATAGTATATTGTGGCTTTTAATAAACTTGTTTTACCATGTGATGCCACCACATGTTATCAAAGCATAGCTCAGTAAATGAATCTGGAAGTTTTGTAATGTTACCTCCAGTGTGAGAGAAGTGTTTCATCCTAAAAACGTCTTCCCTAGCTGAGATTTAAACTAAGCTGGGGAGCAATGTAAGCCCTCACGTCTATCCATCTACACACCAATTGCCCCCATGTCCTCTCTTCTTTCACTTACCTTTCTCAGGGCTCCAGGGCAACAACGGGAAAAGAATGGATGGCTGTCTCTCTCTTTCCTTTACTTGATACACAGTGATAGCTGTATTCCAGACACAAGAATGGCATGCTGTAAGTTGTAGTTCTCCCCGAACAATTGCCATGGGTCAGCAGCACAGGAAAACCTACAATTGTCAGCTCTCCTTGCATCTGACATGTAGTCATTACAGAAAGTGAAGTATTAGGAATGGGAGAAGGATGTGAGATTGCCTTCTGTCTCCTGCTGCTCCCACTTGAACCATGAAAAAGGTAAGAAGAATGGGCAGGGAAGAACTGGCAGGTAGGTGTGGGGAGCTGTTGGTTATTTACAGGAGGTTGTGAGAGTAATAGGATTGGACTCGTCACACTTCCCGTTATAGCAATGGGGGCACAATAAGATCAAATGAAGACTTGGAATTGGGTTCCAAAACAACCACATAATTTCCAGATTGAGGGGGGATACTCCCCTCCCCCTACTCAATTCTAAGTTGGGCAAGGTTCTAGGGATGTGCATGAACCTGTTTGGAGGCCCTCAACTGGTTCGAAGGCAGGTGGGCATACCTTTAAGGGCAGGGAATAGTGCCCTTACCACTCCAGCTGCATCTCCCCTGCTGGCACTGCATTTTAAAAGTGTCCGTTGGGGCAGCAGTGTACCTCCCTACTGCCCCGTGTTCTCTTTGACCGCAAATAACAGGAAGTACCTGGTGCATGCGCACACACCAGGCATGTACGAACATTGCGCTCCCTCATGAGCCCTCCCGATGTGCACATGAGCGACTGGTGTGCACACAAGCACTGGGTACTTCCTGTTACTTCTGGCTGAAGAGGATACTGGGTGGCAGGGAGGTACGCTGCTGCCCTGATGGACACTTTTAAAATGTAGCTCTGGTAGGAGAAATGTGGTGGGAGGGGTAAGGGCACCCTCCCCCACCCTTAAAGGTATGCCCCCCGCCTTCGAGCCACCCCCACTGGTTTCATGCACATCCCTACAAGTTCCGCCCATCACTAGTTTTATCCAATGTTATATTCTCATGCCTAGCACAGCATATATTTTTTCTGTTAGAAAATTTCCCTATAATATCTGTTTTCTTGCATCCCCAGAATTAAGTTCAATTTATTGCAATTAGTTTTACTTAGGCATACTAGTTTTGATCCAAGGATTTTGTTTCTCCTTTTTCATTGAAAGGGTTTTGAAACCACACTCACATGGACTGTATTGAACTCTAAATACACAACTGGATAATTTATCAACAGAGAAATTACCCTGATTGTTTGCAACTTAGTGGCAAAGGAGGAAGAGATAGGAGAATATGCTTCCTTAATGTGGTATCCATCATTTACATGACCATCCATCATTTATATGACCACAATCTATTCCTGTCATCTTAGAGGCACTATTTCCTACAAGCCAGGCCACCCAAGTGTAATGGCCATCCATTGATAGTGAGGATTTCTTTCCATAGACAGATAAGATGTGGAATGGATTGCATCAACCACCTACATTTCCTATAACCTATAATAGAGATGTGAAAATCGATTCAAGTCAAATTTATTTGAGCTTGAATTGGGGTGATTCAGGTGATTCAAACTTGAATCAAATCACCCCTAGAATAAACAGCTTGATGAAAGTTTGAATTCAATCAACCCTGATTTGAGCTTGTTTCTATTAGATTTGAGCACAATTTTGAGTCCTGTTTGGTTTTCTTCCTTTGCTGATTAGTTTTCTGGCACTGGCTTTCAAGTGGCTTGAGATCTCCTTGCTTCTTGGTTAGCTTTTTATCATTCAAAACAAATGTTATCTTGGGCAACTGTGCCCCCATTGGCTACAGGGACAGAGCAGGGAGGGAGGAGGCCAAAGGAGGAATTTTCAAAATGTATTTAAGGGACTGCTTGAAGACAGAGAGACAGAGACCTATTTGTGCATCAGGAGAGAAGGATCAGAGGGAGACTGCAGCAGCAGCACTGAGAACAGAGACTGGTGGTGGTGATTTGGGCCTGCCAGTGAGTGGAGAGGGAGGGGAGAGAGAGAGAGCGAGAGAGCGCACAATACTGTGCTTATCTGTCTCTCTAATTTTTCTCCTTTTAATTTGCAGTGCCAACTGCTTTTCTTTTCCTTTTTTAAAAAAAAGTTAGATTTCTTATTCTTGGATATTTAAAATTCTTGCTTGTATCCAGCCCCCAGTGGCTTTAATAATGGGGGATGCTGTACTTAGATAGATAGATAGATAGATAGATAGATAGATAGATAGATAGATAGATAGAACCAGGCTTTAAGTGTGTGCTGCTGCTTTTTTCCCCTTACTTGTAGCCAGATGCCAGTGGTGTTAATAACTGGGGTATGTGCTGGTTGCTTCCCCCCCCTCTTTCTCCTACAGCCCCAAGGTGCAAATCCTTGCTACTGCTGATGCTGTGTGCCTAGATTGGATTGCCTTTTCTTTCTTGCTTGCTTTGCTTTGCAAGCTGGTGTGCGTGTGTGTGTATGTGTATGTGTATGTGTATGTGTGCAGACTGCCAGTACCAGGCACTCTATGTTTCTCTTCTCAGGTTTTCGTTTGTTTGTTTTTGTTTTGATTGTTTGGGAGGGCCCATCTGCCCATCTGGAGGGGTGATGCAGTTATGGTGGGTGATGCAGTTGTGGTGGCAGGTTGTGGTGGGCGACAGTGAGAGGGGCCTACTCCCTGAGTAGACCCCACTGGTATTGTGTGCGAGCTCTCCTTTCTGGAGGAGCTTGGTCCTGCAGCACAGCCGCCTCTGGCAGCTAAGATAGAATGAGGAAGGAATCCTCCTCTCTCAGGGAAGAAGCTCTTCCCATGGCAGCAGAGGAGGAGGTGTCACTGGCTTCTAGCCCAGATTGCTCACTCAATCCTCCCCAATCTCCATTGGCAGGGCAACCACCATCCACTGGCTGCGGAAGAGCAGGAACTACTTCCTCTTTCTGGACCTTCTTAACCACAGATTGAGGTTTGTGATGGTGGTGGCCGCCAGAATAAACCAGCAGCCACAGTACCACCACCACCAAAAAGATCCCGGAATGATAGCAGCCTTGTGTGGGACCACCTATGAGCTCCACCATGGTGACCCACACCATGCTTCCTGCATCTACTGCTGGACACAGGTCAGCAGGGGTAAGGACCCCCAGTGTCTTACAATTATGAGGATGCTGCCGCACCTGCGATGGCGTCATCCAGGGTTCCATGCTCCTGCTGGCAGCAATAGGCCTGGTGTGTCCTCGACTAGCAGCAAGTGCAGTCAGTGGGAAGCAGTCTTGCTGCCAGGAGCCTCATCTCATTACCTAGCCCATTGGGGAGATAATCGCTTTGGATGAGCAGCTATTCCAGGTGGTGTAGATTACCAGCTGCTACCGGCTGCTCTACTGCTTGCCCCCCTACTGCAACATCCCATCATGTACCTCCTTCAGGCGGGTGGTGCCCTCCTTGTACTGGGCATGCAGTGGGGGCTGTGTCGGGCTGCTGAGCACAGCAGCAGTGGCTGACAGCAGCATGCACTTCACTTTGGACAAGTCCCAGTTGGAAGCACAACTGTTCCTTATGGCACACTGTTGGGGGCAGGAGAGTGATGGAACTTGTGCTGGTGGTGGTGTGGCCAGCCCCTCCCTTGCAGCAAAGCACAAGTGGGCTGTGCTAGATGTGTAGGTGCTGGACACTGACCTCACAGCATATGAGCTGTTGGTAGCCATGGATCACCAGGTGAGGGGATGGCTGTCCTGACAGCCAAACCTTTGCTGGTGGTTCGTGGTCACCGACAATGCTGCCAACATACCTAAGGCAGCTGAGCAGGTTCAATGTGTGTCTATCCATTGTGTGGCACACATCCTGAATCTGGTCATGCAGTATGCGCTTGGCCCTTATGGGGCTGCAGCCAGGCTAGACATCCTGCTGCTGCCACAGCTGCTCTTGTGGAGAGGTGTCCTAAAATAGCAGCTTTCTTCCATCGGAGCAAAAAGGGTAGGCATATGCTCAAGGAGAGGCAGCTTGAGCTTGGCCTACCTGAATACCTGATCCATCTAGATGTTCCAGCCTGATGGAACTCTACCTTGCTCTTGCTTCAGCACCTGTGGGAGCAAGAGCCAGCCACCCAAAGCCTGGCAAAGAAGTGTGGCTTGGAAGTGTGTGATCTATCCAACCAGTATTGGGCACTCCTTTCCAAGGTTGTCTTGCCACTCGAGCCATTCTTTGTGTCCACTAACAGCTTGTGTGCCCCGACAGCAATTCTAGTGCCTTTGTAGGTCAGTTGAGGACTGGAGTGCTGGTTGGCCCAGCATACCCTTGAGTGCATCGGAAGTGCATGTTTTGTCCTACCTATATGACCCAAGGATGAAGGGCAAAGGGGTCACCCCTGACCAGCTGCCCAGGTGGAGGGACCTCCTGGTTGCAGAGGTAAGACAAGCAGAGGAGTTGAGGCTGGGGCACCTAATGCTAGTGCACAGTCCACCCCGAGCAGCACCATCATCATTGCTTCCTGGTCTAGCTTCATGGTGTCCTTGGCAGGGCCAAGTGAGCTGGTGGTTCTGCCTCTGCATAACACTCAGTGGTTCATGGAGGGGATCTTTGGCACCTTGCCAGGAGTATGGTAGGAGCCCACTCAGGCCTGCACTGGGCAGTGTGTGCTGCAGTACCTGCAGGAGCCGGTGGCAGGCTGGGAGACAGAGCCAATCCAGTTTGGGGCAATACATCAACAAATCTGCCCGGACTTGGCAGCTGTTGCCAGACAGTTCTTCTCATGCCTGCCAACCAGCATCCAGAGCAAAAGTGTGTTCTCCATGGCCAGGAACATGGTGACATCCCATTGTGCACAACTCTTTAACCTTTTCCCAAAAACCCTATTGGATCTTATGGGGTTTTTTGGGGGGGGGGGTGGCATTGGGAAATCTTAAAATAAAAATAAAAATCACTGTTTTTAAAAGATTTTAAAAAATCTTTTTATAATATATATATTTTAAAAATCACCGCTTGGCCATTTCTTTTGTGGGTTGGGTGGTAGGTAGCATCCATCATATCCAATCACCCAACCAACTTTGGTTCACTAGGACCTACCCATGGTGATTTGAGTTCCCCATTGTTCTCTATGGCCGAACCTCTCATATCACTCAAATTGATTTGCTTTGATTCTTCAAAACAGCAGGAATAGCCGGTTTCAAAGAATCAATTCAGGTATTTTGTTATTTGATTTGAGCTTGAATCGAATCGCAAAATACAATTCATGCCTATCTTTAACTCAAGATTTGTGCATCTTTAAAGATTTTTGCATCTTTAAAACAAGTGTCCTTTCACCACCATCACATGTTGCTGTTTTAAGAGATATCACTTTTATCTATGGGATGTCTGTCAATCTCTGGAACTAGAATACACATAAGCCTAAATACAGATTCAACTGAATCACTACATGTGCCGCTTGATCAATAAAAATCTAATTAGACCTTCAAAATTTGTGCTATGGTTCATGAAGAAGAGTCTATAAATTTCTAAAGTACTAAATGGGCAGCTGAATCGGTAAAATGTTGCTTTATCTATAAAGAGTGTGAAAAAGTGACAATCAAAACATAAAAATGAATCATGAACATATTCAATGTGAATAATGAATGAGGATCAGTAACTACAACAAATTCTGTATTGGGTTCTCTTGGCAAGAATACAAAAGCAAGCCAATATAATTTTAAGAGAATGGTTAAAAGATGGTTAAGCAAAAAATGAAAAAAGAAGAAAAAAAGATCAAGAATGTTAAGACCGAACTCCACATGCAACAAAATGGAATGGAGTCCTGAGGTGGGAGTGGACTGTACAGTACTGCTTCTGAGTTCAGCTGCAGATACCTTTTTTTGATTACTCTCCTATGTAAAAATCAATGCATTTATATTTTTAAGAGAGCAGAAGAGAGACTGTTCTTGCTTAGCCTTCTAGTTTTGCTAGCCTTGCTAGTTCTCTACTTTAAAAAGAGCTTTAAAAAAAACAACACTACATAGGAGAGTTTTCACAAATGTCTGTAGATAGGATTTCCCCCACCTATAGGCTGAAATGACTCAGTGGACGTGGGTACAGTCCCCCTCAAATGCAGAGTACAAATAGGAAGTGTACTACTTTATATGCACTGAGCATAATAAGGCTGTTCATATGTTCATAGTGGGCTAGGGCTGCTCATGTGAAGTGCTGGGATTGGGGCCGATCCTGTCACTGCCCTGCTGGGGACCCTGAGGCTTTTTCCCGTGCTTCTACCGGGGTAGAAGTGCACAAGTGTGCCTCGTCTTTGGGTCCCTAGTTGTATGTGTGCTCAGGATGCCTGCAGCCGCCCCCCTCCCCACCCAGCTTTGGGGAAATCCCCCAAGGTACCATGTTTCTGGTGCAGTGCATTGCGGAATGCTGGATGACTTGCTCCACTGGCTCCCTGCTCTGCTGTGCACTGTGCCACACGAGCATCAGAACCTTCAAGGAAAATTGGATCATGTGCAGGGAGGCAGGGAGGAGCCTGTCTTTGTGCCAGCCCTCCCCACAGCCAAAGTTTTCAGTGGTATGAATGACCTTAATGCATTAATAACTGTACATCCATACAGATCTGTATCTGTACACCCCATAGACTGTACATGTGTTGGACATAATGTGTGAATAGTGAGCCAGCGTGGTGTAGTGGTTAGAGTGCTGGACTAGGAGTGGGGAGACCCGAGTTCAAATCCCTATTCAGCCTTGAAACTAGCTGGGTGACTCTGGGCCAGTCACTTCTCTCTCAGCCTAACCTACTTCACAGGGTTATTGTGAAAGAGAAACTAAAGTATGTAGTACACCGCTCTGGGCTCCTTGGAGGAAGAGCAGGATATAAATGTAAAAATAATAATAGGATTCTGATTTTTGAACATTTCGGAAGACATTTTAAAATTGGTGTAAGTGTCATGAAATTGCCACTGAATTTCACTTAATGGGTAATTTAAAGCAATTTTTGAAGATTCTGGTGAAATGTCTTGCCACTGTGTTTCACTATAATTGCATGTAAAAAAAAAAGGGTTAAATCTGCTCAGGTGAAATGGAAACAGCATCAATGTGCTTTCTGGCCATGTCTCCAAATGTCACCAGATTCAGCATTTGCTTCTGCAAAAAAAAGGAGGGGGGAGAGGGAGAGAGCTGAATGCAGAGCGAGCCAAGAGATATGGCTACCTGGAGCTCTTCCATTCTTCCTTTCATGCATTGGTCCTCCATGGGGCTGCCATATATGAAGAGGGCTATAGTCTTACTCAAAACTGAGAGAAATTGCTGTACATGGGAAATGCAAAGAACATATTTCCCCCATGTTTGGATAACTATATTTTAAAAAATCTAAGTGCATTTTCTCTGTTGATGGCAAATGAATGAAAAACAACCAGGCAGAAACAGAGTCAGCTGAAGTCCAGAAAAGCAAAAGACAAATACAAATTGGGGAGAAAAGCCTGCCAGTTTTTATTTTGATACCAGTCTCTGAACCTGAAGAGTACAGGCCATTTAATCAAGCCTAGAGGGAAAGAGAAGGAAGCCTGCTCTGGCTTAAGGAAGCAAAGACTATCTCTCAAATCCATGTTTAAAAACAAGAAACTATGAATCTGGGGTAAGCCAGGCTGCCAAGGGCAGAAATATTATAATAGATCACATCACCTGAAAATAGTTTTAGAACACTTCTCATCAAAATTCTTATCTGAGAACTTTTGGCTAAGAATGTGGGAAAGGTCGGGGCAAAGGAGGGGATGAGACCTTCTGGCTTCTCTCTTTTTATGACCTGCTTGTTTTGCAGCAGTGCTTTCCCATCTTTAGTGTACTTTCTGAAGGGAAGAACCATGTCTCTCTGTGTGTATATGTATCTATGTATCCCTCTCTAATTATTTTTGTGTTTGCTGTCGGATACAAACCAAATTCACAGCAAGCACACGCTGCACTCCTTGGCTGCAGTCTACTGAAAGTCAGTCCTCAATAATGGGAAGTGTCCAAAGTGACCTTTCTTTTCTTTTTTTTCTTTTCTGTGATTTGGTGCAAGATAATATTCAACACTCCTTTGTAACTTTGTACTGACAGTTGGTTGAAACCAAATGAAATGTACACGCATGGGAGGGGGTCCAAGATGAAAGTTACCATCTTAAAAAAACTGGAAAGTTTTTTTGTTTGTTTTTGTTTTCTTAAAGTTGGCTCCATTAATTCTGGAAAGTTGGCTCCATTAAATCTACTTAGAAATATTTGTTCCCCTCTCAGGCCACCAATTTTCCCACCCCCAGAATAATCTGCATGATGATGTAGCATTGCTCAGAAGACAGATTGCGAGAAGGGGAATAGAAAGTACTTTTGAACACTCATGAGCAGTGGTTGGTGATGTCAAATGCAGATGTCATGCACACAACCTCTTTTCTCGGAGCCAGGGAGGAACGGGGCAGGATTGATCTGGGCTGAAACTCTGCTTGCTGTGCCACACCTGCAGACAAGTGTGGCAGCAGCAAGTAGCACAGCAACAGTGAGGCCGTGGGAAGGTCACCCGACATCCGGATATCCCACAGTGCACTGCATGATTCCCCCTAAGTCGGGCACTCTAGCTGCCCAACTCTGTGTGTGCTTGGGCTGTGTGCAGCCCGAGCACACACATGACTCCATTGTCCCCAGAAGACACAGCCCCAAGAAGACACAGACAACAATATAGTGGGTAAAAAGGGCTACAGCTTTATTGATAAACTATAATCAGATTAGCAGACTGGAAAGGGTTAAGCCCCCCTCCCCAAGACAGTGCGGGGCCTAGCAATGACCGGGTTCGGACTACCACGTCCTCCCCCGTGCCTTGCTTGGGTGACACACCCTGCCTCAGGAAGGCAGCAGGTGCTGCTCCCTCCCCTTCCTGGCCAACCCCCGGGGGCCTAGATCCTTCTAGGTCTTCGCACACCCTGGTCCATGCAGCCCAAAGGTATGCGAAGTGCCTGAAGCAGGTTTCATGGCGAATCGTCCTCCCTGGGCCGCACAAACCACAAGGGAGCAATTGACCAATTACCCACTTTAACTGTCTAAGGGTGCTCACCGATGTTCCATCCCATCACCATCCCACACTGTCCCTGCCAGGTCGTGACCTAACCATTGATGCTAGGGTAGCAGAACGGAGTAGGCGGAAAAAAACCCAACCCAACATGGCCAATGCACTGGGAGCCAAAAATTCCTACTTGGCCCCCAGAAGGGCGACCAGCCTCTAGACCTGCTCTGCTCCTAGGAAAGGGAGGGTGGGGGAATCGAACGCTGAACTGAGCATTCAGGGCTTAAAGCCAGGTTAAAGCCAGGCTTGCAGGGCAGGCAACACTGGGATTGGCGTCAATCCTGGAACTTCACACAGCCAGCCAAACCCAGACATGGCTGCCCAAACCTGGATTTGACTGCTCGTGTGAACAGCCTCATAGTGTTTAGTGAGGTTAAGGGGAAACCTTGGTAACCTAAGGGCTTATTCTTCCAAGTAAGTGTGGGCTGTTGCTTGAGTGATGTGCAATGTGGTAAATATATTTAAGACCAACCATTGTTCTTGCCTGTCAGCATGATGTGGTCTTTAATGCTGACCCCTACAACCCAATATATCCACATGGTGTGAGGATGTAAATCTGCTGAACTCACTCATGGCATATTTACACCAGTGGTGGATTTCAAAGTTTGAGAATTTATTGTGCAAGACAAATGGGTTTCTCTGTGAAGTGCCAGTAATTTCATTAACTTGGGCTAGATAAAAATCTTGATCTAGTGTTGCACTTATTGATTAAAGTCTATAGTTAACTTTGTTTATTAGAGTAGGTTTGCTGGAGGATGCTCTAATACAAATAAAGCTTTCGTGTTAGGTGGGTTTAGGAGCCAAACTATAGACTTAGGAGAAACTTTTAAAAAGATGTCCCAGTTAATACAGTAACTATAGTTTAGGAATTGAACAGCTTTTGTAAAGCAGCTAGCTTTCATGGACAATTATTTTGTAGGGATGTGCAGAACATTTTGACATTGAAATGTTTCTACTCAAAACAGGCTGTTTTGAGTGTTTCAAGCTTGAAATAAAGCACCATCTAATAAAGGGCCTGTTTCAAGCTAGGAACAAAACAATTCCATTTTGATTGAAACGTTTTGACACTTCAAGCAGCATTTTGGAGGCTTGTTTTCCCCTTGCTGATTGGTTTTCTGGCACTGGCTTCTGAATGGCTCGTGATCTTCATGCTTCTTGGTTGGTTTGTTATCATACATACCAAGTGTTGTCTTGGTAACTGTGCCACCACTGGCTGGGGAGACGGGGGAGGGAACACAAAAGGAGAGAGTTGAAACTTGAAACACCACATTGTAGGTTGTGTGGTAGGGCATGATTTTTATCTTTTCCTCAAAGCTCCCACAGGATCCTATGGGGTTTGGGGGAGAAAGTTAAAAAAATTGTTAGAAATCACCTGCTTACCCATTTCTTTTGTGGGTTGGGTGGTAGGCAGCACCCACCATGCCCTACCATACAACCCACATGGGTGTCCCTAAGTGGAACAATGGGGTGTTTTGAGTTGCCCCATTGTTCCCTATGGCTGAAACACTAGAAACGTTTCAAGTTTGTTTCATCCAAAACAGCTGGCTCAAACGCTATTTTCGATGAAATATTTCTGCTGTTTGCATTTTGTTTCAAGTTCAAAACCCCTGCTAACTTGGCAAAGAGGCACCTTATAATGTGGTGATTCTCTTTATTTAGCAGGGGAGAGTAACTGGCCCTATCCACCCCCAGCACAGTACCTCCAGTGACTGTTGCTGGTGTCTACCTTATGTTTCTTTTTAAGTTGTGAGCCCTTTGGGGACAGGGATCCATCTTATTTATTTATTATTTCTCTGTGTAAACTGCCCTGAGACATTTTTGGAAGGGTGGTATAGAAATCAAATCAAATCAAATCAAATCAAATCAAATCAAATCAATCAATCAATAACAAAATGCAAAATCTGTTTCATGCAATATACTTCCAGTTAAATTGTGTTCGTAATTAATTGTGTTATTAAACAAAATACAGGACACACCAGCTGTTGTTTTTATCTGCAGATCTACTTTTCTGTGGTTTTAATGCCATGTTTTCATGTGGTCATGTACTTATAGCCATTTAGTCTAAACCCCCGCCCCCTGCACAATGCAGGAAAGAGTCTTAGTACTTTTATTACTTTTATTAACAGTCTTATTACTGTTGCAAGCTGCCTTGGCTGAAGCAAAATGTAATTTCAAAGTAATTTCAATAAAATTCAAAAGTTCAAGGGGGAAGAAACTAAACAGCATAAATGCCTGCAGCTGGGAGAGAAATTTTTTTGCGGGGAGGGTGGAATCTAAAATGTCTGGTAGTAACAACTAGGCTTGTGCATTTCAATTTGGGTACAAAACGTTTTGTGCCCCAAAATGGCAATTTCGGAGGTTTTGTAACCAAAACAAAATCAAGAATTTAAAAACAGAGATTTTTGTTTCCAAATTGAAATGACTCTGTTTTGGACCCGAATGCTTTGAAAAGCATTGTAATTGAAATTGACTTCTCTGACTCAGTGACTCCAATTGAGGCCCTGAGTGATTAGCAGAAGATAAGATAGGCAAAAAGCTGGCAGAGCTTCCCTGTTTGGCATGAATGGTTTAGTTAAGTATGTGTTGTATTCAGTGTGATTGAAATGCAAACAGACCTTGCAAAGGGATTTGGAAGACAGCATTTTGATACAGAAATACCCAAATATCTTTGGGACCTCAATGCAATTCCAAAGCTCTTGCTAAAAGCCATGGTATAAGTTGCGTGGAGAAGCTTTTCGAGAAGCTGGTTAGGAAAGTTCTGAAATTACACAGGTGTTTCTTTCCAAAGGTTTAGAAAGAATCTCTTGACTTGTTCAGGGCTCTTTTGAAGAGCTATTTTGTTTTTCTTCTGATTTTTATGAGTTATAGTGGTGTCTAAGTTTTGTTGCCCAAGTTGAGGAGTCTATGTAATTTAGGCCACAATGTAATTTGGTGCGACATGATGTCTAAGCCAGTGGTTCACAACTTTTTCCATTGCAGGGACAGGTCATCCACATGGGACTACAGGAGACAAAATGGGGGGGGGGGGAATACCCCTGTCAATCTATTGACATCCCCAGGAATCTTAGTTGCTTCTCTCTTTCTTGTAACCATGATCCATGGTTTTGTACTTTCTTAAATTCAGTGATGATAAATCTCAACAATTCTGAACAGTAGGCTGATTTGTTTGGGCTACTGCTCACTCCAGTTAAATGAACATTTGAAGCTGTCCCATAGTACCAAGGCAGGTCATTGGTCTATGTTGCTATCTCAAGTGACCTGTGGTCACTGTTCCATGGGGAGGGAGTGTTTTTATCTAAAGATTGTTTGAATCCACAAATGGGTTGTGCTGCTGTGCTAGTGCCACAAGGACAGGCCCCCACCCCCGCTGCAAAATTATCAAATAACTGTGCCAAAAAATTAAGTGTTGTTGTTGTTCATCATTCTCTTCACTCTTTCAACTTGTTTATGGGGGCTTCAGGGGCAAAACAGTAGGTTGGGTGGCAGTGGCCCAAGGGGTGGTGCACCCAGATTCCAAATAGGAATTCCAAATGTAAATAAATAAATAGGGCAAAGGGCTGATTTCTTAGGAATTTTTGAGGTTTATGCATCTTTAAGATTTTTCCCCATAGGGAATAATGGAGGTTCCAGCAGCCCCATTACTCCACCTGGGGAGCACTGGGATGGCCTGAAGCGAGTGGTGGTGTAGTGCACAGAGGGTGCCAACCACTCCATGGGTTGCTAAACCATGGGCTGCTGGGTTCTGTTGTTTCTGTGGTGTTCTAAGTGTAGAGTCTCTGGTAACATAGGAGATTTTCAATGACAAACCATGAATCCACTCTCATATGCTACCAGAGAATCGACACTCAAAACATCTCTGAAACAACAGAACCCAGTGATCCATGGGTTAGCCACCCATGGAGGTGGTGGGCACCCTATGTGCTCTACACCACCACTCACTCTGGGCCACCCCACTGCCCCACAAGTGCAGTTATGGGGTTGCTGAAACCTCCATCGTTCCTTATGGGGAAGAACCCTAAAGACACATAAACTCCATTAAATCTCTTAATATCAGCCCTCTGCCAAATTCCTTTGAAATAATTCTGGCAGCTTCCTTGCCCCCACCGGGCACTACCAGCCACCCTACTATGTTCTGGGCCACCACCTTTTCCCCCGACATGAAGCTATACTTTTGCTGAAACCTCAATTATTCCCTATGGGAAAAATCTTAAACTTCGAAAATTCACCAAAAATCAGCCCTTTGCCTAATTCCTCTGAAATGTGGGTGGTAGTTTCTACCCAATGGGCAATACCACCCCCACCCACTAGTTTTGCCCCAGGACCATTTTTCAAAATAAAAAAAAAGTTTCAGATTCAGATTTAGCAATTTTGAACAAACAAAATTGGGGTGTTTCGGATTGGCTGATTTTGAACAAAGAACAAAATGGGGGTGTTTCGGATTTGGACGAAAAACAAAACAGAAAACAAAACAAAATGCACAACCCTAGTAACAACAGCAGGTGTTATTTTTTTCCTTTTTCTTTTTATTTGCAGTCAAATCTGTACCTTTCCATGCATCACCAGAAGTAGTGCTGGAAGTGTGAGGCCTCTTCCTGGCAGCCGGCAGCCATGTTTATTCCCAGAATGCTCCTGGAATAATGCTGTATTATGATGCAGCACGATTCTGAGATGATTTCAAGAGGGGAGAGAGGGTATTTGACAGAACTGAACACCAAGAAGAGGTCTAGCACTTCCAGTGCTGCTTCTGCTGCTGCCTGCAAAGGCACAGCATAAACTCACAGTAAATGAAGACCCGCAGATGGAGCGTAAAACAGTTTTTAAAAAAACAAAACAAAAAGCGGGGGGGGGGCACCAAGCAGCAGCACCACCACTTACCAGTACTAAGCTGCCACTCACAAATCTTTATGATTTTTACTTGCTTATCCCCTAAATATGTCAAATGCCATTCCTATTTTCCCCACTTCGGAGTGGGGCCCATTCAGGTTAGCAATAGTCACGACAGAGGAATATTCTGGGTGATTTAAAGTACAGGCCAAACTGTGCAATTAGTGGCTGGTTTAGATGGCCTGAGTCCATGTCATTAAACTGGGTTGGGGCCAGCACATCTGTGGGTGGGGCCAAAAGGGCACATTTGCTTTCCCACTCATAATGGGCCACTGCTAGGACAGAATGAACCCTTATTGTTTTTTTAAAGAAAATTTTTTGATGGGAATTGGCTGAAAATTTCCCAGCCTCCCACACAACCTGCAGAAATTGATGCTGGAACCTGTTCAGATCAGTACTAGTCACAATGCAATGCCATTCCAAGAGAGTTTCTGGCGGCGGGGATGTGGGGGAGAGGTCCCTGCCAGTGAGCTGAGACATTTCTCAGGACTCTCTGAAAAACTGCTGAAATTGGCCTGCAGGTTTGATGGGCTGAATATTTAGTTTAGAAATTCATAGGGGAGTTTCAAATCAGCAGAACTTTTAACTATATAGCTGTGCTGACACCTTCATTTGCTGCTATTTGAGCCCCTTTGGAGAGATGTTTGCAGGCAACTATGCATAAGGCACCTCAAGTATAGCAGCTCTTTCTAAATGTGTCCAGTAGCCACACTTGATTGCTAATCTCAGTGGGCCCCAAATAATTGATTATCGAATCAAACATGACACCCATATACATCTGCCTGTAACCTTGCATGTTAGCCTGGTCACATATTGCTTCTCAGATGATTCTGGGCAACACTTGACTCAAATTCTTTGCAAAGCAAATCTTCCCATACTACAATGTGGATCCCTCCTGTCATATTCTACCTGGGTTGAGACCTTGCTTGTTGCTGTTTATTGTGGCAGCCAGGGACACAGCAAGTTTGGAGTGGGCTCAGGGATAAGAAATGAAGATGGGCTCTTTCTCCCAGCATCCCAGCTGCCCCTGTGACTTTGCAAGAGCAGAATGGTAAGAAACATGGTGAAAAACAAAACATTCTCAGCATGCCCTTTCTCTTGCTCCTATGCAGATATCACACACTCCCCATACATGCAGACCCATATATGCTGGCTCTTACTGTTACCAGCTGTGCTTATTCTTCCCACTCCCAGAAGTCTCCCTGGTTGCTATGCTCAGGAGCTGCACCACAATGTGAGCTCCCAGTCTGTGTTATACATGGGGGCAAGTCGCTTAGTTGGCAGTGGACTGGTTGCCCCTGGGTATGGCTACAAGCCCCATAAATTGGAAAGGGGATTAGATCTACACTCCCTCTCTCTGTGAGGTGGCCCTGGCTGAGCAGACTCCAGAGCTAGCTACTGCAAGTGTCTGGCATTCAAGATCATTTTGGACTTGGAATGAAATCTAAACCCCCCTCTTCCTCTGACAAGAGAGAGAACACCTGTTGTTAATGAAGCACTAGTCAAGGCAGATAAGACAGCAGACTCCATTACAATAGGGATGAGTCAGTGATTTAACTTTGAAGAGGTGCCCATCAAAACTCTTGACAGAACTATTGGGAAGCCCTTCCCAGCACAGGATGCTCTGGACACACCTGCACCCTCCAATTGTCCTCACAATCAGTCTTGGATAAAATAGGCGATTCACACACTTTCCTACTCAGGAAGGACAATCAGACACAAATGCATTCTGAAGTAACCTGTATGGGCTACCCTATTCAGCAAAGTACGACAAAAGAAAAATGCTCTCAAGGCACATTTTGGGATATTAGTATCACCAACTCCATGATCCAGTGTGCTTCCTCATGTATTATTACACCTGGGACTCCCATTGTGAAGCATCTCAGTGTTCCCTTGTGCCTCTCACTCTGGACCCCAGCAGACTGCAACAAGAAACTCCAGCAGACCACCTTGGTGTTCCCCTCTTCAGGACAGGTGATATAGCCTCTTGCCCGCTTCTTGAGGGCTGAACCTATCCTTTTCTCTTATTTCTGAAAACTTGCCCCTCTATCTTAAAGTACCTCTCTAGTCCACCTCGGAATTAACACATAATTTGGAACTTTAAGCTATATGTGCCTTACAATAGTCTATCTTTAAACATATTTGCATTGCTTTTACGTTAGGATCACCTAGTAAATTATATTTCTTTCAATAAACTCCTTTTTGTTAATTAAAACTTCTCTCTCAAGCCAATCTTCTTGAGTTCATACGCTTGCAAAAATTAAGGCTGATTGGAACTGTCTTCTCTTTTGAACCCAAACTAGGGTGTGCAAGCCAATCACCCTCAAGGGAGTTTTATCAACATTACACACACACACACACACACACACACTTGTGTCTGTGCATTCCCCTGATTCAGAAACATTGTTTAACATATATCCCTACTACCATCACCTCATATATTTATATACCATCAACAATGCTTGAGTCTTTCTCAATTAGTTGGGGAGGCAAGAGACCAAAGAGTGAGCTGTCACCCAGGCAGTAGGCCCTCCCTCCCTCAGAATCCAGGGTTCGATTATAGCTATGCCCCTGGTGGAAGCCTGAGCTTCCAGGCCCTGTGTGAGCTCAGTCCCACAAGAGCAACTACAATAGGAAACGTATAAGTAGCTTTCAGGCCAAATCAAGACTGGCCGCCATTTCAAGGTCTCCTTGTCTCTAGTGTCTGTTCTCTCTAGCTTCACTACTCGGCTTCTCTGAATTTTGGCTCCATTCGTGATCTTTGGCTTATTGCTTGACCCCTTCTGATTTGTCTGCCCAGCTTGACCCTTAATTAGAAATACAACATGCACCTGTGATTTCCATCCTTTCTATTTCCAGAAGAAAAAAATGCATATCTATAACTGCAATATATTGAAATCTCGGGATTATGAAAGAAGATATTTTACTTTTTAACAAAGTCATCAGTAAACTGGTCTGGGTTCTTTTTTGGGGGGAAATTTCCTTCTAGGCAACAGTTTGAACACTCTGGTTCCTACAGTAGTTCATTAACACAGGGAGAACAGTCTAAAACAAAGTATTTTTTCGGTTTCATTAATTTATATTGGACAACATTAAGCTTAACTTAATCAATGGGACTTAAACAATAACCCTGCTTAGCTCTGACTAAGTCATACCCAGCAAATCTGAAACATGAAATTTATGTAATTTGAATTACAGAAATTGAAAGTTTTCTAAGCATAGAACTGGGCTGGGTGACAGCATATTAGAAAGATACAACTTAAAGCTAATGTCTGACATCCTGACTAAATTACTCAATGGGATTCTCATAGTCATGATGAACATATTATTTTTAATGTTTAATTCCATTGAGTAATTTAGTTAGGATGCCAACCACTGTTGTTTGAGAGCAAAGTTAGCTAGTTTAAACATGGACTCACAGGTTACGCTAATTGTGTGATTTATATATTTTATTCCCATTATAGAATTTGGGGTTGCTTTTTTATGATGTGCGATTTGCTATTCTTGCTTCAAAAGTCTTAAGAATATTTCATGCTTAATGGCTTCCTTTACCTGATGCCTTAAGTTAAGTCTGTAATCTTAAACAGGCATGAGCTATACTACAGGAAAGGTAGATCTTTGCTTTCTAAAAGATAAGATAAAGCTTGCTGCTTTTTTCCACTTAGTCATAAATCATTGTGTTTGATATCATAATTATTTCCACAATAGCCAATCGTTGTGTCTCAAATATTATGATATCAAGAAGTAAGGCAATTAGGTGGCAGATGCTGGGCTTGGGGACCATCTGCTAGGTTTGGAAATTATGTGTTGGATGGGACTTGAAATTACACAGTCATAAGGAAGATCTCTAATATAGGATGTACCAGGCCGATGCTGCACCTGTGCAAAGCAGAACAAATACCCTTGAAGTTAATTGACTTGGTCAGTGCATATTGTTATCTATTCAGTGAGAGTTCAGAACTGGAACTCAATATTTTTGGATCGTACAATAAAGCAACAACCTTAAATAAAAGGGCTGGATGGTAAATTGCTTCTTGCTTAAAGTCGGCTTCATAAATATATGGACTGCTCATGGTGCAGCAGGAAAGTAACTTGCCTAGAGAGAAAGAAGTTGCTGGTGTGAATCCCCGCTGGTATGTTTCCCACCTATATCAGGCAGCAGCGATATAGGAAGATGCTGAAAGGCATCATCTCATACTGCACAGGAGATGGCAATGGTAAAATCCTCCTGTATTCTACCAAAAGTAAACCACTGGGCTCTGTGGTTGACACCAACTTGATGGCACAACCTTATTTTACAAGAAAACAGCAATATTATTCATTATTTATTTATTTATTTATTCAGTTTTTATACCACCCCTCCAAAATTGGCTCAGGGCAATGTAACAATTAAGATACTTTTGTGACTATTGATGACCTTCAACACATGCTTGAGTTCTGTAACCCAGAAGCAAGTTGGTATTTCTCCAAGAATGGGACCTTAAAAGCTCCACCATGCTTTATGAACATGGTCCTATTGACCAAATCAGGGCTTTTAAAAATGTACATCCATCCAGACACAAAATGTGCATTTCTAAAGGAACATTTGTGCAGTTCAAAAATTCAAGTCATACAAAAGTTCCATTATGGTAGATGACCAAAATTAAAAATAATTCCTGATAACAATGAGAAACATCAGGTGAGTAGTTTAGGCTCCTCTACTCAGGTCCTGATCAACCATACCCATTTATCCTCCCTCTGCAAAAGATAGTTCCTGAAGACTGCTACTCCCCACAGAGTCTTCTTCAATGAACATAAAACTCTTCTGCAATGGTGCAGTTCTTCCCAGTACAGAATTCCCAGTTCTGAGGCTTTTCTCCCACTTTTTGTAGGCTGCTAAATGTCATGGAATGTGACTCTAGGCAACATATGTGTGCTTAGACAAGGAAAATGCACAGGTGTGTGCTGTAGCTACACATGCCACACACATAAACCACACACCTACAATTGTGCAGGTCTGAATTTTTGCTTTTTAAAAAGTCCTGGGCCAAATTCTCATTATCACTGCCACTTTCTCCCAATTAAAGGATGACAGAAAGCGCATGGATGCACTAGTGCAGTGAGAGAGAAGTCTAACAGATTATTCCAACTAACTGTGCCAGTGCATTCCTCCCCTTCAAAGGGAAGCCCTCTGTTCCTGCACAACCCTTGAGGAACATATTATCAGGTGGCACAGAGGGATTCCAGGGGAAAGGGAGGGCTTCAAAATTGCCACTTCCCTACTGCATTGGTACAGTTAGTTGGGAGGTTCTGTTAGGCTGCTCTCTTGCTGCACTGGTGCATCCTTACTCTGTGGCAATCCTTGCATTTAATGGCAAACTATGAGTCAAATAGACCCCCAGTTTGCCTTCCCCCCACGTGCTCCCAGATTCTCTCGATCCCAGTCTGGGAGCCAGCAACAGGGCGGGACTGGCTGCATGGGCTTCCTCTCACCCTGGAAGGACAGCCTGCACCAGCCAATAGCATGGCAGCCTATGGGAGGCACTTCCTCCCTTAACTAGAGTTAAGGAAGGTATCTCAATCCAGATGACACGCTTCAGGAAGCAGAAATTTGGTCTGGTGAGTGAAACTTACTACAGACCAAGGGTTCATTCCCAGGTTTGGGTGCAAAATTGGAACCACGGTTAGGTCCAGGAGCTGCAGTTCTGATAATTCAGACATCATGGGGGCTGAACTGGAGGTGAGTTCACCTCCGGTTTGGCGTGATGTCGCAAAGCGGCCTGTATGTCAGCCAATGTTAGCAAAATCTCAAGTAACTCTATGAGCTGCAATTTATTCTCAGTTGATGTTTGGGCTATACAAGATCAACACTTAGATCTATTCTGTACTCGGTGAAAATGTCTGGATTTTTTTAAAAAAATCTTTAAAATCCATCAACTAACATTATCGTAATATTTATTCAAGGCATTTGTTATATCTGGAAATAATGTTATAATGCAGAACTCAGATTCTACTATTTTTATTTTTATTGCTAAAAAGCACATTATTTGGCAGCTATGCAGAATGTCTAGGCATTTTACTTTGATAAAACAGATGTTCAAACACAACAGGAGCAGTATTTTCTTTTATTTATTTTGTGTTTAGTGTATGTGACTTAGCAGAGTGAAGACAGGTTGTAATTTCACAGTGCAGGTGAAATAAAATTTCTGTGCAATAGCTCCATCATTCACAACTACTCCAATAATGCATTTCTATTCTTCCCTTCGTGGCTCTGATTTGTGTCTGTTTTGTAGTTTCAAAGTAACATGTTCTGGACGATCAGGTATGAAATCAACAGTCCCAAAAATGGTGTACAGAGAATGCAGACAAAGCTGAGTTACAAGCCTTGGTGCATACTGAATTTAGAAAAATAAAAAGGCAAAGGTTTCATATAAATGCGGTCTTCATTGCTAGGTGCATCATGAAATCATTAAAACAACCAAACCTCTTTTCTTTTCTTTTCTTTTCTTTTTAAATGCCGTATCCCCACTTGTCCAAATGGTCGGCATTCAAAGCTTTCCAGTAAACAGAACTGTAGATACACCTGAATGTAAAGGATTTACAAAGCATTGCTTTGTCGCCTGGACATCAAGAGCAAGGCTGTTTATCCTCTGTGATATTTGCAGAATAATGGGTATGCATTAATGATAGAATCTTGTATAAACACAGAACCAGGTTCTGGTGCAAATCCTGGCATTGCCAGTTAAAACAATCTCAGGTAGAAGTATGACTGCTTCAGACCTTGGAGAGCTGCTTCCAGTTGGCATAATGAACTAGATAGATTAGGGGTCTGACTCAGGTTAGGCAGCTACATATGCAGTTTGGATCACTGGCAATCTTTAGTGGATCAGTTTAGTTCACTGAGAGTTTTCACAAAGACAAGAGATCAGTCCACACACTACTGCACTGTTATTTCTCTTCCCTAAGAGGAAGAACTGTGGCTACCAACCCAAGATGAATAAGTGGGCACCATTACAGATGTACAAAGCTGGATGGGCTGGCATGAGTGACTGACCTTATTTTGTCCTCTTCTCCAGCCAAAAAGCCCCCAGATATCATCCTTGTCAGGAGCAGGAGCAGCCCCAGTTGTCCCTGGATAGTTTGAAACAGCCATTCATCATTTAATTGACCAGCTGTGGCTCTGCACTAGTTGCCAAAGTTGCCAGATTAAGTGATGTATTTGTGTTTTTGTTTTTGTTTTGTTTTTTAAAAATCCAACTAGAAGCTACATTTGCTTCTGCAAAGGATGAGGGAAGGGTTCCTTCACCACTTACTCTTCTTCCTCCCATTTGGGAATTCTGGCATGGTAACTGTTTTCTGACCCCCCCCCCCATCTGCTTAGAATGACGATTGGTAAAGAGGAGATACCCCAACATTAAAAAACAAGATTCAGATGCCAAGATTCTTTCATTAGAAGGGTGATATAAACCAGCTTGGGCTTTCACTTAATTAGAAATAAAAAAATCTTCATTGATTATGTGAGTCTGAGTTGATCAATTAATCTATTAACTAAATTTGCATACATTCGCATGAGATTTAAAATGTTCTAAAGGGAAAAAAAGCATTTGTTGTTTTTAGAAGATGCTTATGTCTGTCAGAGCAGGCATAATAATCAAAGAAGCATTCCCCCTTCTCTCATACAGAGGAATGAATACCTCTTTTAAGATAGTGCTTGCTAGTTGCATAACTGAGCAGTGGTCTATAAAACTGGGCCCTTGCATTAAAAAAAATCTGCTGTCACTGATTTGGAATACACTTTTAGTCTATAAAATGTCTTTAATAGATTAACATGATCAATTAATAGATCAAATGTTGCTAGAACTAGCCCTTTGTTTCTGAGCTTTCCTCCTGTTTTTGTGTAGTTTCTCCTGAACTAGAAACTGGTAAGTTGGTGGAAAGAAAAAACAAGTTGTTCTAGTAGGAACTAATCAGCCTACCTTCCTTTCAATATCCCTACAACTGGACTAAATTTGGTTCAAATTGATTAGGCAGTTCATAAATTAGCCCACTTGGGCCTCAAACATTCACACATCTGCCATCTTGAATCTGTGCAGATGACTTCATCACAAACTATGGATTTGAGGTGTCCCTATGTGCCCTACAACTGTACCAAATTGAATTCAAATTGGCTTCCTCTTGCATCTCAAACATTCATGTGTTTGCCATCTTGAATCAGGGTAAATGACATCATTACAAACTGTGTCATTGAGGTGCCCCGTGTGTCCCTATAGCTGCAGCAAATTTGGCTCAAATGGGCTAGACAGTTCACAAGTTAGGCCAATTGCAACTCAAGCATCCACATGTCCGCCATCTTGAATTGGGGTGGATGACATTATAACAAACCATGTCGCTGAGGTATCCCTGTGTGTTACTAACTACAACTGTACCAAATTTGGTTCAAATCAATTAGGTGGTCCACAAGTTAGCTCTCCTGTACCTCAAATGTTCACACATCCACCATTTTGGATTGGGGAGGGTGACATCATTCCAAACTACACCACTGTGGTATCCCTATGTGTTAAGGATGTGCACAAAACTGTTTTGGCCTGTTTGGTTTGAATTTGAAACCAATTCAAACCAGGGTGGGTAGGCTTGGTTTTGGTTTTGCTTGGACCCCCTTCCCTTGATTTGGTTTGAATTTGAACCCAACTCGAACTGGTTCTAAAAGGTTCTTCATAGGGTATAATGGGTACTAGGGTATAATGGGTACTCAAACTGGCCCATTATTCCTTATGCAGAGCACCTGGGGCAAAAACTGGGGTGGATGGTAGGCACCCAGGGGTGCCTACCACCCACTGAATCCCAAAGCAATCGGATACTCCTGTGATTTTTAATGATTTTTAATATCTTTCAATTATTGCATTTTTCCCATAGGATATATATATATATATATATATATATAGAGAGAGAGAGAGAGAGAGAGAGAGAGAGAGAGAGAGAGAGAGAGAGAGAGAGAGATTTCAGCCTATTTCAATGCAATGAACAGTGTCTCACCTTAATTGCTGTGAGCTCTGAGTTCAGAGTTCACAGCAATTAAGGTCACACTCTATTCTACTTATGAATGGGGAGGGACTGCTAGTAATTGCACTGAAACTGGCTAAACTATTTAAAAATATATAAAAAATAAACCATGAACCCCACTGGCTTGGGGCTCCTGGGGGAAGTTGTGGCCATACTTGCCTTGCATGCAAGCCCACTTGGGGGCCAAGGAACCCTCCTGGGGAACAGTTGGACATCCTCAAATCCCCATTATTCCCTATGGGGAAAATGCAAAAAATTGAAAAGTCTTCAAAAATCATCTAAAATTGCAGGAGTGTCTGATTGCTTTGGGGTTTGGTGGGTGGTAGGCATCCATGGGTGCCTACCATCCACCCAGGGTTTGTGCCCCTAGGTGCTCTGCATAGGGAATAATGGGCCAGTTCAAAAACCCATTAAAATTGAAGGAGAAATTGATTGCTTTGGGGTTTGGGTGGTCATTGGCACCCATGGGTGCCTACTACCCCGACCCAGTTTTGAAGGCTGGAACCTTTAACCGGTTCAAAGTCAGCCTGGCATTGCCAAGTCAATGCCCTGTTTGGTTTGATTTCAGACCTTTGAACCCTCTTTCAGACCTTTGATTTTTTGCACATCCCTACTACATGTCACTCACTACACGTGTACCAAACTTGGTTCAAATTGGTTAGACAGTCCACTTGTAGCTCAGCCATTCATGCATCTGCCTTCTTGAAGCAGGGTGGATAACAGCAACACAAACTATGCCATTGAGGCATCCCTATGTGTCCCTAGAGCTGTAGCACATTTATTTCAAATTGGCTAGGCGGTTCACAAGTTAGCCCAACTGCATCTCAAAAAGTTTACGCATCTGCCATCTTAAATTGGGGTGGTTATATCATCACAAACTATGTCATTGAGGTTTCCTTGTGTCCCTACAACTGTGCCTGATTTGGTTCATATTGGTCTAGGCATTGCAAAGGTGATAGTGGAGGAGACACACACACACACACACACACACACACCAGGATGTCAGGTGATCTGACAAGCCTACTGGAAAGTAGGCTAAAAATGATGTAAGCATCTCTTGTGCAGCCTGGGATGTTACTTGCTTTTGTGGAAGAACCAGAGCCTTCTCCTCTAGACCTCCATTGATCTATCCCAAATGAACCAGGAAAGATCCCAACTCTGTTTACCACAGCTTCAATCAAATTCTTATAACTATGTATTTGTAATGAGTTCAGAGAAGTAAACAGCTTCTTTATATTTAATAGACTTTATTTTTGGAAGGATTTTTTTTTACTAAGGAAGTGGACATCAATATGGAATGGAGCACACCAGGGTCCCTAAGTAGTAGCAGTTCTAGCTGAGAGCATAACGATAAATCTGGCGTCATTATCACAGCAGAGAGCCAACAATATATGTCTTCCGAAAATTTGTATCTGAAATTGCAGGGCAGGAATCAGCTCAAAAGAGAGAGAGAGAGAGACCGTTAAGTGGTTTCAAAAGGGAGGAAAATCACTAAAGGAAAAATTGAAATGCAGAGAGAGTATAATCACAATTTCAATGGGATTAAACATCTATCCTGCAAGAATGGAGTTATCTATTTAAAAGGTATGCGGTGAATGTATTAAATTATTGTAGTTTGATTTCCTCTCAGTGTATTTTCCACTTGCTAAAAAGTGAAGATTTTTGCAATGCTGGGTAGGTGGTAACAATCTGTGTAGTTCACTGGTAAAATATTGTTAGCATTATTATTACTCTGATTAGCAGGGTTCTTTTTTCCTTTTCCTTTTTTATGGAAAAGCTAGCATACTTCTGGACAGAATAAAGTTAAACCAAATGTCCTTATGTTAGCTAGGTTCTTGAATCTTATTGTCCCACCAATGTGGAAATAAACATTTCAGAAACATTTCACATCCTATATAGACTTTAAATGGGTGCTTGCTTGTTTGTTTTTAAAAGGAATCTCTTTCATACTGTTTCCAATAAGCATAAATTCCAGGGCCTCCCATCTTCTTGCAAGCTATACAGAAAGAATTGTACAAACACAGTTTGAAATGGAAAATGCTCACTCTCATTTTCCCCTCCAGGATTCCCCTCCTTTTAATTAGAGAACAGTTGCATTGAAACGTATTACCATTCCATTAGCAGCACTTACAAATTCATTCTTTCGTGGCATGATAAACGAAGTTGGCATAGTGGATGTTGCACTCAAGTTGGAATCTGATGATTCACAGCAAGTCTAGTGTGGCTTGTGAGAAAGCATTTTGTCAATCATTGAACACTATGGAGATTTCGAGCTGCAAATACTTAGGGAAGTGTGAAACCTGTCCCTTTATTCTCACAGATATTTCTGCCTTTCAGCATTCAGTGTTTGGGAGACAATGTTTGGAGAGGAGAGCTGGTCTTGTGGTAGCAAGCATGACTTGTCCCCAGAGCTAAGCAGGGTCTGCCCTGGTTGCATCTGAATGGGAGACTTGATGTGTGAGCACCGCAAGATATTCCCCTCAGGGGATCAAGCCGCTCTGGGAAGAGCGGAAGGTTTCAAGTTCCCTCCCTGGCTTCTCCAAGATAGCGCTGAGAGAGATTCCTGCCTGCAACCTTGGAGAAGCTGCTGCCAGTCTGTGAAGACAATACTGAGCTAGATAGACCAATGGTCTGACTCAGTATATGGCAGTTTCCTATGTTCCTATGTTCTATCTGCAAAAGCAAATATGTGACTTTTGCAAAGTGTTATAACCTCTCTTCTCTTCTTTGTCGAAAGAGAACTTAGAAGCTCAAGCACACACAGTATTCAAAATCACAGTTGCATGTAATGTGTGCCTTCAGGACCCTTGGGTGAGATTTATCTAGATAGTTCAGAAGTTGAACTTGGCAGTTTCGGCATGCTCTCCTGCAATGCCAGAAAAGCATGACAATATATTTAAAAAGTCTGCTGCAAATTCAATTTTAATCCAAGCTGAGGAAAAGCTTAAGCTCTGCCTGCCTGCCTGGCTCCCACCCAGCCACCTACCCACTTGCCTTTTGTGGCCTCAGCAGTGGGAGAAGGAGAAAAGAGAGACATTACACACACACACACACACCCATGGCTGGCATGGAGTCATTATATCATGCTAGAAGCAAGGAGGACAGGGAATTGTAGTCTTCTCAGCACTACTAAGTCATTGTAGTAGCACAGAAAAGTCTTCAATTCTCAGTCTTCCTTGCATCTACCATGCTGTGATAACTTCATGCTGGGGAAGAAGGAACAGACAAACATTTCTCTATTCGCCTACTGCCAGGTCCATTAAACTGGTAGGAGGGAGGGGTATTATAAATTCCTGGGCTTGCAGGAGAGCTCAGAGTGGACTGACCGTTGCAATGTGTGCACTGCAGGTGTGTTAGGATCAAAACAGACTTGAAAATGGGGCAGAACCAGCAAACTCTTTTCCAAGTTGTGAGGGAAACAATTTGTTCTTTCTTTTGGAAGTTAAAGGGCTTTGTGCTGTCTCTTGTCTCAGACAGTGAAGGACAGACTAGTAAGTCAGAGGGCTAGAGGGTCAAGACATTGGTCATCCCTTCTCCACTGCTCTGACACTATCCCTTTGGATATGTAGATTGCTAATCTCAGGGACTAACTTCCTTCCTCCTCTCTCTTCCCTACCTGTCCTTCTACCTTGCAACATGGCAAGCCTCTCTCCGTGCACCATGTGTGCGGAGAAGATGCAGAATCCATCTGCATCCAGCTAGATAGATAGATTAGAGATCCTAACTCCTCACTTTCCTATCTAGAATGGAGTTCCTTAATAAATGCCTTATATATTGATTTGAAACTATGAATTGGCTCCAAGTTACTTTACTCTCAGCATACACGCATGGCTAACTAAATCCGCTGTGTTATGCCTCTGTGCACTCTGCTATAATGAGAAAGGGATTCTCTCACCACAGAGAATTTCCAACACTTTCCAACGTCATTCAACAGAGCTGACCAGGCAGGGTTTGCCCATTGCTAGGATGAACCAGGAACATGACCATCTGAAGCACAAACCTAGCTTGATAAGGTACTTGGAGCTGTATATGCTTTGAACCTTGGAACCCTCTTCAGACAAGGGACTAATGGTTGCAATTTGCAACACTGGCCTCTGTGACAGATAAGAAAGAAAAGATGAAACCTCAAAAGTGCACAAGAATCAGTTTATTAGGGTCAAACTCATTTTGAGTTGATAGACTCTTCGGGGGCAACTTCTTCTTTTTTTCAGAGGTTAAATAGTATGACAAACTATCTTTGCATGGAATCCTAGAGCCCTTTTGCATGATTACATGAGAGGGCTACTGGTGGTAGGGATGTGCAAACAGGTTCAACGGCGAATGTGTTCAGTGTCAAACCGGTTTGGTTCGACTGTTCAGGGTCAAACCGAACCACCCCCTGTTCAGTCTTCCCACAGACAGAACCTCCCCAGGAATTTGTGAGGGTTTCTTTTGGCTTGTTTTTTAAATTTACATTTTTAAAAAAACACTTTACCCGTCTGGGAGAGTAGTCTGAGATGGCGGGTGGGGGGTCCACGGATGTTCCCCCTCCCCCCCATTGGCCTCCCTTATTTAAGAAATTAGCCGTTCGTCTGCTCCTCAGCCTTTCCCCCTCAGCGCGGTAGCCATTTTGGAGGCCGCCGCACCTGCACAATGGGCCTCTGCGTGGCCTGGGTCATCCCTTATTTCTTAAATAAGGGAGGCTAGCAGGTGGAGGTGGAATCTTCTCGGACACCACCACCCCCGCCGCTACCTTGGACAACTCCCCCAGAGGGGGTAAGTTTGTGTGTGTGTGTGTGTGTGTGTGTGTGTGTGTATGCGCTGTATATATCCCAGATTGAACTTGAACTGAACTGGGGGGGGGTTTGAGGAGGTGCTGGACCAAACTGGCCTGGTCTGGTTCAGGTCCAGTTCGGACACAAATCGACCTTGACCAGCCAGTTCCGTGCACACTCCTACCAGGTGCAAGGTGGGGAAGGCTGCTCACACTTACCGTCCCCACAGGTGATCGGTCTGACCTTGCTGGGCACGCAAATCATGCGTCCAGATGGTCAGCGGCTTTCCCCAGCAGTGCAGAGGGTTGGGTGCTGGGACACGACACCCCATCCCTCAGAAATCTACATAATGCACCATGTGAGTGCGTGGTGCATTTTGGGGATCCCCCCAGCACTGGCCAGGAACCTGCTCCTGTGTCAGTGTTGCATGGTCCCAACACATGATTGTTTAGCCCAGGTTAAGGACGCACTTGTACCCTTACCTTTGGTTAATGAGTGGGCCTCTTTGGCAGGTTTGCCACCAAAGCCGCGCAGCTTAGACCAGGCTTGGCCTCGTTAGCTTGGTCTTGGCTGCATGTGAGAACAGCCTCCTAGATACCTTTTAGGTTTTCTCTTCTCTCATTTCCTGTACAAGTGCATTCCCTACCTTCCCCACTCCCTCCACCTGTTGTGGGAAGGTGATATAAAACCTGGAGTGGCTAGACCTGTTTTCAGTACTAGAAGCGAGCCTGGTCTTCTGCCTTTGCTTGGTCAACACAACACTGTTGCTCCCCAGGGTCCGGCAATTCGTAGATCTTTCAGGCCTAGTGTCAGATGCAGCCACCCATGGCCCCACAGAAGTGTTGACAATGTCATCATGCACAATTGTATATCATGTTCCCCAACAAAAACATAGAGAATATTACACACAGAATGTATTCCCTTTTGCCAAACAACCTGTGTCACTAGTTTGTGGACTTGGAGTCAAACTAAACATTCATAGCAGATGAATGTAAGTCAAAAGAGAGAAGGGAGAGAGAGAGAGAGACCTGTGGAAAGTGGCAAATTTAAGCAGAGGAAGGACAGGATTCTTGGGCTGTTTTACCCTTTGTGAGGAGCACCTCTATTTTGCGTTCTAAATTGTCTCCCATGGAGGGAAGACTCCTTGACTTCTTCCTGCCTCAGCAACTCTAAGAGTCAAGCCACTTCTGGAGAGAATGGGAATGGAACACACAGCACCCGCCTCCTTTCTGCTAGCAAAGAGTGAGAGATCTGTGGCATGCAGGCGCAATGGGCCAGCAAGGGTGTTCCTTAATCACAGCTCCAAGAAAGAGTTAGCTTGTCTTACATGATGTTACAAAGAATCTCAACTATTTCCAAATTAGTAATGCTAGTACCACCAAGCTAGGCAATTCCCACTATCCATTGACTCAATTAACTCAGAGCTTCAGCACCCCTCAGCCATGATTAAACCCTGGATTTAATTGATGAAGCCACCTAATGGCACAGCGGGGAAATGACTTGATTAGCAAACCAGAGGTTGCCAGTTCGAATCCCCACTGGTATATTTCCCAGACTATGGGAAACACCTATAACGGGCAGCAGCAATATAGGAAGATGCTGAAAGGCACCATCTCATACTGCGTCGTGGGAGGCAATGGTAAACCCCTCCTGTATTCTACCAAAGACAACCACAGGTCTCTGTGATCACCAGGAGTCAACACCAACTTGACAGCACACTTTGCTTTACTTTTAATGGATGAAGGGCGGTGAATGAATAAGTCAAGTCCTTGGTAATCCAAATACCAACCAAAATGACAAATATGTCAACTTCCCCTTGAATAACCTAATCCAAGATTTTGGAGTGTTCTCGGGGAGGGGGGGGGAGTGAACCTCTAGCTACCTCTAATCTGAATAATGGACTGAGCACAAATTAAATCTTCCTAGTAAAAGAGTTAACTCAATGAATAATCTCCAACCAAGTATGGACAAGTGAATGTTTGATTTTCCTTCTGCCCACCCTTTCCATAAGATCTACTTTTGCAGAACAATCCTTTCTTTAGAAATATTTTGTTAAAACAATTTAGAGTATAAGTACCAGTTCTTCAAAACCAAGTACCTTGAGACCAACTGGCATTCCAGATAAGAAAGGCTACAGAAAAAGAGACTAGTAATTGCCTTCCAGAAACCCATTTTGGCAGCACAAGTCCCTGCATTTCACCACAATTTCGACCTTTGCTTTACCTGATCCCATTTCAGCCTAAGGAAAGTTGTTATGTACTAAAGCCACAGATGGTACACTCAGCCCAAAGCTCCTCTTCAGTCATTCTAAGCTCTTTTTCCTGTCCCTTTCACTCCCCTCTGTCAATACTAACTTGTATTCACAAAACAAAAACTAAAGTCTGGGAGCAGTTTATTATCAAAATTCAATAAAGATGTTACAAATCCCTGCCGTCCCACTTAAGATTTGCCCTCTATTTCTTTGACTCCTATCTTTTACTAATAAGACAGGAGCTGAAAAGTGCCGATTTGTGTGTGAAATTGCTGGTTATCTCAGTAGATCAGTTGGTCCCCACATTCTGAACAGGCTAACAGCTTGTAAGGAGCAGACTTACACAGGGACTGTGGAACGTGGAGCCTGGCTCAATGAGAGTGACATTTCCATCCCAATGACCAGAAAGCACAGAAAGGGACTCTCCTGCATGATTAGGTGTTGTTGTTCCTCTGTGCTGGACCACCATTTAAGATCCCAAGCCTAAAAATCCTGCCTTCTTTCTCTTATTAACAGTTCTCTCCCTCTTCAGGAATGTCCTCGCAATATCCCTTTATCTCCCTCATTTAGAATTCCCTGCTTCTAGAAAATCCTCCCCACATCCATTTCACTCTCTTCCCCTGTCATCCCTCCCTTTTTAGCCTCTGCTCTGTCAACACAAATTAAGCACAGCTGTTCTGGTCAGATGTAGATTTTTCATCTTGCTAAGATTTCCCACTTTTGCTTATTCCCTCATACTGCACCGATTTTTCCTTCTCTCCTTCCTCAATCCTTCCTGAGCTTCCCTTTCCAACAAGAATAGCCTCTCTGAGATCTCTCTAGATTTCTGTGTCTTGCTGTCTTCCCACTAGATTCAATTGCAGTTTGTGTATTAGTCTAGGAATTCTGTCCTCAAATCTCTATAGTTTGACTGTGTTATAATTCATTGCTTACATCAACTGCTACCATTAAATTGAATACTTTATTGCTAATTCCTGCACTGCTTTTCATGATTATTGCCTATCCATTTTTAATATTCTCTATCCATTTTTAAATCAATAAACTATTGATCAGTAGACTCTTGTCTCACTTCCCTTCACATCATTTTGTTCTAACACAGGGTAAGATCCCATAAGACTTGTGTCATCCAAAACGTTTACCATAACACCTTCCCCCTCTGGACATCTTTTTGCTCAAAGTTGCCATTTCCAGGTACTTTCCTGCGTTTAGTGGGCAGGATATAGAAAACCAGCAGCTGGGAATGAGTGATTTTGAGCAGAAGAAATGTCTAGAAGAGTTTATCAACCTGTTCCTTGTGGCTGTGCCTCCACACACTTACAGCCTCCCATGATTGCTTCTCATGGGGTAAAAATGAGGATAGTGTTACATATACTGTATCTGCCATGCAGCATCTAGGCTGCCTACTCATATTTTCAGAAAGCTAGGATATATTATTGTGAAGCACTAGGACTGCAGATGCCATTCAGTGCCTCCCAATATCCCTCCTCCACCAGCTTGTCTGAAAGTGGACACAGCTAGGATTGAGGGGTGAGGACCCAAAGACAATGGGAGGTGGCATTTCCTGGGCACAGTCTCATAAAAGGGGCCGGATCTGAGTGGAAGGGATGACTGGAATGGGAAAACAATGTAGACGGTAGAGAGAAAAAGACATAAGTGAATGGAAGGAACTGGAAAATGTTGCAGATTGTGCATGCCGAATGCTCTGTACAAGACTGAGAAATAATAAAATAGAGAACAATGGAGGATTCCTAATGCATCTGTTCTACTTTGGAAACAATAGCAGGTAATTCAGAATTCCAAACTCTAGGGGAGGAAATCAGATGAAAATTTCTGAATAATCTCTGAGTCATACCAAATTCTTATATATACAAACCTCCTTGCATTTATGTTTAATGCCAAAATCCATGCCAACTGACTTCTCTCTGCTTTCATTGATTTAATGAAAATACATTATATGAAAAATAAGTTATTGTAGAAAACACAAGAAGTGTAATCCAAATGTCTTAAGGCAATGAGGCGAGTCTCACAATCGGTGAGACCTGCCATAAGGGGGTTGGCAGGGAGAGTGGGCTTAGTCTGCTCTCCCCGCAGACAATCAAGGCTGCAGCCCTGGGTGGCCAGATCCACTGGCCACACAACTGCTGGCTCCTTCTTGGAGCCAGCAGGGGTTGTGGGGATCAGGGGCCGCGTGCCCCCTGGAAGTTCCAGGATGCCCCGCGTGAGCACGTGGGACATGCTGGAGAGACCCCCAAGCTTGGGAGGCTGCTTGCAGCCTCCCGACGGGGGTCTCCTTGTGTGTTGTTACAGCGTAGAGCCACGCTGCAGCAAAACACAATCAGAAAACCTGGGTTAGCGGAATGCTCGCTCCTCTGACCTGGGCTAAGGGGAGGGGTATTTAAGTGGGTTTCCCACTTTGGGGGAACCGGGCTCACCTCTGAGCCCAGTGGTTCCCATGGTCCGTGGAAAGCGGGCTAAGCTCCCTTAGCCCGCTTTCTACTGACCGTGAGGATTGCCTCAATGTTTTCTCCTCAGATATTAAGGTCTTTCACATGGTCACCTGTGGGTGCCTTAGGAGAGGTAAGAACTTCTACTCTGATCCACACAGAGTAGAGCCTCTGCTTGGCTCTGCTAAGTCATCCCCCAAAAAATGCAGGCACAGGTGGGTTCCGTTGTTGAAAAACAGGAGTGAGTCCTCCAAGCATTAAGGAAATAATATATTGCACTCAGGCAACCTTCAGTACAACAACAGCTCTCCTCTCCCTTTCCCTTATAGCTGCAGAACTCTGTGACAAACACAACTGCCAGCTTTAACCACAGCTTTAACCAGTGAATTCAGCAGACAATCAAACTCCGAAATAGGGCAAATGCTATTTTTGTCCTACCTCAGGAAAAATCTGGGTAAAGAAGGACAACACACATTTGTGTGGGCTGAGTTGGAGGGATTTCTCCCCATCAGCAACAGATGAGTTTGCTGCCTCCTATCTTTATGTTTCTGATTGTGAGAATGAGCCCACTGAGTTCCAGCCAAGGGTGTTTACACTGCATGAATACATATTTTTTCCATTCCCACCAGTACTATACTATTTCACTGACATCACCAGACATTTCTCAGTCATTTTTTGGAAGATTATACAATTCTAATGCAGTATAGATAAATGTAATAGGGAAGCATCAGAATGGAAATTATGAAATATTTAACACACATGAAATGATAAATAATGACAATGTTGCTGCTACATTAAGGCTGGGAGCTGTGCACCAGGAAGTCAGTGAAATGTGGTTCCAGGTTTCAGGAGGCACTCAATGGAGCAACTGCACTCAACTGCACTCAATGGAGCCTCTCCTCCTTGGGGAACTTAAGAGTTACTCCACCACCACAACTCAACAGCTATGGGTACAGGGTTGTCTCAGTGATCAGCAATGGAAACGTCTGAGAGCCTTGTATCCTTGGCTGCTGCCCAGTGGTTCTGACCCTTAATGCTGTATGGAGCACATTTTGTGTGCAGATCTCAGATCCAGTCACAAGCACTCTCAGTTAAAATTATCTTAGATGGCAGATAGGTCTCTGTCTGAGGACTTCTATAGCAGCTGCCAAATAGATTAGAGAAACCAAATAGCCCAATGGTCTGTTCAGGTTAAGATGGGTTCATATATGAGATATGGCACAAATCTCACCCATCTTCAGCCACAAACTGAGTTATCACACAAGCTACTATATACACATGCAAGGCTGTAATACAGGGATAATACAGAGACATACGTTTTGGGCGGTATAAAAATATGTTAATAAAATAAAATAAAATAAATAATTATAGTGCTTACCTTCAAGTGTTGACCTCAGGACTACTAAGAGTTGTTATTACTATTATTTATTGGTGTTTTTCATTTATATACCGCCTTTCAACTATAGATACCAATTGGCTTACAACATTAAAAAATATATATTTTTTACAATAAAGCAAGAGGTTTTTTCTCTTTCTCCCTCCCCTTACAGGCAGTTGATGTTTCTTGTAACTTGATCAACGCTGCTGTTATAAGATTTTCAAAGTAGTGTTAAAATACCAACTACAACAGTTGATTTCCTAATCCAATTCAGTTATTAAATTGATGGCTATTGCTTCTTTTCAGTTTTAATTACAAATACGTTCTAAGTAGCCATCATTATTCACATGTATGTGTGTTTAAAGAAACCTAATGACTCATAATTATGTCTCATGCCAACATGGAACCAGTTACAAATCTTCAATAGCAGTGATTTCCATTTGGACCACCTACTAATGATGTGTGGTAAGGTGGCTGCCTCCAGCACTGGATTGTCAGGGATGGTGGTGGGGGCACCCCACGCACACTCTGCATCCACATCCCCCCATTGCCTCACTACTCCTTTCACAGCTGCCTTTATTCTTCCTGGCAATGATGACAGCACCTCCATCTCCACTGCTGTTGTTGCTGCTGCTGCTCCTGCTCATCCATCTATGCCCATACTCTACTGTTCTGTACTTCCTTCAACTTCATTCCCTATTCTATGCCTTTGGAAAGTCCAGGAGCAGAACAAATGGGATGATGAGGTAGAGGAGAAGGAGGAGAAAGATAAATGGGAAGAAAAGGAGGAGGAGGTAGTGCTGGTGGAGGAGGTGGAGAAGCAGCAGCAGCAATAATGCAAAAGGAGATGTAAGGAGGTTGGATTGGGGGTATCAGTGTGTGGTGCATACTTAATGTGAGATGGTAGAGAGGTTGGGTTAGTGAGAGGGAAGATCTGTGTGCTGCATGCACCACCACCACTGAGGGTAGGGAGACTGAGGTTCAGTGGGTTCAGGCAGACTGAATTAGGGGCAAGATTGGTGTGCTCTGTGCACTGGGAGGGCAAAGGACCAATCCCTCTCAGCCTCACCAATCCTTAGTGACCCTGGCTCAGTTCTGGGAAAAGGTTGTAGGTGTAGGGAGGCTTTGTGATCTCTGTCTCCCTGTACTCTTATCCCAGCCTCTCCTGGACACTCAGACTAGAAATGTAAAGTCTGGCCTTAGACTTGCCTGCCCTCTGTTACTTCTCCCCTGCTTATCATTGGCTGCCAGACTACAATCTTTGCAAGTCTCATGCTCCACTTCATGCAAGTCTGTCCTCTCATGAGAACTTCTCACACAACCTGGTACTTCCTTAACCCTGCTGCTTCATCTCCCACCTAAATCTGCCCTACCCCACTGACCTGGACTCCTTCGCTTTCATGGTCCTCTCAGCCATCTTGCTTTCTGTCACTATACCTTTCTCACATCATGTGGACACAGTTGGGCCCGGCCTGCCAGCTGGCCATGGTGCCACCAAATCCCAAATCCGATAATGATTCCTTCCCAACTGGACCCAGACCTAAGTCCTAGCATCCCTATTGCTTACCCTACTCAACTAATATATTCTGTGATCATTGCAATACAAAGCAAGTGGGATACACATGTTGAATGTGTGGTGTAAAATAAAGGACAATTTTCAGTACCATTGCAATGATAACAAGAGAGATTTTAAGTAAAAATATTTATTTATATTTTTAATAATACTATATTAAATACTATATATATTTCCTCATTTGGGAATATGTCAGAGGAAAATAAATTACAGTACAGTACTTATTTTACTTTCAAGTAAAATATAATAAATACAGAAAAAATAGAAACAAAAAATACAATCAATTTTTGCACAGTAAGAGGTTTTTACACTATTATCCTATAAATGGCCTACATATATAATATTTCTTGTACTATTTCTGATAAATGCTGGAGTACAGTTATGATTTATTTGGACTGCTTTGAAACCATTGCTCCAAGTTATGTCTGCCGTATATTTTAGTTCATTACATGTTTTTCTGAGGAAGTTTTTGTTCTATTAGTAGTTTCAAAATATCTTCTTTCTTGTATTTTTTATAGACTGCTCAACTCTGGGTAATTGCTGCTTCACACTAAACTTGGAGTGTTTAGATTTTCCTTTTTGCAAGGTTTGTGTCTTTGGCATACTCAGAGACCTTCCAGAAAACTGAACTGCTAAGTGTTTTGCAAATTAATCCAGGAGAACTGAAAAGAAACATTAAAATTGCCTAACACTGTAAAGGTTCTCAACTTAAAAAAAAAAAAAAAGTTACCAAGAAGGATGACTCTGTTATTGAAACTGAAGAGTGCAATGATTTCATGCCACTATCATATCAAAGTAATAATATGTAATAGTAACATTATAGGAAACATCTGTAACAATTTGGTTGCTAGACCTAGTAGAGATGCTGCCATAAATGCCAGTTGAAATATTATTTGCCTTAGATATGAGGGTGAAAATTCTAGATCTGACTTCTTCTCTAACTCAGATGAAAATTCTGAGCAGGAGAACTCCTTCCTCCAGCTCCCATCCATTTACTTAACTACTTTACTGCTGCTTCAGATGTGGCAGCTGTGAAACAGCAGAAAGAAGGGTTGGCTCCAAGTGTAGGGAACCCTCATAAAACTGCCCTTCTATCTCAGCAGCTGCCCAATAATGCCAACTCTAGACACTAGCCCAAGAAGGAAGGAAGGAAGGAAGGAAGGAAGGAAGGACTCAGTCCCTTGTCTCTTCTCCATCCCTCATCCTGGACATCTTGGACATATCAACCATGGGACATATGAAAGATGAACGTGGGTTTCTGATAACTATCATTTTCTCTGGATGTCTGACATTCAGACAACCTGGGGAAATTACACAGCCCACAGTTCCCTGCAGATGCTGTCCTACAGTTCCCTGCACTTGCTCCCTCACTCGCACTGCCCCTGCAACTTTGGCCAGAAAAGCCAGTCTGCTTCTTGTCCAGCTGAGCAACTCACTGAGCTAGCACAGCACAGGGCTCATGAAGCTGTGGAGCAGGCGCTAGCTGTTGGATATACTCCCATTCATACCCATGACATCCCCCCAACCCCTAGAATTTCTGAGGGGGTGCCTGCAGCTGGGGCACCCTCTCTAAGTAGTGGTTGTGGTGGTGGTGGTGGAGAAGGATGGTGGTGTGCTCTTTGCTAATTGTGGCCCGGGTGTTTGGACCTGTCCACACAATGGTAGCTCTGTATTTGGACTAAGCTCTACAACCCAGTGCATTTGTCTCTGATTCTTGATAGCATTTTACTTTCAATGTCATCTGTCTTGTGTAAATCACATTGTGACCACACTACAACTTGTTTTATGGCATTAAGTGTTTTCTTTCTGGCCTTTCCTTGCTGTTCCCAAATTAAAGGGCAGGGGAAGCACAGAGAATATTTTGTGCACAGGCCTAGGACTCACAATTTCACAAACACTGAATAAAATATGAAATGTTTTTATTCCATTTCCAGTGAGTAAACACTATGCTTCTTAGAGGTAGTTCCAGTCTTAAAACAGCACAATCTTGTACTAACGAATAAGGTTATCCTTAGCTTTGCTTCACGCTCTTTAGTATTTTATAATGCATGTCATGTAAACTTTCCTCTGGGGTAAAATAGCAATAAATCTTTAATAAAGTACGAAACAACATTTCAGGCTGAGTGACAAACACTTTGCTGTAAAAGTATTACTGATAGATTATATTAAAAAATAAAACACACAGGAAGATATTTAAAAGGTTTGCCTCTTTTATCAGAGCTGCTCCTTATATTTGAGTTTCCCTGGAATTAAACCCCAATAAATCTTTAATGAAGTATGAATGAATATACCAATCGCTTGAGAATTATTGACACATCAATATCCATAGAATAGGGCCTTATTGCTGTTCCTTCCTTGATATACTTTATACATGCTCAGCCTTAATAATGTATGAGCATTTTTAATTCATACGTCTTGTTGCAACCGTGTGCTTACTCCTGTGGCAACATTATTAAAGCAGATTTTAAAAATATAAATATAAACATAATTTTCTGGAGATAATAATATATGTTCAGTGTTGCTGGTACTGAAAAGTTTCGCTGAGTTAAAAAAAATCTTAAATTAATACACCTAAATAATGTATGTGAGAAGCACATACAGAGACAATGAGAAAGGAGCTATGCAGTCTAATCCTATGCATATTTATTCAGAAGTCTCACTGAATTCAATGGGGCTTACTCCTAAGGAAGAGTGAATCAGATTATGGCAACCTCTTATAGCTGGCTTCTTCTTCAGTGGTCCAAGAATGTATCCATTAAGGCTGCTATTCAATGCACACTTACCTAAGAGTAAGCTACATTGAATACAGTGCTCTGAAAATACATTGAATTCAATAATAACCCCTGCTAACTTGGCAAAGAGGCACCTTTTAATGTGGTGATTCTCTTTATTTAGCAGGGGGAGAGTAACTGGCCCTATCCAGCCACAGCACAGTACCTCCCGTGACTGTTGCTGGTGTCTATCTTCTGTTTCTTTTAGATTGTGAGCCCTTTGGGGACAGAGATCCATCTTATTTATTTGTTATTTCTCTGTGTAAAATGCCCTGAGCCATTTTTGGAAGGGCAGTATAGAAATCGAATTAATATCATCATCATCATCATCAATGTATATTTTCATCCGATGCTATTTAATTGGTAGTAAGACCCATTGGCCTACATATTGTGCCATGTCTCATGGATCCAAGAGTAGCATGCCACTGAACAGACCATCCTTGTTGCTTCTGAATACGGGGCTATTCTGTACCTCCTAAAGAGTGTGTTATAACATCTGCATCACTACTTCAGTTGGGAATGTAGCAATGCAGCAGCAATGATGTACTCCTTAGGAGGCACTGTCACCATATCTTAAGAATGACATTGTAGGACTGCAAAAGGTGCAGAAGTAGTGCTGAGACTACTGCATCTGGGGCTTTTTAGTTTAGAAAAGAGGCAACTATGGGGAGACATAACAGAGGTATATAAAATTATGCATGGAATGGAGAGGGTGGACAGAGAAGGTTTTCTCCCTCTCTCACACTAGAACCAGGGGTCATGACATGAAACCGAAGGCCAGGAAATTTAGGACTGACAAAAGGAAGTACTTTTTGACAGAGCACATAATTAATCTATGGAATCCTCTGCCATGGGATGTGGTGATGGCCACTAGTTTGCATGGCTTTAAAAGGAGCTTAGACAAATTTATGGAGCACAGGTCTATCAATGGCTACTAGTCTGGCAACTATATGCCACCTCCAGCCTCAGAGGCAAGTTGCCTCTGAATACCAGTTGCAGGTGAGCAACAGCAGGAGACAGGGCATGCCCTCCCCTCTTGCCTGTCGGTTTCTCAGAGGCATCTGGTGGGATACTGTTTGAAACAGGATGCAGGACTTGGGCCTGCACCTTGGGCCTGATCCAGCAGGGCTGTTCTTAAGTTCACGGAACAGCCCTGCATTTGCAAGCAGCAAGGGTGGGCTAGTCAGTGCCTTGGAAGCAATGTGCATGCCCAGCTCATGGAGTATGGATGGAGATATATATATATATATATATATATATATATAGAGAGAGAGAGAGAGAGAGAGAGAGAGAGAGAGAGAGAGAGAGAGAGAGAGAGTTAAATTTATATACTGCCTTTCATTAAAACAATTCCAAAGTGGTTTACAGCAGAATTTAAAAACAAGATTGTAAAAATGACACAATTAAAATACTAAGCTAAAAATACAAACCAAATCTGATTAAAATTTTTAAAACACAAGCATACAAAATACAAAGTACAAAGAGCAGCAGCAGAGACAATCATATAAAAGCCTGGGTAAAAAGCCAGGATTTAACATGCTTTCTAAAAGCTCTGATAGAGACAGAGGAGTGAATAACCACTGGGAGAGTATTCCAGAATCCGGGGGCAGCAACAGAGAAGGCCCTGTCCTGCGTGCATGACAACCGAGCCTCTCTTATTGTCGACACCCGGAGCAGAGCCCCCTCAGATGACCTTGTCAAGGGGGCAAAAACCCTTGGGAGCAGGTAGTCCATTAAGGGCTTTAAAGGTCAAAACCAGCACCTTGAATTGGACCTGGAAATGAACTGGCAGCCAGTGCAGCTCTTTCAGAATGGGTGTGATGTGTTCCCACCGCGCAGCTCCAGATAAAACCCTAGCTGCCGCATTTTGCATTAGCTGCAGTTTCTGGATATTCCCAGTAGGTCTTACTTCCAATTAAATAGCATTCTCCTTGCATGCAGAAGGTTCCAAGTTTCCTGCCTGACATCTCCAGATAGGGCTTGGGGAGACGCCTGCCTATGACTTTGTAGAAGCCGCTGCCAGTCTGGGTAGGCAATGCTGAGCTACATGGACCAATGGCTTGACTCAGGATAAAGCAGCTTCCTATGTTCCTTTGATCACAATATACATTGACTTCTAAATGTTGAATTCAGCGTATACTGCCAATAATAATCTACTACGCATTTCATTGTTTCTTTTGTATTTGCTCCAGACTGCATGCATAAGCAGCTTTCCACACACAATGCTGATGCATCTCCCTGTTCACTTTGTAATGCTCTTCCACACCATATTTATCAACCTAATTACTTACTGTCTTACATGACACCTTTTGAGCTTCTACCAGTTCTGAAAGGCAATTTATGAACTGGCTGGCTTTTATTCAAATGGAGATGCACATTCATACTCAGGCCACCAGATGTGTTATATGTAACTACTTGCCCCAAACCATAGCTGGATTGCTGTCATTGACTTATTGTAACTTGCCTTGGTGGCGGGATTATAAGTAGGAAAGGGTGAGACAAGAACAGAAGAAATACAGAAATACTAAAAGAAGTGGGTCTTGGAGATGTAATTGCACCTACCAAATTCACACCTGGCTTTGGGTGATTCTTACTGAATGAGCAGCCACAACTTCTCATCCTGAACAGGTCAATTGCTTCCCTTTGGAAGTCATATTCCTAACTGAACTCAGAGTGGAGGCTTATTTCCTTAAAGACAGAAAGAACTCTCTTCTCTTTTCTCCTGCCTGCATTTGACATTGTGCCACTTACAAGTTTGTTTTTTGCAGACTAAAGTAGTAAGTGGTTTAACAGTGGCCATCTTCACACATAATGCCAAACTGGAGGCAAATGAACCAGAGATTCCATTTTGTGGTCATCCAAATGTGTGAAACTGCAGCTTTGTCACAAACGTGACTCAAGGTCTTTGAGCCCAAACTATAATCGGAACCTTCGCTTTGTAGTGAGTTTCACTGCTCAAACTTGAAGTTTGAAGGCAGCATTGTGTCGTCCAGATTCTGCCACCACCGTAACCTGGGTTTTGTGCTGTAGCTGTTGCCAGAACCATAGAGAGGGCAGCTCAGAGCAGCCCAGAAATGTGCCAGCTCTATGCCTGCCACATTTCATACTTGCTGCCTCTCCAAGCACTTGCCCCACCCACTCCCATCTCTGCACTCTTCCAGCCATTGTCCGGCAACAGGGATGCCAACCTAAACTTCACAGCATGTCAAAGGGAAAAGCCACATTGGGTGATGCCCACTTCCCGCAGAGTCTCATGTCCCCCCATTTGGCAATCTGCAGAGAAAGTGGATGGGATGCCAGGACAGGCAATTTGTGAAGTAGTCCCTGCAAATCAAGTGATGAAGAAGTATTTGCACAAGTGCACGGAGTCCCGGTGGCACCATAAACCAGGCAACCCAGTTGTTTCCCAGCAAAGATAACACATGCCAGATAACAGCAAATATAACACATAATTTGTACCAAGAGAGAGAGAGAGAGAGAGAGAGAGAGAGAGAGAGAGAGAGAGATCCACTCAAGAATTCCAGGGGCTGCCTTTCAACACAACCCCCTTCCCCGCCCGGTATCACACCCAGGGTTTGTGTTGAAAGGCAGCCCCTGGAATTCTTGAGTGGATCTTCATTTGTTTGTACAAATTAGTAGGGGAAGGGTAGGTCCAACCCCTTCCCTTTGGGTGTAAGAATGCAGTCTTTGGCATTACTCATAAGAAGAACCATTTTGGATTAAACCAGGATGGTGTTTCAGGGGCTATATCATGAATAATGTGATGATGCCCCTTCTTCCAAGGACCACTCTCTCCTGAGTGTGTCATCAAGACAAGCATGTGGGCTGGAGTGCTCTCACCCCCCCAGCACTATTGCTAGATTCACGCAAGCCCCAGGGAAGGGTACCACACCAAAACCTTTCAAGGTTGGGGTGACTGGCAGATAGCAGGAGTGAAAGCACTCACTCTGGCAGTCTGGTCGCCTTTTGGCACATATGCATGTTGATTTTTGTCCAGTATGGCCCCCAGCTTAACAGTGATAGTGGTATGAATGGTCCATAACATATCAGAACCAGAGATACCAACTCAGAAGTATGTGAAATATTGGCCTGTGTCTGATTTCATGTTATATTAAGAAATGAAATAATATCTGAATCAGAGGTGAATCTCATGACTGCCTGGTAAATGATTTGTAGAGGCAGGGGTAATCTAGCATTGGTTATCAGCGTCTGTGGAAACTCACTGAGACAATGGGTCAGGCTTAATTACCAGTCTCACACTGCTGAAATTAACCTGTGTCCAGTAACAGGATGCTTCTGCCTTAAGTCAAATGTGTTAATTAACTTGCCTCACACAGGCATACCTTTTGATGTTACTTTGAATACACAAGAAATAATGTAATTGATGTCTCACACCAATAGAACTAACTCTCTCCCACTAACTCCTGAGTTTTAACACCCTTTGGGACCAGGCTGGCACATCTGGGGGCCAATTTGCTCAGAGATGCAGATTCGCCTTGGGCTATGTCCCTTCCTCAAGATAGCAGCTAACGGAAGATGGGATTAAGATCTCTCTGGACTGACCAAATATCCTGAGAGATTTTTGGTAATTAAAAGACAATATTCAGAGGATAGCAGGAATAAACGCCTTTTGTGATCCTGAAGACGCAAATGGACATCAAAGGATGGAACCACTATAAGAAGGAGTCTCTGGACATGGCAGTTTAGCTATCTTGTGCCTACAGCAAGATTTGCTCACAGCAATCTTTTGCCTACAGAAAAAGCTGCTCACGAGGATCCCAGAGTTTGCTGCAAAGCAGGAACTCTGTCCATGAACAGGAACTGCCTCCTACAAGCTATCTTGTGCCTACAGCAAGATTGCTCACAGCAATCTTTTGCCTACAGCAAAAGCTGCTCACGAGGATCCCAGAGTTTGCTGCTACACCGCGAGGCAAAGCAGGAACTCTGTCCATGAACAGGAACTGCCTCCTACAAGCTATCTTGTGCCTACAACAAGATTTCCTCACAGCAATGCCTGAGTTTTGCTGCCCAAGCTGCCTGATCTGAGCACTGCAACAACACCTGTCTCCGCCTAAGACCTCAGCTGAAAAGATCTCCGCTCAAGTCTCTGATCCTGGTAAATATGCTGCTCCTTTACAAGCCTTGGGTCCCTCCATCTTTTCCCCCTCCTTCTCCCCCCCCCCTTTCCCCTACTAATTCCAAAACCATGCCAGCCCTCAGCCTTCCTCCCCGCCTTCTTTTCTGCCTGTATCTGAATTGTATTAGGCTCTAGGAAGATTTAAATGTACACACATATGTTAGTTAGGCACACGGGTTGAATATTGTTACTGGCTAGGATGTTCTGTTTAAATACTGTTAGCGATATTGATAGAGTGCTCTGCTTTCTGCTTACTAGATTATGTTGTTAGTCTTTATGCCCAATAAAGCCCATTGGACCTCTTTGAGGACTGGTTTGATCTCCTTCTTCCATGTGTCCAGATCACATGTGGTCACTAATATAAAAGAACTTGGTCCAGACCTATTTTGTATACTGGCTAATGAGCATATTTAGTATATAAGTCAGGCCTGGTCTGTAACAATAGCTGAAAATAGGGGCTCCCCTCACCTGTGATTCCCTGTAGCAGCCAATCTGTATACATCACAATGCCGGTCCCAGCCCAGGAATTTTGAATATGTACTCGGAGCCATCCCTGATCCTGCCAGACTGAGCCCACAGGGAAATGGTGGGACTCCACTGAGTGGCCCGGACTCCACTGGAGGCTTGTAGGGGTTGAGTGTAGAGGGAAATGCGAGGAGAGTGAGTTCTATTATGAAACAGATATTGTTGGATGGCTTAACTCATGAGGTTGCAATCCAACAGAGACCTGAAGCTGATGGCACCTCTAGTCCTCCCCAGTGGACTGGCCCTCAGGGGAGGCTAATCCCTGGCTGGCAAGCTGAAATGGGGGCAGAAGTGTGTTGGGGGTTCCTGGATCACTTTGATTGGGTCACAAGAGCATCCTTTGTCACAGTGGACCAGACCCCAGGATCCTTTGCTCTCCCTTAAATACATATTACCTCCTAGGAAGTCATCATGATCCCCTCCCATAGAAAAAGAATGCCCATCTTCACACACACACAACCCTTTACCAGTAATTGTACTTGTGTGAGACTATTTGGCTCTGGGCACTTGGGAGGGTGGTGGAGCAAGTGGTGTAAGGGAAAGGGTTTAAAATAAAACAACAACAATAATAATAATAATACACTTTATTTGTTTAAATGTCCTTTTTCTGATGGGGTTGGGCAGTCCATGCTGAAAAGCTACGATAGTGCTGGTCACATCTCCTTGAAGTGGTGATTGGTGAGGTTCTGGGGCAGCATTATCAGGGTGTTGGGCCCTCCCACTGGCCACAGGCAGGCCTGAGTACTCACCCAGTTGAGGAGCCAAGAAGATGGAGGCAATACAGCCCCAGGGTACAGACAAAGCCAGATGGAACCATACACAGTTGCCAGGGAGAGCCGGGACACCCAGGAACCCACAGACCTTGGATGGGCCAGCATGGTTGCTTCCTGGTGGCGAATAGGAGAAGGCAAGGACTCAACAGCTGGCAAGACAGGCAACAGCTGAAAGAGGGAGGATGCAGGCAGCTACATTGGAGAGGGCAGAGTCAGGAGAAGGTGGTTGGAATTGCCCTGATTGCAGGGTTTTATTTAAGGTTTGGATGGCCAGGGATGAGGAGGTCTGGAGAGATGGGAGTAATTTGGACCTAGAGTCTCACAATGAGGAGCAGTCTTGCCCCTCTCCCTGACAGCTGGTGGAGGAAGAGAGTAACAATCAACCCCCTCCCCAGCACTTTTGAGGCCACTTCCATAGCCTATGAACAGGATCAGAGGAAGGGAGGCAGTTGGATACTGTTATTCCAAGCCAGTGCATGACACAGGGTTTGGATTTCCTCTGGAAGAGAGAGCAGTAGAGACTTGTGACATTTTTATATTGTTTGCTTTATTTAAAAATGCTCAAGTAAAGTATGAGCAAAGTGAAGGAGCATGTGTTTCTACCAGACAGCCGATACACCCCAAGATGCCCTGCTCTCTCTTCCAGTATCAATTTAGCTGTTCTGGTATATTTACAGACAATGAGGACACATGGAGACAGTTTAAAAGTTTTATTAAGGGTAAAAATGGGGTTACGGAAGGCAAAAAGAGAGCTCAGTCAGGTAATTCAATCATTTAGCTATGGTTCTAAATGAGTGTCTTGGTTAGAGGCTTGCAGAGTGTAGAGTCCTGAATAAGATCCTGCTTGGACACTTGCAGAGAGAGGTGAGGAGGCTTCAAGATAGATGACTGGAGAGCTTAGTTTTACCTATCCTTCCTGGGTGCATTCGGTTGTGTGATGGCCGCGCAAACGTGCATCCTCTAGAATAGGGTGCAGAATAGGATGCAGCCAGGAGGGGAGGGGAGGGGAGGGGCAGTAGCCACAGTTCACAGTGGGTAAGAGTCCATTGGATTTCAGGATCCAAACAGAATCATAGGTCATTGTGACCTAGCTAGGGTATTTATATCCAAAAATGTGCCTTGAGGCAACTATAGACTCAATCAAGTGGCTATCCCACCCCGGAGAACAAGGAACTGCTGTGCAAAACAACAGAGACCATTGCTACATGGACTTAGGTGGGTCCTTTCTGGACAAAAGGCAAGATCAAGTTATGCAAATGTAGCTGTGTGAGGTGAATGGGCTATGCTTGTTTACAGTCTCAAAGACTGTGATGTCTCCCAGTGTAAAGATATACATCTTCTATTTGTTTATGAGTGTCTCTCCCTTATCTTTGTTAGACAAGTCATCAACTTTAATAGGATGGGAGGCAGCCATTTCAGTGCTTCTTGAGGAATATTCCAAACATTATTTCTAAGAGGGAGGATATCCTCCCAAAACAATTTGCTTTGACAGGTCTATTAACTGACATGCCTCCAATAGAGGAGGGGCAGGTGCATCCCTTTTCAGTCTGTTATCCTTTTGAACCAGGGGGCACATGACCAAACTTGGTCTGGGCTTAGTGATCAATTCTTACCAAAGAGTGAGGTAAAAATTTCAAGGGAACTGTGATCTCGTAGTCACATGCTGGGGACACATCGAGAGGGGTGCTCCTTGTGCTACCCCAAATCATGGCCTCCTGGCAACATAGGACAGGGTGAGGCTAGCTGGCACGCTCACATTATTTCTGTACCCAGGTACATCCTTTTCTTTCTTTTTTATTCTAACTGGTACGTAACTTCTGGACAGGGCTTCTGTCTATCCCTCAAACTGCCCACACACTGCTTTTCACACTTGCACGTTCCTGCCTTCCCTGGTCAGGTGGATGGAGGTGGGATGTGTCACCTTCCCCAGACTCTGATGGCTTTCCTGTTCCAAACATTCCTGAGAGATTTCTGTATGAATAGATCATCTTCTAACCAAACAACCCAACATAGACCATTAAAAAGTGGTCTGCCCGACAAAGGACAAAGCTGTAATAATATACTGGATAAATATGTCTCCCCCCCACAAGCTATCATGTACCAAAAGAACAAATGCTCTCTTGCCTTCTAAATTTGGTGACCAGACACAGGCTATGGCTATGCTGATTTGTTCATATAGCGATATCAGTGCAGTACCATCCTTTCCTACCCACTTTCAATAACTACAGCAGATAATCATTGTTGCTGATTGCATTTGAGTTGCCACTGTACTATATAATACAAATTTGCAACCAGATCAACTGCAAGATTAAACATTGTATTAAAACACTCTTAAGTTTATGGTCAGTTAGTTACTACCTGTAGCCTGCCTCAGAAGCCCATCCAAGTCAGGTCACTGCAGGATAAATAAATGCAGTGTACAGCAGAGGGGGCAATGTATCATCACAAGACCTTAAGCAGTGTGAGGTGTTACAAATTTAAAAGAAGGACCTACTTTCCTCTCTGACATGTTGGATAATACGATCTGTGCACGCGTGCACTCTGTGCTGTGTATTTCCATAGATCAGTTGTTTAAATGCACACTGCACACACACAGTCTGTGCTTGAAAATGGAGGCAGCTGCTGGTGGTGACAATATTAAGGCCCAGGGGACACTGGGAAGGCGGCAGAAGACAGCCGGTGGTTCACAGGTGCCGGGTGGCAGCCTGGGTGAATGAACCTATAGGAGGAAATTCAGTTGATCAGTCAAATTTTATTATCTTGATTTGGTATCGGAGGTTTTATTATCGGTCTGTAATAAACACTAACTAGCAAAATGCCCTTATTGTGACAGATGTGATGTGTGGGTGAATACCTGTGTCAGGAGGGCATGTATATTGCACAGATCCCAAGATAATACTGCTGTGCTGTTTGCAGAGGCAGGAAGCTATTCCTTCCATTTGCAATCTCTGTCAGGGATGGAAGACTGGTTTCACCCTTACGACAAAATTTCTTGTTTTAACATTTATGACTCATTGGCTCACTGCTGTTGTTTTATCTGCTCTACTCTTTACTCTTTATTGCTTATGGTTATGGTTTACTCTTTCATTGTTATGCGATTTTGTTAGCAGTCTTGAGGCGTATGTGAGAGGCAGGATATACATTCCTAAAGCAGAAACAAATCAAGTAAGTACAACCCTTCACCACTTAATAAAACTACAGTTCCCAGAGTTCTTTGGTAGGAAGCCCTAAAAATTAAAAATATGTAATTGTTTTGTGGGGTAGACAGGCCCGATTATTCAGTGAGAACAGCTGTGAGAATATTTGTCTATTAAAGAAACTGGGGCAGGATAACACAGTGATACATAGTCGGGTGTTTGATAACTAATTCCTGAATTTTTATTCTAATATTCAGTTCCAGTACTTTGCTGCATGACAGAATGCTATTTTTAAAACACTTTTTGATCTTTTGTAGCTGTGGTCCCTGAAGAAGCAATGAGACAGTATGTGACAAATTCCATCCCCTAACAAGGGTTATGGAGCAAGAAGGAGGGAACTGTTAGCAAGAACTCAGATTGTATGTATTTGCAAATTTATTCAGGTGAGTATCGACTGTTCCAGATGGAATAACTTTATAAAGAATACAAGCTCCATCCCTTTTATTATTCCAGCTGCAGCTGTAGTGTCTGCTCTCCACTTTATTACTATTAGGGGCACAGGTGAGTCCATTGAATTTGCTTTGTAGGTGCTGTCTGTGCCTGATAAGTGTTTCAGCTTCCAGTTGAAAAAGATTTGGTTTAATCAGTTTCGAGAGCCGCACGGCTACTCCTGCATATCTTTTCCAGCACTGGGCAAAGTAATTTTAAATGCTCAGCTGTAACCTTTAAAAAAAAAAAAAAGGAGGGTGAGAGGTAATATATTTAGTGTATATTTAAAACTGACTGTTTTTTCAGGGATGAAAACATGTAATAATGAACTAGAGTTCTAGAATACCTTCAATCAGGTACAAGGGATTTCAGAAAGCTTTACATGCATTTATTATAATTAAGCTCTGCAACACTCTCAGGATACAGAATCATGGCCTTCTTTGGTTGCTAGGTTAGAAATGACTCACAAAGGAAAAAATAAAAATGGAATTTCTCAAAGACTAGCAGAATTCTGCCAGGAGGGTTGCATGTACCTAATGGAGAATAACTACAATGTTGGATTTCTTTTTTTCAGAGACATTATACAAATCAAGTCTGCACAAGTTAGACTCTGCTGACCAGTAACTGTGTGCCTATATATCCTCACAGTCCATCTGTCCAAGATGAAGAAAAAGGAAACCAGGCATAGGGAGAGGACTTCATCACAACTCTAAATCTTTCCCTAGATACTCTTAAGCTTCCAACATACATTGTCTGACAACCCTACCCTAAATTGCTGTATTTGCCTGAGTGGGCCAGATCACACACTATGGCCACATTCTCACATAAATAGGCTATTCCCACGATCAGGCGAAATCCGGCTAGGGGAGCCTAGCCCGATTTCGCCTGACCATGAGAACCACCGGGCTCACAGGCGGGCCCGGTAGCCTCTAGGTGGATAACCCACCAAACTACCCCTCCCCTTAAACTAGGTTTGTCGAGCGAGTGCTCCGCAAACCCGTTTTTTTTTAAAAAAAATCCTTAGTTGCTGTGGCACGGCTTCATGCTGCAGCAACTCACGAGGAGACCCCCTACTTGAAGGCTGAAAAGCAGTCTCCCAGCTCGGGGGTCTCTCCAGTATGCCCTGCATGCTCACGCAGGGCATGCTGGAGCTTCCGGGGGCCATGTGGCCCCCAATTCTCCCAGCCCCCGCCGGCTCCATAACGGAGCTGGCAGTCGTGTGGGCAGCTGGTTCGGCTGCCCAAAGCAGAGTGCTCGGTCGTCTGCAGGGAGAGTGGGCTAAGCCAGGCTCTTCTCACTAATCGTGAGAAGAGCCTCAACATGAAACCAGAGGTCCCTTCACTTCTGGTTTCGCTAACTGTACATCCAAATATGGACAGTTTTATCAGGAAATGGACCCACAGTTTCCCTTCCTGAACTGTAATGTGAACCTTCAGTTTCAATATGGTTTCACCACCTCAACCTCCAGTTTTGTGGTGCCAGCGTTACATCCACATTAACTGGCACAACAGTTCTCCCCTCTGGAACCAGTGTTGGGGGAGGAAGCTCCTCCCTCACTCCAGCTACTATTGGCTGTGCAGGCTGTCCTTCATGAAAGAAGGAAGCCCACACAGCCAGTTTCCCCTCGTCTTTGCAGTCAGTGAGACTGCAGAGAGGAAGATCTCCATTTTGTCTGAATGCAGATGGTAGAGCAGGGGGAGGGGGACATGGAACCGTAGGTCAATTGGACCCACAGTTCTGTGTTATGTCCAAAGGCAACCTATGTGTATCCACCATGGTTTTACTGTCCATGCTCAATCTTTAACTTGTGTTCTTCCTGCTTTCTTTCATCCTTTCTACACTCTATTCCCTCTTTGACTTCAAGGTCTGAACAAATCACACATCTGAACTGTGTTTTGTGAAAACTATAATTTGCCTCCAAACCAGAAGTTGAATGTGATTTCCAGTTCTGGTTTGTAGGGAAATCATGCATCTTATTCAGACATCTCATGTACATCCATACAGGTGTCTGTAGACATGTACATGTTTTTGTGTGAATGTATGTAATCACTTTAAAAGTGAACCTGGGTACAGGCCTCTTGAAATACAGGTTGGGATAGGAAGTGTTCCATTGTACCCACTATACTATACTCACCTGATTAATACATGACATGCATTCACATGGACATGCATCATGTATGAATCAGATGGGCATAGTCTTTGGCAATTCCTGAGATCCTGACAACTAGAAAAAGAGCAGTGGCAGTCACAGCAAGTACTGTTTCCTATTTCTAAGGCTGCTTGTTTCACAAAGTAAGAAGTGACCTTTTATTGGCTTGGTTCACACATAGGAGCAAATAATGGATTGGCCACTTGTGCCCAATGCACAAGTGCCCCTTCCTCTTATCACTCATTTTGTCCTTTTCACTTCCCTGACAACACAATAAACTGTTCAGATCCTAAGTCTTGAGAAGTCATCACAGTGGAGAGAACCTGTTGATGTACCACGGTGCTTGGACAACACAAAGTTGAGAAATTGAGAAATGTTCAAAGAAAGCCAATCTCTCTCTCTCTCTCTCTCTCTCTCTCTCTCTCTCTCTCTCTCTCTCTCTCTCTCTCTCTTTCTCTGGCATTGGGCTTTATCATGATTCTTCCCATTTGTTCCTGCCTTGAGCAGAGGCACTCTTACCACTGGATTTTAAGCCCGAAGTCCAGGGCCTCCACACACCCCGGGCCCCTGCAAATCATCTTTAGTCTCTCCTGGGTGGTGTGGTTTGTGCCCTCAAGAACCTATGTGTTAAAAAAAATGATGCTTAACTTGCAGCGGCGAGGCCTTCAAAGGCCTTTATGTCCAGGCTCCAAAATTACCTAGGTGCACCTCTGGCCTTGAGATGGCCAAAGCAAATCGATACAACTTTGAGACCTACCTCTACTTCCTACATCTTTTGAAGAGAGATTCACATTGATCAGCTTAGTAAGACCATTCTAGAATTAGCAAAAGGATTAGTCAACATTTCCTTCCTATAATGTGTTATCACAATGTGCATTGTTTGCAGTTTTGAACTATTTGTTCCTGAACCCTTTCTTCTATTCTCAGGACTCACTGAGAAAACTCCTTTAGCTACTCCTTAAAGATACACATGTTTGGGAAAGATGTTCATTATTCAAGACAATATTTCTGTAATGAATATTTCTTCATTACTTCTGTAATATTTCGTTATTTCTGTAATGTAACCCCTGCTAACTAGGCAAAGAGGCACATTTTTAACATGGTGATTCTCTTTATTGAGCAGGGGGAGAGTAACTGGCCCTATTCACCCCTAGCACAGTACCTCCAGTGACTCTTGCTGGTATATATAGTGGTTAGAGTGCTGGACTAGGACCAGGGAGACCTGAGTTCAAATCCCCATTCAGCCATGAAACTAGCTGGGTGACTCTGGGCCAGTCACTTCTCTCTCAGCCTAACCTACTTCACAGGGTTGTTGTGAAAAAGAAACTCAAGTATGTAGTACACCGCTCTGGGCTCCTTGGAGGAAGAACGGGATATAAATGTAATAATAATAATAATAATAATAATAATAAATCTTATGTTTCTTTTTAGATTCCCTTTGGGAACCGGGATCCATCTTTATTTATTTATTTATTTATTTATTATTTCTCTCTGTAAACCGCTTTGGAAACTTTTGTTGAAAAGCAGTATATAAATATTTGCTGTTGTTGAATAATCTGTTCAAAATTTATAACTGTGCAGGAAAGGGGAAGAAAGCTTCACGATTCTAGCCATTAGCGTTGTGTAAATATTCACCTCTAAATTTTTCAGAAATTGAATAACTTGTACAGTCCCACTGGCACCACACAGAGGTGACCATTCCCACTTGCTGTTCCCTGTACCCATTTCAGTGAAGGTTGTCCAGTCTCCTTTTGGAGCCAAGTAGGAATTTTTTGGGTTAGCAATAGCACTAGCACTTACATTTATATACCGCGTTATAGCCGGAGCTCTCTAAGCGGTTTACAATGATTTAGCATATTGCCCCCAACATTCTGGGTACTCATTTTACCGACCTCGGAAGGATGGAAGGCTGAGTCAACCTTGAGCCCCTGGTCAGGATCAGGTTCTGAGGATGAAGTGAATGAAGAGAGCCAGCGTGGTGTAGTGGTTAGAGTGCTGGACTAGGACCGGGGAGACCCGAGTTCAAATCCCCATTCAGCCATGATACTAGCTGGGTGACTCTGGGCCAGTCACTTCTCTCTCAGCCTAACCTACTTCACAGGGTTGTTGTAAGGAGAAACCTAAGTATGTAGTACACCGCTCTGTGCTCCTTGGAGGAAGAGCAGGATATAAAATGTAAAATAATAATAATAAATAATAAAATAATACTGTTTTGTACAAACTTTACATTTCATTGCATTCCGCATAGTCAATTCAGGTTCTGCATTGAATTCATCTGGCATTAAATTCAAAGTTCTGTATTTGGCATCCCAATTAAAGTTCAGCCCTGCTGTTAATTCTTCACTTTACTATTCACCAGGCTTATTCAACCTCTGACCTGCCAAGCCAAATTCGTTCCACAAGCTATATACTATGTTTTTCAAGCTGCTCTACAAACTCTCTTTATGCAGTCCTCAGCAACAACAGAAGATTAATCCAAGTCCTATTGAGCTACCACACACAAATTGTGAGCTACATTCCATTTTATGGGTTAAAGTACAGATGAACCCTGGTATCTGCTGGGCTTCAGTTCTCTGCTACAACTGCAGAAAATGGAACCATGGACACAGAGGCATTGAATCAATGGCTTAGGTTCCTGGAGGCTCTGAGAAAGGCAAAAAATGGTGGGAAAGAGGGGAAAAAACCCCAACCCTCTGCAAAAAAGGCCATGTTCTGCGGGTCTCCGGGTATCCAGCAATACCCCTCAAAAGTCCCAAATCTGGCATTTCCCATGAAAAATCCTGAGTTTAAAAAAATTAAACAAATGAGCCACAAAATCGCTCCTCTACACAAAATGCTGGCTGGCCACCTCAAACCCGTAGATATGTGAAATTAATCCTTTGTTAACCTTTTTTTAGCCTACTTTCCAGTAGGCTTATGAGATCACCCAGCATTCTATGTGTGTGCCCCCCCCCCCGCATCAACTTCGCAATGCCTGAACCAATATGAACCAAACTGGGCACAGTTGTAGGGACACTTCAATGGCGTAGTTTGTGATTATGTCATCCACCCCAATCCAAGATGACAGACACTTGAATTTTTGAGGTGCAAGCAGGCTAATTTGTGGACTGTCTAACCCATTTGAACCAAATTAGGTACAGTTGCAGTGAGTGACACACAGAGACACCTCAATGGCATAGTTTGTGGTAATGTCACACATGCCAGTTCAAGATAGCAGACACGTAAACTTCTGAGGTGCAAGTGGGCTAAATTGTGTAACCAATTTGAACCAAATTTGATACAGCTGTATGGACACATAGGGATGCACCAATGGTATAGTTTGTGATGATGTCATCCACCCTGATCCAACATGGTGGATGTGTGAACTTTTGACATACAAGTCCACTAACCTGAGAACTGATTTGAACCAAATTTGGTACAGTTGTAGTGAGTGACACACAGGGACACCACAATGGTGTTGTTTGTAATGTCATCCACCCCAATCCAAGATAACACATGAAACAAGAACATTTGGGGTGCACGAGATCTAACTTGTGGATCATGATTTGCACTACATTTAGTCCAGTTGTAGATACTGTGAAAAGAAAGTAGCTGATTAGTTCTGGTGCATGGGGGGATTCCTTCCTAGAACAAGTAAGGCACTCCTTACCCATTTGCTCCCTTCCGGTTGCTTTCCCCCTGACAGCTCTCAAGTTTGAAGGAGAGGAATGGGGCTGCAGCAGATTGGCATTGACATGCACATGGCTAGGACATGAGTCATGCGCAGCAGATCTTGGGCATTCTGTCATTTGAGAGGACCTGATTTAACACAATTAACACAATGGACATTAATTTGTACATGTGTACAGGTGTCTGTACACATGTACATGTTTTTGTGTGAATGACTCATGTATTCATGTACAACCTGGGTACAGGCCCCTCAACTACAGAATATAGATAGGATGTGTACTACTCTACATGCATTGAACTTAATGTGTGAACAACTTTATGTGTATACAGATCTGTACATGTGTACACTGTACACATGAGTCGAACATAACATATGAATACAGCTAAAGTCCTAAGATACCCAACACATGGCAAACAGTGACATACCAGCAAAGGAGGCATTGCACATAGAGTAGACAACATAAAGAAGACATTTTCATTCCAACCGATCGGTGCATCAAGAGATTAACTAGGAGCTTGATGCCTATTGATGGTACACTAAGTGACTGTGGTAAAAGTCTTTGTTACGAATGCCCCTCAGCAAAGTCCATTTCCAATAAGCTGTTAAGAATCCGTGTATTTCAAATAATGTCACTTCAATGAAGTTGTATAAAAAAATTGTTTTGCCCTGGTTGAGAGGCAATTCGTACTTTTAACTTCTGTACCGCCCAAGGGTCTGTGCTCACCATCACATCAGAATGTCACATGCTGCTTAAGATGTATTTCATAGTGCCAGCCGACACCTCCAGGGACAGACTCAAGGCCTTTTATGCTAGTACATGTCATATCAAAGCTATCCAATTTGTTTCAGCATACAAGGGAGAATGTAGCTCTGGAAACCTACTTGCAGCTACTATACCCGTTGGATGCTGAGAAGGGGAAGTTACTGCCAAGAACAACAGAATGTGGAACATGACTGTGCAATCTATCAGTACCTTCTTCTCAGTTGGAGATGGGTTAGTTGAACAGATGTGGAGGGATTTCAGCAGGAAAAAAGTAAAGAGAACCTGGATGACTACAAAAGGGAAGCTTTCTCCACTGAAGAGTTATCTTGTTAGAAGATGGGTTAGGAGGACTGCTGCAGCTCATCATCTCCCCAGTCACACAACCTCAAGGATAATATCTACTAATGATTTCCCAAATCAAGCATTTGGCATCAAATATAAAGCAGCTCCAAACCATCACTGTAGGAGCCTCTTGTCTATTATCATGCCAGAACCTTGTACAAAGGAAAATGCTAGATCCATCTTTGCGATTGCTGGCACACGTTATCTGTAGGAAATATCATCTTGCATTTAAGATATCCTCTGTTGGTTCACCATCAAATCCTGTGATCTAGGACTTCTACAATACAGTCATACTGTCTGCAGTGTAGGGCATGTTTTCCCTTATTTTATTTACTAATGGAGTGCAAAGAAATTCCTTCCAGCCCATCTTCTCAATCTGTCTTCGTGGTTTAACAAGGACATTCATGCTGGTACTTTGATTAAACGTTAAGGGATGTCCAATCAAAAATAATTCAGGTACTTGATTAGAAATGGTATCTTTCAGCCAAGTTGCTTTCCACTTATTTTAGATTGTAATGAGTTTTAGTAGTTGCAACACTAAATAATTAGTATTTCAACTAGATATTTGAAAAAATGGGTGAGTAACATGGGGCATATCATTTTTCTAGTAAAACAAAGTTTTGTTGATCGATGCTAGATATACAGGAGTAACACAAAATTTCTGTTGTTATGTATCTGTAGGAAATATCATCTTGCATTCAGATTCGGAAATTCTGGATATTTCTCATACCAGTGCCACAAATTTCAATTTTTAATTAACCAGGCATTCTGGTCATCTGGGATATACTCGGTAGAGTATTAGGTTTAGTTTTTCTTCAGTGTCAAGCCTATTAAGCAAACAACCAGCCTGTTTCTTTAAAAATCAAAAGCAAGGAGCAATCATATCAACTAAATTCACAGCCTGTTCTGTATCTACAAATTAAGGAGAAATTTAATTAGCAAAAGTATGTCAAAAATACATTGTAATTGTTCCGACTTTGCCGAAAAGCCCGATAGTACAGTTTACAGCTCAGATCATATAGTCCAAGCTTTAAAGCTTGTTCTGAACCTCCTAGAGCTGCTAGGAGTAGGTAGTATAGAAATGTAATAAATAAATGAATTAATAATCAACTAGTGGGCCCGGGCACAGAGCATCTGTGCCTCAAGCGGGCCCGCCGCCGCCGCCTCTGGCCTCCCCACGGCCAGGCCAGGCCGGGCCCACTGCCGCCACCGCCTCTGGCCTCCCCGCGGCCAGGCCAGGCCGGGCCCACCGCCGCCACCGCCTCTGGCCTCCCCGCGCCCGGCCCGCCGCCGCCTCTGGCCTCCCCGCGGCCAGGCCCGCCGCCTCTGGCCTCCCCGTGGCCGGGCCCGCCGCCGCCGCCGCCTCTGGCCTCCCCGCAGCTGGGCCGGGCCCGCCGCTGCCACATGGCCCGCTGTCTTGCCTCCGCGGCCGGGCCGGGCCGGGCCCGCAAGCCACCGGCTCGGCTCTGTCTGGGCCCGCTGCCGCCTCGCCCGGCCGGGCCCGCCACCTCGGCTCCGCGGCCACCATGGCCACCCACACTCCTGGCCCGCTGGTTCTCCTGGGTTGTGCCGCCAGGACCAATCAGGTGCCCCTGCAGCCCAGCCAATCAGCTGGGCTGCCGGGACGCATTTCTCCTGGGCACACCCAGGAGAAATATATATATAGATGTCTACATATTGTTCTCTAAAGGCACAGCCCAGTGAGAAATGCTCCTGCTTATGCAACATTGAAATTATGGAAGGTAGGATGCCTCCTAGTCTTAAGGAGGCAATTATTAGACCACTTCTAAAAAAGCCTGCCTTGGATCCCTCAGAGCTGAGTAACTACAGGCCTATCTCCAACCTTCCGTGGCTGGGCAAGGTAATTGAGAGGGTGGTGGCCTCCCAGCTCCAGACAGTCTTGGAGGAAATTGATTATCTAGACCCATTTCAAACTGGCTTCCGGGCTGGCTATGGGGTGGAGACTGCCTTGGTCGGCCTGATGGATGATCTCCAATTGGCAATTGACAGAGGAAGTGTGACTCTGTTGGTCCTTTTGGACCTCTTGGCGGCTTTCGATACTATCGACCATAGTATCCTTCTGGAGTGTCTGAGGGGGTTGGGGGTGGGGGCACTGCTTTGCAGTGGTTCCGCTCCTACCTCTTGGGCAGGTTCCAGATGGTGTCCCTTGGAGACTGTTGTTTTTCAAAATCTGAACTTTTGTATGGTGTCCCTCAGGGCTCCATATTGTCTCCGATGTTGTTTAACATCTACATGAAACCGCTAGGAGAGATCATCAGGAGATTGGGTGCAGGGTGTTATCAGTACGCTGATGACACCCAAATCTATTTCTCCATGTCAGCATCATCAAGAGAGGGCATAACCTCCCTAAATGCCTGCCTGGAGGCGGTAATGGGCTGGATGAGGGATAACAAACTGAGACTGAATCCAGATAAGACGGAGGTACTCATTGTGCGGGGTCAGAACTCGAGAGACGATTTTGACTTGCCTGTTCTGGATGGGGTCACACCTTCCTGGAAGGAACAGGTACTCAGTCTAGGGGTGTTTCTGGATCCAAGTCTCTCCTTGGTGTCCCAGGTTGAGCCAGTGGCCAGAAGTGCCTTCTATCAGCTTCGGCTGATGTGCCAGCTGCGTCCATTTCTTGAGATAGACAACCTCAAAAGAGTGGTACATCTGCTGGTAACCTCCAGACTGGATTACTGCAGTGCACTCTATGTGGGGCTGCCCTTGTACGTAGTCTGGAAACTACAGTTGGTCCAGAATGCAGCAGCCAGGCTGGTCTCTGGGTCATATAGGAGAGACCATATTACTCTCGTATTGAAGGAGTTACAGTGGCTGCCGATATGTTGCTGGGCAAAATGCAAGGTGTTGGTCATAACCTATAAAGCCCTAAACAGCTTGGGCCCTGGGTATTTATGAGAATGTCTTCTTTGTTATGAACCCTTTGTTATGTTGAGATCATCAGGAGACCTTCCTCACACGTAGACTGTTGATCTTGAAGACACCTCTCTTTGGGTCAAGGAAATGACCTATCCAGGGTCTCCATGGTAGTGTTGTTGTTTCCTAGTGACTCCCCTCTCTGCTTGGTTCTTCAGCTCCTACTTTCTCTTCTGTTATGGACCCCACTTCTGTTTCTGGGGACTTTGGAAACATGGAAATGCCCTCTGAACCCCAGCAAAGGGGAAATGGAAAAATATGTTATAAGAATACTACTCTTCCCAGATATCATGATGTCATTGCTTTCAACATGTACCAAAAAATGGCAGAAAGATAAGATAAGTCTTTCAAAATGCAAAATATGTGTATAGTACTACATCGAAGGCCACAAAGTTGTGGGTGGAGGGGGGGCGGCTGGTTTTGCTACTTTTTTTTGCAGTTCTTACACTAATTGCTTTTGAAATAGTCCTGGAGTCGCACCATTTACTGAAATGAGACTTCAGAAGAATAAGTCTCTCTGAAGTATGTGGGCTGAGGGCTGTAGCCTTTGAAAATCCAGGCAACTACTGACCCCAAGATGTAGCAATTCTACCTGGGGGAGATACTTTGATTAAAAGCAGCTTCATTTTCAGCTAGGCTGGTAATAACTAAGTTACTCATGACGAACAGGACATATTTTTGTATCCTCAGGTAGCAGATGTATGACTTCCCTGAACATCCCTGGTAACCAAGCCCATTATGTATAAATTGGAATTTGATTTAAGCATCTAATTTATAAATGTGAGACTTTAAACCAAGACTGTAGCTTGAATTTCCAAGCAATGATTAATAAATCTGTCGACTAAATCAGTCTCCTTTAACAAATAAACTGGGATTCATAAAATAGACCTTAATGCCCAGAGTGTATAAAGTCCTGATTTATAAATCACAGAAATGACTGGAAATCAAGTCATATTGGTAATAAATCAGCAAGACTACTTTAAAAAGTGTCATGCTGCTGAAACAAGGTATGAGACAAATGTGCCCGGCATTATAGATGTATATTTAATTTAGGTATTTAAAAAGAAAGCAATTATCAAGCTACCCTGAAGCACTATTTGAAAAGTGGCACCTTATAGAGATTAGGTGGCAGGAAGAGATCTTGATTGGTATTCCTGTGTAGGTACCTGGCCATTTGTAACTGTCTTGACACTCCTCTCAGGGTGCAGACTGTCTATCATAACTGGAGCTGGCTGTCAGGCATGACGGTTGTAATGCTTGTTTCCTTCCTTTCCCCCACTTTTTATGTGTAATGCCTTTGTCAGTCACAAAAGAACCTCCCTCCCACACCTTTATGTGTAAGATAAGGTGTATATCACATTCAGAGGTAGGATTTAGGTGGGGATGGTGTTTCTGCAGGATTTTTCAGGTGTTGGGACTAAGTATGTTTCTTAAATAAAGGGCTAATCTGAAAGAAGTTAGGGAACAGTTGAGATTATTTTCAGCAGCTAGAAAGGAAACTTAATAAAGGTAAAGTTGTGCTGTTGAGTCAGTGTTGACTCCTGGCAACCACAGAGCCATGTGGTTGTCTTTGGTAGAATACAGGAGGGGTTTACCATTGTTATCTCCCACGCAGTGTGAGATGATGCCTTTCAGAATCTTCCTATATCATGCTGCCCAATATAGGTGTTTCACATAGTCTGGGAATCCCTGCAGACTATTTGAACCAGCAACCTCTTGCTCCCTAGGCAAGTTACTTCACCACTGTGCCATTAGGTGGCTGGAAACTGAATAGGATACCCAAACTGTGGGATAAACTTAGGCTGGATCTAATGTTATTCTTTGCGCCACAGCAACTTGAGCATGAAGAGTTTTTTCTACTTCCCTGGCCATAATGTAAAAAAACCCCACCATGCGACAATATGTCATCATGTACTGAGTTTCCCAGATATAATCCATGTTATTAGTGGGCATTGACATATTGAATTGCCTAGTCAATGTTTTTATGTTATGAACAAAACAAAAAATTCTAAATAACTTTTATAGATTTTTAGGACTGGTTTCTACCGCTGACATACCAGAATGCTTAAGTGCTAAGGAAATCATTTATATAACGGTAGCAGTGTAAATGTTATGCTTAGGGAGCATTTAGAGCAGAGCAAGAAAAATGAAGGATGGATCCCAGAGGTTTTAACAAAACTTTAGCCACTGGGGACCAATATTTAAAATGAGCTTGAAATTAAATTGATTCCCTAGTGTATGTTTGGATGTATTTGCCTTGATGTTTCCCAGTTAAAAGACTCTGTAGTATTAAAAGGGCAAGCACAAGCTAAACAGATAACTTGGTGCTCTTACAGTTGTATAAAGAATGTTATTAATCAGATATTGGTGTCAAAATGTGGTGCATTGTTGTCATACCTGGGAAATAAGGAGACAATACATACGCTTTGAAATAACAAGGATGACAACCTTAACTATTTAAGATGCTCTTCAACAGGATCAATAAAGTCCTAACCTACCCTCTACTACACCCAAGTATTCCCTGGTGGTTACAAAACTGATATCTTTCCCCCTTGCCTCACCACGATCACACTTATCTGGGTAAAGCCCACTCGGACTCCAGGCACAGGAGTAGTTGAATCACTGTTCCCATCTCCTCATTGTCATTAACTGGAGAAGAATGGCCTAAATTGCCACCCCACAAAACCCCTAGGTGAGTCAGTCCTTTCCCAACGTGTTCTTGTCAGTGGCCCACATACTACTCAGTGAGCCCCTGATCCCAGCAAAAGGCATGCTTGCTACACCCTGCCTGGGATCTATATATTTGCCCCTGCTAACTGGGCAAAGAGGCACCTTTTAACTTGGTGATTCTCTTTATTTAGCAGGGGGAGAGTAACTGGCCCTGTCCACCCCCAGCACAGTACCTCCAGTGACTGTTGCTGGTGTCTGTCTTGCGTTTCTTTTTAGATTGTGAGCCCTTTGGGGACAGGGAGCCATCTTATTTATTTATTATTTATCTGTGTAAACCGCCCTGAGCCATTTTTGGAAGGGTGGTATAGAAATCAAATAAATCAATAAATCAAATCAATAAGAAGGTGTATCCGCCCCATGTCTACTAACAAATGTGTCATTGCACTTCTGATGCTGCTCCCATTGGGGAGTGCAATGACAGTAGTGGCCATGGAGCTCTGACTCCAGCTCTGACTCCACAAAGAGTGTGGGTAGGGTGTAGAGTGGCTCAGAAGCCGCGAGCATGCCTCTCACTTAGATCAGTTGCTGGCTGAGCAGTATGAGAGCCCTTGTCTCTTGGACCGAAAACCCCCAAGAGGCTGGTCTGAGGAACTCCTCTTCACCTTCTACTTGAAGGTGCCAAAAACTTGTGCTCCAACCCTGATGTCTCAAAGTGTTCTCACCTCCAATTTGTTCTTCACTTTAGTGGTCTTGCCAGTGGTGACCAGGAGTGAGCCTATTTAACACACCATCACCCTAAGGGCTAATCATCAAAGGCAGTGCAATGGACAGTTGGCAAAAAACCAAATCAACCCTCACCTCAGGGCCAATGTGATCAGAGGGGAAAACATTCCCTACTCAGCCCCAGCTAATACTGAACTGTGACCAAGGCAGGGTGGGTGGGTACACAGCTGACTAATAAGTGCAGCTGAGAGGTGGGCTGTTTGGCTTAAATGGACAGGAAGATGCTCATGTTCCATTGGCCATTGTGCCAAAATCCAGGATTGTGGGAGGTGCTGTGCCTTGTCCAAGTGAGGACTGGCACTCCAAGTATAATACAGTACAATGCTTTATTTCAGTCAGTGACCAGTACAGTCACTCCAAGTGATGTTTTGGAAAATCCCAAAGACTTTGGAGACTTTAGAGTCCTATTAATTTTTCCTTGGGACAGTTACACATGTACTTGAATCTCTCTTGATGAAATCAATAATATCCCAAAATGCTCAGCTATGGATGGACCATGCTAATAATTTCCAACTACTATAATAGCAATAGCAATAGCAATAGCACTTACATTTATATACTGCTCTTTAGCCGAAGCTCTCTAAGCAGTTTACAATGATTAGCATATTGCCCCCAACATTCTGGGTACTCATTTTACCGACCTCGGAAGGATGGAAGGCTGAGTCAACCTTGAGCCCCTGGTCAGGATCGAATAATATATAAAGGTAAAGTGCTGTCGAGTCGGTTTCGACTCCTGGCAACCACAGAGCCCTGTGGTTGTCTTTGGCAGAATACAGGAGGAGTTTACCATTGCCTTCTCCCATGCAGTATGAGATAGTGCCTTTCAGCATCTTCCTATATCGCTGTTGCCCGATATAGTACCGACAGCCTCTGGCTTGATAATCAAGTCATTTCCCCGCTGAGCCATTAGGTGGCTTCTACTATAATATATGCATACATAATATATACTAGTGCAGCATGTTTATATCCTATATGTCGCTATTTTCAGATACAATAGTTGCAAAAGTGTGTGTGTTTGCGTGCATGCAAAGGAAATTACCGTTTATGTCATGTGACATTTTAATTACATTTTAATTATTTAATTAATAAACATTTTAACGTAAGGTTGGCAATTTGTGTTGCCTGTCATCTTGCCATGTACAGAACAATGGAAACCACTTCACATTGAGTATAGCTAGTTTTACTTCTGTATTCACTTCAGAGCAAAGAGGGGGAAACCAAACCAGTTGGAATGATGAGCTAAACTTCAAAGCCTTGCTGATAAAGTCTGTGGATGGAGATTGCGCCCTGAGACAGAAAAGACCATAAAGCACAATTACATTACTAATTAACCTCTCATTATTGGTTGCATATGCTTAGAGGAGCAGGAAATGCTGGTTATGCTAATTCCTGTGATTAAATTACTATTACTGATTTCCATTAGCATCTCCCTCACAGCTACAATTCTGCATACATTCTTCAACAACACTGGGTGAAAAAGGAAGTCATCAGAAAAGAGAGACTGAGCTATCAAGAAAGAGAGTATTCATTACTACTGCTTATTCACAAAATGTTAATTTCAGTGCACAATCAAGCCATATTTAACATGTTGATCCCATGTAATAAATTTCACATATAAGATTATAATCAGGAATAATTTCATTTTAAATGTATATTGTGTGGTTGCCCTTGCTTCCTTTCAAACTAGATTTACTCATTATTGTTGCTGTTATTCATTTTTTTGTTTTCATTATTATTCCTTCAAATGTTCTACTAGAGCTTGGGTTGGAACTGCAAGTTTCTTATTAATGATGTATATGTTAACATGAATGTACTAAATCTGATAGATGTTGACACAATTCCAGCTGAATTTTGTGAAATTCTCTAATCCATGATAATAAATGTTGGCCTTATTTTTGAAAAGCTGGAATTTTCTGAGGTTAGCTGTTGTTCACATTTCTCAGTAGGCCATGCATAAATACAGTATAGGGAATGGGACACTGTTCATGATAATAATTCCAGGCCTCCTCCCTCCCTCCAGCCCTTTCAATCCCATCAAACCTCACCTCACCAAACCCCTTTCCCACTTCCCTTGAAACTTTACTTTCCTGACTGGCAAAGTGAGTGGCAACATTGCAGTGGTGGAAGCATCCATAGGGGAGAGGAGGGTGATCTGTGACTCATAACTCACTGTCTCTTTGCTCACATTGGGTTAAGATCTATGAGTGGAAGGAAGTGCTTCCTTGCATAACTGTTAGTGTTATGCAAGTTCTTTGCAACCACTAGCAAAATAGTTCACAGGTCCACATGCTAAATAGGCTCTATAGCAGCCCCCAACATTTTAAGAGTGCTGAACAGAATCTGTTGACTACTGTAGCTGGGTTGAAAGAAGCCATCTGTGCCTGGTGCAGCCAGCCCATCCCACAGAATACTGATCACACAGTGTTGGAACCACCTACTGTAGTTAGAAGGGCTAAGAGGCTGGGGCCTCAAGCAGGAAGGAGGCAGAGTTCTTTCCCTTTGATGACTGCTTCATCCTTTCTTTCCCCACTCATACAGTTGAGAAGCAAGAGGCCTTCAGCAACCACTGCGGCCTTCCAGAAGGTCGCCCAGCCAGTTGCAGTGCCTAGCTAAATTGTTCTCCAGAGCTGAGGAGCTCCCTAATGGCCCACAGTGAAAAACCGCAGTATAATGCAGCCAGAAATGAGCTCCATATGCCGAAGAGGAGGAGAAAGGTGTTGTGCGTACACGCACCCGTCTGCCATGCACGTGCATGCATGACGGGCGCACGCGCGCTCGTAACTTCCGGCCACTTCTGGCCGACGGGGGGAACGGGGCGGCAGTGAGGAACGCTGCTGCCCCAAGGGGCTTGGAATTTACAGAGCGCTGGCAGGGAAAATGTGGCGGGGGGTTAGTACACCCTCCCCTGCACTTAAAGTACTACCCCCGCCAGTGCCAAAGCATCGAATACTGTCCCAGCGCCAAAACGTTTCGGAGGCCTTTACAATGGCCTCCGAAACTTTTTGGGCACATGCCTACTTACATGGTCTCAATCCTGAGTATTTCAGAGAATACCTTCTAATGTAGAGAATACCCACCAAAGGGTAACATCTGTTCATCCGGTGCTGTTCTGTCCCATCAATGGGAGTTCAGATTGCCATCAACAAAGGTGAGCCTCCCCCTTTCCCACATCCTCTCCCATTCTCTTTCATCAAAACTCACAAGTCGAGCTGGATCAGTGTTGGCAGAGGCTTTCTTGGTGCTGGAAAAGAAAAGGCAGGCAACTCTATCTCCCTTCCTATCCAATCTGGTGCATTGCTGGAATGTCAAGTGAGAGAAGGGCCCTGGTGACTGCGAGGGAATGCCATTTTCTGGAATTCTACTACCATTGCAGAGATCGGATTTCCCTTGCTTCCTCTTCTAGCACCAGGACAGCTAACCGATGATAGGGGAGGGGACTTGGGATGGAGGGTAAGCTCAACATCTTTTTCTGGCTTGCATTAAAAATCTGAACTGGAAAAGAATTTTCACACTTGTAAAGTTCACTTCCTCTGTGAGGTGATCTTTATAAGCAACTGAAGCTCATGTCTGAGCCCAGCCCTGGTGAACTTCACCACCATCTCGCCTCCTTTCCTTTCAGAGGGGAGTAAAAACGGCCTGTTTAGTTGTGCTTTTTTCTATTTGAGATTACCCCACAATTTTGAAGGTTTGAAACTGGGCCATTAAAAAAAACTATTTGCACTTTTAATTTGGTTTGTTATAGAATAGATAATTGAGGTTTAAATTAATAGGGATGTGCATGAAACACGATTTGGAAACTAAATCATGACACAACCCTTTAAAATGGAAGGATTACACATCCCTTTTAACACAGAGGAGAGCAGGCCCATAGCTGCTCATCCTCCACACGCTGCCACTTCCATAATCGCTGCTTTCCATTTTAAAGAGATGTGCCACAATTCGGTTTCCGAATCACATTTCATGCACATCCCTATGAATTAATTGTTTTCATTATTAGTTTTAATTTTTAATTTTATGTGTTGTCTTGAGAACCATTATACTTGAAAAGTAGTGTACAAATATTGTAAATACCTAAATTAGTAAGGTAGTATACCTATTTTGAAAAATCAGCAATTGTACAGACCAAAATGATACCTATAATGTATCATACCTTTTTAGAATGTTATTTGGACCAGCATAAATCATACAGAGTGAAATGTGAACAAGTTCTGCTGAAAGAAATCTCTGATGATTTGACATTTTTTATTCTCCAAAGTTTCCCAGACCTCAGTTGAATATAAACAGGGTTGTTTTAAGTTACCCATTAAATATTAGGCCTGTGCTTGCTTGAAAAAGTCAAATCCAATCCGAATCCAACCTTATCTGATTCTGAACATTTTGGAATGGATTCTTTGCCTCCTGGGCATGTCATAAATCAGATCAGAGTCGGATTTCTGATCAGAAATCCAATTTGGAATCATCCCCCTAGAGGTCAATGGGGAAAGCAAAAAACCAAACAAACAATTTGGCATGTTTCAAACAAAAGCCAAGAACTTTACAAACACTTCTGAAATTGAATGCCCTACTTGGACCATCATTACAACAGCATGTGAAGGAATCTGCCCTTTACCTTCATGAAAAGGGGTAAAGTTCTGGCTTAAAACAAGTCAGATTTGTAAAATTCTGCTTGAAACTATCCAAATCTCACCATTTTTAGCCATTGTTTAAAAAATATATATCAGACATTCACCAAAAATCACGGGGGTTGACTAATTCACCTCAAATTCACTATAGGGACCACTGACCCCATTTGAGGCACATTTCAAGGCTCTAGGCCCAAACAATGGTTTTTAAAAGTGATTTTTGATTTATTTCCCCATTGACTTCTACAGGGGGGAATTCTATTTTCTTGAAGTTTTTTAAATGGCAGTTTCTGCCACCTTGTGCCCCCAACTTCTCAAAATGACTCTTGACACGAATTCCTACTTTCTGATATCATATTGGATATTTCTGATCTGATATTAGAAAGTCAATGTTGGATTGGAAATGTCAGATTTTTTTAACCTATTTGGCAAATTATGGATGAATTCTGACATTTCTGATCTGACTTTGCACAGGCCTATTAAGTGGCACTCAACTAAACTTGGGAAGAATGCCCCTCAAAATATTCTCCAAAAATTCTCAGGGGAATAATACGAGGTGGGAAATTCTGCAAATTTTCTGCTGAGCTTTAAAATATTTTTTGAATATTCACCGGATGATTCTCACAGTATCATTTCCAGAAATGGTGCTTTCTGAAATAAGGAATAAGTCATCTTGTTTTCAAATTTCTTAGAAAAATTGCAATTAGAAAATAGTTTATTTATTTTAAACTCTTAGAGGGGATAGTCCTGGATCTAATCTTTATATTTGAATCAATTAAGGTCAAGAGCCTTCAATTAGCCTTTATAATTCATACAGTATATAAAGGCTGCATAGTCGCACAACTCAATTTGCATAATTTTTGTGCTTGTGCAACAGTGCTCTTGCACAACGGCAAAAATATTACATAACACTGAGTGCCTACTATTTTGCAGCTTGTCAGCCAATATCATGGAAATCTAATAGCAGTTCATCAGTATCTGAAAACAACAAATATTAAGTATCACATGAAGCAACTGTGATACTTAATATCAAGGGCCACAAAACATACTGTAGCAGATTTAACCCAGCCTTTGTCTCAAAGCAAGCTCATGTGAGGGGAAGAAAAAATGCTGAATCATCCTCTCTCTTGCTTTCACCCACAAAGGCTGTTCCTTTAACATAAACATTCCTGTTTCATCAGTAGCTGATTAGCTGCCACCACACCTTAATTTATTACAGAGTTTGCCTCCTCCTTGATTTGGGTGAATGTCCAGGGAGACTATCCTTCTTTTTACTATTGGAAAAGTACACAAAGACCTCCATGTACAAGCGTGAATGTGATGAGAAAACCTGGTAAAGTTGCTGAGCAATCATACTGAGACATGTGTTGCACCAGAGACAAAAAGCCCTTTCCACCCACCCCCCTTTCCTGAATTAAAAATCAACTCAAAGAGGCTAGTTACAATTGCAAAGGACAAAAAGAAAAATAAACTTTATTTAAATTAACACAGACTGCTTCTGCCTGAGGCTTTCTCAGCTTTTAGTTACAGGTAAAAGGAACACTCAGTAATTACAAGTACTTCAAAATGTAAATTACAAGTACTTCAAAAAGAACCCTCAGATTATATTATTGTTATTATTAATCTACATAGACAGGTGTTATTGACTGGTTTGTTTTATCCAGACATAGAGTCCTTCCCAAGGACCTGGGATGGCTGAATTTTATTATCAATGTTGTTGCTGTTGTTATAGATATCGTCACAGAATATAGGCTGTTCCTAGTAAAGTTGCTTTTTGTAATTGGCTGATGGTGATTTCTGTGGCCCCTATGGTGTTGAGGTGCTCTTCAAGGTCTTTTGGAACTGCACCCACGGCGCCAATTACCAGTGGGATTATTTTGGTCTTTTTCTGCCACAGCCTTTCAATTTCAATTTGTAGATCTTTGTATTTGGTGATTTTTTCTATTGCTTTTTCTTCCATTCTGCTATCTCCTGGTATTGCTATGTCTATTATTTTAACTTGTTTTTCTTTCGTCTCGACTACAGTTATATATGGTGTATTGTGTGGCAAATGTTTGTCTGTTTGTAGATGGAAGTCCCATAATATTTTTGCATCTTTGTTTTATGGTCCCACCAATTTTTGGCTACAGGTAGCTTATATTTTTTTCAAATTGTCCAGTGTATCATCCCTGCTACCTTGTCATGCCTTTGTTTGTAGTCAGTCTGTGCGATCTCTTTACAACAGCTGATTAGGTGGTCCACTGTTTCATCTGCTTCTTTACAAAGGCAGCACTTGGGGTTTGTTGTTGACTTTTCTACTTTTGTTCTTATTACATTTGTTCTTAGTCCCTGTTCTTGTGCAGCCAATATTAGACCCTCTGTTTCTTTCTTCAAGTTGCCATTCTTAAGCCATTGCCAGGTCTTGGTGATGTCTGATTTTCCACTTATATTGTGCAAATATTGACCATGCAGGGGCTTATTTCTCCATTTTTCTGCTTGGTGCTTGACTTGTTCTTTCTTGTAGGCCTGCTTTGTTTCATTTGTGTTGAATAGTTTTGCGTTATTTACCAATTTAAGTGCATCTTCTTCACTTTTCTTGATATATTCTTCAAGGCCTCTTTTCTCCTCCTCTACTGTTTGATGGACTTGCAGCATTCCTCTTCCACCTGAGTTGCAAGGGAGGTATAGCCTATCAACATCACTGCAAAGGTGCAGAGCATGATTGATGGTCATGATTTTCCTGGTCTTACTATCTAGCGTCTCTAGCTCTGCCTGGGTCCAGTCTATTATTCCTGCAGTGTATCTGATAACAGGTATAACCCAGGTGTTTATGGCTTGTATGGTGTTCCCTCCATTGAGTTTGGACTTTAGGATTTTTCTAACTCTCCTGATGTATTCACTTCCCATTGTTCTTTTCACTTCAGTGTGTGCGACGTTATCAGTCTGGAGACTGCCCAAGTATTTGTAGTGTTTATTCTCTTCCAGGTTCTTGATCTTGCTACCATTGGGCAGTTCTATTCCTTCTGTTTCTGTTATTTTCCCTCTGCTCATTATTAATGCAGCACACTTGTCTAGTCCAAACTTAACTGCTATAGGACTACTGAATATACGGACAGTGTTTATCAGTGATTCAATTTCTGACTGGGACTTTCCATACAACTTCAGATCGTCCATGTACAGCAGATGGTTCGTTTTACTTGATGTTTTAGATGTTTGGTATCCGAGGCCTGTTCTGTTTAGTATTTGTGAAAGTGGAGTCATGGCAATTACAAACAACAGAGGGGATAGTGAGTCCCCTTGGAAAATACCTCTTCGAATGCTAACCTGTCCAAGTGTCTCGCCATTGATTGTTAACTGAGTACTCCACATGCTCATTGCTTTTTAAAATAAATATCTGAATGTTTTTGCTGACACCAGTTGTTTCTAAACATTTTAGTATCCATGTGTGAGGCAATGAGTCGAAGGCCTTCTTATAATCAATCCATGGAACACTTAGATTGGTTTTTCTTCTCTTGCTGTTTTCTAAAATCATTTTGTCAATCAGCAGCTGGTCTTTTGTGCCTCTGGTGTTCGGGCAGTTTCCCTTCTGTTCAACTGGAAGCTGCTTATGAGTTGATAAGTGTTGCATTACTTCACCTGCTATTATTCCAGTTAATAATTTGAACATGGTTGGCAGGCAGGTTATTGGTCTATAATTAATTGGAACTGCACCTTTTGCTGGGTCTTTCATTTATGAAGGCTTATTAGGTGTTTAAGCCAAAAGCCATGCAGTTCATCGTCGCCTGGAGCAGTCCAATTTTTAATTTTCTTTGCTCTTTCACTTATTAATTCTGGTATTATTAGATCTTGCATTTGTTGGTTACATTTTTTGACCTCTTTCACCCAGCCTGCTTTTTTATTATTATCTATTGAATTGTCCCATAGTTTCCCCCACAATTGCACTGTTTCTTCTTTATTTGGTGTTTCCATGTTTCTTGCAGTTTCTCCTTCTATGCTTTGTTAGAAACGTCTTTGATTCGACTGGAATTGGAGATTCTGCCTGTGTTGTGTAATTCTGTCTTCGTATCTGCTAATCTTCTTTGACACTGCTGTTATTTGCTGCTTTATTATTTCTAGGACTTCTCTAATTTTCCTTAAATCTAGGTGGTATTTCTGGATCAGATACTGTTTGGTGTTTTTATTCTTCAGCTTCTTGTCTTTCATATCTTTCAATTTACTAGCATCTGATCTAAACCTGGTGATTTTATTTTCTAATCTAATCTTCCATTTAGGTGATGTACTACTTTCTTTTCTTACAGGTCCACTGATCTTATATCCGAGCTTGTGTTGTTATTGTTGCTGCACTGTACATTAGTTGGTTTGTTTCTTGCAAATTCTTGGTTGTTATTTCTGCAAGGGCAGCATTGACATCTTTTAATGCTTGAGCCAGTTGTTTTTTGGCAACTGTTTTTAGAGCTGGAAGTCGAATCCTAGTGGTTGTTTCGTTCATGTGCTCACTTATTTTTTGCTTTAGTTCTTTTTGCTTTTCTGTTAAATGGCATTCCAGTTTTTGAGGTGAAGGCAAAGGGGAGGTTGCCTGGTTTTGATTTTGAAACAGTTCAGCAACAGTGGCATCCTCTATTTCCAACACTTCCTCCACCTGCGCCTGAGCAATTTTTTCAGTTGGTGGTAATTCTTCTTCCATATCTTGAGCCTGTGTTGTTCTTTGCAGTTCTTCCAGCTCAACTTCTGTGAATACTTAATTTCTTATTATGAATCTTCTCTGGTCTGCTAGCCTTTGTTGTGTGATTTCTGTATCTGGATGCTTCTCTTTCCAAATGTGGTACATTCTTTTTAAATTACCTCTTCCAGTTGGACTAGACTTGTAATAGCAGATCATTATTTCCTTGCTGGCATTTTCTGTATATTTTTTTCAGTTAAGCGATGTTTCTTCCAGTAACTTTGCTGTCTTCAGCCCTGGTTGCTCAACTGAAGATCCTGAGTCCTGTTGCCCACTTGCCACCAGATGTCTAGGGACTCCAGCACCTGGAGTAGTCCTTTTTGACCTGGGCAACGACTGATCCGGTATAGATTTATTAAAGTTACGTCTCACCATATTGTTGATGGGAGAGGCACTCTTTGTCTGGCTCCTCTGGTGAGACCTGTCCAGTATGGTTGGACCTCTGGCATAGCTCTCACCTTCCTCAGAGCACACAAGCCCCACAACCACACCAAGGTAGTACCTCACTGGGGGTTGTTGTTGTTTTCATTATTATTATTATTATTATTATTATTATTATTATTATTATTATTTCAAATTCTATACTGCCCTATTGCGGTGGAGTACTTTAAAAATCATGGTTATCCGGTTGCAAAGAACATAGATGTACAAAATTACAAAAAGCCCTTTCTAAGAGTTTACAGAGACTTTTGCAGCGCCCTGCTGGAATGGCACCGGCTCAGTTTCTCTTAGCTTGTTATATTACAGATAAAACACAATAGAACAGTTGTAAGGATTTTCAAAGCACACCAAAGGAAAGTAAGAGCTATCTAACAAACTGTTCCCTGGCTAAAACCTTCCCCGAAGCCAAAGCCCTGGCTTCCTTCCCAAATTCCCCAAATCGGTAGAGACTTCATGCTACTGCAGTCCTAACTTCCCAGATTTGCAGTCCTCCTGGCTGCAGCCATGGCCTGGCCAGCCAACCTGTTGTTAACCAAGCCTGGATGCAAATGAGAACAAAGAAAACCTTCTCTTCCAGCCGCAAGACTCTCTAGGTCCCTCCCACCATTTGCTGAGTGGCTGATCCCTATAGGTAACTGCCTGTCAGTCAAGACAGGGTTCACTTCTGGTTCACTCTTTAGGGGAGGGGAGAGGCCATTCACTACACATACAAATATGTAACATGGAAATGTCAGTTTCCTGAGACTTTTTAAGAGAGACCACTGATATACAGTGAGGTGGGTCTCATGATCCGTGAGACCCGCTTTTGTTGAAACTGAGGGGAGCTCTGCAAAAGCCCTAGGTGGCAGTATCGGCCCCCCACACAATTGCCGGCTCTGTGACAGAGCCAGCAGGGGCTGAGGAGCTTGGGGGCCATGTGGCCACCAGAAGCCCCAGTATGCCTTGCGTGAGTGTGCAGGGCATACTGGGGAGACCCCCAGAGCCAGGAAGCAGATTTTTGCCTCTCGACCGGGGGTCTACTCATGAGTAGCTGCGGCATGGTGCTGCGCCGTGGCTATTCACAATCAGGGAGCCCGGTTTTGCGGAGTGCTCGCTCCGCAAACCCGGGCTAAGGGCAGGGGCACTTAGGCGGGTTACCTGCCCAGGAACCACTGGGCTTGCAGCCAAGCCCGGTCTTTCCCACAATCGGGATAAATTGGGCTAGGCTTTCCTAGCCCGATTTTTCCTGATCGTGAGAATAGCCCCAGTAAGTATTCAATTACTTTTAAAAATTGAGGTTAACATCCTTACTAATGAAACACTGGTGCTTCTGAAAAGTTCACCTCAGCAGTGCTGGCTTAGCAGTGGGGGCAAACATCAGCCACCCTCCTTCCCTAGGAAGTGCCCTATACCACCCAAAAATATGTCCTTGAGGGTTGCATGCTCCTCAGGGACATATTTTTGGATGACACTGCCCTGGGGGCAGGGGAGGTTGTTGAAATTCCCCAACTATCACCAGTTCATCATTAGTGTGGAATTCTTCAGAAGTTTGGGTGCTATACCAATTCTTCATTCTTTGCACCAATGCTTCATTAGTCGGGATGCCATCCAGTATTATTCACTAGAGAAATTCATCAGAAGTGAGTGGCTGACATTCTAACAAAGCACCAGTGTTTCTGAAAAGTTACGAACATAAGAACAGCTCTGCAGGATAGGCCCATGGCCTATCTAGTCTAGCATCCTGTTTCCCACAGTGTCCCAACTAACTCAGTTCCACTGCTGGCTTAGCATTGGGGAAAGTTTCAATGACTCCCCTTTCCCAAGAGGCACTACTGTGCCATCGGAAAATATGTCCCTGAGGGTCATGTAGCACTGAAGGAAATGTTTTGGGGTGACAGAGAGGGCTCCTGAGGGAAGGAGAGGTCACTGAAATTGCCATACACACACTAGCACTGGTGATGTGTTAGTTTGGAAATCTTCAGAAGCACCGGTGCTACATGAAAAATTCTCATGTTGCACTGGTACTTTGTTAATTAGGTTGAAGTTAATTATCTGTCCCACCCACTTGGAATAGTGAGTTTAGAGAAGGGGTGGGGAACCTTGGCCCTCCAGCTGTTGTTGAACTACAACTCCCATCATCCCCAGCCACTGGGGATGGTGGGAGTTGTAGTTCAAAAACAGCTGGAGGGCCAAGGTTCCCCACCCCTGGTTTAGAGGATCAGAGTAGAATCTTTTCAGCAACTGGCCTGACCCTAAGAGCAACCACTAAGGTTTGCCTTTGTGGGCAAGACCCACAATAAGTGACCAGAAATAGTGTCAGTGGCCTGACACGTTCTCCATTTTCTATACAGTAATCCAAAAATGAATACTATCTATTCACACCTATATTATGTTGAGGAGAACAATGTTTTGTGGCAAACAGTTGGTATGATGTGCTGTGAACCTAGAGTAGCCATCACTTATTGGACTTGAGAGACATTGATTGAGAAGTCAGATATTTCATCTTCTCTGTAGGGTTCACCCATGGACAATGGCACTAACAGAGGAGGAGATTATGTCTCACTTTTTTTGTCATTGATGAGATCATGAAAATGGATATTACTGAGAGATAATGCCCATTCTTTCTTAGGAGAATTTTTTCATCTTTTTTCTGAGTTTTAGGAAAATCACAGATGAGCAGCCTTCTCCTTTCCAATTCTACCCTGTGGATCCTAACTTCCTGCCAAGTGAAACACCTTCATGAATGGATTTAGGAAACCATTTAATGGTCAGTCAAATTCATGTGGGTTTTAGGTTATATTTCTGCTCCAAAGGGAATGGAGAGCAGGATCCATACATGCATACTGACCTGTTCGCATTCAAGGAAGCTGTGACCTGTTACATATGTCTAATTCAACCTAATAATAAAAGTATCATCTCACTTAATTAAAGTAATAGCCTTGTTTCAGGCTGGGTTTTTTGGGGGGGTAGTCTGGGTGTTTTTTGTTTGTTTGTTTGTTTGTTTGTTTGTTTGTCTGGGGCCAGTTCTCATTCAAAGAGCAACCTGTCACCTTCACAGCAAAACTATCTGAACCTTTACTCCATCATTATTTTAGCAACATATTACAGCAAAGCAGGAGTGCTAGAAGGAATTACAATGCTATTAACTTGCAGCTTCTTAATACTTCAGCCATCACAGTCATTTTGGATTATGAATATTTAAGTCCATTAACTGATGCAGTTAATTTTTTCCCGTGCTTGATAAAGAAAAATATAACTTGTTCTTTTTCTCATTGGTTGGTTGATATTTTTATTAAATGTGTAAGCCTGCAATTTCTGCCTAGGGCCCTCAAGGTGGCATCCCATTGATCACTGATGCAATATATTTATTCTCTTCCATCTTTGTGCTCATCAACAAGCCCCCTTTTCTACTCATCAACAAACAAGACACACTTTAATTTGTAGCGGTAATACATCTCTCCTAATTGAAGCTCCCAGGGAACCAAAATGACATAATTTAATTATGCTTCAAAATATACGCCTCCTCAAACTCTTGCAATTACATAACACACGATGGCTAGACTGAACATAACTTTCTTGATAGAAACACAGTAATGTTACAACAGTGATGTTTTGATGGGTGGCCTTAAGGCTGACCTAGCAAAACATCTGTAATCCCATAAATAAAATTAAAAGCTACACTCCATCGCTAGCTGTACGTGCAGTGGAGCCCTACAGATGCTCTAATTAATTTGTGTAAGTTGGGGGTGCAGTCTGCCTTCCCATATATGATCACGATTAATGGGCCTTAAACATCTGAAAAGGGCTTTGATGAATGTGCTAAATGGGACTGAAGTTAAATGTCCCTCAAAATTTGCCACCTGATTCACAGGCAGTAAACAAGGGGGACAGATAGGCAATTGGAGCGAGGGGAGAGAACAGTATTCAGGGATAGGTTCTGAGGGGTTTACCAAGAAGTTGGCAGTTGTCTCTTTTCTTCTTTAAAAAGAAAAGTGAGATCTCAATCTCTCCCCCCACCCATGGACACTTTGAAAGAACATCCCATATGGCACATTTTGGAAATAAATGGTGGTCACCAGTCAGCAGCTTCTAATGGTGCTGCCACAAGAAGCAGTGAAAATTAGTTGAGAAAGAGAGAGAGCAGCCACCACCCTGTTTACACTACATACACACACCCAAAAACCATTGCCTGAATTTTGCTGCCCCACTCCCAAAGTGCCCACATTTCAGGGGTTCCTCTTGAGGTGAACTGAGGTGACACCTTCAGGCTTCTGTGCATTTGTGGGTAACAAGTGCAGACACTCTGCTGTGCTTCTCCCACAGGCATCACCCAACCTGCCTGTAGCTCATATACCATCACAGTCTCTACCCCTTTTGGCTGCTGTTGCCCCTTTCCCTTATTCTTCCCCCTCTCCTTCCCCTCCAAGTGTGTGCTCTGCCTGCCTGCTCCACAGACCCACTTACTAGACACAGGCCCTCTTCCCTCTCACTTCCCTGCTCCCAAAACACCTTTCTTACCCACCCTGTGCTTGCTCACTGCTGCAGTAGTTGCAGCATGCATGCTGCATTGGACACCACCCCCATCACCACCTGGGTCCCCCACCACTGCCACGCTGCTCCTCCAGCAGTCATTGCCACTGCCTCACTTGCCCACTCACTGCCATTGGGCTGCATCTGGCTCCCCTGCAATATGCACTTCTCTGTTTCCATCTTCATGCTGGGGAGACAGTGGCAGTCAAGACAGGCATGGACATGGGCAGGCAAGCCTGTCAGCTGCTCTCTGGCTGAAGTGGGAAAGTGCAGTGCTGCTGAGGAGCCAGCAGCAGCCAGAGAATGGTGGGCAGGTGAGCAAAGGTGACCCCAGAAAGGCTGAAGCTGGATGTAAGGCATGCCTGAGGCTTTCTTCAGTTGCCTTTCAAAGACAAATTCCTGACACCTTAGACTCTAAAGCAGGGGTGTAGCTATAACTGAGCAGATGGGTTCCACGAACCCAGCCAAGCTCCTGAGAGCCCCCTGGCCCACCTCTCACTATTTTCTTCATTAGTTCCCTCACTCTTAGGGACCTCTGAAGAGAGGGGTGAGCAGGACCCCCCTCTCCCCTAGCCCCTGCTCTAAAGAAAACAGAAACAATTTGTAGTGTTCTGAGATTCCATTATATGCAGTGGTAATCTCCCCTTAAGATTGTCATAGGATATCAACTCCCTCTCCCCTCCCCCCGGGTAGGATTCCACTGCCCTTAATTTTAAGAGTTGCTTGGCCTACTGAATCTAGTAGATCATGCTTTCCCCATTGTTCTCGGGCCATGCTAAATTTCTTCAAGTCAGGCAAGCTGCTAAAGGCATAGAAACCCAGCCTGGAAGACATGTGGTGACCCCAGGTCCCCAACTCTGCACAGCAAATAGATCATGTCTTCCTATTAAAGATAATGTTCAATATGTATGGACCCTAGCTTAAAAAGTGTGGTGAGGCAATTTAACAGACTGGATGAACCTGGCCAATTTGTTGCGAGCTACTATTTAGTGCAGAAAGTCCAGTAAACAAGGCTTGTTCATGTCATTTCCAGGTATTCCTGTTCCAGTGTCAGTGTTCCATATGTGCAGAAATTCATCATGTATTTTCCCCCCATTGGCATGAGCAGATCATTTATATTCACAAAAGAATTTGGATACTTTAAAACCTTTGTAATAGAGCATTAAGATGCATCCTTTCTGTTCTGTGCATAAGGTGTTGCTCTGGAACTATCTGGTGTGCTGTTGCAGGTGATGGGGCCAAATGGTAAATACACTTACTTGGTATGTGTAGCTTCCTAGGCACAACCCCTGGCATCTCCAGAGAAGACTGGGGGAGCGGGGGGGACATCCATAGCCTGAAGAAATGCTGCCATTCAGTGCAGACAGTGCTGAGCTAGTTGCATTAATGGCCTGATTCAGTATAAAGCACTTTTCTATACTCAGAACAGAAAAACTGAAAGAAAGAAAAAACAAGGGGGGGAAACACTCTCTTGTGTCAAATAATCACTTATCAAGCAAATAGTCACTTACCTTCCATTGCTGTCTCCCCAGCTTTTGGGGTATGTGCTAGGCGCAAGTACAATGCAATTGGTTGAAACTGCCAAAAAATAATGAGGCTATTCACACCTGTGTGCAAAACTAGGCTAAGGGAGCCCAGCCTGGTTTTGCACGCACATGTGAACCACCAGGATCGAGCCGATCCCGGCGGCAATACCCCGGCAAACCCACCTAAGTAACCTTCCTTGAAAACGAGGTAAAGGGACTGAGGGAAGGGGAGACAATCATCTGTGGGGAACGTAGGTTTAACCCGCCTTTCCCATACCCTGCCCATGAGCCCGTCTCACTGCTTTTGAGAGGAGGGTCAATGTATATAATTTTTATTCTTGGCAAGTAATATGAATAATATTAAACTTATACTGTTTGGATCTGGTAATCTGTGATGTTGCAACTCTAGTGATATGCAAATTCCATAACTGATGACCCATTTACACATGCAGGGGCATCTTTGGATACTGCAATCATCAGAAACAAATTTATGGGAAGGCAATACTGCTTGGGACATCAGGCTTGGGGGATGCCAGGCATTTCCATTGGCTGACATACTGCAGAACGTTGCATGTACCTTACTATGCAACAATCATGCAATTGCGCGGGAATGCTGTTGTGCTAATCGCAAGAATATTGTGAATACAGTTGTGAAATTGGCAGACATTATTTCAAATGGCTGTCAACTGTGAACCATTTTCACACAATTCTTGTGATAGGCACAACATTGTGAACATTATGTTGCAAAGTCACATAAAGTCACCCAGTATGTAAGCCAATATTTTTAAATTTTAAAATCTTCTGTATAATTAAAGGAAACCTTATTTGTTTTTATTTGCTACAGAAAGCACGAGCAAATACAGATTTACAGATCCATGCATCCAAATGTATCAGCTTAAACAACTGAGATGAATCATGCAAGTTGATCAAAGCTGCAAAAACAGATACATTTTTTAAAAAAATAAGATATTCAAAAGCTGAAGAAATTGAAGGATCATTTGGTCTAGGATTTACCCTAGCAATAATAAAGTGATGGAAGTGAATTTAGGTCCCATTAGGTGTGGGGATGTGAACTGGAAAGCCCCCCAAACACATCTCAGCTGCAGGTTTACTAGGTCTTAAACAAAACGACTTTCTCTCATCCTCAGCATCCCCTACCCCACCATGCAATATGAAGATAACAACAGCAATCTACCACCTAATTGTGTAAGGATTACTGAGATTGCATAGGTGAAGCACTCTGAATAGTTGAAATGTGCTATATAAAATAGTGAAGAATTATTTAGGTGCTGCTTCACTGTGCCTGAAGTAGGCATGGAGTTCTCTTTCCCTTTCTCTTTGTCTTAAAAAAGGCCCTGGTTAGGAATTTTTGTTAGGAAATTGTACTCATGTGTGACTCACTTCAAGGTCCTGATGAATGACAAAAAGCCTCCCTCAGAATAATCTCTGAGTCAACTTCATTGCTGGCTGCTTCAGCATATGTTCTAACTGACTTCCAAGTGTTTCTCTCTAAGACAGCCTGACTGATAACCAATTTTCTGAGGACTCTGGTTATCCTCAAGGGGTTACTTGGATAGGGGGAAAAATGAAGAAGTGTAATGTTAACTTCACTACACACAGAATTCTCAAGATATTTAGACCTCAATCCCTTTGCTTAGAAAGGGAAACAATAACCTCTGTGAAGCCATATCCTTTACACTCCACAGAAGTATGCTAAAATTTATTTTTAATGGCAACTCCTATGAATAACCTAAGGCCCACACTCATTTTGTTTGTTTGTTTGTTTGTTTTAAATAGAACATTTGAACCTTGAGGGAAGCTCAAACAGGGCAACAAAATATCAGAATCTGCATCACAAACCAGTGCATTTAAAGTAGATGTTCTGTGAAAAGCATCTGTTCAGGATTCAAGTGATAGCTGAACCAAATATATGAAAAAACCCATTTAAGAATGGACTAGGCCTGGTCATTGCATCAGCAAAATCAGTGGAGCTCTTACCCATGGAATTTGGGGCTGAAGCCCAGGGCCTCCACATCCCTTGGCAGCCCCCAAATCCTCTTTAGTCTGTCCTGGGTGGTGTGGTTGCTGCTGGCCTGCACTGCGCAGGGTGGCCAAGAGTGATTGTGACCTCTGTCAGGAGCTTTAAAGATGGTGGGGGGGAGTGGGGAAAGAAATATGTGAGATGGGAATATGTTAATTTATTTGGTAAAATGTGTCTGCTAATGCATATTTGCGTAAATATGGTTGGTTGGATGGATGGTTGGTTGTGCCATTGAGTTGGTGTCGGCTCCTGGTGACCACTAGGGATGTGCAAACAGGTCTGACCCCAAACTTGTTCGATGTCAAACTGGTTTGGTTCAACCATTCGGGTTCAAACCGAAACCACCACCCCGGTTCGGTCCAACCTCAGACCAAAACCCACTGACAGTTTGAGGGGTTCACAATTAAAAATAAAATAAAATAAATAACCTTAAGTTTTACCTTTAGCCCCTTTGGGGGGCTTCCTCTAGGCCACGGGGGGAGGGGTGGTCCATGAAGGTTCCCACTCCCCTTGCTGGCCTTGGTCATCACCGCCTCAGCCCATTCTGGCTCTTTTTTTGGCCTGTTCGGGCCTCCGTATTTTTGTGCGGTGGCCATTTTGCCCACTGCTGCACACGAGCAAATGGCCTCTGTGAGGCCTGGCATGGCCGCCACACAAAATGGCCACCACACAAAAATAATGAGGTCCAAAGGGGAGGGGGGGACCCTCACGGACCCCCCATGGCCCAGAGGAAGGTTTTTTTTTAAAAAAAACTTTAAAAATATTTTTTTACAAAAATTTGTGAAGCCCCCCCCCCCCCGGTCCAAACTGGACCGGCGGGGAGTGTTCTAAGGGGTGCCAGACTGAAATGGTCCAGTCAGGTTTGAGTCCAGTCTGGCCTAGAACCAAACCGGGACAGCCGATTCCGTACACATCCCTAGTGACCACAGAGTGTATTTTATATTCTTACATTCTTGTGAGTTCAGTCGCTTTTTGTGCCCTCAAGAACACACATGCTAAAAATACTGTGTGTATCATAGTATGTGTGTGTAGGGGGATGATGCTTAAGTTGCCGGTGTGTGTGTGTGTGCCAGTAGAGGGGGGGTGTCTCCAAAGGTCTTGGGGTCCAGGATCCAAAATTACCTATTTGCACCTCTGAGCAAAATGAGGTGGTAGAATCTTAAAGGTGTTGTCCATTGGACCCCCTCAGATTTCAGGTGGAGGATACAACATTTTAATGACCCCCCTCATACCAAGAAAAAAACATGGTGCAATGAGTATACTTTTCTGGGGCCTAGAAGGGCCTGTTCAATGATGCAACATCATAACTATGAGGAAAAAACTTGGGCTAAATTGTACACTATGATCAGAAATGTTTAAACAAACTTATTTTGCTGTATCTCTTTAGGTCCTATTGCCATTCCCTATGCACAGGCAAGAGGACTCATCGTGGTGTGATGCTAGCTAGCAGCAGGAAGGAGGACAAGCAGCATAGCAATCTAGAACACTGAGATCTCAGGAACAGTGAGAGCCAGTGCTGATAGCATTTACAGGTCTCAGAACACACCAGCCCCCGCTTCAGGGCTTCCCATGATCAGTGGGAGCCACCTGGAGAGGGTGAACGGGAAGAGCGGGCTTAGCCTGCTCTCCCCGCACACGAGCAGGCAGTCTGCTCTAGGCAGCTGAAGCGGGGGCTGGTAGGATTCGGGACCATGCAGCCCCCAGAAGTTCCAGCATGCCCTGCACAAGTGCGCAGGGCATGCTGGAGAGACCCCGGAGCCGAGAGGCTGCTTTTCAGCCTCCCGGTTGGGGGTCTACTTGTGAGTTGCCGTGGCACAGAGCCATGCCGCAGCAACTCACAATTGGAAAGCCCGGGTTAGCGGAGCACTTGCTCCACTAACCTGGGCTTAGGGGAGGGCTACTGAAGCAGGTGACCCGCTTTGACTCAACCGGGCTCGTCTGCGAGCCCAGTGAGTCTCACGATCGGTGGGAAATGGTTAAGCACCTTTAGCCCGCTTTCCACTGATCGTGAGAATAGCTTCCATATGTGAGAGAATGAGCTAGGTGGCCTCTGGTCTCCAGAGTTCATAGATGAGCTGATCTCCCTCCCTCCCTCCCTCCCTTTCTTCAACATGTAAGTATACCACCAAATACTTGCATCTCTTGGAGGTTTACAATAAATAATACAAATTACAACAATACATTTGATTGCAAGGACAGTTGGGAGAGGACACTGTAGGCTTATGGTATGTTTGTAATATTTAGTTTACTTACAAATGAAAAGTTTGAGCATTAGATAGATGTAAATAGCAGATTATATCAATTTCCCAAAGAGTGAGTGGCCCGCATCCCAAGATGTTTTAGCTCTCCACTCGCTTGCTCTCAGCTTCTCTGTCAGTCTCTATCTTACTTGGAAAATTGCCTTTCTCCAGTTTATTTTCACTGACCTAACCAGCATCCTTGGCTGTGAAGAAAAATAATTAATCGCCTTTTATGGTGTCTCTACCCTCCAGGGAAGTCTCATATTAAGGAAGTAGCCTGGACTATTATGGAATTGGGGTGTGCATGAAACTGGCTGGCCCAGTCCGGTTTGAGTCTGAACCGGACCCAAACCAGACCAGGCTGGTTCAGTCTGGCACCCCCTCAAACACCCCCCAGTTTGCTCCAGGAGGGTTTTCAAGCTTAAAAACAATTATTATTATTTTCAAACTTACCCCTCCAGGGGAGTTATATGAGGCAGCAGGGAGGGGGTGTCAGCAGAGGTTCCCCATCTCCCCACCGGCCTCCCTTAGTTCCATAACTGGCTGTTCGGCCATTCATTGGCACATTTTCAGGTCTTTCCCTCTAGTGCAGTGGCCATTTTTGGAGGCCACTGTGCCTGCGCAATAGCCCTCTGCATGGCCTGGCATGACCCATTGTGCAGATGCTGCGGCCTCCACAATGGCCACTGTGCCAGGTGGAAAGGTCTGGAAATGGGCCGAAGAACTAAGGCAGGCTGCTGGGGGGAGGGGAAACCTTCGTGAACCACCCACAGTTGCCTCGGATAACTCCCCCGGAGGGGTTAAGTTTGAAAGAAAATAAATAAATTTAAAAACATTGTGAACCCCCTGGAGGGGGGGTGGAATTTGGCCTGGGGTCGGACCAAACAGGTGGTGGTTTGGTTCGACTCCAAACAGTCGAACTGAACCATTTCAACATCAAACACATTTGACATCGAACTTCTTTACACATCTCTATTAGGGAACCTTAGCTCTTTTCTCAGATCCCAGATCATTACCAGGACTCAGGGCAAAACCATGGTGAGAGACCATTTACAATAATCAGTTTCCAAGCTCGTAACAGTTTATTGTATATTCGCCAATTAATGCAACAGTGAGGCAACTAGGAAAGGATGGTCTCTTCAATATAGCTCTTCATAGTAGCTATGGGCACAGGCAAACAACAAGGCCATACAGAGTAGGATACACTGTAGAAAACATTAAAGACCAAGGCCCTGGGTGGAGATCCTCATGCAACTGGGCTGGTAGAAAGCTCTAAACTCTAAGCCACAAGAAAGCAACCTTTTTGAAGATAAAATCAATAGGGCTTACATAAAAAGTCCAACTATTTGAAAAATAGAAAGAAAAAATAATTAAATGAAAGTGGCCTAGAGAGAAGCCAGTTGTGACACAAGATGTAATTAAAGATCTAATTAAACTAAACCTATCAGAAAAAATGATTATACAAAAGGGCACATTTGGACCTCTGTCCTTTACTTGGAAACAGTGGCAGACCTGTGATAGGATTCTCAAAACTGATTTACTACTAGGTGAAGGAGGCAGCTTGTGACAGGAAGAAAATACCTTTACGTTCATGTCACATATTTCAGCCTGGACTGTGATGCAGAGGCTCAAAGACTTCTATACATTCAAGTAGGCCAAGTAAGATGTGGCCATAACTGTCAATGAGACCTGCCTTGCAAAATCCTAGGTGTCTAGCACAGTATAAAGAATAGGTTGCTTGTCATAAATGAAGCCTGTAGTACTGTTACTCATTATGAGAGAATATACTGTAAGTAGGCAGCCATGTCAGCATGGGAAGTTTTCTGACATAGTACTTTTGCTATACAAAACACTGTATACATCTATAGCACATACGAGCCTGGGGTTGCAAATGCCAGTATTCTGAAGGTCCACTGCATTTTCCAGACAGTTGCTGAAATACAACGCAGCAAAATGTGAGTGGTTGGAGCATCACCTGCACAGCTGTGTGTGTGTAGACACTGCTGACGGTGTTGCAGAACAGGGCTGTTTCACTCCATTTTAAAGTTCTGTGAAGGTAGTTGTATGACATAGGATGCACTGGAAATAATGAGAGCCATATCACACAACTGTTCTGATCTTCTTCGTACTGAGCAGCCGGGCAGAATGCTGCCTTCAGATTTTTTGTTAATACTTTGTAAGTAGATTTTCATTTGGCTAGGCTAACTTTTTAAAGGAATGCAAGAAATCCCAGAAAAGGACCTGGAATATCTTTGAAGAGAGGTGCCCCCACAGCACCTCCCATGGCTACTGCTCAGACCTGAAAAGTTAGCTATTTAGCAGAGAACTATAGTCAAAGGTTTGTCTGGTTACCTTGAATCACTTTGTGAAATACAATCCTCCTTGCCTTTCTGAACATCCTCCTATCAGCAGCACACAACTCTCTCCTTAGATCCTGTGCACATTTCTACCTCCCATCTCTTTCCCGCTTCTCGCCCACCTAACTGCAGAGTTCAAATACACAGGCCTGAAATCCAGTAGCTCCCAAACCACCTATTGCCTCACTGTCATGCTGTACACACTTCTTCCTATCGGTGTGCAGGTAGTGGTGCTACATGCAGGAGCAGCAGGAGGCTCTCCGCAAGTTCTTGAGACAGGCAGATTCATGTGGGAGGACATGGTCCTTCAGCTCTCTTGGACCAAATCATTTAGGTTTTAAAGCTCGACACCAGCAGACTGGTAAGCACTGCAGCTCATGGAGGACCAATGTAATATGATTCATAAGTATTGAGCCTTACAGCTACATTCTGGATCAGCTGAGCTTTTTGAATAGCCTTCAATGGCAGCCTAGTATGGAATACATACAGCAATCCAATGTAGAGGTACAGATCACCACAGCAAGGTCTGACTGAGATAGAAATACGCATAGCTGGTGCACTAGCTGAAGCTGGGCAGAAACCCCCAGCCATAGCAGACAACTGAATATAATGCCTAGTCCAGGAGCCACATATCTGCTTCTTCAAGCTGCATATCTGCTTTTTCAAGGGAAGTGCTGCCTTATCAAGAATAGGTTGAGAAACTATAATTGAATCAGCAGTCTTTGAACCAGGAGAGTCTCTGGCCACATTCATACTTAATGTGGAACCAGAGTTTAGGGGGCAGAGGTTTTCTCATTGTGCTGTTCGAATGCTTGCAACTCTAGTTCCGTGAGGTGATGCAACCTTGGTTTCAATTTTGTAACTGCAGTCTGAACCCTCGGGTTGTAGTAAGTTTCATCTCCCAACCCAAGGTTCCATGCAGCCTGAGTGTCATCCGAATTTGGAACTTAGCCTGTGTTAGCTGTAGCCAGAGTTGAGGGAGGAAACTCCTCCCTCTGGCTGTGATTGGCCGTGTGGGCTGTTCTTAATGCCAGAAGGAAGCCCGCACAACCTGTTCCCGCTCCTCTCTGCAGTCTCACTAACAGCAGTCTCACCAACCTCAGTCTCATTGACTACAGAGAGATCGCTCTCCTTGACATCTGAATTTGGACAGAGGGAAGGGAACCGAACTGTGGGACCATTGGACCTGTGGTTCCGCGTTATGTGTGAATGCAGCCTCTGTCTTTCCAGAATTTAATTTCAGCATGTTTCAGCTTCCACTCCTTCACTGCTTCCAAACACTGGTTTAGAATATCAGCTGCACAGATGGTGGAAGTTGGTAAATACATCATCTGCATACTCGTGACACCCAATATCAAATTCAAGAAGACTTCTCCAGTGGTTTCATAGACATGTTAAAGAGCACTGGGGGCAAGATGGAACCTATGAAATGCCATAGACCCATAGCTAAGATGTTGAGCAGGAGTCCCCCAGTACCCTTGGAAGGAGCCTTTCTTTCTGGTAAGAGTGGGATGATGGACAAACAGTGGCCCCCAACCTCATGCCAACAAAGCTTTCCAGAAGTATACCAGGGCCAATGGTATCAAAAGCCATGGAGAGATGCATCAGAACCAATAGAGATTTGTTTCTTCTGTCCAGTTCCTGATGTAAATCATCTGTTACCTTTTTCTGGTACATTCTGTTTCAGCACAAAAACTGGGGTCAAAACCAAACTGAAAGGGGCCAAGATAACCAGTGTCATCCAGTCGTCCCTGAAGCCAGGTTTCCATTACACAAGCATCTTTCAAGTTGATGGGCCCATAGGTGCCAAGAATTGCATTTCTAGGGAGAGCTTATTCAGCAGAAGGTGGAACATTGCCAGTTTTGAGACCTTGTTCTTTACCCTTGCTTCCTCAACTCCTTCTTTATCAAGACCCTACCAATTCTTCTTTCCCTCCTTCCTGAAGCACCTGCTTCAGATTGTTGCCTTCTTTGACATCCTTCAGGCCCCAGAGCTTACTGAACTGTTGTGCTTAAAGTGGACCCTCAGGAGTAGACTGTCTGTAAGAAACCTTGTTTCTTGTTTAGAACAGAAATGCAGCATTTCAAAAGGTTTCAAAGTTCCATTAAACACACAAAACACACAAATGACTGGAACAAAGTTATTACAGTGAAAGATGAAGTCCAAAACATATTTTATTATTATTATTTTTTCCTTCCCAAAACCTGCTGGGAAGTGTTTTCTCTATTGTTTGTGGGTTGCAAAATCTCTGCTGCTGCTCAATGTATTCTCTCCAGGTTACAATTACTTTACATTTTTGCATTCTGACATTTTTCATTTTCACATAGTTTTATGCATTGTGCTCTGTGCTTTTAATATTGCTATTGATAAAAACATTTAAGCAACATAAAGTGTGTGTTTGTTATCTTACTTTCATCCTTGTCAGTGGGGGTGTAATTAATTTTTGACTGCAGCAGACATGCCCACCAACAAAATAGACTGCTTCAAGCACTGCTTACATTTGAGCACACATTACACTAGGTCCCTCATCTCAGTCTGGCAAGCAAGACCAAGATCAGTCTTATATAACTCAATTTGACATTTGAGGGTTGCAAAGGATGAATACAAATTTACCAAGTGTATTGTCACACTGTACTTGTAACTATTTGATAAACTGATTGTCAATAGTTTCATATACCCATTTTACCCAATAGTTTCCCACACTTCTGTACCTAACAAGTAGTAAAAAATTTCTTACCACTTAGTAGGATACAGAAGGCTGAACTATCTTGAGGCAAAAGAGTTCCCCCAACACTTCCATGAGGAGAAGACACCTATTTCTCACCAGGGACTTTTATGCACAGCAAGTTTTACCACAAGTTTATGTGGATGATTTATTGCAAACTTGAAGTTGTCCCCCAAAACTGCCACGAATAGTGGATTTTTTTACCCTGGATTTAAATCAGGCTACACTCTAAAGCGCAGTGAAAAACCTGAATTGTGTGTGAACTGCTCCCTGATCACTCTCAGGGACTTCGGGGTAAGTCTAGCCAAGATGTGAATGCCTCCCCCCCCTCTCCATTCTGGAGGATATGTGAGTTAAAGGGCTTCAAAAGCCCTGGGTGAAAATTTCCAGTTGTTAGGAGAAAGAAACATTTCCCCATCACTACCGCTTGGGGGAGAAACCTCCCCTTCATCACTTGACTGGACAATACAGAGAGCCCATACGACAACAAGGCTACCTTGGAAAGAAAGCGCTCACCATTGCGAAATCATGAATATAACTTTATCACTTATCTTGTTTACCAGACTCCTGGGTCAAACACAGACAATAATTTACCAAGCAACAGCATACATGCAGTCACTTGGTTAGCCATTCCTCTGTACTGTCTGCCAAGTACAGTGATCAGTTTCCCCTGGATTTCTAATTAGATATGGCAAAATTCACGATGGTACTGTTGGGTTGCTCCTGTTCATTTCAATGACGTTTGTACAAGAGAACCCGTCTGTGGATTGTGCCCTGGGAAAGGGGGTGCACAAAAGTTCTTGGGTTGGCCTGGTAGATATGTTCCAGAATATTGACTGGAGACTAGACGAGAGAGCAAGAGAGAGAGAGAGAGGGAGGGAGGGAGGGAGGAAGAGAGGGAGGGAGGGAGCACAAGTATTAAAATCTGGAAGAAGTACATATATTAAGAAGTGGGGAATGTAGAGAAACCTAGCTCTCACAGTCATGGGGCTTGCTAATCTTTTGACAATGTGCCAGGAAAGGTATGATTTTACCCACATTTATGAAAAGAAATAGGATTACATTTTAGTACAACATATATCAAGATATACCTCTGCAAGAAAGATGGTCATGAATAACCTTGTTAAATTAATCTCCATCAATGTAAAATACATTACCAGTATAGTAAAAAAAATAATAATTCTAAAAAGCTTACAAGTCATATAACAGACCCTGTGTTCTATGAGGTCATTTTCCCAATATATAATCCTAGAAGGAATGGAAATGTTTAATATATTTATTGAATATTAGCAGAGTTGTCATTTCCCAAGGTAAAGGTGGACCTCTTCCCTCCCAGCCTGTGTTTCAGAGTACAGGGGATATGACTGTACCTCAGGAGCACCCAAATTTCCGCCCAATTTAAGAACATAAGAACATAAGAACAGCCCTGCTGGATCAGGCTCAAGGCCCATCTAGTCCAGCATCCTGTTTCGCACAGTGGCCCACCAGATGCCGCTGGAAGCCACAGACAGGAGTTGAGGGCGTGCCCTCTCTCCTGCCATTGCTCCCCTGCAACTGGTACTCAGAGGCACACCCTTGAGGCTGGAGGTGGCCAACAGCCCTCTGACTAGTAGCCATTGATAGACCTCTCCTCCATGAAGTCATCCAAACCCCTCTTAAAGCCATCCATGTTGTTGGCCATCACCACATCCTGTGGCAGAGAGTTACACAAGTGGATCACGTGTTGTGTGAAAAAGTACTTCCGTTTGTTGTTCCTAGACCTCCTGGCAATCAATTTCATGGAGTGACCCCTGGTTCTAGTGTTGTGTGAGAGGGAAAAGAATCTCTCTCTCTCCACTTTCTCCATGCCATGCATGATTTTATAGACCTCTATCATGTCTCCCCACAGTCGTCTTTTTTCTAAACTAAAAAGCCCCAGGTGTTGTAGTCTTGCCTCGTAAGAAAGGTGCTCTAGGCCCCTGATCATCTTGGTTGCCCTCTTCTGTACCTTCTCCAGATCAACTATGTCCTTTTTAAGATGTGGTGACCAGAATTGTACGCAGTACTCCAATTGTGGTCTCACCATAGTTTTGTATAAGGGCATTATAATGTTAGCCGTTTTATTTTCAATCCCCTTTCTAATGATCCCGAGCATTGAATTTGCCTTTTTCACAGCTGCCACACATTGAATAGACACTTTCAACGAGCTGTCAACCACAACCCCAAGATCCCTTTCCTGGTCCATCACCGACAGCTCAGATCCCATCAGCATATACTTGAAGTTGGGGTTTTTCGTCCCAATGTGAATCACTTTACACTTGCCAACATTGAACCGCATTTGCCATTTTGTCGCCCACTCCCCCAGTTTGGAGAGATCTTTTTGGAGCTGCTCACAATCCGTTTGGGATTTCACTACCCGGAAGAGTTTGGTATCATCTGCAAATCTGGCCACATCGCTGCTTACCCCTGCTTCTAGATCATTTATGAATAAATTAAAAAACACCGGTCCCAGTACAGATCCCTGGGGGACCCCACTTCTTACTTTCCTCCATTGTGAAAACTCTCCATTTATACCTACCCTCTGTTTTCTGTCTTTCAACCAGTTAGCAATCCACACATGTACTTGTCCCTTTATTCCTTGACAGCTAAGTTTCCTCAGGAGTCTTTGATGAGGAACTTTGTCAAAAGCTTTTTGGAAGTCCAGGTAGACTATGTCAACTGAATCACCTTTATCCACATACTTGTTGACACTCTCAAAGAAGTCCAAAAGGTTGGTGAGGCAAGATCTACCTTTGCGGAAGCCATGCTGGCTCACTCCCAGCAGGGCCTGTTCTTCTAGGTGCTTTACAATTTTATCCTTGAGGATGCTTTCCATCAATTTGCCTGGAACGGACGTTAGGCTAACCGGCCTGTAATTTCCCGGATCACCCCTGGATCCCTTTTTGAAAATCAGTGTTACATTTGCTACTCTCCGGTCCTCTGGTACAGAGCCCGATTTCAGGGATAAGTTAAATATTTTAGCAAGGAGGTCGGTAATTTCACATTTGAGTTCTTTGAGGACTCTTGGATGGATGCCATCCGGCCCTGGTGATTTGTTAGCTTTCAGTTTTTCCAGACACTTTAGAACATCATCCCTTGTCACTTCTATCAGACTCAGCTCTCTAGCCTCCATCCCTAAAAAGCCTGGTTCAGAAACAGGTATAGGCTCAGTATCCTCTGCCATGAAGACAGACGCAAATAACTCATCCAGTTTCTCTGCAACCTCCATATCCTCCTTAATAATCCCTTTCACTCCCTCATTGTCTAATGGCCCAATGGCCTCCCTGGCAGGTTTCCTGCTTCTGATGTACTTAAAGAAGTTTTTGTTATTCCCCTTGATACTTTTGGCTAAATGTTCCTCAAACTCTCTTTTTGCCTCCCTTATTGTCACCTTGCATTTCTTTTGCCAGAGTTTGTGTTCCTTTCTGTTCTTTTCATTTGGACAGGCCTTCCAATTTCGGAAGGAAGTCTTCTTCCCTTTTATGGCTTCCTTGACGGTACCCGTTAGCCATGCTGGCATCCTCCTGGACTTAGTGGTACCTTTCCTCCTTTTGGATATACAATCTAACTGGGCTTCTAGTATTGTGGTTTTGAGTAAACGCCATGCACTCTGGAGCGAAGTGACTCTCCTGATTTCCCCCCTCAGCTTTCTTTTCACCATATACCTAATTTTGGAGAAGTTTCCTCCTCTGAAATTTAAAATGTCTGTGTTTGACATCCTTGGTGATTCTCTCCCCGCATGTATGCTGAATTTGATGGCACTGTGGTCACTGTTCCCTAAAGGGTCGATGACACTGACATCATGCACCAGGTCCTGGGTGTCACTCAGAATTAGATCCAAGGTCACCTTCTCTCTGGTCGGTTCCATGACCAACTGTTCTAAGGCACAGTCATTTAGCGTATCTAGAAATTTGACCTCTTTGTCCTGACTTGAATGTGAATTTACCCAGTCTATGTGTGGGTAGTTGAAATCACCCATAATTACAGCCCTGCCTCTCCTTGATGCCTCCCTGATTTTCTTCTGCAACTCCCAGTCACTGTCGGCATTTTGATCCGGAGGGCGATAGCATGTCCCCAGTAGCACGATTCCTTTCCAGCCTTGTATAGTCACCCACAGGGTTTCTGTGGAGGACTCCAGTCCACCTAGGTTTTCTAGCTTGTTAGATTCTATCCCTTCTTTAACATACAGTGCTACCCCTCCTCCAAGGTGCCCCTCCCTGTCCTTTCTATAGAGTTTATACCCAGGGATAACAGTGTCCCACCGGTTCTCACTGTTCCACCATGTTTCTGTTATGCCCACTATGTCTATTTCTGCATTAGCAACCAAGCACTCCAGCTCACCCATCTTGGCTCGGAGGCTTCTGGCATTGGCATACAAGCACCTATACACTGAATCTTTCCCCTGATGTATGCTATTCCTTTGACTGTTTGACCTGCTGGCACAGCCTCCCGTCTGCTCTTTATGCAGTTCTGCTCCATCCCCATCTGTTTTATTTGAATTCTTTGCAGCCTCACACTTTAAAGGATGGCTTTTGCCAAACGGGATACTGCCCAGCTCCCATCGGCTGTTCCCCAGGTGTCATTTTAAAAGCTGCTCTGCAACCTTTTTGATTTTAAGCGCCAGCAGTCTGGTTCCATCTTGGTTCAAGTGCATCCCATCCCTTTTGTACAGGCCTTGCTTGCCCCCAAATATGTCCCAGTGCCTAACAAATCTAAAGCCCTCCTCCCGGCACCAACGTCTCATCCACGCATTGAAACCCCTCAGCTCTGCCTGTCTCACTGTACTTGCGCGTGGAACAGGTAGCATTTCTGAAAACGCTACCTTGGGGGTCCTGGATTTCAAAATGCTACCTATCAGCCTAAATTTGGCTTCCAGGACCTCCCGACTGCATTTCCCCACATCGTTGGTGCCAACGTGCACCACGACAGCTGTCTCCTCCCCAGCACTGCCTAGGAGCCTGTCTAGACGCTGCGTAATGTCCGCAACCTTCGCACCAGGCAGGCAAGTCACCATGTGGTCAACACGCGGGTCACAAACCCATATCTCTATCCCCCTAATGATTGAATCACCAACTACAAGGAGGTCCCCACCCCCCAGAGGAGTATCCCCTGTGCGAGAGGATATGGGCTCATCATCCATGGAAGGGGTCCCTTCTAAAGGAGCATTTCCCTCTTCCTCAGACCGATGTCCTCCTCGCCCAAGACCTTCATTCTCCCTGACAGCAGAGGAGCTACCAGCCCTGGAGTGGGATGCCTCTATCACATCCCTGAAGGTCTCATCCACATGGCTCTCTGTCTCCCTGAGCTTCTCCAGATCCGCCACCTTGGTCTCGAGGGAAAGGATTTGTTCCCTGAGAGCCAGGAGCTCCTTGCACCGAGCACACACCCATGATTTCTGCCCATGGGACAAATAGTCGTACATGTGGCACTCTGTGCAATACACTGGGAAGTGCCCCTTCCCCTGCTGACCTTCTATCTTCATACTGTTTTAGTTGGCTGTTTACAGTATTTAGGGAGCTTATTGTCCGTTTATTAGATAGTTTATTAGGATAGGTCTCAGCTGTAATGGTCAGCTGTTTAACTGTCCAAACAGCCTTTCCCAAGAATATGAGGGATACGAGGGAGGGATATGTACTTATGTTCTCTTCTCCACCAGGCTCCTTGTGATCCTTGTGATCGTGGGGGCTTGTTCCAGGCTCCCCCCCACACTTCCCGCTAAACTCCTGCAAAACTCCTACGTCCTGTTTGCTATCCCTGTTTGCTATGTTCTGTTCGCTATTCTCTTGGGCCTTCACCTCATATGTAGAGTAGGCTTCCAACTGTCACACTGGATGAGAGTCAAAGGAAGGAATGTGAGGCCCCTCCCAGCCCTAGCTGACTCCAACCCCACTACTAAGTAACACTGCCTTTAGGTAACCCTAAGAACTCCTAGCCCTGTTATATGTTAACCCTAACAAGTAACCCTAACAAGTAACACACACAGAGATAGAGAGACTAAGAACTACCCCTTAGAGAGAAACAACCCCTGCTAAACTCCCCTCTTGGTTTGTTTGAAGTGGAAAAGGCTAGATGTTCAGAAGGGCTTGCTCAGCTTCTCAGCTGTGTCTGAGAATTTCTACACATTGAGTGTCAATCGTTATAAAAAGAACCTGTAAATTAGTTATGTATACTAGATGCCCAATCTCTTTGCTTTTTTATAAAGTGACCTCTTGATTTTTTTCAACTTTGCTATGGTTATTATGAAGTATAAAGAAGGAACCACAGCATATGCTTTCAAAACATTCCATGCAGTGGAACACCAGCATTAGGAACCCACTGGGGCTGCTGAGCAATGTGAAAGGCAGCCCAATGGTGTTGTGCAGCAGGGCAGTTGTGCAATGACTTAAAACAGCATCTGTACAGTGCTGCAGTGCTACTTCCACTGTTTCCCATTTATTTCTGAGGGATTCTGAAACAGAATGGATATTCCGCCTCCTGAAGATGGCACTTAACTTTATGTATGTTTCTTTGTCCGAGAAGCCCTGGGTCCATCTTGAAATCAGTGGCTGACATCCTAACTAAGGCAGGATGAATGAGGGTAATGTAGCCCTAGGGGACATATATTTGGGTGACACAGGGGCAGACCATCTTGGCAGACCAGGTCATCAACATTCCAGAGGCAGACCAGGTCATCAACATTCAAAATGCTGCAGAACTGTGGAAACTCTCTGCAGTATGGATGTGACTTCCTGGCATGCAGATGCTGGGATGATAAGATGTCCATTCAGGGGCGTAGCTATAATTGAACGAAAGGGTTCAAAGAACACGGCCCCCTGCTCCTGAGGGCCCTCCAGTTCCATCCCTCCCTATTTTCTTCATTGTCTCCCTCATTCTGGGGGGCCGCCTGAGAGAGGGATGAACACGGGCCCCCTCTCCCCTAGCTACGCCCCTTTGTCCATTGTTCTATAGAACCTAGAGGGACTATTCAGCTTAAGTAGGTGTAACTTCTCCCACACTCCATATAAACTGTGGACTGTGGGGCTGTTACATCATGCTTAAGTCCCTATGCCTTTTGCATTGCATACTTTCCAGCTGGCTGAAGAATTCTCAGAAGTCTGCTGCTTAGATTTTGTGTCATTTTGGTTGGTCTAAATGTATTACCAGGTTGTGGCTTTTCTGTCCACTACTATTGCAGCAGATGGGAGAAATGCATCTTACCCCAGACACTCTCCAAATGGTAAGTGCCAGTGCAGACAGTAGTCAACAGGAGCTGATTTTTTTTTTTTTAAATGAAGTAAGTGGGAGACTGGGTGGTCGCTGCTGAAGCTTGACAGGTGCTGAAGCTTCTCTCAGGCAAACAGAGCCTAGCTGATCTTCCTCCCATCAGCCCTGACAATTAAGATCTGCTTTGCTGTCTGAGGAGGGTGGTGGTGATGGTATAGGGTGAATGCTGAAGCCCCTGACAGATTGAGGCACTATTTTTCTAGATATCCCATCCACAAATTGTGCAAATTGTGGTTTGCCAGTAGAAAGGCAGAGTTTATGCAACTAACATTTGCATGTCAACGTTATTTTAAAATTTTGACTCAAGGATAGGAAATTCACATTATCCGTGAGCAATATGTGCCTTCTTATTTATCTTTTCTTGCCAGGGGATGGGGGACGGAACACCTACAAAAATAGTCCTGATATACAGATGAAAGAGACATGGCAGTTTAAAGGTTACAAAATGCAGCTTTAATGCTTCCGATCTCAATACTACATTCCAATTAAAAATGGAATTAGAAGCCAGAAATGCTATGGATGGAGCCAATTGCAATATCTCTCTGTTATATCATTATTTTTTATATATTTAAAAGGTGCTTATCCATTTTTATAAACTGAGCAGAATACAGGCGCATACTTCATTCGTGTTGGAATTGATTTATCATTGGTTCATGGAAAGCAATCCTTCTCATTATTTACTTGATCAAACAACTAGGGGTGTGTGCAGACTGCAGTCCACAGGTTGGTCCAAGTTCAGACCAATCCGCAGTCCTGCAAGCCAGTTTGGCCCGGTTCAGCCCAACCACGAACCGGCCCAGTGGTTTGAGGGCCAATGAGGCCAGCACTAAGGGGTGTGCAGCAAGCGACACCTTTAAAAGGAAATGAACACACCCTTACTGGTGTTACTGCCACTCCAGGCAGCTTCTTGCTGTGGCAGCGCTCCCCACAGAAGCATGCAGCTGCTTAGCAGCAGCACTCACCTCACCTCCATGCATGCACGGGGGCCATTTGCATGGCCTGCAACACCATAAACAGTAAGGACATGCTTATTTCCTTTTAAAGGCACCACTTGCCCCTCCCCTGCCACTGCTCTCACTGGCCCTCGAACCAATGGACTGGTTTGTGGTTGGGCTGAACCTGGCCAAATCACAGGTCAAATAACAGTCTTCATTCGACCTTTGAAGAAATCACAGAGAACACAGTTGCTGACATCCTAACTAAAGTACTTGATGGAAGTCCTACTGAAATTAAGGAAGTAATTAAATTACTCGATGGAAGTCCTAAATCAAATTAACCCTTTGGAATAACTTCAGGGTTGTACTATTTAGTAACTCAGCCCAGATGTCAGCCAGTGTATAGGGAATTTAAGGGTGGTGACTAGCTTTTAGTCTGCAATGTATACATCCCATAAGGCTGCCAAAGCATAGCTGTGAGCTAAGAAATACCCAGTTCAAATTTCACTTCATCCACAAATTCACAAGGAGGCCTTAAGCAAGCCAGAGCACCTATCTGTATTTCACCTCATTGGCCCTTTTCATCATCAGGTTCCATTCTCACATTCAGTGGCAAAGGGGGCACTAAATTAGAGTACCTTCTTATGGCCAGAGTAAAGTGAGGACTCCCGGGCCATGAGAGAGGAGCCCATGCTGTGGCTCCTCTGCACACCAGGATTATTGCAGTTTCTGCAAAGGGCAACACTGGCATGGGAAAGAGGTACTACATGGGTGCATCTCACATGTGGAGCAGTGGTTCAAGTGGTGGACTAGGACTAGGGAGACCTGGGTTCAAGTATCTGAATCTCTGCTCAGCATGAAGCTCACTGGATGACCTTAGTTCTCTCCCCACCACCACCTCAACCCATCTCATTGGGTAGTTGTGAGGATGAAAGGGGGAGGAAGAACCATGTAGCTTGGAGAAATGGCTGGATACAAATGTCACAAATTAATAAACAAACAAAATAAACATCCTGGTGATTCAGACTGTCCTGCTGTAGTTGTAGTGCCCCATTTTCCACTAGCATAACATAAGATGGGAGTAAAAAAAGAGCAGCTTCAGTAATGACAGTGTGATCATTACAAGCGTCTTATGTACCTTCACTTCTAGCCTCCTGTCTGTCCCTCCTTGTTTTAAACATGGAAGCGCTCCTGTAGTGCCACCATTTATTTCAATGGGACTTGTAAGGGACACCTCCCTAGTGGAGTATATCATTTGGCTTTACTCACCTCCTCTCACCTCTTCTAGGATCTCTTCTTGATTGCTCCCTTCTTAAAGATGCTTAGCAAAGGGAAGAGTCCTCTACCTGCCAACACTTCATGCCCACAGCCGCTTTTAAAAGGCCAGTAGGGGTGCTTCCCTGGTTGATTTTCCTCCCTAAGTTTCCATGTCATGGTGAGTAAATTACTGCCAACTCAAAACAGAAAGTGCAGGGAGATCAGCAGTTAATTTCCTCCAGCTCCAAGCTAAAGAAGGACCAAGGAAATGAAATGTGATAATCCAAGAAATGAAATACAAGATGTCAATAGACATTAATTGGAAGCTTCTTTTTCCCTGCTTCCACTCTATTTTCAAATAAAATAAAATACATCTGTTGCACTGTCAGGTGCCACCCTAGAAGTCAATAATAGAACAAGGAATACATAATACAGACATAAATTTGTCTATTTTTAATATGAACCATTAATGTATATATATCACAAAGATGGGAACAATTTCTTCATTTGAAAACTTAAGACACTGGAGGATATTTTTCCATATTCAAGAGAAGGATAATATTTTTTCCATCCTTTCAGTTGGTATATTACATTACCATTTCAGCACCCGGAGGAACAACAGAGAAGAGTTACTTTGAAACATCTAGGGAGCTGGGATTAATTTTGGTGGAAGAAAAAGGTTTATTTATTTATTTTTTACTTTGTTAACTTTGCAACTAGGTTATTGTTTTGGAGTGCAAAATCTTCTGTTTGTGCACGGACGACCATTAAACAAAGGAAACAAATATTAATGTTTTATACCATTATGGTCCTCAACTGAAGGATGTTCAGAACCTCTCCCTTATTTCCATAGGTCTTTCCACCTTATAACAAACTGGCATCAGGTTTTCTAGACACTTGTGCTGAAAGAAAGTTAGGGTATGGATCTAAATCATTGCTGATCATCAGCTGTTGGCTTAATTGTTCATCATACTCCCTGTTCAAAGCACAGCCATCAACACAATTCAGGTAAGATTATTGTTATTTTATTATTCTCAGTGTGTTTAATTATGCATCAGCTTGTGCATCTAGTTCAGCCACTTTATATGGGTATACTGTATTTACTCGAATTAAAGATGACTTTGAATTTAAGATGATCCCATTAAAATGTAGAGGTTAATACAGGTTATACTTGCACTTACTTGAAAGGAACAGAACTCTAGATTTAAGAAGACCTTCTGATTTCTAATATCAAAAACTTGGAAAGAACCTAGTCTTGGGTTTAGGTCAATAACTTCATTCTGCTCACACTTGCATGAGGAACTTACATTGTTTCCTATGTACGTTCCAACGTGCAAGTGCAGGCACACTGTTGTAAGCAGCTGCACAACTGTGCTCTTGCACAAGATGACTGGGACTGGCTTCCCCATTGACAGTAGTGGCTGATCAGGAATGCCTGTGTTGCCTTGTACATCTTGTGCCTCCACTTCCTTTTCTTTCAGTGACAGAAAAGAAAGTGACAGTGTGCTCTTTTTTCAGTCTATATAAAATAGCTAGTCAAAGCATGGGCATTACAAAATCACTTCTTTAAGAATGCATGTTGTGATGGGTTGGATGTGGGCTAACAAACTGAAATTGAATCCAGATAAGACGGAGGTACTGTTGGTCAGTAGGAGAGCCAATCGGGATGAGGAGATTTTACCAGTTCTGGATGGGGTTGCACTCCCCTTGAAGGAGCAAGCACGCAGCTTGGGGGTACAACTGGACCCGGCTCTGCTTTTGGAAGCTCAGGTGGAGACGGTGGCCAGGGGTGCCTTTGCACGGCTCCGGCTAGTACGCCAGCTGCGTCCCTTTCTCGAGAAGGCAGATCTGGCCACGGTTACCCATGCCTTAGTCACGTCGCGGCTGGATTACTGTAACGTGCTCTACGTGGGGCTGCCCTTGAAGAATATCCGGAAACTGCAGCTAGTGCAAAACGCGGCAGCGAGGGTTTTATCTGGAGCTGCCCATTGGGAAACACATCACCCCCATTTTGAAAGAGTTGCACTGGCTGCCGGTTTGTTTCTGGGTCCAATTCAAGGTGCTGGTTTTGACCTTTAAAGCCCTTAATGGTTTGGGCCTGGGGTATTTGAGGGACCACCTGCTCCCAAGGGTTGCTGCCCGCTTGACGAGGACATCTGAGGGGGCCCTGCTCCGGGTCCCGACAATGAGAGAGGCCTGGCTGTCGTGTACTCGGGACAGAGCCTTCTCTGTTGCTGCTCCTAGACTCTGGAATGCTCTCCCAGTGGCCATTCGTTCCTCGGACTCCATCACGGCTTTTAGAAAGCTTGTAAAGACTTGGCTTTTTACCCAGGCTTTTGCATAATCATTTTTACTGCTGCTTCTGTGTGTTTTTATCTGTTGTATTGTTTTTATGCCTGTTTTTATAATTTTTTATATTTTTTTTGCTTGATGTTTTTATTGCCTTTTTATTGTATGTTTTAACTTTTGTAAACCACCTTGGGGTTTTCTTTTAACAAAAGGCGGTATATAAATGTAAAAATAAATAAAATAAATAAATGTTCTTTCACAGAAAAATAAGCACATTTTGCTATCTTGCAAGGAGTGATGCAAAACTACCCACTAGCCTTGTTGCACAAATGCAATGTGTTCACAAATAGACTAAGAGTGCAAGAGGAAGAGCAATTTTGAGCATCCAGTCAGCTACATGTTGTGTGTGTATGAATCTTTGTTCATTGTACTAATACAGCATTAGTCTGTTCAGTGGAGGGGAAAATGTCCATGGAAAATCAGACCTTGCAATGCACTACTGCTAACTGGGAAAGGAGATAGGATCCTTTGAGGGTTTTAGGGAAAGGTTAAAAATTAATAACTCGAGGAAGGCACCCAAGTCCTGCCTTTGTTAGTTTGAGATCCAGCAAAGCCAGAGAGTTACAGCAGCAGTAGAACAGCATATTATACTTAGTGCTGAGACAAGTGGGAATAAATCAAACTTCCTTGCTCCTCTCCTGGGCTGGATTCAGATGAAACAAAACCAGAGCTCTTTTCACAATCAGATTTGCTAGCCAGACATCTGAACCCAAGGAACTGTAATTAAAAGAAAAAATGGACCTGGGGTTTCCCTCCCCTAACTCCATTTGTTACCTTTGCTTTGTAGTAAGTTATGCTACCAATAACTGCATTTCAATGGCACCTTCATTACATCTGATCCAGGAGCGCAGTTTGCCTTTGCCTCTAACCAGAATTGAGGGAGAAAGCTGATCCTTCCTATTGGCTGCACAGGGTGTCCTTTGGAAAGGAAGGAAGCCCACACAGCCAGCTCACTTGCCTCTCTGCATTCTCACCAAACCAAATGGTGGTGGTGGTGTTTTATGGGGGGGGGGGGGGGCGGCAAAACCAAACTGGCCTGGTCTGGTTCAGGTCCAGTTGAAACTCAAACCACACCGGGCCAAGTGGTTTTGTGCACACCCCTAATCTGTGCCCCTGATTATTATATTCCAACAGTTCTTGAGAATATGTTGCACATGAAGATTTAGAATAATAGAATTACAAAATGTGAGAGGTGGAAGAAGCCAGGAAGATCTTCTAGTCCAACCCCCCGCTCAGTGCAGAAAACTGCAACAGCATCCTTAACATATGACTCTCCCACCTTTGTCTGAAAACCTCTAGAGAAGGAAAGTCCAACAATGCAAAATGGTCCACCACTCAACAGCTCTTATGGTTGTGGTATTTTTAGTTAATCCGTTCATTGATCCAGGTCTGCTTTTGAATGGAGCTTTAGTTAATTTTAGTCCAGTCCTGGATTAGAGTCAGGGCTAACCAACAGCAAGCAGCAAGAGCACTGTAAATACTGTCAGTCTCATTAAACCATTAATATCCCTGATTCCACTCTACTGTCTCTTGTCCTTGCATACCACAGCTCTTTCTTCTGGATTCTACAAGTTAGGACCATTCTTCCTAATGTCTAGCCTAAACCTGCTTTCATGTAATTTCAACCTATTGGTTCTACTCCTATCTCAGGAGCAACAGAGAACAAGTATGCTCCTTCTTCTGAGCAGCAGCCCTACAGATTTGTGAAGATAGTTATTATATCTTTCTCTAGTCTTCCCATCTCCAGGCTAAACATACCCAGATCCTTCAGCTGTTCCTCAAAGGATTTGGTTTCCAGATTGCTCACCTTGACCCCATTCCAGTTTATCAACATATTTCTTAATTTGCAGTTCCCAGAACTGGACACAGTATTCTAAGTAAGGTCTGACCTGTGCAGATGAGAGTGGAACTATTTTTTCCTCACTATTTGGACACTATGACTCTGTTAATGCAGTCCAAGACTGCATAAAGTGTTTTACCAGCTGCATCACACTGCTTGCTGATCTTCAGCTTGTGGTCCACTGAGGCACCTAGATCCCTTTCATGTGTACTGCTTCCAAGCCTGGTCTCCCACATCCTACAGGCATCTTCACACATAACAAGAGCAAGTAAGTGGCCATGAACTGGAGGTTTCCAGGCAGTGTGTAGTCCTGGTGTGACCTGCAGGTTGTATCCATTTCATGACACCTTAAGCTGCCAATATGAGTTTGCCAGCACTGGGTTCCTTCAGCCACCTGACATTCTCCACCCAACTTCATATTCTGGTTACAAATGTCAGGTGAATATCAGGCAGCGTGGGGAACCTGACATTGGCAACCCGACATTGGTGGCTTTAGACTTCATGAAATGGCAAATGCTTGCAGCTACACCAAGAGTGTGTGCTTCCTGGGAGCCTCCAGTTTGTAGGGAAAGAATGGCAGTTCAGTCTCCAAAGAGCAAAGCAAAACCAGTTTGGTGAGAAAGCAGCAAAGCAAGAGGTCTTGAGAGAGTTTTTTAGTATTGAAGAACTACAAGGATTTATTTAAAGAAAAGGTTACAAATGAATGTGAAAATGCCTGCAACTTAATTTAAGCTGCAGCTCATGGCTGAAGAGAGAGACCAAAACAAACAGCCATCTCTGGAGTGACAAAATGGAGGCTAACACTGGAAGAACAAATTGGGGAGGAGTCCAGCACTTTTTATCCATGACCGTAAAATACCCCTAGGGGTCACTATGAGACGTTGCAGCTGATTGCAGATGGGGCCAGGGTCCTGGCTCCAACACAGTTCCTGCCTGCTTACATGCCATCCTATATCTATGAATTTCATTTTTCTTACCCAAATGCTGGATTTTACATTTCTCTCTTTTGAACTTCATCTTGTTGACTTTGGCGTGATGCCCAAGCCTATCCAGATTGTTCTGAAGCTTGATTCTCTCTTTTAAGGTGTTGGCTATCCCCTCCAGCTTTCTGTAGTTTTGATTAGCATCGCCTCTAATCCTTCATTCAGTTCATTTATAGAAATGTTGAATAGCACATGGCCCTGGATAGAGCTCTGTGGCGTTGCATGCAATTCTTCACTCGTCGCTGACATGGAACCATTAATGAGCACCAGTTGGGTATGGGTTCTTCAGCAAGCTGTGAATTCAGCTAAAATAGTGGCTCACATACTGCACAGCACAGGTTGTGCACAACAGCCTTTTAACAGAGCATTTGTGCAAGCGCACGCTTGTGAAAGAGCACAAATGATAGAGGGCTTGATAGAGGGCCATTGGAAATAATAGCCCTTCATTGCAAAGCTGCATTTGTGCAATTCTGTGCTCTTGCCCAACTGTCCCATTGCTGCATTACAAGGCTCATAGCACATTTTGGAATATGTGAGCCCTCATCATCTAGCCCACATGTTACCATCTTGTTAACAGAACACCATGGAAGACTTGTCAAATGGTTTCCTGAAATCAAGATACACTGGACAAGATCAAGACTAGTGTTGCACTTGCATAAAGTGAGAAATCTGTGCCTCTATATAGTTTGTTCTACTCTGTAATGGTGCACAACCACTAATGGACAGCCTGTTCCAGGATATAGGCAAAACTGTGCAACATGTTGGGCTAGAAGTAGTGCAACGTCTTCCATAAGTGCAAGAATTAGTCTGAACAACATACTTAACAATCAAGGTTACCCTAGCACAACGCTAGTCTGCCTACTGCTCACTATGTCACCAGCATGTGCATGATCTACGAAACTAGTAGCTCTATCCAAAAAAGATCACAAGATTTGTCTGGCATTTTTTGTCTTGAGAAAACTATGCAGAATGCTACTACTAATCACCACATTATTATTTTCTAAGTGCTCACAGACTGCCTGCTTAATAATCACTTCTTAGACCTTGCCAGGTATTGACATCAAGCTAACCAGTCTGCAGTTTCCTGGTTCCTCCTTCCCTCCCTTCTTAGAGATATGGACAGTATTTGCTTGTTTCCAGACTTCCAGCATCTCACCCATTCTCCAAATGTTCACTAAGATTTTAAATAGTGGCAATGAGATCACCTCTGCAAGTTTCTTCAGTACCCCCAAATGTAATTCATTTGGCCCTGAAGACTTAAATTCATCTAAGGTGGCTAGAGGTTGAGGCTAGTCTCACAATGGGGGAAAACCAGGCTAAAGGAGCGCAGCCCAGTTTTTCCTCATCATGAGAACCACTGGGTTCGAAGGTGAGCCCGGTGGTTCTCTGGCAGCTAGCACACCAAAGTAGCCCTCCCCTTAACCCAGGTTAGTGGAGCGAGCACTCTGCTAACCCGAGTTTTCTGATTGTGTGCCACCACATTGTGTGGCAATACACAAGGAGACCCCTGTCGGGAGGCTCAAGCAAGCCTCCCAGTCCCGGGGGTCTCCTCAGGATGTTCCGTGCACTCACGCGTGGCATCCTGTGACTTCCGGGGGGCAGGTGACTCCCGATCCCCGCCACAGCAACTGTGACAGAGCTGGTAATCATGTGGGCAGCCAATTGGCCATCCAGGGACGGCTTGGATCATGAGAATAGCTTCATTGCCTTACCATCTCTTTGCATATCTTGAAGCATGATTCCCTCTTTTTTTAGTGCAGCTGTTGCCTAGCTGGGCCACATTTCCTTGTGGGAGAAGACAGATGCAAAATAGGAGTTAAGCAACTTTGCTTTCCCTCCATTGCCCATTACCATTTCACCATCTTCTCTAAGCAACAAAACAACTGCTTCTAGAACTTTCTCCTTGTTTCAGACATTTCTAAACAAGCCCTATCACACTGATTGATTGACTGATTCAATAGCTATACTGCTTTTTATTAAAATAATCCCAAAGTGGTTAACAATATAATTTAAACCATTAAAATACAAAAAGGACAGATATTAAATATAAATATAAAAATAATATAACTTGATTAAAAAGTTTAAAAACCTACATAACATGCCAAACACAAAGCAGTAGCGATAACAACTATACTCTCATAAAATCCTGGGTGAAGAGCTATATTTTTACTTGTTTTCTAAAAACTGTAATGGAACATAGGAACATAGGAAGCTGCCATATACTGAGTTAGACCATTGGTCTATCTGGCTCAGTCTTGTCTACACAGACTGGCAGCGGCTTCTCCAAGGTTGCAGGCAGGAACCTCTCTCAGCCCTATCTTGGAGAAGCCAGGGAAGGAACTTGAAACCTTCTGCTCTTCCCAGAGCAGCTCCATACCCTGAGGGGAATATCTTGCAGTGCTCACACTTCTAGTCTCCCATTCATAAGCAACCAGGGTGGACCCTGCTTAGCTAAGGGGACAAGTCATGCTTGCTACCACAAGACCAGCTCTCCTCCCTGAGGAGAAGCGGAAGAGCAGATGTCAGCCGCTCTTTCTTTACAGACATAACTTAAGCCATCAATAATTCTAGCTGTGACTGAACAATCCTGAACATTCAGGCAGTGTCAGTCCTTTCTATGTGCTACTTCCAATGTGAAATCTTCACCTGTCGCATGCAAAAAAATTTCTTTCATAGGAACATAGAAAGTTGCCATATACAAAGTAAGACCATCTAGCTCAGTCTTGTCACACAGACTGGCTGGGGCTACTCCAAGATTACAGGCAGGCATCTCTCCCAGCCGTATCTTGGAGATGCCAGGGAGAGAACCTGGAACCTTCAGATGCTCTTCCCCAAGCAACCCACATCCCCTAAGGGGAATATCTTGTAGTGCTCACATGTAGTATCCCATTCAAATGCAAAGCAGGATAGACCCGCTTAGCAAAGGGCACAATTAATGCTTGCTACCACCAGACCAGCTCTCCACACAGAGTACAAAAATTTCTGAAGGGCATCCTTATTCTTGCCATCACAAATAATATTTTGGTACCAAAGGGAAGTTTTTTGCTGCTTCCCAGAGATATTTATTCCTTTTGAACCGCATGCTTCTCAGCAGAACTATACCATGTTATTTTTGCTTACATCAGGATACTGATCTGTGTCACAATCAAAATGGGTGGATTTGTACTTTGCTGCAACTTTAACCACATGCAGTAAAATGATATTTGCATGTTAATCACACATTGAAGGCAGGGCACATGCATTTTTGGATGACAACCATGCCATCACAAATTATTGCACAATTTTTTGGAACTTGGTCAATAAGGCAGCTTTTACTTTTGGACAAAAGAAGACCAGGAGCTGATTTGTTGTTTTTTTGCCAGAGGGTAGAAACTGTTCCAAAGAGCAGGACAAGATTCTTCTCAGATTGTTTTTCCAACTTTGGTGTATTACTGAAAATCTTGCGAAGTGTTTCTTGTTACTCTGAAGAATTACATCATCAGTCACTTTTTCTTTACAGTTTTCAGTTGTTTTCAGAGTTTGCCTTTATTGTTTTCAGAGTTTGCCTTTATGTGGATGAAAATATGTCTCGAGTTCAGAAAGCAGTCACTCATTCATGAAGTTCATCAATGCAATTTCACCTCACTCTTGAGCTGACAGCAAATGTTTGGTTACTTTATTTTTGTAAATAGCACCACAGCTTCAGCACACAAGACCCTCTGGTGTCTCATAGAAGGGATTGATCATAGATTCAGTGGCAGACATAATGGCTGACATGACAAGCAGCCCTCTGTTGATGCTAGGGACTCACCAGGGCTGCTTCACAACTTAAAAGGCAGCCCTGGTGGTGTAATGACAGGCCTGCTGCAGAATGACTTTTAAACTGCTTCCAGGCAGCAGCACAGCACTCCTTCCATCACTACACCATCAGGGCTACCTTTTAAGCTGCAGAGGAGCCCCAGTCCCTGTTATTGACAGAAGGCTGCCTGTCACATTTGCCAATTCATCTCCTTTTAAATTCAAGATCTTTATGTTGGCCCATATGTTGCCATATCTTCAAAATATCTTATTATTGAAGCCCCCTCATTTATCAATGGATCTGACAAACATTCATCAATGGATCTGACAAGATTCACCGATAAATCACAAGTTCATTTTGTATAATTCCAATCAAGCCACACTTTGCTTTTGAATCTTTGTTGCAAGCTTGCTCAATCACTTCATTACATGTGGTTGAAAAGAATTCATATCTACTCTGATATTGGACTGACCGTTGTCCTTTAGTACAACTTCCTTGTAACATTTTGGATTTATAACTGGAAGTTCACCATCTCTTGCAAAACGCCGAAACTTGTCCCAGCATCAGAGGTACTGTTAAGTATTTTGATCAAAGAGAGCATAGTGGTATTCCGTGTGTTGAAAGATAAGGCAGTCAGTGAGCAGGATCCAGACCAGTTTTGCACTAGCATAATGTTGTTTCATCACAGTAAGGACATTAAGCAAAGAAAGTAACCTCTGCTGTAGACTAATTATTGTGCTAATACAAGGTGGGGCACTAATCTCTCATTGTCCCACAACACATTGCACAAGTTCATGTATGTCCAGGAAAATGTTTTCCACCACTCTTTAATTGCAGAGTAGCAATTAAAGACACATGGTAGGGTGATTCTCACAAGCAGCAGAAACCGGGCGTGCCCAGCCTGGTTTCTGCTGCTTGTGTGCAGTCAGACCTCCTAAATACCACCCCTGGTTAAACAAGGTTAGCAGAGCGAGTGCTTCTCTAACCCCATTTTTTCTGATCATGTGCTGCTGTGGCGTGCCTCTACGCCATGGCAACTCATGAGGAGACCCCCAACAGGGAGGCTACAACAAGCCTCCCGGTGTTGGGGGGCTCTCCAGAATGCCCCACACACTCATGCGGGGCATTCTGGGACTTCTGGGGGCCAGTAGGCCCCCAATCCCCGCTAACCTAACCGGCTCCGTGATGGAGCTGGTCATTGTGTGAGTGGCTGATCTGACCGCCCACGGCAAGCTGCCTGCTTTTGTGTGGGGTGAATGGGCCAAGCCTGCTTTTCCCACTAACCCCCTTACAGCTCTCCACACTGCTTGTGTGGAGAACCTCATTTTCTCACATTACACAAGTGCAACACTAGTCTTTCTCTACTATCTACATAAAGCAATTGCTGATGTATTAATGTTGCACTGATAGAACAGCTGAGGCCAGGCAGGTTCCATTCAGGAGCTCAAGCTTGGTCTGTCTGGTTATTTTAGTGGCCTCCTGTGGTGTTTTAAGCCTTATTGGTGAGCCAAGCCCAATGGTCTTCCATCCCCATCCCAGGCTGCAGTTTTGAAATCTTGGCCTCCTAGTCCTGTTTTTCTTTTGGGGTAGGAGCTATAGTGGCAAAAGCCCCATTCAAAACCCTCCCCACCCATCTGTCCTCCCTTCACCTACTTGGAAGGGTAGCTGGAATGTTAAATACCTCTCTGGTCCCGCTCTTCCAAAACAGGTTCTCAAGTGGTTCTTCCTCGTTGCCTTGCATCTAAATCCCTGGCCTTTTTTTCTTTCCAGTACTGCACAAGAATGTTATTAGAAAGGTTTTAAAAAACAAATGGCAGAAAGCTATATTTTCACCCCATGTACAGTCCCGAGGCAGTTTTGAACAGTAGTGACCTATCTGACAAGAAGGCTGCCAGGCATCAGGGCTTGATTTCAGGTGTCAGGAATTTGGCCTCCTTCTCAGGAACATGTGAAGGCTAAAATCAGCAGTTGACGGGACAGAACAAAAGGAACAGGCTAGATTCTGTGTGGTTTGATAACTTTTGCTATCAGCTCTGCCCACATGTACATCAAGCTCCACCCTGAGCCTCACCCTCGAGGGACAGACAGACTCTTCCTGCTAACCCCCAAGATGCCCTACAGGACCCCACCAGTCTCTGCTCCCTGACATAGAGGGCAACCCCCTCCCTTTACCTTCCAGGCTGCCACAGGAGACCTGGTAGTCCTGCGTGTCAGAGTTCACAAAGGTTCTTCCCTTGAACACAAAAGCGCCATTGATTTCAGTGAAGTTCACGTGACAGCAGTTATGCATAGGCGTAGCATGTAACAGTGCACTATCAGTGATTATTAATGAAAATGTCATCTTTCTTATTCCAGTTCATTTACACCAGGGGACACATGTACTAAATGTGGAACAAACCCCACAAGACTTTTTTTTCATAGTTTGGTCTATCGTGATATTGCTTGGAACACGAACACGTTTAATGTTTTCATCTACATATATCTTTTACATGTATCTTTATTGGCAGTTGTGGGATACAGAGCTATGATAAGTCCTCTGAGAACTACTGCATACGTTTTTCACTCAGAAGGGAAATAAATGTCTCCAGTAACTTTCGCCCCAAGTATCTTCCATCATCACAGAACATCTGTGATTTGCAGGTGGTCTCAAACCATGAAGTTCAAGCAGGCTTCTCAAAGCAGGGTTCTCTCTCTTATCCAGACCAAAATATATCAACAACATTCATAGATTTCTTAATTGGTGTTGATTCCCAATCCCCAGTTGTTGTTGGGATGACAATTCCTATCATCCTCAGCCACAGTGGCCTTCAGCCAGATGGAATCCAACAACATCTGGGGTTTGATGGTTAGGAACTCATGACCTACAGAATGGGATGGGGGTTTGATTAAGGTAAACAGTGTGCTCCAGGTAATTGTGGTGTACTTTTATGGTAATGGACTTTGTCCATGAAACATTTTGATGTTACTGATCTCTTTTAAAATTTTGCCAATCTTGACTTCATTCTGTTTGAGTGCTGGTATAGTTTAGTGGCTGAACAGGTGAGTTACAGGTCAGAAACCCTGCAGTTCAAATCCTTCATAAGAACATAAGAACAGCCCTGCTGGATCAGGCCCACAGCGCATCTAGTCCAGCATCCCATCAGCGTGAAACACACAGTGGCCCACCAGATGCGGCTGGAAGCCACAGGCAGGAGTTGAGGGCGTGCCCTCTCTCCTGCCATTACTCCCCTGCAACTGGTACTCAGAGGCACCCCACCCTTGAGGCTGGAGGTGGCCCACAGCCCTCTGACTAGTAGCCAGTGATAGACCTCTCCTCCATGAAGTCATCCAAACCCCTCTTAAAGCCATCCAGGTTGTTGGCTGTCACCACATCCTGTGGCAGAGAGTTCCACAAGTGGATCACGCGTTGTGTGAAAAAGTACTTCCGTTTGTTGTTCCTAGACCTCCTGGCAATCAATTTCATGGAGTGACCCCTGGTTCTAGTGTTGTGTGAGAGGGAAAAGAATCTCTCTCTCTCCACTTTCTCCATGCCATGCATGATTTTATAGACATCTATCATGTGTCCCCGCAGACATCTTTTTTCTAAACTAAAAAGCCCCAGGTGTTGTAGTCTTGCCTTATAAGAAAGGTGCTCTAGGCCCCTGATCATCTTGGTTGCCCTCTTCTGTACCTTCTCCAGTTCAACAATGTCCTTTTTAAGAAGTGGTGACCAGAATTGTACGCAGTACTCCAAGTGTGGTCGCACCATAGTTTTGTATAAGGGCATTATAATGTTAGCCGTTTTATTTTCAGTCCCCTTTCTAATGATCCCTAACATGGAATTGGCCTTTTTCACCGCTGCCGCACATTGAGTCGACACTTTCAACGAGCTGTCAACCACAACCCCAAGATCCCTCTCCTGGTCCGTCACCGACAGCTCAGATCCCATCAGTGTATACTTGAAGTTGGGGTTTTTTGTCCCAATGTGAATCACTTTACACTTGCTAACATTGAACTGCATTTGCCATTTTGTTGCCCACTCCCCCAGTTTGGAGAGATCCTTTTGGAGCTGCTCACAATCCGTTTGGGATTTCACTACCCGAAAGAGTTTGGTATCATCTGCAAATTTGGCCACATCGCTACTTACCCCTGCTTCTAGATCATTTATGAATAAATTATAAATAAATTCCTCTGCCATAAGTGCAACAATAAACAAATAAGTGCATAAATGCAACAATAAATGCAACAATAAATAAATAAGTGCACAAGGTAGCCACAGGCAAACTACTGTTTCTCTACCCATAGCCTCCAATCTGTAATTTGTGGATATATGAGTTCAGGGCTTTATTATTATTAACCAGCACTTTGTATTTTGCCCGGAAACATATTGGCAGCCAGTGTAACTGTTTCAAAACAGGCATAATATGGTCTCTCCGATTTGCCCCGGAGAACAGTCTGGCTGCCGCATTTTGAACTAACTGAAGTTTCTGAACTATGTAAAAAGGCAACCCCACGTAGAGCGCATTGCTGTGTGTGTGTGTGTGTGTGTGTGTGTGTTGTGTATCCACTAGAAAAGGGGCTTGCAGTTTTTAAGCCTTCCACCAGTGATGGCGATTCTGGGGGGTAGGGCAGCAAGGGCAGGGGGAAATGCATGTGAAAAACATCACCTCCCCTCCACACAAGCATTAATACAGCATTAGTCTAGAACTCTTCAGAAACACTGGTGCTACACCAGTGCTTCTCCCCTAGCACCAGTGCTTCATTAGTCTGTCAGCTTTCACATTGCTCCAGGTTTTCTTTGCTGAGTCCAGGTTACAAAGATATTATCAATATAATCCCTGCATAGAAGTGATCTGCATTTGAGTTCTTTAAGGAAAACTTGTTAAAAACACACATTAAGATGGAGTCATACATGTGTCCATAGCTGTGTCTTGTATCTGTTAGGTAGAGTTTATAGTTAAAAATACAGTTGTTCCAAGTAAGGACCTATGTAGTGATCCTTATGTAAGAAGTTCGTTAGAAATTATATTATTTATAAACTCGTTTTAAGCCAAAATGCCACTGTTAGGTGTATATTGTTGTAATATGAAGTGACACCAGAAGTTACAGGGATGTTACTTGTATTACATTGTATTACATTGATATCGCTTATTTAATATCTCAGTTTTCAGCGGAGAATCTTTTGTGTCTTCAGTGTATGCTTTTGTGAACATGAATCAATATATAGAAATAACCTTTCTGTAATTGTGTTGTTGTTGGAAAAATGAAGTGTCTTAGGTCAATGGATTTATGTATTCAGGTAACACAAAGAGGCAATTCTCATGACCACCAAAGAGCAGGCTAAGGGAGCCTAGCCAGCTTTTTGGCGGTTGTGTGCTGCAATGGGAGCCACGCAGCACCCGGCAGCTAGCCTTCTTAATTACCCCTCCCCTTAGCCCAGGTTAACAGAGTGAGCGCTCCACTAACCCAGGTTTCCAGATCGTGTGCCACCACGCCGTGGCTCCATGCAGCCTTCCAGGCTCGGGGTCTCTCCAGGATGGACCGCGTGCTCACAAGGGGCATCCTGGAACTTCTGGGGGCCACGCAGCCCCCAATCCCCACAGCCCCCACCGGCTCCGTGACGGAGCTGGTACTCATGTGGGTGGCAGATCCGGCCGCCCAGAGTTCCGTGGGGAATCGTCTGTGGGGAGAGCGGGCTAAGCCTGCTCTCCCCGCAGACCTCATTCCGGCGAATCTCACTGATCATGAGACTCACCTCAAAAACTTCCAGAAGTTGGATTTGGGTTCTTCATCTATTTTGTCGATGAATAACTATATATGTAACTTTGCTAGTGAACTAATATTCCTTGAGGGAAGGTTTGAGGACAATTTTAGTTTGCCCACTGTGTGTGGAGTTTCTTCACAAGCCCTGGATTTCCAACAGAACATGAAAGGCAGAAGAGGAGTGTAGGATCCAAGGGAAAGAATTGTGCTATGCAAAGACAAGGCAATGGAGTTGAATCTGGAATATTAACAGTTTATGGAATCGATATTATGTACAGAGAGGCCAGTGTAGTCTGTCTTCAGTGCTCTTGCTGCTGGCTATCTGTTAGCCCCGCCTCTACTCCAATACTGGAATATAAATCATTAAAGCCCCATTCCAAAGCTGGCCTGGATCAAGGAATGATCCAAACACACTACAAGAAGCAGATTATGGCATCCATAGTGCAGCATGACTAATACCTGCATTAGTGTTTTCTGTGGATGCTGGGTGGGCATGTGCAAAAAACCCTTTAAGAAACCGCTTGGATGTTTTACCAGAGCAGGTAAATTTGCCTCAAAATTTTGCTCTTAGTGAAAATCACTGGGAATGAACTCTAGATCAAAAGCAACCAGTCTTTGCTCCAGAGTGATCTTTTCGGTTCTATGTGCAAATCCTGTTTTTTTTCTGTGTAAGATTTCCGATTTCAGCAGATCCATTCCAGAATAATTGCTGGGATGTGCCTTCATATCTCAATTAGTCTGCAGGTTATGTTTAGACATGAAAACTGCCACAGTTTCCAGTTCATCTCCTTTTTTATACATTACCAATGTACACACGCTCATAAGCACATCAGTTATAACATAGCACAAAAGTGGATCATGATGTGATCATAAACAGTTGCACCAGTGTGTCTATCTGCACGTCCACAATGATACCTCTGCACTGAGGCTTATGTTTCATGGTATTTTGCTGGCACAAACAATTTGATCCCATAAAAGAATCAGTTTGGTGGTTCAGCAAGTCTCACATGCATTACCTTGGTGCTATTTTAAATCATTTCCTTTTAGTCTAACAATGCCCCTTTTGTGGGGTTATTCATGTGCCAAAATATCCTGTAGAAAGAAGTTGGCATCATGACACCCCCCTTCTGGAACTACTTCCAATGAAACACTTATGGGAACCACTTCATTTAGGAGACAATTATGTTTTTGTCTAATATTAATTAATAGGTCAAGCAGCACTTAGAGAGATCTTAGGCATTAATTAACATTTAAAAACTATCACATATGACACATTAATTAGATATCAATCACTTATTACCGCGACTGACATTTAATAAGTATTTTCATTTACACCCAAAACTAACTTGCTCTAGACACATTTTTAAGGAAGCAAAATTGATGCAAATTGTCTCTGCAAATTTAACATGTTAAGTGCTGCCTGCTCCCCACCATTAACATTCCCAACATGCTGGTTTGGCTCTTTTACATAAAGTAGCTATTAAAAACAAAACAAAACCCACCTACAGCTATTTCATTTGTATACATAAAGATGGGAAGCTATAAAAACAATTGTGTGATCCCTATTTTAAATATTTTAAAAGCTATCACAGGGTGATACAGGCATATTTTTATATTCCAAACAAGAAAATTATGCAGAATTCCTCCTGTGCCTGTTTCCTTTTACTGTACAAATTTAAAGAGCAATTCTCCTCAGCTCTTGTTTAATTTTCACATGGAGACAGACTAACCCCTGCTAAATTGGCAAAGGGGCACCTTTTAACATGGCGATTCTTTTTATTTAGCAGGGGGAGAGTAACTGGCCCTCTCCACCCCCAGCGCAGTCCCTCCAGTGACTGTTGCTGGTGTCTATCTTATGTTTCCTTTTAGACTGTGAGCCCTTTGGGGACAGGGAGCCATCTTATGTATTTGTTATTTCTCTGTGTAAACCGCCCTGAGCTGTTTTTGGAAGGGCGGTATAGAAATCGAATGAATGTCCAGGAATTTTGATGTTCCAACCTTCAATAGTCTCATATGACAAATCTTTTTGTAGATAGCCTGCTCAAAAAATTGGATACCAGGTATTCTACCTCACGATTTGCCCAAAGTTCTTATAATTTTTTCAGGCATACCTCTCTTATAATTTAAGCTGTAATGTCATCCTCCTAAAGAATCCTGGGAATTGCAATTTGGTGGACATGTTATGGATGCATAACCATAACCTGTGGGTGAGAGGGAGGTATTGGCAGACTCAGAGTAACCTGCAAATGTCAGTTTCCCCAAAAATCTGGAGCAAAATACCTAATAGGGTCAAAACTCTCCCCACAAAAAGCTTCCCCAATGCAACTCAATGGAGTGGCATGTTCACCTCAACTCAATGGAGGGCACTTGAAACACAATCAGTTGGGTGGAGCTAATGGAATTCAGTGGTGAGAAGTGGGGAAAGAAGGCTTGAACAAAGAGTAGGATATTTCTTAGTTTGAAGAATACTCCTTCAAGACAGTCACAACCACTTTTGCTTCGAGGGGGGAAGGAGTCTAAAACTCTTTCATTTTCTTATCAACCATTTCACACCTTTGTGTTTCAGAAGAGGAAGTTTGACACCTTTAAGTTCTTGATGTGAGGAGTTCGCTCTCCTAAAATAAAATAGCATAAAAACAATTGTATGTGTGTGAACTCTTCTGGGAAACACAGGGGAAAGTTGCACATTGAATCTGTTAATCCGCTGATCATTGCCTGTGTGCATGCACAAGCACAGTCACGCAATAAAATAACAACTTTCAGCATTACATATAACCTATTCCTGTACTATAACATTTGGTTGAAATGAAAATCTCTAGATAGACCAAGAACTTTGCAGAATATCTTTTATATATGGGTACATGGCAGCAGAGGCACTCTTACCCCTGGAACATGGGGCCCTGGTCCATTGCCTCCAATGTCAGGGGGGCTCCAAATGACCAAGGGGGCCTCCTGCAGCCACCCCACACCTGCCCCATCATGGGTGAGCCGAGCAGGCCTCCCCCAATGGCAGCGGCAGTGAACGGAATGACCGCTGGGCCTGTCCATCGGGTCCAGCAGCTCTTGATAACTGCAATGTATTCCAGCACACCTGCGCAGTTGAAACAGGTTGTCACAAGCCTGTGACATCATGGGCTTGCGATGATCTATTTCAACTGTACAAGCACGGAATGCCTCACAGTTATCCAGAGCCACTGGGCTGGACGGCCAGGCCCAGCCATTTCTCTGTTCACCACTTCTGCCATGGGGGAGGGGGAGGCCTGCTCAGCTCACCGCTGGTGGGACAGGTGTGGGGTGAGTCTCCTAGACATTGGAGGGCACTGCCCCTCAGCCGCGCACATAGAGGCTGAAATTATGGAGCGGGGATGGAAGTTCGGCACAGTGCGGCGGGCAGGAGGCTCCACCAAAGCAGGTTCTGGGGGATCCTTGTCATGGGGGCAGTCCAGGCTCCCCAGTTACCTAGGTGCACCCCTGCATGGCAGTCCTGCAAATACTAACTGGGCCTAAATATCGAGAGGCAGACCAAAATGAACCACAGTGGGTTTGTGGGTTGGTTGGTTGGTTGGTTGGAGCCAAATAAATGCATTTCCATTCTCCAGGACAGTAAAGGAAAGAGAAGAAGTTTTAAAATTACACTTGGGATTGCATAAACTAACCATTGCAATTGCTGTTGAGTTTAAAGGCTGTTTGTCAACTATAGGTCAGGAAGGTCTATTAATTTGCAAAGTAGAAGCAATGGCTTTGCAAAGAGAATTGCAACACATTATAAAATATTGCCTATTATGAGAAGGTTTAATACCCATATATTAAAAAAACCTGATATGCTAATAATAATGATAATTTCTTAGCATTTATATAATGCCATTAAGAGTGTTCAAAGCATATATTATCTTGCTGCAACCCTTACAACAACTCTGCAAGGTAGGCCAATATTATTTCATCCAAGAGAATTCAAAGAGGAGAGCAGATCTAGTTTCCTGCTCTCCATCCAGAAGAAATGATTAGAGCATCTCATTTGGGCTATGTGAGCTCAGGCTCTGTGTTGGATCTAGCAGGGAAATAATTTATGAAGCAGCAATTTGTGCACATAATTCCGCATCAATCCAGAGAGCTGTGCACAGGAGCCTACTTCCACATGTGCATAGCCACTAGTAGTTGGATCAGGGCAAGTAGATGCAAGTCTCAATCCCAACGTTATTTTTCCAAAATAAAATAAATGTTGGTGGGGGGAGAGGAGAGGTTTGGTACAAATTATTCTGTGTAATCAAACCCATCACCCCCCTCTGAAAATCTAGTGTTTTGTTCTTTTGTCTCGGATATTGAGCTCCCAAATTCTTTGATAACAAGGTTAAATTTACCTTTCTGGATAAGTTCCTCCCGTGAGAAATTTAAAAAACGTCAACAGATGAAGGCTTCCTTGAATCTTCATCCCTGCAATGTGTCATTCCTTGTAACTCACTTTTCAGAACTCACTGCCTCCTGATACTGCAAAGCATCTGCCTTCCCCTCCAGTGCCTGCATTTGAGGCTGATTTGTTTACTCTGACTTTTAAAGTGACATTAGCTAATTATTAAACTCTGCAGGATATATTTCATTTTAACTTTAATGTCACGGTAAAACACCATGAGTTACCTGCAGAACAGGGTTTCAGAGTCGGAAACGGTTGTTATAAGTTGGCCACCTGTTCAAAGTGCTCAATCCCCACGTATATAAATCAATCACACCGTACTTGATATCCCATTTGAGGCTAATGGTGATTAATGGGTTGCTTGACTTTAGCTTGATATCCATTTGTTTTTATGCTCTTGGAGAGTTAATGCGGAGAACTGGGTGGATTTTGTTAACATTTACTTGTCAAATTCCCCCTGCTAAAGTTGCTTCTCTCCTGGCATTCAGCACTGGTATCTGTAGAAACGATATCTTCAGGAAAGCAATGAACATGCAGGGGATGGGTGTGTGTGTGTGTGTGTGTGTGTGTGTGTGTGTGTGTGTGTGTAGCCAAGGAGCATTTTGATGAGGCTAGCCCTTGCACCTCCATTTCCTGCATTCAGTGAATGCAGAGAAAGTAATGCCCAATAGGGCTTTTATGTATCTCCTATTCTGACAAAGTTGTGAGCCTAAGACATCCTGAGCACAGGCTGGAAGAGAACACTCTACAACAAGAATCCAACAGCAAATAGCAAGCATCTGGGTCAGAGGTGTATCTAGGGAAAATAACGCCTAGGGCAAGCACTGAAATTGCACCCCCTGTCCAAACATCTGACACCCATCTTTCAGATAACTTTACCATGATATCAGCTGAAAAATACAAGTCAAGCTCGTTAATCTTTTAATATTTCAAAAACTATTTAGCAGTGGATTTAGCAGACCAAAAAATGCTGGAAAACTACAAATTTCAGTATGCTGGGGCTCATGAAATATCCCAATACTATGTGGAGGTGTACTTGGAAAACTAAACAGAAGTGCCTGTCTAATTCTCTGCTATGCATTGTAGCATAGCTATTACATATGTTTTAAAAATAAATGGAGAATTTGACTTTTCCCAGATACTCTGAAAATAATTAAAGGATATGCAGAGTAAACTGCGTCACTACTTGGAATATATTCTAGTATTTCAGAAAGACAGTTAAAATGAGAGAAAGAGAGCAAAAAACTCCCAGTGGGCCTTAATACTAAGGATTTCACACTGATTCAAAGACAAACTCACCATTAGTAGCCATATTATTAAGACATCACATTTAACTCACTTTTTTTTTTACATTTATGATCCCGTTCTTCCTCCAAGGAGCCCAGAGCAGTGTACTACATATTCAAGTTTCTCCTCACAACAACCCTGTGAAGTAGGTTAGGCTGAGAGAGAAGTGACGGAGAGTAGCTTGAAAATCCTACCAAGGTATTCCACACGCACCCCACAAATACACAGAGCCCACTAGTTTCCTTTCATCTCACAAATACACAGGTGCATACTTTAAAAAAAAAACACCTACAAGCCTTCTTTCTCACACACACACAATATAAATATTTCTGGGATCTGTCCTAGACTGCAAACCTATGCACACAACAGTTACTTGGGAGTAAGCTTGGAAATTGTATAGAATCAGCTGCATTTCTATACAACATTTACTTCATCAGATTTGAAAACTAAGCCATATAGATCACAGAATTGACCAAAGAATTTATGCTGAAGATCTCTCCTTTCACTACTACTACCACTCACCCTGTCCCCCGCAAATAACGATCCAACAGCAAACAAAAACTCTTATGAAGTCTATAGAGAGAGATGCAGCTACTTGACTCTTCTGGACTTCCCTGGTTTCCAAGCTATGCCTGTGAGGTTGCTCATAAATAGAAGGCACTAATCTCAGAATTCTTAAAAATTAAAAACAAGTATTTCTGTATTAAAGACACACATTTCAGACAGGATAAGTGTGAAATGGTCCCATTAGTAATTTCAGTGAAAATACCATGTTTTATTTGGATGCAAAAAACAACAACACACCTCCCTCCTGAGAGGTGAGAGAGTAAGAGAAAGATAGTAAGAGAAAGATGAGGGAGCTAGCAACAGGTTTTCCTTAAAGTCCCATAACAAAGGGGAAGCAAAGATGTGGCTGCTATGAAATGAACTTCCTAGAGAAAGTGCCATTCCACCATATCCCATCCCTTACCCACGCCATTTTCTAGCTCTCTGAACATTACTAAAATTTGCTAACAACATTTTCAAGCGGGGGGGGGGGAGGAAAGGAAAAGAGAAAAGCTCCCAGCAAATGCTGGAGAAATGCAATGCCTTCTGAGGGCTTGGTTGGGCTACTACTTTTTCTGAACTCCATTTGTTTGCAGACTGAGTGCCCCCATTTTGCATAAACTACAACCACACTTCACAAAAGATGGGAAACAGAGGCGTAACTAGGGAAAACGGCGCCCTGGGGCAAGCACTGAAATTGTGCCCCCCCGCCGCCCCCCCAACATACTGTGCATACATAACACATGTTTGCCCACCATAAGCAGATTCCTACATCAGATGCCAACATGCAGTGTATACTCCTATGTTGTGGAGGAGGAGAGCTGGTCGTGTGGTAGCAAGCATGACTGGTCCCCTTAGCTAAGCAGGGTCCACCCTGGTTTGCATTTGAATGGGAGACTAGAAGTGTGAGCACTGGAAGATATTCCCCTCAGGAGATGGAGCCACTCTGGGAAGAGCATCTAGGTCCCAAGTTCCCTCCATGGCAGCATCTCCAAGATAGGGCTGCAAGAGACTCCTGCCTGCAACCTTGAAGAAGCTGCTGCCAGACTGGGTAGACAATACTGAGCTAGATAGACCAATGGTCTGACTCAGTATATGGCAGCTTCCTATGTTCCTAAATACTACTGCAGCACACACACAAGACACCTGTCCCATCCTGACACTCAGCCAACTTCCATAATCAAGATCCTACACACACACACACACACACACACACACACACACACACACCACAACTGCCTACTCCTAGATTGACGAGGAATACAAGCCACACCTAATGGCACAGCAGGGAAGTAACTTGCCTAGGGAGCAAAAGGTTGCGGGTTTGAATGGAAACACCTATATCGGGCAGCAGTGATATAGGAAGATGCTGAAAGGCAACATTTCATACTACGTGGAAGGAGGCAATGGTAAACTGCTCCTGTATTCTATCAAAGAAAACCACAGGGTTCTGTGGTTGCCAGGAGTCAAAACCAACTTGATAGCACAACAAGCCACACCAGGGCTACCAACTTTCCAATAAGCCTCTGTACCCCCTTCTCAGTGTTCCAACAAGCCAGCAGCCAAGTCAGGTACAGAAACATCAAATTGCATTTGATTTAAAGCAAACATTTATAGCCAGGAAGGAAGGAAGGAAGGAAGGAAAGAGGGAAGGAAGGAAAGAGATAGATAGATAGATAGATAGATAGATAGATAGATAGATAGATAGATAGATAGGAAGTGAGGGAGGGAGAGAGAGAAAGAAAGAAAGGCAGAGAAGAGGGAAGGAAAGAGAGAGAAGGAGTGAGGGAGAGTGAGTGAGAGAGAAAGAGGAAGGAAGGAAGGAAGGAAGGAAGGAAGGAAGGAAGGAAGGAAGGAAGGAAGGAAAGAGATAGATACATAGACAGATAGATAGACAAGAAGTGAGGGAGTAAGGGAGAGTGAGTGAGAGAGAGAGAGAAAAGGAAGGAAGGAAAGAAGGAAAGAGGGAAGGAAGGAAAGAGATAGATAGATAGATAGATAGATAGATAGATAGATAGATAGATAGATAGATAGATAGGAAGTGAGGGAGAGAGAGAGAAAGAAAGAAAGGCAGAGAAGAGGGAAGGAAAGAGAGAGAAGGAGTGAGGGAGAGTGAGTGAGAGAGAAAGAGGAAGGACGGAAGGAAGGAAGGAAGGACGGAAGGAAGGAAGGAAAGAGATAGATACATAGACAGATAGATAGACAAGAAGTGAGGGAGTAAGGGAGAGTGAGTGAGAGAGAGAGAGAAAAGGAAGGAAAGAAAGAAGGAAAGAGGGAAGGAAGGAAAGAGATAGATAGATAGATAGATAGATAGATAGATAGATAGATAGATAGATAGGAAGTGAGGGAGAGAGAGAGAGAAAGAAAGAAAGGCAGAGAAGAGGGAAGGAAAGAGAGAGAAGGAGTGAGGGAGAGTGAGTGAGAGAGAAAGAGGAAGGACGGAAGGAAGGAAGGAAGGAAGGAAGGACGGAAGGAAGGAAGGAAAGAGATAGATACATAGACAGATAGATAGACAAGAAGTGAGGGAGTAAGGGAGAGTGAGTGAGAGAGAGAGAGAAAAGGAAGGAAGGAAAGAAGGAAAGAGGGAAGGAAGGAAAGAGATAGATAGATAGATAGATAGATAGATAGATAGATAGATAGATAGATAGATAGATAGATAGGAAGTGAGGGAGAGAGAGAGAGAAAGAAAGAAAGGCAGAGAAGAGGGAAGGAAAGAGAGAGAAGGAGTGAGGGAGAGTGAGTGAGAGAGAAAGAGGAAGGACGGAAGGAAGGAAGGAAAGAGATAGATACATAGACAGATAGATAGACAAGAAGTGAGGGAGTAAGGGAGAGTGAGTGAGAGAGAGAGAGAAAAGGAAGGAAGGAAAGAAGGAAAGAGGGAAGGAAGGAAAGAGATAGATAGATAGATAGATAGATAGATAGATAGATAGATAGATAGATAGATAGGAAGTGAGGGAGAGAGAGAGAGAAAGAAAGAAAGGCAGAGAAGAGGGAAGGAAAGAGAGAGAAGGAGTGAGGGAGAGTGAGTGAGAGAGAAAGAGGAAGGACGGAAGGAAGGAAGGAAAGAGATAGATACATAGACAGATAGATAGACAAGAAGTGAGGGAGTAAGGGAGAGTGAGTGAGAGAGAGAGAGAAAAGGAAGGAAGGAAAGAAGGAAAGAGGGAAGGAAGGAAAGAGTAGATAGATAGATAGATAGATAGATAGATAGATAGATAGATAGATAGATAGATAGATAGATAGATAGATAGATGATAGGAAGTGAGGGAGAGAGAGAGAAGGAAGGAAGGAAGGAAGGAAGGAAGGAAGGAAGGAAGGAAGGAAGGAAGGAGACACAGACAGAAAGACAGATAGATAGGGAATGAGGGAGAGATGGCAGGCACACCTCCCCAAGGAGATAAGCACATCTGGGAAGCAAGCAACTCTTAACTCACTCCAACATTCCGCCAGGAGAGCAAAGCAGCATTTTAGCTTCACAGTCAGCAACTTACGGTCAGACTACTACACTAGTTTGTCCCGGGGTCTCCTGGGGAAGAGTCCAAGCCCCGTGGTGGGTGGCGCTGTGGCGGTCTCTACCTGCGTCCCCCCACCCCAGCCTAACTCTGGAGACACACAGCCCCACACACACGGGCACTTTTGTTTTCGACACAAGACATGTGCTAAGTAAAGTGCCCTTTCCCGGAGCGCGCCCCACTCGTGCTATCTGCGAGTCTTCTTCTCCGTCCTCCATCTTTCCCCCTCATCGCTGGACTCTCCGAGCAGCTGAGCTGCCTGCCGCCGCTAGGAAGCGGAAGCCCCCCGCCGCCCCCGAGCAAACCGGGGCTTCAGTTCAGAACTTCAAGAGGATCTCTGTCCTGCTTATCCCCCTCCCCCCAGCCACAAACCCCTCGCCCTCGGCCCTCGCCTTGCTTTCTCCAGACTCCATGTCTCAGTCCCGCCGCTGGGAAAACAAAGGTGCGGTCCACTTTGAAGGACGCAACACAGCACAAGCCACTGAGGAAGGCACACTGCGCTGGGGGACCTTCCTGCTAGCAAGTTGCGCGGCGCCGGCGCCCACTCTCTGCTTTGAGAGAGCATTGAGCAAACTTTGCAAAATAATAAGAAAGATAATCACACACACACACCTTATTGCGTTGCTTGTGGCACTGGTGATGATTAAGGCAGGCAGGCCGTCGAATCCTCTTCCTCCGCTCCTGTGCTGCTGCTGCTGCACAAAGCGCTGCGGTCTCCTGCCTCGTGGTCGCTGCGTGAGGAAGACGAAGTCCACATGGCGGCAGACACGCATGCGCGGCATGTCGCCAGGCCAGACACGCATGCGCGACTGGTGGGGGGGCGCCACGGGGCGGGGACGCCACGTCAGCGGACTGATGATGTGATGAATTGAATGACGGTCCCACCCACGACGCCGATTCGCCGAAGCGGCAGCAAGCAGGCAGGCACTCAAGTCACTGCACTTTAGGCGCCTGCGCCACGGCGGTGCCCAGAGCAATGGGGGTGGGGGTGCCGGGACCCTGGGAGGGGGAGGGGGACTGCTCAATGCGTCCCACTGCCTGCTGCACACACACAAAAATTTGAACAATTTTTTTTTAAAACGGAAAGGCAGGGGCTCTTTTTGGCGCCCCCCACGTGGTCAAACAGAGTGGCGCCGGGGGCACGTGCCCCCCTGCCCCCCTATCGTTACGCCTATGATGGGAAATTATCACAATGTGCTCTCTCTAATAAAAATGGGGCCTCCTGCTTCCTTCTAGCCCTATTCAGAAACTGTGCCTGTGTCTAGATGCTTCTGTTTAGCGGTCAGGTAAATCAGACATAGCTGAGGCTTTCCGTATTGGCTGAAGCTCCTGGAGGAACTAAAAGTGGCTCCTGGAAGACTAGCCCACCTTGTGAAGACAAACAAAAAGCTGATTGTTGGCTAGGAGGCTTTTTAATATTAAAATTGGGGAGGGGATTCTTATGCTAATATTGACAATCACAGGGACATAGCCTGTAGCCCATACTAGCCACCCAAACTGCAGGTCTTGGAGCAATAGAGTCTTGAGAGATAGGAACATAGGAACATAGGAAACTGTCATATACTGAGTCAGACCATTGGTCTACCTAGCTTATTGTCTTCACAGACTGGCAGTGGCTTCTCCAAGGTTGCAGGCAGGAATCTCTCTCAGCCCTATCTTGGAGAAGCCAGGGAGGGAACTTGGAACCTTCTGCTCTTTAGAGAAGATGCATATGTTACTGAATTCAAAATGATGCCTGCAACTTATAGTTAGGTGACTAAGATGGCAGCTGCAGGTGGAGATCTTAAGGGGGGATGTGCTCACTTTGCCCCTACATAGGACCTACTGCTGTTACACTGATAAAATATTGCCCCCACACAAAGCAATCCTGATGTGACTTTAGCTCTTTCCACATGTTATATTCAATGCACATGCAATCTGTGTACTGAGAATGCATGCGGGGAAAGGGAGTCTGAATGGAGGTTTGACCCCCTTTTATTGCAGGAGAGTGTGGGTGTGGGTATATCAGATTACTGATTGGTGTACGGCCAGAGGGCCATTGAGGTGAGGGGGGTTACTATGGAACAGCCCTTCAGAGTTTTGCGGCCCAGAGGGTTGGGAATGGCCCCCTTTCAGGGGTTGCTTTGCTCACCAAATCTGAGTTTTGCTGTGTGCTGTGCTGGGTTGAGCAGCCCTCCCCTTGATGTGGGAAGGCCATGTGGTGAGAAGATGTCAGGAGTTTGGCTCCTGAAAGCTTAAACACCTGGCCATTTCGGCCTTGTGTGGGGAACAGTCCTCTTTAGGAGGTTGTTTCACAAGGGGAGAAGTACCCACACTCTGATTAGTTAATAATACTGTTGCAAATTAATTTGTGCTTATTAATAAAGTTACCCTAGTTTACTCCACTAATGCATGTTTTGTCTTATTTGGGATCTTACTGTATTTGGGATTTGGGTGCAAATATCTGTACTCATGTACAGTTATTCACATGTTACGTTGAATGCACATACTGTATAGCAGTACACTTCCTATCTGTATTCTGCATTTGAGAGACCTATACCTAGGTTCACTTTTAAAATGAACATGTGTACAGTCATTCACACAAAAATATGTACATGTATGCAAACACCTGTACACATTCAATGTAATGTCAGAATAGAGCTCAGATGTACAGTTGAAAATGACTAGTTTTATTATCAGTCTTCCATAAGATCAAAACAAGACTGACTTTTAACCGTATTTTCTTAGTGTGTGCATCAGTAACATAGGGGCTAGGGGTAGGGTGCCAAAGATTCTAAGGAATTAAAATGATGATGATGATGATGATGATGATGATGATGATGATGATGAAACAAAGCAGGCTTACAAAAAAGAACAAATGGAGAGCTGAGCAGAAAAGTGGAGGAATAGGCCACTGCATGGTCAATATTTGCACAATATAAGTGGAATATCAAACATTACCAAGACCTGACAGTGGCTTAAGAATGGCAACTTGAAGAAAGAAACAGAGGGTTTAATACTGGCTGCACAAGAACAGGCACTAAGAACAAATGCATTAAGAGCAAAAGTTGAAAAATCAACAACAAACAGCAAGTGCCACCTTTGTAAAGAAGCAGATTAAACAGTGGACCACCTAATCAGCTGTTGTAAAAAGACTGAACAGACTGACTACAAACAAAGGCATGACAAGGTAGCAGGGATGATACACTGGAACATATGCAAAAATAAAAAATAAAAAAAAATACAGGCTACCTGTAGCCAAAAATTGGTGGGACCATAAAATTGAAAAAGTTGTAGAAAATGAAGATGAAAAATATTATGGGACTTCCAACTACAAACAAACAAACATCTGTCACACAATACACCAGATATAACTGTAGTCGAGAAGAAAGAAAAACAAGTCAAAATAATCGACATAGCAATACCAGGTGATAGCAGAATAGAAGAAAAAGAAATGGAAAAAATCACAAAATACAAAGATCTACAAATTGAAATTGAAAGGCTGTGGCAGAAGAAGACCAAAATAATCCCAGTAGTAATTGGCAATTTGGTGCCCTAGGTGCAATTCCAAAAGACCTTGAAGAGCACCTCAACACCATAGGGGCCACAGAAATCACCATCACCCAATTACAAAAAGCAACTTTACTGGGAACAGCCTATATCTTGCAACAATATCTATAATAACAACAACAATATTGATAATAAAATTCAGCCATCCCAGGTCCTTGGGAAGGACTCGATGTCTGGATAAAACAAACCAGTCAATATTATTATTATTTTTACATTTATATCCCGCTCTTCCTCCAAGGAGCCCAGAGTACTACATACTTGAGTTTCTCTTTCACAACAACCCTGTGAAGTAGGCTAGGCTGAGAGAGAAGTGACTGGCCCAGAGTCACCCAGCTAGTTTTATGGCTGAATGGGGATTTGAACTCGGGTCTCCCCGGTCCTAGTCCAGCACTCTAACCACTACACCACGCTGGCTCTCAATAGCACCTGTCTGACTGTGTAAACAAGAAATAATAAAATTAAAGCTGCAGCAAATGGCAAATATTCCAGTTCTAGAATTAATTTGAGGAACACTCCTAATTAAACCAGAATTCGGGAAAAGAGGAATTCAGGGCAGAGGAAATAAGGGAAGAAATAGAACGGGGGGGGGGGAATCACTCATCCCTGTATTGGATGGGCTCTGTGGGATCTCAAAGACAGTTCTGCTGATCCACTTCCACTGAGGTTCCCTTTGCCTCAGAAACACTGACCAAGACATCTGGAGTCTGGAGCATGATATTGTAGTGGTGTCAGTCACACAAACACATACAGTATTACTATTATGTAAAGTCAGCTCATTTCTTATATGCCAAAATATATTCCTTATATTTTGCTTTCATTGAACAGAAGCCATTGTCATGAACCACAGTTAGGCACTCTTGTTCACTCTGGATGAGATTTCAGATGCGGAAGAAGTTGGGGTATAGACCCTTGACCTACCACAGGCCTAAGAGGATCCAGGACCTTCAAGGTCATCCAAAGGCCCCATGCCCCAAGACCTCACCCAGCTCACCAGTGTAAGGCCAGAGGATACATTGTTGCCATCAGACTTTAATTCCAGAAGTTCACTAAGTTCTGGAGGGAACTGGAAGGGGAGCTGCTTCTGGGCACTGGTAGACCCATTGACTCCAAAAGCTTAATGGATTGTAACAGACAGCCCCCTTAAGAAAGGTTGGCAGTGAAGGTCCAAGATCAGCATTGGGCTGATCTGTGGATTTGGACCAGGGTGGATGCTAGGACAAGGGACACTCAGAAAGCACTCTTCCTGGCTCTCACCTTAGAAATAGGCATTGGCATCTGCACTCAGAAAAGAGAATGTACAGGTGCATTACCCAGTGTGAATACATACAGGATCATGACAAGGATTAGTAGTTCTATCCCACTGTAGAGCATAAAAGTTAATAAAGTAATGTCCCTTATCTGAATCCATAACAAGTGCCTTGAATCTTCATTCTGACTGGGGCCAATCATTTTAGAGGACTTTAAAAAATACAATGTAGTTGCTGAGGCTACAATTTGAAGTGAAATATTAGTCCAGAATGAGAACTTTTAAACCTTTCTCCTAACCCTTTCCCTTCTGCTCTCCTTTCCCAAATGCTTTTACTCCCACTGGGAGAAATATATGAAAAATCATATCTTTTCCCCCAATGAAGGTAAAAGCAGATTGGCAATTAACAGCATTAGCAAAGGGTTCTTCCAATCTCCATCCACCCCCCTACCAGAAGTTGCAAAACAAAAATCTCTAGGAAGAATCAGAACTACACACATCAGTCATCTGATCTAAAAAAGATAATGATACTTAGAGCCAGGTCTCACAATAGGTGAGGCCCGGTTTGGGAAGCACAGCGGGGAGAGCGGGCTGAGCCCGCTCTCCCTACAGAAGATCCGGGCGGGAGCCCTGGGTGGCCGGATTGGCCGCCCACATGATTGCTGGTTCTGTTATGGAGCCGGAGGGGGGTGGGGAGTTCAGGGGCCACGGGGCCCCCAGAAGCGAGCACGCAGGGCATACTGGGGAGACCCCCAGAGCCGGGAGGTGGCTTTTCACCTCCCCTCCGGGGATCTACTCACGAGTAACCCTGGCATGGAGCCGTGCCATGACTATTCACGATCTTTAAAACCAGGTTTGCGGAGCACACGCTCCTCAAACCTGGTTTTATGGCAGGGGTAGTTAGGCGGGTTCCCTGCCTAGGAACCACCAGGCTCGCAGCCAAGCCCGGTGGTTCACACGATGGGGCGAAATCGGGCTAGATTTCGCCTCATCATGTGAATGGCCTCTTAGTGTGTGCAAGAGTTCAAGGGAACTATATAATTGTATTGCATAGCTAGGAGTGAAGGCATCTGGCATATCCAGAATTAAATGGGCCACAGAATTTCACAGGTTTAAACTTTCAAGTTGGAAATTATGGTTTCTAAAAGACCAAGACACCCCATAAAAGCAGCTCCATGTTTCAGTTTTCAGTGGTTCTCACAGCATTGTAATTTTGTACAAATTTGCTTTTAGCATGAAGAGAAAAGTATATTTAGAGACATAGGGACATAGGAAGCTGCCATATACTGAATCAGACCATTGGTCCATCTAGCTCAGTATTGTCTACACAAACTGGCAGCAGCTTCTCCAAGGCTGCAGGCAGGAGTCTTTCTCAGCCCTCTCTTGGAGATGCCAGGGAGAGAACTTAGAACCTTCTGCTCTTCCCTGAGTGGCTCCATCCCCTGAGGGGAATATCTTACAGTGTTCACACATCAGGTCTGCCATTCATATGCAACCAGGGTGGACCCTGCTTAGCTTAGTCTTGCTTGCTACCACAAGACCAGCTCTCCTCTTCAATTCAATTTTGTTCTGAAACCATTTGCAGATTTCCCACAATAGTATTCTCTCCTTTAAAAGGAATGACAAGAAGTTCAAGATCTAGGGAAGGAAGGAAGGAAGGAAGGAAGACTATTCCCAGTGCTAGGTTAGGGAGATAGATAGATAGATAGATAGATAGATAGATAGATAGATAGATAGATAGATAGATAGATAGATAGATGATCCCTGGAAAATGAAGAATCATGGAGAAGTCTGAATACAGAAATGAGCCACGTATTGAACAATGACTGCCACAGAAACCCTTTCCTCCATCTGCACATGTCTTCTTAAATCTATCTGTCTATCTATCTATCTATCTATCTATCTATCTATCTATCTATCTATCTATCTATGTACACCACCCTGTGTATGAAGGCGGTTTACAACATAAAACAAACAAATTTAAACAGACATAAAATCCTTAAAATGATTTAAAACCACAAGTCTAGTTAAAAAGCCTGGGTGAAATAAATGTGTCTTTGAAGACTTCTTAAAAGTTGTCAGAGATGGGGAAGCTCTTTTTTCAGCAGGGAGTGCATTCCAGATGAGGTTGGTTTCCAAACATTTATATTGCTCTAGTTTGGAACTCCTAGTCTTATAAGGTTGCAAGATGTAGAAAAGGGACCCAATCTGGGCTGCATAGACACTGCCTTGATTAGAAATGCATCATTTGCTCTTGGAACATGTTCAAGGACAGAAGAGAGAGCCAAAAATGCTCTACCTTTGTCTTGAGCAGCTGTCTAATATTAAATGGTGCCAAACCAATATAGCCTTTTCTCACATCGTTTCTCTCTCTCTCTCTTCCTTTTTCTCTTTCAGTCTATGAAGGGATTTTATTAATTTAGGTGTTAGTCATTACTGAAGTGAGGCATGTGATTCTGACAGTGATCTTAGTAGGGATCCAATAGATATCTGTGATTTTTGTTTTCAGGAGCTAAAACCACATATTCAAAACTACAGAAATGCCTTGAATACAGCAATGAGTTTCAGAACAGCTATGGCAGATCCATGGGTTAAAACTGTGCATAGGTGTGCAAGATGTTGCCCTGTTAAACTTGGTCTGTTGAGCAAAAGCTGGTGCCCTGGGCCATACCAACTAACTGGTCAGTACTTTGAATGACAAGCTGTGATTAAGATCTGTTTTGTCAGTTAGGGCTTTTCAAATAGGGAAACTAGCAGAAGTGGTCCAAGAGCTTTCCATAGGTGAATTAGGGAATTCATCTAATTCACCCCAACCCCATGTCTGAGCAACATAACAATAGTGCATTGAACAATCAAAGGTTTTCTGGGATATTATTTCTCATTTTCACATTTAGATTCTGATGAATGAAGGACAAGTGCAGCATTGTTACATTCCAGACTAAGGCTGTGCCAGCACATGCAAAAGTGGGGAGGGAGATTTCTCATGCTTTTGCAGCTGCTTGCAATGCCCCAAAATTATTTATTTTATTCCATTTATAGACCGCCTTTCCTAAAGTGGCTCAGGGGGTGGTTTAGTTTAAAATAAAAAACTGGCTCATATCCCTGAGCTTTGGAGACATGTTTCTGGGTGGTGCAGGCAACTGCAAAAGGAAAGAGAAATTGCTTCCTCCTGCATGCACTGGCACAGCCTTAGCCGGAAATGCTGCAATGTTGCTTTGTTAATCAGGATGTTGGTCAATGGCCAGCTATAAAGTTGAATAAGAGCTGGGTTTTGTAGCACGTGTAGAGGGGCAATTCGGATGGATATCCCTCACACAATATGATGCCCTCTAGGACGTGCCTAGGGTGCATCAGCACATCCACCAGTGACCCTCGGGCAGGCACGTTCTCCCTGTGGTCCCAACATTATTGCATGCAGCAGCCAATCTTCATCTGTAGCAGCCCATATTAAACAAACAAAATATGAAGCTGCCTTATACTGAGTCAGTCTATTGGTCCATCTAGCCCAGTATGGTTCTCTGTAACTGACAGCAGCTCTCCATGTCTAAGGTCGAAATTATGAGAGCTGCATGCCTGCTGCCAACCACATCTCTCAGATAATGGCTATTATTGGCTAGTAAAAGATGCCCCTATTAAGAATAATTGTGCCTCTGACTTTCCCCAGCTCAGCTACCTGAGATCCTTTTAACTGGAGATGCCAGGAATTGAGCCTGGGGACTTCTGCTTGCAAAGTATGTGCTCTATCTCTGAGCTACGGCCCCTCCCCATTTATATATTCACATATAAATAATGCAAATATGTGCATGTCTAGTAAAGTATTATGCTTTGTATATGCTAACTACACTTTGGGCTTTGCCTAAGTCATCTGTGTGCTCAATTATTTGAAATTTCATCCCGATATTTCTTAGGAGCCCTAAAGCTCTGCTTTAATTAATGTCTCCTTCCAGTAAACATTATGGATACCCCTGATTTAGTAGTCTCCCCCCGCCCCTCAAATAGGCACTTCTCCCCCGAGTATGTGTTTTGTTTGGCACTGCTCATAAACAGCAGCACTGCTGTCAAGTTATCAAGATCAGAGGCAGCTTCAGGGAACTTACCAAAGGGAGGGAAATTAACAAAGCTGAAGTGAAATTAACATGCTCTTTGACAGGCTAACAAGCTCATTACGCTATCTCAGTAATAACTGACACATAGTAAAGCAACACAGCTCTGGAAAGCAGCTAAGTAACCTGTGGAGAGGGAAGCACACTCTCAGATCACAGCAGGAAACCTAGTTACCGGCTGATCAATTAAGTCTGGGCTCCTTCCAGCCTAATGCTTTGTGGCTTCGAACCCATGGGAAGTCATAACTATGATGGCATCGCTTTGCAGAGCTAGGCCCGTGCAAACGTATTTTAAGGCCCAGCTAGACATCACCGGGGCAGCCATGCATCTTTGTTCACATATCTGCCCTATTTGTCTATAAAGCAGGGAATGGGTTCAGTTTTCACTCTAAGGCATGTGCACATGCCTGCACTCACTCAAACGTCCGCTCGGTAAATTTTAGATCGCACTCAGGTTGAATCAGGAAGGCCCCATTCTGAATGCATGTGTGCACACACTGCTTTGATACTCCCACCCAGAACAATACTCATTCTACACACAGATGAAAAACATTAGAGAGAACACTCAGGGGGTATAACGTGATAACAGGCATGCAGGGTGAGGGTAGCAGAATCTTCCCCCTGCCCAGTCACCCCTGCCTTACCTTCCTAAGCCCAATTGCTTCAGGCAATTTCTTTCCAGCCTGGCTATGATACTGGAAGAGAATCGGGTGGGGAGAAATGGGTCTGAAGTGACAAAGTGTGGAGATGTAGGTAAAAGTGTGTGTGGTGGTGAGGGGTGGGGGAGATTCAACACCCTTCACCCCCATGCCCCTTTTGATATAAAAATTAGACCCCATTCACCAGCTACATAATCCTTGAATGGGGCAGACAAAGGAACCATGTCAACTATTAGTTCTTATGGTGCCTACCTATTTCATGTCTACTATCAGTTTTAACCCCTCTTTTAGGCTGAGCTGATCCCCTGAACATCTCTATGCCCATCAGGATGTCAGCAGCCTTTGTGGACAGCTGTGAAATTTTGATATTGTCAAAACTGTGCTCTGAGAGGGGGTAAACAACAGATCACCTCGGATATTTGGAACCCTGTAACAATACACATCTGTGTGATGCCTGAGATGTTGAGATGGAATCATCCTACTGAGGAATATGGGATAGGGCTAGCATCATACCAAGGTGAGGCAAAACAGAGGAAGGAGCGGGGCTATTTCAGTAGGGCCTGGTTCAACTCTTGGTGACTCCAGTTCTGTATTATGGCACATGGGACAATATAAATAGGTTGCAATCAGAAACACAGTTGAGAGTCAACAAAATGTGACCCTCATCTCAGATACAGGGGGTTACCAGAGGCTGCTATGGTTTACATTGCAATCATGTCCCTGAATGCACCACTTCACCCTCTTCCATATAAGTCAATGGCTGCCACTTATTCATAAGAGAGAGATTAACTGTAGGGATGTGCACCAATCACGATTCAAACACAGTTCAGAAGCGGGAGCATGCAGAGACGCCATCTGCATGCTGCACCACACAGTGATTTTTGGGATGTGTGCTGCCCCAGCAGGAAGCTGAATGGGGCGCTGGAGAGCAGGTAAGGATTTGCTCTCCTCTTTCTTGAAGGACCTGCTCCCGCTCCCCATGGTTCATGCACATCCCTAATTAACTGCTATACTGGGGGGGGGGGTGTAACCTTCCAGTGAAGACCAAATTTGTCCAGTACCCCTGAGTGGTTGGCCCATTCTCCATTGAGATGGATGCCATAATAGGGGTGCAATGTATCTCCATAGTGACCAAAGGTCCATTGCAGCCCCTGCTGACCTTGCACTATGTATGTGTATGCTCAAAAATACTCCCTCTGAGAAGCCTTTGGCTCAACCCTAAAGCTCACTTTATAGGTTTGAACCCACCCAGCCTACCTGAAGGAACCATGTTCCTGCAAGGGATGTGCATGAATCAATTTTTTTGATTTGATTTGTACCTGAACTGAATCACCCCCAGTTCACACATCTTTAAGATTTTTTCCCATAGGTAATAACGGGGATTTCATCAGCCTTAGTTACAACTTCCTGGGGGTGGGGGGGTCACCAGGCTGTCCCAGAGCGGGTTGTGGTGGGTGGTAGTGCCCAATGGGTGCAAGGAAGCTTCCACCCAGATTTCAAAGAAAGTGTGTGTGTGTGTGTGTGTGTGTGTGTGTGTGTGTGTGTGTGTGTGTAATGAAGTTGGCATGACTTTGTGACATATTCGGAGCAGAAAAGGGGTTCCGGGGGCAGAAGAGTGGGCTGGGTGGTAGTGCCCCAATGGGTGCCTGCTACCACCCAGATTTTAAAGAAATTGGTGAAAGGGGTGATTTTTAAAAAAAGATTGAAGTTGGTGTGTCTTTAAGTTTTCCCCTCATAGGGAATAATGGAACATTGGAACATAGGAAACTGCCATATACTGAGTCAGACCATTGGTCTATCTAGCTCAATATTGTCTTCACAGACTGGCAGCGGCTTCTCCAAGGTTGCAGGCAGGAATCTCTCTCAGCCCTATCTTGCAGAAGCCAGGGAGGGGACTTGAAACCTTCTGCTCTTCCCAGAGCGGCTTCATCCCCTGAGGGGAATATCTTGCAGTGCTCACACATCAAGTCTCCCATTTATATGCAACCAGGGCAGAGCCTGCTTAGCTAAGGGGACAAGTCATGCTTGCTACCACAAGACCAGCTCTCCTCTCTGGGGAATCTCAGCAGCCCCATAACTGCACTTGGGGGAACCAGGATGGCCCAGAATGGGTTGTAGTGTAGTGTGTATAGGGTGCCAACCACCCTCAAAATGACAAGCCCATGGGCACTGGGTTTTGTTGTTTTCATGTCTGAGGGTGTTCTGAGAGTAGATTCTCTGACAGGAAATGAAAGTGGATTCTTTCTAAGTTCATTTATCATTTTGCACCAAAGAAGATTAGGAATGAACAAAGATGAGCAGTGATAGTGGATTCTAACTTAGAACATGCCAACTTCAAAAAAAAATTTTAAATCACTCCTTTTACCAGTTTCTTTGAAATGTGGGTGGTAGCAGGCACTCATTGAGGCACTACCACCCAACCCACTCTTTTGCCCCCAGAATCCCTTTTCTGCCCCGAATCTGCCACAAAGACATGCCAGTTTTTTTGTTTTGTTTTTTTTTAAAAAATTAGGAACACCCCTTTGCCCAATTTCTTTGAAATCTGGGTGGTAGCTTCCTTGCACCCATTGGGCACTACCACCCACCTCTGGGACACCCTGGTGCCCACCCCGGGGAGTTATAACTAAGGCTGATGAAATCTCCATTATTCCCTATGGGGGGAAAGCTTAAAGACACATGCACTTCACAAATCTTTAAAAAATCACCCCTTTGCCCAATTTCTTTGAAATCTGGGTGGTAGCTTCCACCCAATGGGCACTACCACACAACCCACTTTGGTCAGAAAATGGAGCCCCAGATATCCAAATTTTGGGGGTCCAAATCTGGGGTGATTTGTTTTGTACCCAAATCTGGGCAATTGAGCACATGGGTGATTTGTTCTGTCTACAAATCACCCGAATCAGCTAAATTTGGGTACAAATCATTTTGTACCCGAATTGATTTGCACATCCCTAGTTCCTGCAGACATGTTGGGAAGTAATATATAAGGCATATAAGTAATATATAAGTAATATATAATCCCTGGACTCATACACCAGAACTAGGGCAATGTAGCATCATTGCATTTGGGTATTAGGGTCACCTTAAGTGGCGCAGCAGGGAAATGCTTGACTAAGAAGCAGAAAGTCTGCAGGTTTGAATCCCCGCTGGTATGTTTCCCAAACTATGGGAAACACCTATATTGGGCAGCAGTGATACAGGAAGATGCTGAAAGGCATCATCTCGTACTATGCGGGAGGAGACAATGGTAAACCACTCCTGCAGTCTACCAAAGAAAACCACAGGGCTCTGTGGGCGCCAGGAGTTGAAATTGACTTGATGGCACACTTTACCTTGTTACCTTTACCTCTCTTTTTCTTCCCTTCTCTCTATTGTTTCTTCTAAATAAGAAATTAGATTGCAAGTTCCTAGGACCAGGGCCCTATCTTTTTGGCATATGTTACTCTGTAGAACACTATGAACAGTGATTATACTTTAGAAAATAATAATAACAATAATAACAATAATAATAAATATTGTGTCTTCCATCTCTCTACACAGCCTTTACCCATCATAGCTGTGGACATTTTATTTATAGCACATCAAATAAAATAATGATAAAACTTATTTAGATGGTAAGCCTGTAAGAAAGGCTCAATGGTTTATAATTATATGTTTTTATAGTACAACACATTTTTTCACATATGTGCTTAAGCAATGATAAATATTGTTAGTGTTGTTATCATTATTAATACAGTTCACTTTGCTACAGGGAAAGCGATTTGGCCCAAAGGCTATTTAGAAGTTTTGACATCATTTGAGAATCCACATCCTCATATTCATATTATAACTCTCTTTTATATGGCACTTTATGAGCCTTCTGATAATACCTGCCTAGAGAGCATAAAGGCATTTTACGCATACCCAAGCGCTTTACAGACACTTAATAGCACTTAGCCGTATTAGTTGACTGCCCGACACTGATGCTGTCCTCTGATTTCGGGTTGTGGAGTTGCTGATCAGTTGCCAAGTTTATTTTCCAATCTGTTCAGTGCCAAGCCTTTTGCAGTCAATTTAGCTTTGGTTGCTCTGATCCCATGGAGTGAAGACCAGTATGATTGACTGCGGTTTTTGCTTTTCTTTTCTGCTCTGGAGAGGATTTAGCATTGTTTTTTTGAGAGAATTATGGCTATTTCTATTTCTAATCTGGGGATGAGCCTCATGTGCCTGCCCTTAAAGACTAGCCTGGTGACCGATACTCCAGACTGAGTTGGCTGACAACCAGAAACGTTCAACGTCAGATCATCCCTTTACAAAGCCATAAGCTTATTTTTGAAGAGTATGTTTAGACGTATATAGCTGCAGCTTTTGGGTGTGCTAGGAAATGCTTCTGCTCAGGCTCAATTCTCTCTTTTTTAAAATAAAAATTAATCATGCTTGTGTATTATGCTTAGCCATGTCAAGCAGCAATGTTGAACATAGCTACAGGTTATGTACTTTCATACACTAGACTCAAGATATGATAGAATAAAAAATTATATCGCATGCTGTATCAATAAAGGGGTGCTGAGGGCATTAACCTATCCCACTTCATTTAGCATCTAAATTGGCCCTGATTCTATCCCGGATATTACTTGTCCTCTACTACAGGGCTGCTCAACTCTGGCCCTTTTGCAGATGTTGGTCTGCAACTCCCATAATCCTTGACTATTGGCCACTGTGGCTGGGGATTATGGGAGTTGTAGTCTAAAAATAGATTGGGGGGGGGGCAAAGTTGAGCAGGCCTGCTCTAGTACATGCTTGTTTCCAGATGGAGGGCTTCATTGCACAAGCTTCTTTTGCTCAAGGCACTGCAGCTGCAGTCAGTGATCATATGGCTGCTGTTGCAGCTGTTCTTGTACTTATCTCCTTCTTTAGCCACACAGCAGTACAGAGCACTTTGAAATACAGTGGGTGTTGATCCTGCCCCCATGGCGGCTGGGCACAGGGGACATCTGGCTCATCCAGAAAAAAATGTGTAATGCATTCATCTGCCCATAATCTCCCCCACACCCCACCAATTTGCCATGACTTTTAAAATTTCAGTTATTTTGTCCTGTTCTTCCACACCACCAGTCCAGTAAATATGCATGTACACAAAAATTAATACTGCATAATAGCCAAACTACTGGCATTTCAAACAAATACTGTGCCCATAGCTGCTGCATCCATTTCCTGCCGTTTCTGGGAAAGGTGAACGATGGGAAAGCGAATTGCTCTATGGGTGGTGGCAGCAGCAGAGATAAAGCTTCATACAATCCCAGGAGGACTTTTTTAAAATGACAATTTAAAACTGAAATATTGGATATCAGCACAAAAGAAAGATCTATACTGGGCTATCACAGGACACAGGAAGTGAAGAGGGTAGGAACATAAGTGTTTTTCAAGTGCTGAAGTCAGTGAGGCATACAGTGGTGGACCATGAAAGATTTATTGTTGAGGTAGAAGAGAAAGGAGGAATACTTGGAGGGTGAATGTTGGGGGAAAGGGATTAGGATTTGACAGTTGAAGGAGTCAGGGGTGAGGATGGAAGGAAATGTAGGCAATCGGTTGACTTATTTGAAACTGTATGTATGAAAATATATATATATATATATATATATATATATATATATATATATAAAAATTTTGGGTGATTCGGGGCTGAAACGAATCACCCCCAATGTCCCCCGATATTTTTCAGGCACGAGCCAAATCACCCCAATTTCGGACCTGAAAAATTCGGGTGATTTGGTTCATGGTTGATTTTTGGCGATTTTTTGAAGTTTTAGTGACTTTGGGGCAGTTTGGGGGCATAGCATGGGATCGGGGCAAAAGGAGTGGTGTGGGGTGGTAGTGCCTAATGGGTGCAGGCTACCACCCCAATTTCAGGGGGATTGGACAAAGGGCTGATTTTTTGAGAATTTTTGAAGTTTTAGCGACTTTGGAGCAGTTTGGGGGCAGAAAGTGGATCTGCCCCAAAAGAGTGGGGTGGGGTGGTAGTGCCTAATGGGTGGAGGCTACCACCCCAATTTCAGGGGGATTGGGCAGAGGGCTGATTTTTTGGGAATATTTGAAGTTTGGGTGTCTTTGGGGCAGATTGGGGACAGAAAGTGGATCTGCCCCAAAGGAGTGGGGTGGGCTGGTAGATAGTGCCTGATGGGTGGAGGCTACCACCCATCCCCAATTTAAGAGTGATTGGGCAGAGGGGTGAATTTTGGTGAATTTATTTTTATGAGGTTTGTCTTCATAAGGTGAAGTGTGCTAAATTGATTACTTCCTCATATTATTCATAGTAATAGAGAGTGTGAAAAAGTGAAAGTGGGGTCATGAGAGTTGTCTAATTGAAAAAAATCTCATTTGCTATGATACAATGAGAATTCACACCTCAGAAGTTTTTTCACCGAGAAAAATCTCACCGAGTGCTCACCGAAATCTAACCCAATACCCTTAGCCCGCACTGCTACTACCACCCAGGGAGGTTAGCCCAAGCTTGACCTCCCTGCCCCATTAACCTCCAAAAACTCAGCAAGCCCCCTCTGAATATTACTCAGGTACAAATCGCACCCAGACTCGGACAGATGCACTCCGTCAGGTCGGTACAACTCAGGGAGGCGTGCAGCTATCCCCGGATGTAGCACAACCCTCCCTCCAGATGCCCAAATCATCTGGCCTATAGCCGCCGAAGCCTTATGACGGGCCTTCTCCACTGCCAGGCCTGAGGACACCCCCCTCCAGACTCTACGCTGGAGCCAATTAACCCAAATAATGCATACCCCCGGGATCCATTCCCGCAGAGTCTTGAAATCAGATGTGGCTTGCCGAATAATTGAGATGCCAGTTCGCCGGCCCAAATCATTCTCACCCAAATGTAACACCACCACTTGAGGGGCAGGAAAACTAACTAAGTGGTTCTTAACCGCGGGGAGCAGCTGACCCCACAGCATGCCACGCATGCCCAACCAATATATGGAGGCCCTCCGGCCGAAACCCAACTGTGTGCCCCAATGCGAGGTGCTGGCCCGCTTGAAGACCCAGAAGACCAGCGAAAGGCCACACACCAGGACCCGGACCAGAGCCGCCGCTCCACCAGCACCTGCCGGGAGAAACACAGAAGAGACACCATGAGACGTTGGCCACTGTCAGCGCACGTACTGCCTAGTTCAATTCAACCCCAAACCTGTCGAACCATGCCGGTTCGATGTCAAGCCCAGCTTGAACCGAGCTGGCTGGCACACCCCATTTCAATCACTGTTCTGCTTTAGGCACTTTTACAACCTCTTCTAAAACTATTCCTTGAAGATTTGTTTGCCCAGTCATCCAGAGGTTTGGGGAAACAAGGATCAGCACCGTACGTTCTTCAATCCTAGCCAGTGTGTTTCAATACTTTTAGGTTTTGCCAGCTCAGGTTTTATAATGGACTAAAATGGCAGAGGTCATTCTGAAAAGAGTTATAGAAATCATTCTCTCAAGCTTCATTTTTACCCATAGCAGAGGTGAAGAGCAGATATAGGATCTCTGTATCTTTCTCCTGACAGGTGAAGGAAGGGTGAATTTAAGCTGGAAAAATGACTGAAGCATTATGGGTTAAGCATCCACCTGCTATTGCTTTTCTTTAGTCCATGTTATGCATAGTTTGCACCTGAGCTGGCCACTGATAAATAAAAAGATAACAGAACTTGAAAATTATACTCCCATCATTTTCATGTTCATGTTCCCTACACAATAGGTTGCTATGAAAAGAAAATAATGGATCTCATATTTTAAAACCTCCACCCACACAAATGCTGATTTAATTTCAGGTGATTGGCCAATAAATGGAGGATCCCCCCTGCCTCAAAATTATTATTAATGCTGTTATTATGGTGTAGATATGAGGAATATAGATATAAGCAAATTGACTTTTCAAACCTTATTTTCACACTGCAGCTAAGTTGCAATCAAGCACTTAGATTTCCTTCATGCGTGTATGCATCCAATTTGCAAATGCACACTTCTAATTGGTGATACATAGCTTCTGGGGCCAGAAAAGGGCTCCAAAAGTAAGATACTCATTAAACTCTTATTTGACATTGCATCTTTTGTTAAAAAGGAAAGGAGAAAACAAAACCAGGAAATTGCAACCTCTGTAACTTTGACAGCAGCAAAAATTAGAAGGAAACAGATTACACACCAATTGATGAATCATGAAGAGGTTTAAGAAGAAAGTAAAAGCAAAGCTGGAGAATGACCACAGATATGGGAAGGAAATAAACTAAAATTTCTTTCATAATTTCCACTGACTGCTGAAACATACATCACTGAAGTATTAAAATGGCAAAAATGTGCAAAGAGTTGCACCCTCCATTCTGGAGAAGGTTGCACTGTGCTTGGGTCCCAGCAATCACTGAAAGATGGTAAATGCCCATTTGTAAGGCTTCAGATTGCAAGTGAGGACTGACTGGTCTGAATCTTTTCATTTAAAAATAATAATAACCCCTGCACATCCCTGTGAAAACTGTGTCCTCTTTTTATAGTCAAAACACATTAAAATGACAGGAACTATGAATGAAAGCAAGCTTACAGATCTAACTTTCTTTAAAATGCTGCCCACCTGCAAATGCCTGGCCATGTACTCAGGTATGTGCATGCCTTGGAGACAGATTGCTTTGAGATAATGTGCTTTTCCCATGGAGGTTATGAAAAAGATAGTTATGATGAAGACACTCATTGAGACCTAAGATCTGAAATAGGATTACAAAGTTAATTCTTTTTCAATGTTCATATTGCTGTATTGTGCTGACAAACATTAAGTTTACATTACATTTTTGTTTGTGTTTGAAATAAACTGTTGTTATGTATAATATCTTGTGATCAAAATGCTGACAGTGATTGGGAGTTGCAGAAGGAAATCAGGGAGGCGTCAAGGAGAGTCAGGGTAGTAATAATGGGTGACTTCAATTACCCACATATAGACTGGGTCAATTCACAGTCAGGTAATGACAAAGAGGTCAAATTTCTAGATACGCTGAATGACTGTGCCCTAGAACAGTTGTTCTTGGAACCAACCACAGAGAAGGCAACCATGGACTTAATCCTGAATGGCACCCAGGACCTGGTGTGTGTCGTCAGTGTCATGGACCCCTTAGGGAAAAGTGACCATAGCGTTATCAAATTCAGCATACATGTGGGGAAAGAATCACCAAGGAAATCTAACACAGACACTTTGAATTTCAGAAGAGGAAACTTCTCCAAAATGAGGAGTATGGTGAAAAGAAAACTGAAAGGGAAAATCAGGAGAGTCACTTCACTCCAAAATGCATGTTGTTCACTCAAAACTACAATACTAGAAGCCCACCAAAAGGGAGGAAAGGTACCACTAAGTCCAGGGGGATGCCACCATGGCTAACAGGTAAAGTCACGGAAGCCATAAAGGAGAAGAAGACTTCCTTCCAAAGTTGGAAGGTCTGCCTAAATGTAGAGAACAAAAAGGAACACAAATTCTGGCAAAAAAAATGCAAGGTGGCAATAAGGGAGGCAAAAAGAGAATATGAGGAACATTTAGCTAAAAGCATCAAGGGGAATAACAAAAACTTCTTTAAATACATCAGAAACAAGAAACCTGACAAGGAGGTGGTTGGACCGTTAGACAATGAGGGAATGAAAGGGATTATTAAGGAGGATATGGAGGTTGCAGAGAAGCTAAATGAGTTCTTTGCATCTGTCTTCACAGCAGAGGCTACTGAACATATACCTATTCCTGAAGCAGATCCAGAGGCAATCTGGGAAATTACAAGGCAGTTAGCTTAATGTCTGTTCCAGGCAAATTGATGGAAATCATCCTCAAGGATAAAATTGTAAAGCACATAGGAAAACAGGTCCTGCTGGGGGAGAACCAGCATGGCTTCTGCAAAGGTAAATCTTGCATCACAAACCTTTTGGAGTTCTTTGAGAGTATCAACAAGTGTGTGGATGAAGTTGATCAGGTTGACATTGTATACCTGGACCTCCAAAAAGCTTTTGACAAAGTTCATCATCAAAGACTCTTGAGAAAACCTAGCAGTCAAGGGATAATGGGGCAAGTATATGTGTGGATTACTAACTGGTTGAAGGACAGGAAACAAAGGCTATGTATAAATGGAGAGTTTTCACAATGGAGGGAAGTAAGAAGTGGGGTCCCCCAGGGATCTGTACTGCGACCAGTGCTTTTTAATTTATTCATGAATGATCTAGAAGTATTTATTTATTGTTAAATTTATTGTTAAATTTATATACCGCCTTTCATTAAAAACAATCCTAAGTAGGGGTAAGCAGTGAGAAGGCCAAATTTGCAGATGCTTAGGGTAGTGCAATCCAAAACAGCTTGTAAGGAGCTCCAAAAGGATCCCTCCAAACTGGGGGAGTGGGTGACAAAATGGCAAATGCGGTTCAATGTTGGCAAGTGTAAAGTGATGTATATTGGGATGAAAAACCCCAACTTCAAGTATACACTGTGATCTGCGCTGTTGGTGACTGACCAGAAGAGGGATCTTGGGGTCATGGTGGACAGCTCATTGAAAGTGTTGACTCAATGTGCAGCAGCTATGAAAGACCTCAATTCCATGCTAGGGATCATTAGGGGGCTGAAAATAAAACTCCTAATATTAGAATGCCCTTATACAAAACTATGGTGCGGCCACACTTGGAGTACTGTGTACAATTCTGGTCACCACATCTAAAAAAGGACATTGTTGAACTGGAAAAGGTGAAGAAGAGGGCAACCAAGATGATCAGGGGCCTAGAGCACCTTTCTTATGAGGCAAGACTACAACACCTGGGGCTTTTAGTTTAGAAAAAAGATGACTGCGGGGAGACATGATAGAGGTCTATAAAATCATGCATGATGTGGTGAAAGTGAATAGAGATAAATTTCTCTCTCACACTCATAGAACTGGAACCAGGGTTCATCTGACGTAATTGATTGCCAGGAAATTTAGGTCCAACAAATGAAAGTACCTTTTCACACAACACATAATCAACTTGTGGAATTCTTTGCCACAAAATGTGGTTACAGCCAACAACCTGGATGGCTCTAAGGGGGGTTTGGATAATTTCATGGAGAGGTGTATCAATGGCTACTAGTCGGAGGGCTCTAGGCCACCTCCAGCTGCAACGGCAAGATGCCTCTGAGTACCAGTTGCAGGGGAGTAACAGCAGGAGAGGGGGCATGCCCTCAACTCCTGCTGTAGGCTTCCAGTGGCATCTGGAGGGCCACTGTTTGAAACAGGATGCTGGACTAGATGGAACTTGGGCCTGATTCAGCAGGGCTGTTCTTATGAACAATTCTAAAACTTATTTACTCTTGCAATTACTTGTAGGGAAGGGAAGGAACTCATGTACAACAAATGTCAAATTATTGCATGCATAGTGGTAGTACCATTTCATAATAGATTCAAAAATGGTGTTAGTTTTTTTCTGTGTTCTTTCTGCCTGTAAAAGGAGGACAAAAAATTCTTCAGAAATCATTAGGACATGTTTTATAGCTTATGAAAATACCTTTTCAGTGACACCTTACACAACAAAATTGGCCTAATAATGAGGTGTATTAGTTATGAGATGATGTCATCACAGAGGTATGTCTCACATGAGGGAGGGGCACAATGGAAATTCTTCACTTAGATAAGTTTTCAAATCAGAGAAAGCAATATTTATCATGAATTTTGCCACAGATCACATGTTTTATACTCTATACTCCCTCACTACAAAAAAGAACACCCAATCGGCTGCGAGTCTTTCCAGTATCAGCAAATAGGATGGTGAAAGGATGGTCTTAAGCTGGCAATGAACGAAACAAAGGAAAGGATTTCAGAGGGTGACTACCACCAGAGAAAATTTATTTACTGGATTTTATTTGCATAAATAGGCACCCTGAGAGACCCGTTGGATATTACACATTATAACACATTGCAGAGCCTCAATGCTATTTTTAAAAGGAAAAGAGAAACAGAAAAGGACCTTGGGGGTTGTATTTAGTAGAGGTGTCAAAGGAAGTGTGCCTGAGTCATACACACCCCATAGTGATCCCCCAGGGATTTCTCCCACATGTTAATGACTGTGTAGAGACTCAGTGAAAATATGGAGGAGAGATTATGGTGGCAGAACATGACCTCTCCACAGACAACAGCTATTCATAATATCTCTATGTGTACTTCACTCCCAAAATTACAGAGGTGGGGATAACAGGAGTTGTTATCCCTTATTCATGTCGTGGCTGGATTACTGCAATGCACTATATATGGGGCTGCCCTTGAAGAATGTTCAGAAACTTCAGTTGGTGCAGAGTGCAGAGACCAGGGTTCACTCTGGAACCGCTCTCTGGGAGCATATCACACCTAATTTGAAAGAGCTGCACTGGCTGCCAATTTGGTTCCAGATCCATTTAAAAAGTTCTGCTTTTTACCTTTAACACTCTTAACAGTTTGGGTCCTGGATACCTGAAGGACTGCCTGCTCGCAAGGGTTTCTGCCCACCCAGCAAGGTTGTCAGAGGGGCCCTTGCTCCATGTCCCAATCTTGAGAGAGGCTAAATTGTCATGTACATGGGACAGGGCCTGTTCTGTTGTTGCCCCCAGGCTCTGGAATGATATCCCAGTGAAGATCATGTCTGCTGTTTGACATCTGTGGCTTCTTTTAAAATGTAAACTGCACTGAGCCATTTTGGGAAGGGCAGTTTATTTATATTTAAAATTGTTATATAATATATTATAATATATTATATATAATGATGTATTTATTTATTTATTTGATTTATATAATCAAATAAGTAAGTAAGTAAATAATTCTAAAAACCAACAAAAGATATTTTTATTTGCTCAGGCTTTACCCCTTAAGGGTTGCCAGGCCTCTCAGCTTTCCCCCTTCTGTTTGACTCTGTCTGTGTGTATTATGTTTTCTACTGTTTAAATGGTTTTAAGGTTTTAAATGTGATTTTAATGGAATTTTCCTGTATTTTAACTTTTGTAAACTGCCATGGGATGTGTTATGAAAGGTGGTATGAAAACTGAACAAATAAATAATAAATAATAGAGATTTCTAATTATGTTACCTGCAGCAAGCAAAGAAACTGTCATAAAATATATTCTTTTAAAGTTACAGTATTTCTTCTGTTTTCCTTTTGAAGTTTCCCCTCAAAAGTCTTAGTATCACATGCACAGAAGACTGCAATGAAAGTTTTCAGGAGTGGGGGAAAATAAGCAGGAGAAGTTTGGTGAAGATAACCCAGGGTTATTCCTGGAGCCAACTGGAGTTCGGAACAGCTGCTGCTTTCATGGGGGTGGGACAAAAGCTGCAAGGAGCGGGCAGGGGGCTTACTGTGGGCAGAGTAGAGATGTGCAGAACTTTTCAATGGGGAAATGTTTTGACTCGAAAGGGGCCATTTCAGGTGTTTCAAGCTCAAAACACCTTCTTTTAAAAGGGCCTGTTCCAAGGTCAGAACAAAAGCATCAAAAACATTTTGATGGATTATTTTTGTTTTGAGTGCCATTTTGGATATCTGTTTTTCCCTTGCTGATCAGTTCTCTGGCACTGGCTTCCAACTGGCTTGCGCACTCCTCATTTCTTGGTTGGCTTGTTATCATACAAATCAAGTGTTGTCAAGGACAACTGTGCCATCAGTGGGTGAGGGGAAGAAAGAGAGGGGACACAAAAGGAGGGAATGTCAAAATGTATTCAAAGGGAGTGGGAGGCAGAGAGAGCCCTTACGCTGATGAATCCTTCAAGAGGATTCATCAAGAGAGGAGGAAAGTAGATTTGATTTTGTGGGTTTCTTTTCCAGCACTGAGCATAATATGCTGTGCTATTGCTTTTATAATTATTTGGTTTTGCCGGATCTCAGACAGACAAAAGAAGAACTTGGGTGCCTGCCTGCCTGCCTGCCTGCCTTGAGTTGTGGTTTGCTTTGTTTGTGAGATAGTGTTGGGGTGGGAAACTGACCGTGTCAGCTCTCAGTCTCGCTATGTAATATTTCTTGGTGACTGCTGTGATGAGCTCCATATCTGGCCTTGAGTCTAACTTGTGCTTCACTCACTGCTCTGGTCTGCTCTGCAATCTGCATTACAAGGCATACTCAGTCAAAATGTGGCTGAAGTTGCTCTAGTAGAGGTTATATATACAGATATTCAAAAATTAAATAATTATATTTTTAAATATATGTGTCTTGAATTCCTTAAATAATTCTTTAAACTCTTTAAATAAACACTAGAAAATGTCCAAAATTGCCCAGAGCACAGAATAATGAAGATGGTAAAAATACCAGTCTTGAAAAATCAGTATGAAGGACTATGATGTAATGGTTTGTTTTCTGGTTTTGGTTTGTTCTTTACACGTGTGGCCCTTTTGTTATATGTTCCCTAGTAGAGGTTATGGCTACGCTTGCTGCTAAGGGTGCTACTGTGGCAGCTGTTGCAATGCTAGAATGTAAGGAGTCATAATTGTGTGCAAGGGAGCAACTTGCGCCAGTGATGTTACTGAATGCAGGCACTGTGGCTGACAGTGAATTCTGGGTCAATGATGCTTTTGCGGGCATTTTCAAACTGTTTTTAAAATATGTGTTCTATGTTGGGAGGGACAGATTCCTCTTTATGATGTAATTCTGCAGTGTTTCTCAAGGGAGGGTTGCAAAATGCATTGCAAATTGCAATGCAAAACTTGTTTTCACTCTGTGAGTGCAGCATGTTCCAGCCATAGGGAACAATGGGGAAACTCAAAACACTCTATGAATAGCACCTATGGACACCAAAGTGGGTTGTGTTGTAGGGCTAGGGATGTGTGAACTGGCTCACCCTCAGGCCAGTTCAACATTGATCCAGAATGGGCTTGGTTCGGCTTGAGGTCAAACTGAACCCCGCCTCCCCCCAGCCAACTTGGGAGCAGTTCAGAGACTCAGACCTGTTACACACACATACACACACACCTCTCTTTTTTGTGGCCTCATGGGGTGTGTGTCTCCATAAGTTCCCCCCTTCTCCCCCTGCCACCCCGGTCTGTTTCAGCCCTTTCTGATAGTGTGCCCTTTCTGACACTTAGGAGGTCACCATACATACGCCCTGGCCATTTCCAGGTCAGAAGGTTGTGGCATTGAGAATTAAAATGTTTTGCAATAGATTGCATGAACTCCTTTCTCCTGAAGATCCTATAGATCCTATAGATCCATAGATCTTATGGGGGTTTGGGGAAAAGGTCAAACATTTGTTTTATATCACCTACTTGCCTATTTCTTTTGTGGGTTGGGTGGTAGGTAGCACCCATTATGCCCTACCACCCAACCCACTTTGTTATTCCTAGGAGCTACCCATAGGGAACAATGGAGTGTTTCATGTTTCCCCATTGTTCCCAATGGCCGAAACACTCAAAATGTTTTGAGTTGTTTTGTCGGAACAACTGGCTAAACAGCAGTTTGACAAAACCTTTCAGCCATTTTGCATTTTATTTCAAGCTCAAAACTAAACACAAAATCCATTCCATAGAAATCCCTATGCAGCAACTACGGGCTTCTTTGTTTTTTACATATAAAAAGCTCTTCAGTATAAACAGGTAGCTTCTGTCTCCCCATTTTCCTTCCTGGAATGTACCAAGGAATGTGTTGCTTTACGTCTTCAACCAAAGAGCTTTTTATGCTTTAAAAAAATCAAGAAAACTACCACCATTGTTCTTAGTAAGTTCCCTCATCTCCCTCAAATTTCCACAGCAATTTCAAAGGACTCCCCATTCCTGCTGAAATTGTAATTTGATTTCCATTGCCGATGAAAATAGCAGCAAAAATTGGGAGGGCAGTTCTATACCATCCTAAAAAACATCAGATGCACTTGTAAAAAATCATGAATGGGCAGATTGATTTTTTTTTCTAAAAAAAGAATACATCTTTTTCTTCTTTCTTTTTTCTTTTTGCTACTGCTGCTCTTGCTGCTGCTGGAACAAGGGAAATGAGAGTGTAGGGGAATGATGACTTTTCAAGGTAAAGCATTTTGGGCTCAGCTCCTCTAATGAAAATCCTGCTTAAGCATGCACTCACACAAAGCAACCTGTTCCTGACTTCTAAGAGTATGAGGAGGAAAGACACTCTGCACATGCTCATAGGTACTTTTATTCTTATATTCTAGGCCTCAGTCTTGATATTAAAAACAGACTGCTAGACTGAGTCCACATGAGGTCTTGACACAAATGAAGTCAGGAGTAGTGGAGGAACAGGCGAGAAGAATGTGCCTATAACAAGAAAAGTGTGTTGGGGGGGGGGCTTGTGAAGAGTTGGGGAGAGGGGGAAGAATTGGTTATGTTTCCACAGTCTCAATGATGTAGCTGGGGGAGAGAGGGCCAGTATTTGAGTGGCCCCACAGTATGTATGCCTCCTCTATGGCAATGTATGCAGCCCTCACTCACCTGCAGAGGCACATATGGTCTCCCACTCCAGTAGCCCACCCTACCAACCTGCAGCTCCCACCACTGTGCTTCTCAGGAGGAGGAGGTGGGTGGGTGATGGAGGAGGAGAGGGGCAGGCAGGTGGATGGTGGAGGAGAAGGCAGGCAGGGGGAGGCCAGTGGCAAAGGAGGAGGCAGATAGATGGCAGTGGGGTGAGCAAGCAGTATCAGAAGCAGTCTGCTGGCCATCCATCCAAAGGGGGGAGGTGAGCGAAGCGGCCCCTGGGGGCTGTACAGCCTGTGTTTCAAGGACGCCTTGGAGGAGCTCCATCCCTGCTGAGTCTGGTTGTTAAATGATGGCAGCAGAAATTGAGTCCTTGCTTAATTTCTAAAGAGAGAGGTGCTAGTGCTTTAATCTGTGTTGGAGAAATGATATCATTTCATTAGCCCTGGTTCTCAATTGTAAGTGTGAGACGAAGGAGGAGGCTGAAATAGTCGTGCAGGGGAAATGCATTGCATATGCTTAGAGGCATCCTATTATTGCTTAACTGTTATTTCCACTTAAGCATTCTGTGACATGGCATGACGAACTGATCTTGGGACAGCCACTTACTGCTATGCCTCTGTGTTCCTCAGCTGTCAAATGGAATCAGTGTCCTCTAAATGGTAAAAATATTTTAAAAGCACATAGAAGTGTATTATATTCATTTGATTTGCCATACAGAGTGTGGTTTGCCTTGCTGCTTTGGTCATCAGTTTGGAGCCATCTGCATGCATGTACTTTTAGGCTCCACTTACTTCCTCTGGCATTTTTAGCCTATTTTCCTGTAGGCTTATGATATCACCTGGCATTCCATATGTGTGTCCGTCCATGTGTGTGTCTCCCCCCCACCCATCATCAATTTCAGAATGCCTGGACCAATATGAACCATATCAGGTACAGCTGTAGGGACAGATAGGGACACCTCAAAGGCATAGTTTGTGATGATGTCATCCACCCCAATTCAAAATGGCAGACACATAAACCTTTGAGGCACAAATGGGCTAACTTGTGAACCACCTAACAGATTTGAACCAAATTTGCTACAGGTATAGGACACATATGGACTGGTCAAGGGTGTAGTTTGTAATGTAATCCACCCTGATTCAAGATGGTGGACATGTGATCATCTGAGGTGCAAGTGGAAACCAATTTGCACCAAATTTGGTACAGCTGTAAGGACACATACAGGTGAAACTCAGAAAATTAGAATATCGTGCAAAAGTCCATTAATTTCAGTAATGCAAATTAAAAGGTGAAACTGATATATGAGACAGACGCATTACATGCAAAGCGAGATAGGTCAAGCCTTAATTTGTTATAATTGTGATGATCATGGTGTACAGCTCATGAAAACCCCAAATCCACAATCCCAGAAAATTAGAATATTACATGGAACCAAGAAGACAAGGATTGTAGAATAGAACAATATCGGACCTCCGAAAAGTATACAGTGTACTGTGCTTGATTGGCCAGCAAACTCGCCTGACCTGACCCCATAGAGAATCTATGGGGCATTGCCAAGAGAAGGATGAGAGACATGAGACCAAACAATGCAGAAGAGCTGAAGGCTGCTAATGAAGAATCCTGGTCTTCCATAACACCTCATCAGTGCCACAGGCTGATAGCATCCATGCCACACCGCATTGAGGCAGTAATTGCTGCAAAAGGGGCCCAAACCAAGTACTGAATACATATGCATGCTTATACTTTTCAGAGGTCCGATATTGTTCTATTCTACAATCCTTGTCTTCTTGGTTCCATGCAATATTCTAATTTTCTGGGATTGTGGATTTGGGGTTTTCATGAGCTGTACGCCATGATCATCACAATTATAACAATTTAAGGCTTGACTTATCTCGCTTTGCATGTAATGCGTCTGTCTCATATATCAGTTTCACCTTTTAATTTGCATTACTGAAATTAATGGACTTTTGCACGATATTCTAATTTTCCGAGCTTCACCTGTAGAGACACCTCAAACACATAGTTTGTGATGTTATCATCCAACCCAATTCAAAATGGCAGAAACATGAATGTTTGAAGTGCAAGTGGGCTAACTTGTGAACTGCCTAACCAATTTGAACCAAATTTAGTCGAGCTGTAGGGATCGTGAAAGGAAAGTAGGCAGATTAGTTCTTACTAGAACAACTTGTTTTTAATATGGATCAGGCTGGTCTGACAGTAGTCCATTGGGCTGTACTGTTGGGTTACAAGACCCTACCCCCTAGCCTCACCCACACATCCACAGAAATGTCCCTATTTTCATCTTTGACATGCTGGAGGGTATGTGAATCCCAGCTGTTGTTATCATCTATTTATTTTGTTCCCTCAGAAAATTAAGTTTCTTTTGTTATTTAACACAATAAACCAGTTCCTACTCATGTACTTGACAGAGTCTCTCCAAGAAAAAGCCTGAGGGGATTGAAGAGTTTCTACTGATTATATGAAATTCAATTTTAGAACAAGGATTTCTTGACAATGTAGTGCATACATTAAAAACATGGTGTGTTTTGACATCTTTACATCACTGCAAATATACTATTGTACTGGATGATGTGGAATGATCCCATGCAATTCTTAATTAAATAACTATGTGCAATTTAATATCGGTACAGCATAAAACCCACAATGGTTAATTAATAAACTGTAATTCATCACCAAAACATTGTAGAGGATTTGTTTTTTGTCAGTTCACTGCTTCTGGGCTGGCTTAAGCTGTGACAGTTTATTTATATTCAGGCCTGGAATCAGGCAAACAGCACCCTCTGGCAATGGTGGGACCCTAGCAACTCCCACCACCACTGATGTCCACACTTGGATCTTTGAAGCTAAACTTCCTTCCTTGTGCTATTCTAATCTCCTCTTTTGAATTTCCTTACAATGCCACCAAAAAAGCCACCATCAGTCTGGACTGATGCTATTGGGGGTATTGCAGAGGAATTTAAAAATGGTGGCTTCAGCTATGTTGATGTTGAGAGGAGTGTTGATGCTGCCACTCACCACCTTTACCTTCTACCACCCACTGCCTGGTAAATCCAAAGAGCTCTAGGAAGAATGCCAATGTTGCCCACCACCACAGCCACTGCTGATAAGCCCATCAGAATCCATCCATGTGGTGTTTCCACCAACATACTGTAAAAAGGGTCCTGTGGAGGGCATGTTGCCCAGGGACCACTCAGGCCTAAAGGTGGCCCTGTTTACACTTATCAACATTATGGCTGCAATCCTATACACATTTACTTGGGAGAAAGTACACTCAAGACTTCCCTGTTAAGAGTCCTGGACTCCTAACATAAGAACAGCTCTGCTCAATCAGGCCCAAGGCTTATTTAGACCAGCAACCTGTTTCCCACAGTGGCCCACCTTATGCCTGAGGGCACACCCTCTCTCTTGCTGTTGCTCCAGTCAGGATCAGATCTTATGCAAAGCTGAAACTGAGAGAGAGAGACTCGGGGTTCCAAGAATGGCCAAGGAAGTGCACAGGGTTTCCCACAAAAGTCATCTTCATAGCTACTAATACCACTACTACAAATATTTATATACTGCTTTTCAACAAAAGTTCTCAATGCAGTTTGCTATGTGAGCTAGTGAACTTGTGCAGGTCAGCCAGAAATTGTGTTCCAAAGAAGCATGATAAGAATTCTGTCCTGACCAAAGCACTGGTCAGGACACAGCACTGGTTAGTGGGCTTGATCTTGTATAAGGTTTTGGGTTGGAGGTAAATCCGATAGTGGGAAGAAATGGATGGTGAAGTTTCTGTCCAGGTGACAAGGGCTGAAAGAGGTAGGGGATCTTGATGCCCATTCAGTTGGTGATCTGAAACAAAAGGGCACTAAAGAAATCCCTCTGGCTGATTGTGCTACGAATTACTCTGAAAGGAGGAAGGCCTTGAATGCCATTGAGATATTGACATTTATTTTGCCTTATAGACCTTGAACTTCCTTCAGGATGTCACTTAATCAGTTGTATGGAGCCTCCTTTTTCCCTTGTAGGTTTTCCACTGGTGAAGCTTCCACTGCTGTAGCCATTCAACTCTATGCAAAACAAGGTTTCTGAGGTGTTAACTGCCAAGTCCCACTCATGCATTACATTTTTTAAAAAATAGTGAGGCGCTTTTTTAGAAACTGCAGGGAGAGCGGGCTAAGCCCGCTCTCCCCACAGACGAGCAGGCAGGGAGCCCTGGGTGGCCAGATTGGCCACCCACACAGTTGCTGGCTCCATGACGGAGCCAGCAGGGGGGTGGAGCGGGGGCCGTGCGGCCCCCGCAAGCCCCAGCATGCCCTGTACGAGTGCACAGGGCATACCGGGGAGGCCCCTGGGGCCAGGAGGCGGCTTTTCGCCTCCCAGCCGGGGGTCTACTCATGAGTAGGTGCAGCACAAAGGTGCGGCGCGGCTACTCACGATTGTAAAAAGCAGATTTGTGGAGTGCTTGCTCTGCAGACCTGCTTTTTACCAGGGGTTCCAGAGCGGGTTATGCGCTCCAGAACCACCGGCCTCGGCTGCGAGCCCGGTGGTTCTGATGATCAGCAAAAATCGGGCTAGCGGAGGCTAGCCCGATTTTTGCTGATCGTCAGAATAGCCCCAATGTATTCAAAAGCAGACTTGGATTTGCTGTTAAATATGCCCCCTGCAAAATGAACACACACATATCAAAGTCTATGTGCCTGCACTAAACTTGAAATGCTGTTCCTGCCAAGTAAACTTGGATTCAAATCCTCCTTCAGCCATGAAGTTCACTCATTGGCCTTCAGAATGTCACACAGCCTAGCCTACTCAACTAGGCTGCTGCAAGGATTAATGGGATAACTTTGAATACGCTACTGGAAGCCCCCTGGAGGAGGTGAATGAATTTAATTGAATGCTTGGCCTCCCTAATGATTCTCAATAAAGTTGTGGCCCAGATTAACTTAATTTATTTTAAGGTGGGGGAAAACAAGGCATAGATCTCTCAGGTTAGTCAACCATCAATGGGAGTTTGCTGGCTTTCTCTATTCTCTTAATGTTATATCAACTTGTATGCATTCATTATATATGGATGCAGTGCGTTTGTGGGATATCTCATATCATTTTTCTGCACAATCAAATCACTGCCTTCTATATAACAGAAAACTATGGAATGGTTTTGTGGGACTTTCCCCCCTTAACTGGATCATATCCTGGAGTTATTTGTAGAAAATTAAATGGTAATATGCTACATAAGACATAATTTTAATCACTATCAAATTATACTCCCATTAAAAGTCAACACTGCGAATATTCAGATAAGCTCTTAAAGATGGAAAATAGATTTTATTTCAAATGTAAAAGGGACAGCAGAAATCATACTAATATGAATATTTAATTGATATTCATGCAGTATTCCTACTGGGGGAAAATGTGGCTTTTAAAAATAATTCACCTTTTACAAAAATTGCAATTTTAAATGTTAGCTTTAGATGGAACCATATTTTCTACTGAGTGTGCATATGTCTGAAATTACACTTTCAGTTGAAATAGCCATATTTTATTTTAAATCATATATATATATATATATATATATATATATATTCCACATCCTAACATGTCTGATCCTGCTCAGTCACGAGACTGAATCCAAGCTGAGACAACGATGACTAATATGTATATATCGCTTTTCAACCAAAGTTCCCAAAGCAGTTTATATATAGATATAAGTAAATAAAGAGAGCATGAACCAGCCGAGCTTAAATATTTCCAAGTGTTCTTGATTTCAATGGAACTTAAGCACACACTTAAATCTCTACCATTGCTGTTAATGACTGAAAACTGCCTAAGTTTTCTTTAATCATGCTCTGTGTTTGCTTGTCTATTATATATATTCATATATATAATAGACGAGATATCTATAAAAACTGACATTTGCCACAGTTTACTGGAGCCTAAGATTGTTTGGTGCTGCCTAATGTAGTGTTCTTCATTTCTTTAAGGAAACAGATCCCTCTTAACCCCCAATGCCATCTTAGGTGCATATGGAAGCCAGCACAGTGTAGTGGTTAGGGTGTTGGACTAGAGCCATGAAGATCTGAGTTCGAATCCCCATTCAGCCATGAAACTCACTGGGTGACTCTGAGCCAGTCGTGTATCTCTCAGCCTAACGTACCTCACAGGGTTGTTGTGAGGATAAAAATAACCATGTACACCACTCTGAGCTCCTCAGAGGAAGAGCTGGATAGACGTGTAAAAATAAATAAATAGATAGATGAATGAATGAATGAATGAATGATGCTGGGAAGTGTAGACTTTCCTAGCACTTTCACCAAAGAGTTCCATTGATAAAGTGCTGGGAAGGACTTCACTTGCTAGCACCCCTGCTGTGCCTTCCAAAATGGTACTAGAGTAGAAACTGTCAGAAGTCAGTAACTCTAGCTGCAATTTGGGCATTCCCAATAAGAGCATGTGGTCCCAAGAACTTCCGTAATCAGTATTTCTATGGTATCATCCTTTACAATCGTCTGGTTGGTGGCCATTAGGATAAAACAGCACTAGTAGGGTAAGTTATCTATCATTTGAAAGCAAACATAATAGTGCCAAACATGACAAACCAAGAATAGCATTATTTTAGAATGACTGAGTATATCTAAAATTAACAAACTCTATTGGATGTGGGTAGTTCCTAGAGAATCACATCCGTTTTGAGTGAAAAGCCTTATGTTCTCCAGGCAATCCTGCAGCTATCCAAATGTTCTTGTGTAAAGACCAGATGCTCACCACTCTGCAAACGTTTGTTTAGCAACCTGTTTTGTACAAGGATGTTGTGTGTGTGGTGCAGACAAGGATCATCTACCATGTTAGATCAAGTTGGCAGCCATTCAAAGCATAGACAACATCCCTTTGAAACCCATGTGCTGACAACTGTATACAAACCAAATTCACAGTATCTGGTAAGAGTCACTATGTTAACAGAAGCAGAAAGTAAGCTCCCTTTGTTCTACTTAGAATTACTTGTTCTGCATAAAAAGACAAACAAAGCCTTATGCAGATGGAATGTCTGTGTGGAGGACCAAACTGTGAGGGGTGGGGGAGAGAATGGAAGATCACAGACACACAAACACACACACACACTGCCCGGGCTGCTGCAGACATTTTTAAAAATCAGCATAGTTGCACATCTGCTAATTCCTAAAATAGCATGAAGGTAGTTGTATGACACTATGGTAATTATCCCCATTAGTTGTAGTGTCATGCAACTGCATTTTCTCAGTGTTGGGTGTTTTCACTATTGTGAAACTATATCGATTTTTTTTAACTGCTTGCAGGGTCAGCATTTAAGGGTCAGCAGCAGCAGCATGGGCAGTGCAGAAACACCTGTAAGACCCTGCACAGTATATGGGCCACACACACCAGATAGCCAGACACCCCAGGCATCGAATCATTCAGCATTGTCTGCAATAGGTAGACAACCTGATTGGCTAATTTGGGGGGGGGGGCAGCCTGAACAGTCCTATCGGAATCAATTAAATAAACCAAACATGTTTTTAATCTTCTCAATCTACCCGAATGATAAAGAGTAGCCTGCGTTTCTCCAGGTAGTCTAAAATAAGCAAAGTGAAACCAAAACAAATGCCTGTCACCAGGCACACGCTAACAAAATAGGTATCAAGAGTAAGAGGCCTGCATGAAATGGAATGGTAACATTTTGAAAACCAAGAAAGGAATGATAATCTGACATTTCCTATGTAGGGATTCTTCTGTTTCAGTTAGCAGTAAAAGGAGTGCCAATTCCTCCCTTTAGAACATATTCAAGGACTGAGTTTCATCTGCCTTCAGTGATGTGACACAAGTTATTTGATTGATATTAGAAATAGTTGAAAGAAAAAATGGTAAATCAGAAATGGAAAATAATCTAAGTAATGCTTAGCAATGCCAAAGCCAGCAGCTCAAGCTGTTTGTTTGTTTGTTTCTGACTGACAGCCTTCTGGCACCTGCTCATATGCCTAAATCAGAATGCCAAATATCATTAAGTTTCATGAGCAATTCTACACTATCTGGGAGTATTTATATTAATCTGCATATGCTTACGCTAATCAAGCATTTCACTCCTGTTTACTTCTTTTAGGCTGATCAAATGAAGGAGAAAAAAGGCTACCAAGCCTCCAGAACCCTACCTTTTCTATCTTCTGGAACTAGAAGGTAAACTTTCAGAGTTTTCTCATAAGCAGCTGAGCATATCGTTCTCCGAGTTGCAATATTTAAAATTACAACAGCTGTCTGGTTGAAGGATTTTAAACACCACAGTGATGGGATATCAAGAGCACTCAGGAAAGAAAATGCATTGGACATCAAGACCTCAGGCCAGCAACCTGTTGGTCACTTTTAAGTACCCGTAAGACTTGTTGGTTGTGAGAATCAGTACCTGGCCCTTCGCCCTGGTGTGGGGACAGGTCTCCTTAGTAGGTGGTCCCACATGGGAGGAATACCCACACTCTGGTTAGTTAGGTACCTCGTTGCAAGTTTTATTCCACTGTACATTAATAAAGTGGCCCTATTTCATTCCAACTAAGTGTGTCCTATCTTCATTGGGGCTGGGGGTGCAATGAGAAAACTCTTTCTGCACCTTCCTATATCACTGCTGCCCAATATAGGAGTTTCTTGCTTAGTAAGCATGAGGTTGCCAATTCGAATCCCTGCTGGTATGTTTCCCAGACTATGGGAAACACCTATATCAGGCAGCAGCAATAGAGGGAGATGCTGAAAGGCATCATCTCATACTGCGCAGGAGATGGCAATGGTGAACCCCTCCTGTATTCTACCAAAGAAATACCACAGGGCTCTGTGGTGGCCAGAAGTCAACACCAGTTCGATGGCACGCTTTACCTTTAAGACTTGTTGGAGAAAGGGAAAGGTTGGTTTATGAAATGGACTGACTGACACACAACACAGAGCTCCTTCCTTAAAATGGAAGGGAGAAAGCATAGGCCCTTTATAGAAGCTTGTAAATAGGTGGACAGTTAGTAGCATGTGAAGGGCAAGTAGAATCTCATCCACTGTTCCTGCCCCCAAGTTCCATTCCATTGTTTCTGCCCCCCACTGACTATTCCTTTGCCTGTATGCACATATCCTCACTATACAGTTTGTGGGATTCCCAGGACTGTGTGTACAGTTGCATATGTGAAGGTTTATTCCCAAAGAAATGGGCAATGGTGAATGAGCTGTACTAATTATGGTCTCTTCAAAGTCTACATCCTTGTTTGTCTTCATGCCAGGCAGCAGTCTCAAAATGGTGGCATTCATGTGTGCTGCAGTTATCAGTGATTGTGCTATAGCAACTGAATTACAAATTCCGAAGGCCAATGGGACAGTGTGAACAGTGTGTAAATCAGTCAGTGCCAGATTTAGGTGCAAGCTAAGTATGCTACAATTTAGGGCTTCACATTATTGCTTGAGAAATAAAGGAAAAAGTCTCTAAAACAGACATTGTTGTGATAAGAAATCACAATATTATATACCTGCACAATTATTTATAAATCTGTGCAGAAATAAGTTTTATCAACATTTTATTAGACATGGTCCTGGTTTAGATCAACGCCTGGCATTGCAGTTACAGGCAGTATTCACAACTTCAGATGAACGCTGCTGTAACTGTGAGCAGTTGTGGGCAGTGGGGAGCTTCCTACCAATTTTTTAATGCTATGGAGCCTTTTAAGACATATCTTAGGGTCTCCTCTGCATGTCATAAACTGGCCCTGTACATAGTACCCTGAGCATGCATGTGCCCACAGAAGATAAAACCAGAAAGGGGGGGGAAACTAAGAAATTTTGCAAATACATATAGAGAAATGAAAACTATTCAGGTCAAATCACATCATAGTCATATCACTAAATTTTTACAATTTTATTACATAGCCAAAAAAACCCCAAAAAACCTAGCAGATAAATTTCTAGATTAGTTAAATCATGAAGAATCAGCCACTGTTGAATAAAAGAGCTCTGTATTACATAAAACTATCCTTTTGAACCCTGTTTTCTTTTAATATGATGTAAATTGTTAATATTCATAACTTTGCAACAAACCATACACAGTTCAACTATTCTGGGACTGATGAAATAGAACATGATTTCAATTTTGAAGCAATTAATATGTGAGCAGCCAGCAAGAAGTTAATCAACAATCTGTTATGATTCTCAGGAACTTCCATGAGGTTACCAAACAATAATGTTCGTGGACTAAAGAAGAGCTGAAATCCTCTAATAACTGTAATATATCTTAGAATTTTTCTCCTAACTAGAGAAGTCTACCATGTTAGAACTCTGCATAATGAGACCAACACTGTCAATCATTTGAATTTGGCACATTGTAAAGGTTTTGCAGTTGTGCTGGTGTTGTATCAAGCAGAATTTCATTAGGTATATATCTAGCAAGTGGCTGAAAGACCAAGGCAAAATTTATTTATTCATATTTATATAATGCCCTTCGTCCTAAGACCCCAGGGTGGTTAACAAGAAGATAAAAACAATTCAATAAAAACATTTAAAATACAACAATACAACTAAACTTTTAAACAGAGCAAAGAGCTAAATGTTGGTGTGTGCAGCCTTATTTGTAAAACAAGGATAATATATGAGATGGTACCCCACTGGCAGCAGCGATATAGGAAGATGCTGAAAGGCATCATTTCATACTGCGCAGGAGGAGGCAAAGGTAAACCCTTACTGTATTCTACCAAAGAAAACCACAGGGCTCTGTTGATGCCAGGAGTTGAAATCGACTTGACGCGGCACACTTTACCTTTTACAAAGATTCTTATATGGCACAGGGTGGCCACTTTAATTGCAACTTTCATGTTTTTCATTGCATGAGGGGGGGACATGCAAGTACTTTAACACTTCCTTTAAATCAAAGACCAAAGAGTCTTTTAAAATAGTTTAATAATAGCTTCTGCCAGAACAGCGAGAATAATTTCTCTCCAGTGTCCAGTGAGAACTTTTCCAGTATGAACCACCAAAAGCAAACTTTGCTTACAGGCCCTTGTGTGCTTGAGAGAGAAACTTTCAACATCCTATAACGCTTTTGGTAAGAAATTCTGGCTTACGGTTAAACTGAAATCAGGAAATGACAGAACTTTAATATCAAATATAATATGAGTATATGGCAAAGGAATGTAAATCTAAATCCAAACTCTGGATGGACAATTTTGAATTATAGCACAGTGAATTTATTCAACAGCTTTAATATTGCACTGACAGCTGGTGTGGTATAGTTGTCTAGATCAAGGATTCTCAATGTTGGGTCCTCAGATGTTATTAGACTTCAACTCCCATAATCCCCAGCCCCAGTGGCCTTTGGTTGGGGATTATAGAAGTTGAAGTCCAATAACATCTGGGGACCCAACGCTGAGAATCCCTGGTCTAGATTGTCTGCTGTGAGTCAAGAATCTCCCTCACCTTACCCCAGTTCCTATCTCATCTTAGCCATAAATTTACTAGATAAGTTTTCAGTCTCAGCCTTCATCTAAGGATAACAATATCCCTGTTGGGATAACAATGCTGAACTACCTTACAATGCTATTGCAAGAACACCTGAGATATGCAAAATAGTTAGGAATGTAACATAAGAACAGCCCTGCTGGATCAGGCCCAAGCCCACCTATTCCAGCATCCTATTTCCCACAGAGGCCCATCCTATACCTCTGGGAATCCCACAGGCAAGAGATGAGGGCATGCCCTTTCTCTTGCTGTTGTCCCCCTGCTACTGGTATTCAGAGGCATCTTGCCGCTGTGGCTGTAGGTGGCCTATAGCCCTCAGACTAGTAGCCATTGATGGACCTGTCCTCCATAACTTTGTCCAAGACCCTCTTAAATCCATCCAGGCTGGTGGCCATCACCACATCCCATGGCAGAGAATTCTTGTGAAGCTGATGTATGTATACATATTTTCAGGATATAGACTGTAAAAATATTTGCATCAGAGGACCACTGCATGTGTTATAGCATCATGTGGAGACTGTCAAATGTGACATGAAAAAGGCAGCCACATCAGCCACCATTGTCTGTGGTGTTATATGAATTTAATAAGTTCCCTTATGTTTTTTTCATCCTCTTTGCTTTCTTAGTAAGGAAAGGTAGTTTCTAAAAATACAGCACCTCATAAACATGAGGCACATTTTGCCCTGAGAAAAGTTGAAGGTCTTGAACAGATGTGGATGGGATAAAAATGTAGCTTCCAACCAGTCTCTACAAAAGCTAATGCAAAAAAAGAAGTGTGAGCTGCATTACAATGTCCCCCTCCAGAAGCTGTAAGATGCATAATTGTAATCTTCAACCATTTCTCTGGAGGACTACTTCTGTTTGCTGGGGTGTTTTAATTTGAATGTGCTGTGCAAAAAAACCCCTCATAAGATATATCACCTGTAAGGGGGGAAAGTGCATGGTAGAGAAGATGAATCCCTTGATACACTGTGATCTCAGGATCCAAACTCTGCTTGCAATACAATGTGACCATTTAAGATTCAAAACACAGCGAAGATAAATGGACACTCTTGACTGCAGATTGATATTACCCATACAGCCCAATTGTGTAAATATACTTATGACTATACACATTTATTATTGATTATCTAAACAGAAATATAATGGGCAAGAGTTTACGGCTTCCCCCTTCTTCAGTTGCTTTGATGTTATAGGCAAGGTACAGTAGCTGCAGTGACAGTATAGATTGTTCATGATGGAGGGCTCAACAGTCTAGGATTGGCTGCTGCTGAGATTTCAGGTGCTGTCCTCAAGGTCATATAGACACACACACACTAGGGATGAAATGGGCCAGCTCAAGACTCGTCCCCAGCATGCCATCGTGCTGAACCAGGCCCAGCTCAGCTTGAGACAGAGCCAAACCCCTATGGCTGGTCCAGGAGTTCTAACTTTTTTGTTTTGTTTTTTGTTTTAAGAACTCACCACTTCTAGGGGGCACTGTTGCGGCAACAGGAGAGTCTCCGGCGGGTCCCCCTCCCCCCACTGGTCTCCCCCCAGTCTCAAAATGGCCATGTTCAGGTGATTTTTGGCCTTTTCTGGAATTCTTCATGCTGGTGGTGGCCATTTTGGAGGCCAGTGTACATGTGTGGTGGCCTCCAAAATGGCCACCGCCAGCATGAAGAGGCCCAAAATGGGCCAAAACCCACTTGAACAAGGCCGTTTTGAGACTGGGGGAGGCCAGCAAGGAGAAGGGGAACTGCAGAAGCCCCCCCTCCCCACCCAATGCAGCCACAGCAGCAACCTCAGAGGTGGTGAGCTGTTAAAAATCTCTCTCTCTCTCTCTCTCTCTCTCTCTCGGCAGAGAGCATAAATAGGCTTAATAAATGGAATAGATGTGTGCCAAAAGACACATATCTGCTAAGTCACCAAACACCTGACTTTATTCAGTCCAAAAAATAATTATTATTATGTTAGAACCTCCAGACCAGCTCGAATTTGAGCCAAGCCGGGGAGGGGGCGGTTCAGGGCAGCAAAACCAAACATATCTGGTTTGGACTCATATCAAACTGGGCATACCAGGTTTCTGCACACCCCTAACACCCATACGCATACACATTTAAAAACTTTACCTTCAATTGTAAGCTCCCTTTAAAATAAACACACCGGCTGATATCCTTATTATATATTGAGGTTTTGTGGAAGAAAGGTAAGAGGAAAACCTGGGTAGAAGTGATCGTGTGGAAGCAAGGTAGGAGGAAAACCTGGGAAGCTTTCCCTTCTACCTTGCTTCCACACAGCCACTTCTACCCAGGTTTTCGTCTTACCTTACTTCCACACAACCAAAAATTGGGAGCACACACAGCCACCAAACCTGGGTAAACCACAGTTGTTGATTATGTGAATGGCTTCCCTGACTAACAAAGGCACACAAAGACCTGACTAAGGTCTGTGAAGAAGCCATGGGAACTCACATACAAGTCCTTTCACTTCTGAGCACTGAGCATGTTCTCCAGAAGCACTCTATAAGAGCAGGAACAAGTTGATGATCCTCGGGAGGGCTCAGAATTATTAGCACTCTTTCACAAGAATGCAAATGCACAAGGATTGGGCAAGCTAAATGGGGGTCCTTCTGTGTCCCCACAGACCCTATTAACACATGTACTTCATACAATGTCAGTCAAGATATCTAAAAATAATGAGGGTATTCTCATGATCAGTGGAAAGCGGGCTAAGGGAGCTTAGCCCGCTTTCCACGGATCATGGGGACCAGCCAAAGCGGGTCACCCGCTTAACTACTCCTCCCCTTAGCCCAGGTTAGTGGAGCGAGTGCTCTGCTAACCCGGCTTTTTTGGTCGTGTATTGCCATGGTGCAGTTCCGCGCCACAGCAACACACGAGGAGACCCCCAGCCATGAGGCTGCAAGTAGCCTCCCAGGCTCGGGGGTCTCTCCAGCATGCCCCGTGCACTTGCGCGGGGCATCCTGGAAATTCCAGGGGCCACACACTCCCTGATCCCCACAGCCCCCACCAACTCTATGATGGACCCGGCAGTCGTGTGGGTGGCCAATTCAGCCGCCTAGGGCTGCCTGAATGATCGTCTGCAGGGAGAGTAGGTTAAGCCCACTCTCCCCGCTAACCGGCTCTCGGCGAGTCTCACTGATCATGAGACTCGCCTCAAAGTATCATATTGAAATGCAGGGTTCTTTTTTTAGCCTTTAATGTTTTTGAGTAGATTCAAATTGTTTTAAAGCTTTATTATGCAAACACAAGCCCTCCCAGGAAGCCCTTCCTTTTGTTTGTTTGTTTATTTTGAAGAGGTATTTTGAAACCTGTGGCTTTGACATTTAGAATTTAATGTAAACGTTCTGCATTTGTATCTTGAGTAATGTTGTTGATGGCACTAGCAAAATTACTGGCATATATACCTGAGATTACTGGGATACTTTCAAGACGATAGTGTTTGCATAAACTGCAAGTTCTGTGTAAATTTGGGAAAGTGGCAGGAATAATCTTCTCTTCTTCCAAACTGATAATGGGTGAGTACAGGAGATCTTTTACAATCCACTCTGTGCATATAATCAATGATAATGTTACCATTATAGTGAGAATCTTCTCATAGCCCTCTTTAACCATCACAAAAGCATGGAAGCTATACCTTGATACAGAGGTGGGTCTCATGATCAGTGTGATCAGTGAGACCCGCCTTCAGAGGGTTTGCGGTGAGTGCGGGCTTAGCCCCCTCTCCTTGCAGACAATCCCCTGACAGCCCAGGGAAGCCAAATCGGCCACCCACATGACTGCCGGCTCTGTCACGGAGCTGACGGGGGTTGCAGGGATCGGGGGCCACATGGCCACCGGAAGTTCCAGGATGCCCAGTGCAGGTGCATGAGGCATCGTGGAGAGACCCCCAGGGTTGGGAGGCTTGTTTCAGCCTCCCGCCAGGGGTCTCCCCATGTGTTGCTGCAGCCGCACCACGGCAATACATGATCAAAAAGAATCAGTGCAGCGCTTGCTCCGCTAACCTCAGCGAAGGGGAGGGGGAATGAGGAGAGTTTGCTGCCGGGAGCCATGTGGCTCCTGTGGCAGCAGACGATCAGCAAAAAGTGGGCTCGGCCCCCTTAGCCCGCTTTTTGCTGATTGTGAGAATCTCCTCACAGTCTCTACAAGAGCATAATAACAATCTGGGTGCCCCAGAGTTCCACACCATGGGGAGAATCTCTCCCCAAGTACAGCATTGATCTCCTCAGACAAATGCTGTACTGGGGTACAGCTTGGGAGCAAGACTAAAAGGCATGTGAGTGTGGGGGCAGGCATGGCCTTCATGTTTCATTACTCAACAGGACTCTTTATCCTCCTGCAGATTTCTGGGTGGGAAAGTCTTCCTCTCCAGTTGGAAGAATGTTACAGATAAGCCTATAACCAAGTGGCGAGATGGTTAGATAAATGACTACATTATCTCACTATTCATTTCTTACTATTAAGATAGGTTGTACACAATGGCTAACATCTGAAGAGTTGCTTTAGGTGTGCTCAAATTGTTGGGAATACCCTGCAGAATATGGTGTTGCAGGGTGTGTTCTGCTTTAGCAGACTGAAGAACAAACACCAGTGTAAGTTTCACAGAGCTTTACTAAGTACATACGGCATTTTAATTGGTTATAGTTTGGCAAGTCACAATAAAACATGCTGATTCACCTTAGAAGCAGGAACAGGAAGAAGAATAATAGGAACACCCAGAAACCCCAACCAACAAGAGAAAAAAGAGGGATTCAGGAAGGAAATGCCTTTCCCTTCATTATAACTCCTTGTTACAGTATCCTCTGTCTTTCCAAAAGATTAGACTGCATTATGTTATGTTATGTTATGTTTGTTTATTTATTATGTTGTTGTTTACACAGTCAGACAGGTGTTATTGACTGGTTTGTTTTATCCAGACATAGAGTCCTTCCCAAGGACCTGAGATGGCTGAATTTTATCATCAATACTGTTGGTTATTATAGATATCATCACAAAATATAGGCTATTCCCAGTAAAGTTGCTTTTTGTAATTGGCTGATGGTGATTTCTGTGGCCCCTATGGTGTTGAGGTGCTCTTCAAGTTGTTTTGGAATTGCACCTAGGCTGCCAAATACCACTGGGATTATTTGGGTCTTCTTCTGCCACAGTCTTTCAATTTCAATTTGTAGATCTTTGTATTTGGTGATTTTTTCTATTTCTTTTTCTTCTACTCTGCTATCCCCTGGTATTGCTATGTCGATTATTTTGACTTGTTTTTCTTTCTTCTCGACTACAGTTGTATCTGGTGTATTGTGTGGCAGATGTTTGTCGGTTTGTAGTCAGAAGTCCCATAATATTTTTGCATCTTCATTTTCTACCACTTTTTCAATTTTATGGTCTCACCAATTTTTGGCTACAGGTAGCTTGTATTTTTTTTTTTTTTTTTTTTTGCATATGTTCCAGTGTATCATCCCTGCTACCTTGTCATGCCTTTGTTTGTAGTCAGTCTGTGCGATCTCTTTACAACAGCTGATTAGGTGGTCCACAGTTTCATCTGCTTCTTTACCAAGGCGGCACTTGTTGTTTTTAGTTGTTGACTTTTCTACTTTTGCTCTGATTGCGTTTGTTCTTAGTGCCTGTTTTTGTGCAGCAAGTATTAAACCCTCTGTTTCTTTCTTCAAGTTGCCATTCTTAAGCCTTTGCCAGGTCTTGGTGATGTCTGATTTTCCACTTATATTGTGCAAATATTGACCATGCAGTGGCTTCTTTTTCCATTTTTCTGCTCAGTTCTTGACTTGTTCTTTCTTGTAGGCCTGCTTTGTTTCATTAGTGTTGAATAGTTTCTCATTATTGACCATTTGAAGTGCATCTTCTTCACTGCCCTTGATATATTCTTCAAGGCCTCTTTTCTCCTCCTCTACTGTTTGATGCACTTGCAGCATTCTTCTTCCACCTTAGCCGTGAGGGAGGTATAGCCTATCTACATCACTGCGGGGGTGCAGAGCATGATTGATGGTCATGATTTTCCTGGTCTTATGATCTAGCGTCTCTTGCTCTGCCTGGGTCCAGTCTATTATTCCTGCAGTGTATCTGATAACAGGTATAGCCCAGGTGTTTACGGCTTGTATGGTGTTCCCTCCATTGAGTTTGGACTTGAGGATTTTTCTAACTCTCCTGATGTATTCACTTCCCATTGTTCTTTTAACTTCAGTGTGTGCGATCTTATCAGCCTGGAGAATGCCCAAGTATTTGTAATGTTCTTTCTCTTCCAAGTTTTTGATCTTGCTTCTATTGGGCAGTTCTATTCCTTCTGTTTTTCTTATTTTCCCTCTGTTCATTATTAATGCAGCACACTTGTCTAGTCCAAACTCCATTGCTATATCGCTACTGAATATACGGACAGTGTTTAGCAGTGATTCGATTTCTGACTGGGACTTTCCATACAACTTCAGATCGTCCATGTACAGCAGATGGTTGATTTGACTTGATGTTTTAGATGTTTGGTATCCGAGGCCTGTTTTGTTTAGTATTTGTGAAAGTGGGGTCATGGCGATTACAAACAACAGAGGGGATAGTGAGTCCCCTTGGAAAATGCCTCTTCTAATGCTAACCTGTCCAAGTGTCTCGCCATTGATTGTTAACTGTGTACTCCACATGCTCATTGCTTTTTTTTATAAATATCTGAATGTTTTTGCTGACACCAGTTGTTTCCAAACATTTTAGTATCCATGTGTGAGGCAATGAAGCAAAGGCTTTCTTGTAGTCAATCCATGCAACACTTAGATTGGTTTTTCTTCTCTTGCAGTTTTCTAAAATCATTTTGTCAATCAGCATCTGGTCTTTTGTGCCTCTGGTGTTCGGGCAATTTCCTTTCTGTTCAACTGGAAGCTGTTTGTTAGTTAATAAGTGTTGCATCACTTCATCTGCTATTATTCCAGTTAATTATTTCAACATGGTTGGCAGGCAGGTTATTGGTCTATAATTACTTGGAACTGCACCTTTTGCTGGGTCTTTTAGGGATGTGCATAAAACCGGTTCTCCCGGTTCGGTTCGGGTCCGAACCGGGTCCGGACCGGACCGGGGTGGTTCGGTTTTGGTTTTGCCAGACCACCCCCCCGGTCTGGTTCGGTTTCGAACCCGTTCGGATCCGAACCGAACTGGTTCGGATCACAAAAAGTGGCTGGTTTTGAAGGGGACATTGTGTTCTACCTGCCACCCAAATTTCAAGTCGATTGGACCTTCCTCTGATTTTTTACAATTTTTTTTCAAAAAATAAATTTTTGCCCATAACTCACAATGTGGAGCCCTTAGGGGCAAAAAAGCTGGGGTGGGTGGTAGCCACCCATGGGTGTCCTCCACCCCAAAAATCCCAAGGCAATTGGTGGCTCCTAGTATTATTGGTGAATTTCTGAAGAAAATTTTTTTTCCATTGGCTAGAATGGGGGTTTGGGGCTGCCCCAGACCCACCTCTGTGGGGTGGCAGCACCCCCAAAGTGGGTCCGGGGCCATGGCAAAAATGCCCTCAGTCCCTCCCAGCATTCCCTGTAGAGATAGGAGTGATGGTTCTGTTGTTTTTCTGAGGTATTCTGAGTGTAGATTCTATGATAGCTTATGAGATTTCCAATGAGACACCATGAATCCACTCTCATTTGCTATCACAGAATCCACACTCACTCAGAACACCTCAGAAAAACAACAGAACCATCACTCCTATCTCTACGGGGATTGCTGGGAGGGACTGAGGGCATTTTTGCCATGGCCCCGGACCCACTTTGGCGGTGCTGCCACCCCACAGAGGCGGGTCTGGGGCAGCCCCGAACCCCCATTCTAGCCAATGGAAAAAAAATTTTTCTTCAGAAATTCACCAATAATACTAGGAGCAACCCAACAATTGCCACCCCATCTTTTTGGCCCCTCTCTCTGGGCGCCCTAACACGTAACACCTAGTCAGTCCATCTTAATGCCTACCTACTACCACCACTCCTATCCAAGCAAGTAAGAGGAGGACACTCAGAGAGACAACACCCACTCTCTGATCTAACAAAAAGGCCACTGCTGTGCTGCCTGCCAGCACAGCAGCAGCAGCGGAGCAGCACACTAAGCACAAGAGCAGCACACACAGAGAAGAAGCAGGAGGCGGAGCAGCAGAGCAGCAGACCTGCCGCTCTGCATGATGGGTGACGTGATGCCCAAAGAAACCACCGCCTCACTCAGTGCCTGCCACTGACTAGGCCCGACAGACAGAAGCCAGCCAACCTGCTCTGCTCTGCTCTGATGCTCCCCATGGATGATGCACACACACCCTACATCTGCATCCCAATGACCAGACCAGACCAGACCAAGTGCGCAGAGTCAGCACAGGCCAGCAGCCACCAGCCCAGCAACAACAACAGCTACTACTGCTACCACCACAACCAGTGTTGCCGCTACAATAACATTCCCAGTCCAGTCACGCGCGCCACAGCCTGAGCCTAGCACACAGCCAACAGCTGCTGCCAGCCAGTGCCTGGCAAGCCCAGCCAACATGAGGAGGAGAGAGCTAAGTAGACGGCGCACGCACATCACCAACCCATCACGACGGCGCAACTGCAAGGGGAGAGGGCACAATTACAGGCAGAAGGAGGAGGAGGCGGCAGCGAGGCAATCCTAGCACAGATTTGAAAGTTTAAAATCCACCAGGACATCTTCTAGAATCTAGACTTCTGTTTTTTCTACCACCAGCTGTAGTGTCTAGTTAGTCAGTGTGCTGTGCAGCTGAGCTGCGTGTGAGGAAGGATGATTGTAGCTAGTTCTTTAGTTTCAGCAGACTGAGCATTGAGCATGGGCAGTGGCCTTGGGAAGCAACACAATTACACGACACTCACCTGCTGCTGCTGGTTCTAGAAGTTGCCTCTTCTCGTCTTTTCACCTCTTCGTGTGTGTGTGTGTGTGTGTGTGCAGTGAGTGCATGCCTTTTGCCTTGCTGGAAAGAAATGCTTCTCTGGTCCACCACCACATATCTGCTCAAGGACACAGAGGCCCAAGGCAGAGGTGGTGGCACCAGTGTGAGTGCATGTGTGCTGGTGGTGTTTGCCACCACAGGTGTTTTGTGTGTGTATGTGTGCGCTGCTAGCTAGGAGGGGGGAGGGAGGCAGGGAGGCAGGGGGGAGGAAAGGGGAGGGGGAGAGGGATGTAGAGGGGATTGAAGGGGGGAGGGTCCGGCTCAGAGTTGGTCAGCCACATATTTGTGCACACACGTGCTCACGTGTGTGCTTCGGTGGGAGAGACCAGACTCTCATCATCTGCCAGACCGGGGTTGGGGGCAGGTGAGGCGGTGGTGGGCTGGAAGGGAGGGAGGATGGAAGGTGGTGAAGAGGAAGGGGAGAGGATGAGAGGGGAAGGATGGAGGGAGGCATGGGGGGGAGGAAAAAAAACATGTAGACAGACACACACCACACTACACACAGAAAGCATCCACACACAGAGACAGTGCTAGGCATCCATTCACACAGACAGACAGACAGACAGACACACAACTGGAAGAGACAGACTGAGCCTGCACCACACACACACACACACACACACAGACCCAATTCCCCCCCTGCACAGTTATCAATCAATATGTTGTGTTGGCAGCCAGTTCATTGCTATTCTGATGGTTTTGGGTTTTTTGCCATCAGCCAACATCAACAGTGACCACAATCAAGATGAACATAAGATGATAATAATTCATTCGTTTCATTTGAAAAAATCACCCAGTCATTTTCTCCATGTAAACCAAGCCCCCCACACATGATTTCTGGCAACATTTTCAATAAAATCAATTCATTTGGCATTCATCATTTTGTTCTCCCTCTGTCACCTTTTTTTCTTTCTTTTGCATAATTTTGAGGCTTGATTTTGACATGGGGTTTTTAAAGAAAAAATTATTTACATGTTTATTTACATACAGTATTTACATATCTACACTGCATTTTAGAACGTATACCCGCCGCTGCCGCTAAGTCTAGTACTCCGTGGGCTGTGCTACTTTGGGGGTGTGTGCCGTGCCCACGCCAGGTCCCCAAATGCTGACAGGTGGATAGATAAAGGGCCTGTGCTGGTCAGCATTGGGTTTCTTTTTAGGTGGGCGTGGGCATTGTAAACATCTGGCCAGTCGCAGCACTACAACTACTACTACAACTGCATCTCTGTGTGGGCACACTACACGCTGCGACTGGCTGGCATGGCTCAGCATCTGTCACGTCAGCTCAGCTAGAGGTGGAAGGGGGGAGGGGAGGGATAAGCACAGAGGTCGAGCCAGGCAGGTGACCAACCATGGGGCAACCCACGGTAATCACTCGCCCGTCTCAAACTGCAGCTTGGGGTAGCCCAACAGGGGGAGGTTCACCTTAAGGAAGACCAGCTGCTCCACCAGACCAGGGTCCAAGCGGGAGCGAGAGGGTGTCACCACGTCCCCGGCACGTGAAAACACCCGCTCGCTCTGGACACTGGTTGGGGGGCAGGAGAGGAGGCGCACAGCCACCACCGCCAGGTCCGGCCAGACTTGGCGGCGGCTCGCCCAGAACTGTGCGCAGTCCACGCCGTCTCCCTCCACAGGCTCCTCCAAGTACTGCGCAACGCATTGCTCAGCACTGGAGGGGGGCCTGGCAGGTCGAGCCTCCTGCATACCAGGCATGGCGCCATAGCAGAACCGCTGAAACCACTGGGCGGATCTCGAGTCGGTAGCAAATGGCTGCTGTGATGGCGCCGCCTGGGATGCCGCGCTGCTGGACTGGGAAGAGGGAGGGGAAGGGGAAGCTGACGCCGGCTGGCCGCCCATGCTGCTGCTGGGTGCGGGTTGGGCCGCGAGGGCTGCCCCCGCACCACTACCAACACCCTGGTCTCTGCGGGCCCTAGCGGCCTCCTCCTCCCTAACCTTCTCGACCAGGATGCCCTTCCACCTGGGCAAGTCGTCGGCACTCACGGCATTGCCCTTGAGGGCTGGGTGACAGAGACAAGTGAGGACATACTCCTCCCTGTCTCCCAGCACATCAACGAGCCGCTTGTCAACCCCAGACCTCAGCCTCCCAGCCAGAGCACGACCCTCTGGCGTGGTCAGAGAGATATGGAGTCCACCCATCAGCTTCTCGAGACCAACAGCTTTGGGCAGCGCCTGGCTCAAGGGAGTGGTGTCGCCACACAAGCCCTTCGTGGCAAGCTGGAAGGGCTCGAGTGCCGACACCGCCTCGGACATCTGCTTCCACTCTGCGTTCGAGAAGTCGCAGACATCCAAGGACTCGTCCCTCGCCAGGGCGACAAGGGCTCTCTCCTGCTCCAACAGGCGCTGGAACAGGAGGAAGGTGGAGTTCCACCGCGTCTCCACATCCGTAGGGATGAGATGGCGAGGAAGGCCAAGGTCATCCTGCTTCTGGCGAAGCAGTCTCCTGGACTTCTCGCTGCGGTGGAAGTGGGCGGCCAGCTTGCGGGACTTATCCACAAGCGTGGCCGTGGCAGCAACAGCAGCTGGGATGGGGCGGGCCCCCTTCTCCTGGGACGCCTTCAGCTCCTTAAGGCCAAGGGCGTCCCTGACGGTCAGATGGAGCATGTGTGCCATACACCGTATGTTCACACAGTCCATGACTGTCTCGACAGCGGCGGTAACGTTGGCTCTATTGTCGGTGACAATGAAGCCGCGGGAGAGGTGTGGACACCCGCCAATCCACTCCTCTATCTGGCGGTCGAGTACGGCCGCCACCTCCTCCGCGGTGTGCCTCGTGTCCATCGTCTCCACGTGCAGGACGGCCCACCTGTGCCGTAGTGCAGCGGGAGCCGCGCCGGACCCGGAAGCATCGCCCGCGGAGGTCCCCTCACTCTCCGGTCCCCACCAGTGGGCAGTGAGGGCCAGGAAAGAAGCGTGCATCCCACTGACACTGGTCCAGAGGTCAGTCGTGAAATGCACGCTTGTCCCGGCCGGAGCTGCACGCAGCTCGGCCGACACGAGCTCCCTGCACCGGCAGTACAGGGAGGGGACCACGTTCCGGCTGAACGTCGTCCTTGAGGGGATGACGTATTCGGGAGCCAGGTATTGGAGAATCCGGCGGAAGCCATTGTTCTCGACCACCTGAAACGGCTGGTCATCGGTGGAAATCATCTCCCCTATGAGGCGGGTGAGGTGATGATGGTCCACGCGAACAATACGCTGGCTGCCCGAGGACTGCGTCCACCGCTGGACGGGCAGTGTAGCCTGCCTGCTGGCTGGCACACTGCCGCTGCCCGCCCTAGTGGCAGATGCACAAGGCGCACTAGCGCTGCCAGCCTGTCCCCTGAGACCTGGGTGGTGACGCTCTAGGTGTCTCCACATAGGCATCGTACCCAGGTGCGCAGGGTCCCTTCCACGGCTGACAAGCATCCTGCAGTGGACACAGCGGGCGTGGAATGGGGCATCTTGAGGGACCTCAAAATGCACCCATGCACCACTGCCCTTGGCCTCCTGCGCCCTGGGCGCCGTCCTAGGCCGTTTCTCGCAGGGTGGCTGCAGTCCTGGGGGGGGCGGCCGCAGCTGCCTGCCCACTGCTGCCACCCAACCCGCCCCTTCCGCCCTCCACAGCGGAGGAAGGGCCCGGCTCAACTGGCATCGGAGAGGCAGGCCTCTCCTCCACCACCTCGCCAGACCGCTCCCCACCAGAGTGTCGGGCTTCACGAGGGTGGGCCCCACTGAGCGGCGAAAGGATAGGGGGAAGGGGCCCCAGAGGGAGGGAGAACCTGGCTGCATCGCTGCCAGCCGCACGGTCCTCACCGCCCTCTACCTGCTCTTCCAACTCCACAGTCTCCTTCACCTCAACAACTGGCGGTAGCTCAGCAGCACCTGGTGCCGCCGGCGAGGAGGGACCCGCCACAGCCCTAACGGTGCCTCTGCCTCTGCTGCGATTGGCGGCAGCAGGCGTGGGGAACTGAATCCTGCGCACCAAAGATGGGGCCGGAGCAAAGAATTCTCCAATGGGGAGAACTGGGGTGTCCTCAGGTTCCCCGCGTCCTCTCCCTCCCCGTGCTGCAGGCGCACCCCGCACCTGGCCTCTCCCACCTCTGCCTGCCAGCCTTGAGCGAGCCCTGCCCGCCACACGGCGCTCAGACATGCTGCTAGGTCAGAAGGAGGGAGACTTTAGGAGGAAGGCCAGAGACAGGGTCAAAAAAATAATTTGGAGGGGCTTAGGGGCCAAAAAAAAGGCAGCTGATTTGGAGACGGCGGGGGGGGGAGAGTTTGTTTTTAAAAAAGGAAGCCAATTGGGGGGAAAGGAAGACTTTTTGATGGGGGGGGGAAGCCAATTGAAGTGAGGGGGAGGGTGTCCTTTTAGAATTTGGGACTCTGGAGTCAACCAAGCCAATTGGGGAGATGGGTCTGGGAGGGTTTTTTTAAAAAATAGGGGGTTAAAGGGTGGACCCCTGGTGTGGGTGGCACGGGCAGTTGGGTGGAGTAGTTGTGGTGTGGGTGGCAAGTTTTTAAGTTTTTTTGGGGGGAGAGTGGATGGGGGGAGGGCACAGCACCTACCGGGGGTGGGGGAGGGACGCAGTCAACGCTTGGGAACCTGCAGATCAAAGGAGGAAAGCCTTATTTAGTGAACTGGAACACAAAGTGTGGGTTCTGGGGGGTGGTTCTCAAGTAATGCTCCTGTGGGGGGAGCATCAAACTCAATGCAGCCTATTTAGTGACTCTAAATTGCACACAACCAAAACCAGAACCCAGTCACACCTAAACAGAGGTTGAACCCACCCACTCTGTGACTCTGCCCGCCCAATGCCATGGCAAGCAAGCAGCAGCAAACACTTGATGGCAGCATCATGGATTGAACCTCATCATCATATGTGTGTATTGGCCCAGCATGTAGTGGCAGCATCAGAACCCAGGACCCCACTCAGACTGCCCCAGAGGCAAGGAAGCACTCTGGCATGGTATTGGCCCAGCATGTAGTGGCAGCATCCGATCCCCTGACCCCACTCAGACTGCCCCAGAGGCAAGGAAGCACTCTGGCATGGCATTGGCCCAGCATGTAGTGGCAGCATCCGATCCCCTGACCCCACTCAGACTGCCCCAGAGGCAAGGAAGCACTCTGGCATGGCATTGGCCCAGCATGTAGTGGCAGCATCCGATCCCCTGACCCCACTCAGACTGCCCCAGAGGCAAGGAAGCACTCTGGCATGGCATTGGCCCAGCATGTAGTGGCAGCATCCGATCCCCTGACCCCACTCAGACTGCCCCAGAGGCAAGGAAGCACTCTGGCATGGCATTGGCCCAGCATGTAGTGGCAGCATCCGATCCCCTGACCCCACTCAGACTGCCCCAGAGGCAAGGAAACACTCTGGCATGGCATTGGCCCAGCATGTAGTGGCAGCATCCGATCCCCTGACCCCACTCAGACTGCCCCAGAGGCAAGGAAACACTCTGGAAGAAGGCACCTGTTCAAAAACCACCTGCAAGACGCATGCAATGCAACGCAACACACAGCAGCAGCAATTTCTTTATTGGGCATGAAGACACAAGTTACAACGGTACATCTCCTCTCCCTCCTCCCCACACCCAAATGCATTTCAAGATAGGGGTGTCCCTATTTAAAACCGCCAGCTAGGGAGAGAAAGGGGGCAACAAAAGGTGCACAATTGCACACGCACTAACCCCTCTTCTTCCGGTCCTTCTCCTGCCGCTCACTGCTGGTCACGGATGCGCCGCCAACAGCCAACCCCCTGGGCTGGGACACAACAGGGCGGCCGCACGAGGCACAGGCAACCGGGGTAGTTCAACGATGGAGGGGCAGAAGTGAGGAGACCACACTATTTATGTGTTGTTGCTCAACTCACCCCCAAGCAGAGACAAATGAAATAAAACAACTTTCAAAAGAAAAATAACCGATGGCGGGGACCTCCAGGTGAGGTCGGAGGTAGGATACTGTGTGGCTGCAGCTGTGGGAGGAAGAAGAAGTGAAGGGATGAGGAGAGAGAAAGAGAGAGAGAGAGGAAGAAGAGAGGAGGAGCTGTAATGTAGCAGCAGGGAGGGGGATTCGGGTGTGGGAGGCAGCAGCAGCGGTGACGGTCCCAAGAGGGGGAGAGACCAACAGAGTGTGTTTGGGGGGTGGAGTGTGTTTCAGGGGGTCTGGGGTATGTAGCGGGGAGTCGGGGGGCAAGAGGGGGAGAGACCAGAGGGTGTTTGGGAGGTGGAGTGTGTTTCAGGGGGTCTGGGGTATGTAGCGGGGAGTCGGGGGGCAAGAGGGGGAGAGACCAGAGGGTGTTTGGGAGGTGGAGTGTGTTTCAGGGGGTCTGGGGTATGTAGCGGGGAGTCAGGGGGGCAAGAGGGGGAGAGACCAACAGAGGGTGTTTGGGGGGTGGAGTGTGTTTCAGGGGGTCTGGGGTATGTAGCAGGCAGTCAGGGGGGCAAGAGGGGGAGAGACCAGAGGGTGTTTGGGAGGTGGAGTGTGTTTCAGGGGGTCTGGGGTATGTAGCGGGGAGTCAGGGGGGCAAGAGGGGGAGAGACCAACAGAGGGTGTTTGGGGGGTGGAGTGTGTTTCAGGGGGTCTGGTGTATGTAGCAGGGAGTAGGGGGCAAGAGGGGGAGAGACCAACAGAGGGTGTTTGGGGGGTGGAGTGTGTTTCAGGGGGTCTGGGGTATGTAGCAGGGAGTCGGGGGGCAAGAGGGGGAGAGACCAGAGGGCAGGGTGTGTTTTGGGGGGATTAGTATGCGTCAAGGGGGATGAATCTGGGTGGGAGGGGGCAGGCAGGGCAGGAGTGGAGGAGGAGGAGGTGGCAGTGGGGGGAGTGGGTTTCTGGAGGGGAGGGAGGGGGGAAGCTGGGAGCAGAGGGCCACACAGAGAGGGGAACAATCAATGAATCAATCAAAGCAAACCAAACAATATGAAAAAAAAGTCCAAAAAAAAACCCACCTGGGAACAATGGGCAGAAAGTCTGGGGGGGGGGGGGAGAGCAACCAACAACAACCAGCAGGGAGGAATGGGACACACACACAGCAAAACCAGAACCAAAAGAAGCTAATTGATTTCACACAAAAAACCAAAGTAACTAAGACAGGACTCAACAGGCAGCAGCAGCAGCACCAGGGAGGATGGGGAACAACACTCAGTCTGGGTGGGAGGGGGCAGGCAGGGCAGGAGTGGAGGAGGAGGAGGTGGCAGTGGGGGGAGTGGGTTTCTGGAGGGGAGGGAGGGGGGAAGCTAGGAGCAGGACCACACAGGGGAACAATCAAATTTGAATCCAAACAATCTATACACAAAGTAAAAAAAAGGAAACCAAAGGGCAGCCAGAAAGTCTCAGGGCGGGGGGGGGGGGAACAACTACCAGGGGGAGGGACTGGGGGAGTGGGTGGGACACACACAGGGAGCAAAACCAAAACCAGAACCTAATTCCACAAAGAAATCCAAAGAATGCAAGGCTCAACAGGCAGCAGCACAGGAGGGAAACAATCTTATCTGGGTGGGAGGGAGGGAGGGAGGGAGGGGGGAAGCTAGGAGCAGGGCCAGAGGGGAACAAATTAACAATCAAAATCAGAACACAAGGAATCAAATTGCAGCAATAATATAAACTAAATCCTCAGAAACACAACTCAGACAGGCAGCCAGCAATAACAATAGCAGAAGTTATTAATTAAAAACCAAAATCAGCAAATATATAAATTTACACAGAAGCAATAATTGAATGAAACTCAAAAAGTGGAACAAAAGTCAGGTAAGGCACAAAAACAGGAAAGCAATGCAGAAGAGGGGGGTGGGGGGGGAGGAGGGAAAGCCAAAACTTTGGAAGAAGGGTTGAGAGAGAAAGGGTGAAGAGAACAGAAAACACAACAGGAAAAGTTCGAAAAAGTTGAGGGGAAAGTATTAAAGAGGTTTGGACAGAGACAGACAGAGGGCAGATGGACAAGGTGGCACACAACAACACACAGAGAGAGCAGAGAGACAGACACACACTAATGTGACACACAGTCAGCAGGGACTCACAGCAGACACCAGCAGCAAAAGAGCAAGCAAGGTCTCAGAGATGATCCCACAACTGCAGCCAAGAGAAGTTTCCAGAGAAGAGGCTTGGGTTTATATAGGTTTGAAATTCCCTCCTTTGGGAGCCCCCACCTTTGCACTCCCCCACGGCCAACAGGGTGCCAGCTCTCAACAGTGCAACAGCCAAGCAGCCTACCAGACCAAAGGACTCATTCTGGCCAATCAAAGGATCAATAGCGCAGCCAATACAATGCCTGAAAATAGCATCACAAAATGGATGCTAGGAGCAAAAGTTTCAGGAATGAGCCACAAAATGGAGGACACACTTCAAACTTTAAAGGGACACTCCAGAGACTCAACTGAACTCCCGAACCGGTTCGGGAAACCCGAGCCGGTTCGGAGCCGAACCGACTCAGATTCGGTCCGGATCGGTCCCAGAAGGGCCCGATTCGGTCCGGGACCGAACCGCCGGATCCGGACCGGTTCGGGACGAACCGGTCCGGATCCGGACCGAACCGCACATCACTAGGGTCTTTCATGATGAGATGATTTTTCCCAGTAGTTAGCCATTGTTCAATATCACCTCCTTGCAAAATGTGATTGAACTGTTTTGATAGTCGTTTATGAAGGCTTGTTAGGTGTTTAAACCAAAAGCCATGCAGTTCATTGTCGCCTGGAGCAGTCCAATTTTTAATTTTCTTTGCTCTTTCACTTATTAATTCTGGTGTTATTATTAGATCTTGCATTTGTTGGTTACATTTTTTGACCTCTTTCATCCAGCCTGCTTTTTTATTATAATCTATTGGATTGTCCCATAATTTCCCCCACAATTGCACTGTTTCTTCTTTATTTGGTGTTTCTATGTTTCTTGCAGTTTCTCCTTCTATGCTTTGGTAGAAACGTCTCTGATTCGACTGGAATTGGAGAGTCTGCCTGTGTTGTGTAGTTCTGGCTTCATATCTGCTAATCTTCTTTGACACTGCTGTTATTTGCTGCTTTATTATTTCCAGGACTTCTCTAATTTTCCTTAAATCTAGGTGGTATTTTTGGATCAGATACTGTTTGGTGTTTTTATTCTTCAGCTTCTTGTCTTTCATATCTTTCAATTTACTAGCACCTGATCTAAGCCTGGAGATTTTATTTTCTAATCTAATCTTCCATTTAGGTGATGTACTACTTTCTTTTTTTACAGGTCCATTGATCTTATATCCGAGCTCTTGTCTTGTTATTGTTGCTGCACTGTACATTAGTTGGTTTGTTTCTTGCAAATTCTTGGTTGTTATTTCTGCAAGTGCAGCATTGACATCTTTTAATACCTGAGCAAGTTGTTTTTTGGCAACTGTTTTTAGAGCTGGAAGTCGAACCCTGGTGGTTGTTTGGTTCATGTGCTCAGTTATTTTTTGCTTTAGTTCTTGTTGCTTCTCTGTTAAACGGCATTTGGGTTTTTGAGGTGAAGGCAAAGGGGAGGTTGCCTGGTTTTGATTTTGAAACAGTTCAGCAACAGTGGCCTCCTCAATTTCCAACACCTCCTCCACCTGCGCCTGAGCAACTGCTTCAGTTGGTGGTAATTCTTCTTCCATATCTTGAGCCTGTGTTGCTCTTTGCAGTTCTTCCAGCTCAACCCCTGTGAATACTTTATTTCTTATTATGAATCTTCTCTGGTCTGCTAGCCTTTGTTCTGTGATTTCTGTATCTGGATGCTTCTCTTTCCAAATTTGGTACATTCTTTTTAAATAACCTCTTCTAGTTGGACTAGACTTGTAATAGCCGATCATTATTTCCTTGTTGGCATTTTTTGTATATTTTTTTCGGTTAAGCGACATTTCTTCCAGTAACTTTGCTGTCTTCAGCCCTGGTTGCTCAACTGAAGATCCTGAGTCCTGTTGCCCACTTGCCACCAGCTGTCCAGGGACTATAGCACCTGGCGCGGTCCTTGTTGACCCGGGCGATGACTGATCCAGTATAGATTTATTAAAGTTACGTCTCACCATATTGTTGATGGGAGAGGCATTCTTTGTCTGGCTCCTCTGGTGAGACCTGTCCAGTATGGTTGGACCTCTGGCATAGCTCTCACCTTCCTCAGAGCACACAAGCCCCACAACCACACCAAGGTAGTGCCTCACTGTGGGATTATTATTATTATTATTATTATTGTTATTATTATTATTATTATTAATCCACACAGACAGACATATGTTATTGATTGGTTTGTTTTATCCTGACATCGAGTCCTTTCCAAGGACCTGGGTTGCCTGAATTTTATTGTCAATATTGTTGTTCTTATAAATACCATCACAAATTGTAAGCTGTTCCCAGTAAAGTTGATTTTTGTACCTGGCTAATGGTGATTTCTGTGGCCCCTATGGTGTTGAGCTGCTCTTCAAGGTGTTTTGGAATTGCACCTAGGGTGCCATTTACTACTGGAATTATTTTGGTCTTCTTCTGCCACAACCTTTCAATTTCAATTTGATGATCTTATTATTATTATTTATTGTTTGCACATTCAAACAGGTGTAATTGACTTTAAAAAAATATATCCAGACATCAAGTCCTTCCCAAGGACCTTCCCAAGGATGATGATGATGATGATGTTGACAACTCCGAAGGCTCTAGGCAGTTGAGGCTGCAGCTGCTGCATATCCCAACATGTTTAACATATTTTCTTTCAACTGCAGACTGTCACACAATGGCCACATTCACATTTAATGCACCCCTCCCCCCACTATTCATTCACATTTAATGTTAGAAGAGCATCCTCTATGCAGTCAGCAAGACTGCAGAGAGGGAGGGGAGCTGGCTGTGTGGGCTTCCTTCTTGACAGAAGGAGAGCCCACACAGCTAATCAAGGAGAGAGAGAAGGAGGAGCTTCCTCCCTCTACTCCAGTTTGGCCAAATGCAGCCTCCAGTGCATTGAACAAAGAGGAGGCTCTCTGGACTCTCAGTTTGGAGCAGCTAAACCTCACTGCAAACTAAGGGTTCAAATCAGAATCTTTTCAGCATGACCTCTGGTCATGCTGCTGATTGGTTGGCTGGGTTTGGATATAATGATAAGGAAACCATGGGTCCCTCCAACTCTGGTCCCCCGTAATGTGCAAACATGGCCAATATCATAAGTGCATTTATTTATTTAATATATTTATATACCATCCAAAACTTATGTGTCTAGATGGTTTACAATGAAAATAATTCAAAACGGTTTAAAACAGTTAAACTGTAAATCTAATTAAAAGCCTTGGTGAACAAATGTGTCTTCACGGCCTTTTAAAAATGTTGTCAGAGATGGGGAGGCTCTTATTTCAGCAGGGAGCACATTCTAGAACAACAATGGAGAAGGCCCATCCCTGAGTAGCCACCAGATGAGCTGGTGGCAACTGCAGATGAACCTCTCCAGATGATCTCAATGGGCAGTGAGGCTTATGCCAAAGAAATTGCGTTTGAAAGTCACCTCCATTTCAAAAGTGCTTTGCCCTTTGCCTTGGGAGCTGCTTTTTGTGAAGTCCCCAATTCTCTTGAGTGGACAGAACTAGATGTGTGGATCCCAAGCTAAAAATGTGTGCAGTTACAAATACCTTATTGTTTGCCCTGTCTCCACCCCAGTCAACAGCATGGTGCACGTCATGAAAAAGTGGATGTAATCCAGCAAGTGCATCTTCTCCATTTAGTTAGTTGGCCTTATGTGGAAGGATCTCGAACTTGTTGGATTGCATCAATTGCCTGTGTTTCATGCCCCATCTCCTTTTCAAAGTGTGCCTCTAATAAACTGTACTATATTGTGAAGGTAAATTGACCAATCGCTGCATCCTGAATATCTGTAACTGTGTGCAGGATTGCAGCTGTTCTTCAGTCTACATCTGCAGTATAGCCCAGACCAGCTCATAGTAATACCAGAGGGCCACTTTGAATATGATCGAGAAGTGCTGGAAATGCAATAAGGAACCTGTCAGTTTACATCATATATACTGACGCTGCCTTGCAGTAGCCAATTGCTTGGAGAACACTGGAAAATAAATTTCAGTCCAACACTGTACAAAATCTTGAAGCTTGACATGTCAGATATTGCAGTACTTTCCATCTATATAGAAACTGAAGTATGGCCAACTGGATTGGACTTGCCAAGTGGAACTCACCGCCAAATGTTTAATGCTGCAAAATTGTAAATTGAATGCAGCTCCAGAGATTGAGGTCTTGGCCAAGAAACTGTTGGATCTAACTGCCAGAGAGAAAAATAGCATACCAGACAAAGACATATTAGAGAAAATTTAGGGTGGTTGCATTACATTTGGTGAGTGAGCTGGTATTGGATGGAAGAAGATGGAATACCTGTTCTTGTTGTTGCTACTGCTGCTGTTGCTATGTGTGTGTAAGTCTTTTATTTATTAAAGTTATACAGGAGACCTTCTTTATTTTCAGGGGTTCTATTATTGCCTATAGGAATGCATACTGAAACCTTGACTAAAGAAACTTTACTAAAGAAACCTTGACTAAAGAAAGTAAAACTATGCCCAAGTCTAGAATATTTATAACATTCTATAATGCCTTATTCACCCCAGAGAAGCACATGAGATGGTGTGAAGATTAGGCTGTATTACCCCATGCATGACCCTTTTGACTAAGGTCCCCAAACACATCTTTCACCTCTCAGCTCCAAGAAGAGGGATTTCAATCAATTGACAGAAGAATTCTCTGTCTGTCTAAATCCAGCTCCAAGATTTGCTAGCTATGATAATGATTGATTTGTAATATCTAACATCATCCTCTATTGCCTCTTCTTCTTTCCTTGGCTATTTTCCCAGCTACAATGTGTGTGCTGTACAGAAGGTTTGGGCTTCCTATACTTAGATAGACATAATCACCAAGGGAACAGCTTTTGGGGAGTAATACAAAGCTTTAGAATCAGTTTGAAATTCTTCTGACTTTGGGTTTGGATCTTCACCTTACAGTAAAGCAATATTAAAAAGAGCACTATGGAATCTATCCTTTTGTAACTCCAGGAGCTCAGCTATAATGTTCACCATCCAAAGACTTTCAACCCACTGCTGGTAACTTTTCAGCTTGGCAAATTTGCTGACTTGTGTTTCAGTGATATGGAGTAATCTATGACTGTATGGAACTCTTGGAGAAACTTTACTAGTATTACTGAAACATCATTTTGCTTATCTTGAAATTCCACGAATTGGTTTTTTGAAATGCTATTGCAAACCAAATAAGATTCTAATATAATCAGATATGAAATACTATTGCATGCCAACTATCAAATTTAAATACTGAAATTTGAAAGTAGAATTGTGATGAGAATTTTTGGGAATAAATTTGTTTAAACTCTATTAATTGATGCTAAAGCATCAGACTAAAGCTTATAGATAATGTGGAACAGATGTGCTTATTAATTTCCTACAGATTCGTGTGTTCTAAACTATGAAATCCTATCCTTCTTTAGAGAGCTTGTTACCGAAACTAGCTGCAATTACTGTTAAGCATTCAGTAGATGTGTAACTTAGTTGTAATATCCCAGTTGTACTGCACATTTTAATTGGGATATCGGTGCAGAAACAGATTTTCAGGTCTCCAGTGGAAAACGCGTGGTGGTTTTACATTCTGTATTGAATTTCAATCTAGCCAAGTTTATTGCATAAATATATGGAGGGTACAAATGTCGACACTATTTCCATAATATGAAAAATCTATGCAGTTTCAGTACTACTCTTCATAACTTTGTTAACATATGGTTAAGGTTTGCATGGTGAAGGAACGATACAATACCCATCTAACTGCAATACCATTGTTACATTATTGTTAATTAAAATAATGATGATTTTTTAAAGAAGAAGCAGATAGACTGTTATGTGGTTTATTATATAGACCTAGGTTATGATCCTACACACAGTCATTTGGGAGTAAGTTATGGAATTCAAAGGGACTACCTTCAATGTAAACATACATCAGATTTGTTCAACAAAAGTTAGTTACAAAAAAGCTTAACTTGGAGACAGGTTTTCTGGGGCAAAAGAAATTGGATGTTTTATTCATCTGATTTTCTTCCTAGCCTTTTAGCATAGAAATCCAAAATATAACTTACTTCCTTTTTTCTGTCTAGCTATCTGTTCTTTTGAATCTCTCTTTCTCAGTTATCTGCACATTGGCCTGTCATTATCTTTCTCCTTCTTCTGTTGTTCAAATACTGATCCAATACATATTCCAAACATATGGAATGGATTTAATCTTTGGCGTTGATTGTTTAGTGTTAAGTATATGTTAAGAAGTCATGCATAATGAATGCAAAAGAATTGCACTTGATTATAAAATATTTCTTCTAGAAAGGTGGTAGTGATGGTGACAGGCGAAAGTCCTTCAGCAGCATTTACATATAATCATACTACTTATTTCCTCCTAACACACACATTGGCTAGCTTGGAAGCTCTCATCTGCATCAATCCTATCAAGTGTTTTGAGAAACACTATCTCCAGTGTTAAGAGACTCAGCCGAAGCAAAAGGCCACACAGATCCTGCAACATTGCACACTGGAATAAAGACAGGCATACATTTTACCATAAGAATAGTGGAAGTGATTTCAACACATGTTCTCTGCTCTGAAAGCAAAGGCCTTGGAATACAACACACACACACACACACACACACACACACACACACACACACAAGCTCAGAATGGATGGGTGGCTCCTTCATCTTTGCTTATTATGCCGTATGTTAAAGATGCTTGCTACTAAAGAATCCAAATAGATAAATCCAATTTCATACTAACCAGGGGCATAGCTAGGGGAGAGGGGGCCCGTGTCCAACCCTCTCTCTGGTGGCCCCTCAGAGTGAGGGAGATAATGAAGAAAATAGGGAGGGGTGGTCATAGTGACATCCCTGATACTAACCATTCGGAGAGATGTTTTATGTGATGGGTGGACAGTAGCCATATACTCATGTTCTTCCAAACACTACAGACTCAGTGAAAACAATAAAGGTGAATGTGCAGATGCTGGGCTGGGGCCCTTCTCACTGGCCTCATTCTCAGCACTCTCTCATTCATCCATATTGTGAAAGAGCCTTATGTGGATACAGCTGTATATGTGTAGGATTTTTCCATGTGATCCAGAACCCAATTGTCTCAGGTTTCCTGACTGCATAGAAAAGTCTCATTCAAGTAGAGCCAGTTGTATGTCGACTGGGTCCTTCCACACTATGGATAAGTGGGGCATGGCCAGTGAGCGTGCCAATGTTGGGCATGAAGCCATCAGACACAGCTCCACTCTACCTGACGTATTCACTGAATATGAGAAGGATTATCTGAACATTCCTCATATTTCAAGGAATATATTACCAAATGGCAAACATTATGAACATAATACTAACATTATTGAGTGAAAGATACAAATAAAATGATCTGCTTGAGCCATGGACACAGTGCCATGGTTGGAGGATCCTGATAAGGCTAAGTAGAAACTGGTATTTCCTCTTTCCCCATTTGCATGCATTGATGCATGTTCAGGCAGTGTGATAAGATGCCTAGGGGAACAGGAAACACCTCCCATATTTCCACCTTTGTCCTCCCTCTCTGTGCCTTGCAAATCACTCATAGAATCAGGACTGTGTGGGGGTGAGACAGCAGCTCATACCAGTAGGCAAGCTGCAAAGGGGCCACCTCACTGCCCCTCACTGCCACTGGCCCCTGGGAGAGCCCTTCTCTCTAGGCTACAGGCCTTCACTGACTCCATTCTTTTGATCCCTGTTAGGGTCTCTATCTCGGTGTGAGCAAACTGAACCCCCATTTTTAATTGATCACATTTCGAACCCTCTCCCTCTTTGAGGAAGCTCAGGGCAATTCATTGAGAATCTCCCTTTTTGTTCTCGAAAGTATCCTATAAAGTAGGTTGAGAGGCAATGATAGGCCAAAGGTTGCCCGTTAAGACCTGATGGATTATGCCCCTTTTTATTATTAATTCTATTTCACTGAGATTTCAGTGAGATATCTCATTTTAAGCAACATTCTTCTGAGTTTGCCAAACTTCCCTCTGTTCTTTCATACACTGTATGTCTGTATCCAAATTCCAACAGAAAGTAGTAGATACCATTGTGCATTGCATAAAATCCTGCTGATAACTAATGAAGACATTTTTATACAATAAAGTGAATGCGCTTTGGATCTGGATCCATTCCTGCCTCTACAGCCACTTAGCAAGGTTGGAGTTGGCCCAGAGACAAGATTTTAAAATGCCCCCCCCCCCCAAAGTTCAACTCATGAAGTAAAGAAATCTTAAATGAGGCTGAATAGTGGTGACAAAAAACATAGTAAAATATAACCTGTGTGCCACAATAGAACATCATCCTAAATTATTTTTTAAAAGCTTTTGTAAATTGTGGACGATGCAAGTCATTTCATGGTACTAGAGAAAGACATGCTGTTCTAATAGCTCCAGGTCTTAACACTCACATCAGTTTCGGAGGATGAATTCAACTGAAGGAAGCCCGGGCAGGTGCGCGGCTGGGGGAGTCAGTCATGTGACTTGCCTCTGGGCAGCCCCCCCAAGGCAGTGGGCCCCCAGAAAACTGTCTCCCCTTGCCGTATTTTAGTTATGCCCCTATGCCTCTACCTTTTCATATTCAGCATCTCTTCTTTTAGTCATCATGAGGAGATGGGTCTTTTATAAACACCTTTAATACTGCTATTTTTGAAATGTTGCTATTTTTGCTTGCCCACAAGCTAGGACTTCAATATTCCAGAGACTAAAAGCAATTTTTCCAAGTGATGTATCATGTAAGTGAGAACTATGCCTGGCTTTTCAAAATGAAAGGATGAAATCCCTCATAATCCTTAACAGATTAAAATGCTTTTTCCTGCTACTGTATCCATTTTTTAAACATTTCTAAAGTGGAATATAAAGATAAAACAAGAATTAGAAACATCTGTGTTTCTGAAGCAGCTTGAACAAAAATAATAATAATAACAGGTTGAGCCTTCTTTAAGAGTGAAGGTATTTGAGCTTTTTTCTCTTTTACTCCATCAGATATGTCTTTTCTTGTTCTTTTCCTGCCTCTTTCCTTCTATCTATCCATCTATCTATCATATTTCTATACCGCTTGACATCTCTAGGCAGTGTACAAATATAGACATCTCTAGGCGGTGTACAAAGTTAAAACACAGTGAGAGTAAAACAAAATGTACACCGCCTAGAGATTTTTATACTAGGCGGTATATAAATTACATAAATAAATATAAAACTTTTAAAATTCAAAAAACAAAACAAGTAAAAAAACAATCTCAAAAAATGTTTAATAAAACATATTAATCTCTCTTTTTTAAAAAAAAATTCAGATAAAAGCTTGGGGGAAAGGTAGGTCTTGAGGTTCTTCCTAAAAGAAAGGAGAGAAGGAGATGCTCTTAATTCAAGAGGGAGCATGTTCCAGAGCCTCAGGACAGCCACAGAAAAGACCCGGTCACAAGTCACCACAAAATGAGCCGGCAGCAATCTTAAATGGACCTCTTCAGATGATCTTATTAGGCAACAGGGTTAATAACAGAGAAGACACTCTCTTAAGTACCCTGGACTCAAGCCATTAAGGGCTTTATAAGTAATAACCAGTACTTTGTATTTCATTTTGAAATATATTGGCAGCCAGTGCAATTCTTTAAAATCATTGTTATATGATCACTTCAGGTTGACCCAGAGACCAATCTGGCTGTTGTATTCTGTAACAGTTGTAGTTTCTGGACTATGTACAAAGGCAGCCTCACATTGTTGAGGCTGCCTCAACAATGACTACATTACAGTAGTCAAGCCTAGAGGTTACCAGCATATGTACCACTGTTTTAAGGTCATTCACCTCCAGAAATGGAACGAGCTGGCATATCAGCCAAAGCTGATAAAAGGCACTCCTGGCCACTGCCTCAACCAGAGAAAGTTTGGGATGCAGGAGCACTCCTAGGCTATGTACCTGATTTTTCAGGGGGAGTGTAACCCCAGACAGATGTAAACCATCTCTCAGGTCCCAACCCCCTACAGTCAGTACCTCTGTCTTACTTGGATTCAACTTCAGTTTGTTATCCCTCATGCAGCTCATTATGACCTCCAGGCAGGCATTTGGGGGGTTGTGCCATTTCCTGATGAAGCTGGTATGGAGAAACTGATCTGGGTATCATCAGCATATTGATAACACCCTGCACCAAAGTTTTATGTACACGTTAAAAAGCATTGGAGACAGTATGGAGCCTTGTGGAACTCCACACTTTAGCTCTTGCTTTGCAGAGTAAAAGTCACCAAGCAACACCATTTGGAATCTACCACAGAGGTAGGAATGGAACCACTGTAAGACAGCACCACCCAATCCCAACTCCCTCAAGTGACCCAGAAGGATGCCACGGTCAATAGTGTTGAAAGCCACGAAGAGATCCAAAAGGATCAGCAGAGTCACACTCCCTCTGTCGATAGCCAATTGGAGATCATCCATCAGGCTGATCAAGGCAGTCTCCACCTCATAGCCCACCTGAAAGCTGGTTTGGAATGGGTCTAGATCTGTGTCTTCCAAAACTGCCTGGAGCTGAGAGGTCACCACCCACTCAATCACTTTGCCCAACCATGGAAAATCTTGAAATGGGTCTGTAATTAGCCAACTCTGAGGGGTCCAGTGCAGGTTTCTTCAGATAAGGTCTAATAATAGCCTCCTTAAGACAAGGAGACATCCTACCCTCAGAGCAGCATTTATAATATTTAGCAGACCATCTCTAATAATATGATTACCCAAAGAAATAAGCCAAGTTGAGCAAGGATCAAGAGAACAGATTGTAGGATGCACAGTCTGAAGCAGTTTGTCCACATCCTCAGGAATCACAAACTGAAAGTGATCAAATCTAATCATATAAGAGGAGTTGCTGGACCTAGGAACATAAGAACATTGGAACCTGCCATCTACTGGGCCAGACCATAAGTCCATCTAGCTCAGTATTGTCTACACAGACTGGCAGCAGCTTCTCCAAGTTTGTAGGCAAAAATCTCTTTCAGCCCTATATTGGAGATGCCAGGGAGGGAACTTGGAACCTTCTGTTCTTCCCATAGCGGCTCCATCCTCTAAGAGCATCTTACAGTGCTCACACATCAAGTCTCCCATTCATATGCAACCAAGGTAGAGCCTGCTTAGCTAAGGGGACAAGTCATGCTTGCTACCACAAGTCCAGGTCTCCTCTCCAAGAGACATCTCCACTACAGACTCTGCAGTAACTGTGGAATCCAGCTCAGCCTGAATATGAGAGATTGTTTTCTGCAAAAAAAAAGTCATTGAAGACATCACAGAGTAACTGATGATTCAAAATTCAAGGGGGAGGGGGCACATACTAGCCCCCTCATGACCCTAGACAACTCCGCTGGACATGAGTTTTCATAAGCAATGCGTGCAGAAAATAACCGCTTCTTTGCTGCCCTCAATGCCAGAGCATAGGTCTTCAAATGTGTTCTGTGTTGCAATTTGTCAGGTTTATGTCAAGTCTTCCTCCACTTGTGCTCTAGTAGTCTACCTTGTCGCTTCAGTTCCTGTAGTTCTTCTGAGTACCACACGGCTGATTTTGAAGCAGGTAGGAGAGTATGCTTAGGAGTGATTGTGTCTACCGCTCTGGTGAGTTCATTATTCCATATTTGCACCAGAACATCAACAGAATCCCTAGCAGAGCCAATTTGAAACCCTTCCAAGGCTTCTTGGAATCCTATTGGATTGTGTTTGTCAATATAATGAGAATTGCACTTGCCAGATGCTAAGGATGACCGGTACATATAAGATTGATGCCATTATCTGCACCAAGCAAAGGTAATGGCGAGGAAGCAGATCTTAATCACTGGTGTGCATTGTATGCATATTATTATCTGCAATAGGCCTAAATGCACATTATTGTCTCCCATTCAAAAGTACAACTGCAATATAAGGTAGCTCTTATCACTGTTGTACATAGGCAAGCACAATTAAATTAATTGTTCAGAAGCTTGAGCAAATAAACCGCTGCAGATCCAATCATAATCTCAATAACCTCAAACCTGCTACCTGTTCTGGACACTTATTCACAACAGAAAATATGTAGTTTTTGCTTCAAGATGGGGAATAAACAATCCACAGATATTTGCCACACCCCTTTAAAAAAAGGCATTTTCTTTTCATTGCCGATGAAGGCAGTCCAATGAGTTGCCTACATCCCTGTACAATGAACATTATAACCTCTTAAGCAGATGGGGAATCTATTGCTCTGAAACATATGAGATCTGAAGATCCTGTAAAGCTAGCAACCATTGAGACACCCAGTTGTACAACTGTACCCTCTGGGAAGTGTCTCTGCTCACTCATCTTTAATCGTGCTTATTTTTTCCTCTTGTTAAAAAGGAAATAATGGCCCCCACTTACATTTCATTTCTCATCTGCCGTGTATTACACTTGTCAGATGACAATGCAGAAGAGTCACAGAGAGAGTTGCTTTATTTAAATACTTCAAAATGATAGGTTAGAAGAGTGAAAAGTGTGTTCTTACAGCTATTATTTCTCTCTCCTGCTAGCTCTCCACTTATTTTCCCCGACCATCTCCCTGTTAACTGTCTTTAAACAGGCGAGAAGAACAATCTCATGATGCCAGCTGCCCTTCTCCTTTTGTTCCCTTTTGTGCAGTCATGAACAAGGATTAATATTAAACAGGGAAGTTGCCAGTTTGGCAACTTGAACCCTAACCTTTTTGAGCCAACCCATTTGGATGGAGCCAAATTTTCCACCTGATTCACAAAGCAGTTATGATCAAGGGCTCATATTGTCATTAATTGAATTAAATCACCCCAGAGGGGAACTGAAATAGATCAGCTGGAAATGAAGGAAGTGCCTGTTTGGCTTATGGACCTGATATTGCCATTAGAATCCACAAGTTTAAAACCAATTATGTGAAGGACACACTGTGTGGTCCAGCTAATAATCCAGTGATTACGTATGACATTGGACCAACTCCTGCATGGCATCGACTCTTAGCACCAGCAGCCCTATTGACCACTAAGGTCATTAGGGTAGGGACAGCCAGTAAGGGCATTCCCTCTCTGACCATGCATTCACTACTCTATTTCTATTTGTTACTGATAGTCTCAGGTTTCACTCTTTCACTTGAGAGACAGACTTCCTTCTCTCATCCCCTCTTCCTTATGTAGTTAGCAACCTAGCATGTGGGTCTCAAACTATCTCCCTGATGGATTTCCTAAATAAACTACTTTATTTGGAATTTTAACTCAGTGTCTCCAGATAATATTAATTAGCAGTGCTCCCCTTACCTGTGCACTTCCACTGTAACTGGGGCAGATAAAGAAACCTCACCTCCTGAACTTTCTAAAAGGAAGGAAAGCTCTTATACTAGTACAATCATATAGCAGTTTGGTAGCAGCTTAGCTGTAATTGTATCCTCAAAAATACTCCTGAGTATCATAGTCTCAAGAGGGTGCTGAGATTTCTGTTCCTACCTAGATTTATAAAACTATGGTACCCAGGATTCCTTGAGGATAAATGAATAAACTAGCTTACATCTGTGGTGCAGATAGCAGAAGGAAGGAAGGCTTTACCATCAAGAGCATCAAACAAAATGATTTGTGTTCATATTACTGCTAGCAGAAGATCAGGCTGCAAGGAAGTCATTGGGATTGGAAGAAGGTGCCAAATGCTTTTCTTCTTCTCAGTTGTTTCATGAGAAGAAGACTGGTGTTATTTAATATTTCCTTGACTGAGTTTTAGTAAGAACTCTGTCTCTTGATTTATTCTTTTGTACACCCAACCTGACAGCTGAGGATGACTACCTGTGATTTGTTTAGCTACACAACAGAACGTAAGAATTGTTCTGCAGAAGGAGCCCAAAGCCCATCTAGCCCAGCATTCTGTTGCCAACAGAAGTTAGCCAGATGTTTCTGAAAGCCTGGAAACGGAGCAAGAGGGTCGAAAATGTGTGCCGTTTGTCCATTGGTTGGGGTAGTAGAAACAAAGAAACACAAACAAGGTTGGTAATGGATGGGAAAGAAATATTCCCTGATGTCTGACATCTGGTCTTCTGGGCATCTGAAATTCTGCCTAAGAGCTCATATGATAAGCAGGTTCCGTACCTCCATGATAAGACACACTTTTGTAGATATGCTCAAACATTAATTGAGCTGAAAAAGCTCCAAAAGACAGGTTGTTTTCCAACATAAAGTAGTTTCCTTTATACATTACTAACTGGAAGAAAATCAGTTCCTTCACTGCAATCTGGAGAAAATCAAGCCAAATGACTTCATTAGCACCTTTTGTCTTAAACATCTATGTCATCTGGTATATCAAGGAACAAAATACTTGAGGCTTCCAGTCCCCTTGTGTTAGCTGTTGTTGCAAAAATGAATTGTGAATTCATTGTTTAAGGGTGGGTTTTTCCCCCAACCAATAAATAGCAATAATGTCATTTATTATTTAAAACTGGCATTTCAACTGCTACTTTGTTTTTTCTTTCTATCTATCTTTCTGCCAGTTCCCCCCCCCTTTTTTCTTTTCAATAATATATTTCTTGAAAAACTATATTTTTCATGATACCATAATTTTTTGCTGCTTAATTTTGGCTCAGGAACCTCAACTGTGTTTAGAATTTGTTTTGGGGTTACCTGGTGTTCCTGTTCAGAATTTTCATAAATGGGTATGCTATATATATAATATTTTTCTTCTCTCCAGACCTTTTCACTTCTTCCTTCTCAATAACCTCTTCACCACTGCCGCCCAACTTCTTTTGAAAAATATCTAGATTACTCATGCTAAGAAATGGATAACTAGTGACATTTTCTCTGAATTACAGTTTTGTTGCTATGACCATTCCTTTGGCAGATTAGTTAATAGTCCAGAACAGTTGGTTTATGGCTGATCAGTGAGAGGTAATTTTTAGGAAAATACTTCCAGAGGGGTAGCCAACCTTGCTACTCAGTTGCATCTTGTGGTACCTTAAAGACTAACACATGTATTTTAGCATATGTTTTATGCACTGGAATTTCAGATGCATGAAGTGTTATCTTCAGACATCAGGTAAAGATATACATAGAATGAGCAAAAGAGAAAGAAGATGTCAATTGTAAACAGGTCTCGGGTCTGTAGGTCAAAGGTCTATAGGACTCAAAGTGTATAGTGAGAAAAGAGATATGTTTCCCAATAGGTGCGGGAATCTTTGTGTTTTTGAATTAAGATGCTCATAGAGAAAGTGACACTGGTCCTGCTGAGGAGGAAGATGTAATGTGTGTGGGCAATACATCCCTGGGAAAGGTGCACAGCATGCTGGGAAAAGGGAAAAGAATGGCACTTATGTCCTTATCATATGTGGTTGAGCTGGTTGAAAGAAAATCACGCAAACCAGCCACATGTGCATGAAGAAACAGCAGTTTACAGTTAAGAAAGAACAGAGTGAGAGCCCTGTGGACTGGCTGAAGGCTATGCAATTAGAGACACAAGTCTCCTCTCTGCCCTGGATATATGAAATGGGTTAGTACGTCTACTGCCTGGTACTACCATTTACTGTATGTTCTGCTTGTATATTTGCAAACAAAGCTAATATTATGAAAATGCAATAAGTCTATACTGCTCTGTCTTTCCTCCAAAGGAACTCAAAGGGAATGCCTTCTTCGTTATGAACCCCACTGCCTATTAAGATCCTCAGGGGAGGTTCATCTGAGGGTGCAACTGGCTCATCTGGTGACAACTCAAAGGCGAGCCTTCTCTGTAGTTGCTCCAGAACTGTGGAACATACTTCCGGTTCAGATTAGAGCTGCTCCATCCATGTTGGCTTTTAGGAAACAGCTGACGACACATCTCTTCAGCCAAGCCTTTTAGCTGTTTGGTAGGTTTAATGGGTATTTAAATTTGATTTTTATGTTTTGATTTCTTATTTCTTGTTTCTATTGCTGTAAATTGCCTAGAGACTTTGGCAGTGGGTGGTATACAGGTATGTTAAATAAATAACTAAATAAAGTCCGGTAGCACTGCTGTCCTGGAACATCTGACCACTCAGGCTGATCCAAGTTGTGGAGCGATGAAGGTTGAACAGTTAGAGTATGACAAATACAGTTTGTTGCATACTGTGGAATAATACAGAACTGCCAATAGCCTGCAACTAGTATGAAAAATGGCACTTAGACAAAAAAATAACAACTAGTTCTATTTGTCAACCACAACATATATTTTCTATTATATATTTCTGTTACTTTAATGCTATTTTTAATCATGTGACTGACAAATAGAACTAGTTATTAGCTTATTTTTCTAATATATATTTTAATGCATTTCTTGCACATTATATTTGTTAGAATAGAACTAGCGGCATGGATCACATGTATCCTTGATGTGGTAGGCACATGCACTCATGCAGAAGAGGCTGTTGATTTCTGTCAATTCACCCTCCAATCAAAGTGATGTCTCACATCTTTGAATGCTGTTTGGGAGAGTCTCCCAACCCCCAGGATCGATTTTCAGGGGCATGATGGACTCTAAGAGGAAAGGGCAAGAAAGTTGTCTTATGGGAGCAGAACTCTACACACAGTTCTTTGAATCTGTCTTTACTTCTAATTGTTTCATTGCAACTTCAGAGACATTGATATACAAATTTGTTTTCATAACAGAGTGAGTGCAGATGAGAAAATAAATTTAATAATGATCCGTATTATGTAATTCTTTTCTAAGATAAAGAATTTGGCTTTGTTTCATCCTGTCCTGTTTTGCCCTGATGGAACAATTTTAGCAGCTTGAAGATATGAGCCAGTTACAACAAGAGCATATAATGAAATCACATAAATCTCAGAAAAGTTTTCATTCTGTGTCAGAACAAATTAGAATGAAAAAAAAAATAGCAACTACACAGCTGGGAATTTGGCCAAAAGGGCCTTAAAAACAATGATGCCAACATCAAAATGCACGGTGGTATTGCCAAAGCTATTCCCATAGGCATGGTGAGGAATTCATTGGCCTGGAAGTGTTTAAATCCCTTCTGAAAAAAATGCTGTAGGTCACACTCACAATGCAGAAGAAGGGCTACTCCACTGACCCAGAGTAATATGATTGCAGGGAAATACAGACCATGAAACATTTGTGGGTCTATCATCTCTTTCAAAGAGCCATGCTCTGGGTAGAGCTAGAAAGAATATATTCAGCACTAGAGGGGGAAAACTATAATACAAGACCATTTATTTCATGGTGAGTTGTCATCTGCCATTGCTTCATCGGACTGTATCAGTTAATGAGAAGTTGTACATTGTATGGTTTGCTAGCCTTTGAGCTGCTCAGAAGTCCCATTTCCCCAGGAAAAACTCTGTGGTGTTCAAATGCTTAGAATTCTGACCAACAAAAAATGGATGAATAAAAATCTTCACCATAATAATACCTGTATTGTGTGTGCCACAGCATACTGGTGTGCTACAAAGGTAACTGCTAGTTTCCAGTACTAAATGCATTAAGGCTGCAAATCCTATGCACACTTACTTGGAAGTAAGCCTCACTGAACACAGTGGGACTTAGTTCTGAGTCAACATGCATAGGATTGTGCCACACAGAAATAATTAAAAGATCTCTGGATGAGACATTGCATTGGCTATACCTCCTTCCAATCAGACTCCATGAAGCAGTAGTTAATTCCTCTGGGTCTCTGCATTGGCTGTAATGGAATAATTCAAACACCCCTGAATCTGAGACCCAGAGGGAACACCTATTCTGAGAACATGATGTTTTATTCTGCATGAGTTAAGACGTTTTTGTAAATAAGAGGACACCTCAAATCAGTGACTCATAAAGAAACAGAAGGGGGGGGTTCATCTTACGGCAGGTAAATGGATCCTAAAAGTAAATATCTTTGTGTGAAAAAAAGAAGTGTGTCTCCAGTTTTAATTCAGAAAGTAGGTGTACCTGAGCTATCAAAAGTTTGGTTTACCATATTGGAAAAAATACACACACACACACACACACCACTGGTTTACCATATTGAGAAAACTATCGTGAGAGTTTCACTTGCAAAATCAGGGAGGAAAATTCTATCCATCACGTAGCCATTTAAAACAAGTTGCATTTGCGGAACATTCTCTGTGGTTCTCTCAACTACATAAAGCAATCCTGTTCATATTGTTGAAGGTGACTTTCACCCTACTCTTGAACACATTTATTGGGAATTAAGTCTCCAGGATTTCAATGGAACTTACTTCCATTTAAGTGGCTTAGAACTGCAGCCTAAGATATATCAGGCAAAGACAAAGAGATTTAGGTTGCAGTTCTTCAAGCATCTGTGCAGTGGGAGCCCAAGCAAAATCAATGAAGTGCCTGTAAACAACTCAACATAGATACCTCTGAGAAAATGAAAACAAGTGTGAAGTCTACTAAATCCCCCCTAAACAGCTGAACCTGGTCATCTAATCGCCCCCCCCCCAAAAAAAACACCCGACAATTACTTAGCTTCTATGTGAAAATGAAGATTTCCATCTTTCGTGTTGCAATGTGCTGAAAGTGAGGCTCGCCAGAATGAATTTCTTATTCCAATCAAGCTCTATCTGCAATAGAGGTATAGAGTTGTCATCACTTTTCAGAAATGGCATACAAATTCCAGCATCTTTATTTCAAGGTATGAGAGAGACAGAACGACAGAGAGAGAGAAGGAGAGGGGGAAAGAGAGAGAGAAAGATTGCTGTTGTTGTTGTTGTTGTTTCCACAGGCCATAGTGCTTGGTAAGACAGGAGAAAGGGAGTCATGAAATGTCTGACAACCTTTCTTCACTCCTTATCATTTCTTCAGTTCATTGTCCAGTTTGTGTGTCCAACACAAGACTGACTGGCTGGGAAGTAACAAAGCACCAGATTTTCCTCAACATTGTTTGTTTGTTTATTCATCACATTTATATACCGCCCAAACTTTCGTCTCTGGGCGGTGAACATAAAACATGTTATTTATTTCCTCTACTCAGCATGCTCTCTCTTTCTCATCAGGGCCAATGGAAGTATTGATGGTGATGCACTGAAGGCTTTCCAGGGTGAGAGCAGTGCGAGAGGCAGCAGGGCGGCGGAGGGTGGGGGCTACCAGGATTCTATCTGGGTCTCTGGAAGTCAATGGCTTCTGTGGTCCACTATCCTGAAGCCATTAGCCAGGATGAGGGCTGCGCAGCCCTGATGGACATATCTCTATCCATGGACATATTTCTGGGAGCAAAAAGAGCTTTTGCAGGGAAGGGAAGGGAAAATCATCCCCCCCCCCCGCATGCTTATGAGGCAAGCCTCATGCACAGTTAATTTAGCCTCATGCATGCTCGTATGTTTGTGCAGAATGTCAGCCATTGTGATTTTTTAAAAATGCTTATTCTGATCTGTAATTACATTTTGTCGTGTTTTATGGAACCACAATGGCTGACATTCTGCACAAACATACGATGACATCATCACAGACTACGCCATTGGAATATCCTAAAAACTAACACATTTATTGCAGCCTAAGCTTTTGTGGACTAGAGTCCACTTCATCAGATGCATGAAACATTATAGTGTTATCCTAATTTGGTGTGTGTGTGTGTGTATGTGTGTGTGTGTATAAATTTATTGTTGGTTAACCAAACAGAAATTATGTATAAATGATGATTCAGCTCCCACCTTCTTCAGCTGCTCCAAAGTTTTAAAAAAAGTACAGTGGCTATAGTGACAGTTAAGGAGCGTTTGTGATGAAGTATTCAGTAGTGTTGGATTGGCTGCTGTTGAGGTGATGCTAGGTGTTGTCCTCAAGGCTGAGGCCAATGTCCCGTGTGTACACTCTCACTATAGCTACCATACCTTTCCAATATCACTGGAGCAGCTGAAGAAGGTGGAATTCCAAATGTCTTGCCCACATCTACAATATTAATCAACAATGTTAATCAACAATAACTTTATACATATTCATTTTCAATAACTGAATCCTTCTGGGATGCAGATAATACTTGTATGGAGTGTTCTGTGAAGCTCTAAAAATCATAAACACACACACATAGAGAAATAAAGGATGGGGTCAAGGAGCTAAAAGATGGAAGATGTACACTGTATTACAGTCACCAATCTATTGGTCTTTAAGATAATAAAAGATTCTGGTTTTGATGCAATAGACTAATACAGCAACTTCTCTAGAAGACAAAAAGAATCCCTCCTGAATATTTTAAAGAAAATAAATTAAGAAAGTAAGATTATATCCTATGATTTCATTAAAAGTTTCACTCTTCCAGCGGCTCTTACAGTTTCTGACTCAGCACTGTGGGATTATCATTCTGACTCCTTGAAAAAAACAAGTCTATAGCACTAAATGTCTTTGTAGCAAAAGGTCAGTAGTTCCCATGGACTTATGACTAAGAAATGCATCCCAGAGTTCATGTTCGTACAAGAGGGCACAGCTGAACAAGACCTTACTGAAGAACAGCTTGCACACAAGAGCGGCCATGGTAATTTTTTATATTATCACTCTTGATGCCTCAAGAGGTTAAATGGAATTTGAACAGGTTAAAGGGAATGAGAAATGCTTACATGCTTACACCACCCTTACTAACCTGGATAGCCTGTTATCTATACCATGTGGACCACAGCCTGTCTTTAGTTTCTGATGGACCATGGACTTTGCTGGCAATGCAATGGGGCCAAACAGTTCCAGTCCAAGCCTCACCAGTGTCTGAGGTGACTTGGTGTGCCACCAACCCATCCCCTTACTCATGGTGCACAAAACCTGCCATGGAAGAATCTTTCTTCCCTAACCCATATGGACCCTTTCCCTTTCCCCACTGGAGCTCATCCCTCCAACACAAATAGACCCTTCTCACCTCCCCACCGCTTCTTCTCATCCCCCCAACACACAGCCCCTTACTCACTCTCTTCACTGGGACCTTTCTCTCAGATACCACTATTTTTTCTCCAACAACCTTTCCCCTTCCTTCATATTTTGTGGTACCAAAATGGTGACCAGTGCTGTTTCTACTACTCCTTGGTTGGTGGTCTTCCCCCTCTTGGTTGGTGGTCTTCCCCTGTCTTGAAAAGACAGGAAGTGGGGAACTGAAGAAAGGAGGTGTGGACTCACATGTTTGGCTGCTTCATTTCCCACCCTCTGACATTTCAAAAGGCAGGATGAATGGGAGATTAGCAGTGGCAAGGCAGGCAGGACAAAGGGAGATTGAGTAAAATCAAGGCAAGGCAGCCAGGGTATCACCTCCACCTCATTCAATCTGTCCACTGAGGCTGTCACTTCACTGCAACTCAGTGGCAGGCTGGCCCTTGAGCCCAAGCTCTAGAATGAACAAGAAATCCAGTGGAAATCAAGTGCTCAGTTTGTGCAGCATAGACTTAATTTTAGATAATGCTTTGAGAGAAGTGACAGCCACCATTTCATGAACTGAATTTGTTGCAATACTTCTGGGATGTATGTGTTAATAAATAATGCAGTTCACAGGAACTTGGATCCATGTATCATCTTTGCTGGACTTTGCCTTCTAGTGATTAGATTCATCTCTATTGTTCCTTTTCCTCAGATCCACATCCCCCATGTTTAATAACAATTACAATTACAGTAATAGCAACTTTGATCCAATGGGCTGGTGCAAACAGTAAGTTTCTGCACATGCATGGAGGCAGTGGCGGGGGAGCCTGTCATTATTACTCCCTTGCAGGCTCCAACACATGTTGTTCCAGAGACCCTCTGACCGTTTGGAACCTGGAGGAGAGTAGAAAAGGGTCATTAGGAACATAGGAAGCTGCCATATACTGAGTCAGACCATATGTCCATCTAGCTCAGTATTGTCTTCACAGACTGGCGATGGCTTTTCCAAGTTTGCAGGCAGGAATCTCTCTCAGCCCTACCTTGGCGAAGCCAGAGAGGGAACATGAAACCTTCTGCTCCTCCCAGAGTGGCTCCATCCCCTGAGGGGAATCTCTTACAGTGCTCACACTTCTAGTCTCCCATTCATATGCAACCAGGGTGGTCCCTGCTTAGCTAAGGGGACAAGTCATGCTTGCTACCACAAGACCAGCTCTCCTCTCCAAGACATTGTCAACTCCTTTGTGTGTGCATAATGCCCACAAAGTTCTTCTACACGAGCCCACTTCAGCATTATTTCTCAAATGCTTAACTCAAGTACAGCATGTAAAATGAAGCAAGACATCCCTGTGTCTTCCATTACTGATGCCACATTCACTGAACATCACCTCTACCCATGAGCAGCTGGCTGCAGGGATGAGTGACAGGGCCAGGGTGGGACTTCTGGCCCTGTTTTACATGCTGTACTCTAGTACAGCATTTGGGAAATCACGTCTGAAGAGGGCATGGATATCTCTGGATTTAAGCCACAAATAATTGCTTTGGAAGCAACTATGGTAAATAGGATCCTGCTTATGAGCTTATAAACTAAATTCCAACATAAACAAAAATCGGTGAGGGTTGTACCATGGGAAGAGACAGTAAACAGCACCATCAAGAATAAGCTAACTGAAACAAGTGTAGGGACACTTCCTAAAAACTAAGATGGATGGAATAAGCAGGATCTTGACTGACAGAGTTTTTAAAAAGAGCAAATGATGAAAAAGGGCAAATGAAAAAACAGAAATGGAATACAGTATTCCGCTTCACAGCAAAAACACACCAAACCCAAAGAATATAGTATGAGTTCATGCACAGAATGAAAGCAATGGTGACAAGCAAGGGTAAAACAGTACAATGCACTAAAAAATCAACAATACAATTTCATTTTTAAAACTCACGGAAACTCCCCTATTCAGTTTTCCTTCATTATTTCCTGCAATTACTTTAATTAATGATTACATTAAATTAAAATCCCTCCCTACATGTTATCTCCCATCCTCTGTACTGCATCTTCTAGCCAACCTCATCCCACCCGCTATACATGCCTTGACTGCTTATTACAGCTCTTCTTCCATTTTTTTCCTGTTCCTTTACGATTTTTCCTCTTTCCCCTTTTAATCTCTTCTTATAGCCTCCCTGATAATGCAAATAGTTAAAGACAATTTCATTAGATATGCCTGCTCAGATTCACTTAAAATCCAAATGTAATTTCATTATTTGGGGTTGAAGAAAACTTATGAAAACATGCAGAATTCATACATAAACTGCATACTTTAGAATTTGTTGTTGGATTGGGCAACTTTTGAAATGAACTTTTGTATTAAGAAATGAAGAACACATAGAACAAAGCAGTAAAGCATGGAAGGCATTCTCTTTAAAAAAATTATTACTGATCTTCCTTGCAAAGATCTATAACCCAAAATGGACTTTTGCATAGATGACCAGAGCTAAATAATGCCTTGAAATGTTATTTTTTAAAAAATCTCAAAACATTTTTTACACATTTTCTCTATTATTAGAGTTTAACAGAAATAGATTTTTTTTTTAACAGACAGTAGCATCATTGTGTCTTGCATCTGCCATTGTGGACAAAGAAAGCAAGAAGAGAGACATGTGTCCCTCGAACATCTGGAGCCATGTGGGCAAGCACCAAGGAGCGGCATTTGGCTCCAACTCCCTGGCATGTCTCCATTCTATGTCAGACATTTCACATTGTGCTTGTTCACTGTGGCAAGCACCCATCTGTCTACAGTCCTGTATAAAGTAGGTAGGGAGTAGTTCTAGGACAAGTAAGGTAAATAAGACCTCCTGCAGGAGAATGTTGCTGCCTAAAACTAGGACTATATATGGCCCCACCGCTAGCTCCTCCAAATCAAGCAATGAGGAGAATGTGCACACACATCCCACCAGACTCAGCATGTTGTCCCATCACCATGTCATCAGTGAGGTGACATCTGAGCCACCCATTATGTGACTTCAAGTAGGATTGATATCATGCACCTAACCACTGGGTTATGGATTAGGCTGCACGTGAGAACCACCAGGATCAGGCCGGATCCCAGGGGGGCAGCATCACCTAGCCCCGCTATTTAATCTGGCTGTCAACCAAGGTTAAGGGAGTGAGTGCTCCCTTACCCCTGGTCGCTTGGTTGTGTGTGAGCACAGGTTGCTTCCAGCCTGGCTGCACACAGAGACGGGTGCCTAGAGCACCTGTCTCTTAGGGGAATCCCATAACACATTATGTGTGTTGTGCAGTGTATTGTGGGATTCATGGAAGCTGGGAAAATGAGTCCCAGCCTAAGATCATTCTTCCCTGCTTCACACATCTACCTAGCATGGCACTCTGCCATGATCAGCAAAGGGCAGCAGGCAGCCCAAAGACAAAGACCAATCCCACTCCTTGCTTAATTCTGTGAACCTCTTGACACATCCCACCTGACTCAACATGTTGTCCCATCTCCATGTCATCAGTGAGGGACATCTGAGCCACCCATTATGTGATTTCAAGTAGGATTCATATAATGCAATGGAGCAGTTGTTCCATTGTTTTGCTCCCCAATCCTTGCAATTATGTGAAGTGGAATTAAATGCTGAGCAGGATGGGATGTGTGGGCTCATGCTGGTGTAGTGGTTAGAGTGCCGGACTAGGACCAGGGAGACCCGAGTTCAAATCCCATTCAGCCATGCAACTAGCTGGGTGACTCTGGGCCAGTCACTTCTCTCTCAGCCTAACCTACTGCACAGGGTTGTTGTGAATAGGGATGTGCACAAAACCGGTTTGCCCAGTTTGGATCGAATTCGAACCAGGTTCGAACCAGGAGGGGGTGGTTCGGTTTTGGTTTTGCTCGAACGTCCCCATGGTTCGGTTTGAATTCCAACCGGTTCAAACCAGTCCGGACATCCAAAAATTTGTAGGATGGTAGCTGGAATCCAGGGATACCTGCCACCCAAACCCCAAAGCAATCAGACACTCGTACGATTTTTTATGAATTTTTGAAAAATATTTCTATTTCTTCTCATAGGATATAATGGGACTCCAACCGGCCCATTATTCCTTATTGTGGAGCACCTAGGGGCACAAATGTGGGGTAGGTGGTAGACAACCAGGGGTGCCTGCTATCCACAAAGTACCAAGGCAATTGGACACTCCTCTGATTATTGGTGAATTTTAAAATTATTTTGGAATTCCTCATAGAGAATAATGAGGATTGCAGCAAATGTATAGCTTCATGCTGGAGAGAAAAGTGTGTCCTAGAGTGGAGTGTGGTGGGTGGTAGTTCCCAAGGTGGGAAAGGAAGGTATCAGAATTATTTGAAAGGAATTGGGCAAAAGGCTGATTTTTAAGTGATGTTTGAAGTTTACGCGACTTTAAGGTTTTTCTCCATAAAGAAGCATGGAGGTGTCAGCAATTGTATAGCTTCACATCAGGGGGGTGTCCAAGAGCAGAGTGTGGTGGGTGGTAGTGCCCAAGGGCGGCCAGGTAGCTATCAGAATTATTTGAAAGGAATTGGGCAAAGGGCTGATTTTTAAGTGATTTTTGAAGTTTATGTGTCTTTAAGGTTATCAATGAGAGTGGATTCATAGTTTGTCATGGAAAATCTTATATGCTACCGAAGAATCTACACTCAGAACACTTCAGAAACAACAAAACCCAGTACCCCATGGGTTAGCAACCCATGGGGGTGGTTGGCACCCTCGCTCTGGGCCACCCCAGCACCCCCCAAGTGCAGTTATGGGGCTGCTGAAACCTCCATTCTTCCCTATGGAGAAAAACCTTAAAGCCACTTGTGGGGTGCTGGGGTGGCCCAGTGTGAGTGGTGGTCTAGTTCAAAGAGGGTGCCAACCACCTCCATGGGTTGCTAACCCAAGTGGTACTGGGTTTTTTTGTTTCTGAAGTGTTCTGAGTGTAGATTCTTTGGTAGCATATAAGATTTTCAATGACAAACTACGAATCCACTCTCATTGCTAACCTTAAAGACACATAAACTTCAAAAATCACTTTAAAATCTTAGCAACCCATGGGGGTGGTTGGCACCCTCTTTGAACTAGATCACCACTCACACTGGGCCACCCCAGCACCCCACAAGTGGCTTTAAGGTTTTTCTCCATAGGGAAGAATGGAGGTTTCAGCAGCCCCATAACTGCACTTGGGGGGTGCTGGGGTGGCCCAGAGCGAGGGTGCCAACCACCTCCATGGGTTGCTAACCCATGGGGTACTGGGTTTTGTTGTTTCTGAAGTGTTCTGAGTGTAGATTCTTCAGTAGCATATAAGATTTTCCATGACAAACTATGAATCCACTCTCATTGATAACCTTAAAGACACATAAACTTCAAAAATCACTTAAAAACCTGCCCTTTGCCCAATTCCTTTCAAATAATTCTGATAGCTACCTGGCCGCCCTTGGGCACTACCACCCACCACACTCTGCTCTTGGACACCCCTTTCCCCCTGATGTGAAGCTATACATTTGCTGACACCTCCATGCTTCTTTATGGAGAAAAACCTTAAAGTCGCGTACACTTCAAAAATCACTTAAAAATCAGCCTTTTGCCCAATTCCTTTCAAATAATTCTGATACCTTCCTTTCCCACCTTGGGAACTACCACCCACCACACTCCACTCTACAACACCCCTTTCCCCCCGACGTGAAGCTATACATTTGCTGCAATCCTCATTATTCTCTATGAGGAATTCAAAAATAATTTAACAATTCACCAATAATCAGAGGAGTGTCCAATTGCCTTGGGGTTTTGTGGGTGGTAGTCACCCCTGTCTGTCTACCACCCACCCCGCTTTTGTGCCCCTAGGTGCTCCACAATAGGGGATATGGAGTGGTTCTGGTCCCATTATACTCTATGAGAAAAATAATTTAAAATATTTAAAATATTCATTTAAAAAATTGTAGGACTGTCCGATTGCTTCAGGGTTTGGGTGGTTGTTGGCACCCATGTGTGCTCCACAATAAGGTATAATGTCCTGGTTCGAGTCCCATTATACCCTATGAGCAAAAATAAAAATAATATCCAAAAATTCATTAAAATCGTATGAGTGTCCGATTGCTTTGGGGTTTGGGTGGCAGGTACCCCTGCATGCCAGCTACCAACCTACCAATTTCGGATGTCCAAACTGGTTCCAACTGGTTCAAATCAGACCACCCCCTGGTTCGGTTCGAATTCGAACCTGCAGCTCGAACCTGATGGCTGGTTTGGTTCGAATTCAAACCTTTGAACCACCCTGGTTCAAATTCGAATTGGTTCACACATCCCTAGCTGTGAAAGAGAAAACTCAAGTATGTAGTGCACCGCTCTGGGCTCTTTGGAGGAAGAGCGGGATATAAATGTAAAAAAAATAATAATGGTTTGCTGGGGCTGACAAGCACTATCATCCAAACTGGCCCCATATTGTACTGCTCCAGGGGATTTGTGGTGGTGATTGTAGTGATCTAATAGTGATTGGTACAGCTGCCCTAATAAGTTATAACAAACAACAAAGGGGAAGGACAAAAGGACTACTTGTGGCCTTTCGCACACAAAGAGTGGAGTAGAATTAAGAATATTACTAGTTCAATGAAATAAGTAGTATTTACAGAAAGGCAAATGCAGACTGCTTTCTCTGCTCTTGCTGCTGGTTGCTTGTCTGCTCCACCTCCAGTCTAGGACTGAATTTTAAAAAGCACCATTCAAGAGCTGGCCTGGATGAAGGAATGGGTTAACCAGAAATACTATAAAGGGGAGCATGTGGCTCTAGTTCAGGAGAATTAAGAGTGGCCTGGAGGAATGCTGAAGAAAAACCCAGAGGAATTAAGCCAGTGATTAGAGTACGAAAATATTGTGAGAGAGAAAGCTGAGAGGAGAGCCATTGTGGGGGTCCATTCTCCCTGCTGCTATTATCTTCCTCTGACTTCCTTTGTTCCATCTTTGTATTCACAGAGGGCACATTTTGTCCTCCATAGACCCAAACACAGACCTTTCTGGCAAATGCTTCCTTCCCCACCAGTTCGGTTGCTCCTTTCATGGACCTGCAGTTGATCTCTATTGAGATGTCTAAAAAGCAAGTCTCATTTTCTGCCGAAGCTTATTTCCTGCTCCTGTCATGTGGTACAAGAGTGATGGATGTGAGGCTCAAGCCCCACCTTTCTCTATGCCTAGGAGTCTTCTGGGATGGTGTTGATGTAGCCATTACTCCTGCCACCGATCATTCAAGCTACTGCCTCTACCTCCTCCAGCTCCCTTCTGTCACTTGTGGTGGCTGGTGATGAGGTGGCCACCTCTGCTGCAGCTGCTGCTGCTCTGATTCCACAAGCTATCTCTTCCCAGCCTTTTTCATGGTGTGGGATATGAATGCTAAGGATTCTACCACTGGCACAACCGTACAACACCCAACTCAGCTCTGTCTACTTCTAGTCATGCTGGCTGGAGTGGTGATGCACCATGTGGCCATAGCAGCTGTAGTGCCTCAAAGGTTCATATATATGTCTAGGAGCAGCAGATGTGAGGAAGGCTGAAATTCACATACTGATTTGAAAGAACTGGGCAAACCATTAGCTGCAGGCCTTTTGTTATGCTATATTTTAACAGTTCTCAATGTTGGATGCAGTTCTAAGTAAAAAAAAATGCTGAACATCCATATTTAGTTACCATGAAATGTAAGTAATTTGTCTATGTTTGCATAGAAAGACAATGTGTTTTATTGTTTTACTTCCTGTCAGCTGTGTTAATGTGATTGATACAAATGTATAGTTGCAGGCCTGTATTGGATGATTAATTAGTCTTCAAAGAAGCTTTGAAAGTTCTGAAGCTCCAAACTCCTGTTTCTAAGCATCTCTGATACATTATTATACACACGGAAGTGAATGTATTCACCGCTTTTTCTTCTGTGCATTTGATCTTCTCAACCAAATGTTTCTAAAGTGAAGCAAAGGGCCAATTTAAATTCTTGATAATCATTAGGCAATGGCCTTGTTAATTACTGAATGGAATGCAGTACTTTCTGTTTTAATCAGCGATTAGCAGCCATGTAGCTTGGATTCCAATATTATCTTACTTTGGCTGTGTCAATGTTTATAGGCAAGGAATGATTCCATGCACCTTATATAGTTATTTCTTTGAAGTTTATTCTTTACAGCTGCAGCATCTCACCACATTTGCTTAGTAACTGACTCGGGGATTTGTAGTTGGAAAGCAGTTCAATTCCAGAGATTTGTGTCCTTATCCATTAATTTTATTTCTCGTAAGTAATAATCCCATTCCGTTACTGTTTCAGTCATAGATTTCTCCAAGGCCAAGGTGTATCTGGCAGGCTGTATTGAGCTATGAGGTGATGATTTGCCAATATATCAGGTGGTTTTCTTATGAGCTTAAGTTTCACTTTCCTCCCGTCGACAGAGAAACAATGGAGCCACTAAGATTTAGGACAGAAGGCACATTACACTTCTGAGGTATTCAAAGGTTATTTTCTATCAGGAAGAGTAAATTCCTTTGAAATTAACCATGCATTTTGGCATGCATGGGAAGGAATATAGATGACTCCAACTCAAAAATACTAGTGCAGCCCATTATGCCATAAGTCATTTGTTGGGTGAAAAACTGAACTTCACACTAAACCCATTTATTTTTCACGTCTTGTAATAGACAAGCTGAATGTGCTGCTCAGTATATGATAGATTTCATCCTGGAGAACTCACATCCCCTCTCTTGCCTTTCTATCCTACTGACAGAGTTCATTTTAGAAATTGATCAGTGCAGGTCAATGACAGAGAGGTCAGAACTACTGATACATTTCATGCAGTTTTGCAAAGCGTAATTGCACCAAAGCAGGATGTTGAAAAGAAGGATGCTCTTCGTGGTCCTCAGGGAGTTGGAGGGTTCCTGCAGCTTGAACCTAGAAGCCACTTGGTCAGCAAGGAGGTTCGTAGGGTCAGGACCAAGGATTGCTGTGCCAACGGCACAACACTACACCACTTTTCTGGATGAATAGAGCAACCCTTCCTGACACCAACATTTCATTCGTATCTGGGGGGAAAGTGTTAATTATTTTTTCTGTAAATACACCCTCTCGCATATGACTATGCAAAATTTCATTTCAGTCATCTGCATGGTTCAAGGAGAATGCCACTTGATTCGATTTCCTTAACACAATTAAGATGATGTAGTAGATCTGCCTTCTGTTTGTGTCTCAAGGCCTGAAAGGTTCATAAGACTCAATACTGGAGCTCAATAACTTAAGTTAATTACACACTGTAAATATCACACAGCTCAAAAAGGCACAGTCATAGATCTACCTTACCATTTCTATGCTTTAGTAAATACAAATAAACTAGAAAAGAGACTGTGATCAAGACTGTGAACTGATTATTTGGAAATAGCAGTGTCTCTAGGGTGGGGTTATAGAGGCACCTGCCTCAGGCACAATGTGGACAAGGACTTAAAGCAGACCTTAATGGCCATAGTAATGCATTTCTTTATTACTGTTCAATTATGCCATGTTATCTTTTCAGTTTGGAATATTCAGACTTATTTGAGAGAGAGAGAGAGAGAGAGAGAGAGAGAGAGAGAGAGAGAGAGAGAGAGAGAGAGAGAGAGAGAGAGGATAGATAAGCATATCCATGTCAACTTCATCAGAAAAAGGCCTAAATTCCCTAAATACCTGCCTACAGGCAGTAATGGGATGGATGAGGGAGAACAAACTGAGGCTGAATCCAAGCAAGCAGAAGTATTTATTTGTGGGATAATAAGCTTTAAGCCAAGCTGAGTGCCCCCAGGGCAGGTTCTCATTGGCTGTATACTTGCAGACTTACACATTTCAGCACTTTATAGTTCTAGAGGGAAAGAAGAAGAGAATACTACTACGTTGAAGTAGTATTTGCACTGTAAAAAGAGGAGTGGTTCAGACAAACCACCCCTCACATAATTAAGAAGCAATGCAAAGAGGGGAGAACATTCCCAGTGTGATTAGCCCACCATGGGGTCGGCTAATTGGGCAAAATATCATCTCAGTCTGCATATATATATATATATATATATATATATATATATATATATATATATATATATATATATATACACACACACACACACACACACACACACACACATGCACATCTGACTCAATCACATATACACACATCATCCGAAAGCTTTAAGGCTACATGGGAACTTAGCTAATTATTCCCAGTGTAATTAGCCTTCCACAATCTACATAGCAATCTCCACCTCTATGTGCTCCACCAGTCGCACCTCCTCAAAAGAGGTGTAAATAAATCACATGCTGTAAATATTGCAGGAAGGGGACAGATGGCTCCAGATAACAATATTATGCCTCCATGTAGTGTAAACGATTCCTAATCTCCTTCAATTAGAGACAAGGAGGAAACTCTTTCAAAAGTGAATGCCGAACGCAATCTCTAAAATTAATTAAGTAATTAAAAACCTCATATAGAAACTGGCTGTCTTGATAACTTGACAATAATGCACTGTACATCCAAAGCAAGTGTGAGTAAACATGCCCCCCCTCCCCTCATGCCTTATATATAGTAATTATAACACTGTTGTCAGGACCAGCCTGAGGCATTCTTCAGCCATACTTAGAATGAGATCTGGCACCATAGGAAATGATGCCTGTGTCAAGACTATTGCATATCGCCACTCCATCTGGCATGCCATTGTGCCACTGTCTTTTAGTGTGAAAGGATGATTAGATTGCCCCTTAATGGGCAGTGTTAATACTTGCATCAAAATTATGCATTGAGGGGGAGGCTCATTGGAGCTGCGCACTGAGGTTCATCCTAATAATTTGTGTGATTAGGTGGCAGCGCAATCGATGGGTGGAGAAGACATGCCCACCTACAGTTTCCTCCCGTGCATTCAAGGCGTCAATTCAGAGTATCATCTGCATCACCCCACTCTGAAATAAAGTGAATCCTGGCACATTAATTTCTTTTCAATCCAAATCTAGTTTGGGATTTGGGTTGGCTGTTTGTGGTAGTTTCTTGCAGGGACGGAAGTGGCCGCCTTCAGACCCAATTGTCAGAGGTTTATTTTACAATGAATCCAGAATTCTAAAGGCAGTCGCCCCCTTCTTGCCTACTCTCCAGTGCATTCTTGGTAACGGTACACATGCACACTAAGGCACTATTATTTTGACAGGAGTTGACTAAGTGTTGACATTACATTATGCCCATCATTAGTTCCCATGCACTTGTCTTTCATTTCTTAAATAGCAGCCATGGGTTTCTGGGGAGCAATCTCAAGCATGGCTAGAGAGGACATTCAAACCTTTGCCTCCACCATGATCTTGGTGAACCCTGAGCCCTGTGGATCAGGACTCCACAGCTACTATTTGCCCTGAGAGGGAAGCAGTTGTTAGTACCAATGCAGATGTTCTTTCAGAGCAAACTCAAGCTCTGATCTGAACCAGTACCTCTGGGGGGGGGGGCATATGGTTCAATCCGCTCTCCCCTATGGTGTAGTCCCTAATTGCCCTTCTGGCTGCTGTTTAGGAAATGAAAACCAAGCATTTCAGTCTGAAGTAACTTGGCATGCTTTACATAAAATATAGCTTGGCCCCATGTCTGAAATTTGGGGCATATGCAGTTCATCATCCAACCACCACAGGGCACTCATGCGATACAAGGGACTAGCTGAGGTGGCTTGCACAATTTTGAGACATGTGATCCAGATTATGTGCTGAAGCATTTTGCACTAGCCCTGTCTCAAGGTGTTCACTGAACTCAGGAAAGGGGAATGGGACTGTGTCCACTGGCCATGCCCAATAGCCACCATACGTTGGGCCGGCACTCCATCTACACCACAGGAATGGGAACCCTAATCATATATAGGCCCTGCTTCCATGGAGTATGCAAGTATAACCAACTAGTGTGTCCAGTGGGCATATTTATTTAATTGATTGATTGAATGAATGAATGAGTGGGTGGGTTGATTTATATACTGCCCCTCCTAAAGTGGCTCAGGATGGTTTACACTAAAATAAAAAATACATAACAATTAAAATAAGAAACCAATTAAAAGCAGATTAAAATTACAATTAAAACTAGATAACATTAAAACTAGATATCATTAAAAGCCAGGCTAAGAAGTTGGGTCTTTAAGGCTCCCCTGAAGGCCTTCAAGAAAGACCATCCTCGTATATCCACAGGGAGCACATTCCACAACTTAGGGGCAACAACAGAGAAGGCCCTATCCCAGGTCACCAACAAATGAACTGGTGGAACCCAAAGACGGACCCCTCCTAATGATCTCAAGGAGCAGTGGGGATCTTGTAGACAAAGACGCTCCCTCAGGTAACCCAGACCTAAGCCGTTCAGGGCTTTAAAGGTAATAACCAGCACTTTGTACTTTGCCCGGGAACATATCGGCAGCCAGGGCAACTGTTTGAGAACAGGCATAATGTGGTCTCTCCGGGATACCCCAGAGACCAACCTGGCTGCTGCATTTTGAACTAGCTGAAGTTTCCAAACTATATACAAAGGCAGCCCTACATAGTACTCCAACCTGGAGGTTACCAGCTGGTGCACCATTGTTTTGAGGTCACTGGTGTCAGGCATGGGGCCAGCGGGTGCAGTGCTGCTCTCCCTCTCCCCACTCAGTGAAAACAAGAAGATGACTTGAAAACAGGGCTACTGGAATTGACACACATACATCAGTAAACTAGCAGCTAGTCAGTCTACCAGGTTTTCATCAAAATTGACACACAGTTCTAAATATTTCTCACCCTGTATCTCCAGAGTGTAATTTTCTTCGTCTTCAACAGCCCTTCCTGAGCGCTTAGTAACACTCAACCTTAAACACTGCACGTACCTGCCTATGAAGGAATATGAACCCAAAATACTTATCTGTTCTTGCATTTGACCTTAATAATATTATCAGGTTAATGATATGCTTAAGGTTAATGAGCCAATTATTTTGAGACAAGACACATGGCACACAGTTGCACTTTGCTATGTAAATAACTGTGAGCGGTCAGTGGCCTTTGCATTGCTGTTTGCACCCATATATTAATCTCGAGCAATTATTAATAAGGAAATGTTTGCATTGCTAGTCTTAACTGCTCAATGCCACAGTGCAGACCCACTGGTTCATAAGCAGGTAGCTGATTGTGCTGTTGTATTTCATTGGCTACAAAGTTCTGAGCACACATAGATGGTGATGCAGAAGAGACCGTAAATACACCTCAAGTTGTGCATGAAAGCCCATAGACCAGTTTCCAACTCACTATACCAGCAGCCCAGAAGTGGGAAGGAAACAGCAGGCATTTTTGAGCCATCTAGAAGAAACCTCTGGTCAGAGAAAGCTCTTCAGCCCAAGGGTCTGGTGACTATGGCAAATTAGTGCCACCATCTCACATGCACAGTTTGACCAGTTGTCACTGAGATAAATTCCCACTGGGCAGTTCCACTGTTTTGCAAGCATCGGCATAGGAACATGGGAAGTTGCCTTATACTGAGTCAGGCCTTTGATTCATCGACTTCAGTACTGTCTAAATTAGCTCACACTGGCTCTCCAAGGTTTCAGGTAGGAGTCTCTGCCAGCCCTACCTGGAATTGCCAGTGAGTGAACCTAGGGCCTTCTGCATGCAAGCAGGCAGATGCTCTTCCACTAAACTATTAAAGGGAATATCTTCCAGCATTCAGATGTAGCCACCCATCGAAATGCAAACAAAGGTTTAGCAAAGGGGGCAATTCATCATCACTACCACAAGATCAGCTCTCACCCTCAGATCAGCTCTCACCAGCCCTGTGCATGCCATATATCTACTTCCCATCTTGCCCTGCTCTGCCCTTGCTGCACCTCACCTCTCTCTCTTGCCTTATGGGCTGCTGCCTGGACCTTGGAGCGCTGGCCTCTCCAATGGACTTTACAACAACCTGCCTTTCTCACCACAGGCAGGGGAAATCCTCTATTTAGGGATGTGCAAAACGTTTTGTACCCAAAACAGCCCGTTTCGGGTGTTTTGTAGACAGAACAAAACACCCATTTTCCAGATTCAAAAGTTTCGTATACAAAACAAAATGCCCATTTCAGCTAGAAAACATTTTGTTGTTTCAGACCTCCATTTTATGGTGATCTCTGAGTCAGAATCCATTTTGTATTTGACATCCATTTGAGTTTCCCACCCTTCTAGCCTTTTGATCGGTGACCTAAAGCATGGGCTGACCTGCTGACGATTCCCTCCTTGTTCCCCATTGGCTCTTTTGCCTCTTTCCACTCTTACCTGACCCCACATTGGCCAGGGGAAGGGTCAAAGAAGGGGCAAGGGTGGGGAGAGTTCAAGGAGGAGTTTTCAATTCATTCAGCAAATTAGTATTCACCATTCTGCCTTTCTGCCTAGAGAGGGGGGGGGAGGGGGGGAGGGAGGGAGAGAACTAGTTTTCAGCATTGCATGCCTCAAGTTGCCATGATGCCATGCCATTGCCTATGCCTGCCTTGTTGCCAGCCTGACCCCAGCCTGCCAGCCTGCTATGGCTACTGTATGCCAGCCTGGGAATTGATTCAGATGCAAAAGAGTGAGTTGGGTGGTAGTGCCCCAATGGGTGCCTGCCAGGCTGCCACAACCCAGATTCCAAAGGCATTGGGCAAAGGGCTGATTTGTTGAAGTTTACACATCTTTGAGATTTTCCCCCATAGGGAATAATGGAGGTTTCAGCAGCTCATAACTCCACTTTGGGGGTACTGGGGTGGCCCAGAGCGAGTGGTGGTGTAGTGCACATAGGGTGCCAACCACCCACATGGGTTGCTAACCCATGAAGTGCTGGGTTCTGTTGTTTCTGAGGTGTTCTGAGTGTAGATTCTCTGGTAGCAAATGAGATTTTCAACAACAAGCCATGGATCCACTCTCATATGCTACCAGACGATCTACACTCAAAACATCTCAGAAACAACAGAACCCAGTAACCCATGGGTTAGCAACCCATGGGGATGGTTGGCACCGTATGTGCTCTACACCACCACTCACTCTGGGCCACCCTGGTGCTGAAACCTCCATCATTCCCTATGGGGAAGAACCTTAAAGACGCGTAAACTCCATTAAATCTTTAAAAAATCAGCCCTCTGCCCAAATCCTTTGAAATAATTCTGGCATCTTCCTTGCCCCCACTGGGCACTACCACCCACCCCACTGTGCTCTGGGCCACCCCTTTCCCCCCGACGTGAAGCTATACTTTTGCTGAAACCTCCAATATTCCCTATGGGGGATATCTTAAACTCCAACAATTCACCAAAAATTAACCCTTTGCCCAATTCCTCTGAAATTTGGGTGGTAGCTTCCACTCATTAGGCACTACCACCCGCACCCACTAGATTTGCCCCAGGGCTGTTTTTTGAAATCCCAAATGTTTCGGATTCGGATTTTACCATTTCGAACAAAGAACAAAATGGGGGTGTTTTGGACTGGCTGGTTTCGAACAAAGAACAAAATGAGGGTGTTTCAGATTTGGGCCAAACTCAAAAAAGAAAAACAAAATGAAATGCACAACCCTACCTCTATTGTTTCTGAGAAACTGATCCTTCAGTGGCCGAGAGCCTAGCGCTCAGTACCAGTAGCCCTCTCATACTGAGCCAAAAGCTGCTTTTTCAAGGAAATGTGGCACTTGGAGAGAGGGATAAAGAACTGGAAATAAATGAGGAATTGGGTGCACGTTGGATCCAAGGGACATGATCCTCAAGTTTGTGGACATTCTCTTTCATTCCATGTAGGTAGAAGCAATCCAATCAATCATTTAGCATCAATCGGTGTAACTGGGATATCTGCTCCCCAAGTATTTCTTCTTTACACACACACACACACACACACACTGACACACACCCCAGCCTGCCTGATTCAGTTTTTGTCACTCTACAAACCACAAGTTTCTTCATGTTTCCCTTCTCTTCCCTTTCTCTCTCTCTCTGTCCCTCCTTTTCAAAATGTGGAGTTTATTCCTGTTATTTTAAAAACTCACTTTAAATTGTACCTCCCTGCAACCCCCAGCCTTCTCTACCTTAGCTAGTCTCCACTGGTCCCTTCCCTCTTGTGTCCTTCCCCTTCCTTATTTTGTCAGACTTTTTTTTCAAGTCAGATCAAGAGCCTGTAGGCAGAGCAGAGAAAAGATGTACAGGTTAGGGCCTATTTAGCCTCCCTGCCCAGGCTTGGAAGGAATTTCCTCCCTGGGGGGGGGGGGATGCCAGTTCAGCTCCCACTTCATAGGCATCCCAGTGTCTAATAAAAACTGTTTGTTTGGGAATTTTTAATGGAAAAGGAGCACAGAAATAATAATATAAACTAGCTGGGCTGGGTCCAGAGCATCTGTGCCTCCACCGGCCTGCTTCTCCCCCACCCCCACTTCTCCCCCTGCTGCCCAGACTGCTTCTTTCCCCGCCCTGCTTCTCCCCCCACCACCTGCAGTTTGTGGCTAGTGGGCTGGCTGGAAAGCCAGCCCAACTCCTCCTCCTGCCCGCCTGCCCACCAATTCCTGGCACCCAGGCTGGTCCACCGCCGCCGCCCGCTGCTCCAGCCAGCCTGCATCCTGCTTCTGCCAGCCGGCCACCCACTTGTGGGAGCACTCCACCTGCAGTTTCTGGCTGGCAGGCCAGCTGGAAAGCCAGCCCACCACCTCCTCCCTTCCACCCACCCACCCACCAATTCCTGGGCTAGGCCGGCCTGCTGTCACCCACTGGTGGGAGCAGCCCACTTCTTCTGGCCTCATAGGGTTAGGGTTGCCCAGTGCTTTCTGGCTGGTGGGCTGGCCTGAAAGCCAGCCTGCCACCCCCCCCGCTGATCCCGGTGGGTGGTCACCCTCTGGCAGGAGCAGTCAATTCTTCCCCCCAACAGCCTGTAGTTCCTGGCTTGCAGGCCAGCTGGAAAGCTGGCCCACCACCACCTCCTCCCTCCCACCCACCTGCCCGCCAATTCCTGGAACCCGCTGGTGGGAGCAGCCCGCTTCTTCTGGCCCCTCTGCCCAGCGCTTTCTGGCTTGGGGGCCAACCTGAAAGCTGGCCCGCCACCTCCTCCTGCCCACCAATTCCCAGCGGCTGGCCCGCCACCGCCTACTGCTCCCACCAGCTGTCTGCCCACTAGTGGCCGGCATCCCTATTTTCTCCCTGTCTCATCGCAAATCAGCAGCTTCTCATGAACTCTCACGAGAGCTGCTATGCATGGAATTAGCGATGGGTATGCCAAGAAGAAATAAATATATAGATGGGAACTGGGCCTATATGCACACGTGCGCACACTTAACCTTTTCCCTGTCAGCCACTTTCCCATGCCAAATCCGCCCCCTGCCCCAAAGCTGTTTTTTCCTGAGAAAATATCTTGTACATGTCATCTCATTGTTAGTGGCTTCAGGTCCATAACCTTTGGTCCCTTAAGAAATTACTTTTTCAGATAAATCTTATGTAATCAACAGCTCCACACAGATACCCATAAATGTAAATGTGGCTTATAATCGACAATCCCAGTAATTTTATCTCTTTTTTTGTCCACTAGTACAATGTATTTCTTCTTCTTATGAGTGTATGAATAATTCTGTGTGAGCTTTATATTTGGTGCTTAGTGAAATCGATAGAAATACTTCAGTTCAGATTCAATGGGTATTGGAGACTCCATTCCCGGATCAATGACATGCTGCACTTTTAATGTTGTTTGGCACCAGATGACCATAGAGGGAGAGAAACAAGCTTGTTCCCCCATCTCCCTCACTCTACACTTCTTCTCAAAAAAGGAACAAAAAACACATTCAGTTGGAATATAAAGAGCAAATGGAAGCTTCTCATAGTCCGAGCATTAAGAGAGGATAAAAGCTATATTATATCTGTCAGTCTGGCAAGTAATAGAAGCAGCCCCAGAGGCAGATGACCACCAAAATGGTATCCTAGCAACATAGAGTAGTCCAGTTACAAACAGTGCTATCAAGCCCAAATTATCCTTTTCACTATCTTAGCTTCGAAAGCACAGAGATGAATAAACGGTGAAGGATGAAAATTGTTAGCCAGGAAAAGAGTGTAACTTCTCCAGTTTAATCAGGGATTAAAGAAAGCCTCTGCAAAGTGTGCCCCAAATAAATGAATCCCCATCTTTTTGGTAATAATAAAAATGTGTAATTTTTCTATCCCTGGGCATAAGTAGGACGGCTGATTCGTATTACTGACTCCTATGTGAGCACTATAAAATGGCCGTAACCATGTCAAGTTGGCCAGGACCATCACAGAGACAATGTATGCTTTACTTTTAAAAGCCAGGTACAAACCTGCCTGGCTTTAAATGGCAAAATAAGCAGGTGGTGCCATTATTTGTGAATGGTGGGGTTGTTGTTTTATTGCCACAAACTCAGCAACAATTGCCCAATTTATTGCAGACTTATTTCCCCATTGGGGATTGGATAGTTCTGTATTTGATTATAATAAGTAAAGTGTGATACTGACTCTTAGAATGCTACTTCTCAAAGTTCATTTCAATGATTAATGCAATGAAAGGATGAGTAGTAGGAAGAAAAACTATCTGTTAAGGGTCTTGTATTTGGTTAATTCTCTCTCTCTCTCCAAAACAAAAAACAAAAAACTTTGCAGATTTTGTATATACAACTGTCCAAACAGAATTTACATTGTTGCTTGAATTGTAAGTGGGGTATTTCAGTGCTGTTGATAAGTTCTTGAAATGGAACATTTTTCATCATTTTACATTATCCATTCTCCTTGATACTTCCATTACTCTTAGAGCCACTGATCATCCAGAGTCCACATCTTTCAACAGAATGCATAATCATCCCTGCTCCAAATAACCTTGTCCTTTAGTTGACAAGTGTACTTGTGTATAGATTAATTGTGAGAACTGATTCCATCTTCCCTGTTAAATGGAGACAAGGAAGTCCATGATGGAATTTATTCAAGTTTTCTGGCCTTTGTTCAAATTCATTCATTCATTCATTTAACATATTTTTATACTGTCCCATAAACATGTCCCTGGGCAGTTCACAATCTGAAAACACAATCCGAAAACACAATTAAAACACAATCTGAAAACACAATTAAAACAGTTTAAATGACAGATAAAAACTCTAAACCTAAAACTTTAAAACTATAAACTAAAATCCTGTCTAAACAGGTATGTCTTTAGGTTCTCTTTAAAAACATCCAGAGAAGGGAAGGCTCTAATTTCATTAGGAAACATGTTCTCAAGTCCTGGGTAAACCAAGAAAAGGCCTGGTTTTGAGTAGGTGTGTACACAAAACTGGCTGGCCTGGTTCGGTTCGAGTCCAAACTGGACTTGGACCAGACTGGGCCAGTTCCATTTTTGCCCCCCTTGAAACCTCCCCCCTCCCCAGCTCAGTTTGGCTTGGATGGGGGGTGATTGTAAAAAAACCTAATTTTTTTACTTACTCATATCAGGGGGCTTCTCCAAAGCCAGAGGGGGGTCCCCAGTGGTTCCCCCACCCCCTTCAGCCTCCAGTCTGCCTTAAATAGCCCAGCTCAGATTATCTTTAGCCCTTTTTGGGCTTTTCCCACATCGTGGCAGCCATTTTGGAGGCTGCTGCACATGCACAATGGGCCTCTTTATGGCCCAGGTCATGACCTGGCCATGCAGAGGCCCACTGCACATGTGCAGCAGCCTCCAAAATGGCTGCCATGATGTGGGAAAAGCCCAAAAAGGGCTAAAGATAATCTGAGCTGGGCTATTTAAGGCAGACTGGAGGCCAGCTTGGAGAGGGGAAACTGCTAGGGAGCCCCACAGCCTTGGAAAAGCCCTCTTCAAGGGGGTAAGTCAATATTTTTTAAGAAAAATTCTAAATTTCGGACCCCCCACAAACAGGTCAGCAGGTTTGGCTCAACGTGAACTGACCCACTTGAAATGGGTGTTTGGCTCAACATCAATCCTTCAAACTGAATTAGTTGAATATCAAAATGGTTCAATAATGAACTGGTTTGCACATACCTAGTTTTGAGTCACCACCAACTGAGCCGCTGGCAACTACAACTGGACCTCCCCAGATTATCTTAATAAGTGGCAGGGTTCAGGAAGCAGAAGGCATTCTCTTAAATACCTTGGACCCAAGCCATACAGGGTTTTATAGGTAACCAGCACTTTGTATTTCACCCAGAAACTTATTGGCAGCCAGTATAGTTCTTTTAAAATGGGTGTAATATTATCTCTTCAGGTAACCCCCAAAACCAACCTGGCTGCTGCATTCTGTACCAACTGCAGTTTCTGGACTATGTACAAACTACAAAGGCAGCCCAATGTAGAGCGCATTGCAGTAGTCAAGTCTGGATGTTACCAGCATATGCATCACTGTTTTAAGGTCATTTATCTCCAGCAATGCACACAGCTGGCATATCAGCCAAAGCCGATAGAATGCCCTCCTAGCCACTACCTCAACCTGAGAAACCAGGGAGTGGTTTGGATCCAGAAGTACTCCCAGACTGCATATCTGCTCTTTCTGGGGGATTGTAACCCCATCCAGAACAGGCAGCGCTAAGCGACTTCCTAGGTTCCAACCTCCCACAATGAGTACCTCCGTCTTGCTTCGATTCAGCCTCAGATTGTTCTCCCTTATCCATCCCATTACCACCTCTAGGCAGACATTTAGGGACATTAGTCCATTTCCTGATGAAGTTGACATGGAGAAATAGATTTGGGTGTCATCCCTGTACCAAATCCCCTAATTATCTCTCCCATCGGTTTCATGTAGATGTTAAATAGCAATGGCGATAGAATGGAGCCCTGTGTACTCCCATACCATAGCTCGCATTTTGAAGAGCAACCATCTCCAAGTTGCACCATCTGGAACACCATCTGGAACCAAAGCAGTGCCTCCCACTCACAACCCTTTTAGGAGCTCCAGAAACATACCATGGTTGATGGTATTGAAAGCCACTAAAAAGGATCAACAGCGTCACACTCCCCCGGTTGATTCCTAATTTGAGATCATCCAACATGTCAACCAAAGCTGTCTAAACCCCATAGCCCTCCCAATAGCCAGTCTGAAGTGGGTCCAGATAATCTGCTTTATGAAAATTAAGGGGATTAACAGTTTAAAGCACAGGGTCTCAGCTATTGTTGAGAGAGCCTATGAAACAAAGGACTGACTCAGATATGTCAATGCACTTTCATCCCTATTCTAATAATGTTTACTTGGAAGTACATTCCATGGAGTTCAATGAGACAGCTCTGTAAATGTGCTTTGGACTGCTGTCATTCAAAGATTCCTAGAAAAGGAGGGTTGTGGTTGCCTTAACACAGGTCTAAGAGCATATCCCTTTGGATAAGCATTTGAAAAGTAGAGCAATATACAATTTCAAATACTGTTTTCATTATGAAAACCAAACAGTTTCTCAACTTATTGGTATCATGTATTACAAGGCAGTCTAGGAAAAGTCATTAGGAAGTTGATTAGCAGGTTACTAGTTCTCTGGTATATAGGTCTGTGTCACTTTAACTAATCACTGGTTCCCATTACCAAATAATGAAGATTTATGCCTTCAGGTTCAAAGGCAGTGTGCCTCTCAGGGGTTTGCACTGGAAAAAAATTGCTTCCTGTCTCTGTTCATTTTTCTGTGCAATTATCTTGTTTGTGTGTGCGTATGCGTTTGTGGAAAATTGCACTTGTGATTTCAGAAAAAATAATCAATCCTCTGATTGGTCCAATTTGTTCCCCATTTGTTTCAGTGGGCAACCCATCTCAGTATCTCCTGCCTACAACTTTGTGGTTTTTCCAAGAAATTTCTGCATGAAATTTCCAGGCATGAGCACTCATCTACATTTCAGACATACAGCCCACAAGGGATGTAGTTTGCAGGATACTAAAAAGAGAATACAGGCACAGCCAAATTGCTATTTGAACTACTGGTTAAAAAAAATATTGAACAAGAATTTTTATTTTAAAGCTACAGGCACAGCAGAAAGGCACCCACTCAGATAGCAAGCCTGTACACCAAGCTCCTGCAGCGGGTTCTGGAAAGTGCAGAGTGCACAATGCTTCTATATGAAGCTGGTTAGGATATAGGAAGCATCCCCATATCTCAGTCTGACTGACACATTTTGAGATGCACACCTGCCAAGCCTCAGGGCTGAATAGGGATTTGCAAATAAACATCTCTAGGGAAATCAAGCCTCCCCACCCAAACCAATATTTTTTCCAGATATGGAAAAAGAAAAGAAAAATAGATTGGAAGGAGTATTCGTTTTTTGGGTGTTGTTGTTTTCACTTTGCAAATAAAAAGCTCCAAGGTACTCAACACTGAAGTACATCGAAGCCCCCAATATGCTGGGAACAAGGGGGGGAATGATGGGGTTTTGAACACTGAAAAGCTGATTAATGATTTGCTTCCGATAATGCCAAGCTATGAATAGCTCTCTACATGCTGGGAAAAACAGAAGGATTTGAGGGGAGGCAGATGCTGGAGTGAGTAAGCAGACAAGCCAGCCTGAAAGAAATATATAATTTACAGATAGCAAAGCACCAAGCACAATCTTCAATGCTTCCCATTTCCTCTGCCAGTGTTGAATGACCCAAGCGGACAGAATGGAAACAGCATGCTTGGGTGTTGTCTTTTATTTTTCTGAACATCTCTCCCCCTTGCTGCCATTGTGCCTGCAGTTTCTGTCTCTCCAGAGGCCATATCAGATTCCTGCACACTGTTGAGAATGTGTCTGAGTTTGGAGACTTTATGCTGTCAGTTTCCTCTTTGCCGCATGATCAGACTGGCCACTGTTGCAAATGGGATGTTGGACTGGATGGTCCGTTGGTCTGACTGAGCAGAGCTCGTCTTATGTTCTTATGTAACTGCAGGTACAGGAGAAAAAAAGAGAACCGAAGAAGATCCAACAGATGATGTTGCAATGCTGGAACAGTGCTTCTTATGCAGCATATTTAAAAGGGAAAAATCATTGAGGTCATTCACACAATCAAAAACTGTGTTCTACCCGGGTTTGGGAGCTATGTGTGCTCCCAATTTTCAGTTGTGTGGAAGCAAATAATGTTGAAACCTGGGTAGAAGTGATTGGGTGGAAGCAAGGTAGGAGGAAAAGCTAGCAAGCTACCTACCTTGCTTCCACACAGTCACTTCTACCCAGGTTTTCCTTCTTCCTTGCTTCCATGCAACCAAAAATTGGGTGTGCACAACACTCCCAAACCCAGGCAGGATTGTGTGAATGACCTCATTGTATTGAGGCTAGCTGGAACTACAAACATTTCCGTTGTTTATGTGAAATGGAGAATGGACAGATACATTCCAGCTGACCACTTTATTGCCATAGTGTGTCCTGAAGTAGTGGGAGAGAACTTTATAAAACCGGTATATTAATCATTCCACAAATCCTAAATGATCCTCACAAAAAATGGCCAAGGCAGAGCCAATTCAGTTAAAATAGCAGAGTGCCTCCAACAACTGCCTTTGTAGTAGCTCAAAATAACCTGCACAAAGGCCCTAAATAACAAGGGCTGACATCCAAAGCAGCCTCAAACGAGCAAGCTGGATATCCCCATGTTGTGCCAGCTTCACTGTGAAGTGTGCACAACTTTTGTGCAATAATGCAAATACTTTTAGGAACTTGCTTATGCTCAAGAACTGCTCATTTAGACCAGAAACAAATTGCTGATGGTCAAGTGATGTTTAAACAAGCACTTCTTGAGCATGGGTGAGCTCCTAAAAGGATTAGGATGTGCTTCACTGTGAGCAGCCTAATGGAGTGCAGCATAAGGGAGATATCTGGGTGCCTACACTAAGCTGCTTTGGATGTCAGCCACTGGTTGACATGTTGTGCCCCCTTATGAAGGAGGAACAAGAGCTCCACCCTCACTAGGAGTGAGTAAACTAGCTGCCCTAGATTAATTTTAGAAGATCCATTAGGCATTGCCAATAGAGGCCAAATTGGATAGCATTTCCTAGTAGTTAGAGATCTCTTCCCCTTAGAAAAATCTCACTGTTAGATGGTAGACAGTCATCTTCCTCCAGTTCTAGGATTCTACTCTATATAGCAATAATACTGAGCACCTTTTGAGTGTGCTAAGTGCTTCACATGTATTATCTTCTTGTTGTCCTTACAACAACTCTGTAAGATAAATATTATTCTCACATTGCTCCTGGGGAGCTGAGGCTGAGATGGAGTGGCTTGATAAGGCCTCCTTTAGAGTTCATGGCAGAGACAAGATTCAAACCGGGGAAGTCTCGATTTGAAGTTTAGCCTCTTAGCTACTACACTGTACCAGCTTTCATCTGGACCAGTATTCTCCAAAGGAGACAAGAACATAGATAGCCATTGATCTAATGGGTTGATGCAGCTACCTACGCATCTTTTGAATCCTCCATATTTGCAAAGTGGATCACAACTCCTTTGACCATTCTGTGAAGTATTCATTTGGCACATTCATACTCGATGCACATTCAGACTATATTGCTTGCCGCTATATTATTACTGTAGGTGATGCAACAGACTGTCCAAACCAGAGTTGCAAATCAAGCAGGTACTCTAAGTATATAATTGAGTTTCTAAATCCAGTTATCATGTGAGCATGAACATAAATCAGAGTGTGAAGTATCAATAGCAATCACTAGCTTAATGTTTCCCACCCCTGCAAAAATCATCCTATACAATAACAATAAACGTTTGAAAGAATCTGTCCTGAATGGATTGCCCAAATCCCACTGACTTTGTGAATAAAGGTGGATCGATCTAATGATAAAGAACTTCTGTTGACTCCAAAGAATTTGGTCTACAAAAAGATCGTGAAGTTGCTCAAGTAGTGGGCAAAAAAAGACAGTGCAGACTGTCTGGGCTAGATGGACCACTCAGCACAAGGCATCTTCATATGTCATATGCTTGATCAACTAATAAAACATAATGGGAGGTTAGTCAGCCCCAGCTGTTTCATTCCCAGATTTATTCATGAGCATCAACAAGGAATAAGACTAACACAGTATGTATGCATTCAACAAATCAATACTTGCCAAGGCAGGTATTAAAATGCCAAGTCAAGAAGTGATCAATAAAATAGAGAGGTAATAAATACACAGCAAATATCTAGATGTATACGTTCCCTCCACAATTCCCTAATTGTGGGGAATGTTATAGATTTCAGAACCCAGCCATGCCCAGACCCTGATGAGTTCCTCAGAAGAAGAAGAGGAAAGAACTCCAACCAGAACCCACCAACACCAAAGGGGAGCCCTCCAAGACCCACTGCCCCTTGTAGTGCTCTTACCCCTGGACTTTGGGGCCAAAGTCCAGGGCCTTCACACCCCCTGGGGATCTCCGAATCCTTTTTTGTCTGTCCCAGGTGGTGTGGTCACGTTAAAAAATATGTTTAAAATACTGTTTTTTGTGGGGGGCTCCAAAAGCCCAGGCTCCAAAATTACCCAGGTGCACCTCTGCTGCCCCTGAACAATCAGAGGTTTTCCCGCCTACAGAAACCCCTTCAGAGAAACTTGGTAAAAGTGAGGCTCTAGTGTTCCCCAGTGGGATCCCTATTCCATCCTTGAGACCTCCTCCATTGCCCCCAGGAGCAGAGATATTGCCAATTCAGAGACAAGCTCCCACATCACAGGGCCCAGCTATCTCCTCGGAGTAACTAATGAGCCTACTGAGGAGGAGGAAGAAGCCAACTCAGGCACTTGCTTGACAGGACTGGGGCCTAGCTGAGCTCCAGGAAAAGGTGGGGCTTCTATATAAATGCTGCACTTGCAACTAGACCTTCACTGCTGCAACAGCTTTGTATCAGCTCTCACCGTCCAGGCCTGTGCCTTGTTCTACTTCTGCTTCCCATCTGAGCCCTTCATTCCTGTCAACCTGCCCGTCTGCTCCAGGCTGCCACTCAGTTACCTTGCTCCTGCCTAGTTCCTATAAGGACCTCAGTCTCCAACTCCAGCCCACATCCAGAACTGTGTGTGATCCAGTTTGCCACCCTTGGACCAAAGGCATGGTCCGTAAAGTCCTCCCATACCTTTCTGGATTGGAAGATGGTTTAGGAGACATTTAGCTAGCTGGCGTCCGTGTTGTTGTAGTTTTTGGTCTGTGTCAATAAGTATAGATCACTTTAGATCAGATAATACCCAGTCCATGCTGTCTGGGAGATGATTGGTAGTGCTGTAGATTTTTCTGATTAATAATGAAGGCACATTACTCCGGGTCTGCAGATTTTCCATGCAGACTATTTTTAAATCAGACCAATAGTTTACGTTATCATCTCCTCCTTAAAAGGGATACAAGGAAAAATACCCTCTGTTTCAATGACAGCAAGTTAATAAAGATCATTTTAGTCAATAACTGAAGTACAAAGGAATGTTACTAAGCACTTAGCCCCTACGAATACATCAGCACTGAATTCATGATAGAAGCATTCAAAGAAATATAAAATGTGGGGGTTTTCAGCTATCATGAAATGGATGAGATAAGATCAATATGTTTTATAAGCATGATTGATAATATTCCACTATGTTTAGTAATATCCTTTATCTTATGTTTACAACCTTTCTGTCCTTAAAATGGAGACCTAATAAAAGAAGTGTCCTGAACACTCATAACAGAAAGGAACTGTCACTTGTTTGCCTGGATTTTCCTGACTCCATAACATTAATGGATGAACACAGCCAACCATTTACCAACTGTACGTCATCATGGTGTGCATATGGCCACTTGATGAACCAGTTGTCTGTACTGCTTTGCCATTAGGGAAAATCTCATTTCTGCATCTTATAAGAAAGTCTGGGGAGTGGTAAGAACTAGGGGTGTGCACAAAACCAGTTGGCCCAGTTCAGTTCAAGTCTGGACCAGACTCGAAGCAAACCAGGCATATGAGGTTTTGTGCCCCTGGAACATACCCCTGGCTTGGCTCTAATTTAAACCAGTTCAGGGGTTCTAAGTTTTTTTAAAATATATATTTTTCTAAACTTTTAACTCTCACTGCCAGGTCTGGGTGGGCAGCAGTGGCTTCCGGGTGTCTCTGCCATCTCCCCCTCCCACCACCAACCTTCTCCCATTCTAAAAAGGGCCAGTTTGGCTCGTTTGAGGGCCATTCTGGCCCTTCCTCTAGTGGCAGCAACCATTTTGGAGGCCACTGCACATGCCCAATGGGCCTCTGCATGGTCAGGTCAGGCCATGCAGAGGCCCACTGGGCATTCATGGTGGCCTTGAAAATGGTCACCACCATTGGAGGAAGGGCCAGAATGGCCACCAAATGAGCCAAATTGGCTCTTTTTAGAATGGGAGAAGGCCAGTAGGAGGAGGGGAAGATGGCAGAGACTCCCCTGCAACCACCACCATCGACGCAGACCCAACAGTGAGTGTTAAAAAGATTTTTTTTAAAAAACAAACAAACACAAAACTTGGCACCCCCAAACTGGCTTCGAGCCAACTCAGGAGGTTCAGCTCAAGGTTGAGCCAAACCAGGCCTAGTCCAGCTTGAGGGCAAGTCCTCGAGCTGGCCTGGTTTGATGGCAAACCAGCTTGACCTCGAGCTGGTTTGCACAGCCCTAGTAAGATCTGCTAGAGTTGGAACCAACATTTCTCCAAATTGAAAGTCAAAAGAGAATTTCACTGTTCCTTCCTCGGAGAAACATCAGAGCATTTTGTCAGATGGTTTCTCCATATCCCAGGATTCTCCTCAAAGCTTGGCAGGACAATAAAGCACATTACAGTAAATTACCACTTGATGGTCTGTGTTCATCCATCATTAAAGGTATCCATGATGAAAGCATAAGCATTGCTGTGCTGGGTCTGATAAATTTCATCCAGACCAGCATTGTTTCCAGCAGAGACCACCCAGATGCCTTGGGAAGTACACATGCAGGGCATAAAGACATGACTATTTCATCTGTCCGCTGCACAAAGGTTCTGTTTAACTATCAAAACAAATAACCATTTAAAGCGCTATGCTCCAAGATGGATGATTTTAAAGACTGCTATCCCAACCTTCACTCAAGCTCACAACCATTGTCACATCTTCTAATAGCAAATCTCAAAGACAATTCCTTAGGCAATACAACTAATTCCAGCCTCTTATAGAAACCTTCTGAGTAATGTTTCCTTTCAGCTATAGCAATACAAAAACTGAGGTGTGTGGGAGGTTTGCAGTAGCATGCTCATCTGGCCACAGGCCAAGAGCCAATATGTTCACTATTCTCAAGTAGTTACGACAAACCCAGTGCTTGGGTGAATTGCTGTTCCACCCAATGGTCAGCTGTTGGGCAGGGCAGAGTTTGCACCAGGCACGCGGGGAGGCAGGACAGATGCTTGTCTGTCCTCTTTGCCTCATGAAGCCTTGGGTCTGCCAGCCAAAGAGGGAGGAGAGTGCTGCTATGAGTTAGTGTGGTGCTTCTCCTTCCCACCCACTCACAACTCGTTAAGATCTTGTCTGCCATCTTCCCATGTATCCAGTGAGAGAACAGCTGGTTGCTCATGGGCTGAGTAGGAATTTTTTTTTGCTTTCAACCTGATTGGTGTTGGTAGGAGGTTTTTTGCCTACTCCTCACTGAAATGAAAATGGGAAATAATTTAGCGGTGGGAGTTTTTTGGTAGATAGTCGGTCACACTGGCAGGTGAGTGCAGGAAGGGTATATTGGTCTTCAACACGAGGCACCTTTGTTGGGTGAAGGGTGGTTCCATGAAACAGCCCCTCAGGGTTTTGTGGCGTGGCCAGGTTGGGAATGGACTACTTTTAGGTGGCTGTTTGGCTCATCCACTCAGAACTGTGTGGCTTGAGGCAGGTATGACCTGTGCAGCCACTTCCTTGGCACAGTACACTGTGTGGTGAGGAGTAGACTAGGCAGCTGAAGCAGCTGGCCTCTTCCTGGCCCAACTCCTTGGCACAGTAAATTGTTACTCCTTGGCGCAGTACACTGTGTGGTGAGGAGTAGACTAGGCAGCTGAAGCAGCTGGCCTCTTCCTGGCCCAACTCCTTGGCACAGTAAATTGTTACTCCTTGGCGCAGTACACTGTGTGGTGAGGAGTAGGCTAGGCAGCTGAAGCAGCTGGCCTCTTCCTGGCTTTGCCCAACAGTATGTGGGGGTTGACAGTGCTTGATAGGAGGATGCAGGCTCATGTTAGGGGTTGTAGTAGCCTGCACATTAGTTTGGGTTTATCTCGCTGCATTTTGCCCCGATTTTTTTTCCAGTTTATAAAGTGTAGCTCTAGTTTAACCATTTACATGTGTTCTGTGTTCTTTGGGGTCTGGGGGCAATGATCCTGTCACATCATTTTGTCAACTATGAACATAAATGATCACAAATGTCCATGCCATGCTTGTGCTCTGAATCACAGAAGTGTTTCATGCTATGTGTTTATATATCCAGAAAGAAATATACCAAACATCTAGCTTGCAGGGACATCACTCAGGAAGGACAAGGTGGAGCATCCACCCTAAATAACATATTATATTATATGTTATTATTTCTCAAGAACATCTTCATTCCCGGCCAACTTCTATTGTTAGAAACAATTAAATGGCCCGTACACTAGATATGTATGGCAAAGGCACAAATCACGGCTCTTAAAAAAAGAAGAAAGAAAGGTGACTACTTGTCTTGTCTTGGTTACACTGTGATCATTTTTATTGGAATCTGCATCCATCAAAAGCTACTCTGGCCACTTCTGTCTTGATCATTTGATGGCCAGTCAAATCCAGCGTGTTGAAGAAGGCTTATAATGCTGGCTGGCAGTTTCTTAATTTGATTTTATGCTAGTTTTAATGATGTTTTTAGTTAGATTTTAAGTGTATTTTTGAATTTTATTGATTTTGAGAAATGGTTTTTACACAGGCACTGGAGTGTATTATGGGTGGAAAGGTAAGACTGCATTCTATCATGTTATTTTGCCCAACCTACCTTCATTGGTTTATCAAAGCTTTACTTTTGCAGTATTTGTGCCAGAATAGGCATTTGTTCAATCTTGAGGGGAGAGGAGGGCGGATCGTACAGTTGGTTATTATGGTTCCTGTTATTCTTGTTTGATTGGTTGTTTTTAATTGGTTTCTTTTTAAAAAAATGTTTTTTGATGTTTGATTTTAATTCTGGTTGTATTGTTATTTGTAAACTGACTTGAGACATTTGTATGAAGCGGTATATAAATATGAGAGAGAGAGAGAGAGAGAGAGAGAGAGAGAGAGAGAGAGAGAGAGAGCATTTATCAGAGACCTCTTGCATTGTTTCAACAAATTTGCCCCTGAGGAAGGCAGTTGGCTAAAATGCGTTGAGCTCATTAAAGTTTACAAGCATCTTGAGACTTGGTCTCTCTTGTTGATGCATAATAGATGTTTCCTCCCTCCCCCCCCCCACACACACCCGATTTTTCTGTTACAGTTTGGCAGCACAGAAGCAGTACAGAAATGCTAAATAAATAAGCAAACAACAACAAAAGAACAATTCTTTTAAAGGTATGAAAGTAATCACAGTAGATGCTCTTAAAATACATTGCTTTTTGGCCAGGGGCCTTTAATTTGGAATATATCCCAAAGCAGGCCATTAAGTACACTTTGCCAAGAATCTCTTCTATCTTCCCACCAAAATTTAATGTCTACGTCCTACATTAATCCGAAATCCCTCCCTTTTGTGTTCTTTAAAAACTGCCTAGTATAATGCAGATTAACTAAGAGTCTGAACATTTGGGTTTTGTTTTGTTTTTAAGGGCTTTTGTGGCAACAACTTTTTTTCTGACAGTGTTACAGTCATATGTGGCAGGAGAACTTTCAGGTCTCCACTCTCCTTTCACCTGCCTGAATCCTCATTCTGTGCTTTCTTCTTCCCCGCACTCCCTCAAGCCCAGACAAACTGGCATTTCTCACTTTAAAGCAATAGAGGGCTTGCTGAGCGAGGTCAGTATACATCCAAGATCTTGCTTGACAGTGTTTGCTTTGGCAAGCGTTGAAGTGAACAAATTCAAAGCAGTGGTGGGATGCTTTTTACTTATGCGATGACTTGACTTGCAAGTCATTAGCCCGATTAGTAACCAAAGTCTGATACTGGTTTATTTCAAGGGGATATTACACAGATATGAAAGTCTATGGATGCTTCACACAGAGGTATGCTTTTGTATGGCTGCATAATTGATTCCCCTTCTGTCACAGTTCCACTACAATCAGAAGACACAGCTGGTGTTCAGAATCTCTCCAGCTGCTCTGAGGAGTGGACAGAGTAAGCTGACATTTGACACAGAGTTAGAACTTAGTTTAAAAAATATATACTTTTCTTCAAAAATAACACTCCTAGGTATTTCCAGATAAGTGTTCCATTGAACATCTTTGCGGGGTATCCATATCCACCCTCAAAATCTATAAACACAACATGTAGTTTGAAAGAACTATATGTTAGATTCTCTTCTATTTCTTGTTCAGTGTCCTCCACTCAGGGTTCTGTTTTAACATGCTTGTCTAATTTATCCTTGCAACCCAAGACTAAATTTTATATTTAAACACTGAGATGCTTGTTTACTATGAACATTTTTAAAAGCCTGGTTGATACAAGCATATCCATGACTCTTTGACTGCATCAAGTAATAACTCATGTGTGAATCAGTCAACATAATTATTTATATTTATATTCCACTCTTCCTCCAAGGAGCCCAGAGTTGTGCACATAGTTATGTTTATCCCCACAACAACCTTGTGAGGTAGGTTAGGCTGAGAGATACATGACTGGCCCAGAGTCACCCAGAGAGTTTCATGGCTGAATGGGGATTTGAACGCAGGTCTCCCTGGTCCTGGTCCAACACTCTAACCAGTACAGCACACTGGCATAGATTAATAATCACAGAAAATACTTTCATATCACTAGATGTCAATTCGAAAACAATTGTTTTCTGTGGAGATAGTTCACACATTCTGCTAGATCATCAAGGGCTGGTTCACACATGCATGTTCACCATTTGATGGCCTCAACATCCGGCAATGACTTTCCATAATCAAAACAGATTTGGTAACTAGGCACCAAAAATGTAGATGGGGAGATTTGCAGGGGGGAAGTGGCAGGCATAAGCTTATTAAGCACCCTTCCCCTGAAAATTACCTCCTCCCAATGCCACTTTACAGTGGAGAAGTTGTAGCTGGGCATTCAGAAATGTATGTTGACTCCAATATGTGGACCCAGCCTTTCAATAGGGATGTGCAGATTGATTCGTAGCCAAATAGACTTGACACAAATCTGGGCAATTTCAGTGATTCAGTCTCAGCTCGAATCACACATGAGGATGTTTACCAGATTTGATGTTGAATCAAATCACGCTTGATCCATGCTCGAATTAATTTGGTGATTCAAGCCTCCATTTTGTCTCCTCTGAGCTTCTGCCATAACTGTCAGGGGGGATTTTTTAGGAATTTTTATGTGTGGATTCTTGGTTGTGAAATGACTTCTTCATAGGGATTCCCTATGAAGAAGTCAAAACCGAGAACCAACAACACAAAAAACCCGCTAAAAACTCACCCATTTGCCAAATTCATTTGCAGGTTGGGTGGCAGTTGGCAACTGACACCCATGGGGCCCTGCCACTGAACTTGCTTTGGTGCCCCCTACCCCTTAAAAATTAGACTGAATCAATTCAAATTCAAATAGAATCAAATTCAATTCAAATCAAACCAACTTGGATTCAAGGACAGCAGATTCAAGCTCGAATCAGGCTGATTCAATTCAAACTCAAATCGAATCTCAAAAATGGATTTGTGTACATCCTTACCTTTAATGTCTTGCCAATCACTGTGCAGCATGCTACCCATAACTTGATCTGAATAAAAATTCATATATTTATATATTCTGTACATTGAGCGGATCTGAAAGTTTAGAAAACATTTTTTTAAACAACTTTTCTACCTAGTGCAGAATAGTTGATGGATACTGAAACCATGTTGAAAAATGCCTGTAATTGTTAGTTGTTACCAATATAATGGCATTTAAAAATACTCTTGGAGTATGACTTTTTTTGGATATATTCACTTCACATGTGAAATGTTTACTATAATGCGGGACCACCATTCCTTCCATAAGCAGGACTCATTCTGCTCTCCACACCCATCATGCTGAGTGTGTCACAGCCTTCTAGTGAGCCTGCCAAGCAGAACCCCAGCCCCTCTCTCTAGCTGAAGCTGGGGAGGGATCATCACCAGAGCTATGCTGCTCCCAGAAGCGCAGTGAAACTTTCCCCCCATCTCCTCCCCAGTCCAAGCTGTAATGGAAGGCTGAGGCTGCCATTTGGACACTGTGCTGTGTTGATGGTTCAAGCTTCTCAGCAATCCAGTGCCAACCCCCAACCCCAGCTCCAAATTGGTATCTGGGGAGAGGAACAGAGAATTTCCCCTGACGTTGTGTAGAGACGCAGCATTAGGCAGAGGAGGGGCAGGGTGTGGCTACCACCATTTTTAGCTTGGCTACCATGTCAGAATCTGGAAAACTGACCATCAGCAGGATGTTACCAAAAGTCTTGGATTACAGATGTGCCACATTTCATTGCTGGAAAGTACAGACTACACTTCATGTCCCATTTTGAAGGAGGATGTATAAATATCCAATTTTCCAAAAATTGAGATCTATTGGATTTAAACAAATTTGCCTTTGATTTGATCATATAATGATAACTTTGAATTATCAAAGTTGGGTTTCTCCAGTTCTGTGCTATTATTGCTCTATTATACTAAGCTTCACTTTTCTTCCAGTAGAAATTTTAGATGTTGGCACGTCAAGAATAGGTTTTGCAAACATGCCTTCACACAGTTGGTTAAAAAAAAAAAAAATTACCTGTTTTTCTCAAATAATTTTTTAAAAGTAAACTTCCCTGCAAGTGTGCTATCATGATCTGGAGAGAGATAAAAGTTAATCTTCTGAGTGTCAACATTTTTAAGTTGAACAGAACACTGTGGGGGAAATGAGTCAACCGCACAATTTCTACAATTTGAAATGGCTCCTAGAAGCAGCTAATTGCTCTCCGTTCTGCTGGAGCACAATTGGAAGAAAAAACAATTTAACTTAACATAAAGATACAGTCCTTTGCTCTCATGTAAAACATGTTTTTAAAATCTATAATCTCACAATTACATTCTTGAGGAATTGCACTTGTGCTTAGCGCAGCAGGGAAATGACTTGCCCAGTGAGCAAGAGGTTGCTGGTTTGAATCCCCACAAGTATGCAGCAATATAGGAAGATGCTGAAAGGCATCATCTCATACTACATGGGAGATGGCAATGGTAAACCCCACACCTGTATTCTACCAAAGACAGAGCCAGCACAGTGTAGTAGTTAGAGTGTTGGACTAGGACCAGGAAGACCTGAGTTTGAATCCCCATTCAACCATGAAACTCACTGGGTGACTCTAGACCAGTCATGTATCTCTCAGCCTAACTTACTTCACAGGGTTGTTGTGAGGATCCGTATAAGTCCACCACTCTGAGCTCCTCAGAGGAAAAAGTGGGATATAAGTGTAAAAACAAAAACAAAAACAAATAAACCACATAGCTATGTGGTCGCCAGGAATCGACACCGACTCAACGGTGCAACTTTACCTTTTACCTTTAGAATTCTAGCAAATATCTCTACCATATTAAGCTCATTTGGTTATGAAAATGTGCAGTGAATACACCATCTTAATAGTTTACTCATTCAGAAACAAGTAAGTCCAATTTGAAGACTAGGTGGTATCTGTTGTTGCTCTGGCTGTCTGAAGTGTCAAATTGGCATTTGGTGGGCTGCCACTGTCGAAATGGGCATTGTACAGACAGAAGTTGAACTTTCTGACTTAAACTTTGCAGATGACATCTGCCTTATAAATAGATCAGTTGAGGCTGCATAGTGAAAGACAGATGGTGTTGTGAGTTCTGCCAAGCAAATAGACCTCATTATTAATAAATCAAAGGCAGAATCTTCAAACTTATTTTATCCACAAATTATTATCATTGTCCCACCTATCTGGGAGGTGAAGTCTTGAAAAACATCACTAGGTTGATTTTCCTAGAGTGCCCATTTGGTTGACATGCTCTGCTGTGTGTTCCTCAACAGGAAAAGCAGTTAGTACATCCTCAATGTGTTCTCCAGTATGGCAGCCCACTGCAGGTAGACACAGCTGAGTATTTACTAGGCCTGTGCTTCGGCATAGCCAAAGCTGAACAATCTGCACTATCTCCGCAGTACTATGTGTGGAGGTAGCTGACTACAGACCTCCTGTCTCTACACAATATTACACACTGTGTGTGGGGATGTGTGTGGGTGTAAGTGTGGATGTCCACAGAAAGCACAGCCCCATACTGCCCCAGTGAAGTCTGGGATGGCCTGCAGGGTGCAATGAGAGGTCTTAATAAGAAATGCTGGGAGGGGTAGTCCTTTCAAGTGCTTTCTCCATGAGAAAATAGTTGCCCACACTGAAGCACGGGTCTATATTTACCAAGTGATAACTTATCATGCTCTGTATATATTACTTAGTATATAAAGCAATTTTCTTCAGCTGTGTATATTAGTATTAAAACTATTCTGAATTGCTGTGAAGACACTGCTCCTCTTCTCTAATGGGAGCTCAGCATACTGCCCCCCTTAGCTTGACTGACAGGCTTCAGAAACTTAGCACTGAGTAAAGTGCATGGACTCCAGCATGCATGTTAAGGAGGGTCTGTTCAGATCTCCTGGAAGCCAGCACAGAACTCCCCCAATCCTATTGTGCCAGAGGGCTTCCAACTACTACCTGCACCTCAGAAACACTCTGCAAGATTAGAAGCATATCCTTGAGGATTAGCCACATGTTTCCAATCTTGCAAAGCACTTCCACAGCGCACAATTTATTTATTTATTGTTCAGTTTCTATACCGCCGTTCATAAGATATCCCAAGGCAGTTTACAAAAATTAAAATACAATAAAACTACCTCTACTACTACTACTACTACTACTACTACTACTACAAAGAATATTTATATACCGCTCTTCAACAAAATTATCAAAGTGGTTTACAATACATAGAGAAATAAATAGTAAATAAATAAAATATGTAAATAAGATGCTCCCCTGTCCCCAAAGGGCTCACAATCTAAAGAGAAACATAAAGTAGACACCATACACACACCACCACCAACAACAACAACATAAAAAGATAGAATAGCAGAACAGCTAAGAAACCTAGCTCCCCCTAAGAGATAAAATGCTGAACAAATAAAAAGGTATTTATGTTTTTTTTTTTTTAAAAAAAGCAGCCACAGATGTCAAGGAGCAGACACTCACTGGCAGAGCATTCCAGAGCTGGGGAGCGGGGCAACAACAGGGAAGGCAGTCAGTCAGGGAGGCAGCCAAAAACTCTTGTGAGCAGGTGATCCTTCAGATATCCAGGAGCAAACCATTAAGGACTTTAAGGTAATAACCAGCACCTTAAATTGGATCTGGAAACAAATTGGCAACCAGTACAGCTCTTTCAAAAGCAGTGCTCAAATGTCTTAGCCTCCTAGGTGCATACCTAGGAGGACTGGGGGAGTTGTGCATGACCTCCCAGCATGTCCTCACAGAGCCTCCTTACAAATGCGCTTCATCAGCCAATGCTTTTAAGCAACCTCTAAAACAGACCAAGCAACTTGTGGCCCACTAAGCTGAGTGCAGCCCACCAGCCATGTATTGTGGGCCTGCCAGGTACCTGATAACGCCTATGCCCCAGGCAGAATGCAGAAACAAGAGATTTATGAAGTCCTATGTGAATTGCCATGTATACCTTCGGTAGGCTATGTTTGGTGTGATGTCGCACACGTTGTGAAGGCCTGATGAACTGGTCTTCTAATCGAAGTCTACATATAAGACAAAAAGTTCTCTCCAATTCACCAACCATTCAAAGTGTACTATTTAATTTTAAGTCCGTTAATATCTACTGAAGTCAATTGGCTTAACTGGTTTTTAGACTCCAGCTTCAGAATGTACTCTCCATATAAATTGTTGTATTTACTTAGTTCTGAAACACAGTAAAATGCAATTAGAAGAATTTAAGGTTAGCAAAGGCATATTTTCATACAAAGTAATCAAAAATCAATTTTCTAGACCCATTTGGAACAGAATTGCATGTTTTATGCAATCCAGTTTAGCTAGGGAAAATGGTGCAATTACACATCCAAGGTCTTGTATTAATCTACAAACAAATATGTAGTTGAGGTTCATTCTCTAAAGTTTAGAATTTAGGATTCCAACTATGGCCTTTAAAAAACAAAACCAAAACCAGCAGAACAGTCTTGTTTGAGGTCCAGGAATGCATTCTCAGAGGAAAGCCAGCCGATATTCTTGGAGCTCCCTGCCTGGGGTGATACATGCAGTAGAAGGCAGGAATGAGTTGGCAGAATGCTGAGCTTTTGGAATGGAATGTATCATTTCAGACTGCAGGGTGTTTTCTGGACTACAAGATTTGCAACAGTTAATGCATTACAGACTGTGACGGAATAGTGCAACAGTTTCAAAACAAGAGTACAGCGTTGTTTAATGCTTTGTTGTAAGCTGGTGGCCATTCATATTTTCTGTCGGCTGAAATGTATTTTCCAGGCAGGACTGTCCATATTCTCATTGAAACGCATTTATCTGCCCCTCCTCCTGCTCCAATTGGGCCAATGGAGTGGTGGAGTGTGTGTGATGTGGTTTTTCAAAAAATTAGTTTTTAAACTAGCTGAACCCGCACAGAGCATCTGTGCACTGGGACCTTTTTGGTCTCCTTGTCCTCTGCCACAGCCCTTGCTTTATTGCTCAGTGTCAGCCACCTACTCTCTGCCACCGCCACCTCCCTGCTACTCACTCGCTCACTTGTCCCCTCCCTGCCACTTGTTCGGTTACCCCCTCTAATTTGTTCACTCCCTGATTGCTTACTCACTCTCCCCCTCCCCACCACTCGCTCACTTGCCCCTTCCCCACCACTCACTCACTCACTCCTTGCCCCCTCCCTGCTGGTCGCTAACTCATTCTCCCCCTCCCCACTCTCACTTAATCACTCACTCGGCCCCTTCCCACTGCTCGCCCACTCATTCACCCCCTCCCCGCCACTTGCTTCCTCACTTGAACTCTCCCTGCCACACTTCCCCCTTGCCCTCTCTGTCACTCACCCCTCCCCGCTGCTTGCTCACTCACTCGCCCCTCCCCATCATTCTCCTGCCCCTCCCCACCACTTGCTCGCTCGCCCCCTCCCGCCACTCACTTGCTCCCCCTCCACACTGCTCACTCACTCATTCACCCCCCGCCACTCACCCCTTCCCTACCGCTTATTCGCTTGCCCCTCCCACTGCTCGCTCGCTCATCCCCACCCATCACTCACTCGCTTGCCCCTCCCTGCCACTTGCTTGCTCACCCCCTCCCCGCCACTCCCTCACTCGGTAGCCCCCTCCCCATCACACTTCTCTCTGAGAAGACGCAGAGACCAACCTGGCTGCCGCATTCTAGACCAACTGAAGTTTCCGGACTATGTAGAAAGGCAGCCCCACATAGAGCACATTGCAGTAGAGGTGACCAGCAGATGTACTACTGTTCTGAGGTTATATAGTAATAGCAATAGCAATAGCAATAGCACTTACATTTATAAACCGCTCTATAGCCGAAGCTCTCTAAGCGGTTTACAATGATTTAGCATATTGCCCCCAACATTCTGGGTACTCATTTTACTGACCTCGGAAGGATGGAAGGCTGAGTCAACCTTGAGCCCCTGGTCAGGATCGAACTTGTAACCTTCTGGTTACAGGGCGGCAGTTTTACCACTGCACCACCAGGGGCTCTTTTTCTATGCTTCCCAGCTAAACCTAGAGGCCCACTAACTCCCTCATTAACTCTAGAGATGACCCAGAAAGGAAAGCAAGGGTTTTACTGAGCGATAGAGAGAGAGAGCCAAGGCAGTCAGTCAGCAGCACTGGTACAAGAGATAGGGTAAGAATATGGCGCTCTTAAATACTGACACTATGTAGCTTCAATGCCCAGAGAAAGAAGCACAAGAAAAATTGGTTAATTTTGTTAAAAGCAATCTTCCTGATTAAATTCCTAGACACTTTCTGTACAGGAAACACTTTTCCTACATCCTGGACAGGACATATGATTTCTGGACTGTCCAGGCTGATCCTGGACATGTAGCAAACCTAGGCCGAGTGCTGATGTTGCCATAGCAAAAGCAACATCTGTGCTAACTGATGCTTCTCAGTCATTTCTTCTCTACTGTCAGATCCTCAAAAAATATATAATTTTACACAGATAAAATAGAATTTCAGTACTTTTTCCCATCAAGGAAGCTGACCCTAAACTTTCCAGCCCTGAGGGAATGTTGTCTTGAGAGTTCCCTGAGGGAACCATTGGTGAGCTGCCCTGAACTTTCCACTAAAATGGGAGCAAAATTGAATGAATTCAGCGGAGTCTGAAATCTCAGAACTCTGTAAATCTCAGTATTTCCACATGTCAACAGTTCAACAAATTGGATGCGTGCACTTTTTTTGTGTGAAAGGCAATCAAACGGTCTTTGCTCTTTATTGGTCAATCAATACATTCCAACTCTCTTTCAAGAAGGTGTGTTTTCAGCCAGTGAATGACCTTTGGTAAGAGAAAGGGTCAGAAGTATAGATATTTAAGGCTGCAATCCTAGGTACACCTGATAGATTTCAAGTCCCACTGAACTGAGTTGGAATTATTGCTGAGTAATATGCATAGGATTGCACGATTTGTTGGAGAATTGTTTGGCACATTTTAGGAAAATAGTACAACAAAAAGGTAGCACCCAATAGACATAGACTGATCTCCTCACTAAATTACTCATTGGAAGTCCTACTGAAATTAAGTAATCCTACTCCTGAGTAGTATCACTGAGTAATTTAGCCTGGATGTCAGCCAACGTATATGAGCATTAAATCCAATAAAGTTGCAAGCAAGAAATGTAATAATATATATATAATGTTATATATTATATGTAATATATAATAATAAAAAAATTAAAAACCCAACCTACACTGAGCTCATTAAAACTCTTCTTCAGCTTAAACATAATTCAGAGTGGTAAAGACTCTTGTGCAGTATTGTAGAATGAAGGCAATTCCATCATTTTCATAATGAGAAAACAACTTATATCAAACTGAAGGCATGTGGCAGGGGGCAGGGGACTTCTTTGTATCCAACTCGACTCCCTTGCTTTCCATCTACAACAAGACTTTCATACCAAGCATGAGTTGTATACAAAGAAAATAAGTCAGTTGCATTAAAAGTAATAAGAATTAAGTAAGTCAAGACTGTCTCATTGATTTCAATAGTGCTTAGTTGTGACAGAGTTTTCTGTGGACACAACCCATGATTTTAATTTTATATTAGCTGTGTAAATATGGCTTTCATTTTTAGTGACTTTTTAAAAATTTCATTATTATAGTTTGTAATTGAAGTATACAATTTTTAAATATTAAAAATATTTCAAACAATTACCACTGACTACAGTGGCTGACACACAATCACAAGGATCAGCAAACCTTGAGGAGCTGATTGTGAGAACACAGAATTTCAATACAATCTTGGTCAAACCGTTCCAGTTAACCAGAATTTAACCAGGATAGATAACCAGAATTCAATCCTAGTTATCTATCCTGGTTGAATGCTGGTTTACTGGAGCAGTTTGACTAGGATTGTCCTGAAATTCTGCATTCTCCCAATAGGGCTTGCTGATCCTGATTAACTTTTATAGCAATAGCTTTTAAACAGGATTTTTGTGATTGTGAGAATGCAGACTGAGAAAAATTACTCAAATTCAATATTGAAATTAAAAGGATAAGTTAAGAAATTTGTAACTTCTCTTTTTAATTTCAATGGGACTACTTTGAGTAATTTTCTTCAGTATATTAGCCAGTGACTTCCAAATCAAGCCTATGCTAAAAAAATTCAGCCAGTTAAAAATAAATAAATAAATATCCTAACGTTGAAAGAATGTGCTATTTCAATATAGGCAGACAGCCAGAATTTTATGGCTTCTGAAAAAAGCCTTAAACTAACCGTAGGACAGTTCATGGTGTGTGATGACAAAGATGTAACAAGCAATAATGCTCTATAATATATTGAACACTGAAGGTCTCCAGGCACCTAACCAAGATATGACAAAATTTTAATTCATAAGTAGGACAGCATGCATCCCACTTTGGCAGCAAAGAGCCCATTAGATATCTGAAGCCAAACACTCTGAACTGAGCATAAGCTCTATTATTGGCAGACTGGGCAGAATTTTATTGGCCCAATGCTAAGAAAGACTGGCTTGGAAACTATAATTCTTCCATTGCAGTTGCTCTGCCCTAGTGGACAGTGCTTCATGAAAGGAATCTTTGAGGTCATTAATTCAAGCCATCCTTGGGTGAACATAAGACGTTGCCTTACATAGAGGAGCAGACCATTGCCCCATTTATTTATTTATTTGAAAATGTATACTTCCCTGTGCCTTTTCCTCCCAGTAGAACTCAGGGCAGCCTTCAATCAGAATTAAAATACAGCAACACCAAAGAGAACACAATAGCAGCAGCACCAGTAAAATACCATTAAGAGAGAGCTAAATACCAATAAAACCACCAGATGACAGGCAGCTCAGCAGGTCTCGGGGAAGGCTTGCCAGAAAAGAAGTGTTTTTAATTCTCATTTTAAAATGGTCAGGTATGGTACCACTCAGAGTTCAAGTGGCAGAGAGTTCCAAAGAGAGTGGGATGTATCCAGGAAAAATTGCTTGTGCTCCACTGCCAACTGAATTTCAGATAGTGGCAGGACACACACGAGAGCCTCTCTAAAAGACCGTATGGAGCAGGCAGATGCAAACAAGATGAGGCAGTCCTTCTTGGCCCATTTTAAGCCATTTAGGGCTTTAAAGGTAATAACCAGCACCTTGAATCACACACAGAAATACACTGGTAACCAGTGCAGTGTCATGATGTGATCTGAGCGCCTTGCATTCAACATGACTCTCATAGTCACATTCTGTATCTGCTGAAATTTCTGGATGATCTTCATGAGCAGCACCACACAGAGCATTTTGCAGTAGTCCAAATGAGTCACTGGACCATGGGTCACTGGTCCAAAAGGTCATGGTTCAACTGGTCCAAAAACAGATACCAGCTGAAGCTGGGCAAAAGTGCCCCTGAACACAGCAGTTACCTAGGTATCCAAGAGTAAAGCTGGATCCAGGAGCAGTCCTAAGCTGCAAACCTGCTTTTTCAAAGAGAGGACAAACAAACTGTAACCACCTTACAACTCACCTTCAGACCAGTAGATCTTTTGACCAGGAGAACCTCTCTCTTGTCCAGAATTAATTTCACTTTGTTCACCATTTAAGTTTGTTCATGTAAGAGAATGTCTTCTTCATTATGAGCCCCATCACCTATTGAGATCATCCAGAGAGGTTCATCTGCAGTTGCTACCTGCTCATCGGGTGGTGACACAAGGACAAACCTTCTCTATTGCCACCCCAAGACTCTGGAAGGCACTCCCTGCTGAAATTAAAGCCTTCCCATCTCTGACAACTTTTTAAAAGTCTCTAAAGACACATTGGGCCCTTTTGGACATAACGTGAAACTGCAGGTTGATGAAATTGAGGTTGAATACTGAAACTGGGGATTGTACTGCAAACATTTGTCCAACCATGGTTTGGCAGCCTCTGTTTTCTTGGCAGAGGAGCCCCTTCCTCTTCCTGGTCCACTGAGGCTGAATTCCAGCAAATCGGAGGCTGCTCTCATGGCCAGACTGTGGGCAGTGCATCAGGATGTCGTCAAGGAGGCTGCCACTGGGCACAATCTATGACGGGGTGTTCCTCGTGGGCTCGTACCTTTTCTGTCCTGCTGGCTGCCTTTGGCAGGGCAAAGACATTTCAACCCCTTCCTCACTGCGCTCACAGCAATGCCCTCTTAGGAACTCTCAAGGCGCACAGTCTTGCAGAAGTACACTCATTGGTAGCCAAGAATGGCAAGGGGCACTTCCAGATGGCAATGGGGTCTTGCAGGGGATACACGTAGAATGGCAGCTGATGCATTGAGGCAAACGGTGGGCTGCTTCCTGGGGCGGGCGCGAGGTGCTGCATGCCAGAAAGAGTTATCCCATGCTCCTGCAGCCTGGGGTGGATCTCACACAAATTAAATAATGATGGTCTTTTGGGGAAATGTTGCCTGTCTGGAAAGGCGGCGCCTCATCAAGGCATGTGGCTACCTTTTCTCAGAAGGATTTGCCTGTGTTATGTGCCTGCAGAGTTTACAGCAGGACTGGCTGTCCCTACACCAACTTAGCGATCACAGCATTGGGAAGGGCTGTGGTAAAGACCGCCCCCACCGGCCGGCGATCCTTGTGCTTATGCATACCCCACAATTCGATGGCAGCCTGAGAGCAGCAAGTGGACTCTCCCTAGGGGGAATCCACTTGCCTGTCTCCAGACTATGGTTGCCAAGAAATAGCCAGAAACATTATTTATTGATTAATATGAGGATCCCTGTGTCCTCATTAGGGGGATTCTCTTTTAATGTCCCTGGGGAAAGAAAAATGGTTGTCCCCAGTTGGGGAGGAAGGGACTTGCCCCAGCCCCTGGGAAGAGAGGATCGGCCCCCCTCTCTTCCCACCTTTACTGTTCAAAGATAGACTGAATGCACCTTGTGATCACATCCATGCCTGCTGATGCCTTTTCCACCCAACAAATAAGCCTTAGTGCTTAAGACTAGCAAAGGGGAGCATGGTCTCTTGGCTAGGGGACAGAACAAACGGAGGATCGGGACACCTGCCTCCCTCTGCAATTGTGTAATGGCAGACTGCAACAGCTTTAGCAATGCCTGCTTCTAGGTATGCTCCTGATTATTCCTACTCCTGTGGGCAGTGAAAGGATATTGGTTTCCCAATGGTCCCCAGTAACATGGCATTGCTCCTGTAGGTCCAAAATCAACCCTTCCATGCCCCCCAACCTTTCCCCCCGACATGCTGCACAAAGCAGCCATTGTCTTCCACATCCAAAGCTGGCTTCCTCCCGCCACCAGGCCCGTGCAGCAACTCCGCAGTACAATGCAAGCAGAGGATAAGAAGCGAAGATCAACACCTTGTGTAGACCCTTCCCCCCACTTTCCCTGTGAACATGCATGGTAGTTAAAGGGCAGGTAGCATATACATGGGCAAACCGCAAACCTTTTTGGCAAAATGTTAGAATTTTATTTTTAACTCCAACCGTTACAATGGGTGTGGCCAGTACAGGTGTGTCCTTAATTGAATGTTCAAGGGGACACAGCTGCACCCACTACTGGCATCCAACCGTCACCCGATTTAAGAGTGGTGTGCTTGCTCTGTCAACACCATGTATCCAGGTCTGCCTTCCTGCTGGGCTGGTGCGAGATGCTCTCATGTGTGTCTTGCTCAAGCTGTTCTTACTGCCTGTGCCTCCTTGGTGCTGCCTGGATCCTCTCAAGCAGGCCACTGGCATGCACAGGTGCCATTTCCCCATCATGCCCAGGCACCTGCCCACTCCTACTCTCATGTCCTGGTAGTGCTGGCAGATCGGGGGGGGGGGTCCATCAGCAGGATGTCTCCCCTGCACTCGCAGATGCAGCAGGCCAATATGATCTTTGGGACAAGATCCTCCTCAACATCTAGCAAAGTGTATTGGGCATGCCAATGGGCCTTCAGCCTTCCAAAAGCCTGCTCTACCACCATCCTCATACTGCTGTGCCTGAAGTTGAAGTTCCTCTTGAAGGCACTCTGAGATGCATAGTAGAGTTTGACTAGCCACTTCTGAGGGTGGTATCCCTGATCATCAAATGTCACTGACTTTGCACATTGCCCACTGACAAGCAAAGGTGGTACAGTCACCCAGGTCCTGGCCTGAAGCTTTGACACAAGGGGAGAGGTCCAGAAGATTGTTGTGTTGCAGCTTTTCGCGGCACCTCAGCGTAGACGTCCATTAACCTCCTGGTGGAGTACACAACACCTTGCAGGGTCATTGTGTAGTAGTGTTTGTGGCTGTAATACTCGCCATGGAGACAGGAGTGGGGTGCTAAAGTCTTCATATGTGTCCTGTCTATACACCCAATGACTCCTGGGAAACCCTTCTGCTGGAACCCTGCCATCTCCTCATGTGAGTCACCCACCCAGTGATCTTCAAAGAACAGTTTATTTATTTACTTATTTTAGTTACTGTTCAATTTTTGTACTACCTCTCACAAGGTATCCCAAGGCAGTTCAGAAAAGCTAAAATACAATAAAACTCCATTAAAATCACATTTAAAATCTTAAAATCACAATAAAAACCATAAAACACCAAAAAGAAAAAAGAAAAAAGAAAAAACCACCCCAAAAACCAAAAATTGAAATATAGATACAGGAAAGTTGAGAAACCTGGCAGCCTCTAAGGGGTAAAATACTGAGCAAATAAAAAAGTCTTTAGTTGTTTTGGGTTTTTTTAAGCATGTCAAAGAGCAGAAATTCACTTTTTTTTAAGATGTCAAAGAGCAGAAATTCACTCGGAGAATATTTGGGATGTGCAAATCGTTTTGAGGTCAAATCAATTCCACTTGTATCTAGTTGATTCAAGTGATTCAACTTCAAAACAAATCTGCTCAGTCACCCCTGGCCAGATTTGAGCTCGAATTGAATCTCTCGGGATATGTTTCGAATGGATTTGATCTTGAAGTTTTGAGTTTCCCTTATTCATTCCCCCTGATAACCAGCTCTCATTTTAAAAAATGTTAAACTCTAGCCCTTGTAAAAGTGGAGTTGAGGAGCAAAATGTGTGGTCACTATTTTTGAAGTGTTTAGATACTTTGGTGGGTAATGGCTTTTCCTCATAATGAATCCCTATGAAGATTCATTACAAACCAAAGAGTCTCAACACATCAAACATCCCTTAAAAATGAGCTGAGTACCCTACTGCCTAGTCGGTGGGTGGGTGGATGGGTAAGGTAAAAAGGTAAAGTTGTTTCGTTGAGTCACTGTTGACTCCTGGTGACCACAGAGCCATGTGGTTTTCATGGTAGAATACAGGAGGGGTTTTCCATTGCCATCTCCCACTCAGTATGAGATGATGCCTTTCAGCATCTTCCAGTATCGCTGCTTCCCAATATAGGCGTTTCTCATAGTTCCCATAGTTTGGGAAACATACCAGCGGGGATTCGCACCAGCAACCTCTTGCTCCCTAGGTAAGTTACTTCCCTGCTCTGCCATTAGGTGGCTAGTTGGGGAGGGGTGTACTCAGTTTATATTTTAGGAATTTAAAAAGTGCTTAGGCACTTTGGTGTGTAATGGCCAGGTCATGACCCAGCCACACAAATGGCTAGGGTGCATGCATGGTGGCCTCAAAAATGGCCATGGAGAGGGCTAAAATGGCCCCAAAACAGGCCAAACCAGAACATCTAAGACCAGGGAAAGGCTGGAGGGGGGAGGGGGAACTGGAGACCCATTGGGGCATGGTCACACCTCCCTAGAGGACCACCAAACCCAGCAGTAAGTTTTAAAAAAATATTTAGAACACTTTAGAAGCCTGAACTGGCCCCGAGCTGGCCCAGGGGGTTCGGCTCAACCTCGAGCTGTACTGGGCCCAGTCCTGCTCAAGGGGCAAGCCTTTGAGCCAACCTGGTTTAGTGGTGAACTGGCTCCACCTTGATCCGGTCCACATGTCCCTAATTTGCTCCATAATTCCACTTCTACAAGTGCTAGATCTTCGCCCTTACAAACTCCTTTGAATACCTATTATCCCCTATGGCAGAAATATACAAAATCACTTAAAAATAATAATAATAAATCAACCATGCCCCCAAACCTTGAAATTTGTGTGGTTGGTGGCTCCTATGGGGCCATACCCACCAGCTCACTTTGGTGCTCCCTGGACCTTTAAATGTGGATCAAGTTTATTCCAATCTGAATAATGTCTAATCCAACTCAAATTGAATCTGATCAGATTTGAGTTTGCAGCTATGAGTTTGAATCAAATCTGGCTGATTTGATTTGACCTCAAACTGAATAGTAAAAATTGATTTGTACATTTCCCTAGAGAGCAATCGAGAGCCTGGGGACAAGTAGGGAGAAGGCCCTGGCCCACATGCACATGACAATTTAGCTTCTCTCACCATTGGCAGTTGGAGCAAGGGTCCCTCTGACAACCTTGTTGGGCAGGCAGAAACCCTCGGGAGCAGGAGCTCCTTCATGTAACCAGGCCCCAAACTGCGAAGGGCTTTAAAGGTAATAGGGGTGTGCACAGAACCGTGGAGTTGCGGTCTGGCACTGGGGTGGGGGGTTCCAAAGGAGTACCGGGGGGGGCTTTACTTACTCCCTCAAGAATGCCACTGTATTTCATTGAGTAAGTGGGCGGCATACCTCCCTGCCGCCCGCTTCATTCCCCCTCCTCTCGGTGCGGCTGCTAATCCATTCCTCCTCCTTTTGAATGAATACTCCCAGTACCTGCCACCCGGCTCTTCAATGCCCCCGGCTCGGTTGGCGGCCACCCCCCGCAGCCCCAGGACCCCTTCCGCCCCTTCCCTTCCCATACTCAAGGGGTCGGCAGGAGAACTCCCCTGCCGACCCCGTCCCCTTCCCCGGCTGGGCTGCAAATGGCTTCTAGGAAGTCTTTTGCAGCCCAGCCAGGGAAGCGGACGGCAGGGAGATCTCCAGCTGCCCGCTCTCTAAAGAGCAGGACAGGCAGATGAGGCAATGGAAGTGGCTTCGGGGGCAGTGGCCAGGGAAGCTTCCTGCAGAAGGGGCCTGCTGCTACCCTGAGTGCTTGCCACTCCCTCCATTTGGTTTGCCCATTGCCTCCTGGCCTGAATAGGGTGCCCAGTTGCTGCGGTTGCCCTGGGTGTGACATCCCTCCTATCTAGGAGGACAGATGTCAGCTGGTCGTAGTGGGGCATGGTCCTCACCTCCACTCCTGACAGCTTGTTGTGGGTGGTCACCTCCTTGAATTTCTTCTTGAGGTGCTGGAGTCGCTCCTTGCACTGGAATCCCTATTTTGACAATTGCCGGGATATCCAGTTGAATGTGGTCTCATTCCTGAACTGGTTCTGCCATGCAGACTGCACACTATTGCAGGTTTAGAAACACCGTCCATCCACAAACACCCCTGTCTCCACATCTGCCCACAGCTTGACATGGACCGTCTTTCCTCCTTCCCCAGCCTGGCTGCTCTCCGTGGTGCTGGCAGTGCCAGAGCTACTAGTGGGTGGCAAGATGGTAGTAAGGTGCTGGCACAGCATGACTGGTGCCTACTTCCAGAAAAGGGTGTTGGAGGAGCAGGGTGTGGAATTTCAACCTGTTGTCTTCACACAAGGAAGAAGGAGGATAGGAGTGGTTGTCTCTTGCATGCACGCTTGGACATCACTGCATGGGGTGGGGTGTGGTCAGGCACCTCATGCACGCACAGCGGTCCTGGTGCAAAGACCTTCTTTCATGGCCTTTCTAGAAGTATCAACTATGCTCTGCCTGGGAGATACACCAAAAACACCCAGTATGGACAGTGCAGACAGATTCATCAAGGGTCTTTTGGGGGTGACAAGACTGATTAGGCAAGCTTCCTAAGAGAATCCAAGGAGGCACATGGGCAGCACATATCTGTCCCTTTTCTGAACCAGCACTTGGTTGTTGGCCCGCACCAACGCCCTTATCTCATAGTATCCACAGTTTTATGTATTGTTAAGTAACCTTTTAGCCATTGTGAGGGTGATGTTAAGGAAGGTTACTTGCAGAATGTCCCAGGTAAAATGAAGCCCTCCGCCCCCCACCTCAGCTTAAGCATGCCCTCCACCCAACTCTGCCCTGGTATGTGGACACCCTTCCACAGAGCATATTCAGCAGTGGTGGCAGTATAGAAAGAGCAGGCAGTCCCTTGCCCTTCTCCTAATAAAGATGGGGCACAGGGGTGGGGGGAGAAAGTGACTTGAATGAAAAGGGGTGCACTCCATGACTTCTGCAGCAAGGGAATTACATCTGCTTTCCATGATGCACCATGCACCATGTTCAATGGGTCACTGGAGATCCTCCCCTACTGTTATCATCCCCATCTGGCATGGCCTTCATGCCATGGTGCACCCCTTTCCTGAAGCAGGAAGCAGGAAGCAGGCATTCGCCAATGTGCTCCTCTTAAAACTTGTGGTTTTAAGTTGTTTTAAGGTTTTAATTCCTGTTTTAATTTGTTGTATGTTGTTGTAAGCCACCCAGAGATGGCAGTTTGGGGCAGTGTACAAATATAATAATTAAACCAACAAACAAACCAACAAACAAATCCTCATGCATCCCATCACAGGCTTCAAACCTCAATTCAGAACCATCACAGCTTCTCCAGCTGGGTATGGTAATAAGATATACACATAAATACCATCGGCATACAGATGACACGTCACACTAGCATAAAGCCTAATATTTCCCAGCCCTATTACCTGACATCCTCCTAACTGGAGATTCCAGGAACAGAACCCAGGACCTTTTGTATACACAGTATGCAAGTGCCACAGGTATTGATCCTGCCTGAGTTGAAACTAACCTCTCAAGACATAGTGTCTGGATTCTGGTTGACCTGCCTATGTTCCAAATTATCACCATCTCTTCTTGTTTCCAAAGCAGGGTGAAATGAAAGCTAAGACGGAATCAAATCAAAGGGGTTGAGTGCATTATTTGACCCATGCCAAGAATAACTCTTTTGGTACTGCACAAATAAATCTATGCAAAAGGCAAAATGTTGTCATTGCAATCAAGCAAATAAATCTGTGTGTGTGTGTGTGTGTGTGTGTGTGTGTGTGTGTGTGTGTGTGTGAGAGAGAGAGAGAGAGAGAGAGACAGACAGACAGACAGACAGACAGTATCTACATTAATCACTCCAACACTCTTTGGAACAATTTGGACTCTCTGGTTAGGGTATTTCCAAATGGTTTAAAATTAATCCAAGCTAGCTATCTAAGCATTAAGCACTGTATTTATCATGGCTAACATAGTATCTAAATACAGTTGCATCTTTATAACCATAAAGCTGCTGTTCAATCCATACAGTAACACACACACACACACACACACACACACACACATATCTCCTCTTTGAAAAGGTCCAAAAGACATTCCAGACCCAAGTACTTTGAAACACCCCCTCCCACTTGCCACATTCCTAATGCATTGCATGCCCAGACCTTGCCCTTGCAGCTCTTCAGAGATGACCCGAGTCCCCAGACCTAGCTCTGCAGCTTAGATCAGTGCGATTTGGTTGCCATAGTGCTGCACAAATGCATCTGAAATAATTCTCAACAAGCAGTGCTTGCCCACTGTGACAGAATCTCAGAAACACACTTGTAAGGTGAAATCGCTTACCACCATTGTCGATTGTCCCCAGCGATGCAGCTCTCACTGGAGGAGCGTTGGATGTCATCTGGAGCATACTGTCAATTTGCACAAAGCGACACTTAGGCCCAACAGAGGCCTGACCTGCGTGAAGTCAGTATGTGTCCTGGGATATGCCCCAGAACTTTTGGCAATGCACTTAGTGTTCCATGGCAGGCATGTAGTGTTTCTGTAGCAATCAAATAAATATGGAAATGGTTCCCTCAGAGTAAAAAGTCTGAAAACCACTGTCTTACATGTAAAATGAATAGATGCTCCTTTTAAAAACACAGATAGGATCTGGGGGTCTTTTTAAAGATAAAATTAAATAGTGATATATGTCCCATTCACACATTTTGTTCAACACTCGTATGAGTATACAGTGTAGACAAGTACAGTCATTCACATGTTATGTTGAACACAGGTACAGCCGTATTCTTCCTTTCTGTACCATGCATTTGAAGGGCCTGTATCAGCTTCACTTCAAATGAACACAGCTACAGTCATTCACATAACTACATGTGTGAGCATACAGAGATCTGTACACCCATACAGCATAGTGTCTGAATCGGCCGAATCAAGGCACTTATCTATTGGCAGAAAAGGCTGAAGACCAATCAGAAAGGAATTAGCTGGTCAAATAATAATTGGAAGGAAATAGGCCAGGACATGTCATTTAAGGTATTTCCAGTCTTGTTAGATACTTCCATCTCTTTTTGTTTAAAGTCTGTGATGTTGTGGCATTATCCATTTTTAGCATGTCGGAGAACTGGTTTGTGAAATCATGATGGAACAGAAAACGAAGGAGTCTACTTCTGATGTTACTTGACAAATGTCTTCTGAAGCTTATTGATGGAGAGAAGATCTGTGAGCCCGACCCCCTATGTTGTACCAGAAGCAGCAAAAGAAGAATGGTGAGGTACAGAGCTGGGCTCTGTCTGTTCAGAACTTTGAAGGCTCCCTGCCAACAGGCAAAGAAAGCTGGAGGAGCTTGAAGTCATACACAGAGAGAAGGAGGAGCTGCTACTGGCTAACTTTCTCCTTCTGTTGTTGATCTCCTCTATCAGGAAAAAATTAGTTACTTGGAGAGAGATAACTAGAGACAAACAACAGGAGAAATTGAGCAAGCAGCTCCTCCTACCCTGTCCTCAGGATTTCCACATCCTCCAGATTTCTGTACCTGTCAGAAGAGAGCCACAGGACACATCATGCTGCTTTTCACCTAGGAAGTGTAATGAATCAGGATTTGTTTGCATGTGTGTTTATATCACTTGAATTCTCATTATTTGCTCACTGTACAGTTGATGGCTGGCACTGGAAAGTGTCTACTGGCTCCACTGAAAAATACTGGACGGTGGCAATGTGAAAGTTTTGACTTTGGTATTGTTTAGCCACACAACCAAGTTGTCCTTCATCACTTGATGCTTCAGTCACCAAGTTGTGATCATGCCTATAAGAGCCAGGCTTAAAAATCCATGTTGCCTAGGGGATTGGAAGTTTGTCTGCAGATCTTAATTGCCTGCTGACAGGCTTGGGTAGCTTATCTTTGGACTACAAATCCCATCACCCCCAGCCTTTGGCCATTGTGGCTGGGATGATGGGAGCCACAAATCACTTAGGATTACCTGCAGCATTTAAGCTGGAGTGAGCAAAAGGTTGATCACAACTTACTGACAAACTACTGAATTTACCTGAATCTAAGATGGGTCCCCCCACCAGTTCTTTCCTGTTAAAAGTGTGTGTGTGTGTGTGTGTGTGTGTGTGTGAGAGAGAGAGAGAGAGAGAGAGAGAGAGAGAGAGAGAGAGAGAGAGAGAGATTCCTCTTCTTTCCTGTTAATTGCTGTTAATTCCTGTTAATTAACCCCTTCTAACTTGGCAAAGAGGCACCTTTTAACATGGTGATTCTCTTTATTTAGCAGGGAGAGAGTAACTGGCCCTATCCACCCCCAGCACAGTACCTCCAGTGACTGTTGCTGGTGTCTGTCTTATGTTTCTTTTTAGATTGTGAGCCCTTTGGGGACAGGCATCCATCTTATTTATTTGTTATTTCTCTGTGTAAACCACCCTGAACCACTTTTGGAAGGGCGGTATAGAAATCAAATGAATAATAATAATAATAATAATAATAATAAATAAATAAATAATTGTGGGGTGGGCTGTCATCTTAGATTCAGATTCCTCTTTCTTAGCCTCTGTTAAGGCATCAGCTTACATTCAGAGTTGCCTTCTATTTGGGTAAATTGGACAATTTCTGGAAATTATGTTATTGCCTGAGTTGTTTTAAATGGTGTACCAGAATAAGACACAAAACCCTGAGCCTCTGAGGACGACCTTTGATAAAAACACCTTGGGTGATTATCTTCACATAATAGATACTTCCAAGCACTTTGCCAGAGCCTTACCTCTACATTCACACTTGAATTTCTGGTGAGCTGTTTCATGCTTGCTGGTACTCACTTCAATGCTTGCAGGATATGCAGAATTGGGTTAACCAAGCAATTCTTATTTCCTTAAGCAAGAGCACCTATGCAGCAACACTTGTCAAAAATTAGATATACCTTAATTGTTGTTTTTTTTAAAAAAAAAAATACTGAGTAGGCCCTCTTGCTTTGTAAATTCGAAACTCAACAATGGATCATGAGGATTCTAGTAAAGAAGAAGAAAGTGGACCAGACACAGTTTATTTAAATTAGCTCACCTCTGCTCCAAGCTATCTGTGTTGGATTCCATTCAGGGCCTTCAGATTCAGAAGCATTTCCAGACAGCAGGCTTTACTGTGAGCTCTAATTCCCACACACACCCCCACAAACCAATGCAAAAGTGGATTTCTTTTAACCCCGAACATAAACCAGGCTACGCTCTAATGTGCAATGAAAAACCCAAATCATGTATGGAGTGCTCCCCGATAGCTCACAGGGACTTCAGGGTAAATCTGGCCGATATGTGAATGCACACCCTCTATGACTTGAAAGCCCTGCTTGGAAATGCTCCTGGTGAATAAACCGAACAATAAAAGTGGAGGGAGAAACACAAAGGGCCCTGTGTCCGTAACACTTGTTTCTATCATCAATAGGTAGAGAGTGAGGTGGGATCCTGTGTTTGCTGATCCTGCCCCTAATCCTCACACGTTGTTTGCCTTTACTACAGTCGGCATGCATGCAGTTTGTACACATGTAAATTCTCTCACCATGATCTGTACTTGCATTTGCAGGGTACAGATAGCTTGTACTGAGCCTATGCATGTACAGCTTCTACAAGGGCAGCCTCTGTCCAGAGGAGCCAATCATCATGTGGAGCTTGGGAACAGGACTATCAGGCATAATCCTGCCCCTCTCTTTGTACTGAATGTACACAGCATTCTTATCTACCCAGGACTATGGTGAACATAGCTTGTTGGTTGTTTCTTCTGGGCTGATTCTTATCCCCCTGCTTTAATATATGAATTTCTATGCTACCCAAAGGTCCCTCCTTTCCCATCTCTGTCCAGGTTTGTTTGTTTTAAAGAGAGATCTGCCTCTCTTTCCCATTTAGATAAACCTTTGTGGCATACATCAACAAGGGTCAGATTTCAAAGCTGTGTAACCAAGGTGGGGGTAAGAAGGATGCTGGGTAGGAACATAAGCCATGTCTCAAGATTGGATGGTGATGATGTGATATGTATAGATGTGAAAATAATGATATGATGCATAATTATTCCAGCTTGGAATATAAAAATACTCTCAGGTCAGAGGAGTAGCTGGAGGAGAGAGGGGCCCATGTTCGCCCCTCTAGCGTAGCTAGGGGAGAGGGTGCCCATGTTTGCCCAGAGGCCTCTCGGAGTGAGACAGGTAATGAAGAAAATAGAAGGCACTGTTCCTCCCAATTTCATCCCCGGCATTTTGTATTCTGCTTCTTGACACAGTGGTTTCACTTGGGCAAACATTTTAGTTTGTTTGTTGTTGTTGTTTTGGTGCCACAGCTCTGTAGGGCAGCAAGCAGCAGGAACAGTCTATCTGCATCTCATTCCAGTTTTCACTAGTTACTCCCCATAGTATACATAGCATTTTATACATATACTTATTGCAGTTATTGTTATGTATTGTATTTGAGTTGATCGTATTTGTTGGATTTTAAACTTATAAGCCACTTATAAGTTTAGGCTTAGACTCTATTGATAGAGTATATGCTTAGACTCTATTGAAAATCTGCTTTCCAGAAGTTGAAAGGTGCTTTTGAATTTAAGCATGCCAGGTACCAGAATCAGGCAAGTACAACCAAACTATGGCCACCTTTGGAAGAAATGCCAAACCGGAGGCAAACGTGCCAGAGGATTGATTATGGGGATATCTGAATACGTGAAACCATGGTTTTGTCACCCAAATGTGGGTTGACGAAACCATGGTTTCACGCATTCAGATAACCCCAAAATCACGTTTGCCTCCAGTTTGGCATTTCTTCCAAAGGTGGCCATAGTTTGGTTGTACTTGCCTGGTTCTGGTACCTGACATGCTTAAATTAAAAAAACCTAAACCCAAACCCGAATTTGAACCTTTGATTTGTAGTGAGTTTTGCTGAGGAAACCTCAGGTATCATGTTGTCTGAATTCTGACACTACTGTAATCTGGGTTTCATGTGCAAGCGCCTCCTGCTACCATCAAGAGGCCAGCTCAGAGCAACCCAGAAATGCATCAGTTCTAGGGTGGCTGCAGTTCTTGCTGGCCACTTCTTGGAGCTGATGCCTCACCCTCCACCATCTCCACACTCCTCCTGCCATTGCCTGGCAACAAGGATGCTGCATCCCTGGCTTCAATACGTTGAAAGGGAGAGAACTACATTGGAGAAAGCCCTCCTTCCACTGCCTCTTATGGTCTCCCCTTGTCAATCCACACAAAAAAGGATGGGATGACAAGACGGGCACAGCAGGAGATGTCTGCAGCAATTCAGGTCTGCAGAAATATGTGCACTAAGACATGGAGCCCCAGTGACACCAGAAACAGGGCAACTCTGCTGTTTCCCAACAAAGAGCACACATGCCCTGGGAGTGATACCATGTTGCTTGGCAGAAATACTAATGTGCCGACCCCATACACAAACCTGCAGAAACACCAGCCATGGAAACATTCCTGTTGTCCAGACATTTAAAGAAAGAGACAACATGTATCCCCACAAATCTGGTGTCTGTATCTGTCCTCTTGCTTGATTACTTCTGCAAATGCAACACACACCTTAGTGTACTGCTTGGTGGCATGCAGGACCTTTACTGGGAATTACCTTGCAAAATGTTTTGACAGCTTCCATCTGGTGAAGGGAAGGGGGCATAGGTGCAAGGAACCCTTTCATTAATAATGCACCTGATCTAGTCTGACTGCCCAGCAAGGCATCCTTTTAAAGGTGTTGCATGTGCTGTCTGGTTGGGCAACAGGGCACTGGTTTCCTCGAATTCCTGGACAGAGTCTATATTTTTAAGGTTCCCATGGATGGTGCTGCTCCCTCCAACTGCATAGAGGGGTGCCCTTGACTCTGTATAGAGATAGAGATAGAGATAGAGATAGAGATAGAGATAGATAGAGATAGAGATAGAGAGATATTTTTATCCATATGTTCGGCCTTGGCCCCACTGGCTTGCAGGTACCCCAGATTGGTGGTGTGTTACCATCTGCATCAGCAAAGGAAAGCCTACCATCAATGAGACAACCCAGACTTATGGTTAAAAGATAGACCCTAGCTTTTTTAAGTGGTTCTGGTCTATTTTTGAACCAGTTTTTAGGGGAAGGGGGGACTAGCCCCTTCCCATAGTGTAGAAGCATTCAGTCTCAGCCATACCTTGTTGTACACTGCCCAGAGCCTTTGGATGGATAGGGCGGTATAGAAATGGAATGAATGAATGAATGAATGAATGAATGAATGAATGAATGAATGAATGAATGGAACTGCCCAAAAGGAAACAGGGATGAACTCAAGAGCCCTGTGTGGAAATAAAATGTGCAATAGATGGATGTTCTCTTCTTCCAAGGATCGCTCTCTCATGAGAGTGAGGCGAGTCTCGTGATTGGTGAGACCCGCTTTCAGAGGGTTTGCGGGGAGAGCGGGCTTAGCCCGCTTTCCCCACAGATGATCCCCAGGCAGCCCAGGGCGGCCAGATCAGCCACCCACATGACTGCTGGCTCCGTCATGGAGCTAGGAGGGGCTGCGGGGATCGAGGGCTGCGCGGCCTATGGAAGTTCCAGGATGCCCTGCGCAAGCGTGTGGGACATCCTGGAGAGACCCCCAGGGTTGGGAGGCTTGTGTCAGCCTCCTGGCCGGGGTCTCTTTGTGTGTTGCCACAGTGTGGAGCCGCGGCAGGGCAACACATGATCAACTAGACGGGCTTAGCAAAGCACTCGCTCTGCTAACCTCATCTAAGGAGAGAGGGAATTAAGAGGGTTTGCTGCCTGGAGCCACGCGGCTCCCGTGGCAGGAACGATCCACCAAGAGTGGGCTAGCCTCCTTTAGACCACTTTTGGTGGATCATGAGAATCTCCTCAGTGTCTGGCCATAGAGACACACACATGTGGGCCGAAGGGCTCTTTCCACTAAGCCCAGTTGCAATATCCATGCAAGCCCCAGGGAAGGGTACCCTAGCAACACCTTTCTCAGTCCTGACGGCTGCTGCGATGCAGGTCCAAGCGCCCCCTCCGACAGTCTGGTCTCCCTGCAACACATACCCATGGTGTTTTGGTTTTTTGCCCACCACAGTCACCTGGATGGCCCAAGAACACTCTAAATTGCATGTGCCCTGCCCCAGGATGCCCCATGGTGGCTGATTTATATATGCCATGGTAGGGGTGTGCAAACCGGCTCGACGTTGAGCCAGTTTGACATCAAACCAATTCGGTTTGATGGTTCAGGGTCGAACTGAACCACTCCCTGTTTGGTCCGACCTTGGACCGAACACCCCCCAAATGTCCAGGGGGTTTGCAGACCTTTTTATGTTAAGGATTTTTTTCACCTTATTCCCCTTGGGGGAGTTCCTGGAGATGGTGGGGGGGGGTCCACAGATGTCCCCCCTCTCCCCACCAGCTCTTTCAGCCGGTTTTCGGCCCTCTCCCCTCAGCACAACAGCCATCTTGTAGGCTGCACACCTGTGCAATTGGCCTCTGCATGGCCCGAGTGGGATCCAACCCCAGTCTTTCCCAACTCTGCTAATTCAAAACTGCTCAGACACATGGAGTGGCCTAGACTCCTTGGAAGTCTGGACGGGTTGAGTAGAGAGGGTAAGGTACAGAGTATGAGTTCTATTGTTAACCAGAGATACCTGCATCATCAGAGCCCCCTATAGTTGGATGATCTCCCTCATAAGAGTGAAGTCCAAGGAGATCCAAAGTTCATGGTGCTTCTGGTTTTCCCCAGTGGATTTGCCCCCTCATGAGAGGGCTAATCCCCGGCCAGCAAGCCAACATGGGGACAGTGGTGTGTTGGGGCTTCCTGGACTGTTTGGCTCACATCTACAAGTCCAGGAGCATTCCTTGTCACAGTGGAGCAAACCCCAGTATCCTTTCCCTGTCCTCATGTGCATATTCCCTCCTAGAAAGTCATCATGATCCTCTCCCAGAGCAACAGAAAACCTGTTCCCCCTCCATTCCCCAGTACCAGTAATTGTGCGTGTGTGGAACGGTATGATTGCAGGTCTCTTGCAAAGGCAGTGGTACAAGTGATGTTGGAAAATGGTTTAAATGCCTTTTCTCTGCTAAGGGTGGGTGACTGATGCCAAAATCACACAATCAATCAAACAATCACACAATCACATGGGGCACGCCCCCTCAAAGATCAAGGCCAATGGTTACCTCTCTACTGATGTCCTGATGCCTTGCCCACAGTCTAGTGACATGAGTGGTATGGAGCTTGCTGGGATGCAGCCTTAGCAGATTAGGAAGATGGAGAGATCCGTCTGGCCAGAAGCTAAACGTTGCACAACCGCGACTGGATGATCATCTGTGGGATGATTCTTGGCTTCACAAATTTAACCACAGGTTTGTCTACCCAAGATTCCACACTTTGTTTGAAGGCGCCCTATGTGTGGAGATCTTTACTTTAGAAGTTTCCAGAGTGGCATGGGAGGAACCACAGAGGCAACAGCAACCAAGGTGTAGGTTAAATAGTGTTGAGCTCTTGGAGCTCAACACTGAGAAAGCAAGCTCAACCATAATCTACTGAGCAGCATAGAATATCACAGCTTAAAAACAGTAACAGCAGCAACAGCAATAACAAACAGCAGGCAGGGGAATGAATTTCTTACTTAACAGCATTTGGAATGGGTGATGTCAGAAGTGGAACGCTCTCGTCGCTGCTCACTATTTGAAATTTCTATTCTATGAGCACATAATGAGTGTGACTGGAGCAATCACATTTGACAGCAAAATTTCTCTGACATTGGAAAACATACAGAAGGTTAGATTCTGCAGTGTGACCCTCCGAAATCTTTGATATTTGGCTTTTGACCTCATCCTTCTGATACCGAGGAGTGCTGCATTATGAACGCTGATGAATATGAAAATAATGATGAGAATGTGGGAAGGTTAGCACCAGCACTGACTAAGATCCTAGGCTGGTGTTAATTAATTGGATGATGACATTTCTCACACAGATGTGCTCCAAACCCACATTCGCTGTCTAGTTTTTATTAGAGCATACTCACTTTGTCTGCTTCTTGCCCCTTTGGTGCCAAAGCATGCCTTAGATACATTTATTGGGAAAGAACTTAAACTGCCTTCATGAATCAATGGTGAATTACAATTCTGCCTAGGAGGATGAATGTAGTATCTCACTGCTAGCCATAAGAGGTAGTTGAAACCCAAATATATAAATTGTCCACCAGTACCCTGCATTCCACCTTTTTCTTAAGGAAAGGCAGGCCTACCCCCATCCAGATGTTTCCAGGAGTAAGGAGAAAAACTAAACTCATGGTTTAGACATTATACATGCTGCGTATTTTTAGAGATCAGGGCTGCAACCAATTATTTTTTTTAAAAAAACTCTTCAATTAACATGGCCCTTAATGAGTCATCTAATTATAATTGATTAAATGTAAATACATTCACATATCTGAACTTTCAATTAAGCTTGCTCTTTTCCCAGCCACTCCCATTGTCTGGAGTGTGGGTTATATTCTGATGGCCGAGGCACAGGTTTTCAGGGAATTAAAATTGGAGGCGTATTTTGACTCTCTCTCTCTTTTTAATAATGGTTAGGGCTAGGGCAAGAGTAGGAATCACACCTCCTTTATGGCATCTCTATCCCTATGGATCAGCCTGTTAGTCCCATACAGGCAGACAGCTTCCTCTGAGGACAGGTAATTCTGATTCATTGCTGCAATGAAAGCAGTTGTGTGGTCATGCAGCGATGTAGAGGCTCAGCAGGATTACCTGCCTCCAGTAAAGGCTGATACAAAAAAGGTAAGCCCAGAGCTGTGAATCATGACCGATCACAGTGGGCCTGCCTTGGAACCCTCGGAGTTTAATAGCTACAGGCCTGTCTCCAAACTCCCATGGTTGGGCAAGGTGATTGAGAGGGTGGTGGCCTCCCAGCTCCAGGTGGTCTTGGAGGAAACTGACTATCTAGACCCATTTCAAACTGGTTTTTCGATGGGCTATGGGGTGGAGACAGCCTTGGTCGACCTGATGGATGATCTCCAATTGGGAATTGACAAAGGAAGGGTGACTCTGTTGGTCCTTTTGGACCTCTTGGCGGCTTTCGATACTATTGACCATAGTATCCTTCTGGACTGTCTGAGGGAGTTGGGGGTGGGAGGCACTGCTTTGCAGTGGTTCCGCTCCTACCTTTCTGGCAGATTCCAGATGGTGTCACTTGGAGACTGTTGCTCTTCAAAATCTGAGCTTTTATATGGGGTCCCTCAGGGCTCCATACTGTCTCCAATGCTTTTTAATATCTACATGAAACCGTTGGGAGAGATCATCCAGAGATTTGGTGCTGGGTGTTATCAGTATGCTGATGACACCCAAATCTATTTCTCCATGTCAACATCATCAGGAGAAGGCATATCCTCCCTGAATGCCTGCTTGGAAGCAGTAATGGGCTGGGTGAAGGATACCAATCTGAGATTGAATCCAGACAAGACGGAGGTACTTATTGTGAGGGGTTGTCACTCAGGAAGCGATATTGATCTACCTGTTCTAGATGGGGTCACACTTCCTCAGAAGGAACAGGTACACAGTCTGGGAGTGCTTCTGGATCCACACCTTTCCCTGGTTCCCCAGGTTGAGGCAGTGGCCAGAAGCGCTTTCTATCAGGTTCGGTTGATATGCCAGTTGCGTCCATTTCTTGAGGTTTATGATCTCAAAACAGTAGTACACTTGCTGGTAACCTCCAGACTTGATTACAGCAATGCACTCTATGTAGGACTGCCTTTGTACATAGTCCGGAAACTACAATTAGTACAAAATGCGGCAGCCAGGTTGGTCTCCGGGTCATCTCGAAGATACCACATTACCCCTATATTACAGGAGATGCACTGGCTGCCAATACGTTTCTGGGCAAAATACAAAGTGCTGGTTATAACCTATAAAGCCCTAAACAGCTTAGGTCTATGGTACTTAAGAGAGCATCTTCTTCTGCATGATCCCCATTGTCCACTGCGTACATAAGGGGAGGCTCGTCTGTGGCTACCTTCATGTCGTCTGGTGGCCACCCAGGGATGGGCCTTCTCTGTTGTCGCCCCGAGACTTTGGAATGCGCTTCCCATGGGAATAAGAGTCTCCCCATCTCTAGCGGCTTTTAACAAGTGTCTAAAGACTCATCTTTTTAACCAGGCCTTTTAGCTTTTTAACTTTTACAATTTTGGATTGTTTATTGATTTGTTTTAAACTATTTTTAGTATTCAAGTGATTTTAATGTTTTGTTTTTGTTTGTTGTGAACCGCCCTGAGACCTTGGGTTGAGGTGGTATAAAAATGCAATCAATCAATCAATCAATCAATCAAGGGCAACCTGCTCTTGTAGAATGGACAGATGACAGATGACAGGAAACAACCGATGGATTCTCTCTGAGAAATACTCATTGTCCAACAAAAAAACAATAGCAAGACGCCATTGCTGATACTTAGCAAAGATTAATTGAACTTACTGGACACTTGAAAAAGACACTTTGAAACAGTGTATAATACGGAAAGCTGTTGTGGTCTCATAGTTTTCAATATTATTGTTCTATTGTTTGTATATATGTATTCTATCTATCTATCTATCATATTTCTATACCACCTGATATGTACATCTCTAGTACATCATTGTTATAAATGTTTGCCCCCTACATCTCATTTACAGATATCCAGATCACCATATATCAATTATTGATCTACTTTCAATACAATCTATAGTCACATATTTAGTTGGGGGTTGTTGTTGTTGGTAGTATTATCAGGATCTGTTGTTTTGTTATTATGTACAGTCACAGTGGGCAACCTCCACTGTGACTGGGTACCGTAAGCTCACAGGAGCATTTAATGACTGAATTTCTTTCTCAGCACACACACACACAAATCCCTCTTGGTGTAGAATTTGGGAATTGGTGCTGAAAATGCTTATGAACAATTAACATGAACTCTAATCATGGTATGTTTTATTTGAGCTTTTAAAAAAGCCTAAGTAGCTAATTAAAACTAATCAGATGCCCTGCTTTTGGCCAGCGGTAAAATGCTAGATCACATGGTTGCATATGAATTCTGAGGGGGTACCGCAAGAGGATGGAGAGGTACATAAACCAAATGGCTAAAATCTCATTCTCTCTTACTCTAACGAACAAAGCCATTGGAAGCCAGTGTTGAAAAAGCCTCAGTTTTTATGCTCACACAGTTATTTCACAGTCCCAGCAAATGGCATATCTAATGCCCATCAGCTACTGGAGATCCTGAAAGGAGTTCTGTAACGTCAGCTATGGGAAGGTGTTTGATCACACCTGATCTTTTGACTTTCAAAGGGACTGAGAGAATGCAGGGGATAAAAAAGCCCCTTCTAATCTCCGCAGTAGGCTCCCACTGAAATGGCAACAGCAGCTGCAAGCTGGCGTCTTCCTTAAGCAGGTGTGGTGTGCTTTGCATCTCCTCAGTTGGAAAAAGGATGTGAACAGAGACCACCTCCTTCTCTCTGTCTGTCTCCTGAGCCTCTGCAAAGCCAGACCCCCAGCATTCCCTTCCGGTCTTTGCCAACTGTTTGTCTGCAAGGAAAAATTGCTTTGTATATGGCTGGCAAAATGCATCTCGGCAGCAGAAGCCGAATGTCACATCAGATTGAGGAGGTCTGAAGTTTAATTTCCGCTAACTGCCTTACTTGTTTTCAAAGTGAATATTACCCTTGAGACTGGAGTTCTTAAAAATAAATAAATAAAGGAAAGCAAGGGGAGAGGCAGAGGACTGCATTGTGCAGGCAAAAGAAAAAGGAAGAAAACCGCCCAACACTTGCCCAAAGAAAAGTAACAATAGGGGGGAAATAATGAAAGGCGAACACTGCACTCTCTACCCTCCACTCCGGCTGCTTAGAAAATTCAGTAGGCCTAGCTTATTTTCCTTTTTTATGTGCACTGCAGAACAGATTAATTAGCCGTAGCTGATGTGACTGTGGACAACACAATGATCACAGAGTGAAGCATACAGTGCTTGGAACTCTGCCTACAGAGAGAAAGCAGGGAGTGCTATCAGGCAGTGGGGGGAAAAAATAAAAGACAAGAGAAAGAATCTGGAGAGTGCTGAGTGTATGCTGAACAAAAAATCTGTGTGTGGATCTTTCATAAAATGCAAAGCCTACCTGAAAAGCACACTGCGAGGGGAAAAAAAGATGACAGGCATGTCAAAAAGGCTTGTTCTAAAGAGGAAGCTAACCACCTCAAAGTAACTCTGGAAACTGTGTGTCTGAAAGTTAACTAGCTGTTTCCAAGTGAATGCTGGTTTTTAAAATAATAATAATAATGATAATGATAAAAATGATGATGATGACTATTACTATTATTTCTTTATCATTGTTATAAGATGCTCCCCTGTAGCTTGGTCACTAATTAAAAATGCTGGTCGATAGGCTATCAGGGAAAGAATGGAATGCCAGTTGCACAAACCTGCTGGGGAGGTAGCTAAGTATATGTTCCCGCCGGGAGGGTGTGAACCACCCACAGCCTTTGAGGGATTTGTGGGGGTAGAGAAAAAGTTCAGAGATTTTACAGCTGGCTGGCTGGCATGACAAGAAGCATTCTAGGAGGGCTGCTGTTACCTGTGGGAACTGTTGCCATCATCGGTACTAACACTGCCTCTGTGAGTGCCTGCTTCACCTCTGCGCAACCTATTTGTACATAAATGCGGTGATGGCTGGAGCCATCAATGGAGCAGCCCTCTTGATGCTGTTAAACCTGTAGCTTGAGTGGAGTTGCACCAGCAGCTGGCCCCTCTGGCTTTTTTCTTCAAGGAAAAAGGGGACAGAGACAGACTACTGTACCATTGAGTTAAATCTGATGAGCTTTGTTGTGTGGCTGTGACTGAATGCAAAGAGTCCTCTTTGAATTAGGAACTGCCAACACAAATATATGGGCCTCATTCTGCCTCCTCACACCAACATGTTTTGGTTCTAACATGGAGGAATACAGAAGCAGCACGCTGTGATGGAGGATAGCAGAACCCTCAAAAGGGTGAAGCACTATGCTGAATTGAGAGTTCTCCCCCTTTGGCCTCTGAATGGAGGTGAAAGGCTTTGTTGTCACTTCAGTGTCTCTTCTGCCACCTGATGGTCTTTCTTCCCTGGGTATAAGATGGCACCAGCAATGCCTCCTCAACTTGTCCCAAGACCACTTCCTAGGCCTACTGTCTGGCTTCTCTTTCCCAGACACTGAGCCAGGTCTCATGATCTGTGAGTCTTGGTTTCTTCAGGTGAGCAGGGAGGGAGCCCTGGGTGGCCGGATTGGCCGCCCACACGATTGCCGGCTCCCTCCGGGGGTCTACTCATGAGTAGGTGCAGCGTGAAGCCACTCCACGGCTACTCGTGAGTCTAAAAACCAGGTTTGCGGAGCGCATGATTCTAAAAACCAGGTTTGCTGGTTTGGGGGCAGGGGTTCTTGAGCGGGTTACCCGCTCTAGAACCACCGGGCTCGCAGCCGAACCCAGTGGTTCTGACGACCTGCAAAAATTGGGCTAGGCTCTCCTAGACGGATTTTTGCAGATTGTCAGAATAGCCCCACTGTAGGACACACATGCCTCACAGCACATTATCCATCTTCTAGGAAGCAGTCCTGTCCCCAGGATTTTCAAGGCACTGCTTATCCCATTTTCTTCCCAAACTCTGCACAAGCCACGGTTCATTACCCCATCTGTTGCCACTCCTACTTACTGCTAAGCCCTGTCTCATCACAATCTTGACACTGAATTCAATCCAACCCTGTCTTTGCTTGCCTGGCCAAGGTGACAAAATAATATATCAGCAAAGTTTCGTAATGTCTGACAGACCCCTTCTTGCCCAAGCTCAATAATAGCTCAATAATCCTTGCCACTACTGGCTCTCTCCTGATCTCTGACAGTGATCTGTGAAAGAAAATGACAGGTGTGTTGTACCTCTTCGCTAAAATACCCTGAGCAGTTTGTCACCTAACAGTCAGATTTTTATGCGTCAATGATTATACCATTAGACATTGGCAAGAAACGATTCCCCCTTGGACTGAATGAGCCAGCCATTAAACTGGCACATAAAAGTATCCACCCTCTTCTGCTCTGTAAATCTTCCAGTGCATGAAGAAAAGGAATTTTACTTATCAGGTGCTTTTTCTCTCTCTGTCTGGATCCTTGTTCCGGATGCTATTATATTTCCTCAAACTTCAGGAATCCATGACAACTATAAAGTCAACTGGGAAGGAAACATATACCAGCCCTGCACAACTGGTAACCCAGACTGAAGCACAGCTCACTAGGGATGTTGTGCAAGCTGACTTGGAATCCAGCCAGCTAAGCTTGAAGGCTCGCCTTTGAACTGAACCTAGGGCAGGGGGCCAATCAGAGGGAGGGTCGAGCCAAGCCCCCACCTCAAAAACCGGAGCAACAGGTATACTTGTAAAGGGGAATCCAGCAAGGATCCCCCTTTACACGTAAAGGGCTAAATGTGGGGAGGAATGGGGGGCAGGAAGCCTTTTCGTCATTTACTTTTAAAAACAAGTTGCAGCACAGCTGCCCAATGATTTGAGAGGCTGGCAGGGGGGTGGAAAGAGCCAGCACCTCCATCATTCCCACGATCACAGCTGCCTGGCGGAGCCCCAAAATAGCCCACAGTGAGGATGCCTGGTCACTTGGGAGGCCAGGGGGTGGAAGAGCCACCACCACCACCATCCCTACCAGGACAGCCATGGCTGCCACGGCAATGCCTTGTTTTAAAAGGTAAACTACTAAAAGGTTACCTTTCCCCTCCTTCCCCACATTTAATCTCTTACTTGTAATAGGGATTCCTCTTTACAAGTATACCTGCCAAGCCCCTCAAGCCAGCTCAATGGCCAGACCAGACCAGGACCAGGACCAGACTGGCTCGAATCTAGTCTGGATTCGAGCTGAACTGGGCAGTCTAGTTCCATGAACATCCTTTCAGCTCACCAGCCATGTGTTGTGGTACTTGATACCTCTCTCCTTTCGTTCCTTCTTTTGTTTTGTTTTCTTTCTTTTTTCTTTTTTGCAGTCCCAGACAGGTGGTAAAACAGGTTTATGATGCATCTGGGAGGTTGAAGTGTATAAAGAGCCAGTGTGGTGTAGTGGTTAGAGTGCTGGACTAGGACTGGGGAGACCTGAGTTCAAATCCCCATTCAGGCATGATACTAGCTGGGTGACTCTGGGCCAGTCACTTCTCTCTCAGCCTAACTTACTTCACAGGGTTGTTGTGAGGAGAAACTCAAGTATGTAGTACACTGCTCTGGGCTCCTTGGAGGAAGGGCGGGATAGAAATGAAATGAAATAAATAAATAAATAAATGGTGATCTACATTTGGCTTGATGAACCACAAGTTGTGGAAGCTTGGAACATGTCTATATTTTGTACAAAACCTTAGAAGACCAGGCAGATTATGGCTAGTTCAGTTGTGACAGTAAGCTATGCCGTGATCACAAGGGGTGTAGCTAGGGAAGCAGGGGCCCATGTTCACCCTTCTCCCCGGCAACCCCTCAGAGTGAAGAACATAATAAAGAAAATAGGGAGGGGTGGACCTTGGAGGCCCTCAGGAGCTAGGGGCCCCAGGTTCTTGAGCCCATCTGCTCAATTATAGCTACACCCCTGCTGATCACCTCCAGAATGGAATGTTGCAACACACTCTATTGGAGGCTGCCCTTGAAATGTTCTTGGAAGCTTCAACTGATGCAAGATCCTGTAGCCCATCTTTCAGCAGGCTGGGAGCACACCATCCCAACATTATGTGATTGTATTACTTACAATACAAGTCCTTCCGAGCTCAATTCAAGATGCTGGTTTTGAAGTGTAAAACCCAAGATGGCTTTAAAGTGCATGTAAATGGAATCTGAGTCCCATAAGGGCTACCTTCCCCCAAAACATGCTGCCTCACACATTCCATTCTACATCTGAAATCCTGCTCCAGGTAACACTGGCTGGTGAAGTGCAATGGGCATCAACTAGGAGCAGAGTTTTTTCTGCCTTGTTGGTCCCCACCTCCTTTTCCTTCTGCCAACTTGTGAAAGCATGGCTTTTTGCAGGGCATTTGGTCTGAGGCAAGGATTGCTGCAGGATGCACCATAATTCACAGAAAAAGCAGAAGAAGAAAATATATACACACACACACTCACACACACACACAATATACAATATGAAATAATATCAGAAATAGAAGGGGCAAGAATCACTCACAGTTTGGTTTTCCTATAGCAGAATCAATTACCAGCAGAACTACAGAAACATGCTTCTCAGTCATGCCGGACACCTGCAGTCATAGGCGGAGAGTGTGCTGCAGCTCCTTTCTGTGCCAGTCTGGCTCCAGTTTCTGAGAATGGCAATGCTGTTTTGGGGTGGAGCGATGGTCTCAGTTCTTCCGTGTGACTGCAGTGGCTCCTACAGGATAAGATGGCATTAAAGAGGCTCCCATGACACATATCTCAACCCTCACCTAACCTGAAATAGGTGTGCTCCAAGAATTCATTTCAGGAGATAGATCTGACCTATATTTGGGGCAAATATGCCCCCAAGAATTTTCAAAAGATTCTCATGGTGAATATATGAGATGGGAAATTCCAAGAATATCCTGCTAGACTTCCAATCATTCTGTTATCTGAATGATTCTCCTTCTGTGGCTTCATTTGCAAATGAAAAGTTAATCTGCACCCTTTTGCAAATCAGTTACCAGGCTATTACGAGCTTAGCACTAGGAATTCATGTCTTCCAGCAGGGGAGGTAGAGTTCTGCCTTCTCTGAAAAAGGCAATTTAAAGGTATGGAAGTAATACTTTTTCTTATTAATCAATTTGTTTTTTGATTAATCTGAACATGGGATTGGCAAAAGGTCACCTGGTTAGCTTAGTGGTTGTGCAGGAGAATTGGACGTGGGTTCTTTTCCTACTGTTCGGAAGACCATGGTGTGGCCATGCTCAGATTTATAGAAAGAGATTGGTACTGTTTGACTCTAGCCTTCTATTGTTCCCCTCTGGGTGGCCAGCTGTGGCTGGACTCCAACACCCATCACCCTATCATCCATCACAGCAGGGCATGATGGGAAACAGAATCCTACACCTGCAGGCAAGCCAAAGTTGGGCAGCCATGCTCCAGGTCAGGGGTGGATCCTGAGGCTCATCAACTGTGGCTGGACTCCAACATCTATATAAACTGCTTTTTCAACTTTTGTTGAAAAGTAGTATATAAATATTTGTTAATATTCAGTGTGACAGCACCTCAGATGTCAGTAGACTGCTGTCTTCTATGTAGCTCTGGTATTTCTACCTCTTGATATGGAAAGAGTCTGTTAGTTATGCCTCCCTGCTGAAAGAAACTGGAGTTCTTTCTGGAGAGAACTGGAGAGAACTGAAAGGAGTTGCAAAGGGAATTCTATTCATAACTTTGTGATGAATAACATCTGAAATACCTGGGGAAGGTAAAGTCATTACAATAAAATTTTATCATTTTGAAAACAACGCATTAAATCAGATATAACAGTTTGTGGTTTTTGTGAGGAAGCTGTCACAGAACTGATGCACTGCAGATCAGAACACTTCTGGTATGCAGAATTCACCTTAATCACTCTTGGAAGATTGGCTACATTGTAAACAGGAACAAGTCAATGGCAGAAAATGGGTGATGTTTTCTTAGTGGGGGGGGGGGGCGGAGAGAAGAAATAAGAATTCAACCAAGCCATTTATGTATGTATGTATGTGTGTGTGTGTGTGTGTGTGTGTGTGTGTGTGTAATTCTTCAATTTATATACTACTTTCCATTAAAATAATCTCAAAATGGTTTGTAATATAATTAAAACAATGCATAATTAAAATAGAAAGGTACAGATGATCTCAAACATTAAAATGCAAAATACAAAAGTACAGATAATATAAATACAAAAATAATCTCTATATAAAAATTTAATAACCCCATAAAATAACAATAATACATAACACAAAGCAGTAGCAGTAAAAAATAATAATAATACTCTCATTCAAAAGCCTGGGTGAAGAGCCACATCTTTACTTTTTGCCTAAAAACTGTCAAGGAGACAGAGGAGTGGATTTCAGACGTGAGAGCATTCCAAAGCCTGAGGGCAATGACTGAGAAGGCCCTGTCCTATATCACGGACATCACACCAGATACAATACTGTTCCGTGGGTTTCTTTTTATTAATGATTGTGTTGTAAGACATCGTGAATTCTTCCCACTGCATACTCTGCACACTCACGGCACAAGTAAAAATGAAATTATTTCATTTTCTTAAAGCAAGTTACTTTCTGAAAAATGAAAGTGTGTGGCAGCTTCCATATTGCAATTGCAGGGCACTTGTATAGAACAATTGCATCATTCTCTCAATATGCCTTAAGGGCACACATTTGCAAGAAAAAAGAGGGGGCTCATTTTCAGTGGGTGACACTAGACTCCAATGCCCATTGTCCTATCACCCCTTGCAGCAAGGCATGATGTGATTCAGAGTCCAACACTAGGTAGCGATGGGCATTGGAGTCCAGCCACAGCCAGTGACCACCGCACCCCTTACTTGGAGCATGGCTGCCCAACTTTGGTCTGCATGCTAGTGTTGGACTCAGAATCCCATCATGCTCTGCTGCAATGGATGATAGGGCAAAGGGCACTCCAGCCACAGTTGGCAAGCTTCAGAATCCACCCATGACCTAGAACATGGCTGCACAACTTGGGTCTGCCTGCTGGTGTTGTACTCTGTCTTCCATCATGCCCTGCTTCTATGGATGACAGGGTGATAGGTGTTTGAGTCCAGCCATACCTGTCAAGCCTCAGGCTGGCCATCAACCTGGAGTATGGCTGCTCGACTTTGGCCTGCCCACTAGTATTGGACCCCAAATACCATCATGCCCTGCTGTGATGGATAATAGAGTGATGGGCATCAGAATCCAGCCACAGCCTGTGAGTCTCAGGATCCACCCCTGACCTAAAAGATGGTTGCCCACCTTTGGGCCACGTGCAGGTGTTGGGCTCTGGCTCCCATCATGCCCTGCTGTGATGGATGTTAAGGCAATGAGTGTTGGAATCCCGTCACAGCTGTTGAGCTCAGGATGGCCACCCCACCCCTGATCTAGAGCATGGCAGCCCAACTTTAGCCCACCTGCTAGTGTTGGACTCCAAATCCCATCATGCCTTGCTTTTATTGACAATAGGTTGATGGCACTGGCATCCAGCTACAGCTAGGGACCCACAGGGAGACAATATAATGTCATAAGGTACCAATCTCTTTGTATTAATCCGGGCATGGCCACACCATGGTTTTCAGAGCAGTGGGGAAAGAACCCATGGCCAATTCTCCTTCTCATTCACTAAGTTAACCAGGTGACATTTTGCTAATACCATGCTCAGATAAATCAAAATCAAATTGATTAATTTTTAAAAAAACCCACTTCCATACCTTTAAACAACTTGCCTTCCATACCTTTAAACAAACCGCCTTTTTCAGAGAAGGCAGGACTCTACCTCCCCTGCTGAGAGATACTAATTCCTGGTGCTAAGCTGGTAATTACTGCTAATAATCAGCATCCATTCATATGTTAAAGAAAACAGGTTTAACCTTTCACAGAATCATCACTGTGTGCTGAAGAAGTAGGATTTCATGAATTTGAATGTTGGCTGTCTTTGAGAATATCCATTGTTGAGAATTTACTGATACATTTTTATTGTTTTAGCATTGCTTTCCTGCTGCAGATACAGAATATTTGAGGGAGTGGGGACTGAATTGTACAATATTATTTTCCAAGTCTACACAGATGTGATCCATGAACTAGTTCAATTAACATCAGTAGCAAGTAGGCAAATGGATGTTTTTCCTTCTCCTAACCCATTAACAACCATGTTCCTATTAGGGGTGTGCATTTTGGAATTTTCTTGTTTCGATTTGTATCCGAATCGAAACCCCCTCGTTTTGTTTTGTACCCAAATTTTCTGAATCCGAATCATCCCTGTTTTGTTTTGTAGCCGAATTTTCCAAATCCGAATCTGAATCAATTTGGATTTTTAAAAAGGGTCCAAGGGCAAAAGGAGTGGGTGGTGGTGGTAGTGTCCAATGGGTGGAAGCTACCACCCAAATTTCAAAGGAATTAGGCAAAGGGCTGATTTTATGTGAATTTTTTAAGTTTACACATCTTTAAGAATTTTCCCATAGGGAATAATGGGGATTCCAGCAAATGTATCGCTTCAAATCAAGGGGAAAGGGATGACCCAGAGCGGTGCGTGGTGGGTGGTAGTGCCCAATGGGGGCAAGGAAACTTCCAGAATTATTTCAAAAGAATTAGGAACATAGGAAACTGCCATATACTGAGTCTGCCATATACATTGGTCTATCTAGCTCAGTATTGTCTTCACAGACTGGCAGCAGCTTTTCCAAGGTTGCAGGCAGGAATCTCTCTCAGCCCTATCTTGGAGAAGCCAGGGAGGGAACCTGAAACCTTCTGCTCTTCCCAGAGCGGCTTCATCCCCTGAGGGAAATATCTTGCAGTGCTTACACATCAAGTCTCCCATTCATATGCAACCAGGGCAGATCCTGCTTAGCTATGGAGACAAGTCATGCTCAGTCACAAGACCAGTTCTCCTCTCCATTGGGCAAAGGACTGATCATTTGTGAATTGTTGAAGTTTACGTGTCTTTTAAGATTTCTCCCATAGGGAATAATGGAGGTTTCAGCAGCCCCATAATTCCACTTGGGGGACACTGGGGTTTCCCAGAGCGAGGGGTTGTGTAGTGCACATAGGGTGCCAACCACCTCCATACCCACAAGCCCTTGGGGTACTGGGTTTTGTGTTTCTGAGGTGTTCATTGTAGATTCTCTGTTAGCATATGAGATTTTCAGTGAAAAACAAGAATCCACTCTCATATGCTACACTCTACACTCAGAACACCACAGAAACAACAGAACCCAGCACCCCATGGGTTAGCAACCCTTCCCCTGGCCAATGTGGGGTCAGTAAAGAGTGGGAAGAAGCAAAAGAGCCAATGAGGAACAAGGAGGGAATTGTCAGCAGGTCAGCCCATGATTTAGGTCACTGATCAGAAGGCTGGAAGGGTGGGAAATTCAAAGAGATGTCAAACACAAAATGGAGACTGACTCAGAGATCACTACAAAATGGAGGTCCGAAACAACAAAACATTTTGTAGCTGAAACAGGGACGTTTTGTTTTGTATACAAAACTTTTGGATCTGGAAAATGGGTGTTTTGTTTTGTCTACAAAACACCCGAAACAGGCTGTTTTGGGTACAAAACGTTTTGTATCCGAAACATTTCGCACATCCCTAGTTCCTATGTTCTTAACAGCCATTTTACTGTAGACCAATGTCCATATACACAAGACCAAAGGCGTGATCCAACAGATCTTCTGCACATAGTGCTGCCACATGAAAAAGAGGACATTACCATTAATAAATTCCTCTTCTGTGCATCTCTTAAAGGTACAGAAGACCTCTTTTTCATATGGCTGCCATGTTGCAGAGGCTGACTGTTTTCTTGTGGCATGAGCGTCCATAGAAGCCTATCTCATTAGATATGGACTGAGGAATATGGTAGATAAAACATACATATTAAGAGCTTATGTGTTCAGTATGAATACAGTACATATTTGTTAGCCACCTAATGGCGCAGTGGGGAAATTACTTGATTAGCAAGCCAGATGTTGCTGGTTCGAATCGCTGCTGGTATGTTTCCCAAACTATGGGAAACACCTATATGGGGCAGCAGCAATACAGGAAAAATGCTGAAAGGCATCATCTCATACTGCATGGGAGATGGCAATGGTAAACCCCTCCTGTATTCTACCAAAGACAGCCACAGGTTTCTGTGGTCACCAGGTGTCGACACTGACTCGACGGCACACTTTACCTTTACATAATTTCTTATAGATTTGTACAACAGCTTTTAGAAATGGTGGAGGGGGGATGATTAGACACTTATTCTCTCTTTGTAGAAATCTCTTAAGACAGTTCTACCAAAATGAATAAGAATCAACTACATCCAAAACACCCAGAATCACTCAACATGCATATTGGTGTCAGTCATTATCCTGTGAACTCCCATAATGCCTACTCTAAACTCCAAGCACAAAGTTTCAATCTGGTTACATACATACATTTCATTTTGAACATAATTTGAAATTTGATTTTGAGAGACATCACAACATAAATAGATCCCTGCTGGGTCAGATTTGATGGTCTATCCAGCCCAGTGTCCTGCATCCAACTGTGGCCAGACAGTGCTCCCAACAAGCCACAAGCAGACCATGAAAGCAAGAGACCTCCCAGTTGTTGCCTGAGCCTCCTAGCAACCAATATTCAAAGTTATACTACCTCTGAATCTAGAGGTTCCATCTAGTTGACACGTGGCAGGAGGAGTTTAACCCAATCTCCTATGCCATTTTCCCAGGGAAAATCACCCTCACAATTGCATATGTTTGTGTGTCCCCCGCTTCCTTTCTAGGACAAATAGCAACTTTCAGGTTAGATTTCCATTGAGGGGAAAGGTTCAGTCCCTCCCTGCACTGTGGTCCCAATTTCAAGCGGCATATCCTGCTGCGGTTGCTCTTTTAAAATTGTTTAAAGTGAGAGAGATGCTTTCACAAATCTCTATCATCACACCTCATTGGGTTCTCCGTGGCTAGTATTGCATGCTTCTCCATGTGCTGATTGGCAATGCCAGAAGAATTTAAAGCAATTCATGACTGGATTGCTTAGAGGATGTCTACATTTTCCTAAAACATGGAGAGGACACAATGTTTTCCTGTTCGGTTTTCTTTCCCCAAAGTGATGTGGAATTCAGTGTCAAAATAGCAGGTGCTCACAACAGAGAGTACCTGTCTCCAGAGAATAAGTCTGGACATCAGCTTTCCTTTTTCCTTCTGGTGATCAAAAGATGGATCTTAGTTATTCCGTTTGTTTCATTCTGGTCTTCTAAATTTGGAAAGAGATCACAATTTTACTGTAATATGAAGCAGATGGCATTCAGACTGTAATCCACTGGAAGCTGGGCTGAACCATCAAATTCATTTTGATTGTAATCCCAAACAGTTGAAAATCCAGTTCTCTATAAAAGAAATTTAAATACATTTAAGCCAGTCAAGGTCTTTTTAACTTCTGTAAGTCTTCTGTAGGTATCTCAAGGAAAGAAGCAAAAAACCTTGATAGTTAATACCTTTTCCTTTACGGGAGATCATTTTAAATAAGTGAGTGAAAGACAGCTTAAAGCTTTTGTACATTTCTTCAATACTACATTTGAAGCGACTAGAAATAAGAATATAAGAATTGTTGCTGGACCACTCCAGGAATCCATCTTAGAGCAGCATTCTTTCTCCAACAGAAGCCAGTCATTCACCTCTAGAACAGGGATTCTCAAACTTGCAATCCCAGATGGTGGAGTACAATTCCCATTATCCTGGCCTTTGGCCATTGTGGCTGGGGTTGATGGGAATTGTAGTCAAACTACATCTGAGGATCCAAGTTTGAGAACCCTTGCTTTAGAAGCTCACAAAATAGGACAGGAGGGCAATGATCTTCCCCTGTTGCTTGCCTACAACATCTGCTACTCTAAGATACATTACCTCTTTACATGAAATAACACAGAGACCAGCTTTACAGTCTGCTTGTACCAGTTTTTCTTCCTTTCTTCCTTTCTTAAAAAACACACCCGCACAAACCACTAAATGTCCTTCATTAGCATTTCAAAATAGTATCCTTAATTACCCCGTAAAATCAGCATGTAATTGTGATGTATGGAAATGCAAATATAGTATTCTGCTATTTAACTTTGTGCATTAGTCAACTCCAAGCAGCGGTTTTTAACAATATCTCCATGACACGTATTCTACCAGATAATGTGAATCTTGTTTGAGTTCAAAAGTAGCCAACAGATTAGCAATATTCATGAAAGATGTAAACACACATTTGAGTTGGAGCTTAATTTCACTTCAGACAGGATCACATCCTTTGTTCAGGAACTGCTCTGTGTCACAAATCCCAAAATGGAAATAAAATGCCTTATCTGAACATTTTTTCCCCTGTAGCCCAGGATGGTCACCCCCCATAATTATCATTAAAGCTTATATAATTATATATTACAAGTGTAGCTGAAGCAAGCCAGTGCTTTGAAACTCTCTTTCACCTGTGATTATTCTGGTAAAAAACTCGGCTCCATAATTCTCTTACAAATTACAATACTTAAGAACCCTTTATACCTGACATTTTTAGAGCATTTTGGTGTTTAGCAAAACTGCCCACAATAAGGAAAAGCGCCTAGGCATAAATTTTATATGTGGCTAGCACTGGGGACTCAAGTTCTCTTCAAATACCTCACTCTAAGAAATTTATCATTCAGGCTTGATCCTGACAGAGATGCTTCTGAGCTGAGTGATGCGGGTGGTAGAAAGACTAAGGGCATCTCAATACAATAAACCAATGTCAATTTAATGGTAATGGCTTTCCCTAAAAAATCTTGATACTGGGATGCTGAAATTATCTTAAGGATCACCTGCTTTCCTCAGAGAACTATAATTCCCAGTGGGTTTTTTTTTAAGGCTTCCTGAGTCACTGAGGCTGTTCTCACAAGCAGCCAAGCTCATTAGGCATTAGAAGATTGGGCTTGGCTGCTTGTGAGAACTGTCAGGATCCATGCAGATTCCAGAGCTGCCATGGTGCCAAACCTGGGGAGCATCAGTGGGGTTTTGCGGAACCACCACTGTGCTGCTGCTGAAGCCAGTAAGGTGCCCTTCTGCTGACCTTAGAACCCCCTGGCCACCCTTAGAACCCTTTTAAAGGCAGGATTCCCCTTTGTTTGTAAAGGGGAATCCTCTCTATATTCCCCTTTACAGGTACCCTTGAACCTGGTCGAACCAGGTCGAACCGGTTCAACTGAACAGACCGAACTTCCGGCCAGTTCAACTGGACCGGCTTGTGGACTGGCAATTTGGTTCAAATTTGATCCATATTTGAACCAAACTACCAAAATCATTTCTGTGCACATCCCTAGCCAGAGATGCAACAGCCTGAGAGATCTCTACCAGGGAGGCATTCTGCAACCAGATTCTAGCTCACACAGAGGAACTGTCTTCAGGTTCAGCCATAATCTTCTCACACATTGAACCAGGGAAAGCAAGGGCCACAGTGTGTTTTGGCACTGGGGACAAGGCTAGTTGGTGCTGAAATTTTACTGTGTAACTAAGCATTGTCTCTCTTCTTGCCTAAGGCATACTTGCATATGTATGTATGGGTCTATGTTGGATCCTTGGTGTGGAGTCAGTCTTCAGTTCTGAAATCCGATTCAGAAAACAAAGGCAAAGGTGCATATTCCAGATGTAGCTGAGATGTGGAGAACAAGGGCAACCGTTAATCCGCTGGATGTGACTGAAGTAGCATCTCCAAGGTGTCCCACTGTGCTGTCCCATTCCCAGAGCTCTTCTCATCTAACCCTGTCTTGGGTGAAAGAATCAGGTTCATGACAAATCCTTATTTGTGCCAGGACCCTAACACATGGTACCGATACTCAAACAGCTATTTTGTCAGACTGGGGACTTGGCAAGGGAGATAAGATTCCATTAGATTACGGCCAATCTGCCAGCCACTGAGCCCAGGTTCTTGCAGCACAGAGAACACAGCTGGGCATAACTGAGAAAGGTCAATGGCTGCATTTGGACATAACTTGAAACTGGAGGTGAAGGGGCATCTGGTTAACATTTGTGTTCATCTAAGTGTGTGCAACTTCAGTTTCGGCTGAAAATGGACCCGTGGTTTCCCTCCCCAAACTCTGATTTGTACCTTCAATCTTCAGTGAGTTTCACTGCCTGAACCTCCAGTTTAGTGGTGCCAGCATTACATCCTAACATGGCACCACAGTCTCATTGTTTGGCATCCAGAGTTGGAGGGAGGAAGCTCCTCCCTCGTTCTGGCTGCTATTGACTGCCGGGGCTTCCCTTCAGTCAAGAAGAAAGCCCACACAGCCAGTTCCCCCTCCTCTTTGTGGTTTCACTGAATGCAGAGAGAGAGCTCTCTGTTACAGACAGGAGAGTGGCGGGAGGGATGAGTGGAGCTGCGGGTCCACTGGTCCCACATTTCTGCATTACGTATGAATGTGGCCAATGTCTTATTTGTCTCTTAGCCAAGTTTCTGTAATACAAGCCAGAATGGCTCCCTTAGATGTACCAACCTGGCATTTATTTATCACATTTCTATCCTGCTCTCCCCCTCCCCCCCCAGAGAGTTGAGGACAGCACACATGTGGTTTCCCCATTAATCTCTGCAATAATCCTGGGAAGGTGTTAGGCTGAGAGCCATTCCACACATGGCATAGCACCATACTGGGTTTATGGCTAAGTGCACATTTGACAGGAAGCTGAAATCAATCCTGCTGAACTGATGAATGTTCCTGGTATGATACAAAGTTTTCAAACTCTTAGTCCTCTTCTAATGTTGTTTCCCCCATTTCCACTCATGACCACACCTTCAGTATTCCTGAGAATAGGGTGGTACTCTCATTCTCAATGCTGGCAATTGCCCTGGAGGATCAGGGTTCTCACCAGCACAAAGAACTCATTTCCCTCACAAACACTGAACTGCACACAGCCTTAGGAATGCTGAAGATGCAGGGGCATGGCCAGCAGGTGAAGCAGCATCAGGGAGTGGAGTCAGCAGGTACATCCCACTCCAACATTCAGTTAATGTGGGAATATAACATGAGAACATAGGTTGCGAGCCTGGTGGTTCTTAAGCGGGTCACCCAGTTAAGTAGCCCAGTGCTTAAACCGGGCTTGCGGAGCGAGTGCTCTGAAAACCCGGTTTTTGCAATCATGAGGTGCAGCTCCGCAGCAATTCATGAGTAGATCCCCAACCAGGAGGCTGAAAAGCAGCCTCCCGCCTCGCGGGTCTCTCCAGCATGCCCTGCGCGCCCATGCAGGGCATGCTGGAGCTTCCAGGGGCCATGCAGCCCCCGAAATCCGCAGCCCCCACTGGCTCTGTGATGGATCTGGCTGTCATGTGGGTGGCCGCTGTGGCCGCCCAAAGCAGACTGACTGATTGTCTGCACGGAGAGCGGGCTTAGTCCGCTCTCCCCGCAAACCCTCCCCAGGCGGCTCCCACTGATCATGGGAAACACCTCAATGTGTTAGCTAGCAAAGAGTGGCATGTCCAAGGTCAAGAAGTAAGGTCATTCTGAATGTTCTGCAGCCAGCATGGAGTAAAGGAAACCTGGCTGCTGGTTCATTGAGGTGCAGTTTGCTATGGAAAATGGCTATCCCTTTCTGTACCTGCCACCTTCTCTCAGCAACTTCATCTTTCAGCTGCCACGTATTCAAGTTGTCCTGAGCTTCACAGCTGAGTAGAGATTTGAACATAAGTACCCTATGCTCCAAGTATAACACTTTTTATCCACTATGCCACAGTGTTTTGTAAAACATTGCAAGCCACAGTGTACAGCAAAGTAGCACTGTAAAAAATAAGAAAAGGTTTAGTAAAGAAAATCAATATTTAAATAGGCTCTCATTAAAATATGCAATTATTTTTCTTATTTTGTCTTATCTTTCTACTTGTGGTTTACAAAAAGATATTTGAGTTCATAGTTCATTGGCCACATACACTCAGCAGCATCTCTTGTAGTAATTACGTCTGCTTATGTCAAACCAATGGTCACGCAAGCACATTAAACTGTGTTTGGAGAAAGAATGGGTGCGACTAAGGGCAAGAGTGACAATTCACAAGCAAGTCTGAACTTACTTTTGGTGAGGATAGACAGTCGTAGAATTATTCAACTAGCAAAGGAAAGAATATTTAAGGAAAATAGAGGGGAAAAATGGACCCAAATTGTGGTGCACAAATATAACCCACTCTTCACATACACACACCAAAACCAACCACCTCCCCAAACAATAAGCTTTAATTCTTTAAACAAAATTGAAGCAGGATGAAAAGAACTTGAAAGAAAATCAAAAAATGGAAGTGAATGTCAGGGGGCCTTGGGAGTTCTATTATATAATCACAACCTTAAGAGATGAGAATAAAAACACCGATGCTGATTTTCAAAGGGCTGGATAACTGTGCATTGTTAATCAAATTAAGGTTGTTGCTTGTGGAAATTGGTCTTAGCCAACAATATGAAGTAACAAAGGCGGCATCATGGTCTGGAGCCACAAAAGGTAATAATAACAGCAATAACAACAATAGCAATCACAGCAATATTAACATTAATAACAATTAATAATAATTCTGTTAGCCACCTCATAACAAATTGTTCTCTGGTCAGCTCACAACACAGCAGAATGTTTCAATGGTGAAACATTTCAACATGAAACCAGCCATTTTGAATGATTTGAGTGTTGGAAATTCTCTGTGGTGAGAGAATCTCTTTCTCATTATAGCAGAGTGCACAGAGGCACAACACAGCGGATTTAGTTAGGCATGCGTGTATGCTGAGAGTAAAGTAACTTGGAGCCAGTTCATAGTTTCAAATCAATATATAAGACATTTATTAAGGAACTCCATTCTAGATAGGAAAGTGAGGAGTTAGGATCTCTAATCTATCTATCTAGCTGGATGCAGATGGATTCTGCATCTTCTCTGCACATATGGTGCAGGGAGAGAGGCTTGCCATGTTGCAAGGTAGAAGGACAGGTAGGGAAGAGAGAGAGGAAGGAAGTTAATTCCTGAGATTAGCAATCTACATATCCAAAGGGATAGTGTCAGAGCAGTGGAGAAGGGATGACCAATGTCTTGACCCTCTAGCCCTCTGACTCACTAATCTGTCCTCCACTGTCTGAGACAAGAGACAGTGCAAAGTCCATTAACTTCCAACACTGAGCTCCAAACATAACACCCTTTTGCGCTTGTAATGAAACAACCTCATTTCGATTGAAATGTTTCGATGTATCGAGAACTGTTTTGGCAGCCTGTTTTCCCCTTACTGACTGATTTTCTGGCACTGGCTTCCAATTGGCTGGCAATCTCCTTGCTTCTTGGTTGGCTTGTTATCATGGTTATCATACAAATCAAGTATTGTAATGGGCAACTGTGCCCCCATTGGCTGGCGGGAGAGAGGAGGGAATGAGCAACACAAAAGGAAGGAGTAATGCTTGCCCCTGATCCCCCCAGCCCCCAATGACTCCGTAACGGCTCCGTAACGATCTGGCCACCCAGGGCTGCCTCCCTGCTTGTCTGTGGGGAGAGCAGGCTAAGCCCGCTCTCCCCACTAACCCTCTCAAGGCGGGTTTCACTGACCGTGAGACCTGCCTCAGTGTTTAACCTGTTCTAGATGAGGCTGCGTTCCTCCTGACTAGGGGCCAGCAACCATTCAGAAGTGGTATGTCAAATCTTCATTTATTCACTCTAATTGAAGGTTTTGTGTGCCAGTAATACATTTTAAGGTGACTAAACTATGGGATGAAGCAGCTCAAGTCTTCAAACGCGGCACTCATTTTTAGTTTGAATTTATATTACACACACACACACCCATGGTCATGAGGGCTAGAAACCTCCTTTTTTTAAAAAAAATCCACTTTTAAAAAGAATCAAACCCTAAATTGCTAACATTATTCAGAATGCAGGGCATGGAGGAGGCAAAGGGGAAATGTTGTGGAAGGCTGTCATTTAAGTATGGGTGAACAAGAACATGTACACATGCTAAAGGAAGGAAAGAAAGGGAGGCAGAAGGAAGAAGAGGGGTCGTCCATTTAGCATCTGTGAGTGCTGTTAAGTTGGTGTGTGTGTCACTGCCCATCTGTCCACTGTGAGGCAGTGGGAACTGGAAGATTTTCCACTAGCAGAGAGGAAGAGGAAGCAGCAGCATACAACTCACAAGCAGCGGCATGAATGATCCCTCAGCTGCACTTCCTGCTTGCTTGCCTTGAGTTCCCTCCCCAGCATGATGAGTGATGAACAACTTAACTCTGTTTAGCATGGCAAAAAAAGCGGCACTGATTCCCCTCCACTATTATGCGGCCTGCCTGATACCAAAGAGAATTAAGTTGGTTGTAATCCGGTCACTCTTTCCCACTTTACAGAAATACGGAGGGTAGGAGGAAGAAAAAGCAATCTTAGCATCTTGCAAGCTTTGGCAGCTTCAGGGTGCTGACAGCCGGTGGGTACAGCTGGGGAAGGGGTTATGGTGTGGGGCTCAGTTGCCACTCAAAATAATGTTGGTGCCACTTTTGGCACACATATCATAGGTTGTCAACCCCCATCACAATGGATCAAGTTCATAGTCTTGGGGTGCACATTGAGCCATACTTGACACTGGGTGCCAAAGTGGCATCCAGGGCACTCAGCCCCTGTTAGCAGCTTCGGCTGGTGCACCAGCTGTAGCCTTCTCGGAACAGAGATTGCCTGGCTAAGATTATCCATGTTCTGATAAGCTGCAGACCGGACTATTGCAGCATATTGGCCATACAATTTGAATTTTTCTTCAAAGGGAAGACTTTTGGAGACTACTTGGAAACTTCAGTTAGCCCAAATGCTGCAGTTAGGCAGCAATCATTGGGAAGATATCTTGACAGTCCTTCAAGGGTTGTGAAAGGGTTTGAAAGGGTTTCCCTTTCAAAGTGTTGGTGCTTACTTTCAGAGCCTGACATGGTTGGGACCCACGTTCTTGAAGGATTTCCTTCTGGCCACTTGATCCTGCCCTCACACTATGGTCATCTTTTGAGGTGCTTCGCTAGGCTTCACCTTCAGACATTAGGTGAGGGGCAACTGGGAAAATTACCTTTTCAGTTGTGGCTGCCTGAGAATGTACTCCTCAGGGAGGTTTGCCTGGAGCTTTTCCAAACAGCAATTGAACACAGCTCGCTACGCTTAGTACGGGGCAGATGGAGTTCATACAAGGGAACCATTTACAGCAACATCAGGACGGCAACAGAAGGTGCTGGTCATAGAGCCAATGGCATTACAGACAGACCTCATTGTATGTGAATTCTATATCCGTGGTTTTGCAGGTGTCTAATTGACACCCAATTTCATTATCTGTTGATATGAAAGGGTTAAAACCCACATATCTGCGGTTCCTAGAGGGCCAGAAGTGTTCATGGAGGTCCTTTCTGGCCACCATTTTGTCAAGAGGAGCCATTTTGTGGCTTATTTCTTTATAAAAAGCATTTTCAGTTGGGTTTTGCAGGAAAAAATGCAGAATTTGGGCCTGGGGGTGCATCCCTGGACAGCAGAACACCTGTGGAGCATAGTAGGGGACCTTTTCACATTTTTTCATGGTTTTGCCTCTTTTTGCCCCTTTCCCAGCTTCCAGGAACAACCCCCTCCCATAGAGTCAATGCCTCATTATCCACAGTTTCAGCACCCACCCACCCCCGGAACAGAACCCCCATGGATACTGAGGTTTACCTGTATTCAGCTTTTCTCCTAATGCTTCTTAGTTACTGCACATTATATGCATCCTTTAAAAGTAGCACTTTGGTGCAGTGCTCAGAATGACTTACCTTAATGCACTTCCTGCTACAGTACAGCTGGCTGTCTGGGAAATCCAATTCTTATGTCTTTCTGGTGACCAGCAAAGACCTGGATTTTCTGTTTTTATATCTGCTGTGCTACTATTTTATTGCATTTTCATGTTTTCAGATGTTTGTTTGTTTTAATTACGTTTTGTTATTGTTAGCTGCCCTGAGACACTTGTGCTGAATGGTGGGATAAAAATTGCCTATGTAAATAAAACTAAACACCTATTCAAATATACATAATGATTCTGGCTTTGAGGGATATGTCCATCATTGCAAAGCTATGGGCCTTTGGCTATATTGTCCCTTCAGGTGCTGTTGTGGGCAAAAGACTTTTCCTGAAAACATCAGCTATTATTGATTTTCTTGGGGTTAGCAAGATATTTGGTGTTGGTGATGTAAATAACTATCTTTGTGGCCTATTTTATGAGAGAAAGGCATAATTGTTTTCCAGAGCCCTTTCCTAGCTAAGAACAGCTATGTACACAGGTGACAGAAACATATTAAGAGGATCTCTTATGGCTTCTTGTTTCTTCCTGCGCCTTAATCAGCACAGCAAAGAAAGAAGTACATCATTGAAAGAATAAAGAATTCAGTTCAGCAATAGTCAGCCTCTGTGAGGAAAACGTACACAATAAAACAAACCAGCTGACAAGAAAAACGGCAGCAAAATTAGCACAGACGGGAAGTCTGTCAATTTTCATTCTCATATGAGAATGAGGAGAGACTGACTCATGATGCAAGTCATATGAATCTGTTAATAATACAACAAAATGACTCTGTGCAAAATGATCACCTTATTAATAAGGCATTTATCTATTTGTGTATTTGTGCTTGTGCCCTGCTGAAACTCAAGGGCTCAGGATAGGTGATTCATCATCAACATCATTATTATTGTTGCATTTGTTACTGAGATTAAGTTATTCATAGCACTATGTATGCATAAAATGCTATCTTTAATGCTCAAAAATATTAAATATAGGACATTGAAATAACCAGTTTACAGAAAGTACAATGATTCCAGAAATATTGCAATCAGGGCCCTGTATATAATTCCAGTATCTGGAACCAGGTGCTCGGCTCTGCAAATATCATCCCTGCTCAGATTCAAGCAGATAAATCAAGGCAGGCAGAGTACACTCCAAGCAGGCCCTTCCTCAATTCTGCTTGCCTCCCTGATTGAAGTTTCTCCTCCTGCTTCCCAGAGGCGTAACTAGGGAAAACGGTGCCCGGGGCAAGCACTGAAATGGCGCCCCGCCCTCCCAACATACTACATTATACTTAGGTTTTTCCTCAAAAGCGCCCGCCGCCGCCGCCAAGCCAGGCCACTGACTGGCTGCCAGGCGCCAGCAAAGCAAGGGGGGGGCGCGGGTGGTGCGGAAGGGACCGCTCGTGGGGAAGGGGGCGCCGACACGCTCCCTTGACTGCTGCAGCGCTGCTGCACTGAGCAGGAAACATTTGTATTAACAAAAAAAATTTTTTTTATTAAAAAAATATTTTTTTGTCATGGCGGCGCCCCCCACGTGACCAGAAAAGATGGCGCCCGGGGCACGTGCCCCCCCGCCCCCCCTATAGTTACGCCTCTGCTGCTTCCTGAAAACAAAAAACCTTACCTCAGGGAAGGCAGAGGATGTGGTGGAGGTAACAGTGGCAGCAGAGAAGGCAGTGATAGTGGTCAAGAGAGTAGCAAGGTTGAACAGGGTCCTGGGACAAGAAGTTAAGATGGACCACTGGATCCCCCATCTTCTTCTCCCCCAGCCCCATGTCTTTGCTACAGGAGAACTATATAGACATGGCGAAAAACAAAACATACACAGCATGCCTTTTCTCTCGCTCCTATGCAAATACCAAACACTCCCCATACTCCACTCAGGAAACAGCAACTTGCCAATGAGTCAGGGAGATGAGAGGGAGCACAAAGCGTCTGCTGTTTCCTAGCCAGAGAAACACCCTCACTCATGAACGCAGGGCATTTGTTCATTTATAGTTATGCCCCTGGTGGTGTTGGACATATGAGCTCCCATGGATACTCGAAACATCTTTTCCCTACTAAGGATCATAGAACATGAGTACAAATCCTAGGATCTCCAATGGATATGACACTTCATGTAACATTTCATAAAGGCCCTATCGGGTTCCACAGGAATCTCTAGCTACCAGGATTCCTGGAAAAATATGCTTTGTGCATCTATGGGAGTCTACCAACGTGTGTGTGTGTGTGTGTGTGTGTGTAGTATTTGTATTATTATTATTTCTTGTTTACACAGTAAGACAGATATCATCATCATCAACAACATCTGCTTCTGCCTCCCGCTTCCCGAGGTAAGGGTTTGTTTGTTTGTTTTTGCTTTGAGAAAGCAACACAATATTGACAAGGCAGGGTTTTCTGGGACTTCATTTTTAAAAGTCATGAGAGATGCTTATGTTTCTCTGGTTGGATGACCCAACGGCATATGGTCAATAACATTAGCAAAAGTCATGCTGAGTACATTTCTCTGATGAGCCACAATTCTTTATATGATGCATATCATTAAAAGGGGGGGGGGGGAGAAAATAGGCCTGCTGGGTTTTTTATAAACCAAAAAAGAGAGCCAGTTTACTGATTTATTTCCTAATTTATTTCTTCATTTTCTTAACAGAGAGTCTGTATGTTCCTCCCAAGATCAATACTGCAGGCAGTGTTGTTGGGTTTCCCCCCCACTCCCCATGATCTTTTCCTACCTCCTCTAGAAATTGTACCTCTAGAACTGAAGCTCAAGTATATTTCAGTAGATCAGGCATGTAGCTAGGTGAGAGTGGACTCTTGTTTGCCCCTATCCCTGATGCTCCTTCATGCTTGCCAGTCACACCCCCTGCATGTGATATCACATTCAGGGAGCATGGCCAGCACCCAGAAGGGCCTGCACGGCCCTCTGGAACTCATTTCCCAGCAGCCAGCTTTGTGATTGGCTGTGTGTTTTCTTTGTTCTCTCTTTTGCTCCACCCGCAGCCAATAATGAAGCCAGATGGGAATGAGGCTGACTGGAGCTTGAGGGTAGGGGTAAAGAGTGAGCCAGGCACATCCAAGGAGCTGGGCAGCTCATGTTCTCTGAACACGTCTGCCGAATTATAGCCCCACCCCTGATATGTGCAAAATATAACAAAGCATGCAAACTGTAACCATCTCTAATACATTATGGATTGCCCCCAAAGTATCAGCAGAAAACAAAAAAGCCCATCATAAATAACTCTAGATTCATTCTCTGCAGCAAAACCATTATGTTGCAGGAATCTGAATAGGGACAATTGGAAAAATGAAGAGTCCTGCTTGAATGCTCAGAAGCAGGACATGGGGAAAAATAATTTTGATAACAGCCTGCTGTGAGCAAAGTAGTGCTTACCCCAGTTCTGTGAGGTGCCTCTCTTTCTCCTGCTCCAGGGCTCCCCAGAATCTTAACTTGTGGCAAAAGGAAGGCAGATGTCATGGCAAGCACTCCAGACCACAGTAGAGCATATTCTACTCACCATGGCCTGGCCTGGCCTTTCCAGTGCAAAATGTTTTTCTGCATGCCATTCCTATTGTGAAGACCTGGGGTAGTCAAGCCATAGGAACATAGTAATATGCCATATGATGAGTAAGACCAGTGGTCTATCTAGCTCAGTATTGTCTTCACAGACTGGTAGCAGTTTCTCCAAGGTTGCAGGCAGGAATCTCTCTCAGCCCTATCTTGGAGAAGCCAGGGAGGGAAGTTGAAACCTTCTGCTCTTCCCAGAGTGGCTTCTTCCCCTGTGGGGAATATCTTACAGTGCTCACACATCAAGTCTCCCATTCATATGCAACCAGGGTGGACCCTGCTTAACTAAGGGGACATGTCATGCTTGCTTCCACAAGACCAGCTCTCCTCAATCCTGGCAGCAAAGGACACTTCACACATCTATGGGAATGCCTATCATCACCACCACCATCTCCTTTTCTTTCACCATGATATGGGACTTCTGTTTGTTTTTGACTTGTGGAAGGGAGAGATGGGAGTATCAGCAGGGGCAGTGGTAACCAAGTAGGGTCTTTTCTAATGCTTTAAGAGCCAATAAGCCCCAATGACCTTGGGACAAGCAGCAGCCTACTTGTGCATCTCCATAATATTTATTTATTTGTTTGTTTGTTTGTTTGTTTTATTCTTGAATTTATACCCCGTCTTTCATTAAGAAAATCTCAAGGCAACTCACAATAAAATTTAAAAACACGATTATAAAAAAGTCACATTAAAATATTGAGCTAAAAAGTATAAAAACAAATCTGATTAAAAATAATAATAATAAATTAAAACACAAGCATAAAAACAGTACAAAATACAAGAAGCAGTAGCAGAGACAATCATATAAAAGCCTGGGTAAAAAGCCATGATTTGACATGCTTTCTAAAAACTGTGATGGAGACTGAGGAGTGAATAGCCACCGGGATAGCATTCCAGAGTTTGGGGGCAGCAACAGAGAAGGCCCTGTCTTGAGTGCACAGCAACATAGCCTCCCTCATTGAGTACCCAGAATGTTGGGGGACAATATGCTAAATCATTGTAAACCGCTTAGAGAGCTTCCAGCTATACAGGTGAAACTCAAAAAATTAGAATATCGTGCAAAAGTTCATTAATTTCAGTAATGCAAATTAAAAGGTGAAACTGATATATGAGATAGATGCATTACATGCAAAGCGAGATAAGTCAAGCCTTAATTTGTTATGATTGTGATGATCATGGCATACAGCTCATGAGAACCCCAAATCCACAATCCCAGAAAATTAGAATATTGTGAAAAGGTTCAACAGTCTAGGCTCCAGGTGTCCCACTCCAATCAGCTAATCAATCCATAACACCTGCAAAGGGTTCCTGAGCCTTTAAATGGTCTCTCAGTCTGGTTCATTAGGAATCACAATCATGGGAAAGACTGCTGACTTGACAGTTGTGCAGAAAACCATCATTGACACCCTCCATAAGGAGGGAAAGCCTCAAAAGGTAATTGCAAAAGAAGTTGGATGTTCCCAAAGTGCTGTATCAAAGCACATTAATAGAAAGTTATGTGGAAGGGGAAAGTGTGGAAGAAAAAGGTGCACAAGCAGCAGGGATGACTGCAGCCTGGAGAGGATTGTCAGGAAAAGGCCATTCAAAAGTGTTGGGGACTTTCACAAGGAGTGGACTGAGGCTGGAGTTAGTGCATCAAGAGCCACCACACACAGACGGATCCTGGACATGGGCTTCAAATGTCGTATTCCTCTTGTCAAGCCGCTCCTGAACAACAAACAACGTCAGAAGCGTCTTACCTGGGCTCAAGAAAAAAAGACCTGGTCTGTTGCTCAGTGGTCCAAAGTCCTCTTTTCTGATGAGAGCAACTTTTGCATCTCATTTGGAAACCAAGGACCCAGAGTCTGGAGGAAGAATGGAGAGGCACACAATGCAAGATGCTTGAAGTCCAGTGTGAAGTTTCCACAGTCTGTGTTGATTTGGGGAGCCATGTCATCTGCTGGTGTTGGTCCACTGTGCTTCATTAAGTCCAGGGTCAACACAGCCGTATATCAGGAGATTTTGGAGCACTTCATGCTTCCTTCCGCAGACGAGCTGTATGGCGATGCTGACTTCATTTTCCAGCAGGACTTGGCACCTGCCCACACTGCCAAAAGTACCAAAACCTGGTTCAATGACCATGGGATTACTGTGCTTGATTGGCCAGCAAACTCGCCTGACCTGAACCCCATAGAGAATCTATGGGGCATTGCCAAGAGAAGGATGAGAGACATGAGACCAAACAATGCAGAAGAGCTGAAGGCCGCTATTGAAGCATCCTGGTCTTCCATAACACCTCAGCAGTGCCACAGGCTGATAGCATCCATGCCACGCCGCATTGAGGCAGTAATTGCTGCAAAAGGGGCCCAAACCAAGTACTGAATACATATGCATGCTTATACTTTTCAGAGGTCCGATATTGTTCTATTTACAATCCTTGTTTTATTGGTTTCATGTACTATTCTAATTTTCTGGGATTGTGGATTTGGGGTTCTCATGAGCTGTACGCCATGATCACCACAATTATAACAAATTAAGGCTTGACTTATCTCGCTTTGCATGTAATGCGTCTATCTCATATATCAGTTTCACCTTTTAATTTGCATTACTGAAATTAATGAACTTTTGCACGATATTCTAATTTTTCGAGTTTCACCTGTAGAGCGGTATATAAATGTAAGTGCTATTGCTATTGCTATTGTCAGCACCCAGAGCAGAGCCCCCTCAGATGACCTTGTCAAGCGGGTAGCAACCCTTGGGAGCAGGCGGACCCTCAGATACCCCAGGCCCAAACCATTAGGGGCTTTAAAGTTCAAAACCAGCACCTTGAATTGTACCCAGAAACGAACTGGCAGCCAGTGCAGCTCTTTCAGGATGGGTGTGATGTGCTCCCACTGGGCAGCTCTGGACAAAACCTTAGCTGTCGCATTTTGCACTAGCTGCAGTTTCCGGGTATTCTTCAAGGGCAGCCCCATGTAGAGCATGTTATACTAATCCAGCCATGACGTGACTAAGGCATGGGTAACCATGGCCATATCTGCTTTCTCGAGAAAGGGATGCAGCTGGCACACTAGCCGAAGCTGTGCAAAGGCACCCCTGGCCACCGCCTCCACCTAAGCCTCCAAAAGCAGAGCCGGGTCCAGTAGTACCCCCAAGCTGCATACTTGCTCCTTCAAGGGGAGTGCAAACCCATCCAGAACCGGTAAAATCTCCTCATCCCCATTGGCTCTCCTACTGACCAACATTACCTCCGACTTGTCTGGACTCAATTTCAGTTTATTAGCCCACATCCAGCCCATCACGGCCTCCAGCCCCCAATTCAGGACATCCACCGCCTCCCTAGGATCAGGTGACAAGGAGAGATAGAGCTGAGTGTCATCCACATATTGCTGACAACTCAGTCCAAGTCCCCGGATGACCTCTCCCAGCGGTTTCATGTAGATGTTAAACAACATGTAATATTGTTACATGCCTCCCACAAAGCAGTCGTGGCCCAGAATATCACAGTTCCCACTCACAGTAATGAATTTAAGTCAGACGTTGTGTAGGCAAGACCACCACCAGCAGCAGCAGCCCTGGATGTTGACACCAGACCAGAGCCTGAGCCCCAGAGCCTAACTCCCCTAAGGTAGGTCCCTGGGGCAGCACCCTTGGAATCTGAGTCTGCTACAGAGCAAGCCTCTCACACACCATCCCCACTCCCACTCCCTCAATATCTGCAAGCCAGTGCTGGCAACAACCTTAGCAGGAGCAGATAGGGCAAAAGCTAGAAGACTGCCTCTTTAAGGCTAACATGCTCCAGGCAGGGAGGCGGAGCCCAGGACCGATAGACTGGACTCAGTCTGCCTCTAAATGATGTCAGGTCACCTCTTAAATGTCCTGTGGACCTTACCTTGTCTTGCCTTGCCAGCAACCAGAACAGGACACAAACAGTGAGTACTAACTTGCATAGGTCAAAGAAAGTGCTTTTCATAGGAATCAGTTCACACATTAAGCTGAAAGTCATCAGGAGTAGAGAGTCAAGTGGTGTACTTTTGATATGTCCTATGTAACATCCATAAGGGGAAATTGTACTGGGGTGTGCATGGACCAGTCCAACCATGAACTTGTCCACCGTGAAGCAGGCCAATTTGAGCAGTTTGGATGTGAACTGCTTTGAACCAGTTTGAGCTCGTTTGTCAACTTGACTGCCCAGCTGGTGGGTTCAAGCAAACTGGATTGGGCATCCATAGTTCGATCCAAATTCAGGCCAAACCATTGCAACTGGTTCATGCATACCCCTAAATTGCACAACTCCCCGACAGTGACAAGTTGTTCCCTTTGCACATGTTTCCAGAAACATGAAAAATGGTTGCATGAGTCTTATGCATCTAATTTCCTTACTCTGGCTCCCAGATATACTTCACTGCTCTCTTGGATCCCAGGGAAACAAAGCCAGATACAGCAGTTGGAGGTTTTTCAGCTCAGGAATGCCACAAAAACTGCATTAACAGATAAATGAGCCACAAAGGTGGTCTCCTTGTATTCACACCATTAGGCACATAACTTTGCAAGTTGCAAAAAAAAAAAAAAGTATAAAACGAAGGCTTGAGTGAGCACTAGTAGGCTGACAAGAGCCTCGGGAATAAAAGGGACTTTTCTGTTAGGCAACATTTTCCAATCGGGGAGCAGAAAAACACTTGTGTTGACAGTGGAAACAGTAAGAAACCTTGGAGAAGTTAAAGACCATATCTAGCTGTTATGGCTCAAAGGCTATGATATAAGACAGAATCTGTTCATCACAGACAGTAGAGGAAGCACATACTGCTTTTATTCACTTTCCACAACACATGCTTAATGCTGAATCAAAAGTAAATGTAAAGATCAGTGGAACTGCACCCCATACTGTGTTTATTTATGTCATGTGTCAACTTGTTTTATCCTCGTGATAAAACTTTGTTGTGAATTGTGTTGAGAAATAGCTCTTTGTGCCCTGTACCACCAATGAGCTCCATGGCCAAGCAGAGATTTGACTCAGTGTCCACTCATGGTGTAGCTGGGATGGTCCTCATTATTTGGAAGGTTCTAGACACCACTGGTCATGGTAAGTGCCTCCATTTCTTTTGTCCCACCTCTGTCTCTGCTCAAACAGGTTTTTCAGGTATTTCAAGCACTACAATAACCTGTGGGGGAAAAGTTCACTGAGAGTGGAATGAGTGTTCACACACACCATAGGCAATGATGACTCTATACCACCACCTGCAGCTCTCTCGAAGGGAAAAAATCTATATTATTCATCTCCCCTCTTAGCTGATCTTTGAGACCCCAGTGGAACATGGTCATATGCAATCATAGTCTCTGATTTCCCTCTCATTTGTGATTTATAAGAGCTTTGTGTGGCATTAAATATGATACCATATTAAATATGATACCATATTTTACTTGCAGGGCAATTTAAATTTTTGTGTGGTAGGATGCTACTGGATAGCCTTGCCAGAAGCTGTCAATTCACACCATTTGTTGTATCTGCTATATCTATGGATCGCAAGCACATCATCTGATATGCAAAGTGTGACTGAGCATAATTTGTGATATGCAAAACTGTACTCTGACATTTTATTTCAAAGACCAAAATGAAGTTTTGGTGCGGGGGAACGCTATCATTTGAAAATACTGGACCAAACCTAACTCTAGCAGATCTTGGAACAGCTTTGTTAATGTCAAAGCAATTTTATTAATTTTTATGTAACAACTGAGCACCTAGCTATTATCAATTGTGTGAAGAAACCCACTAATTGATGACGACGACAATGATGATGATGATAATAATGATAATAATACTTTTGACATCAATAAAATTACAACACATCAACTACAGAAGGCTACACTACTAGGGACAGCATGAATACTACGACAATATTTTTAATTTGTCTTTAGTTATCCTAGACCCTTGGTAAGGGCCCAATAATTAAAGTACCAAATCCAGTCAATAACATCTGGCAGACTGTGTGTAAATAGCATCATCATCATCATCATCATCATCATCATCATCATCATCATCATCGCAGCCTTTTGAAGTAAACATGCTTTACTTCTATAGTAGCCAGTTCAAAATTAAAAACACAAGCCAGAACAAGTTGGCCTTTTCAGGCAACACAGAGCAACAAACTGAGGTTTGCCATTGAAAATACACACAAGCCCAATTTAGACAACAAGCGGAACTGCGGGTAAGATTATCTGGTGATGCTGGCAACCAAGAATCATGCCACAGATGATTTGGCATCTGTGGATTCATTGCTTCCTCCAGCAATCCCCCTTCCTCTTCCTCTTCCATGGAGTCTGTTATTTGCCCAGCAAACGTTGGTTGTGAAATGAGGGGAGGTGTGCTCACAGGCAGAGCTTCAGCACAAACCCAGGTTGCCACATTCAGATCATGTCCCAGTGAGGTCAGCACAGCCCTGGTTCCAGCAACCTACCCAACTCCAAGCTGCAGTTTGGACCACAGTTGCATAATTTGCCTCCCTTCGGATGATGAGAAACAATGGCCTCAGGTAAGTGTAATGGAGGGTTGGCATATTGTCCGAATAGACCATAGTCAGGAGCTGCAGTTGATCATGATTTCCTAACTGTATCTGTTAGATACATGTTGGATGCTTACAGAAGAACATCATTGTAGCAGTAAGCTCACTGTGCAAACACAATCACTGCATTTGGGGCACATGCACTGCCTTCTCCTCTGAAACAAGGAAAGACTACTTTTTCTAGTATGCAGCAGAAGCCAGATTCACATAATGATTGGCTTTGTGTAATTTCTGTAGTTTGTATTGTTGCTGGCCTTTGACCATAATAAAGTTATTCATTCATACATGTTTGGCTGGTTTTTATGTTAGTCACAAAGCCACCCCCACCCTTGGGGGCACTTTTCAAAGAGAGGAAAATTGTACCAAGTTTTTAAAAAACGTTTCCAAAAATAATAAATCACCAAACATCTTTTGATCCGATAAATATACAAGCTTTTCAAGGAGGAAAAAGCCCAATGTAGACAGCTTTTCTGAAGAATAGGAAGTGGGGCAAAAAGGAAAAGGCAATCTACATTCAGTTCAGCTGTATATGTGTCCTTTGAGGAGTGAAGGTGGGAGTACAACTCATCTTGCAGCAGAAAAAAATGCATCTCCTCCTGTTTGCAGGTATATCATTCTGTACACACCCATGGTTTCAACCTATTTCTTGCATGCACGCTTCACATTTTGAGGTGTGCACTTACAAATTATCCACTTTTCATCTAAAAATCAAACCATACATCTCATTGGGAGATTTGTGATTAGATCTGCTGAGGGTTTTCTCCCAAAAGGTAAAAGCAGCTGAGGGGAGAATGTTTTGGATTGGTGCTGTTGGAAAGGGTCTCATCTTCTTCTGCCATTTTCCTGATTGAAATTGTCACTCCCAAGCTCTGCCCTTACGCCTTATATGTACCATATGGATACCTGTATTTCTCTCCCTCTGTGGGATATGCAGTGGCTTTGCAGGGAAGTGGATTGAAATCAGAAAAATAATAGAGGGGAGGGGTTAACACTAAGCTTGTGTGCAAATATTTGGCTCCTAAGAGCTGAAGCAAACTAATTTGTGCAGTCCTGCTGACAGAGCACAGAGGCAGGGGTTCCCAAAGTGTACCTCTGCATGTGACACAGATTCCTAACTCCCTACTAGTTCTGTGGGTCCCTTAAAGAGAATGGAGCCCTGCCACATTTCAGCACCATCTTGGAAACTCTGTTGGAAGTGCTAGCAAGTGGAAGGTGCTGAAAAGGATTCCATTTCTCAGCACACCTTCCAAGCTGCCATTGGAATGCAGCAGGGCTCCATTCTCTTTAAGGGACCCACAGAACTAGTAGAGGGTTGGTTAAGGATCCAGGTACCACACCAAAGTGAGCACCAGGAGTGCCTACCTCCCAGCTAGGCTGTGGAGACTATTTAGCTTTGGCTATTCAGAGCCAAATATTTGCAGAGGCCTAGGAAACACTTTGCCACTCCACGACCCCATGGCTTTCCCTGCAACACAGTTGGGCTCTCCCTGCAGCTGTTTTTGTTTTTGTTTTTTTTAATCTTTTGGGGGAAAGCACAGGAAACTTGATCCCAAGTCTTCCAATATCACATCTAGTTTGGCCCTAAAATACATATTGTGCAAGGAGGTTAAGTGATGGACTTGTACCACTAGGATTAAATTCCTGTATATTTAATTGACTCATAAGAGTAAGCTTGGGTTCTCCAACTCCAAAATGGTGAAGCACCACAGATGGTAGAAAAGTTCTATAATCTTGCATTCTTTTTCTTTTAAAATCAGGTGTGTGTGTGTGTGTGTGTGTGTGTACACACACACACACACACACACACACACACACACAGTGATGTTGCAAAGACAAACAAAAGATGTGCATCTATCTATCTATCTGTCTGTCTGTCTAATCTAGCACATTAAAACTGCTATATTTATAATATTGTAATAAATTATTCACTCTCACCCTATCTAGCACTCTTGAAAGGGGCATCACTTCATTCTGAGATATATGCCCATTTCCTGGGATAATTTGCTGGCATTAAGAGGGTAAATGTTTTGATGGTGAATGTCTGCTGTTCATGCATTAATGGGCTATGTGAGTATGCTTTCACATGACAAACCTTCAAAGCTCTGGCAGGGCCATTATGGGGTGTTGTACTAATGATCCATGGCTAATGAAAGTGTCTCATTCAGTTCCATTTACATCATGATGGATCCTTCACACTGGTTCCATTGAGCATGATAAATTTGTTTTCCTTTTTCGAAATGAAAAGTGGACATTAATTATGTCTAAACTACCATGGATTTCCTAAGGAACAATATACATTATTAATTGGCTAGGTTTTAAAAAAAATTATTGTGAAGTTTCCAACATGGCCACCTAACAAAGAAAAATGTACACTTACCCTGAAAATGTATTGTCTTTTTCTAATTGCAAGACAATGTTCTAAACTTTATCTCACGGGCAAAGTGGTTTATTGGGCAGTTAAAATTTGATAGGCAAATTGATTATCCATTATTTCAGTGCATGTATTATTATTATATCATCTCTTTTCAGCATAACATTAGATATTGATCAGATATGGAGGAGATAAATTTCTCAAGCTACATTGATGTGTGTATTTTTTCTTGCTTGCAATTTGTTGATTAGAGGTATTCAAGAAATGTCCTACTTAGGGTCAAGGGATGCTACATAAAGTATGTGTTGTGCAAATGCATTTTTAAAAAAGATGTTAAATAGCAGCTGGATTGGGTCCTGTGGAATGGGACTGCAATAGTGGGAAAGAAATGTTTCTAAAATTATTAGAGATATAATCATTTTGGAAGCAAACAGAACAGAGTCTTTCTTCACATCAACAAGTTTCCTCCCCCCACCCTCTGTTGCAGGGTTATAGTTTTCAACCTCACTTCAGTTTCTGAGTCTTCTCATTTTATACTGTATTCATTTTATATTATTATTATTATTATTATTATTATTATTATTATTATTAATAATAATAATAATTTGATTTCTATACCGCTCTTCCAAAAATGGCTCAGGGCGGTTTACAAAGAGAGATAACAAATAAGATGGCTCCCTGTCCCCAAAGGACTCGCATTCTAAAAAGAAACATAAGATAGACACCAGCAACAGTCACTGGATGTACTGTGCTGGGGGTGGATAGGGCCAGTTACTCTCCCCCTGCTAAATAAAGAGAATCACCACGGTAAAAGGTGCCTCTTTGCCCAGTTAGCCCATTTTAATAGTAATGCTATCTATTGTTAGGATTATTTACTCACAGTACAGTCCATATTCTTCTTTGACATGGAAAAGACACATGGACTACAATTTGTAATTCCATTTTATATTGGAGAACTGCTCTTTAAATAATGATTTATTGTTTCTGAATTACTCTGGATTACATTAGTTGTATATTACATACAACTACTATGATACTTTTAGACCATGTTCCTGCAACTCCATGGCGGCACTACACAAGCTCAAAAATGGGTGGAAGGCACACAGTTCAGAATCCTCAGAATCCCAGCTTTCATTTTTTAAAAAAGCATTTTTCGTCCTTAATACTACAAAGATGCTTGAAAGTGAGCAGTGCCTATTACTTGGTGAGCTGTTGGAAGAGGGGTTAGAAGGAACTGAACAGGATATCCAGATGTTGAGAACAACATAAGGATTATATAGCTAGCAAAATGCAGCTTCCCTTGGTACCAGAGATGAAGTACCTCCGCACTGAAGATTTGTTTCCATTTAGCATAGGACATACACTGCCTTGATTATATTTTGAACAATCTGCAGCTTAAAGAAACAGGCAAAGCATTTACATCCAATAAGACTTTTGTTACCTGTGATAAGATTTCCAGTACACAGTTTGCTTTCAAAGTACTCCCCTTAAGCACCTACCTCACATAGAAACTCGGTGCCCATCCCATAACCATGCTAATACCATAAGCTAAAGGGAGATAGCCACTTCAGGCAAAGCGGTCTTTCTGCTGCTCAGGGCAACAGAGTCGGAGATGGACATGTCTAGCATGTGAGCATAGTCCACCAGGGACTATGCTTCTAGGCAAGCTCCACTGAAGTGAATGGGATGGTAGTACTCCAGCTTAAGTGTTGGGAGAAAGGGGCACCACCATGGACCCAGGAAGGGATGGCAAAGGGGGCTAGAGACATCCCACCCCACACAAAAATTATCAGGCAAAAAGACTGCTGTAAAAGGCAAGACTGATTGATAAAAGAGAGGGGGAAATGAAGCCAATTTTCTAGGACAGAGAGTCTGACTTCGGAGTCTTGCTTGCTATTTTTGGGAGCAGAGCTTAGCTGTGATGGGAGGGGCAGACCTGAGTGGAGGAGGGCTAATGTGTGAGGGTTCTCTTTTAAATTTAGTTTTAATTTTAACACTGGATCCATTTATAGCCTGCCCTCACCATCTGAAATTGAGCAGGTGTATAGTCTTACTCCCAGGTAAGTGTGCATAGGCTATTGGCTAATTAGAGAACTGTGCTGGTCTCAGACACTGCTGGGTAAATAGTGCTGTCTACAGATTGGAGAGGGACAAAGTAAGCCCCAATGAGAGAGAGAGAGAGAGAGAGAGAGAGAGAGGGAGAGAGAGAGAAGCAAAGCAAAGCAAAGCAAAGCAAAGCAAAAAACTTGTCTTGGAATAATTTCTTAGAGTTCTATGCATTGTGAGGTTGAAACTCGCTAACACTATAATTAGAGTTCTTACATATCTCTCTTCATATATTTCCTATTTTGCTTTGTGGTGGGGGAAAGGGCATTAATACTGGGACTGTTTATGTGTTTGTGTATTAGATGTGGGCTTTAATTGGATGTGAGATTTGAGTTATAATCAGATGGGAGCTGAGGGTAACTCACAGTATGGTTGTTGTTTTCCAGTACATTGTATTATTTTGAATGCTATATTATGGAAATATATGTTTAATAAATTGTTAGTAACAAAAAAAATATCCAAAAAACCACAAAAAAACCCAGAGTGTGTAAAATGTCATCTGATATTCAGTTGTAATAAACTCATTTTAACAATACTGCGTGTGATAGATTATAACATTATTTGCCCATTAAATAAGTATATGCAAACATACCTCTGAGAAGTGGTAGGCAACATTCACTATGTCCTGACTGCCTTGCTCCTCCAACTGAAAAACATTTCCTGGAATTCTGAGGGCCATTTGCAGGGGTGGATTATGTTTTTTGCTGCCGATAGGCAGCCAAAGATTTGCCGCTCAAGCAGCATGCACAGAGGCCTAAAATCGGCCCAATCTCTGTCATTTAGGAGGCAGGTGGGCCTGTGTCAGGAGCTCTCTTGCTGCCATCTCCACCGCCAATGCCATCCCACACCTGCCACACCATCATAATTTGGGGAGTAGGCGGGTTAACGAAGAGCTCTTGCCACCACACTGCTGCTGTGTGGTGGCAGTTTTAAAAGGGGGGGAAATAGATTTTAACTTTCCCCTGCCCCCAAGATCTGCCACTCCCCAAGATTTGCTGCTGTGGAGAATCGAAAACAGAAAAATAATGCCACCTGTAGCTGTGGTGTGCGCCCTGCCCCCCTTTCAGGCTGCTTAGTTCCTTCCTGCGCCACCCAACCCAACTAGTTTTCATGTCGCCACTGTACTGTCTGCCCACCCCACCCATGTGTGTGTTCTACACACACCCCACACAAATCTCAGTCACTCAGGTGCACCAATTTTTATTTATGTTTCCAAAATTTGCCACTGGGGGACACTCTTGCCCCCATAGGCAGCCACCTCTACTGCCTCTCTTTGAATCTGCCAGAGGCCATTTGGATGTTCCATCTCAAGTACCTCAATGTCTTGAGCAGGTTCTGCTCTGAGGCAAGCTAGTGCAGTGGATGGCTGTACATAAATCCAGACCTGGATTACCTCAGAACTGTTCTAGTGGAGCAATTACATCACAGCCTCACATTGCAACTATTCCGGCAGGACCCAACAGGAAAAGCAAGAAATTGGGAGAAGCCACAGCAGCTATGGCTTTTGAGACTGGTTTCCAACATAGCGCTTGTGCCTCCCAGCCCAATCTGGAACATGTGTGCCAGAGAGAGATGCAGCAACAGTCTCACTAGCTACTAGAATGCTAGGAGAGGTCTGTAAGAAAAGAAGCATTATGAACATGAACACATTTGTGCCTCATCTTCAATAGACCAAATCTGTTTTCAGGGATTAGCCCTTCATCAGCAGGTTACATTCTATTACAAACAAGATCACATAAAGCTATATTAATTTTTCACTTATAACATGTTGCTTTCGTTTGCTTTGCTACATTCTCTTATCTTGCTTCTTATGTGCTAAAACACGGAGCTCAGGTTCTTGCAATATCGGAACACAAAAGCCTGAGCGAAAGCTGGAACGAAATAGCTGATCTCTGAATTTCCTCTGTTTTTGTGCATTTAAGTCACTGCCTTATCTCTACTTATTTTTCATAGGATTTATTAAATAAAAGCTAATGCTAGAAAACCTCATAAATAGAGCACGTATTTGCTACTTGGGAATTGTGAGAAACATCTCCTCTACAAAATCTCACATAGAAAATTCAAACCCTGTATAATAATGACAGAAGCTCTTGACAATACATTGCTTCAAAATCCTTAAATTGTATTTTTTTAAAAATAAATAAATGGAGAAATGGCAATGGAGATACTACCATTGGCAAGCAGGTGAAGTCACTCTAAAGACCCAATCAAGTAGCAAATCATTCTGAAAAGGCCCTGTTAAATGAATGGGAGTTATGACAATGTGGACTTGAACTTGAGAATTTGCCATTGGTTTGTGCTTTATTATTATTACTCATGAGATGTCATTAAATAGGAGGAACATGTATGAAAATTTACACTTGCATCATAATCTCAGTTTCCCTTCCCGTCCTTTTCCAGTGATCTGCAGCCCATCCATGTTACTGAAATGTTCACCATGGTTGCTAAGCTTGCAAGAAAGAGGTGGAACAAGCAGTGCCTTTATGACATCAGCAGGCATTACACCAATCATAATCATCTTCAAACCTTAAGTCTGAGTTGAGAGTTGATGTTAGCGATGTGCATGAAATGGATTGTGTGTCACAATGTTTCAAGTATTTCGGCCATAGAGAAAAATGGAGAAACACAAAGCACCCCACTGTTCCCCATGGGTATCTGCTAGGGTCACCAAAGTGGGTTTGGTGGTAGGGCATGATGGGTGCTAACTACCACCCAACCCACAAAAGAAGTGGGCAAGTGCATGATTTTAAACAGATTTTTAATGTTTTCTTCAACCCTCCATAGGATTCTATGGGGGCTTTGGGGAAAGGTTAAAAATGTGTTTAAAACTGCCTGCTTACCCATTTCTTTTGTGGGTTGGGTGGTAGGCAGTATCCATCACGCCCTACCACACAATGCACTTTGGTATCTCTAGGAGCTACCCATGGAGTTCTGTGGAGTTTTTAGAGATCCCCCCATTGTTCCCTCTGGTTGGAACAAGCTGTACTCATAAAGTGAACACGAAAGTCATGCATTGCAACTTGCAATGCATTTTGCAACCCTGCCTTGAAAAACACTGTAGAAGCACAAAGTAAAAGGGAATTTAACCCTCCCAACATAGAACACACATTTCAAACAAATTGCAAAAATGGCCTAAAAGGCATCACTAACCCAGAATCCACTGCCAGTCACAGTGCCTGCACTGCACTAACATCATTGGTACAGAGACTTTGGTTTGGGGCAGTATAAAAATCCATTAAATAAATAAATAAATAAATAAATAAATAAATAAATAAGTTTCTCTTACACACACAATTATGAATCCTTATTTCCTAGAATTGCAACTGCTGCCACAGCAGCACTCTTAGCAGCAAGCATAGCCATAAGCTCAACCAGAGCAACTTCAGCCACATTTTGACCTCATCAGAGAAGACCAGAGCAGTGTGTGAAGCACAAGTAAGTCTCAAGAAGGGATGTGCAAGCAGGTTAAGAACTGAACCGATTTGAAGTCGAATCAGTTCAGTTTGAAGGCTCGAGGTCGAGCCGAACCACCCCCAGTTCAGTTTGACACCAGACCAAACTCCCCCCAGCCCGTTTGGGGGGTACACAGACCTTTCACCAAAAAGATTTTTAATTTTTCTTTAAACTTACGCCCTCTAGGGGGCTTCTCCGAGGTGGCCCTCCCCCCACCAACCTTCCTTCCTTCAAAAACAGCCCTGTTAGGACATTCTTTGGCTCATTTGGGCCTTTCCCAGGTGCAGTGGCTACTTTGGAGGCTGCTGCACCTGTGCAATGGGCCTCTGCACAGCCTGGGTCATGCGGCAGGGGAAGGAGAAACTCTGTGGATCCCCACCACTACCTTGGAGAAGCGTCATGGAGGGGTGAGTTTAAAACAAGTTGTTCTAGTAAGAACTAATCAGCCGACTTTCCTTTCACTGTCTCTACATCTGGACTAAATTTGGTGCAAATCAAGGTCGACAAGTTAGATCTCTTGCACCTCAAATGTTCATGTGTCCACCATCTTGGATCGGGGTGGATGTCATCATTACAAACACCATTGAGGTGTCCCTGTGTGTCATTCACTACAGCTGTTCTAAATTTGATTCAAATCATTTAGACAGTCCTCAGGGTGGGTGACATCATCACAAACTACACCATTAGAGAATCCCTATGTGTCCTTTCAGCTGTAGAAAATTTGGTTCAAATCAGTTAGACTGTCCACAAGTTAGTGCACTTGCGCCTCCAAAGTTTACGTGTCCACTATCTTGAATTGAGGTGGATGACATCATCATAATCTTCACCACTGAGGTGTCCCTATGTGTCTCTACAGCTACAGCAAATTTTGTTCAAATTGGTTAAGTGCTTCACAGGTTATCCCACTTGTCTGCCATTTTGAATCAGCATGGATGACATCATTACAAGCCTTGCCATTGAGGTGTCCATGTGTGTCATTCACTGCAACTGTACCCAATTTGGTTCAAATAGGTTAGGCAGTCCACAAATTAGCTTGCTTGTTCCTCAAATGTACATGGGGCCACCATCATGAATTGGAGTGAATGACATCATTGCACACCATGCCATTTGGGCATCCCTATGTGTCCCTACAACTGTAGCAAATTTGGTTCAAATCGGTTAGGCAGTTCACAAGTTAGCCCACTTGCACCTCAAGAGTTTATGCATCCACCATCCTGGATTGGAGTAGATGACATCATCACAAACTGTTCCATTGAGGTGTCCCTATGTGACTCTCACTGCAACTGTACCTAATTTGGTTTAAATTGGTTAGTACACAAATTAGCCTGCTTGTGACTCAGATGTTCACGTGGTCACCATCTTGAACTGGAGTGGATGATATCTTCACACACCACACCTTTTGAGCATCCCTATGTGTTCCTACATCTGTAGTAAATTTGGTTCAAATCAGTTAAGCGATTCACAAGTTAGTCCACTTGTGCCTCAAAAGTTTACACATCCGCCATCTTGGACTGGGGTGGATAACATCATCACAAACTATGCCATTGAGGTGTCCCTATGTGTCCCTACAACTGTACCTGATTTGGTTCATATTGGTCCAGGCGTTGCAAAGTTGATGGGGGGGCACATGTACACACACAGAGGATGCTAGGTGATCTCATAAGCCTACTGGAAAATAGGCTAAAAAAATATAAAAGGTCTATGAACCCCACTCCCCAGACCAGACCAGACAGGGGGGTTTGAGGGGGTGCCGGACCGAACTGGCCTCATCTGGTTCAGGTCCAGTTCAGATTCAAACCGAACTGGACCAGCTGGTTCCATGCACACTCCTATTCTCAAGGCCAGAAATCGAGCTTATCACAGCAATCACTAAGAATCACTCGTCTGGTGGCCACAGGCCTTCTCTGTTGCTGCCCCAAGACTTTGAAATGCGCTCCCTGCTGAAATAAGTGCATACCCATCTCTGACAACTTTTTAAAAGTACCTAAACACTTATCTTTTCACACAAACTTTTAAATTTGACTGTGATTTTAAATAGTTCTGAAGTTTTTATTTTGTGTGTGTTTTAACTTGTTTTATGTTGTTGTAAACTACCCAGAGATTTAAGTTTGGGGCGGTGTACAAATCTGCTGAAATAAATAAGTAAATACATGCACGTGCACGTGCGCGCACACACACACACACACACACACAACTGTCACTGTCCATTTCTCACTCCAACACTATCTCACAAACAAAACAAACAACAACTCAAAGAAAGAAAGCACCCAAGGCCTGCTTTGTCAATCTGAGGTCCAGCAAAACCAGTTAGTTATAGCAACAGTACCCAGCATGTTATACTCAGTGCTGAGAAATGAAAACCACAAAATCAAACCTTCCTCCCTCCTCTCCTGATGTATCCTCTTCAAGCGAGGCACAGTATAAAGGCTCTCAGCTTCCCAGACTCCAGATTTTGAAACTCCCTCCTTTTGTGTCCCCCTCTCCAATGGGAGCACAGCCAATGGGGGCCCAGTTGCCCATGACAACACTTGATTTGTATGGTAACAAGCCAACCAAGATGTAAGGGGGTCACAAACCAACTGGAAGCTAGTGCCAGAAAACCAATCAGCAAAGGGAAAACTGGCTGCCAAAATGACACTCGAAACATTGAAACGTTTTGATTTAAACGGGGTTGTTTTGTTCTGGCTCAGAACAGGCCCTTTATTTAAAAAGGTGTTTTGTTTCAAGTACAAAACACTCGAAATGGCCCGTTTTGAATTAAAACATTTCAGAATTGAAACCCGTTGCTCTTCCTTAGTTGATGTAACAGCTGCTGGTATCACAATGGTGTGCTTTTCACCCTAAAGCAGGGAAAACAGAATTTCTCCTCTATTAAAGATCCTAGGGCAAGAGGACATTTGAGGAACACTTCAGGAAAAATGGGATTTAGGACACAACCTACTGCAAATACCTCTTAAAGGATCTGGGCAGGTGTCAATAGGAGAAGATACTCCCATGTGTATATATTTGAGCACTTCACATATAAAATCCTGCAAACTGCTAAATATACCTGCTCTCCTCGAAAACACTAAAATTACATCCCAAATGGCATGAAAGAATGTCAAGAGAAGAGTTTATTTTTGTGCTTTAGAGCATCTAAAAGCAACCATTGTTCAACCTTCTTACAAACAAGATTTTCTATTTGCCCAATGTACAGGGGATAGCAAGTGTCTCCACCTGAAAAATAAAACACTGTAAAGCAGTTCAGAGTTTTTATATTGCAATTGTAAAATATCTGGGAGGTTTGCCAGGCTAAGTCAAAAGAAGAACACCAGCATTTTCTCATCTCTAATAACAATGACCTGAAGTCACGTTGAAGATTGTAAGGTCAATTTCCCTCTTAAATCGAAAAAAGAAAATAAGAGAACAGATGTGGGAGCCGCTTTTGTATTTATAAATTGCACTGGCATCTGGGTGAGAGGATATGATCTTGGCTTGCCATGCATTGAAGGTGTTTTCTTTTAAAACATATTAAAACACATCTATTAATCAGAAAGACATACAAAGGTGTGTTTCCTTTTGATCTGGACATACTGGCGACCAGATTCTCAATTTGTAAGGTTCCTTTTAATTAGAAACGTTGTTGCCAAGCAGCTTCCCCTCCACTTGGGGAACGGAGAATTCATCTGTGCCCAAGCAAAGTGTTGCATGAGCAAATGCTTGTGCCAGGAGGGACAGCTTCCATTTGGAGCAAGTAGAAATGAACACATCAGCAGGGGTATTGTGCTTTGAGCCTGGGAAGCAAGAAAGCTCACCCAAAGCTCTTGGATTTTAGGTGTAGCTAAGTGACCATTCCAAACCTGATTCAGAAGTTACACAGGCTTGCTGGTATAGGGCTAATCACTCTAGATTCACTCTGTTGGGTGGATAGTTCCTGGCTTGCCTGTCTAGTATTGTTGGCTGCAGAAGGGAACAGGTTACCCTAGCATTTGAGCAGTTGCCCCAGCTTCAAAATATGTTTCCTGGGCAAGTTGGTGTCACAATCATGCAATGAAGGATGCATATATGTATGGAACATGGGTCCAAGCAAAGATAGTAACATTATACTTGCACATGAATCTTTCGGATACAATATAGGTATTATTGAAATTGTATAGTGTGAGAAAAGTCAGAGTTAAAACCAGGATGTTTCTCAGAGGACAGCATAAAATGTGAAGAGAGGTGGTATATATTAGATGAACCTCCCACCCACCCTGCACAATTAGGAGAAGGGAAATGGGACACTGAAAGGGAAAGCAGATTGTACTGGAGTACATCCCTAATCATGTGTGGGTGGGATCAGCTCAGATGTGTCATCCAAATCTACCAAGTGTGTTCATATGACACATCACACCCCAAGTGGCATCACAAATACAATGGGTTAAGAGTCCCCAAGTTTATGCATTCTCAAAGCTATAATAAATCAGTCAAGTGTATTTCCACAAGGCTGGAACACTAGTGTGATCATTTCAATTTGTATAAAGATATAAGGAGCCATTACACCCAAAGCTAGAATAAGAACAAGGCTCAATGCAGACATCTTGCCAAAAGGTGTTCAGAGAAGTTTCTAGCTATGGTTTTGGTTGACGTCTGAATTACAAACCATGGTTTGCAACCATGCAACCAGCCAATAAATTAGGATCAGAAAACCTGGGCCACTTTTGGGCATCACGGGAAACCTGAGGCAAAGTTTTAAGGTTTTCATTTTTAATTTTAAGTTTTCTTTTTAAATTTGTTTTATGTTTGGGGTGACAGAAAAGTCAAGAGACAGAAGTTTGGGGTGGTCTAAAAAACGGAAGGAAGGAAGGAAGGAAGGAAGGAAGGAAGGAAGGAAGGAAGGAAGGAAATCACCTCCAGTTGGCCCCCTGTGAAATCCAAATAATTGGAACCAGAACTGATTTATCCCCCAAACTTCCAACCCTCAGTTCTAATTAAGTCTCACTCACCTAGCCAAGGGTCTGGAAGCTCCATTGTTTCATCCAGATTGGGCAAATAGCCCAAACCAGAGTAAAGGGAAGAAGCTTCTCCTGCAGCTTCTATTCTATTGGCTGGTGCGGACTGTCCTTTCTGGGTCAGAGGAAACTTGTACAACTAGTCCCGCCCCTTTTGCTGGCATTCCCGGACTAAGGATTGTAATAGTCTGGGAGCACAGCAGAGTACTGCAGACAAACTGTGGATCTGTTGGACATGCAGTTTAAAGGTACGTCCGAAGGCGGCCATGGTCATAAGTTTGCAAACAATAGTTTTTGTTAGCTATGGTTTGACATAATGTTTGAATTGACAAATCAGAGCTATCGCTATGCCTCCAAAAGCCTGTGGCACCATGGAGACAGGAGTTGAACTCACAGACTTATGAAGCTGAGTATTGGGAGATAGCAAACAAATCAGACAAGCAGCTCAAAGCCACTGTTTGCCTGTCATTTGGAAGCCCAGACCCATGGTGGCATGATGGCTCAGTTGAACCTAATAATCCCTTCTATAAGGCTCTCCACACAAGCAATGTGGAGAGCCATGAGGGGGTTTGCGGGGAGAGTGGGCTTAACCCGTTCTAACCCGTTCAGCCCCATAAGTGCACTTGGGGGGTGCTGGGGTGGCCCAGAGCGAGTGGTAGTGTAGTGCACATAGGGTGCCAACCACCCCCATGGGTTTCTAACCCATGGGGTACAGGGTTCTGTTGTTTCAGAGGTATTCTGTGTGTGGATTCTATGATAGCTATCATAGAATCCACACACAGAATACCTCTGTATTCTTTCTGTATTCGCTCTGTATTCGCTCTGTAGTCTCTCTGTATTCGCTCTGGGCCACCCCAGCACTCCCCAAGTGCACTTATGGGGCTGCTGACACCTCAATGCTTTTCTATGGGGAAAAACCTTAAAGACGCGTAAATTTTAACAATTCCCCCAAAATCAGCCCTCTGCCCAAATCCTTTGAAAAAATTCAGGTAGCTTCCTTGACCCTACCTGGCACTACCACCAACCCCACACTGCTCTAGGCCACCCCTTTGCCCCCCGCGTGAAGCTATCCATTTGCTGACACCTTAATGCTTCTCTATGGGGGAAAACCTTAAAGATGCGTAAACTTCAAAAATTCCCCAAAAATAAGCCCTTTGCCCAATTCCCCTGAAATTTGGGTGGTAGCCTCCAACCATTGGGCACTACCACCCCACCCCACTATTTTGCCCCTGGTACCCAAAATTTGGGCTGACATCACTTCAGACCTTTTTGCATTCAAATCAATGGATGCAAAAAGGTGGGAAATTCAAAGAGATGTCATCCTGAATCACCCGAATTTTTCAGGCCCGAAAAATATCGGGGGGACATCACGGGTGATTCGGTTCGGACCTGAATCACCCAAAATTGCTCGTTTCGGGCACAGATCGTTCTGTTCCCGAAATTTTTTGCACATCCCTAATACAACTATAAAGAATAGCTTACTGGACAGAGAAGTGGCAGTCTCTTGCCTACTAGCAATCTTGTGCCTACATGCAAGATCTGCTCATGAGCAATCCCAGAGTTTGCTGCTAAGCCGCGGGGCAACAAGCGGGAACTCTGTCCATGGACAGGAGATGTCTGTGACTTCTACTGCGCAGTGAGAAGTCAAGACTTCCCCAGCCATGGTGCTCTGACTCTCAGCCGTGCTCTGAGCAAACTGCATGCTTGATCCAAAAGCTCCTGTCTCCAGCCAAAAGCCTCGCTCCTTCAGCTGAAAGATCCGCTGCTCTCAAAGCCTCTGATCCTGGTAATATGCTGCCCCTACAAGCCTTGGATCCCTTCATCCCTTTCCCCTTCTTCTCCTCTCCCCTTGTCCCTCTACTAATTCCTGATATCCCCAACCCATGCCAGTCCTCAACCTTCCTTGCCCCCCCCCCACTTTCCGTCTATATCTGAATTGTATTAGGCTCTAGGAAGATTTAACACACACACATATGTTATTTAGGCACATTACACTACACCTTGAATAGGAAACATGTTTTTAATGTGGATTATTTTATCCTGATTAGCAACTTTTTATAATAAAGCCCATTGAACTTTCTGAGTGTGTGTCTCTCTCTATCTCTGTTTGTGCGCCCACATCCTACATGGTCACCATCTCCAAGAACCAATTCAGTTTGTGCAGGATGTGGCTTTGCCTCTTTCCCTCTGAGCATGTACAGAGTGCGAAACCAGGTGTAGTGCACAACAAAGACCTGTCAGGAGCAGAGGAGATGGTGGGTGGGAGGCCAAACCCTCAGCCGGAGGACAATCAACCATTAACACCCCAAGAGCGGAGATGTGCAAAATGCCAACAGCAGGTGCAGGCACTCAGAAGAAGTCTGCGCTTCCTCGGCAGGCAAGATAAGCACTGAATCCCTGACAGCTGGCTGGGGGAGGAGAGCAATTAAGCCAAGGACTATAAATCAGCCAGCAGGCAATGAACAAGCTTCTGGAAGCAATGTGTCAGTTGAGCTTGCTGAATGCCAAGCCTGCTGTTACGTGGACTTCCCAGCTTCGTGGTGGAACTCTTGAGTCCCAGGCTCCTCCTGCTTGTAACCTGATTCCTGAGCTGGGCACCAGACAATTTCATCCGGGATGGGCTGCTGGTGACACCTTAGACCCTTGGCTCAGGATGTTTGGGACCTGGTGAGTGACCTGGGTTGTAGGGGACTCGGTTTGTACTGGGTACTCCGTAGTGATTTGTTCTTTTGTGCTTCTTCGCAGATGTGGAGCGACTCCTGAGCTACCAACTTCTCTGAATAGAGACCAGGGACCAGACTGTGGACAGACAAGCTCATGACAGTGAGTGGTGTTCACTCCCCTCACCCACACACTTCATTTCATATTAAAAATAAAAAGTTTCCACCACATCCTCCCACAGACATTCACTACCTCATGAATATTGAGCACATATGTCAACAGATATGTGGCTGCCCCATCATGTTTTCTTGGCCTTTAGTCAAGCTATTTTGCCCTGCAAAATCACCCCTCTGCTCTCCTAATGTGCTCCCGATCATAATGCTGTAGTATCATAGACAAGATCAGTGCTAAATCCTTTTGCATATAGCAACAATATGCCAGCAGCATATGGCACGTTGTTTCATCTGGTATGTGGTGGAGGGCTGCCTACTTAAGGACTGGTGAAGGGTTTAGCAATTTTAGCTGCTGCCTTTTAACAACTGATTGTTTAATTGTGTTTCTTGCTGCTTTAATGTTTTGTGTCTTTTCTAAGCCTTTTAGAGAGTTTCAGAAAAGCAGAATTTAAATCAAATATGCCTCCATTTATATAAACTAAACAGACAGAAGGAAGCAACACAAATAAAACTACCCACAAACCACTCTATAATCTCAAGAGTTTTTCGGGCATTTAGTGTACTCTAAATGCCTAGTCTAATGCTCCTTATGGGGCCATCACGTTGCCCTTGGGCTACCACCTCCTTCTGGCAACCAAAGAAAAGATCTGGAGGGGTGAATAAATGGACCTCTTCAACTTACTTTTCGGGAGCCAGAAGTTAAGCCTAAGGAGGGTGATAGGGGAAGGGAGAATGAGGTATGTCCCACCAGTCAGGCCCACTGCTCCTCTCCTGACTTTCTAGTTAGTTTGATATCTCCCCCATGGATGGAGACAGACAGCCCTGCTGAGCTTCAGAGATGAAAGGGAGGGAGTTACTGCACCCTAAGCCCTTCTCTTTCAAGCATTTTACTAAAGGCCTGACTCCTCACCAGGAGCTACAGCCACCTCCAGCTTATCTGCCTCACTCACCATTGGCCAGATGCTTTTAAGGGCTTCTTCACATGACTCATATCCTGGTCCCACCCCATCCCTTTCCTTCTCTATCAACTTTATTAAAGGCACTCATCCCCATTCCCTTGCTCTGGCTCCTGTTTCTCCCTCCTGACCATGCTCAGCCTGTTTGGCGGCAGCACCCTCATGACATCACTTCTGTGCGTCTCCAGCTTCCTTGGTGCCACCGCAGCAGTCTAGCCACTCGCTCAAGCTCCGTCTTTGGGGGGAAAGCCCCCCCATCGGTGTTCACCCACTGCCATGCCTGCTCTTTCCTCCTCCCTTAGTTGGGTAGTTCAGTGCAATGGAGGGGGCAGCTGGACAAGGTACTGCAAAGGAAACCTGTGGAGCACACATGGAACTGGCTTACAGGGATAGATGGATATATGGATCTGTAAGCTAGTTGTTCCATTTGTACTCCACGGGTTTCCTTTGCAGTACCTTGTCCGGCTACCCCCTTCACTGCCCCAACTGTTGTACTTCAGGTACAGCCCTCTAGGGACCCCTCCCTTGTTAAGTACCTGGACCTCATTCACTGCATGTTTATGGGTTTTGCAGATGCCACTGGGTGTGCTATGATGAGAACGTTAGGATGAGTTCAGTGTTAGACCCTGCACTCCCATGGGACATGCCTCTCTGGAAGCTCTGGATTTTGATAATGTCACCATCTCAGTTGGTACATGGGGAGTGGGGTGATAGTGGACATTTGCTTACCAAGCCTGTGGCTTCCATGGGGACTGCCAACATAGGTTAGCAGTGGGTTCAATCCCATCTGGTCTCCTGGGAGTTTAACATTAGGGATTGCTGCTCCTGCAGCCCATGCGATTTCCAGCACACCTGTGGCCTGTATGGCAGGAAGCACACAAGTTCATCCTGCAACCAGGGTAAGCTTTGGGGCACTGGCCAGCAGCCCTTCTCCCAAGTCCAAAAATGGGTGGAGAGGCAGGCCCACCTGCAATTGGAAAAGAGACCTAGTCCCATTGATGTTGTGGTTCTTACTGGCCTGTTGGCATTCTACACATCCCATCTGGATGCAGAGTATTTAGAGATGAGGTTTTCCAAGAGCTTTTAGATTCCTTGCCAATTTAAGAGGGTGGCCTTTCACACCCCTAATTTGTGCTCTGTAATTCGGATGGAGAGCATGGTATGGAGGAAAATATTATTATTTATTTAACATATTTCTATACTGCCCAAAACTTGCATCTCTAGGTGGCTTACAATTAAAATCATATGAGCATTATAATCATTAACATTAAAATCATTTAAAACCCAATATTAAAGGTTTTAAATCTATAAATCTAATTAAAAGCCTGGGTGAACAAATATGTCTTCAGTGCCATTTTAAAAGTTGCCAGAGATGAGGAGGCTCTTATCTCAAGAGGGAGCACATTCCAAAGCCCAGGGGCAGCAATGGGAAGGGCCGTCTCCAAGTAGCTACCAGACAAGCTGGTGGCAACTGCAAATGTACCTGTCCAGAAGATCTCAGTGGGTAATGGGGCTCATGCTGAAGAAGACGTTTTCTTAAAAACCCAGGGACTAAGCTGTTTGGGGCTTTATAGACAAGCACCTTGGATTTTGCCCGGAAACGTATTGGCAGCCATTGTAGCTCTTTCAACACAGGAGTAATATGGTCTCTCCAAGATCACCCAGAAGCCAACCAACCTGGACACCGCATTCTATACCAACTACAGTTTCCTGACTACGTACAAAGGCAGCCTCACATGGAGCTCATTGCAGAAGTCCAGTCTGTAGGTTACCAGCATATGTACCACCATTCATATTATAAACAAAGAGGTGGCAGTGGGCAGGGTTCTTGGATGCTTTCCATCTCTTCCTATCCCCTACCTATAGGTTTCACCTTTGGGCGTGGTACCCAAGAAGGCCCCAGGGGAGTTTTGCTTGATTTACCATTTGTCCTTCTCAAGGGGTTCATTGGTCAACAAGGGCATCCCAGAGGAATTGTGCTAAGTGTGGTACAAATTTTGGATGAAGTGGTCTGCATCATCCGGGGCCGTGGGTCTGGCACGCATATTTATTTATTTATTTATTTATTTATTTGATTGATTGATTGATTTCTATACCACCCTTCCAAAAATGGCTCAAGGTGGTTTACACAGAGAAAAAATAAACAAAATGGATCCCTGTCCCCAAAGGGCTCACGATCCAAAACAAAACATAAGATAGACACCGGCAATAGTCACTGGAGGTACTGTGCTGGGGTTGGATAGGGCCAGTTACTCTCCCCTTGCTAAATAAAGAGAATCACCACATTAAGAGTTGCCTCTTTGCCAAGTTAGCAGGGTGAGCACATGTGATTACCAAATATGATAACAAGTTGGCCTTTCACCTCCTCCCTGTGCACCCCACGGATTTCAATCTGCGTGGCTTCACCTTTGACAGTAAATTTTATGTTGCTAGGGCATTGCCCATGGTGTGTCCCATGTCCTGTGCTGCATTTCAGAAGTTTAGCACTTTTCTTTAATGGGCCTTTAGGCTTCAATACTCCCCCAGAAGGAGCAGGTACAGAGCTTGGGAGTACTCCTGGACCCAGGCCTCACCCTGGCATCTCAGGTGGAGGCTATGGCCAGGCATGCTTTCTATCAGTTTAAGCTGATTTGACAGCTGCATCCAATCCTTGAAGAGGATGACCTCAAAACAGTGGTGCACTAGCTGGTAGCCTCCAGGCTTGACTACTGCAATGCGCTCTACATGAGACTGCTTTTGTACATAGTTCAGAAACTTCAGTTAGTTCAAAATGTGGCAGCCAGATTGGTCTCTGGGGCAACCTGGAGAGACCACATTATGCCTGTTTTAAAACAGTTGCACTGGCTGCCGATATGTTTCCAGGCAAAATACAAAGTGCTGGTTATTACCTTTAAAGCCTTGAACAGCTTAGGTCCAGATTACCTTAGAGAGTGCCTTCTATGCATGATCCCCACCACATGTTAAGGTCATCTGATGAGGTCCATCTCTAGTTACCACCGGTATGTCTGGTGGCGACTCAGAGGCGGGCCTTCTCTGTAACTGCTCCTGGGCTGTGGAATGCACTCCCTGAAGCAATCCATAATCTGAATTCATTATTGGCCTTCAGCAGAGCCCTCAAAACGTATCTGTTTGGCCTGGCCTTCCAAGGTTTTTAAATGTTTTTAATCTGCTGTAACCTGGTTTTCCAGGGTTTTAAAACGGCGTTGAATGTTTTAATTGTTAATTGTTTTATGGTGTTTTATAGTCTTTCTTTTTAACTGTTAATTGATGTTAATTGTTTTGTTTTAATGTAAACTGTCCCAAGCCATTTTTTGGTACGGCAGTATAGAAACTGAATGAATGAATGAATGAATACCATGGCACATGTTTTAAATCAGTGTAAGCCGTGTAATATGCTTTTGGACCAGTTTATTCAATTGTCTGGAAAGGTTGGGGTTCCCCTTGCCCAGGATAAAACAGAGGGGTCCACTTCCTGCTTAACTTTTCTGGGCATTGAACTGGATTCAGTGGCATGTTGTAGCCACCTCCCAGAGGAGAAGCTGGCAGCACTGTGCCGGAAAATCTGGGAATTTTTGAATGCCTGCAAGTTGGGTGTTTGTTTGTTCGTTATGATTTGCAGGTTCTGCTGGGGCACCTGAACTTTGCATGTCAGGTAGTTGCCCCAGGTCGCACCTTCTTGCATCACCTTTGTGATGCTTCCAAGGACATTCAGCTTCCCCACCATAGAATTCAAGTAACCAGTAAGATCAAGGATGATCTGATGGTCTTGGACAGCATTTTGGAAGGGTTTGATGGGGGTTTCTTTTGGAGGGAGGAGCAACATAGGAGAGGATTTCTGGTCTTGTGGTAGCAAGCATGACTTGTCCCCTTAGCTATGCAAGGTCCTCCCTGGTTGCATATGAACGGGAGACTTGATGTGTGAGCACTGTAAGATATTCCCCTTAGGGGATGGAGCCTCTCTGGGAAGAGCAGAAGGTTCCAAGTTACCTCCCTGGCTTCTCCAAGATAGATCTGAGAGAGATTCCTGCCTGCAACCTTGGAGAAGCCACTGCCAGTCTGTGTAGACAACACTGAGCTAGATGGACCAAGGGTCTGACTCAGTATAAGGCAGCTTCCTCTATTCCTAACTTACAAAGGCAGACCTGTATGTCCACTCTGATGCTGCCAGGGGCCTGGGTTTGGGGGTCTAACTTAGGGGCTGGTGGGCTTTGGCCAAATGACCTGAAAGCTGGCATACTGAAGGGGTGACTAGGGATCACTTCTTGGAGCTGTTTTCCATTGTAGTAGCTGTACACATATGGGTTGATGAGTTTAGTAATGATACAGTGCATTTCTGGTGTGATAATCAGGCAGTAGTAAAGATTATTAGCACTCTGTCTTGCTGATCTCTGTGGGTGATGGGCCTGTTGTGTATGTTTGTTTTGAATTGCCTGTGATTTAACATTTTGTTTGTGGCTCTGCATGTTCCTGGCCTGCAGAACGGGATTGCTGATGCACTGTCTCGTTTTTAGGTAGGGAGTTTCAGGGAGTTGGCTCTGGAGGCACTGCTGGAGCCAGAGAAGTTCCTGGAGGCCATATGCTGGCTTGGCAATTAGAAGCACACAAGGTGATTGATGGTTCACTGGCCCTGCGTACAAAGGCTAGTTATGCCACAGGTAGGTTTAGCGTGGGTTTGGCCTATCCTTCCTGAGCACATTATGTAGTTCCTAGTATAACTTAAGGCATCTGGGAAGGCAGTGAGTACCATAGCAGGCTATGTTTCAGCTCACTCATTTGAAGCCAAGGTCAGGGGTTGGGCTGATTCCACCACAGATTTTAGGATATGGAGAATGTTGGAGAGTTGGGAAAGAGTTTGCCCCCAGGCACTGGATTTTAGAAAGCCTGTGACCTCAGACCTCCTACTGTGTATTATTGGGGCATTTCCCACACTCTGCAATTCAGCCTGGGAGGTGGCCTTTTTTTAGGGCTGCTTCCCTGGTCATTGTCTTCAATGCCTTTAAGCCATCTGAAGTGTTACCACGGAATTTGCATGCCATCAGGACTGCTTGCTTACAGGTAAAGTATCTGGCCTTCATGGCCAATGGTATTCAGCTTCTTTTTTGCAAATTAAAAACTGATCAGCTAGACAGAGGCCAGAATATTACAATGCAGCAGGCAGGTATTCAGGACTTACCTGGAGTTCAGCCCTGCAATGGGCAGTGTATTGTTTGTACACCTGGATGAGGATCCTTTAACCCAGTTTCAGCTCTTGGCAGCCATTCGTAAGGCCTTGTCTCAATGTGGAGAATGTCCAGCCAATCTCAGGACTTCCAGGCTACACTCTTTCCATATTGGGGCTGCCTCTAAAGCCTTTCATATGGATCTCCCAGATTCTGCAATCCAGAACACAGACCACTGACTTTTCTACACCTTCCATTTTATATACATTAAAGTTATAAACATTGCATTGATGTTTGTTTCATCTTGGCAGGTGCTGGACAGTTAGAAGTTTCAGGCAGTGTGCTGATCTGTGGACATTTGATTGTCTTCTGGGCACACAGATGGGTCAGCATCTCCCATTTCAGTAACCAGTTGGACTTGGGTGACCATGCATTGATTTGTTGGTGGGGCATGTGTTGCATGTCTTGGGAACAGTTACTAGTAGTAGTTAGGGAGTTATTGAGATTTCACCCTCCCCCTGGTTTGATCCTAGTACACTAGGGAGATAGTGACTTGGCCCAAAAGAAGGGAATGTCTTTTATTCTGCAAGCTAAAATGGACTTTGCAATACTCCAGGAATGGATCCTGGGGCTTGTCTTGGCCTGAGGGGATTTGTTGCAATGTTGAGCATGGAGAGGCATTTCCAGCTTGAAGGGCGTGGAAAAGTCTAGGAGGAAGATCAACAAGGATATGGGGAGGGAATTCCTGAACAGGGTGGCTTTGTTGTGGCTCACATCTGGGCCATTTTTTCCACCTTGAACTATTTCGGACTGATGGTTCCACCTTTCTGCCTTGGGGTGCAATATTTCTTTATCTGAACTGTGGCAGAGGCTTGCAGAATCCCTGGAAGGGGGGTGCAAAGCCAAGCAGGGCTATCCTTACCCTGTAGCAAGGGCAGTGTGTGTGTGGCGGGGGAGTGTTCAGCAGAAGTTGGGGGTTTACACTGGTGAACATCCTGGGGCTATTGAAATCAGGAAAGTGTGCAATCTGTCTTTAGAGGTTTCATAGTCATGGTCTACATTTCTCACTCACACTTGCTTCAAGGACTTCACAACTTCAAAGGCTGTGCAGCTTGGGGCCGTGAAGTCCATTAAAGGGCCCGACCCTTTGGGTTGGCTATGAGGGACAGGTATGAGCACTACTCTGATGCCATGCTCTGAGTGAGCATGTATCTTTTTAGATTGTGAGCCCTTTGGGGAATGGGGACCATCTTATTTATGTATTATTTATTTTTCTATGTAAACTGCATGGAGAATTTTGTTGAAGAACAATATATAAGTAGTCGTACTACTACTAGTATTAGTAGTAGTATCGCTCATCAGGCTGGGGAATGGTTACGTGGCTACGTTGTCCAACCTCAGCTAAGGTTACTCCCTGACTGCCTGGGGATGGATTTTTCAGCAGCAAAATTCAGTTTTGAGTTTATCAATAAGGTTGTGGCCCTTTCTCACAGGTCTTGCTTTCAGTGTGTTTTTTGGGTGCTGTGCTGGTGGGTGTGGACAAAGCACTCTGCTTCTTCTGCTTCTTCTTCACTTGCTATTCCTTATTGCTGTTGCAGAGAAATTACTTTTCTTCTATAAATAATTGTACAAGAATTGTACAAGAAGCAACTTTAGCTTAGAAGAGAGTTTGCTATTTATTACTAACTAAACCATAGGCTAAGAAAACGCTAAACAGACTAACAGTTTCTTATGCAGAGAGAGAGGACCTCTCAATTTGAATTCAGGACAGCAAATGAGGAGGAGACAAACACAGTGACTCCACCCCCAAGCCAGTACACAGATTTATTATTATTATTTATTTATTTATTTAAAATATTTAGGGCCAGCCCCTCCAGTACACTACTGCTCGGGGCAGCCGTCAAATATATCTGTATATTTTGTTTAGACATTGACAGCATGCTACAGTGCCTGATGAGAAGCACCAGAAAATTCATTAAAGTAATCTTCCTGCTTAAATTCTTGGATGTTTTGTATCCATGACTTTTCCTGCACCATGAGCAGAAGTCTGATTCATAGTCTGTCCAGACCAATCCTTGACATTTGGCAACTTTAGGTCCAAGCTTCAACTGATTCTTCTTCCACCTCCTGAGAAAGAGAGAGCCGGTGTGTGTGTGTGTGTGTGTGTCCAGTGTCCCTACACTAAACATGTTAAGAAGTCTTCTATAAACTGCTAACTAGAGAATTGATATAGAACATAAGAAACTGCCATATACTGAGTCAGACCATAGGTCCATCTAGCTCAGTATTGTTAACACAGACTGGCAGCAGCTTCTCCAAGGTTGTGGGCAGGAATCTCTCCCAGCCCTATCTTGGAGATGCCAGGGAGGGAACTTCTGCTCTTCCTAGAGTGGCTCCATTCCATCTCTTTTTGGGGATATATTGGGGATATATTTTCCCACAATCCACAACTCTAGGTTGAAACTTGTGTATCTCTTAGCAGTATTGCCAGATTATCATTTTCTAATTCTCACCTCAATGTTCCTCAACATTTTCAGGGTAGGGGAGAAGAATTCCACCCTGAGGTTCCTCCTCCACTTTCTCCCAAAGAGCAGTATCTGCAGACACATCTGGGACCTCTAATATAATTAATGGGATGTACTATCTTAAGAACATAAGAACAGCCCTTCTGGATCAGGCCCAAGGCCTATCTAGTCCAGCATCCTGTTTCACACAGTAGCCCACCAGATGCCTCCGAGGAGCCCACAAGCAGGAGGGCAGAGGCGTAACTAGGGAAAACGGCGCCCGGGGCAAGCACTGAAATTGCGCCCCCCCCGCCGCATCCCCCCCGCCACCCCCCAACATACATCTGACTGACACACATGTTTCAGAAAACATTTATTTAAAAAATTTAAAAAATTACAAAAATTACCAAAAATTTCAAAATGCACTACATAGTTAGGTTTTTCCTCACAACAACCCTGTGAAGTTGGCTTGTATCTCAAACATCAGAATTATGATGCAATGATGATACATACTACATTATACTTAGGTTTTTCCTCACAACAACCCTGTGAAGTTGGCTTGTATCTCAAGCATCAGAATTATGATGCAATGATGATTATTATGATTATGATGCCCCTCCCTCACGCCCTGGTTCTGTTCTTGACTTTCCCTTGTGAGTGACTGTATTTTAACAAAATGAAAACCAAGGACTCCAAAGTAATTCGAGGGACTAGGGTGATAGTGCTAAAGACTCCTTATTCTCCCGCTGTTAAAGAAAGACTCCCCTTTTCCAAAACTGCGCGCTATTTACACCAGAAAAGGTTTCAAATGGAGGGGGAAGCATTTATGCATTTATGCTTTGTTTTATGTTATGATTTCAAAGTTAGAAAAACTATAAAAGGGCCATTTTAGAGAAGATATGAACTGCCTTAGTTGCAAATCCTGCTTTTTTGAGATTCCCTGCAATTGAATAAAGCGATAATATACACCTTTGCTATTTAAATTGGTTGGAGAGTATTTATGACAATAAAAAATGAAATGGCATTTCAGATGCAACATTGGTTGCCTAAGACCACTCAGATTTAACTAATCTTCATCACATTGACAAAAAGAGCAATTAAAATTAAAATCCATGACTAAAACCAGACCACTTTGGGGTTGTTTTTAATGAAAGGTGGTATATAAATTTAACAATAAATGTTTAGAAGTATATACTTTCACCCCCTGCCCAACCTACAATTAATTCCAGCTTATTTTCAAAGGGCTTCTAGTTTTATTTACAAATTGCTTGGCAGCACCAATGTTTAAGTAATTGCTAATGGCTCCTAATGATAGTTTTACTTATTGTTAAACTTATATACCACCTTTCATTAAAACATTCTCTGTTCATCTGATTTTCAGTCTGGTTAATTAAATCGGTGGAGGTTAAACTTTCCTGATGGGCTGAAACAGCTAATCCATTTTGATGATGACATATAATTAAATTAGCTTGCATTACATAGTGAAAAAGTCCAGGAAGGGAGAGATGGGGGATGTGGAACCCAAGGTTCCACATCCCCCCATCTCCCCCGCCCTGAACCTTTTCAGTTAAAACATGGTTAGATTATAGGGGAGAAAGGACTTGAATGAGCAAAAAGGGAAACTGGTTTGGGCATTCAGGAAGTTGTTCAGAAGAGGGAGTTGTTCAGGAAGTTTGCTCTGGTGCGTGTACTCCTCTTGACGCATGCGCGACTGGTGGCGGGGCGGCGGGGCGCGCCGGGGAGTGAGAGTCAGAGACTTGGACTACGAAGACGCCGCGGCGCCCAGTGCTGGATGAGCAATGCCAAGGTGGGGGGGGCGCGCCGGGACCGGGGGAGAGGGACTGCTCTGCAAAAAATAAAATAAAATAAAATAAAATAAAATAAAATAAATTTCCCGGCAAATCAGCGGGGGCGCTTTTTGGCGCCCCCTGCCAAGTGGCGCCCGGGGCACATGCCCCCCTGCCCCCCCCATAGTTACGCCTATGCCTATAGCCACCATACTAGTAGCCATTGATAGACCTGTCCTCCAAGAATTTGTCTAAGCCCCTTTGAAAGCCATCCAAGCTAGTGGTCATCAGCACATCCCATGGCAGAGAATTCCATAGATTAATTATGTGCTGTGTGAAAATGTACTTCCTTTTGTCAGTCCTAAATTTCCCGATGTTCAGTTTCATGGGATGGCCCCTGATTCGAGTTTTGTGAGAGAGGGAGAAAAATTTATTTCTCTCCACAATCTCGACTCCATGCATAATTTTATATTCCTCTATCATGTCTTCCTGTAGTCACCTCTTTTCCAAAGTAAAGAGCCCCAGATGCTGTAGCCTTGCCTTATAAAGAAGGTGTTCCAGGCCCCTGATCATCTTGGTTTACTCTTCTGCACCTTTTCGAGTTCTACAATATCCTTTTTAAGATATGGTGACCAGAACTATATGTAGTACTCCAAATGTGGTCGTATCATAGATTTGCATAAGGGCATTACATAATATTAGCAATCTTATTTTCAATCCCCTTCCTAATGATTCCTAGCATGGAATTGGCCTTTTTCATAGCTGTCGCGCATTGAGTCGAAACTTTCAACAAACTGTCCACCACGACCCCAAGATCTCTCTACTAGTCAGTCACCGACAGTTCAGCTCCCATCCATGTATATGTAAAGTTGGGGGGGGGGGTTGCCCCAATATTAATCGCTTTACATTTGCTTACATTGAACCACATTTGCCATTTTGTCTCCCACTCATCCAGTTTGGAAAGATCTTTTTGGAGCTCCTCACAATCTGTTTTGAACATAACATAAGAACATAAGAACAGCCCTGCTGGATCAGGCCCACAGCCCATCTAGTCCAGCATCCTGTTTCACACAGTGGCCCACCAGATGTCGCTGGAAGCCACAGACAGGAGTTGAGGGCGTGCCCTCTCTCCTGCCATTACTCCCCTGCAACTGGTACTCAGAGGCACCCTGCCCTTGATGCTGGAGCTGGCCCACAGCCCTCCGACTAGTAGCCATTGATAGACCTCTCCTCCATGAAGTCATCCAAACCCCTCTTAAAGCCATTCAGGTTGTTGGCTGTCACCACATCCTGTGGCAGAGAGTTCCACAAGTGGATCACACGTTGTGTGAAAAAGTACTTCCGTTTGTTGGTCCTAGACCTCCTGGCAATCAATTTCATGGAGTGACCCCTGGTTCTAGTGTTGTGTGAGAGGGAAAAGAATCTCTCCCTCTCTCCACTTTCTCCATGCCATGCATGATTTTATAGACCTCTGTCATGTCTCCCCGCAGACGTCTTTTTTCTAAACTAAAAAGCCCCAGGTGTTGTAGTCTTGCCTCATAAGAAAGGTGCTCTAGGCCCCTGATCATCTTGGTTGCCCTCTTCTGTACCTTCTCCAGTTCAACTATGTCCTTTTTAAGATGTGGTGACCAGAATTGTACGCAGTACTCCAAGTGTGGTCGCACCATAGTTTTGTATAAGGGCATTATAATGTTAGCCGTTTTATTTTCAATCCCCTTTCTAATGATCCCTAGCATTGAATTTGCCTTTTTCACAGCTGCCGCACAATGAGTCGACACTTTCAATGAGCTGTCCACCACAACCCCAAGATCACTCTCCTGGTCCGTCACCAACAGCGCGGATCCCATCAGCGTATACTTGAAGTTGGGGTTTTTTGTCCCAATGTGCATCACTTTACACTTGCTAACATTGAACCGCATTTGCCATTTTGTCGCCCACTCCCCCAGTTTGGAGAGATCCTTTTGGAGCTGCTCACAATCTGTTTTGGATTTCACTACCCGGAAGAGTTTGGTATCATCTGCAAATTTGGCCACATCGCTGCTTACCCCTGCTTCTAGATCATATATTAATAAATTAAAAAGCACCAGTCCCACTACAGATCCCTGGGGGACCCCCCTTTTTACTACCCTCCCTTGTGAAAACTCTCCATTTATACCTACCCTGTTTCCTGTCTTTCAACCAGTTAGCAATCCACACATGTATTTGTCCCCTTATCCCATGACCGCTAAGTTTCCTCAGGAGTCTTTGATGAGGAACTTTGTCAAAAGCTTTTTGGTAGTCCAGGTAGACTATGTCAACTGGATCACCTTGATCCACACACTCGTTGACACTCTCAAAGAAGTCCAAAAGGTTGGTGAGGCAAGATTTACCTTTGCGGAAGCCATGCTGGCTCACTCCCAGCAGAGCCTGTTCTTCTAGGTGCTTTACAATTTTATCCTTGAGGATGCTTTCCATCAATTTGCCTGGAACAGCCATTAGGCTGACCGGCCTGTAATTTCCCGGATCGCCCCTAGATCCCTTTTTGAAAATCGGTGTTACATTTGCTACTCTCCAGTCCTCTGGTACAGAGCCCGATTTCAGGGATAAGTTAAATATTTTAGCAAGGAGGTCGGCAATTTCACATTTGAGTTCTTTGAGGACTCTTGGATGGATGCCATCCGGCCCTAGTGATTTGTTAGCTTTCAGTTTTTCCAGACAGTTTAGAACATCATCCCTTGTCACTTCTATCTGACTCAGCTCTCTAGCCTCCATCCCTAAAAAGCCTGGTTCAGAAACAGGTATATACTCAGTATCCTCTGCCGTGAAGACAGACGCAAAGAACTCATTCAGTTTCTCTGCAACCTCCATATTCTCCCTAATAATCCCTTTCACTCCCTCATTGTCTAATGGCCCAACCACCTTCCTGGCAGGTTTCCTGCTTCTGATGTACATAAAGAAGTTTTTGTTATTCCCCTTGATACTTTTGGCTAAATGTTCCTCAAACTCTCTTTTTGCCTCCCTTATTGTCACCTTGCATTTCTTTTGCCAGAGTTTGTGTCCCTTTCTGTACTTTTCGTTTGGACAGGCCTTCCAATTTCAGAAGGAAGTCTTCTTCCCTTTTATGGCTTCTTTGACGTTACACGTTAGCCATGCTGGCATCCTCCGGGACTTAGTGGTACATTTCCTCCTTTTGGGTATACAAGCTGACTGGGCTTCTAGTACTGTGGTTTTGAGTAAACTCTATGCATTCTGGAGTGAAGTGACTCTCCTGATTTCCCCCCTCAGCTTTCTTTTCACCATACTCCTCATTTTGGAGAAGTTTCCTCTTTTGAAATTTAAAATGTCTGTGTTTGACATCCTTGGTGATTCTCTCCCCGCATGTATGCTGAATTTGATGGCACTGTGGTCACTGTTCCCTAAAGGGTCGATGACCCTGACATCATGCACCAGGTCCTGGGTGTCACTCAGAATTAGATCCAAGGTCGCCTTCTCTCTGGTCGGTTCCATGACCAACTGTTCAGTCATTTAGCGTATCTAGAAATTTGACCTCATTGTCCTGACTTGAATGTGAATTTACCCAGTCTATGTGTGGGTAGTTGAAATCACCCATAATTACAGCCCTGCCTCTCCTTGACGCCTCCCTGATTTCCTCCTGCATCTCCCAGTCACTTTCGGCATTCTGATCTGGAGGGCGATAGCACGTCCCCAGTAGCACGTTTCCTTTCCAGCCTTGTATAGTTGTTAGATTCTATCCCTTCTTTAACATACAGTGCTACCCCTCCTCCAAGGCTCCCCTACCTGTCCTTTCTATAGAGTTTATACCCAGGGATAACAGTGTCCCACCGGTTCTCACTGTTCCACCATGTTTCTGTTATGCCCACTATGTCTATTTCTGCATTAGCAACCAAGCACTCCAGCTCACCCATCTTGGCGCAGAGGCTTCTGGCATTGGCATACAAGCACCTATACACTGAATCTCTCCCCTGATGTATGCTATTCTTTTGACTCTTTGACCTGCTGGCACAGGCTCCCGTCTGCTCTTTATGCGGTTCTGCTCCGTCCCCTTCTGTTTTATTTGAATTCTTTGCAGCCTCACACTTTAAAGGATGGCTTTTGCCAAACGGGATACTGCCCAGCTCCCATCGGCTGTTCCCCAGGTGTCATTTTAAAAGCTATTCTGCAACCTTTTTTATTTTAAGCACCAGCAGTCTGGTTCCATCTTGGTTCAAGTGCAGCCCGTCCCTTTTGTACAGGCCTTGCTTGCCCCCAAATATGTCCCAGTGCCTAACAAATCTAAACCCCTTCTCCCGGCACCAACGTGTCATCCACACATTGAAACCCCTCAGCTCTGCCTGTCGCACTGTACTTGCGCGTGGAACAGGTAGCATTTCTGAGAATGCTACCTTGGGGGTCCTGGACTTCAAAATGCTACCTATCAGCCTAAATTTGGCTTCCAGGACCTCCCAACTGTATTTCCCCACATCGTTGGTGCCGACATGCACCACGACAGCTGTCTCCTCCCCAGCACTGCCTAGGAGCCTGTCTAGACCTTCCCTGTGAGTAACTGGCCCTATCCACCCCCAGCACAGTACTTCCAGTGACTGTTGCTGGTGTGTGTCTTATGTTTCTTTTTAGAATGTGAGCCCTTTGGGGACAGGGAGCCATCTTATTTGTTGTTTCTCTTTGTAAACCACCCTGAGCCATTTTTGGAAGGGCAGTATAGAAATTGAATTATTATTAGACGCTGCGTAATGTCCGCAACCTTCGCACCAGGCAGGCAAGTCACTGTGCGGTCAACACACGGGTCACATTCCCATCTCTCTATTCCTCTAATGATCGAATCACCAACTACAAGGAGGCCCCCACCCCCCAGGGGATATGGGCTCATCATCCACGGAAGCAGTCCCTTCTAAAGGAGCATTTCCCTCTTCCTCAGACCGATGTCCTCCTCACCCAAGACCTTCATTCTCCCTGACAGCAGAGGAGCTACCAGCCCTGGAGTGGGATGCCTCTATCACATCCCTGAAGGTCTTGTCCACATGCCTCTCTGTCTCTCTGAGCTTCTCCAGATCCGCCACCTTGGTCTCGAGGGAACGGATTTGTTCCCTGAGAGCCAGGAGCTCCTTGCACCGAGCACACACCCATGACTTCTGCCCATGGGGCAAATAGTCGTACATGTGGCACTCTGTGCAATACACTGGGAAGTGCCCCTTCCCCTGCTGAACTTCTATCTTCATACTGTTTTAATTGGCTCTTTACAGTATTTAGGGAGCTTATTGTCCATTTATTAGATAGTTTACTAGGATAGGTCTCAGCTGTAATGGTCAGCTATTTAACTGTCCAAACAGCCTTTCCCAAGAATATGAGGGATACGAGGGAGGGATATGTACTTATGTTCTCTTCTCCACCAGGCTCCTTGTGATCCTTGTGATCGTGGGGGCTTGTACCAGGCTCCCCTGCACACTTCCTGCTAAACTCCTGCAAAACTCCAACGTCCTGTTTGCTATTCCTGTTTGCTATTCTCTCGGGCCTTCACCTCATATGTAGAGTAGGCTTCCAACCCTTAGAGAGAAACAGCCCCTGCAGAACTCCCCTCTTCCTGTTAGTTTGTTTGGAGGGGGAAAGGGTAGATGTTTGGAAGGGCTTGCTCAACTTCTCAGCTTCTCGGATTTCACTAACCTAAATAGTTTAGTGTCATCTTCAAATTTCACCACTTCACTGCTTACCCCAACTTCTAGATCATTTATGAACAAGTTAAAGAGCACTGGTCCCAATAAAGCTCCCTGTGAGACCCCACTTCTTACTTCTCTCCATTGTGAAAACTCTCCATTTATCCCTACGCTCTGTTTCCTGTCCTTCAAAGAGTTAACAATCCACATATGAACCTGGCCACTTATCCCATGACTGCTAAGTTTACTCAAAAGCCTTTGGTGGGGAACTTTGATAAAAGCTTTTTGTTAATCCAGATATATCTTCCTTTTCTCCTCATCGGCTTTTTTGCTTCTCCCCATCTGCTTTCTTGCAAACAAAAAGAAAAGAAAACCTTCTGACTTTCCTACTCAACTCCCCAGAAGCACTTCACACTAGGGGTGTGCATTTTGGAATTTTCTTGTTTCGATTTGTATCCGAATCGAAACCCCCTCGTTTTGTTTTGTACCCAAATTTTCTGAATCCGAATCATCCCTGTTTTGTTTTGTAGCCGAATTTTCCAAATCCGAATCTGAATCAATTTGGATTTTTAAAAAGGGTCCAAGGGCAAAAGGAGTGGGTGGTGGTGGTAGTGTCCAATGGGTGGAAGCTACCACCCAAATTTCAAAGGAATTAGGCAAAGGGCTGATTTTATGTGAATTTTTTAAATTTACACATCTTTAAGAATTTTCCCATAGGGAATAATGGGGATTCCAGCAAATGTATTGCTTCAAATCAAGGGGAAAGGGATGACCCAGAGCGGTGCGTGGTGGGTGGTAGTGCCCAATGGGGGCAAGGAAACTTCCAGAATTATCTCAAAAGAATTAGGAACATAGGAAACTGCCATATACTGAGTCTGCCATATACATTGGTCTATCTAGCTCAGTATTGTCTTCACAGACTGGCAGCAGCTTTTCCAAGGTTGCAGGCAGGAATCTCTCTCAGCCCTATCTTGGAGAAGCCAGGGAGGGAACCTGTAACCTTCTGCTCTTCCCAGAGCGGCTTCATCCCCTGAGGGAAATATCTTGCAGTGCTTACACATCAAGTCTCCCATTCATATGCAACCAGGGCAGATCCTGCTTAGCTATGGAGACAAGTCATGCTCAGTCACAAGACCAGTTCTCCTCTCCATTGGGCAAAGGACTGATCTTTTGTGAATTGTTGAAGTTTACGTGTCTTTTAAGATTTCTCCCATAGGGAATAATGGAGGTTTCAGCAGCCCCATAATTCCACTTGGGGGACACTGGGGTTTCCCAGAGCGAGGGGTTGTGTAGTGCACATAGGGTGCCAACCACCTCCATACCCACAAGCCCTTGGGGTACTGGGTTTTGTGTTTCTGAGGTGTTCATTGTAGATTCTCTGTTAGCATATGAGATTTTCAGTGAAAAACAAGAATCCACTCTCATATGCTACACTCTACACTCAGAACACCACAGAAACAACAGAACCCAGCACCCCATGGGTTAGCAACCCTTCCCCTGGCCAATGTGGGGTCAGTAAAGAGTGGGAAGAAGCAAAAGAGCCAATGAGGAACAAGGAGGGAATTGTCAGCAGGTCAGCCCATGATTTAGGTCACCGATCAGAAGGCTGGAAGGGTGGGAAATTCAAAGAGATGTCAAACACAAAATGGAGACTGACTCAGAGATCACTACAAAATGGAGGTCCGAAACAACAAAACATTTTATAGCCGAAACAGGGACGTTTTGTTTTGTATACAAAACTTTTGGATCTGGAAAATGGGTGTTTTGTTTTGTCTACAAAACACCCGAAACAGGCTGTTTTGGGTACAAAACGTTTTGTATCCGAAACATTTCGCACATCCCTACTTCACACAGTCTGCATATAAACAAATGGAGAAGGAAGGAAGAAGAATGGAAATCATCTTCCCTCACCCCATACTGCTACAGGCATAGATAAGTGGGGAAGGATATATGATCAGGATTCTCCTTTGACTCTGGTGGGGCAATAACAGCAGGAAAGCAGATTGGCACCCTGCTGCAGCACATCTTCCAAAATAATACATACATACATATATGCCACTTTTCAACCAAAAATTTTCAAAGCAGTTTACATAGGAAGGAGGGGAAAGAGGAGGAGAAGGTTCTCTGTCCTCAAAGAGCTCACAATCTAAAAATATTGGATGAAGTAGACACCAGCAACAGCCACTAGATGGACAGTGAGTTGGGAATGAACAGGGCCAGTTGCTCTCCCCTTGCTAGATATAAAGTAAATCACCACTTTGAAAGGTGCCTCTTTGCCCAGTTAGCAGTGATTTCTGGGCATAGTCAGGCATAATTGGCAAAAAAGAGAAAGAGAGAGAGACAATGCCAGTGCTGCCAGATTATTGATTTTGAATACTATTACCAGGACTACACAATTCTCATGTTTTGCTCTGTGCTTTTGTACAAGGCAGCAGGACTCCAGCCAAGCAGCAAACTGAGAATGGTTCCAGAGCAGTTGCTATGTAAACATGTGTGCTGTTCCGATACTCTCCTTCTCTTAGCCCCCTCCCACTAAGCTTGTATGCACTAAAGTTGAAACCAAAAGTGACTGCTGAAAAAAAGTATTTCATGGTTCCTCCAAGAAAAAACTGAAATTTGAAGAGGAAGTTCAGGGGATTCTTACTTTGAAGAAACTGAAATTTGAAGAAAATATCAGGGTTCTTCCCTAGAAGAAGCACCTTTATTTCCCCCCCTCGGGTTGTTTTTTCCACATCCCTTTATTTTGCAAGGGTAGTTGCCATCTGCCCCATGTTTCAGTAAAAACAAGTTTCCTTCTAGTAGGATTTGCCTGTTGGCTCTGGTGGAGAACCATTAGTTTTCAGGCTTCAGTTTGTGAGTTGGGACACCTTGTGGGGAGCAGGATTGTGAGAAATCAGGGACCAGTCTGGCTGATACCTTACCGGCCCATGCAATTAAAAGGGGCATGCACCAAGAATGCCTCAAATAATAAGTCCATAATATGCTATTACTATAAAATTATGGTGATGGAAAGAAAGCAGTATTCATCTTCATTTTTATTATCTATTTCCTTCTTCTAATCCATCTGTTTTTTCTTTTATAGCTCCTATTTTTGCCCAATTGCAGAAAAACTTATTTTATACAGTGCCTAGAGTGCATCCATTGTGACATCTTTTGCAGATGTCCCAATGCCCTCCTGACAGGTCTCTTTATCATGTAAGGAGGCTTTTCAACTGAATGACTGCCCTACACGTGCTTATTTTGTGCAGTGTCCTAGCTGTATGTTAGAATAAACCATGGATCACTGAATGGAGTACTTTCAGATTGCAAGGAACTCCTTCCACTATACATCTTTATTGCTTCTTTCAAGCCAATCCACAGGCAAGGGGCTCTTTAACTCCCATTATGCACACAACTGTCTTTCTCTGCTTGTGCACCTTGACTGCTTGCCCCCATCTGCGAGCTGAGACATAAGCTGGTAGTGAACAGCTATGGCATATTAGGAGAAAAATCTAGAAATTTCAGCTGCTGCCAGTGGTGGGGAGGAAGGGCTTAAAAGGCCCTTTGCCCATGTCTGGGCTCAATGAGAGTAAGTCTGTGGGTGGAGCTAGTATTGCTGACCTTCAGCCTTCGCTTAAACTGGAAATATTGCCATATTCAAAATTAGTTGATGACCAGGGATATTAAGAAATCTGAGAATGAAACATGTTCACAAGGGGTTCTGCCAAAATAACAAGCTCTAAGCAACTGGGGGAAAGGATGTGAAGGAGAACAGCTATTGGAACGAGGCTACACTCTTACATTGATCTTTACATTCACTGGAAGTCTTGTTTCTATAAAAGCCCAAGGAGCTCTTGCTCGCTCTCTAGCTCTCTTTGTGTGTGGAATTTCAAGTGGGTGAAACTTAAATCATAGGATGATTTATGTAGATATATTAATATGTGCTTTCATTAATGACCTGAAGCATGTTCTGCAAAGAATAAGGGGTTCAACTATGAGTTAGTGGTCCTTACACCTGAGCTCTTTGGAGGAAGGAAGGGATATAAATGAAAATTATATATCATCATTATCATGAATTTCCTTATTTTAACAGTGTACACTTCACCTATTTTACCACAAATATCAAAATGTGATATAGGGCAAAATCCAGTCAAGTCCCACTTTTTCAAGTGCAACTGATTTTAACAGAAGAGCTAAGCACATGCTCTTCCACTGAATATTGGACATAAGTGCATGATTTAGGTAAGATCTTACCCAGTGCTAAAGTAATGATTTATAAACTATACTTTTACCTTCTGTTCTGGCCTTCTTGATTATTGCTTTGATAAGGCTATGGGGAGCATCATATGACTAACTTAGGGGGAGAGTCTCAGGGCTTGTAGATTCCATGAGGGCAGACCTGCACAACAAAAGGCCTGGGGGCCAAATCTGTCCCTTGGGGCCTTTTTTGCTGGCCAAGAGGTAGGAATATCCTGCTGCAACAGCAGGAGCCATGTAGAGTTTTTGGTCTGTCCTGCTGACCACTAGCAGCAGCTGAATGAAGTTGGCTTCTTAAGAGCAGATTTCCCCCACCCTGGCCCACTGACATAATCCCCTCTCCTTTCCCACGACTCCAACCCTCTGCCTCCTCACATTCATTAATAATTTTATTTAATTAATGTGCTAAAAATTGACTTCAGGCCCTGCACAAGAAGTTATGGTTGGTTCCAGCCCACTGAGGCATTTGAGTTGTGCACCTCTGCATTTGGGCCTCCCTACCTATTCTCCCTTAACGTGAGCCCCCCTTGTTTTGGAAGGCGGCTTTCAATCTAGTTGGTGTAAATGACTCTATGATATATTGGGCAAGCATGGATTCTCCCCTCAGTCTTTAATGCCTTTGGGTCTTGATGCTGCTAAAGGGCTTATAAAACAACACGCTGCAGACATCGAAAAGCAGAACGATTTGGCACGAATCTCTGCAAGAAACTTTCTTGGTAGTATTACACATTATCCTAAACCAGCCCACTATTTAATGAGCTTAACTACTCTATCTCAGAGAAGAGCTTTTCCCCTTGCACAATTTAATGCACTTCGATGCTGTACTGGAGGGCAGGTATCATAAAATCCCTATTACCAGCCAGATCTGTCCCTCTGGGCAAGTGTTGAGACCGTGACTCACATTCTCCTACACTATTCGTTGTATAGAGATATCCATACTTCTCTTATTTCCCCCCTCTCGTCAAATACCCCTCCTAGAATGGATGATGGGTATTCATCTTTTTAATTAGCAGATCGCCGTACACCTATAACACTGTGTGTAGCCCAATTTTTGCACGGCTGCATGTAGGATTAGGCCTGATTTGGTTTATATTATCAGTATTATTATGAAGACCCTGATATTATGTTTTGTACTATTTTGTATCATCTTTACTGTGTTCTCTACCTTTTTGTTGGGTCAATGATTGTGTAACGTAACACAACGTAACGTAATGTAACGTAACGTAACAGCACTCTTTCCAATCCTGGTTAAAAAATAAGCAGGGTTTTAAAATTTGGTGTCCCCACCCTACCCCTGCTCCTTTGATGTGTCATTATACTGGCACAGTTGTGCCAATATAGTTAAGACAAAGAGTATTTTCAACATTCTACCATTATAAGCCCTGAACATTCTATTGCATATAGAATCAAAACAATTTGTCTGATCTGCCTTGCCATCAGCACACATTCACTAGGTGACAAGAGACACTTCCTCTGCAAATCTGGTTAAGATCCACTGGAAAATGGCTTAGATAGAGCAGTTTAAGATTTTTCTCCTTTGAATAGGGGTTTTATGGGTACATAATGTTCTTTCAGACTCAGGAAGTGGTATTGAAGTGATTGTGTAGTCCATTTGCATAATTTCAGCCTTCAGACTGCATACCAGAAAAATGCTTTTTGTATATCCCTCTGGGACCCAATTGATGGTTATTTCACAATTGATCCTCAAAGTTGTGTTTTAAGAAGCTGAAGAATGCATCTTTACTGCTAAAAGAGTCTGTGCAGTGGGACTTTTGAAGCTGTGATGCCCACAGCATTGCCCACAACCAATATGGGGGTCAACTCCTTCCCTGTCTGAGCCTTGGGAACACAGCCCTTCAGTTTCCTTCCCTGCCCTCTTCTTTCCTTCCCCCACTGCAGCTATACCTTTTAATATTGCTCCTTTGCCTTAGAAAAAGTGCTGTTCAACTCCAGTCATCAGTTACTCCATGGTTGTTGGTTCTCCAAAATCATGTGTGTTTCATCCCAACCTCCAGCCCAAACCGGCGTTCTGCTCTGTGCAGCCAAGTGTAAGCGGGAGGTGGGGGGAAGTAGACATACTCCACTTAGCTAGGCTGTGAAGAGCTCCTCTGGGCTCCTCTAGGCTGCTGTGTGTGTGTGTGTGTGTGTCTGCAGTGTGTGTGTGTGAGAGAGAGAGAGAGAGGAGGGCGGGAGGGGGAGGGGGAGGGGAATGGCTGCTGTGTGTGTGTGTGTGTGTGTGTGTGTGTGTGCGCGCGCTAGTTAACCAAGCCAGTTTAAGAGGAGTGTTTAGATAGGCTTACATTTTCACGTTTGCTCTAAAAAGCATGGAAATTCCAAGTTAAGGCCCCCATCTTAATTTCTGTGCCATAGAATCTGTAAAGGTTTTGTATAGTCTCATATATCATGCTGCATTTAGAAATGAGACTCTATACACCCACACTTTGCCAGGACCTTGCCTGGTGTCAGCCAGGACAAGTTTCCAGGACTGAAACAGTCTATTGAATCTTTTGAACATTATTTTTAGGACTGCCGGTAAATAGGTGGCTTTTGGGGGTAGCACTGTGCCTTGTAGAGATACATCAGGCAGAAATGCTAGGGGCATCTCTAGCAAGTAATTAAGGAAAGCTGTACCTGTTAAATGTCTGCCTGGATGCATTGCTCCCAAGCCCAAGGTCCAACTGAAAGAACCAGGCAAAGTGTGGGTGCATGGAGCCTCATTTCTAAAACCATCATCATATACCAGACTGTACAAAGTCTTTGACACTTCTATGGTGTGGAAATTACAATGAGAACCTTAACCTGGAATTCCCATGCTTTTTAGAGCATGTGTGAAAATGTAAGCCCATCTTAACTCTCCTCTTAAACTGAGGGTTTTTTATTACTCTATAGCAATCCTTATTTTATCCAATGTCCCTCAGTCCATCTCCAACACTGCAGCTACAATTCAGTGCAGAGTTAAGGTTGTTTAAGTCTATTGATTGCATAGTAGGTGCATATTCTGTGCTGAATTGTGGCCTAGCTCTCCAGTTTGGACAAAAGAATGTTTCAAACTTTGAAACCGCACAGGACACTGAGAGCTGAAAAAATCTTTTACCATTTTTTCCCCTCTGTTTCATGCCGTATTCTCATCTCCCAATTCCCCTTAGTTTTTAACACTGAACTCCTGAGCTCTCCCTTTCTGCTAAGTTTTTACAAGCAAAAAAAACAAAAAAGAGGTAACTAGCTGCTGGCACCGTCTCCTAGCCTAACACAACCAACTTTCAGAGGCAGAAAATTGCTTAAATAGAATAGGAATATGTGGTGTTGAATTTTTTGAAAGAAAATCATTTCTGAGTGGGGTGAAAAATGCATATTTGAGTTACCTAGTTTCATTCTACACTACAAAGCACTCCTATCTTCCAACTGTACATATTTGATAGGGATAGTGCCTGTGGTTCTCCCTCAGCATACCAGTTACTGGTGTGAATGAAATTAGTACAGAATGACGGAGTCACACTGCACAGTCAAAAGATCAAACAAGCTCTTGATGCTCCCGTAATTAGCTAAAAATCCCTCTATAGCCTATCTTCAGTTTCCAGCCATGTGGAACATAGGGGGTACAACTGTCCGTATGGAACATGCATGCCCTCCTTTCCTAGTTTCATGCACAGAACTCACACAGTTTCTGACAAAGTTTCTGTTTGCTCAGTCCTCTTTCTGCTATGCTTACTCACTATCACTTCGTGAAGAGCCAGCTCTTCCAGCTTTTATCTGTCAAATGCCAGAATGTACATATGAGCTTCATTAGTGAGCTCTGTGCTTCTAGCCTTTTCCCTTTAACTGACAGTCAGGGCTGGTCCACATTAAGAATTAAATTCCTTATAGGAGTCAGTGCTGAGCTGAAGTTGATTAATAAGCAACTGCCTTGCAGCATCTCTCCACAAAGCTGGAAATTGTCATAGGTGACGCCACAGGCTCCGTTTCCATTATTTACATTTCACCATTTTGAAGAAGGGCCTTATGCATTGGTTGATTTAGAGTTGCTCCCCAAATGGCTGAAGGGAATTTTTAGCAAAATGTGGGAGTTCTTTCTCTGGTAAACCATCTAAGACATTTTGAGCAATGCCCAAAGGGTTTTGCACGAGAAGGCTAATAAAATTTCTTTGGGATTCTCCCATACATCCCAAGGATGCCACTAGCAAATTTTTCTCAAGGCCCCTCCCCACCCCCCATTCCCTCTCACAGAACTCAGACAATCCCTCTGTTACGCTGTGTCCACGACCCTCTGATGGGTTTTTGATGGTATCCTTTATGCTGGACAGCTTAATGGCATTTTCATAATATTCATAATATTGTTACATGCTCTCCACTTCTCTGAAACCCAATTCACATGTTACGTTCAACACTTGTACGAATGTACACAGCTGCAGATCTGTACACAGGTACAGTCATTCACGCGTTATGCTGAATGCAGATACAGCAGTACACTTGCTTAAGTGCTGTGCATTTGAAGGCCCTGCACCCAGGTTCACTTTTAAAATGAACAAAAATATGGTCATTCACACAAACACACGTGCAAGTGTGCAGATCTGTGCACACAACACTATAAAAACTTGGTTTTCCTTGAATGACAGAGCACTGGAGACATAGACATAGTGAATTGAGACCCTCCAAATAGGCAAATATACATAGAAATGGGCCTGAATAAAAACTAGACAGAGCTCCAAAAATGAATAAGGGAAAAAATTGTGTGCACATCCCTATTGTCTCCTAGAGAAGACCCCCTATAGTACGTTTAGCACTATCCCAGATGTGTGCGCATATGGAGAAATTTTTAGGGAGCAATCCAAATGCCAAGGCACCAAGAAGGTGCCTGGCAAAAGTAAGTAGATGCTATTTATTTATTATTTATTTAAAATATTCATACTCTGCTCCTCCAGTGCACTACTGCTCGGGGAGGCTCACAACAATAAGATAGACTCAGATACAATAAAAGTAATAAAATTAACTAAATTTTTTAAGAGTCAGATTAAAAACCACAATTATTAGGTTCAATTTAAAACTGAAAATTATAAAAAGCTAAAGAACCTATCAAATATAACAAAATAATAATGGAGCATTAAAAGGCCTCCTTAAAAAGGTGTGTTTTAAGATGTGTTTTTAAAAACACTGAGGGAGGGAGCATGGCGAAGTTCTTCGGGGGGGCGTTCCAAAGCCAAGGGGCCACAACCGAAAAGGCCCTGTCTCTAGTCCCCGCCAACTGGATCTCTGTTAGTGGCGGGGTCATGAGCAGGGCCTGAGATGATGAGCGGAGAGCCTTGGCAGATTCATATGGGTGAATGTGGTCCGTCAGGTACACTGGCCCCAAGCCGTGTAGGGCTTTAAAGGTCAATACCAGCACCTTGAATCTAGCCTGGAAGCTGACCGGTAGCCAATGAAGCTGACACAGGAGGGGTGTAATACTTGTGAAGCAACTTGCACCCACGAGCATCCTTGCGGCAGCATTCTGAACCAGCTGAAGCTTCCAAACAGTCTTCAAGGGCAGTCCCACGTAGAGCACATTGCAGAAGTCCAATCTGGATGTTACCAACGCATGAGTGACTGAGGTCAGGTCTGACTTCTCCAAGTAGGGAGAAGTGCCTAGAGTCTAGTGCAGCTTCTCTCTGAGGGAGCTAGAGTTTATTACTTTTATTCTTTGTTTAACAGATTTAAACAGATTTAACAGGCTTGTAGGAGTGCCCTCCTAACCCCGTTTTTCTGCTCATGTCTCAGCCACAGCTGCTTGTAGCCGTAGGTGGCAGACTTGGGGAAGGGGAGGGGGGATCCCCATAATGCACTGCACACTCACGCGGTGCATTATTGGAGCTCCAGGGGGTGGGGCAGCACATCCCAGCACCCTGACCCTTGGAGCAGCTGGCAGAAGCCGGTACTCATCTGGGCAGGCAATCTGCCTGTGGAGGGATGGCAGAAGAATCATCGGCTGGGAGATAAGTGCTTTCAGGCTTCCTCCCCACAAACCAGGTAGCCCTTTTTGACTGCTCATGAGAAAGGGCTCATTTTCTACTCCAGAGGGACATGCCTGGTGTTGTCCTTTAGCAATGCCTCAATGGTGGCAGCAGGGCAAAGAGCAAGCCCTCCCCAGAAGCACCCACTCCCAGATCAATCCAGAAATGGAGCAACAACAATATCTTGGCCAGGGCTGCTCCTGCCCCACAGTTTGTCCCACAGCCAACTTCAACTGGCCTGATGGTTGGCTTGATGAAAGGGGAAGGCAGCCACCTCCCAGAGAATTCCTGCAAAAGGCTCCCATTTTTCATGAAAGATATCTGCCCAGAAACCTGTTTCAATACTTGGAACACTTATCTACAACTACAAATATGCACAAGTAACCATGTGTGCTTATTTAACCAAATTTCACAAATAGATACAATTATTATCAATACATTACATAATATTAAAGAATATAAATATATCCCACCAGAGTCAACTGTATCACAAGCATGCTTTTTTTACTCTTTGGATTTTTTTTTAATTTGCTACATCCCTAGCATCCATCAACCCCCTAAGAACGGTTGTCTCACCTCTGCTGAAATTACGTGTGTTAATTTACTTAAAGTACACATGAGAGGCACAAGGCTAAGGTGTTTTCTAGCATTTTATTCTTTGCAAGCAATCTGAAAATAGAGAGATAAATAAGTTATTTGTGAAAAAGATTTCTAAGGGTTGCATTCCTTGTATTTAAAAAAAAAGGAAAAGAAAGAAACCAGGTCCCCTAAATAAAACCAGGAATAAAATCCTACATTTAAATTGCTTGTGCATCTGGATTAATAATGAGGCTTTGGGGCTGGAAACAATATGTATCTCCAAGGTTAAAAGAGAATTGAAAAGCTTTTATGCAATATTCCCTTAATGTTTTAGCATCATGTACCAAAATAGAAAATAATCCTAATGGAACAGCTAGGGGACATTATAAGGCTAGAACAAGAAAATTGTTTACAGATGTATCTTACATAGAAACATAGGAAGCTGCCTTATACCAAGTCAGACCATTGGTCCATCTAGCTCAGTATTGTCTACACAGACTGGCAGCGGCTTCTCCAAGGTTGTAGGCAGGAGTGTCTCTTAGCCCTATCTTGAAAAATCTAGCCTTATTAGGTATGAACCATCCAAGTCCTCCCTCAACTCCAGTCTGGTTGAATACAACCTCCAGTGCTTCATTTGGACAGAATGGTGGCTCCCTGGAACCTTGGTTTGGAGCAGCAAAACTCACTACAAACCAGGGGTTCAAACTGGAGTATCCTTCATAATATTAGGTCCGTATCTGATATATAGGCTGCATTCACATGTGACATGGAACCGTGGGTCAAATGGACCTGCAGTTCCACACACCCCATCCCCCACTCCCATCTGCATTTGGATATAGTGGATAGTGTCCTCTCTGGAGTCAGTGAGACTGCAGACAGGAAGGGGATCTGTCTGTGTGGGCTTCCTTCTTGCGTGAAAGACACCACACACAGCCAATCGGGGATGGAGGAGAGTCCTCCCTCAACTCCAGTCTGGTTGAATACAACCTCCAGTGCTTCATTTGGACAGAATGGTGGCTCCCTGGAACCTTGGTTTGGAGCAGCAAAACTCACTACATACCAGGGGTTCAACCTGGAGTATCCTTAAAGCAACCTCACATCGTACTACAGAAAGGACTGGACTTGCATACATACAGACACAATGGTAAGGAAACTGTGGGTCCCTGCAACTTTGGTTCCCTGTTATGTGCGAATGAGTAAATTGTAATATACTATGGGTGGCCTTTAACTAGCTAGGTGAGAAGCAAAAGGAATGTAATATGTCTTCATTGTGATGCTTAAGAAATTATCTCCATCCAACTTCCTCCCCAGATTTCAGGGTCCTGAATTACTTGATCTTGTTTACATAGCAATGCCAATGACTTACCAATGTGCCATTTTTTGATTTGCAGGTTTTGTCGAGACTGCCATACCCACACGATTTGCTGAACTTTTCAGTTCGCTTCCCCCCTTAAGGTTACAATACCAGTATAGATGGATGCACATGTAGATTGATCATGTGCAGAGAGTAACACACACTGCACCCCCTTGAGGGGGCATTCTACAATATTTCGCTCAAGCAGTGGGGTTAGGGCAAATTTCAACACCCTCCCTTTCCCTTGAAAGCACTCTGAATCACCCAAAAATATGTCCCTGAGGTTTGTGCAACTCTCAGAAATGTATTTTTAGGTGGCTTCTGCGGGATGGAGAGATCATCAAAAATTTTCCCCTTCTCCACACAAGCACTGGTGCAGCATTAGTCTAGAACTCTCCAGCAGCACTAGCATTACACCTGTGCTTATGCTGTAGCATCAGTGCCTCATTAGTCTGGATGTCAGGCACTGTATGCAAAGTGATTTCACGAACAGTATAACAACTTTATTTATTAACTTTGAGTCAGTCAGTTTGAGTGATACTGAGTGGCTCAAATGAATACAATTAGTTATTCTCTCTCCAGCTAACTTACCTCACAGGGTTGCTGCAAGGGGAAAATCTGAGGAGGGGTTATTTTCCACCTGAGGAAAGATGGATGAAAAATGCATTAGCACTCATAATTATCATCATCAGAAACAAATCTTATACAATATGGTACCCTTCACCTCTATAGTATACGCATTCTAAGGTCAGGTTCTTATTGCCGCAAATGGCAGCCGTTTGCCCTAGATGGTTATAAATTTAGATATGCACTTTGGCTGCATAAACACCTTACGAGTGCCATAAATTAAAAGAGGTTAGTAGTAAGTCACCCAAATGTTTACAATTTACATTTAAATGATTCTACAACACAATAAACCAGGTTTCCCTAACGCTAAGAATATAAGAAGAGCCCAGCTGGATCAGGCCCAAGGCCTATCAAGTCCAGCATCCTGTTTCACCCAGTGACCCAGAAGATGCCTCTGAGAAGCCCAAAACAAGAGATGAGGGCAACAGCATGCCTTCTCTCCTGCTGTTGCTCCCCCACAACTGGAATTTAGAGGCATCTTGCCTCTAAGGCTAGAGGTGGCCTATAGCCCTTAGACTAGTATTCATTGATAGATTTGACCTCCATGAATTTATCTAAGTCTTTATTAAAGCCATCCAGGCTGGTGGCTGTCATCACATCTTGTGACAGAGAATTCCATAGGTTGATTATGTGTTTAAGGGTGTGCATGAACCAAGGTTCGAGCACAGGTTTGGTGCTGAGCACATGGCACCTGTGCTGGTGCTGTGCGTGGGTACTTGGGACACACTGTTAATGAAACTGTTCTGAAGCGCTGGCTAACACTTCACCGCATGTTAAGGTCATCTGAAAAGGTCTGTCTCCAGCTACCACTGGTGCATCTGGTGGCGACTCAGAGGCGGGCCTTCTCTGTAGCTGCTCCCAGGCTATGGAATGCATCCCATGCAGAAATTCATAATCTGAATTTATTATTGGCCTTGAGCAGAGCCCTCAAAACGTATCTGTTTGGTCTGGCCTTCCAGGGTTTTTAAATCATTGTAAATGTTTTTAATCTGCTGTAATGTGGTTTTCCAGGGTTTTAAAACTGCGTTGAATGTTTTAATTGTTAATTGTTTTATGGTGTTTTATAGTCCCTGATTTTAACTGTTTTATTTTAATGTAAACTGCCCTGAGCCATTTTTGGAAGGGCGGTACTGAAATTGAATTCATCATCATCATCATCATCATCATCATCATCATCATCATCATGACTCGGATTGGGCTTTTGGGCTAATGTGGGGAATCAGTGTGACTATAGCAAACAGTTCATTATAGTATCAATTTGTGCAAAGTTTTGGTCTGGAAATGAGAAGACAGAAATCAGATTTGTGTAGAGATTATTGGGGTACAGGAAGAGTAAAATATTGATTAGGCAAGGTGAGGGGGCAATATAATCTTAATTAACAGTATTAACTAAGTCTTATGTAGAGGTGTTTTAGCTTAAGGTCCAAATTGTCAATTAAATCAGCTTAAGGCTTTACTTGAAAAAGAACCAGGATGTAAACTTACAGAGGAGAGAGAAGGGAGCAAGAAGATTTTAAGGGATAGGAAATTAGGATTACCAGTCCAATCTCTTGGTGCACTGGATACACTTGCAGGTTGGGGTGCACAGGTAGACTTCCCTGCAGGGGGGAGGCAACAGAAAAGTGGGAAGGAGAAAGAGTGAGGAGCAAAAAGCTACACTCAAACCCTTGAGAACCAGCAGGGCAAAGATCCATGTGGAGTCCTGTTCTAATTCTGATCCCGAGATCATGTGGCTGGGCCAGGGGTATTTGTACTCAGAAACATATCCTGAACCAATGCATAAGTTAAGTGCCCTGACTGCAGGGGCTGAAACTTCCATGTAACAAAGAAGTTCATGTTTGCCTGAACCAACCAAAGGGGTATGATCTTTAAGAAACAAGGGATGGAATGGCTGGTGGAGAGGTGTGTGTAGAGTACAGCATGGGTGAACTCAAAAGCCTTATCTGGAACCAGGACATCTGAGGGAGGGAGGGAGAGGTTTTATTTGTTGATAGTGATCCTACCTCTGGGTCTATGCCAGTTCATTAACATTGTAATTGGAGACTTGAGGTGTGCCATGCCAATCTAGGTAGTTGTAGGAACAATTAGTGAGGCTAATCCCATTGCAAAGGCATTTAGCTATTTCGCTTGTGGAGATCTCTTTGACCCAGGTCTGCTTGCTAGCTTCCTCCCGTTTTGCAAGAGAGGCCATGGGGAAATCTCTGTTCAGTCACTTGTTATTCTGACCTTGGGCAGCGTTGCCCCATATTTGCTTGTGCAAAGCGACTAAATTGCATAGTTTGCCAAATATGGGCATATGCAGAGTTCACGATTCATGAGCTCCAGTATCCAAGATGGAGGTTGCAAGCCTGGAATTCTAAATCACATAGAGGAGTGCCGTTTGCAGTCCCAAGACAAAACTGTTTCAGTAACAGCATGCCACCTCAGCAGGAAGTTTCATGGAGCAGTGGAGAACAGGTAAGAACCTGCTCCCCTCTCTATTAAAGTTCCCACTTGCCGCTCCCCTCCACACAGTGCTGAACAGATTCAGAGCATCTCCAAACCAGCTCAGTGCCGGATTGCTCAAACCTCAGTTTTTGCACACTCTTATATGAGATGCATGAAAAAGTATTTCTTTTTTGTCAGTCCTAAATTTCTTTGCATTTAGATTTATGGGATACCCCCTGTTTCTAGTGCTTTGCAAGAGGAAGAAAAAAAGATATCTCTCTCCACACCATGCATAATTTTATTGGCCTCTATCACATCACCCCTCAGTCATCTTTTTTTCTAAACTAAAAGACCCAGGTATTGTAGCCTTGCCTCATAAGGAAGGTTCTCCAGACCTCTGATGATCATCTCTTCATCCTCTTCTGCACCTTTTCCAGTTCTACAATGTTCTTGTAGATATGATGACCACAACTGAACACAGTACTCAAAATGTGCCTCCATCATAGATTTATATAAGGGCATTATAATATTGGCAGTTTTATTTTCAACCTCCTTCCTAATTATTCCAAGCATGGAATTGGCCTTTTTCACAGCTGCCACGCATGAGTGGAAAGTTGAAACTTTCAATGAACTGTCCACCACAACCCCAAGATCTCTCTCGTAGTCAGTCTCCAACAGCTCAGACCCCATCAGCATATATGTGAAGTTGGGGTTTGTTTGTTTTTGCACAATATGCATCACGTTACACTTGCTTACACAGAACTGCATTTGCCATTTTGTTCCTCACTTGCCTAGTTTAGAGAGATTCTTTTGGAGGTCCTCACAATTTGTTTTGGATCTTAGTACCCTAAATAGATTGATATCTGCAGATCTAGCCTCCTTGCTGCTTATCCCAAGTTCTATATCATATACAGTATGAACAAATGAAAAAGCACTGGTCATAGTACAGATCCCTGGGGGACCGCACTTCTTACATACTTCCCTTGTGAAAACTGTCCATTTATATCTACCCTCTGTTTCCTGTCTTTCAACCAGTTACTAATCCATAATTGAACCTGTCCCTTTATCCCATGACTGCTATGTTTTCTCAAGCATTTTTGATGAAGAACTTTGTTGAACGCTGTTTGAAAGTCCAAGTATACTATGTAGACTGGATCACCCTTATCCACACACCGGTTGACTCTCAAAGAACTCCCAAAGTTTGGTGAGGCAAGATTGACCTTTGCAGAAGCCATACTGGTTCTCCTTCAGCAGGGCCTGTTCTTCTATAAGCTTTACAATTTTGTCCTTGAGAATGCTTTCCATTTAGTGATCATATCTGACATCCTCGCCAATGTCAATGACAAAGTCATAGCTATAAACTGGGAACAAAATGTGTTCCTCCCTGCATAATCCTCCATCATTTTCATTTCTTAGTGATGCTAGTGTGTGATGGAACTCTGGAAAATTTACTTTTAGCAGCTATGCATTCATATTGTGTGTGTCACAAGTTGTGCTGATCTGATTTAGAATGCTAACCTAAATGTTACAGCTGCAACAGAAATCACTTATCACAGACAATCTGTCCTCAGTAGCATCCCTGTGATGAGTACAATGTATCTGCGAGAGTGATCTTTACTTCTTCCTTTCTCCAGACACATTGCTGCTATTTGGGCTGCACACCTGCCCTACCCATATCTGCCTTCATCCCCACCTACTATTTCCAGCATCCAGTGGTAGCACCAGAAAAAAATACTGAGGGGAGCACAGAAGGGTCAACGTGCATTTCAGGAGAGGGGGCATTGTCCCCAGTGTTAGATTTCTGCGAAGGAACAATATATTTCACATTAACACTCCCATCCTAAATGTATTTCCTCTGAAGTAGGTCTTGTTGATTTTTACAGATGACTTCCAAGTAAGCTTGCTTGAGAATGCAAGCGTATTTAAATTTCCAGTTTATAATTCAGCAATGGGTCCAGCAATGTGGGGAGCAATCTATTTATCAGAGATGTATCTCCCTCTCCCTGCTGGCATTGGCTATGCAAGCCTCTTTGGATTTTGGCCCAAGCTTAGATTTGGGAGATGTTCTTTGGTGAGTCACAGCAGCCCAATCTGGCTTTCCTGGCATTTAGCTCTAGACTGCGCTCGCTCTCTCTCTCTCTCTCTCTCTCTCTCTCTCTCTCTCACACACACACACACACACACACACACACACACACACCAACCACACAACACACTGTAGAAAAAGAATTTTGAGATCTGCTGTAACCAGTAAAAGAAACAGAATTCTGAGTTTTGCAGATGGTTAGGAGAGGAAGCTAACTTGAGAGAGGAGGGCTCTACACTTCCAAGGGTCTGCTGTTTTACTTTAGGCAAACTGGTGCTGTTTTGAAGATCAGTACTGTCCGTTTGGTGGTTTGCCTGCTCCCCACAAATCTGCAGCACTCTCTTATTCAGAAACACACTGTAGCCACTGCCACTCTACCTTCCTACCATTAGGGGCAGTGGAGAATATAGCATGCAAAACAATACAAACATGCAAAATATATAAAAAATGTAAAAATATGCATTTTATTTCTTTATGCTGCATTTTTTTAAAAAGGTAATTCATATTTATGGGGTTCAGTGTTCCTGGAGAAGTAATTGAGTCTGAATTACAAATATTTCCTAGCACTGCTGGTTTACAGATTTCTATTAAAACATGTGCACTGCCTTGTTCACTGATATTTAAGGGTGCTTTCTGAGGGAGCAGAATTGTTATTACTGCGAGTGACATAGCATATGGCAAATGGGATAAACTGCAGCTCCGCACATTTGTTTAGCCACCCTCATACAGCACTTTTTACATGAGGTAAAGCTGTGCTGTAATGGTTCAATATTCTCTCATTTAAGTTTCCCATATTCTGAAATGTCACTTGGTAAGATTACAGCTGATGCTGTTTGCTGTAAGTCTGCATTTTTCCCCACAGATGTTGACCAGGCTGCTGCCCCACAGGTGTACTCAAACTTTAAAATTTCCCCTAGGTTTAAAAAAAAAAAACTTAGGGGAATTTTTCTTTTTTAAATGTAAGGGAAATAAGTTATGCACAATAAAGAAATGAAGAAGTTATAAGGACTACAGAATGTCATTTAATGATACAGCATAGGTATTTCTAATGTAATACTCTTGTGTACTTGTTCGTGACAATATCTGCATGATCTTTAAAAATATATTCCCACACTGGAAGGCCAAAGTGCTCCCATGCAAAAAAAATGAGGTGCCTCAGAAGAGCAATAGCTAGTTGGTAGAATGTGAGGTTTTTCACTTTACTCAGATCCTTCACAATCTGGCACTGTACTAAGAGTGGTTTTTCGGGAGGAAATATTAATTGCTTTTTTGCTAACACCAGCTACTACATCCAAAACTTGCTTGCTATCTCTGATGTTTGCAAACTCAAGAGAAAGTTAAGCCAGAGTGATTGAATCATATGGTATTCATTCTGAAAACAAAGGAGCCATTGCTAAAACAACAAACAGAATGGAAAGGAAAATCTTCTTAATAAAATATTAAGATCAGTTTTGTCTCTGGTCAGTGGAGATACTCAGATTGGAATCTTTGCCTCAGGGCATGGTCTTGTTGGGGCAATGTACATGGGCTCAGGGTCCCTTTTTCCCAATGTTTGAAGAAGGCTAATATGTTCTGCCTAATCATATAATGGCTTGGTAGTCTCTGAGTAACTTCCTTAGGTTCAGCAAGGCAAGTGCCAGGTTTGGGTGGGCCCACAAACAAAGACATCCACAGCACTCCCATAACATGCATCCCACCCCACCCCCTGGCTTCTGCCCCAGCCCACCAGCCCCAAGACTGGCAAGCTTACTAGGCAGGAGAAGCAACAGCTCATTCTTTAGTGGCATCAGCTCTGAAGTAGTAATGGCTGCTATCGCTGCTGGCATTGCCTAGTGAGCTTCCTTCCACTGCTGGACTCCAAAATACATGTGGGGAAAGAAGTCCAAAATGCTGCAGAGCGTGGCCTTGAGCCCGAGCATGAAACACCTTCAGAGTCAAACCAAATCTGCCCTAACTCACTTCTGAGATCTAGTTCCATTTTAACAGGGCAGGGGAGACATGCCTCCACCCTAAGCCTAATGAGTGGCAAGGAACAGAAATGCAGGGTATCTGTTAATATAAAATGGAGCTTTTAGTTTCGAGCTGAAAACATAGCACTAATGAATATCGTTAGAGAGAGGTTATAAAAAGGCACAAGATAAGTGTGGATACATTTGCCACAAATGTGAGAAGCCTCAGCAAATGAGCTGTACAGTCCCAGCTGGGTTGTTTAGCCAAGATTTAAATTAGTCCAATACTGGTTAGATTAAAAAAAAAACATTTTTAATCAAAGGTGCTTTATTTTTTAAAAAACACAGGATAAATGTGGTTACCACCTATTATGGCAGGCTCTTGTAAGGAGTGCTATCAATAAACTCTAGATAATACATTTAAACAACCTTAAATATGAATATTTAAGCCTGATAATATATTAACATTGTATTATAATAAAAAATAATTGAAATTGTAATCTCAGTATTTGATGTTTTCAAGCTGTTTGTTTTCAGTAGCATCAGCTTGGGTAGCATTACACAGATAAAATGTGCAACATTTGGGTGTCAGGATTTTATAGATCTTTCACATGAGTGATATAATTAATTTTATTGTTGAAAATTAATTTTCTTCAGCCATGGAAACTGATTTCCACTGAAAGAGATGCCCTCCAACTCTGAGGTACTCTCACATGAGCAAAATTAGCCTATCACCTGACTAGTCTAGTCCTGAACTGCACCAGAGCTGATTTTATACAGTGTGTATTTTGTAAATGCACAGTTATATGTTAAGGCTGTGTAGATTTGGATTAGTGTTTAAACCCCTCTGCTGTTCTACCACCTGCTTTGAAGAGAATGTTTTATGCCTGAGACCACTCTTGCTTTAAACTGTCCATAAATGCAATCCCTGTGGGCAGGGACACTCACTCCTTAGGCCCACTTCCCACATATTTCCTACACAATAGGAAAGAGTCAAAATTACAAAACAAATAGCTGATATTACTCAATTCTTCAGTAAAAGCAACATTTTGAGAGATCACTCTAAAACCTGGGTAGCTTTTCCTCTTACCTTACTTCCACACAACCAAAAATTGGGTGCTGACACAGCTCCTAAACCCAGACAGAACACTGTTTTTGATTGTGTGAATGACCTCTCTGGGTCTCTTAAGTTCTAACTGAACTTTCTCCACTCTCTCAATGGTTTCTTTTAGCTGTCATTCCTCCAAGCAGGAGTCTCCCAGCCACTGCTGCAGCGTTAGACTCGCTTGGCTTCACCTAGTTGTAACCCTTTCATGACCAATAACGACTTACAATACTTTCATTTCATCACAGGGGCACTGTCCTACCAAGCTCAGGATGCCTCTTACCAAGAGTTGCTACATTCATCAGAGAGAATTTCTGGACACAACCATCAAAGGAGTAGGGGGTTCCAAAGTTTAAAAGTCTACTTTTTTGACCAAGGTTGGAAAGAGTTTTTGACAGTTGAGCTTGGTGCCTGTATCTCACTTTTTTTTTCCTGTAGTGTTCTTTGCACAGGAGAGTGTTAGGAGCACAAATATGGTTTTAGAAGCAGTAGTTGCGGGTGGTGAGCTTTTTCAGAGCTTTATTTTTCATGTTATAACAATAAAGGACAGTTGTGTTTTATAGGGATGTGCACAAAATCAGTTTGCCCAGTTCAGTTGGAATCCGAACCAGATTCGAACTGGACCAGGCATGTTTGATCCCCCCCCCTCCCCGAACAGGGGCCCTGGTTTGGTTTGAATTTGAGCCACCTCGGGCCCAGTTCAGGGGTGTTGGTTGACATTAAATTCAGTTTTTTAGTAGTTAGAGACTTACTGTCACTGAGGGCTTTGGCAGCTTCATGGTGTGTGTGCTGCTGTGGCCATGGAGGATCTCCAGCAGCTCCCCTTCCCCCATCATCCTCCCCTGAGTCTCCAAGGGTGTGTTCATCCCATTTTGGGGGCATTCTGGCCCTCTGTCTGTGTTCATTGGTCATTTTTGGGCTTCCACACATGTGTGCAGGCTGTTTTTATGACCAAAGTTATGACCCTGTCATGCAAATGGCCTGTGTGCATGCATGGCAGCCCCCCCCCCCAAATGGCCGTTGAGTGCACATAGAGGGCTAGAACAGCCCTGAAATGGGCCAAATGGGCCCTTGGAGGCTTGGGGTAGGATAGTGGGGGAAGGGGAACTTCCAGAGACCCACAGTGGCCACAGCACACACACCCCTGAGGCCACCAAAGCCCCTGGTTGTGGTAAGTCTAACTTTTAAAAAAAACTGAATTTAATGTCAACCGGCACCCCCAAACTGGGCCCAACCAGCCTGGGGTTTTTTGCTCAACCTCAAGCCAAACTGGGCCGAGATTAGTTTGATATCAAGCCCTCAAACCAAACCAGTTCAAGCTCGAACTTGCTTGACCTCGAGCTGGTTCACACATGCCTAGTGTTTTAAGCCCTGTCATTCCTTGCATTTCCTCCTGCTATTCTAAACAGGAGGGGCCCTCACAAGACTGTGGGTGCAGCATCAGGCAATGAGTCTTCTTAAGAGAAGTGGAACCCCAAAAATGCCACTAAAGAAAAGGGGTATGTCCATTGTAATGCTTTTATATTAAAGAACCTGGGCGGTGGGGGGGGGGTGGACCTAGTCTGGGATTCAGGTAAATACAGTATATTGTCCAAACTGATCCATAGTAGTCAATCAGTCAGTCATTGTATTACAGCGACCAGACCCAGAGTAGTTCTAAACATACCATTGAAATACAATAAAACATATGAGATAATATCATGTTATATATATATGATATATCGTATCTATCTATCCATTATAATACTAGTACAGACATCACCTAAAAAGTCTACTCCTAGACAGTTAATCATGAAAAAGTAATATATCAGCAACCAGTTCACTGATATTATTAACAAGACAGAACCAGAAAATCAATATATTAACATATTAATATGTTGATTGGTCAATGCATCTCTTCTGAATTCTGCAGGCAACTACACTGAATCTAACAACATTAACAGAAATTTCAGGATTTTTTATCTGGAAGGAGGAGAACAACATAGAACTCATTAGTTCTTCCTGGATATTTATGCAGATTAGGAACAATCAATTCTTGAAAAATATCCTGGTAAAACTGACAACACAAAGGGACATGGTTCACTGATTCAACTTCCCGATTAGCACAAGGGCATAATCTATACCTATATGGGAAGTTATGAAATCTGGCATCTAAAATACCCGAGGGTAAGACATCACAGCAAGCCTTCATAAAAGCCCACCTCGGAGCTATAAAGCAAGATAGATTATTAGCTGGTTTACAAATAAGTCTGTTCTCACCTAATCTAGCATATTTAGGAACAGAACTCAAATTCCTCTGCCATTCCATATCCAGAATGCACTGCCACAGTAACGCTCTGACATTGTCATGGCCCATTGAAATTAGGAACTCCGCAGAGTCCATACGTCATGAATTTTCTAATTATAATCTTTGACCAATCCAAATTATATGAATTGTTCAGTATCACTGTGGCCCAAGCCAGATGGAAGGAAAATTAATTTTAGCCAAAAATTGAAAATATAAAAAGAGGCAAGAGTTTCAACATTGGTAATCCTACTTCTAGGTTCTAGTATTGGGTGTGCATCTCGGAACTACCAAAATTGATCTGAGGAACTAAGATTGTACTATTTCCAAAGAGCAAAAATCCCAGTAAACACATCTGTGAGCTGTATTATAACTGAGGGACCCATAGTAAATATGGGGTAAATTGAGCCATAGCATCATTCATATCTTCCAGAATGCAGCAAAATACTGACTTTAAAAAATACTGTGTCTAATAGTTCCAAAATAGTATTTGGGAATATGTTTGTTGTTGTTTTTAAACTGTCCCAAACTGTTATTCTAAGCTCTTTGCCACAAATGAGTTTTATTTCAAAAACTCATCCTCTACGTTTTTTAAAAAGGAACATTATTATATCAAAGTTAAGAGTTGATTCAATATTTGATTTGCAGAAACCTGTTAAAAAAAAGTTCATAGATGTAATGTTCTATTGGTAGTATCGACTTTGTACCCATTTCCCCCTTCCCAGACAAATTAATTCCCTTCACACCACTTACTTATTAACTAAGACATATGCACGCATCACTGACCACAATCTCCCACGCATATAATTGGACGTTGGTATAAATGACAGGCTGGGGATGTTGGAAAATGAACAAGGGTGTGGAAATGGCAAAAATGCCTGAGGCAGATTACAATACTGGGTGGAAGTACTTTGAGACAGGTAACAGAAGTGCCTAATGTCAGGAGTTCTGTCACTTCTTGCTGAACTGCTGCCTCTCATGTGCTTATAAGTTCTTTTGGTCATCCCACTTCTGAACTGGCTGCTTTCCATTAGTAGAAATAACTGGTCTTAATTGCTTATTAATATTTGAGAAGTCAGATGAGACGCCATAGTACTAGCAAGTCTGAAGGGGATTTTTTGCTGGAGGGGGGTTGTTTTGTAAGAGCATAGTGCTGAAACAGAAATTTAAAACCCAATATATTTTGACAATTGTATTTTGATGCTGCCATTTGACCTAAAGAAGCAAGCATTATTAGGAGAATATTTGTACACCCAGAGAACCTGTGAATGATATTCAGCAGTGAAATCTGTAGAGAAGGATGTAGGGGCCATTTCCTTCATTCTAGCACAGCAGTTCATTTAGAAAAATTATTATTTAAACTTCTGGAACCAGAAGATAGTTCCAGGCTTGTAGGATCTGCCTTAAACTTCAGGAAGTACCTTTTGCTTGTTTGCATGGCCCTGGCAAGTAAGCTAATGGTACATAAATAGATTATACTGCATATGTCCTGTAAGCATAGCATTGCTGTTTAAATAAGTCATTGAAATCTCAGCTGCAGTGTGCTATTATATTGTTAAAAGCAGCTTCTCCATAAATAATATTATTTTTAAAGTTCAATACACCTTTGTAACGATGGATCTCAGTTTTAAAAGTCCACTTAATAATGTAACCTCCACAGGAGATCTAGGTTCTGGCTCCTTGACAGCCAAGTGTAGGGTTCAGACATCCTCCTTCTATGTTCTTTGGGCTTTCGTGGCCTTTTCAAATGTCATTTCACAAACAGGAATGATTCTCTTCTGTTTGCCCTCTGCTATGATGAATGATAGAATCAACCATCATTCCAAATGTAGTTAGTTAACTAATGCAGAGAGACTAATCTCATTGAACCTTCTGGGGCAACAAAGGAAACTCCAACTTGTCCAAAAAGGGATTTAAAATAAAACTCAAACAAACCTGTATCATTGAACAACATAGTAACACTAAGCTGATGCAGCCTCTATCATGTATACTGCAAGGATCTGATATAGAGACTGTTATCTATGAAAGACCTTGCTTCAGTCCAAAGGGGGCCACAGCATTCTGCTACTACGAATTATGGATTGTATTAGGAGTTGTTCTTCCATCTTCACAAAGGGATGGAATTTTTTTGATGGATCCTCTTTTCCTGCAGAGGGAAAGCAAAATCAGCAAAAATCACTCCTCGCTTTCATGAACAAGAGTGCCTTCCATTTTCAGAAAGCCAACTTGGGATACATCTACATGGCTGCAATCCTAGATAGCCATATGCCTACAAGTAGGAAGGGGAATCACATAGGCAAATGGACCACTCTCTACCCTTAATACCACCCATGGGTTTATCATCTTCAGGTGGACATTGATTTGATTGTTCTTAATTAATTTTTATGTGTATACAGGTCACCCTTCTTATCCGTGGGGGTTCTGTTCTTGCCTACTACTGCAGATAATCAAACTGTGGGTTATGAGATAACATAAGAACAGTCCTGCTGGATCAGGACCAAGGTCCATCTAGTCCAGCATCCTGTTTCACAAAGTGGCCCACCAGATGCTGCTGGAAGCCTACAGGCAGGAGTTGAGGTCATGCTCTCTCTCTCCTGCTATTACTCCCCTGCAACTGGTACTCAGAGGCATCCTGCCTTTGAGGCTGGAGGTGGTCTATAGTCCTCCGACTAGTAGCCATTGATAGACTGGTCGTCCATGAAGATATCCAGACCCATCTTAAAGCCATCCAGGTTGTTGGCTGTCACCACATCTTGTGGCAGAGAATTCTACAGGTTGATTATGCATTGTGTGAAAAAGTACCTCTGTTTGCTGGTCCTAAATTTGTACTCCAGGTGTGGCCGCACAACTGTTTTGTATAAGGGCATTGTAATATTAGCAGTTTTATGTTCAGTCCCCTTCCTAATGCTCCCTAGCATGGAACTGGCCTTTTCCACAGCTGCCGTACATTGAGTCAACACTTTCAACGAGCTGTCCACCACAACCCCACAACCCCTCTCCTGGTCAGTCACTTACAGCTCAGATCCTATCAGCGTATACTTGAAGTTGGGATTTTTCGTCCCAGCGTGCATCACTTTACACTTGCCAACACTGAACCTCATTTGCCATTTTGTTGCCCACTCACCCAGTTTGGAGAGATCCTTTTAGAACTCCTCACAATCCATTTTGGATTTCATTACCCAAAAGAGTTTGGTATCATCTGCAAATTTGGCCACCTCGCTGCTTACCCCTGCTTCTAGATCATTTATGAATAAATTAAAAAGCACCGGTCCCAGTACAGATCCCTGGGGGACCCCACTTCTTACTTCCCTCCATTGTGGAAATTCTCCACTTATCCCTATCTTCTGTTTCCTGTCTTTCAACCAGTTAGCAATCCACACATGTACTTGTCCCATTATCCCATGACTGCTAAGTTTTCTCAAGAGTCTTTGATGAGGAACTTTGTCGAAAGCTTTTTGGAAGTCCAGGTATACTATGTCAACTGGATCATCTTGACCCACATACTTTTTAACACTCTCAGAGAACTCCAAAAGTTAGGTGAGGCAAGACTTCCCTTTGCAGAAGCCATGCTGGTTCACTCCCAGCAGTGCCTGTTCGTCTATGTGTTTTACAATTTTATCCTTGACGATGCTTTCCATCAATTTACCTGGAATGGACATTAAGCTAATGGGCTTGTAATTTCCTGGATCGCCCCTGGATCCTTTTTTGAAAACTCTTGTTACATTTGCTACTTTCCAGTCTTCCGATACAGAGCCTGATTGCAGGGATAAGTTATCTATTTTAGCAAGGAAGTTGGCAATTTCACATTTGAGTTCTTTGAGAACTCTTGGATGGATGCCATCCAGCCCTGATGATTTGCTAGTTTTCAGTTTTTCCAGACAGTTTAGAACATCATCTCTTGTCACTTCTATCTGACTCAATTCTTTAGCCTCTATCCCCAAGAAGCCTCGTTCAGGAACTGGTATATGCTCAGCATCCTCTGCCATGAAGACAGACATAAAGGACTCATTTAGCTTCTCTGCAACCTCCATATCCTCCTTAATAATCCCTTTCTAATGGTCCAACTGCCTCCCAGGCAGGTTTCCTGCTTCTGATATCTTTAAATAAGTTTTTGTTATTCCCCTTGATGCTTTTAGCTAAATGTTCCTCAAACTCTATTTTCGCCTCCCTTATTGTCACCTTGCATTTCTTTTGCCAGAGTTTGTGTTCCTTTCTGTTCTCCTCATTTGGACAGGCCTTCCAATTTCAGAAGGAAGTCTTCTTCTTTTTTTATATCTCCCTTGATGTTACCTCTTAGCCATGCTGGCATCCTCCTGGACTTAGTGGTACCTTTCCTCCTTTGGGTATACAATCTAACTGGGCTTCTAGTATTGTGGTTTTGAGTAAACTCCATGCACTCTGGAGCAAAGTGGCTCTCCTGATTTTCCCTTTCAGCTTTCTTTTCATCACACTCCTCATTTTGGAGAAGTTTCCTCCTCTGAAATTCAAAGTGTCTGTGTTAGATTACCTTGGTGATTCTCTCCCCACATGTATGCTGCTTTTGATCGCACTATGGCCACTATTCCCTAAAGGGTCAATGAGACTGACATCATGCACCAGGTCCTGGGTGCCACTCAGGATTAAGTCCAGGGTCGCCTTCTCTGTGGTTGGCTCCAAGACCAAGTGTTCTAGGGCACAGTCATTCAGTGTATCTTGAAATCTGACCTCTTTGTCATTACCTGACTGTGAATTTACCAGTCTCTGTGTGGGTAATTGAAGTCACCCATTATTACTGCCCTGCCTCTCCTTGATTCCTCCTTGATTTCCTCCTGCAACTCACAGTCACTTTCCGCATTTTGATCTGGAGATCTTGAATGAATGGCAATTGGGTGATAAAGGTTCCTGGATGGGTTGGTTTTTTTTAAGCTTAAAAAGTGGGGAAGAGGCAGAAATAAGAGCAGTAAAGTAATGTGCCATGCTCTCTAGGTCTCCAGTTCTCTGGCAGTGCCCCCCCCCCCGCTATTTTCTATGAAAAATCACGGGATTTTTATTTTTTTTAAGAAAGAACGACAAAATGGCTCCATTGAAGCAAAATGGTGGAGGACCTCAGTCAACACTGCAGGAGCCCTCGCCTTGCAGCCAGAATGCAGCTAACAAAAGGGTCTCCTTGAGAGGAGGACCAACAGCCAGACTCATCATGAATAAACATTGTTTGCTTCCAGTCTCCAGAGAAAGGGCATGGCCCTTTCCTGAAAGTAGGTCGTTTCCTTTCTTGGGTCAGTTGCTGGCAATGACTGTTCAAGCAGTTCTGAGTCTGTTGAGCTTATGCCAACTGGAACCTAGGACTCTTCCTGCACTGACAATCTATCCCAGTGACCTCTGAATTGAAACTCTTGCCCACAGGATTTCACTGGAACCTTTGTTCCTGGGGGACTGTCACTTCTGCCCAGTGCCATGGAACTTCCAACCACAGATTGGTGAGTACTTCTGGGTGTGGTGCATGCCATTATGCAAGGGAAGCAAGTGCATCCAAAAGTGGTGTTTTGTGTTATGTTTTAATTTTACTGAATAGTTATTTTCCCTAGAGCTGAAACAAGATGATGATAACTATTTGGGAATGCCTACTTAGATTCACCCTATCCTGTATTTAGTGTCTGGGCCTCTTGCTCTTACTTTACGAACATGTTCAGTTCAACCATGCAAAAAGTTGAAGAGTGACAGCTTATAATTAAATTGGCTGAAATAGGGATAGGCAACTGCCAGTCCAAGAACTCAAGCTGGCCTCCAGGAGGTTTCTTCTAGCTTATCTTCAATCCCAAGACCTCCTTTACATTTTACATCTTGGCTGTTCTCTCTCATGTTAAGTCAAGCCACTGGGTAGTTTCAAATGGCAGTAAGAACAAGAAGCACTTTTCCAAAGATGATTTTACTCTGTTTCCACACACCCCAGCAGGGGTGTCCTTGGCAGCAGGGAGCCATACTCTGTCCATATGCACAGCAGGGTCCTAACGTTATTTTCTCAGCACCACCTGCTGCTCAGCTCTTGTTTTCCATATAGAACCACCTTTGGTTCTGCACCTTAGCATCTTACTCCATTTTCTTGTATCTTGGTTCCCTTGTGGGAATGAGTATTTAATCTGAAGTGCATACAGAGAGAAGTCTATCCATCACTTTGCTTGTTTAGAGTGGAGGGAGTTAAAAAACAACAACCCTTTCTCAATAGCTATGTTGCAACCCCATCAAATGTGTATGAGAAGGGAGAATGGATACAGAGACAATACAGGAGACCCTCATTATCTGTGGTATTGTGGAAAATTGGATCATGTTTTCATGTATCTGTGAATGGATCTAAGGGTCTTAGATCCAGTTTCTCCATCCACAACATAAAATACAGGCAATTTTTGTCTATCTGTGGTTCCTCTGTGGCTGGAAACGACTTCTGATGTCATTTCCAGCCACCATTTTGAAGCACAGGCATTTTGGAAAGTAAATGAAAAATAAGAGAATTTGGGGGGCATTCTTGGAGACCTGAAGAACAAGGTACAATGCTTTTCTACCCATTTTTCTGCCCCCCTGCTTTTTTAGTTTTTTGTTGTTGTTTTTCAGAGTAAGGAACCTAACCCCTGAAATCCCATCAGGGTAAGGTTTCTTTATCTGCAGTTTCCATATGCATGCAAATTGGTAGGAATGGAACCCCGTGAATAATGAGGGCCACCTGTAATACAAACCTATATGGTCTGGGGACCTTTTCCCTCACCCAGCAGCAGGATCAATATTGTTGATTACAGAGATATCCCCAAGGCAAGATAGTTTGGTGTGCTGAATGCACAAAGATGCATAGCTAATCGTGAGGGACTGGTTTATATGCATATATGTCAAATTATAAGTATTCTAATAATAGTGAGGTTACATTGCTGAAGCAGTTTTTATAATTTAATTCCTTATAATCTGATTGTGCATTCCACACAGACTAAAACTGATGGGAATTTGGGGTGCAACAAGGAATACAAGATAGCATTGTTAAGCATTTGGTGTTATGATTATTATTTAGATTTCAGGCATGACTGGAGCCCATGCTTCATATTAATAAAATGCTTTGCTTCAATTAGCATCACTCCCCAATTCCCTCTACCCTTGTTTAACATTCTCCCTTAGCCTTTCACATAAACCAGGCAGGTGAACCACAAGTTGCTAAAAGTTCATCTTACAAAGCATGAGATGAGGTCTGAGTCTGCATACTGATCTTGCAGTTTGTCTACATTTTTTTAAAAACAACATTACAGGATTTGATTATCAAATCAAAAGCTTGTTGCGCCCATTTGCATAAATGCAATTAACAAAGATTTATTTGCCAACTAATTGATTATTTCAGGATTCTCTCAAGTTGCCAGAGGAAGGAATGCAGGGAATGAAGATTGGAATACAGGGAATGGAGAAAGGACATGTCAGTTTCTTGATTCCTCTCAAAGAGATAAACTGTTTGAAGACATAAGTATATAAATTAATCAAAACAAGAAGATGGAAGGTACAGACAGGACCTGAAAAAAGAAGCCTATTATGGTGTTGATGGAGTATACTGAAGTTGGAGGGGTCATATCTCTATGTACTAAGCCAAACCTCGGATCTTGAGTTCCACCCAAGCCAAATGCCATCCACCCATCTTTGCTGTTCAATATTGTTTTCCCCATATTGGCCATGGGCCATTACAGAAATATAAAATACCACACACAAAATGATTAATATCAGAGAACATAACTTATTAACTATTATAATGCTCAAGAAAGAGGTCAATCAAAATATCCCCTAGGCAATTATGGTAACAGTTCACAACATGGGATTCAAATAAAGCAGCATGAGATTTAGACAATACCAAAGCATAATTTGCTGACTTGACTAACACTTCTTGAGATCTGTTTGCTAACAAAAAGTCAGTCTTTTGAAGGTCAGACCAATTTTCCTTACTTGACAATAGCTGGGATAGAAATGTATTTCTAACAGTTAAGTGAATGGGGCATTATATGTAATGTACAAAATCCTCAGTTTCTCCTGAGCCACAAAAGCATAGATGGGCATCATGGCTGAATTTCCCTTCCAAAATAGCTGTTGGCATTAGATCAAACCTTAGTAGAGTAAAAACTCTTCTTAGTTAGTTCTCTCATAGATAGGTGTGTGTGTGTGACAAACGAGTACATTATTAGAGTTTTCAGTTAGGGGTGTGTGTGTGTGTGTGTGTGTGTGTGTGTGTGTGTGTGTGTGACAATCAAGTACTTTATTAGAGTTTTCAGTTAAATCCATATATGTAGATCTTGTTCCCTAGCTTTGAAGACTTAAATTACATTTTGGATCAACTAGAAGCTACCAATCCATAGGACACCAAAGGACTAATCTTTCTTTTGTGTTGATCCCAAATTCTTATTAAATTGTCTTTATCAAATGTAGAGTGCACATTATTTATCCATAGATCAATAAAACATGCCACATTTCCAGTCCAACAATAATAAAGACTGCGGGTAGTACTCTAGTACTGCTACTGCTTCATTGTAGTTAGGTATCAGAAGCACAATGAAGTTGGGACAGAATAAGAATAAAAAGTGGTCAAACCCACCTTGTCATAAATGGCTATCCAGTGAGTGATGAGGAAGTTTATTGGGAGCAGTGCCTCCCACTCCCAACCCCCTCAGATGCTCCAGAAGGATACTATGGTCGATAGTATCAAAAGCCACCTAGAGGTCCAAAAGGACCAACAGAGTCACCCTTCTTCTGTCAATACCCAATTGGAGATCATCCATCAGGCTGACCAAGGCAGTCTTCACACCATAGCCTGCCCAAAAGCCAGTCTGAAATAGGTCAATATAATCAGTTTCCTCCAAGGCTGTCTGAAGCAATGATGGTAGGAAGAAGGCCAAAACACTGGCCCTGTAGCAGACCTGACCAGCCCACCCCTAGCCATGAAGCATAGCCTACAAGGTATTTAGCAGCAGTACCCCCCCACCTGTTTTTGTAGTCCTAACTGGGAATCCAAAATGCGAATTTCCTTGAGCCTTTTATGAGTTGGGTTGTCAACCAGCCAAAAGAGAATAAATTACCTGGCTGGTTTTTATTTTTTGCTTTACGGCTGTTTGCCAGAAAATCAAAGAGCAAAGCCACCCCACCCCACCCCACCCTGTTTAGCTAGACACCTTAGGTGAATACAGTGTATAGACCTTTATTCTGGGCCTTGCCTTTAGAGCTATCCAAAACTACTGAGTTGCTCCCTCAGTTCCCTCGAGTTACTCGAGGGAACTACTCGGCCCTGTTGGGGACACCCCCCCCGACCCCAACATTAAACCCAGAGCCACCAACCCAGAATTATATGGAACCCAGGCCTGTGTCTGATTCCATTTTATAAGAGTTCGATTAAATGCCTGAACTCAAAGGTAAACTGACACCCAGATCTCAGGACTGCCTCGTGAACTGCTCTGTGAAGGAAGAGACAATCCAGCATTATATTGTGAAATGGGCTATCAATATGCTAAAATGTAACTCACTATCAGATAATGTCTGTGGAAGAGGCCAGGGGCTGATCTCCCCTTTCCTGTTGCAAGAAGTCTATGTTAATCCTTGTCAATGATTGCTCTGCTATGCCCACAGGGGACACTCAGGTGCTGTCTATAGAAATTCCACTCTAGGAAAACACCTGTAGATTTAGTCCTTTTACTAACAGCTCATGGGATCAGGTTGGCAAATCTGGGACAAGAGAAGATGCCCATTTGCAACTCAGAGATGCAGATTTGCTTTGGGCAATGTCCCCTCCTCAAGATAACAGCTAACAGAAGATGGGATTAAGATCTCCCTGACTAATCAAAAGACAATGTCCAGCAGGTAACAGCAAGTTGTCACCTTTTGGGATCCAGAAAAGATTTTGAATAAACTCTATGGGGATCAAAGGAAGATACAGCTATAAAGAATGAGGCTTACTGGACAGAGAGCTAGCAGTCTTTTGCCTACAAGCAAAACTTGCTCATGAGTAATCCAAGGGTTTGCTGCTAAGCTGCAGGGCCACAAGCAGGAACTCTGTCCATGGACAGTTTGCTAGAGTTTTCTAGTTTGCTAGAGGCAGGAACTCTTTCCAGGGAGAAGGGACTGTTTGTGACTTCTGCTACACAGTGAGAAGTCAAGACTCCCCAGCCATGATACTCCCAAGCAATCTTGCCTAACAAGCATACTTGCTCAAGAGCCATCCCAGAGTTTGCTGCTAAGCTGCGGGGCCACAAGCAGGAACTCTGTTCATGGACAGGAACTCTCTGTGACTTCTGCTGCACAGTGAGAAGCCAAGACTGCCCCAGCCATGGTGCTCTGACTCTCAGCCTTGCTCTGAGCAAACTGCATGCTTGATCATCACTCTAAAAGCTCCTGTCCCCAGCCACAGCCTCGCTCCTTCAGCTGAAAGATCCACCATTCTCAAGCCTCTGATCTGGGTAATATGCCACCCCACAAGCCTTGGATCCCTCCATCCTTTCCCCTCCTCCTCCTCCCCCCTCCCTCTAATTCCTGAGTTAGGAACACTGGGTGAATATTGGTGCTGGCTAGGATTGAAATATTGTTAGTAATACTGATAGAATGTTCTGCTTTCTGCTCAGTTAGATCTAAGCCTCTCTCCCATGTCTTTAACAGCAACCTGCCACACTGCCATTTTATTTTAGTGTTGCAGTTCTGGGACCCAACCACAGCTCAAATTCCTACCACCAATCTCCAGATGAAACCTTGGTTGTAAGTAAGGTTCACTTACCAAACTGAGGGTCTGGAGGCTGGAGTGTGCCATCTGTTTTGGATAACTTGCCCAAACCTGAGTTAAGGGAGGGAGGAAGTTCCTCCCACTGATTACACTACAGTTGTAGAATTCTCTCTCCAAGGAAGTGTCCCTGGACATCATTTCAGTACCAGCACAAAACTGTTTTTGTTGCCCAGAAGTTTCATCCTATGATCTGAATTTTTACTTCTGCTCCACTCAGCTTTTAGAATACCATGACTTATTGCTGCTATGTTCTGCTTTTATGGTGTTCTTTGTCCTAACTGTTGTATACCACCCTGGTAGGTTTCCTGAAGTGATTCCTTATACCTCTCCTAAGAGGTCTTACTGAGCATATCTGGTGTGTGTTCTGTTGAAGAGAAACATTAAAAGCCTCACACAGCAGAGTGTGCTCTGGGGGTAAAGAAGTTTCACCCAAGAGATTATCTGCAGACAGCAGGCTGAGTTCAAAAAACAAAGATGTATTAAGAAACTAAACATCACAAGTGAGCTATTGAACAGCATACACAAATGGGCACTAGCCTTCAATGACAACTGAACAATTCTAACTCACCAAGACAGACCTATCAACATCTCATCATGCCTCTAGTGGCCAGAAGAGGTTACTGCGGTGCTAAGTCAATCCTGTAGAATTCTCACTTCTAAAACTCCTTCTCATCACTTGAACAGCAATCAACAATTCTCATCATCTCTCACAATATTAGAAAACAATCTCTTGGCAATGGCTTTGTTAGCACATCTGCTATGATATTCTCCAATGGGCTGTATTTCAACTCCACATGACCCTTTTCTTGTACATCACATACTTAATAGTATTTCTCTCAATAAGCTTTGTTTTGGATCTTGTCTTCTCCACTTGTGAAAGCGAAATAAAGCTTTGATAGTCCTCAACCAATTCAGTTGTTTTTGGTTCATCAGCTCTAAAGTCTTGCAACAATTTGTGTATCAATGCCATCCATCTTCCTTGGAGGAAGAGCAGGATATAAAATGTAAAAAATAAATAAATAAATAAATAAATTAAATAAAATTAAATATACCCCAGTGAGGCACTACCTTGGTGTGGTAGTGGGGCTTGTGTGCTCTGAGGAAGGTGAGAGCTATGCCAGAGGTCCAACCATACTGGACAGGTCTTACCAGAGGAGCCAGACAAAGAGTGCCTCTCCCATCAACAATATGGTGAGACGTAACTTTAATAAATCTATACCGGATTGGTCGTCGCCCGAGTCAACAAGGACTGCGCCAGGTGCTGGAGTCCCTGAACATCTGGTGGCAAGTGGGCTACAGGACTCAGCATCTTCAGTTGAGCAACCAGGGCTGGAGACTGCAAAGTTACTGGAAGAAAGGTCGCTTAACCGAAAAAAATATACAAAAAAACACGAACAAGGAAATAATGATCGGCTATTACAAGTATAGTCCAACTAGAAAAGGTTATTTAAAAAGAATGTACCAAATTTGGAAAGAGAAGCATCCAGATACAGAAAGAACAGAACAAAGGCTAGCAGACCAGAGAAGATTCATAATCAGAAATAAAGTATTCACAGGAGTTGAGCTGGAAGGACTGCAAAGAGCAACACAGGCTCAAGATATGGAAGAAGAATTACCACCAACTGAAACAGTTGCTCAGGTGCAGGTGGAGGAGGTGTTGGAAATAGAGGATGCCACTGTTGCTGAACTGTTTCAAAATCAAAACCAGGCAACCTCCTCTTTGCCTTCACCTCAAAAACCCAAATGCTGTTTAACAGAAAAGCAACAAGAACTAAAGCAAAAAATAACTGAGCACATGAACCAAACAACCACCAGGGTTCGACTTCCAGCTCTAAAAACAGTTGCCAAAAAACAACTTGCTCAGGCATTAAAAGATGTCAGTGCTGCACTTGCAGAAATAACAACCAAGAATTTGCAAGAAACAAACCAACTAATGTACAGTGCAGCAACAATAACTACACAAGAGCTTGGATATAAGTTCAGTGGACCTGTAAAAAAAAAGTAAGTATTACGTCACCTAAATGGAAGATTAGATTAGAAAATAAAATCTCCAGGCTTAGATCAGATGCTAGTAAATTGAAAGATATGAAAGACAAGAAGCTGAAGAATGAAAACAGCAAACAGTATCTGATCCAAAAATACCACCTAGATTCAAGGAAAATTAGAGAAGTCCTGGAAATAATAAAGCAGCAAATAACAGCAGTGTCAAAGAAGATTATCAGCAGATACAAAGCCAGAATTACACAACACATGCAGAATCTCCAATTCCAGTCGAATCAGAGACGTTTCTACCAAAGCATAGAAGGAAAAACTGCAAGAAACATAGAAACACCAAATCAAGAAGAAACAGTGCAATTCTGGGGGAAATTATGGGACAATCCAATAGATTATAATAAAAAAGTAGGCTGGGTGAAAGAGGTTGAAAAATGTAACCAACAAATGCAAGATCTAATAATAACACCAGAATTAATAAGTGAGAGAGCAAAGAAAATTAAAAATTGGACTGCTCCAGACGATGATGAACTGCATGGCTTTTGGCTTAAACACCTAACAAGCCTTCATAAAGAACTATCAAAACAGTTCAATCACATTATGAAAGGCGGTAATATTGAACAAAGGCTAACAACTGGGAAAACTCATCTCATAATGAAAGATCCAGCAAAAGGTGCAAACCAAGTAATTATAGACCGATAACCTGCCTGCCAACCATGTTCAAATTATTAACTGGAATAATAGCAGATGAAGTAATGCAACACTTATTAATTAACAAACAGCTTCCAGTTGAACAGAAAGGAAATTTTCCGAACACGAAAGGCACAAAAGACCAGCTGCTGATTGACAAAATGATTTTAGAAAATTGCAAGAGAAGAAAAGCAAATCTAAGTGTTGCATGGATTGACTACAAGAAAGCCTTTGACTCATTGCCTCACACTTGGATACTAAAATGTTTAGAAACAACTGGGGTCAGCAAAAACATTCAGATATTTATTTTTAAAACCCCAATGAGCATGTGGAGCACACAGTTAACAATCAATGGTGAGACAGACAGGTTAGCATTCGAAGAGGTATTTTCCAAGGGGACTCACTATCCACTCTGTTGTTTGTAATTGCCATGACTCCACTTTCACAAATACTGAACAAAACAGGTCTAGGATACCATACATCTAAAACATCAAGTAAAATCAACCATCTGTTGTACATGGACGATCTGAAGTTGTATGGAATGTCCCAGTCAGAAATCGAATCACTGCTAAACACTGTCCATATATTCAGTAGCGATATAGCAATGGAGTTTGGACTAGACAAGTGTGCTGCATTTATAATGAACAGAGGGAAAATAAGAAAAACAGAAGGAATAGAACTGCCCAATGGAAGCAAGATCAAGAACCTGGAAGAGAAAGAACATTACAAATACTTGGGCATTCTTCAGGCTGATAACATCGCACACACTGAAATTAAAAGAAAAATTGGAAGTGAATACATCAGGAGAGTTAGAAAAATCCTCAAGTCCAAACTCAATGGCGGGAACACCATACAAGCCATAAACACCTGGGCTATACCTATTATCAGATACACTGCAGGAATAATAGACTGGACCCAGGCAGAGCTAGAGACACTAGATAGTAAGACCAGGAAAATCATGACCATCAATCATGCTCTGCACCCCTGCAGTGATGTCGATAGGCTATACCTCCCTCGCAGCTCAGGTGGAAGAGGAATGCTGCAAGTCCATCAAACAGTAGAGGAGGAGAAAAGAGGCCTTGAAGAATATATCAAGGACAGTGAAGATGATGCACTTCAAATGGTCAATAATAGCAATAGCAATAGCACTTACAATTATATACCGCTCTATAGCCGAAGCTCTCTAAGCGGTTTACAGTGATTTAGCATATTGCCCCCCAACATTCTGGGTACTCATTTTACCGACCTCGGAAGGATGGAAGGCTGAGTCAACCTTGAGCCCCTGGTCAGGATCGAACTTGTAACCTTCTGGTTACAGGGCGGCAGTTTTTACAACTGCGCCACCAGGGGCTCAGTGGTAAATGCGAAACTATTCAACACCAATGGAACAAAGCTGGCCTACAAGAAAGAACAAGCCAAGAACCGAGCAGAAAAATGGAGAAATAAGCCCCTGCATGGTCAATATTTGCCCAATATAAGTGGAAAATCAGACATCACCAAGACCTGGCAATGGCTTAAGAATGGCAACTTGAAGAAAGAAACAGAGGGTTTAATACTGGCTGCACAAGAACAGGCACTAAGAACAAAGGCAATAAGAGCAAAAGTCAAAAAATCCACAACAAACAGCAAGTGCCGCCTTAGTAAAGAAGCAGATGAAACAGTGGACCACCTAATCAGCTGTTGTAAAAAGATCACACAGACTGACTACAAACAAAGGCATGACAAAGTAGCAGGGATGATACACTGGAACATCTGCAAAAAATACAAGCTACCTGTAGCCAAACATTGGTGGGACCATAAAATTGAAAAAGTTGAAGAAAATGAAGATGTAAAAATATTATGGGACTTCCGACTACATACAGACAAACATCTGCCACACAATACACCAGATATAACTGTAGTCGCGAAGAAAGAAAAACAAGTCAAAATAATCGACATAGCAATACCAGGGGATAGCAGAATAGAAGAAAAAGAAATAGAAAAAATCACCAAATACAAAGATCTACAAATTGAAATTGAAAGGCTGTGGCAGAAAAAGACCAAAATAATCCCAGTGGTAATTGGTGCCCTGGGTGCAGTTCCAAAAGACCTTGAAGAGCACCTCAACACCATAGGGGCCACAGAAATCACCATAAACCAATTACAAATAGCAGCTTTACTAGGAACAGCCTATATTCTGGGACGATATCTATAACCATTGACAATAAAATTCTGGCATCCCAGGTCCTTGGGAAGGACTCGATGTCTGGATAAAACAAACCAGTCAATAACACCTGTCTGACTGTGTAAACAAGAAATAATCTCATCTTGCCTCTAGTGGCCAGAAGAGGTTACTGCAGGCTAAAGGTCAATACTATAGAATTCTAACATTTTCATCATGAGGGAGCTTCACAGTTACAGGGCCCTATTACCATTAGTGACAAAACTTGCTGAAGATGGCTTAATTTTCTGATCTCAAAGCCACAAGGATATTCATATGTGAGAAAATGTATCGCAGGTATCCCAAACCAAGGAAATGTATGCTATTAAAGATTAACACCAGCCCCTTGAATTGGTGAAGAATTTAGGTGAAGCTTTTCCCAATGCATGTTTTCATACTGGAAAACCCTGCTAAATTTCTGGGTCAGCTGCTGTTCAAAACAGAGAAGTAGGGGCAGTAAATTAAAATTACATACATACATACTTTTTGACACCCCTAGATAGAAAGTGTCAGAAATGGGACTAGTGTACAAAGGAAATGGTGTTGATGTGGAAAGAAATGAGGCGGGATGGCAGTAGCAGAATAGTGTGTAGACTGAAGTGTTAGGATTAAGAAAATGGAGGATGGATTTTATTTATTTATTTATTTATTTATTTATTTGAAACATCTAATATACCACCCACTTCGAAGACTCTGGGCAGTGTGCAAAAACATACAGAGCAAGACAGCATTAAAATTACATTCTAAATTAAAAACTAAAGTAACGAACAAAAAGAAAAAACCAAATCAATAAATTAAGGGTAAAAGCCTGGCGAAAAAGAAAAGTCTTCAATAGAGATTTAAAAATCAATAAGGAAGGAGCTAAATCAATCTGAAGGGGAAGGGAGTTCCAGAGAAGCGGGACAGCAACTGAAAAGGCCCTTTCACGGGTCCTAGCACCCCGAACCTCTCGGAAATCAGGGACCGACAAAAGGGCCATTTGAGATGATCTGACCAGACGGGATGTAACTGGATGGGAAAGGCAGATCTGGAGGTAGACAGGCACCAAACCCTGCAAGGCTTTGAAGGTGAAAACCAGGACCTTAAATTGAACTTGGTAGCGAATAGGCAACCAGTGCAATGACTGCAGAAGAGGTGTTACCCTGTCATATTTTCTGGCACCCATGAGTAGGTGAGCTGCTGCATTCTGAACCAGTTGTAGCTTCCCTAATATCCTCAAAGGTAACCTTAGATGGCAATGAGGTTCATTGTAATGGGGAATGAAGATATGGCAGGGGGGCATGGTTAACAACAACAACAAAGGCCAAGGACAGTTGTGGCAGCATTGCAAAGGGGGGAGCAAGTCACTCAGCAATTAAAGCATTGATTAATCAGAATGATTAATCACTTGCTGCCTTCAGCCTCACTTAATGAAAGTGTGGTGAAGGATGGAGCATCTTCAGGATCTAGGAGAGGATTGTAAATTATTGTACCAACAAGATTTCTATCAGAACTGGAGAGAGATACAATTAAGGCTATGATCTTAGGCACACATATCTGGAACTAGGTCCTATTGAAATTAATTGAGTTTATTTCTGAATAAACTTTCTGAGTTACACTGCAAGGCTGCATCTTTTTCATGTGTACTTGGGAGTAAGTACTATTAAAATAAGTTGGACTGACTTCTGAATAAACATCCATAGCTTTAAGCTAAAGTCACATTTTCCTAGGAGGTAAGTATCCATTACAAAGGAACATAGGAAGCTGCCTTATACCAAGTCAGACCGTTGGTCCATCTAGCTAAGCATTGTCTGCAGTGACTGGCAGAGGCTTCTCCAAGGTTTTGGGCAAGACCCTTTCCCAACCCCACCTGGACCTGCCAAGAATCAAACCTGGGACATTCTGCATAAAAAAAACAAATGAGCTACAGCCCCATCCAGGCACTGACCACACCAAGACCTGCTTAGCTTTAGCAACTGGCTGTATCATGTGCCCTTGGACCATACTCTGGGACCATCTTCTTGAAATGCTGGGATTCACTACTGAGTAAACATGAGTAGAATCTAGGTGCAAGGAAGATCACGATCCTTGTTTTCAGTATATGAGTTTTTGGTTTCAAGGCTTCTTCACACATTACATTTCAAAGTGTATATCTAAAAGCTGCTGCTTCCAAGAGAACACATTATTCTGTCTCCTTGGGACCATTCAGCAGGACCCCTGAGGAGTGGCTAAAGCAGAAGCACATACACTATTCAGTTTCTGAATCAGCAAGATGTGAAATGGTCAGGACATGAGACAGAGATCAGCTTTGACAGGCTGATGCCATTGCCACCCGCAGAGCAACAGCCTCTGCTGCTTGTCCTCACTCTCTTGCTCTGCACAGTGGCAGGATTGGGCCCCAGAAGAATCCTCCCCTTCTTCCCTCCCTAGTGCCACACTGCCACCTGGAGTGGCAGCAGCTCCCTTTCCAGAGACTACATGCTGCTACTGCCAGTCAGGGGTGGGCAAGTGACCAGCACTGGCTGCTAAGATTTCTCTTGCCGGTAACTGGTGGTAGTGGCAAGCAGTAGCAGCAGTTGCTGCCTGTCCTCTATCTCCTTGGCAGCACCAGAGATTTTCAAAATACTGGACACGTTTGGATGTAACACAAGACCAGAGTTAAATGGGGCAGAGGTTGGAACTTGGTTACATCTGAATGCTTGCACCTGTGGTTTCATGGCAGAAACAACCTGCGGTTTTCCTTGTCAAACTCCAACTTGAATCTTTAGTCTGCCCAAAGGTTTGCTGCCATGACCAGAGGTTTGGCCACCACAGCGTTACATCCGAAAGTGGATGGTGCCATAACCGCAATTCTGTGCGGTTTCTGGAACCGCAATCATAAGGATGGTGATGCAGACCCACCTGGGATCGTGCCCACTCTAGTCTGTGCCAGCTGTGCTAATTGCTGGCCACCTCTCCAAGCACTCACCCCACCCCACCAATTGGGGGGGGTGTTACCCTAAGGTCCTCCACAGTAAACTGGCACTCTCATGAAAGTGCTAATCACTTGGCAGCAAGCCGCCAGGAGAGCAGGAGTCAGGTTTGGTATGTATGGATTGCTTTGCTGGGCGAACCCTCAGAAGAGCATCCTAGGTCACAGTGGGCCAGGCCCTAGGATCCTTTGCCCCACCTCCATATACATATTTCCTCCTAGGAAGTCATCATGTTTGCCTCCCTTTCCTGAGCAACAGGAAAATATTTACTCCTCCAGATCCCCCCTCCTCGGAAATCGTGCTTGTGCAGGACAGTTTTGTTTTTGAGCTTTTAGGAGGGCAGCAGTACTATCACTTTCAGAAGAAGCGCTGGCAGGCATGGCATTTAAAGGTATTTAAATGCCCTTTCCATGCTGAAGGCGGGTGGACCATTTCAAAAAGACAAATCATGTTTGGTGTGCCCCCTGTAAGATCATGGCCAATGACAGCCATTCCTGTGACATGCTGTCACCTTGCCCACAGTCTGGCTACACAGGTGGTATGGAACTTGCTGGGATGTGGCCTCAGTGGACCAGGAAAGGGGGGGGGGCCTCCCCTGTCCTGAAACTGGAGCTTGCTGGACAGCGGTTGGACAAACATCTGCAATGCTTTTCACAGTTTGAAAAATTAACCACAGGTCAACTGATCCCCAGTTTTGCATTATGTGCGAATGCAGCCATAGAATCAGGAGAAGCCTAGTTTGGCTTTAGGTTAATTAAAAGACAAGCAATTACTTCTGCCTATTGAATACTAAGAGAAATGTGACATAGCTCTAACAAGTAAGCAACAGAAGTGCCTGGGCAACAAGGAAGGTGTTTCCCCCCTCTTGTAAACACAAGCTATTTCTTTTGTTCAGTCATATCTAGTCTCTATCTATAATACACCTACACTATAGCAAGCTAGTGAGGATGTTTAAGAGGTTTATTCTGTCTGGGGAAGGTAGATGGTGGCAGCAGATTAAGAAAAAAATAACAGGTGGAATCTTTAGTAATCTTCCACATGAATGTGTGCTAGCGCTGCCTGTAGTAGCCACAACCGCAGCTCCTTCTCTTTGTCTTCCTTCTCTGCCCCTCCCGCTATGGGACAGATCCATGGGCTAAACATTCCAGCCTCCATAGTAATGCTTTTCATAGCTGGCTTTCAGTCAAAAATAATTTTGGATTTGTTTAAAACAAACAAACCGAGAACCAGTCTAAATTATATTATTTACAAAAACTATTCTGGCAATTTACCATGGGCAAAGGTTCAAGGGAGCCACTTTTTCAGGTTGCTTGGTAGCACTACGCATCAGGCACCCAGGAGCTGGTTTGGTCAATATTCCACCCCCACGGCAAACTGGGTTATGTGATTAAAATGGGGACTTGAAAGAGCACATACATCCTTCTGTCTTCCCAGCAGGTCCTGATATTCTCTTGACATGTATCTTTATTACATGGGTCTATAGTTTGTCCAAAGCACTGCTCTATACATGACAATAGCAGTTTAAACAAGTATTTGGGCCATATGTAGAATGGCATTTTTGACAATATGCTCCCCCAGTCACAAGAAAATAACATGCTAGAGTATGTCAGGATACACCTGGAAGATATAAGGACATGCATGCTCTTGGCAAGTCCCCATTTTAAATGTGTGGGCCAGCTGTGTGTGTGTGTGTGTGTGTGTGTGTGTGTGTGTGTGTGTGTGTGGTGGGGGTGATATTGTCCAAACTGGCCCCAGGATTAGCTGTGGCTATCTGTGGAATACATACTTAGTGGCAAAACTGAGTTCAATACTGAAATGTGTGGAATATGAAATGGCCCTTCTGTGAAACAAGAACTAGGGATGTGTACAGTTCAGTGGGCTGCCAAACTGGCGGTGGGGGGAGGGTTTGGGGAGGGTGCTTTTAACCCCTCCCCCCATTCCTCCCACTGGTGCTGTGCTTAAAATCGGTCCCATGGGCAGCAACGTACCACCTTGCTGCCGTGGTGCATGTCAGACTGGAAGTAGCCGGTGCATGTGTACACACCACACACACACACCAGCCACTTCTGGTCCAGGGTGGCAAGAAAGAACTACCACCTTGCTGCCACCCTCTGCCACCCCACGGGAACGATTTTAAGCACAGCACCAGCAAGGGAAATGTGGTGGTGCAGGGAGAGAGCACCCCTACCCAAACCTTAAAGGTAACACCCCCCCCCCCTCGCCGCTGGTTCTGCCAAACTGCTGGACCTTCAAACCAGTTTGGCAGTCCTTAAAAGGATTGCTGGACTGGGTCGTGCAAATCCCTAACAAGAACCACCAACCTATGGAATAAATGTGTAAAAGAGCAAAGTGAATGGAGACATCTTGAGATATGTGCAGGTAAGTGAAATACCGTAAGCTCAGGTCGAGTTAGGACAGGAATATTGTCAATAAGAGACAGAAGGAAAGTCGGTGGCTTATCAAGAGAAGAGCATGTTTGGGGCTGGAAGTGGAATATAGATGGGAATGGAATTTAGAAGTGCTTAGCTTTCACTGGATTACCCCAATTTTAATTATCCATGACTTAAGCAAATTGTAAGACTATAAGAACTGCCTTGGGCTAGTTAAGATGATAATTCCAACGTGTGATTAGATTCTTTTACTCGTGTACAAATGATCATCCAAATGGAAAACCACACATTCTCTACTCTGGATTTAAACACTAGATATTATGTAGGATTTAGAATGTGGTGTAGTCACTATCGTGTGGTTAGGTGATCATCTGAATTGAAATGTAGTTTTTTCCCCCCCAACCATAGAGTTTGAATTGTAAACAGGACAGATCACAGAATTGGATCATCCATTTAAATATCTATCTATCTATCTATCTATCTATCAGATTTGTACACTGCCCCAAACTTTCGTCTCTGGGACCAATGGAAGATTGTCTGCGGGGAAGGTAAGTAAAACCCGCCTTCCCTGCAGATAACCCATTAGCTCTTCTCACCAATCATGAGAAGAACTTCTTAGTCTCTTTTCACATTTTAAATGCATACCTCATTAGTTATATAATACCATATATATATACATACACTGACTTCCTTCTCTCCGTCCCAAGCTCATGAAAGTCAGCTTTCTCGTTCGGCATGATTTTTACTAAGATTTTTTTTAACTTTATGTAAGCTTAAAGTAAAGATTAGTTACTGTTATGACTTAGTCTGGATTCTTCAGAACCAACTCTGGTAACAGTCAGAGGTGTTTTGGAGCCTGAACCTAAAGGCCTTTCGATCCCCCTACACACACACACCGTGACAAACACAGTATTTTAAACATGTAGGTTCTTGAGGCCACAAACAGCAATTGAACTCACAAGAATGTAAGAATATAAAACAGGAATATTTATGCAAATATGCATTAGCAGAAACATTTCAACACACAATTTAACATATTCTCATCCCACATGTTTATTTTCCCCTGACCGGGGAGACCCAAGTTCAAATCCCCACTCAGCCATGATGCTTGCTGGGTGACTCTGGGCCAGTTACTTCTCTCTCAGCCTAACCTACTTCACAGGGTTGTTGTGAGGAGAAACTCAAGTATGTAGTACACCGCTCTGGGCTCCTTGGAGGAAGAGCGGAAAATAAAACATAAAATAAATAATAAATAAATAAACGCAGAGGTCATGCTCAGCTGCCCAGTGCAGCACAGGCCAGTGTCATGGCAGACTAAAGAGGATTTGGGGGCCCCAGGGGGTGTGGAGGTCCTGGACTTCAGCCCCGAAGTCCAGGGGAATGAGCACCATTAGTAACCATGGCAACAATGGATAACAACGAAGTCTGGCTGAGGCTTGCAGTGCTGAAGCAGGCTGATGATGTTATCAACCTAAAACGGTAGCTGAGGTCTACACAGACCTAGTGCAGGGGAAACCTGTAGGGTGCCCAAATCTGCTCTGAATTCTGCCCAAGACATCAGCTCTACTGGTAACAAGTGGCATAGTGAACTTTCTGGTCTATAGCAGCATTCACAAGCAACCATGTTTAGCAAGAAAATACATGTCTGCTAATTTCAGTTTCCTTTTTCTTTAAGTTATATGTTTTAAGGATTGTGTGCTACACAACCTTGATAAAGCATTGTCACAACAGTTCCTAGCTTTTTCAGAACATTATTTCCAGCACAAATTAAAGCTTCATTTAAAGCCTGGAGACTCTTTTTGTATGTTAATTTGCCGTTCTAAGATGAAAATGAACTAGCTTCATAAATTCTCCTCAGATTCCTCCTTTGCTAAGTTTAATGCATATGTGAATATTTGCCAGATCTTCAAGATTTAGCATTCATATTTGATAGCTGGCAATATTTGATTTTCCACAGAATGTGATTGCTGCTATGTAATGGCATTTAGTATGTAACTGCATTGCAATTCACTCCCCCACCTCTTTGAACTGCAAAAATTTCCAGGGGCAGTGTTTTGGGGCTGGTTTCCTTTGGATGAGAGAGACCACTGGAAACCTAATGTGTCTTTATCATAGCAGCTTAAATATGGCAACCTTTGTATCAACCACTCTCCTGTCACTGAAGTTTACAGGAAATAGATTTTTCCTCAAAAATTGCCCTTTGAGAAGGAGAAGCCCCACACACTAGAGGTGCACATGGAATGTGTTTTGCATTCTATTCTGAGCTTGGAACAGGACTCAAAGCATTGGAACATTCCACTGGCACAACTGGCTGAACAGAGTTGTTCCTATGGAACAACCCCATTCTGACCTGGAACACCAGCATAGTGTTGCTGGCCATGCAAATAGCCACTGCGCATCTGCAGCAGCCATTTGCATGCCATAGGCGGGGCCTCCGCCACTTGGGATGCTGGTGCGGTGCCACTCCTCACAGCCTCTTGGACTATCACTGCTAATAGCTTTGAAAAGTACCTTTCGTGTGCCTGCCACACTGCCCTCAGGCCACCCACTGGCCACCCAGAACAGTAGAATGTTGTTTCAGAACCAAGCCTGGGAAAGCCCTTTATATAAGGGAATTCTGTTCTGGGCTTGGAAGACTTGGAATGGCTTGTTCTGATACAAATGTTCTGCACATCCCTACCACACACAACTCAAATTTGATAGCACAATGATGTCTGATTTTGGTTTTACAAACACTGCTGGCAGGTCTCTGTTCTACACACGTTCAGCATTCCACCCTTCTCCCACACTGTAAGCCCAAGAGAAAGTGGAATGTGAGAGAAGATCCTTGTCATTTCCAGAAGTATTGAAAGAAGGTTCTTCATATGCTTAACTGGGGAAACTCCCCCCCCTCCCATCTCAGCAGTGCCTCTAAGTATTCCATAGAATCAGTATGAAACAATTGATGTATATACAGTAGTTGCAAATTCAGCCTAAGAATGTCAAATCCTCTGTTTGGCAAATGGTTTGTTAGAGTGTCTTTTTGAAATATCATGTACTCTGCATTCCAGTATGTCCTACTCATTGCAAAGCAGTGTATGATACTCACAATACTTTCCCCAGAACAATCTATGGGTGTTCTGGGCCAATCCAAGAGAAATGAGAGTACCTGAATGAAACTGTAAAGTCATTCACATGACCACATTCAGCCGGTCCTGGGGAGGGCTGGTGGGGAAGGCAGGAGCAATCCTGCCTTCCCTTACATGATTCAAGTTGCTCTCAGGCTTGCTAGCATCCTGCACCCACATGAGCAGCGCACAGAGGCTCAGAGAGTAGCCAGGAGAAAGATGAAAGCAGGCTGCAGCCTCTCACATCCCACAATGCACCATGTGACAAGCACAAGCTGGGCACTCTAGGCACCTGACTCTGTGTCTGTTCGGGGACTTGGGTAGAAGGGTGTACTCATGCCAGCTTGATCATATGCACATTTACTTGGGAGTAAATCCTGCTTTGTCCAGTGGACAGAATTAGACCTAATTCTGTGGGCAGAATTAGACCCAATGGTATTAGGCATGTATATTAAATATAAATAGAGTTTGAACCTGGGAATTGTGTTCAATATATTAAAGTCAATAATCAAATTGATTGCTTTTGCAGTTATACAAATGGTTCGCTTTTAGATTTTACATTATTAGCTTATTGGGGCTGCTGCAGTTTAAGGAAGCCACAACATTGTTGAGGACGAGTGGCTGCTCAAGCAGCGCTGTGAGTTACTCCTGTAGTGGAAAATGGGAGTAACTATAGCAACTCTGCCTGCACTCGTTTTCAACCGCATTGGGGCTGCCTTACAAATCCACAGCAGCCCCAGTGCTCTTGACAGCATTGTTGAGACACTATGCAGCATGTTAGCCATTGATTTAGTGGAAGAACTGGGCTGATACTTTATCTGAGCTTTTCCTGCTTTTTACTTCTGCAAGATTACAGACAGAATTACTAGGTCACATGATTGTGAAATTATAACTTTTAAAAATACAAGTCTGGAATGCCCCAGAAGAAAAGAGATTCTACACAGAGAATTGAATCCATTGAAATTCATGACCATACGCCTTCTGTACTCTGTGATAATGCAACCTTTGTATTTTCTATTGACCACGAGAGCTGAATTAATATTAAACCTGTTGCCATATAGTTAATGTAGTATAACATACAAGCATACCGTAAGTAGCTTTGTAGTTCTATCCTCCTTTAATTATACCTGATGGGTCAAATCCAAAGGAAATGTGAACTGTGTCCTTGAAAAACTTTAACTAGATCTTTATAAATATTGCAAAAAACAATAATTTTTGCATCAGTATGGCAAGCCAGTAGCAAAGAGCTTGAAGAATATAAATTGGATGTTCCCTAGAAGAATTGGAAAAGGTTAAAATTCATCATTCTAACTGATAGGCTTTTTTTGAAAAATAACAGGTGCAGGGAATACAAAATACGGTGTTAATTTTCCATTCCTGTACTGCCCCCGCCCGCCATACTATCTTATAAGAAATCCATATTTGATGCTTTAAATACTTTAATATATTGATTTGAATGCAATTTTCTTAAAACACACAAAAAACACCTTATCGTACAATTGCAGACATAATCATACTCCATTTTATAGGAGGTTTGTTGAGATATAGCATATGCAGCTTAATCCACAAGCAAAAATAAACCCATGAGATCAAACATGAGATGAAGTTAGTCTCACTGAAATGTTACAAAAACAGCTTCAAACCAACTAGTTCCCCACTTTAATTTGCTATTCAAGGAATCTGTTGTGCAAAAGCCAGAGCACATCATTCAGTATGCTAAACACAAGTTTATTATCGCAACATGAGAAGAACCAACAGCAAATTCCTGATTGCCTCCGTTATACTACTAAACCCAATGCTAACTAGTGAATGAATCATAAGATGTTACTAATCTCCCCATCTCTACCCCCACCCCCACTTTTTTTTAAAAGGAAAAATAATTAGATAAAATAGCTCTGTTGAACATTTGGTAGTTCAGGTAATCCTTTGCTCATCTCTAAATCTCAGGACTGCCAAATAACTCAACCAGAGTGAGTGACGATATGATTAGTAACACTGCTGTCAGTTTTGCAGAATGGCTCTGGCAGAGTCTCTGTAGAGTTTGTATTAATTGTGCATTTGATGGCTGAATGTTCTCCAGAATAAAAAAAAAAGATGTCATCTGTTTCTCTTGAGCATTCCTCATTTGGACATGGGTGGTGGTGTTTTTTGGTACTGTAACATTACCTACAGCCATTTCTTCATTAAGTCATATGTAAATTGTTAACCAGCTCTAAGTGTGTTAATTGCACTGATTATCAATGCTCGTATCTCCTTTTGGCTTGGCTTTCCCTGTCAGGCCTATTTGGAAAGTGGTTCTTCTCTGGGATGGGAATGGATGCTCTGATTTGTCTTCCCAATAGCAATTCCACTGGACATTCTGATGAAGTGTGTGTTTTTTTTGAGGGATTGCAGGGGTGTGGTGAGATCTCTCATGCAACTCCCCCTTTCCCCCTGTGGGCACACTGTTGAGCCATTAGAGTTCCACAAAGTCCTCATGCTCTTAAAGAGCAGTCCCAAGCACCCTTGCTGTACCCGCTGTGATTCCTCGAAGTGCACACACTTCTTCAGTCAAGGTGTCAGCCACTGTTAGCTTCCTCATTCACATGGGCTGGCTTCTGGTTTTGAAAGGTAAGGATGTTGTGGTAAGACTCCTTTTGTTTTATTGGTCTATTTCTTCTGAAGCAGTCACAAGGTAAGATTTTGTTCTTGTCATTCCTGTTCCCAGGCCATAATACCATCTGCTTGGCTCACTCATGACATTTAGTTAGATTCTTATGTCCTTGATAGATCGGATCCAGAATTTCATTCCTCAAAAGCCCTATTCAGACATAATGTTAAACACTTGTCCAGTGTAGACAAGTACGGTTATTCACATGTTAGATTGAACACAGTTATAGCTGTACACTTAGAAACATAGGAAGCTGCCTTAACTGAGTCAGACCATTGGTCCATCTAGCTCAGAATTGCCTACACTAACTGTACCATGGATTTGATAGGCCTGTACCAGGTTTACTTTTAAAATGAACACAGGTACAGTCATTCACAACAGACATGTATGACTATACTGCCATCTGCACACTTGTACAACATAATGTCTAAATAGGGCTATAGATTGTGGTACAACAATGTGGTTGTTTTTTGTTGTTAGGCCTTCCAATTCATTCAGTTCCCCCTAGTTAGCAAAATGCTTCTTTTGCAACTTGTTTGCATATTAAGATACCCAAAACAGTATAGGGCATCATCTGGGCTCTATAAAATGGTCTCTGCTTTATGCATGTTGTAAGTTCTCTGGAAAAGGTTAGGTCTGCTCTGAAAGAATTCTGATCTCAGCTTCCCAATCAATTTTGAAATTAATAGTTGTCTTATAAATACTTATGTTTATCCTCCAGAAAAAGTTGGAGTCTTTACAGAACCTAGAGCCAAAGAAAATGTGTCCATCCCCCACTGTGGTTGTTTCTTGCTCTAGCTGGGCACACCACGTGAGGGCAACCCCTTCAAATGTTGTAAACATTTCCACATCTTGTACATTCAGGCTGTAAGGATGGTATTCCTTGCTGCAGAGTGCTTTTTAAATGGCTGGACTGCTTTCTCTGGGCTTTTCTGTGTGCTGCTTTATCAGATAGCATACATATGAAATGCTTTTGTCCTTTCCAAAATGGCTGCTGCTACTTCCAGTGTTTTATAGAGTAGAGGTTACCTCTTCAGTGCCTCGTTCCCTTTGCTCCCCTCTGATTGCCATTTGATCTCCATGCCTTTGTGGAGAGTTAAGTCCTCCATTAGTTGCATTTTCTCAAATAACCCTTTGTGCAGAATTTCAAGCGCTAGCATATCTCTAAGGTGTTCCTTTTTTGATCAAGAAGCTCCCTGTGTTCAGCATGTTCCTACAAGGCCTTGACAAATGATTCAACCATTTATCCAGATAGAAGTGTTCTATTCTTTGATAGAAGCAGGCCCTCTTTATACAGCACATTCCTCTTTGAAATGAAATAGGCGTCAAATTTGACCAGAAAACCTCATAATTAAGCTTGTGGCCCTCTTCAGCAAAAATAAATGATTAATGAGCATTTTTGCTTATTTCCCCATAAAATAAAGAGTGAATTTACTTGCGCTATACTTTTACACATTAATCTACACAGCATTAATCTACACAGGGTCAAAGATGACTTCAAAATCTCACATTGTTTAACAGCCATTTTTGATTCCCAGGTCCTACCAGAATGGTGTTTACTGTATAACAGATTGAACTGAAATGATTATGGGGGAGGAGGGGGATGTAAACCTTATATATTGCCTGTGTAAACCACATGGCACTGTGTTCACCAGGAGTCACACTTGACCTTAGTCTGATCCAGCGTGATGCCTGACTGAAGTTTCCCTGTATAAATCCTTGTAGCAAGTAAACTCAGTTCATGCAAATTAGCTGGGAGAAGGAGTAAGTGGGTCTGGCCCCATCTGCACTCTTGCTGCAAAGTGGGAACAGAATTTTCTGAACATTCTGTTGAACAACAAATAACATTTGTTAAAAATGAAGCTATTATGGTCAGTTTGCTCAGAACACCACCACATTTATGTGGCAGTCATGCTTCGAGCAGATGCTGGTGTTTCCTGCAGCAAACGTGTACAGTATGAACAACAGGTGTGCATTCTTCAACACCTGTGCCTGGGACCAAAACTCCCAGGTATTTATGCAGGTGTTTAAGGACATGCAGCTGTCTTCCATACTTTACATGCTTCCTAGGGAAAAGACTGTTGTACCCATGTCAAACATGATTGTTATGGAAAATATGGAGCCATCTTCCTTCAGAAGCCAGTACAGGATAGACGATTGTGGAGTAATGAATACTAGAGACGTGCACGAGCCAGTTCAGCGGCGCTTCTGGGAAGCACTGAACTACCTCAAGTGCTGGCGCCTGGTTTGGCAGGGCGGGGAGCTGGTTCCCTTAAAAAGCAGGGAAGCAACTCCTTACCTGCTTGTCCACTGCCCCTCCACTTTCTCAGTGGCAGCGCCTGCGCTCCAAATGGCCACACGTGGCTGCAGTGCTTTTCCCTGTAGCCTCTACTAGGCATCAGAGGCTGCAGGGAACAGTGCCTCAGCCATGTGGCCGACAAAGAGCTGCTTACCTGCTTCTTAAGGGAACTGCCCCCCACCCCGCCGGCAGCTGCTTGAGCCATTCCTGACGAATACAGTGTACCAGGCAGAGAGGGCAGTGTGCAGTTGTCATGGGTGGAGCAGGTGCTTCGGCAGTGATGCTTAATGTAAAAATTAGGATTGTTTCAAGCACATGAATGATCTCAAAAACAGCACAAGTCTGTCCCTGTTTTTATCTCTGAACGGTTGGAGAATATGGATGTGCTTGCTAAGTTGTAGGGTTGTCACACCTCCTCTCCCTTTTCTCCAAGGAAATGTGGGAGAAAAAAACCCCCTCACAAATGTTCTTTTTGAAACTGAGAATGGTACTTTTGTGCCTATGTGTATATCACCCTCACACCTTATGGGAGATAATCATAACAGCTCTTGCTGCTGCCGACTCTGTGCTTCTTTCCTTTCTCTCTTTCGATTCGGCAGTCAATTCAGAGGAGGGTTTTCATTGTCAATATATCCACTTTACACTGAATAACTAGAGCGAATAGGGGAGGGAAGGACTTTCAGAAGAGTGACTTGCAAATACTGCTGCCAATGCCATCCCTGGACTTGAATTTAAAGCTATCACAAGAACACTGTTAACATTTATCTGCCTCTCTGTGGGCCAACAAATGAAAATCTCTCCCAAAGTTTCTGGCTTTGGCATTTTGTTTTGATTGATGACCTCGATTAATGCAGATGGTGCTAGTTAGCTTTAAGATACCCAAAGGGTAGCGATCTAGTTAAAACTCCAAATGTGACTCACACGCACTATTTAGCCCCCTGAAAGTTTTTAAGAAACAATTGTTGAAGATCTTATCCATCATTACAATTAAGCGTTTGTGTGTGTGTCGTTTCCAAGAGCCATCTGTTACTGAGTTTTTAAAACTCACTGCTCCATTTATATAACACAGCTGAAATAACATTTACTGTATGGAATTGTGGCAACTAGATGAAGAAAAACAAAATATTAAAGATTTCCACTTTAATAATCAGCACGTCTTATGATGCAATATAATTTCCCCCTCTTTGCTGTGCTCAAGGCCTTTAACAAATCAAAACGCATCAAGTTAAAACAGTAATTAATGTCAAATGACTAGCCACAAAAGGGCCTATTTAATTAAAAAGTTCTAGTCTTTGATTAAACCTTATCACACATCCTTCTGATTGCAAACTGTTGTCTGGAAAGCGAAAGTAATTGGTTACATAATCTATTGTCTCTATCCTAATTGACACCTGCTAATTGTCTCAACATAAGATGGCAAAAGATGCATTGCAAATGTTAAAAGTTAATGGTGAAATTACCGTTCCTTTGAAGTCTATGGGAAAACGTATATTAATCTTTACCAAGACAGGATTTTTCACCCTGATTTTCACATCAGAAGATTTTTGTTAATATATTCAAATGATTTTGAGTTAGTTCTCATATATCCTTTATGAGTTTTATGCCTGGTGGCCCAAATTCCCCACTTGCTGTAAAGCTGGAGTAATCCTAAATCACTAAGCTGCTGTTGCATGGTTTTCATAGAGTCAGTCCTTTGGCTTGGTTGGTTAGGTCCTCACCCAAAGAACATGCACACACATTTTAGTGCTTTGAGGTACTGAGCAAAGTGGCAGCCATTATGCATCTCATCTTTGTTTCGCCATCGGTAATAAAACCAGTCATTCATTCATTCATTCATTCGGCACAGAACATCCCAAAAGTTCAGGGTAGGTCACAACAAACTAATGATTCTACCCCAGGGCTGCTTGACTTTAGCCCTCCTGCAGATGTTAGCCTACAGCTCCCATAATCCTGACTATTGGCCACAGTGGCTGGGGATTATGGGAGTTATAGTTCAAAAACAGTTGGGGGGCCAAAGTTGAGCAGGCCTGTTACCCTATCTTTAGCCATCAAAAGCCAATTGGAATAAATGCCTTGCACTGCTTCAAAAAATGCACAGCTTCAGTCTTTCATGAGACTCTAGGGTAGAATTCCAGCACTGATGAACAATGCTGGAAGATGCCTTTCTGTGTGCACCTTTTTGACCCTAACTTGGCACAGAGACGGTAAGCTTAAAAGAGTGTTCCTGGAACATGAGTGAAGGTGGTCTGTTTAGGTGCCATGGCCAAAGCATTCATGCTTCAAGCAGCTGTGGGGGTGCTGTGAAAGCCTGTGTACTGCTCCATTGCATTCTGAATCATGAGCACAATTGCACAATTGAGCTAGAGTCCTAATATTTCAGGGTACTCACCTGTGCAGTGTAGAAGTGGAAACACATCCATTAAAGCTTGTGGCTTCTGGAGCACTTCTAGAATGTGGGAGAGTGCCCAGAAATATTAGCACTATTGCACAACTGCACTTAATTCAGAATGCCATGGAACTGCAAATGGGCTCTTACAGTGTCCTTGCAGCTGCTTGATGCATGAGTGCTTTGGTAGTCAGGATGTCAGGCACTGGCTCCAGGTCATTTAGGACTTCTAAAGCCATCACCAGCAGTTTGGAAAGCAACCATGCAGCTTTGGGGGCAGTGGCATAATGCACTTGCAGCAACCTACCCTCTTCATGAGGCAGGCAGGTCACAATATTTGGCACCAACTGAAGCCTCCAAATTGTCTTTAAGGTCAGCAACATTAAGCAGATTATCTAGCTTCAAAGTTCCAAAAGCATGAATCACGGTTGCTAGGTGTGGATCTGTGAGAAAAGGCTGCAGGTGTCTCACCGAATGGAGATGGTAGAAAGAACTCCTGGCCATTGCCACCATCTGAGTAAACAGGCCCGGTGACAAATTTAGGAGTTCTCCATGGCTATAACCCTGAGTGACTGAGTATACCAAACCCTACTGCAAAGACTGCTGATCATCATTACTTCAGTCTTTATTGGATTTAATTTCAGTTGGTTTACCCATGTTTAGTCCCCCAGCTGTAGCCGTGCATAGGGAGAACTCCACATCTAAAAGCATCTAAAATAATTTATAAAATAATAAAAGCCTGGAGATAATCTTCCAGTGATAATTACATATGGTGAGCTGGTCTGATCACTATTTAGCCCCATTGAATTATGCTTAGTGTCATATGTCGTATGCTTAGTGAGTCATAATGCTTAGTGTCATATGCTGTGTTAGCCTTTTGGGGCATTTACTGGACAGTAGGAGTATGTGCGGGGAGATGCATTTCTCCATTCACTTTTGTTGTTAGTTTGTTTTTACATTTATATTATATCTGCTCTTTCTCCAAGAAGCCCAGAATGGTGTATATGATTATGTTCATCCTCACAGCAACCCTGTGAGGTTTGTTGCTTAAAGCTTAATTCATTAAGGTATTAATTTATTAAAATTGTGTGTGTTTCATCACAGCATTCGTCAGTTTCATTCATTCATCCCCCCATTGATTTTAATGGGAGAACTAGCTGCATTTTTCCTTTCTCTAACTTTGCTGTTTTTAGCTAATTGGTATGAAAGTTGCAGGCATTCTAGGACCCCTCGAAAGTATCAGATCTGCCCATTTTCAAACAGACAGGACAAAGGATCCCTGTTTTAGAGGCCACTAAAAAGGCCATTGTAAGGGCGACTTGTTAGAAATAAAATGTATAGGAAGGCAGAGGGAAACTATAAAAATATGTTAAATAAATAAATACATAAATAAACAAAACAAAACAAAACTTAGGCAGGCTGATCTGGATATAGCTAGAAACGCTTCTCCTTGCCACCGTGATTGAAGGCTTGTGTGTATAAAGAAGCCCTATCATATTTTTGGATACTTTCACCAAAATATATCTGCATTCACTGTCAATTCTTACTTCCTACAAACACACCATACTTCCCCCCCCCATATCCCCCCCCCCATACCTTCCTCCTAGCTGCTGCTTGCAATGGGAAGTGCAACCAAAGGCAATTAATAAGACCTGAATGGGACCAAGTGGACAGTTAAACTGGTATAAAGGTTTAAGTCATGACAGTTAAACTGGTATAAAACCAAGTGGATTTCTGTTCACTCGTGACTCTTTCATGCGTACTGTGTTATGCTTAGTACAAATGTTGAACTGAGTGCAATGGCCAAATTCAACCCCAGGTACTCTGAAGGTGCTCGACCAAAACTTACTGAGTCAGACCATTGGTCTATCTAGCTCAGTATTGTCTTCACAGACTGGCAGCGGCTTCTCCAAGGTTGCAGGCAGGAGCCTCTCTCAGCCCTATCTTGGAGAAGCCAGGGAGGGAACTTGGAACCTTCTGCTCTTCCCAGCGCAGCTCCATTCCCTTAGGGGAATATCTTGCAGTGCTCACACATCAGGTGTCCCATTCAAATGCAACCAGGGCAGACCATGCTTAGCTAAGGGGACAAGTCATGTTTGCTACCACAAGACCAGCTCTCTAGAGTCTGGAAGGAATTCTGCCTTGGGTTGTTTTGGGGCTTCATGGGAATTCCCTTCTTGGATCAAAATAAGGGAAATAGGAGTATGAGGCAAAATATTTTGAGTTTAAATGGTTTGTTAAAATACTTTGTAATATACATAGCACTTTGGGAGTGTCCAAAATGTTTGGCATACAGTAGCTCAGTAATCTTTACAGCAACCCTTTAAGGTACGTTAGTAGTATTCCCACCCCTCAGTTGCAGATGGGAGGCTGAGTGATAGTGATTTGCCTAAGGCTGACTAGTGAGTTCATGAATGAGGTAAGACATAAACCAAGAATTCCTGACTTGCACCCTTGAATCCACTCAGTTACCTGAATTTTTGAAATCAAAAGTTGACAGTCCTCTTTGAATTCCTGTTTTTAACTTGGAGCCATTTGGTGCCCATGGTTTAGAACCCCGCTTCAGAACTCACTGGTTATCTCTGAGGCACTCTCCTAGTAAAACGACATGAGCAGCCTCCATGGCACCAATGAGTCAGCGCTCACAGAGAGTAACGGTCTAAATATTTTGATTGAAAGCCTCTCTTCAGAGAGACAATTCATAATCCAGCAGAGCAGCCCACTGTTCCTTTTTTCCCCTAGCATATGTCTGAGCCAAATTAGAGTAATATTTCAGAGTGGCAGCAAAATATATTTACATATTTAATTTTAAATAATTTACGTTGCCTTTTGCTAAGATAGTTTTACACGGGCTGATGTTTTAAGCTTCCTGTGATTTATTGACTGCAGACTTTATTGGCATTGCATTTTCCTATGCAAAAGAAGAAGAAATGCACCCAAGCACTCTCTTCCAGCCTATATCTTTACCTATAGAATCAAAACAAGGAGGATGAGGATGAGGAAGAAGCCATTCTCAATGCTGAAATAATCAAACATTTCCCTGGGATTTTTCCCAGTAGCAATCTATACAGCTTTGTTCTGTGTTACTTATTTGACAATAAATAACGTAGCATGCAACTGAGAATGAATGAGAGAGAGAGAGGTTGGTTGAGTGACTTTTTCTTCTGGAGTGTGAGTTTAAGGTCCACCAGCAACCTAGTTCACAAACTAAGTGGGACATGTCTACATCACAAACTGACAAATAGTCATTCTCTCTTTTTACTCCTATGAGAGGGGCCGGGGCCTCTAATAGTATGCTCAGTACGCTCACCAAACTACAATTTCCAGGATTCTTTGAGGGAAGCCATGGCAGTTAAACTGGTATAAAATACATTTGTATTGTAGATATATCTCAGTTCTATCATTGGATGGCTGGGGCTAATCTGGAGGGCAGTCACTGAGAAGTTATTGCTGCTGCTCCATCCCCACCACCTGTGGTGAGATCCATGTGGAATTGGATTATATGAAGGATTCAATATGAAGACCAAAGCAGAATGAGTTAAATCTGGTTTTGAGACTTGCTATAGCCATTTTAGTCTGTGGCCCTTAAACATGCTGTATCCTTTACAAGTCTCAGCTCCACATGGAACTTATCCCAATGGAACTTATCCCATTTCTTCACTTGATTATAGGTTGTTTTCCTAAAGTTTGGTTACTTAGAACACATTAAGGAGATTTGTTGCACAGACATTTTTTGGTAGCCTGATACAGTATATCTCTGAAGCATTTGAGAACTCGGCAACTAGACAGAAACTTGAATTTTAAAACATGGACAAGTAGATATTTTCTGTTAGAACCTGACCTTTTTTGGATTATTATTATTTCCATCTTGTACCAATTGATACTGGTCTGATGATCTCTAAACATCTAGGAAAATCACATGGATAGCCTTGGAATACCTCTCAGGTTGTCAATAGCTAAATGGATACAATCTGTGAGAGCAGAGGAATGTTTGCTTTGGCAATCTTATCCTTGAGGTTATACAATCCACCACAGAAGAAAATCTGTATCACATTTGTATTTGTATATTTCAATTCTAGGCCAGGATTGTTAGCAGAGGTTGCCAACAAGCAAGTCCAACCCATTCAGGTGAAAATAAATGGGACTTTTGCCACCACCTTCTACTGGATAAGAATGAAGACCTTGATTAGAGTGTACTTGAGCTTGTAGCCAATTGTGCAGAGATGGATGTCAGCAGTGCGCAACTCCAAGTATCCCATCATTTTTACAGCATCCAGATTTGTAAGATAGGTGGTGTCATGTCTGATAGTACTTCCCTGACCCAACAGGAAATATCCACTACAGAGTTTTCAAAAAAGCTTTCAAAAATATTAGTAGAATAAGCAAAGTATAGATTTTGCAGAATATACATAGATGATATCTAAAGACACATACAGATATGTATACTTTATATCAGGCCTGCACAACATAAGGCCTAGGAGCTGGATCCGGCCTGCAGGGAGCTTTTTGCTGGCCCCAGGTAAGAATATCCTGTAGCAACAGCAGGAGCAATGAAGAACTCTTGGTCAGTTGGCCAAATGCCCTCTACCCTTGGGCTAGAACCGACTACTGACACCATCTTTCCTTCCCCTTGCTTAAACCCCTGGCTCCAACCCTCTGCCCTCTCACTTTCATTCATATTTTTAATAATTAAGTTTAATGTAATAACTAACGTAGCCACCTTAAGTGGTGAAGTGGGGAAATGCTTGACTAACAAGCAGAAGTTTGCCGGTTTGAATCCCCGCTGGTACTATATTGGGCAGCAGTGATCTAGGAAGATGCTGAAAGGCACCGTCACATACTACGCGGGAGGTGGCAATGGTAAACCCCTCCTAAATTATTATTATTATTATTGTTATTGTTATTATTATTATTACATTTATATCCCACTCTTCCTCCATGGAGCCCAGAGCGATGTACTACATACTTGAGTTTCTCTTTCACAACAACCCTGTGAAGTAGGTTAGGCTGAGAGAGACGTGACTGGCCCATAGTCACCCAGCTAGTTTCATGGCTGAATGGGGATTTGAACTCAGGTCTCCCGGGTCCTAGTCCAGCACTCTAACCACTACACCATGCTGGCTCTCTTCTACCAAAAGAAAACCACAGGGCTCTGTGGGTGCCAGGAATTGAAATCAACTTGATGGCACACTTTACCTTTAATTACTAATGTGCTGAAATTAACCTCAACCACCACACACCATGTCATGGTTGATTCTGACCCAATAAGCATTTGAATTATGCACCCCTGCTCTTTATAGATTAATCACATCAGTGCTGGCCATTGGCAACAGCATATTAATATAATGTTTTGATCCACGTTCTTTGCTTGCCATTCATCCCTTTCAGCACAGGCAGTTACCATAAAGCAATGGTTCTCAAAGTATGTTACAGGGTACCCTGTGGTTCCTTGGAAGCATATCACAGAGCCAAACGAGACATTATGAAAGATACAGAGCTTTCCACTCCATGGGTCTTTACTTTCTGTACCTTGTAACATTGAATGGAAACAATGTCTGACAGGATGTCATCACAATTTGTGTCTCCCTACCCCAACCCCCCACCAGCCAATGTTGCATTGTTTATATTGGACAAGAAAACAAGAAAGCGAGGGCAAAAAGAAGTGGAGCAAAGGCAACTCTGTATCTCTTGAAACATCTAATGTGGCCCTCCGGGGTTCCTCCATAAAGAGACCAGTGAGGGCAGACAAACTTCCCTGAAAGGCAACTTGCTCACTGCTCTACTGACCTTCCGCCTACAAGAGAGTTTGGGGCTTGCAGTTCATGTAGGGCAAGGGAGAGGTTGAGCAGGCAAGTGTTCCTCAGCTGATAAGTTTACATGAAAAGTGTTCCCTGAAGGTACAAGGTTTGGAAAGCTTTCACTTTGAAATATGGGCTTGAGGCGTATTCATGCACAGTTACTTGAATTATTCTAAAATTCTGGAGTTGCCACTGAATGTTGTCTAAAATGAGACTTGAAGTGAAATTGGAGGTTCCTGCTTGGGGAAACAGCCAAAGAATTTTTGAGAGAATTAGAAAGGCGGCCCGCATGTTCTTCAGCTGTAGGAGGAAGGAAGAGGGGAAGGAGGACTGCCCCCTCCAAGAAGACTGTAGAGAAGGCTTCTTCCACAGATGACTGTGTGCAGGGATGTTTGTTTCTCTCCCCTTCTTCCTGAGGGCTGCACAACCCTCAGAGACTTGTTTCTGGAAGCCAAAATGACCTTTGGAAAGGGGAGGGAGTGAAAATCACTCCCTGCTCCCCCTCTGTGTGCACTTGACTGTGGGTGAAGCCTTCTCAGCAGCTACTCTGCAGTAATTGGTTTAGCTGTTCTATCAACCCTAAACTAAAAGCTAGCACTGTAGCAGTTAACTTTGGTGGAATCAAGATATCACCATAATATATTGGGTGAACCCAGCAAAAAGAGTGCCCTTTTCCATACTCCATTGTTGTTGAGTTCTGTATTATATACTGGGTTTTATCTTCATTACATTTGAAAGCAGGAGTTTATTTTGTCTGTAGAGTGATTTTAAAATGTTTTAAAGTGATTCCTGAGCATCATTTTGAACGCTGAAAGAACAGCTTAACCATTTTAAAAACATTTATAACTGCATAGATACGCAACATAATTGGTTCTGACCCAACCGTAGTCATGGGCAACTAATCCCATCTGACAAATAGTGGCCCCAGTATAGATGTGCATCGTCACCTTTTTCATCCTGTGAACTAGTTCAGTAGGATGAGAGAGAGCATTATGATGAGGATGTGAATATGCATCCAGGCATGCACCTGATCCACAATGGCAACATTCATGGAAGCCTGCTTATGCATGCAAATCTCTCTTGCTGGATTGGGGTGACTGTTTCATCACAGGCACACAACCTATTCAGATGATCCTTACATATATTAACTAAATACATGATTGTATACCTCAATATAGGAGCACTTTAACTACAATGAATGTATACCATTAAGTATTTGCAGGCTCAGGAAACCTGACATGTTCAATTTGAGTTGAATAAATTCCATACTTATGAACCAAAGGCCAGAAGGGGGTCATCATTCCTTAAAGAATATAAGAGCAGGTAGGTTTTTTTAAAAGATGCATATTCAACAGATTCCTAAGTAATTAAGTTTTGCATTAAGAGTTCAATAACCTCTGCATCAATTTGATGACCTGAGGTACTTCAAACCATCAGGACAGCAAATGGTATGTATTTCAGTGAGATTCACATCAGTACTGTGGCCTACATCAATCAATGCAGTGTTCGCTTTACAGCCAAATTGACTAACCTTCTGGGCTACCACTTTATATTAGATTTTCCAAATATGCATTTAATTAAGGTTGAATATGACAGTTTTGAGATGTTGACTATTGACTGCTTCTTAACAAACAGCAAAATGGAAAACCCAACCCATTAACAGGCAATGTTTAAGCCTGAACAAATGTGCTTTAGTAGCTTTCTGTTTTATTAATGTACAGTACTGTCTGATCAAATCCACATGACAACTCAATGTGAACCATGACTCGAAATGTAATTCTTCCTCTGAACAATACTATCTGCTGCTTTACAGCACAATGGACTCACCAATGAGGAAACACATAAATGATGCGGGCAATTATCCTAAGTTAGCCATTTGGAAAACTTAAGTGTTGTACATATTAAATTAAAACAAACCATGCAATATATGTCTTTTTCATACTCATTTTTTCTGCAGTAGAAATCTTGATTAGAACACAGTTTTAATATCCACAGTTTTGGTTATTAAATTCTGATCTTTTAACTAAAAGACACTGAGGAGATTCTCACGATCAGAAAAAACGGGCTAAGGGAGCCTAGCCCACTTTTTGCTGATCGTCTGCTGCCACAGGAGCCGTGCAGCTCCCAGTAGCAAACCCTCCTAATTCCCCCTCCCCTTAGCCAGGGTTAGCGGAGTGAGCACTCTGCTAATCTGGTATTTCTGATCGTGTATTGCCACAGCGTGGCTCAGTGTTGTGGCAAGGCACGAGGAGACCCCCGCCAGGAGGCTGAAACAAGCCTCTCGACCCTGGGGGTCTCTCCAGGATGCCCCACACACTTATGCGTGGCATCCTGTAACTTCCGGGGGCCGCACGGCCCCTGATCCCCTTAGCCCCCACTGGCTCTGTGATGGAGTCGGCAGTCATGTGGGTGGCTGATCCGGACGCCCTGGGCTGTCTGGGGATCATCTGCGGGGAGAGCGGGCTAAGCCTGCTCTCCCCACAAACCATATTTCGGCGAGTCTCATCAATTGTGAGACTTGCCTCACTTAGTCTTTGCTTTTCCCATTATAGGCAACTCCAGACACTTTGCAGTTAGATGTGATGGTTGCAGTTCTACATGGTTTCCCACAGCCAACATCTAAAGTATGAGCAATGTACCCACATGTTGACTCTTGTATCCCTGTGCCTGGGAACATAATTGGGCTGTTCAGTAGAGCCCTATTCGCACAATGCATGTACAATCTGTGTATAATAACACATGTACAAAACACACCTGTATGCAGGCACAGGGTCAAACTAGATACGATGTTATGTAGGAACATAGGAAGCTGCCATATACCAAATCAGACCATTGGTCTATCTAGCTCAGTATTGTCTTCACAGACTGGCAGAGGCTTCTCCAAGGTTGCAGGCAGGAATCTCTCTCAGCCCTATCTTGAAGAAGCCAGGTAGGGAATGTGGAACCTAGATGCTCTTCCCAGAACGGCTCCATCCCCTGAGGGAATATCTTGCAGTGCTCACACATCAGGTGTCCCATTCAAATGCAACCAGGGCAGCCCCTGCTTAGCTAAGGAGACATGTCATGCTTGCTACCACAAGACCAGCTCTCTAAGGGGCCAAGCAGTCCCCTTCCATTTTGGGGATTTAGCTTTCTTCTGTGCCCATTGCTGCACAAACTGAAGCTTGAGGATCAGCCTCCATTGTAGACAAGAGAGGCAGTCATGTAGGCAGGGAAATTATGTTTCAGGGAGACTGCACACAGCACTCTTGCATCTTAGATCAAACAAAATTGACCCCTCTCCAACAAGCAAGGGCTCAGGCACAAACTGATCACACCCTAATGCAATCGGAGCAACTCCCAGATGATAACTGAGACATATAGAAATATAACGTATAGAAATACGTGAAATAAATAAATAAATAAAACGGCTTGCTGGAGCCTTTCTGCTTTGTGCCCAGCCTGAAGCACCCGGCTCTCCTGATGCCCCAATAAAACATCAACATAAACATTGCCTGCCTCACAAACCCCTGAGCTCTAGAAGACCTCCCTCCTTTGTCCTCTCACTTATTTTGCCTTGAACTTGAAACCCTAGAACTACCCTTAGGCACCTAGAAACCAGTGTTACTTTCCAGATGGGAAAGTGCTCGGGGATGCTCTGTCAAGTATTGCTCCAGAAGTCTTCCGGCTGAGTGCCTGTCCCTGTCCTCAACCCCTTCCAAGTCCCCATTGTGCACAACCTTGGGAGGAGGCACACACAAGGCTCCAGCCTGAGCCTGGATCAGTCAATTAGGGTAATTCTTGCCATGGGTTTGTTGATGGACATTGTGCTCAAGATTGCTCTGAGACCCTTGGAGGAATGCTGCCCCTCTGCTCCTCTTTCTCTCTTGGACTAGGGTGATGGTACAAACCATGGATTGGTCCCTGCTTTGAACCTGGTCCCAGTCCAGGACACATTGAATGTTTGACTCAAGGTGCTAGCTAACCAGCCTCAAAGTCCACTTGCCCCAAAATAAAAACCTTATTGTGGCATGGATCTCCCAGACTCCAGTGGGAGATCGACCCCTCTTTGCTCTCAAATCTGCAGAATAAGGAAAGGTATAAACTGCTTTCCTTTCTCCTCCTCCTCCTCCTCCTCCTCTCTTACTCAGGCTGTAAGTGGTTTTGCTTCATCAGCCCCTGCTTCCCCCTGTATTATCTGAGAACAGCCTTCATCCTCCAATTCTCAGACCTCGTTATGGTGATGTTCTCTTTAAATAAACATTTCTTTCTCTGGAGTAGTCAAGAACTATTTTGAAATAGTTTTTTAAAAACCTGCTGCTGCTTTTGTGCTAATCATTCTGATAGGGATGTGCACTAATCAATTTTTTGTTTTGATTTGTACCCGAATCAAATCACCCTTGATTTGTTTTATCAGAATATCCTAATCTGTCTGCCAAATCACACCAGATTTGATTTGTACCTGAATTTTCTGAATTTGAATCCAAATTGATTTGAGGCAAAAAAAAGGGCCCCTAAGGGCAAAAGAGTGGGGTAGGTGGTAGTTCTCAGTGGGTGGAAGCTACCACCCAAATTTCAAAGAAATTGGGAGAGGGCATGATTTTTAAATAATTTTTGAAGTTGGCACATATTTAAGCTTTTTCCATAGTTAACAACGGGGATTTAAGCAGACTTATAGCTCCACGTAGGGGGCACCAGGGTGGCCCAGAGCAGGTTGTGGTGAGTGGTAGTGCCCAGTGGGTGCAAGGAAGCTATTACCCAGATTTCAAAGAAATTGGGCAAAGGGGTGTTTTTTTAAAGAATTTCTGAAGTTTGTGTGTCCTTAAGCTTTTCCTCCATAGGGGATAATGGGGATTTCAGCAGCCCCAGAACTCCACTTGGGGACACCAGGGTGGCCCAGAGAGAGTGGTGGTGTAGTGCACATAGGGTGCCAACCACCCACAAGCCCATGTGGCACTGGGTTTTGTTGTTTCTAAGGTGTTCTGAGAGTAGATTATCTGGTAGGAAATGAGAGTGGATTTAATGTTTGTCATTGAATCTACTCTCAGAAGAACATGTGAGCAGGAATACTGCTATTTTCTAGCCCTGTGCATGTTCAGAAAATTCATATTTGGCCCGATCTGAATTTGACAATATCAGATTTGGATGCTATGTGCTCTGGTGATATTGGATATTGGCTTGGATTCAGACATAAGGTCCAATCTGAATCTGACAATATTTGATTTGGATTCTATGGTCCCTGGCGATATCGGATATCAGATCAGATTTGGAATTAGAATCTAAATTCCTACTTAAATCCAATTTTTCCCCATAGAGGTGAATGGGGAAACCAAAAACAAATCACTAAAACTCACTGGTTGGTCCTAGATCCTTGAAACTTGCCATACATGTGTGGAAGGGGCTCAGCCACCCCACCCCCATAGTGAATTTGAAGATAATTGGTTGCTGTCATGCATAAAGATTTTTGAGATTTTTATTTTAAAATTGCTAACAATGGTGAAATCTGGCTTGTTTCAAGACAGAATTTTACAAAAACTTCTGAAACTGAAGATCCCCCTTGGACCATCATTTCACCAGATTGTGGAGGAATCTGCCCTTTGCCTTCATGAAAAGGGGGTAACAGTATGACCTTTTGCCCCCGCCTTATATTTCCAGAATGGATGGGCATGCAGTTATGAAATCTGACAAACATTAGTCCTCGTTAGCAGGCCTCTGTATAATTTTCCCCCCAAAGCTACGGGTCAATCCCAAAATTTTGGTGGATTTTTGACTTTTTTGTTTAGAAATAGTTTTTTCTGAGGTGTGAATTCTCATTCTATCATAGCAAATGAGCTATTTTTCAATTAAACAACTCTCATGACCCCACTTTCACTTTTTCACACTTTCCTTTACTATGAATAATATGAGGAAGTAATCAATTTAGCACACTTCACCTTATGAAGACAAACCTCATACAAATAAATTCACCATAATTCACCCCTCTGCCCAATCACTCTTAAATTGGGGATGGGTGGTAGCCTCCACCCATTAGGCACTATCTACCAGCCCACCCCACTCCTTTGGGGCAGATCCACTTTCTGCCCCCAATCTGCCCCAAAGACACCCAAACTTCAAAAATTCTCAAAAAATCAGCCCTCTGCCCAATCCCCCTGAAATTGGGGTGGTAGCCTCCACCCATGAGGCACTACCACCCCACCCCACTCTTTTGGGGCAGATCCACTTTCTGCCCCCAAACTGCCCCAAAGTCACTAAAACTTCAAAAATTCTCAAAAAATCAGCCCGTTGTCCAAACCCCCTGAAATTGGGGTGGTAGCCTCCACCCATTAGGCACTACCACCCCACCCCACTATTCTGCCCCAGGCCCCACTTTCTGCCCCAATATGCCCCAATCTGCCCCAAAGACATGAAATTTTCAGAAATTTACCAAAAATCAGCCCTTTGCCCAATCCCCCTGAAATTGGGGTGGTAGCCTGCACCCATTAGGCACTACCAACCCACCCCACTACTTTTGCCCAGATCCCATGCTATGCCCCCGAACTGCCCCAAAGTCACTAAAACTTTAAAAAATCACCAAAAGTCAACCGTGAACCAAATCACCCGAATTTTTCATGCCCGAAATTCGGGTGATTCGGCTCGTGCCCGAAAAATATTGTGGGACATCGGGGGTGATTCGGTTCAGCCCCGAATCACCCGAAATTGTTCATTTCGGGCACAGATCGTTCTGTGCCCGAAATTTTTTGCACATCCCTAACAGGAAGTACTGTAAATGTAAAAGTCCTTTTTCACAGAAGTAGCATGTATAGTACATTTCACAGAAGTAGCTACGGGGCCTCCAACCAGGAACCCATGGATCTGTAGAGCTGCCCATGTGGTGAATCACCAGGATTACAGGCTGGAGCAGTTGCCTAGGCAGTAAAGGAATACAAGATACTGAAGTGCCTGAAGTAGTTACTGGCTCTCCTTCCCAGGAAGGACTGTAAAAGTTCCTTTTCTGAATGGGATTTTGCCTGGGCAATCTGCTCATTATTGGATCTTAGCGTGTTTTCCCCTGATGCTGACTACTGCCCGTGTACAACTCTGCTCCAACATTCTGCATACCCTTTCCTGACTTTATGGTATTCATGTTGGCAGATTGCTTGTGTGAACATGGAAATGTGCAATTTAGGACTAATTCACAATGTATGCATGGCTTCTCAGTGGCCTCACAGAGGCTTTTTGAGGATGATTCCTCATTTCCTACTGGAGGAGTACTCTATGGAACAGTGTGACTCAGTCCTTGCCATTCTGTCCTATTCCTTTTTGTAAGTATGAGGAACAGGTCTCACTTTGCAGATGGCCCTCCTCCCAGGAAATGAAGAAGTGCCTGCTAGATAGCAAGAGGCCATTCACTTTGGTCTCCCAATCTGGCACAGGAAGTGGGTGAGGTCGGGGGTGGTGGAATTATGCCCCTTTTCTCACAGAATTCTACTGAAATAGAAAGATATGAGAATGGGCATGCTACAATTAAAAAGCACTTTGAAGTTGAACTGGTTTCAATGCGAAATACTGAAACAAAAATTCAACTCAAAATCAAGGGGACTGAGGCTGCAATCCTATGCACGCTTACTGGGGAGTAAGTTCCATTGAAGTCATTGGCTAACATCCAGATTAATGAAGCATCAGTGCTTCTGAAGCATTCAACTAACTCAACTCCACTGCTCATGCAAGGGTGTGTGTTGGATTTTGACAACCTCCCCTTCCCCCAGAAGTGCTCTGAACCACCCAAGAATATGTCACTGGGGGTTGCAGTACTCTCAGGGACATATTTTTGGGTGGCAGAGAGTGCTCCTGAGGGAAGGGGAGGTCATTGAAATTTACCCCCTGTGCAAGCACTAGTGCAGCTTCTTCAGAAGCAATGGTACTGCTCAGGGGCATACCAAGGTTGGAGTTGGCCCAGAGATGAGATTTTTAAATGGGCCCCTCACTGCCTTCCTCTCCTTCTCCTGGCCCCACCCATGTCTCAGCTGCAGAAGAACATTAAAGACATGTGTGGTATAGTATAGCAGATATAGTGTAGACAGGAGACTACAGCCACAAGGTATAAATAACAGCAGAACCAACTAATACAACAGTATCAATGAAGAACTTTAATAGTTGCACATATCCCAACTATGACATCTCACCAGAAGCCACATACTATGATATCCCACACCACCATCCAGAACTTAATGCAATGGCTAGATCCATCTAGCTACACATCTTTAGAAACAGTGTGTCTCTATATTTCAAGCACAAACGAATATAAACAGCTTTTTTTCATACCCAAAGGATTCCTTTTACTCTATTGCATGAATGATACTAGCAAGAGAACAAAACACCACCACCTTCACTATGGAGGCTGATTCAAGCAGGGCAGCACAGCAGACCAAAACAAAGGGTACAAATAGGCTGGCACTGACTCAAGTTTACGCTCAAAGCTAGGAATGTCGAGAGACCTGTGTGGGGTGGGGGATAAGGGGAAGGGAGAAGAGTATATTTTTCTCCCAAGGAGGCTTGAAGGAGGCCGTGGGCAGGAAATTTTCTTGCCCTTCTTCTCAGTTTTTCCTCCAGTCCTGTGCTTTGCTTTCCCATCCCATCCCATCCCACCTTGCTACGCCGCTGCCCCTGCTCACTTGTTTTTGAGGGAGAAGACAACACACAGGAAACCGAGTAGGCAAAGTCCCTCCAGTACAGCTCTCTCAGTCTCTAGTCTCTCTGACTCTGCTCTGTGTAGTCTGTGCTTCAGCACAGGCGCCTTCCCTCCCACCCTCTTGTTCCCTCCACAGCCTCGGCACCTTTGCAAGTTATGCAGACGCAGGCTTGGGCTGCTCTGCCTCCTCCTCCAGAGCGGGGAGGGCACCACTGCCCAGCCCAGTCTCTCTCAATCGGGAGGGGTGGCATCTCCGCCTTCCTCTTCGCTGGAACACGAGAAGGAGTCTCCTGCCTCCTCCAGCAATGCATGGCAGGCACTGGGTGGGCATGGGCAGCCAGCAACATGTTCGGAGGGCTGCCCCTCCATCCTCAGCTTTGCCTTGCATGCCGGCAGAGAGAGAGCCCACCTCTTTTGCCTCCCAGGCTGCGCCCAGCACGGCCTGCCTCATCTTGCTTCCACCACCTGGCTAAGACTCAGAGCTGGGGATGAAGAAGGGAGCCAGCTGGAGAAGTACGGCCCCAAAGGGAGAGCTCTTTTTTCTCCTCCACCTTCATAGGAAGGGAGGGTCTCATGGGCACAGAAAGTCTCTGGGGCTCTGGTGGATGCCAGGCAGTGGGACAATGGAAGGGAGGGAAGGACCCAGGCAGCTGCAGCTGCTCCTCGGCTGATCATCAGGGCTCCTTATGATCAGCCAAGGAGCAGCCTGCTCCTTGGCTGATGAGTAGCTGCTGCAGCCAGCCCCCTCCCAACTGAGAGACTGGGCTGGGCGGTGGAGCCCTCCCTGCTCATAGGAGGAGGCCAGGGGCGTAACTATCATAGGGCAAGGCGAGACAGTTGTCTGGGGACCCACTACCTTGGGGGCCCCCAGAGGCAAGTCACATGACTGACTCCCCCAGCCACGCACCCACCCGGGCTTCCTTCAGTTGTATTCATCCTCTGAAATTGATGTGGGTGTGAAGACCTGGAGCTACCAGAACAGCATGTCTTTCTCTAGTCCCATTAAATGACTTGCATCGTCCACCGTTTACAAAACCTTTTAAAAAATAATTTAGGATGATGTTCTATTGTGGCACACAGGTTATATTTTACTATGCTTTTTGTTACCACTATTCAGCCTCATTTAAGATTTCTTTACTTCATGAGTTGAGCTACAGCGAGGGGGGCCATTTAAAAATCTTATCTCAGGGCCCACTACAACCTGCTACGTACCTGGAGGAGGCAGAGCAGCCCAAGCCTATGCTTAGGGCAAGAGCTGGCGGGCGTCGCGGGGGTGAGTGCGTGCAGTCGCCATGTTTGGGGACAGGCTTTGGAGGGTCCTTTGATGCTGCTGGGCTGGGAGACAATTGTCTCCCCTTGTCTAATGTACGGTACACCCATTGCTACTGCACTTCTCCCATAGCACTTGTGCTTTAGTATACCTTGCTTCTGAATAAACTTGCTTAGGATGCTGTGTGAAGATCGGCTAGATTAGGCCTTATCCTATTAAGTGCTGACGGCATCCTACTGGCATCACAAGGTCTAGGTTAGCCAAAAGATTAATCATAGAAATATATGATCACAAATGACAGGGACTATATCTGCAAATATGTCAAACTTTTCCCCAAGCTTTAAGCTTGCAACAGGATTGCTCGGCTGCTAATTGGTATGTTTTTCTCAGAAGAGTGAAAATTCTAACCTTTTACTTGACAGATATGTGGGTAAAATGCCACATAACAATTTGAAAGCTTATCTACAGTGTGCTCTTTACCATGTTTTGTTTACGCTGAAACTCGCACAAGAATATACAAATATTGGTGGTGGGGGGGGAAGAGCCCAAACAGAAGAGTATAGCCTAAGAGGTTGTTTCAACAAAAATGCGTAAACAGCCATTGGCAGCTGGTTTTCAACTATGTTAAAAACAAAACAGATTTTTCTTTGGATAAAAGTGAAAGGAATATTTTTGATACTGGTATGGGTGGAGGATAAATTCTGTTCTGATTGCAATAGTGTTCTTTTCCTTTTCCTTATAGTAGTAGAAGGCAATTGGTCACTTCTACTCTAGAGGAGGAAGTAAAGGGAGGCCCTTGATGCCACCATTGATTTGGAGATGCCCCAGCCTCCTGATCATGCAGATGGCCACCATCACAGATACAGTGTTCACCTTTTTCAGATGAACGCTACTGTAACTGTGAGTAGCATACTGCCATGGGTGAATGACAGGACTAGGGTAGGACTCCTGGTCTTGCTTTAGATGCTGTACATGAGTGCAGTGTCTTTTCAAACATGTCTGGATATACCTAGAATATTAGGAGGACAATCTTTGAGTGTGTGAATGTATTCGAACAAGATGGCATGGCATGAATATATATTCCCAGCATTTCTTATTATCTCCGTTGTTCATAGCACCTGTTTGGTGTGGTCATTTGAGAATGTAGTAGGAATCTGGTTCAAATGTAATGCTAAACTAGCTTTAGGTAACAAATCAGTTACCAGATGTGGGTAACTGGTTAACTTATTGTGGTTTGAATAAACTAGTTCCCCATATTCAGACAAAATGGGAAACTATGCTTTATTCTAAATGGCAAATGAAAGCTTTCAGCCCCTCTCCCAACACATATGAGGAAGGGGAGCATGAAGGCCCAGGCTTACTGTGGCTCATACACATAATGATAAACAGTGGTTAAAACTATATCTGATCTGGGCCATAGTCTGCTTGGGATTTTACTCTTCAAAGTAATTTTGGTGTTTTTCCAAAAACTGTGCTAACACACTTCTGATTACTGATCATTCTGAAATTTACATTAACTAGCAGATTTTAGTGGGGTTGGGAAGCACAGCTAATTTTGTTGGTTGCTTCCTATGCAAAAATGGCCTATTTACATCTAATGGTCTATAATTTGGCATCTCCAAGAGAGGGCTGAGAGAGATTCCTGCTTACAATCTTGGAGTAGCCGCTGCCAGTCTGTGTAGACAATATTGAGCTATATGGATTTATGGTTTGACTCAGCATATGACCACTTCCTATATAGTATAAAAACCTGCCCAGCTATCATTCCTTCAAGCCTTTGGTGAAGAACTTTGTCCTATATCTATATATTCTGAAGTTGTCACTGAGGGGTTTTTAAAAGAAAGAAAAAACTGGATCAAATTTGAAGTTCCTGCTTGTATGAACCATATGAAAATATTTGAAGATATTGAACATGCTGCCATAAATAACAGAATGTCTCATGGATGCTTCTGCATATCCCTCGAATTTGCAGTGTCTATCTTTGAGACTGGCAGGCAGATTGTGCATTTTTGATCTCTTCCATTTTTGATCTTATTATGGTGGAGCGGGCCAACCTGGTTTGTATTATGGAAACCCGTCAGTGTCAATTGGGAGTGAGCGTTCTGCACCCTGTCCCCTTTCTTGTGGGGTTCCACAGGGCTTGGTCCTTGCTTCCATTCTCTTAAACATCTACATGAAGCCACTGGGCCTGGTCATCCATTGGTTTGGGGTAAGTTTTCATCAATATGCTAATGATACTCAGCTTTATATCTCTACCCCTGGCCAAACAGGTGATGCCATCCATGTGCTGACTCAGTGCCTAGAGGCTGTAAAGAACCTGGATGGGTAAAACAAGCTCAGGCTCAATCCCCCCAAGACCAAGTTGCTCTTGTTCAGTTTGCAATCTTGCCGATTGTTGTGTGTGAGTGTATCTATTGACAGAGATGCACTTCCCATGAGAGAGATGGATCGTGATCTGGGGGGTCCTTCTGGACTCATGGCTCCTTCTTGAACAGCAGGTGGAGGCCAGCTTTGGCTGGTTCGCCAGTTATGGCCTTTTCTCGACTGGCAGGCCCTGGCAACAGTAACTCATGCTTTTGTTACCTCTCGTTTTGGATTACTGTAATGTGCTCTACTTAGGGTTACCTTTGAAAATGATTTGGAAGCTTCAACTAGTCCGCAATGCAGTGGCCCACCTCCTCATGGGTGGCCGTAGATTTGATAGTGTCAAACTTCTTTTACAGTCGCTGCACTGGTTGCCTGTTCACTTCCAAGTCCAATTCAAAGTGCTGGTTCTCACCTACAAAACCCTTATGGGCTTAGCACCTGTATATCTCTGGGATCGCCTCTCTTGGTTGGTTGTATCCCTGTGAGGTCTTCTCAGCTGGTCAACCTTAGTGTCCCAGGCCCTGGTGTAGTGCGTGGTGCCTGGGCCCATAGGAGGGCCTTCTCTGTGGCTGTACCTCTTCTTTGGGACACTCTTCCCACCCAGATTCATTCAGTCCCCTCCCTGGCTGCTTTTATGGCCCTTCTTAAGACCCACCTGTTTTGCCAGGCATTTGCCTTATTAATAATAATAATAATATTTTAATTAATTGTTATTGTTATTCACTGCCTAGAGTCTTTGGAGGAGGCAGTATATAAGAAAATTTAAATAGACAAACAAATAAATAAATATCCCTCAAATATGCAGTGTCTATCTTTGAGACAGGCAGGCAGATGGGGTGATACCTACATTCTCATTCATAACTGAAAAAGGAAGGAAGGAAGCTCTTGAGATCTGGTTTTCTATATTGATGCCATACTGATTGTTCCTCAGCAACGTTTTTGTCTATATGCCCAATAATTGTAGTCTCAATAATGCTTGCCACTAATGTGGGGTAGGGGAAAAAAATGAAAGACCCGTGAATGAAAAAAAAATAAAATAAATGAAAATAATGAATGACCAGCTCTCAACACAGGTAAGAATAATCTTGAATCCTGCATATGAAGAAAGCAAGCAACCTGCTCTGTAATGACTGATGATGGTTGGCGATGAGAGACAGGGCACACCAGGGAAAAATCACAATGAGAGACAGGGCACAACAGCCACCCCGGGATAAGGAGCTGTTTCACCATAGGCTTCATCAGGGGCTGGTTCCCATTAACACAGGCTGGAACAATGGAATGAGAATATACAACAGTATCTATGACATTATAGAGTGTAAAAAACTGAACACAAAAAACACTCAAGATATAAAGACAAAATACAATGCAATTAAGCTTATCCAAGCTAATTAAAAAGCTCAAAGTTTGCTTTACTAATGGAATGCTCAACATAGGTCATGAACACAGGCAATAATTAATTCAAAAGATTTTTTAGCTGTACCCAAACCATGAACTTCCATAAAAGATATAGTAGATAATAGTATATAATAAAGGCAGACCACAAACAATGTCATATCAAATGGAACTCAAAACATAAAAAGTAGGTACTGCCTGTAAATTATCCCAGTAATGATTACAAAGGAACAAACTGAAATAATAATATAGGGGGGAATATATATATATATGTGTATATATATATATATATATATATATATATATATATATATATAAACATTATCAATACAATACAAAAGAATAAGTATAGGAAAACTTACACAACAGTAGAAAAACATTTCTTATACAATCAAATTTCTCCAAGCATGTTAAAGCCTCTGAGTTCAACTAGCTAATGAGAACTTATCCCAGGTTATAAAAGGAGGAGAGAATTAACCAGGGAAATGATACCGCTGTTCCCAAGAACTTCAAACTACACTTAAAGGAGTAGCCTATCATAAATGGTAATTTCAAGCTAACCCTTGAAAAATACAGCTGAAAGGGTAATTGTTAAAGCATATTATCCTTGCAATGATGACAACCTAATAAACAAAGTAAAAAACATACCATGCCATGGAGAAGCCTAGAATGTACATATAAAAAAAGTCACAGGGGAAACACGTCAACCCAAACCATATATTTAATACTACCCCAAGCGAGGAACTAAATTACTAGCAAACTGTAACAGGGGGGAAAAAAGGAAAACCGCAGATGATCCTCTAACGGAAAAGATACTATAAGAAACAGGACAGATCATTGGCAGAGTTCAGACCTTGAGGTGCAACAGTCCAATAATAATGAATGAAAAAAAGCTTCTTTCTGAAGAAGAGTCCAACGGACATCAGGTAGAGCAAAAGAAGATCCACAGTACTTATACAGAATGAAAAACTGAATATCATCAGCAGAATGTTGTTTATCAATATAATGCATCACAAGGGGAGCCTCTACCACCTTATGCAAAATGCGGGAACGGTGTTCAGCAATCCGGACTTTGGCGCTTCTTTCTGATTTACCAATATACCAAAGATTGCATGGGCATTGGATCACATAGACAATGGCTTTAGAACTGTAATTAGCAAAAAAACGGAGCGAAAATGATTTGTGAGTAAAAGGATGATGTACAGACTTAGTGGAAACAGCTAATGAGCATACCGAGCAATGGCCACAAGAAAAAAAGCCGAATGGTTCAGAACCATGCTTGTTCAGAGATGAAAGGTCAGTACTTATTAACATATCTCAAATTCTGGAAATTTTGCGATAAGTGATCAGGGGTGAAGTTTCACACCCTGGTAACTGATCCACTATATGCCAATGCCTTTTGATGATATTTTTGATTTTATAAGCCAACAGGGTGTACTGAACGGACCAGAAAAGCCGAGAACTGGAACTGCGAGCCATAGAGTGAAACAAGGAGCGGCGATATACAGAATTAGCACGAGAAAGCGGATGCCGAATTATATGTTGTGGGTACGTGCGATCAGTTAATTGTGATTCCAGCAGTTTAGACTCTCTAACATAATCTGATGTATTTGCAGAATTTCGCTTAATCCTCAGGAATTGGCTGTAAGGGATGCTTCGCTTAAGATGTTCAGTGTGATAAGAATCAAAATGAAGATAGGCATTAGTGTGAAGAGGTTTCTTGTAAAGGCTGAATGCTAGCTTATTAGAATGGTCTTTAAAGACCAAAGTGTATAAATATGGGATATGGTCTTTGTCCCACTGGTAAGTGAATTTAATATGGCTATGAAGTTGATTAAGCCAAGAGACAAAAGATTCAAGAGTAGAAGGGTTGTTGTAAACCAGGAAGATATCATCAATATAGCGTTTGTACATTAATATATCCTGATAGAAAGGATTAGATGTTGAATTCAGAACAAACTTATCTTCCAGTAGTGACATGAACAAACAAGTAACAGAAGGAGCAAGGCTGCAGCCCATAGCCAATCCTTTGATTTGAGCATAAAATTGGTGTTGGTGTCTGAAAAAACTGTTTTCGAATACAATATCAACCTGTTCCATAAGAAAAAAGGTGGGAGGATGTGATGAAGAACGAGCTAACAAAATATCCTCAACCATCGTACGGGCTTCGTCCAGAGGTACTGACGTATACAAGGAAACCACATCTAACGAACATAAAATGGCTGGTGGGAAAACTTCATGCCCCTCAACCTTCATAATGAAGTCTTTCATATCTTTAATGAAAGATTGAGACCGGGAGACCAAAGGTTTAAGAAAATGATCAATATAGACAGAAAGAGGTTCAAGAATGGAATTGGAACCCGACACAATAGGGTGGCCTTTAGGAGGAGGATCCGGCTTATGAATCTTAGGTAAAATATACAAAATAGGTCCCTGAGGGTAAGGGTTAAACAGTAAAAAAAATTTCAGCATCAGTAATAAAACCTAAGAGATCAGCCTCATCCAGAACCACTTTGATGATAGATATGATTTTGGAAGTGGAATATTTATCTAAAGGAAGATAAAAGGACCTATTGTCCAATTGTCGAGAAATTTCCTTTAGGTAATCAGTCCTGTTCATAATAACAATGGTGCCGCCTTTATCTGCTGGTTTGAAGATCAAATCGGGATCCTGCTTAAGTGTATTTAGAACAGAGTGGTCTTCTCTAGAAAAAATACCAAATGAAATTACAAAATGCAATGAAAGAATGAGAAACCAGTATATCCAGGTGTCCAAACACAGTCCAAGATGTCATCAAAAAGAGACATGTCTCATGGCTGTCGTGATTTTTCCCTGGTGTGCCCTGTCTCTCATCACCAACCATCATCAGTCATTACAGAGTAGGTTGCTTGCTTTCTTCATATGCAGGATTCAAGATTTGAACTACATGTATTTACAACATCCTACTGAATACATTGTCTCCTCCAATTGGATTTGAGGACTCATTACCTGTACTGCATGCACTCTTCTATGTCTCTTTTTGATGACATCTTGGACTGTGTTTGGACACCTGGATATACTGGTTTCTCAATCTTTCATTGCATTTTGTAATTTCATTTGGTATTTTGTCATTGTATTTTGTTACATGCTATACAGGTGTGTTTGATTATTCTTACCTGTGTTGAGAGCTGGTCATTCATTATTTTCATTTTGTGTTTTTTTGTTCACGGGTCTATCATTCCCGCCCCCCCCCCCTCCATTCCATGGACCCCAGTTTTTTCCTCGGTTTACTAATGTGGGTTATACACACTCCATGATGCTGTACAGTGTTATATAGCATTTTCAACAGTGTGCATTTGGAGTATTCACCACCTCCATTCCTCCAAGTAAGTGTTGTTGATGGGTAGTTTATACCACATGGCACCACTATGTATGCTGCGTATTACACGTTTTAGAGGGGAAATGTTTCTAGGATTTGTCAAACAGCACATTTGTTTACACAGATTGGTTGAGATCAATGGAAAGAATCTTATTAGCCACCAAAATGCAAAGACTTTATAAGCTGCTAGAAAAGCAAATACCAGAATGTGAGACAGATATGAGTATGTGTGTATGTGTGCACATATGTACATGCACACATTATATAATGCCCATAAATTGTGGGGACAACATAAGTTATGGATCCCATAAATCCAGAGCAAGAAAAAAATGAAGGAAAAAATCCAAAATTATACAAGAGACAAATTCTCACTGGAAAAATCACACACACACACACACACACACACACACACACACACACACACACCCTATATAGCAACAACAACAACAGTATATATCCAATTGTTCTGTTGACAATTGCTTATATAGATAAAATAAAGGTATTAAAATTCACCAAATACACACATTATTGCCTCCTCAATAGGAATAATATAGTCAAGCTTCCATAAAACCTTAAGAAAAGGTCATCTGTTCTGTACCATTATTACTATTATAAAAAGAACAAAAACATCTGTATACCCTTTTAAATTATGTGCATCCCATAAGAATGACTATGTTCACTTCATGTAGGCCTATTTTCATGGAATTTACACAATGTGGCTCAAAAGGCTTTAACATATGGACATAACAGTAAAGTAAGTCTTTCTTGTAGCACCCAGGAGAGAAATATCTAGGTTTAGAATCCAAACCATGTATTTTGTGATGCCTCCAGGTCTGGGAGGGTGGGTAATGGGGGGAAGGGAATAGCATACAAAATAATATACTATCCTCAGGTAGAAAGGCTGCTCCACTACCCCCAAGGAAGCCTATGTACTTGGGGGTGGGAATTCTCTGTCTAATCCAGAGTTAAATCTAATTCACCCTGCTACCGCTTATATTTATGGCCACATATCCATGTGTGCTTGGTGGGCACCTCATTAGTATACACTAACATCATTGGGTTGTATCCAAAGAAAGTTAGTCCTGACTAAGTCCCATTGAAATGAATAGGATTTGAGTTGGTCACAACTAATTCAACTCGCATTAACTTCAATGGGACCTAAGTCATAATTTACTTTCTTATAATACAGTCCATTATGTTCGGATATTATTCAGGCTGGCTGGGGTACTTCCAAAGGCTGAAAAAAGGGACATTCTTCAAGTATCTATGGAAGATTGGGAGAGAGGGAACAGTACAGATCTCCATTGAGAGCGAGCTCCACAGTCTAGAGGCAATCACTGAGAAGACCCTGCCCTGCATGCACTGCAAGCAAACCTCAGCATGTGTCAACACATGGAGTAGAGCCTTCCTTGCATATCTGGTCCAGTGGGTAGATTCATCTGGAAGCAGGAGGTCCTTATAGCATCTGGAACCCAAACCGTTTAGGGCTTTTAAAGCAACCAGCACTTTGAATTGTACTCAGCCTTGGGATTGTTTCTAATGGAAGGTGGTATATAAATTTAACAATAAATAAAATCCGTAAAAGGGGGAAGTGTTGGTGGTTAGTAGGACAGTTGATGGGGAATAATCTGGAAGAGGCTACACTCCTGAAAGAACAGGTGTGCAGTTTGGCGGGGCAGGGGGAGGGAGTTCTCCTGGGCCTGGCAGTGCTCCTGGATAGGAGTGCCTTTGCACAATGCACCAGCTGCAACCCTTCCTTGGGACAGCAGATGCAACTCTTGTCACCCTAGTTACATTGTGGGTGGATTATTGTAATGTGGTCCCCCATGAAAGATATTCAGAAACTGCAGATGATGCAGAATGTGGTGTCCCAATTATTATCAGAAGCCATTCACAGTATACACATTGGCTGACATACAGAGCAATGAACTACACTGGTGTAGAAGGGAAGTGGCGATTTTTATGCCCTACCCTTCCTCAGGGTGCCCTTTGTGCCACCAAAAAATGGGCACAAAAATCTGAATTTTACTCAGATGGAAATTTCTCTTCTCTTAATGAGGCATTGATTATAACCTCCGGCCATCTGGACATCCCCCTTTGGCAGCTTTATTAGCCAAGAAAGGCAAATAAAGGGTCAGAAGCACATTGCAACATCCTCACACTTCCAGGGATCTTGTTCACAGCTCCAAACTGCGTAAGTTGAAAAGTATCCAAAACAAGAGGGCAAAAAGAAGCCCATAGCAAGATACTTTGTTTTATTTACTGTAATTCCTTGTAGTCTGTGCATCTACCCCAAGTGTTAAAAGTATGAACAGCTGTATGGCATCTGCACTGACCCATCAAGGCTGCCTTCCCATGTCCATTATGTTTGAACTAGATATCACACCATTGTCCTGAGGATCTATGATAAATAGAGAATGTGTTCTTCCCTGGCTCCTAACTAGAACCTGGGGTCACCCAGTGAAGTAGGCTGCAGTAGGTTTGGTTTGGACAAAAGGAAGTAGTGCTTCACACAGCAGGTGATTAACATATGGAATGTAATTGCCACTAGCTTAGTTTTTTTTTTTTTAAGGTTAGACAAATTTGCAGAAGATAAATCTATTAACTAGTATTAGCCAGGACAGCGATGTAGATAGTAGATAGAGGGCTACTATCTCTTCCATGTACAGAGATAGTAGCCCTCTGAACACCAGAAGCTGTGAATAAACTGGTGATGGAGAAGTCTTTCGTGTCCTGCTTGTGAGGATTTTGGAAGCATCTGGCTTCTGGCCTGTTCCAGACACAGAATGCTGGACTAAATGGAGCCTGCTTTGATCCAGCCAGGCAATGTTTCTGTGTCTGTGCCTTGGAATGGGGACACATGCAACTCTTGTGCAAAGGTTAAACTGCAGAGTTGGGAGCATGCCTCTGCTGATCATCTGGATAATCCCCAAGTGTCAGTCTTCTGATGATTCTGGCTCAGTGAGGATTGCGGATGCTCGGTGTAATGCCTATCAGATGGAACCGAACAGATGCTGAACTGAAAAAAAGAGACAACAAATCATGTGGCGGCGGCGTTTAAACTGTAATCTGTACATAGATCTTATTCCAAAGGCACATGTAAATCAGAGGGGGAACCTTGTCACAGGTGTCTCTCCATATATGAATTAACAGCGCACACAATAATGAAGTGTGGCATGTGTGGTTTTTCTGCCTCCAAGAATACCATTCGGGCACCTTCAGCATATCTCACTTGGGCTGCATCTGGGAAATCCTCTCCTATCGCACACTTCAAATGTTACAGAAAATGTATTTCTGTGCCTAGGGCAGGGACCCAAGTCAACGTGTCCTGAAAATGGGAACTAGCACCAGGAGTATCCAGGGACGGCTGTGGATACTCCCAAAGGGGCTGCCAATGTGATTCCAAGATTTGCTCGCCTTAGACTGCCCGTACTTAGCAGGAAAAAGCCCAGCAAGTGGCTCCTCCTTCCCTGTGAGTAATGATGACTCAGTGGAATGAAAGGCTGGTGAGCCCACCATGCCCCTAGAGGTGCACCTAGGTAATTTTGGAACCTGGACCTCAAGGCCTTTGGAGCCCCTCCTCCCTGCTGTAAGTTAAGCATCATCCCCCTACACACACACACACACACACACACACACACACACACACACACACCATGACACATGCAGTATCTTTAACACATGTCTTCCTGAGGGCACAAACAACTGAACTCACAAGAATGTAAGAATATAAAATAGATACATTCATGCAAATATGCATTTGCAGAAACATTTCAACATGCAACTTAACAGATTCTAAAGCAGAGGTCACGCTTGGCCACCCAGGCGCTTTCCAGATTGCACACTGTTCAGCAGGTGATGTTGAAACACAGGCAGTACAGGAGCGCACTTAGTGGACAGTAGCGATAATGTTGTCACGTGTAATCTAGAAAGTGCCCCGGCACAAGTCATAGTCACGCTCAGCCACCCGGCACAATGTGGCGACCACACTACCCGGAACAGACTAAAGGGGATTTGGGGTCCCAAGGGGGTATGAAGGCCTTGGTCCTTGGCCCGGACGTCCAGCGGTAAAGGCACCTCTGCATGCCGCTCCAGTCTTTTTGTCTCTGAAAGGAAGGAGCCCTTAGACTTGCTGCAAGGCAGGTTCAGGCTGTGTGATTTTGATGGGTGGAACAGCTGATAGGGCTGCCATATGGAAAAGAGGACAGGAATCCTGTCCCTTTAAAAAATATCCAGGAGAGAGAGTTTCAACAGGTACAGCTTGTCATGCAGGGGAAAGAAAAGTGGCACCCACTGAAATTCCCTCTTCTGTCCATCTATTAAAGGTACAGAAGACCTGTCCACTTTTCCATATGGCCGCCCTAGCTGAGGAAGCCTGTATTGAAGGGCCTCCGCAGCCTATGCTCCTGGGATCTAATCCAAAATACGATTAATGTATGATTCCCACCACACATTAAGGTCATCTGAGGAGGTCTGTCTTCAGTTGCTACCAACATGTCTGGTGGCAACTCAGAGGCGGGCCTTCTCTGTAGCTACTTCTGGGCTGTGGAATGCACTCCCGGCAGAAATCCGCAATTGGAGTTCATTATTGGCCTACAGGAGAGCCCTTAAGACCTCTCTGTTTGGCCTGGCCTTCCAGGATTTTTAAACTGTTTTTAAATCATACAGGTTTGGCCTGGTTTTCCAGGGTTTTAAAAACTGTTTTAATTGCTTTAATAATGGTTTTATGTTGTTTTTACAGTTTTTGATTTTAACAGTTAATTGATTTTAGTGTTGTTTAAATGTAAACCGCCCTGAGCCATTTTTGGAAGGGCGGTATAGAAAGAAAGAAAAAAATATATACAAGGGCCCACCTCTTCAGCAGACCCAGATTGATGCCTAGGAATGCCTTTGTTATCTTTAGTATGTGTGACATATGTCATTGCAGCTGGTTGGAATGGCACACTTGAGGGAAAGATGTGACTTTTTTGCCTGGGACACTATCATTTGAAGATAATCTAGCAACATGTTTTAAGCTTACACCATATATCAGTCGTTTATGAGGAAAGTCTTGAATTGAATCTTTGTTCTATAAGACTCATATAAGTGTATTGCACAGAGTGTTGCATGTATGACTGTCTGCCTGAGGGGCAGAAGTCATGGGCATGTGCTCAGTGCAAACAGCTCCTGGCTCTCAGGGAACAAGTTTGTTCCCTCAGAGCCAAAGAAGCTGACCTGGAAAAGCTCAGAGGGGCAGAGAGGCATGAACCACTCTGGGAACAGTTGCCTCCACCTAGCACCAGGTGGGTGCTGCAAGTGCGTTGTTATTAATAATGTTAATAATGCAGTAGAAGGTACTTCTTTTTTTGTTTAAATGCCAGATGCTCTGATTTTCAAAACGGGATCCAGGGAGGATCCAGAAAACTACAGGTCGGTTAGCTTAACTTCTGTGTTGGGTAAATTGATAGATAGCATACTGAAGGACAACATTGTTAAAGATATAGAAGAAAGGGCCCTGCTGAACGAGAACCAGCATGGCTTCTGCAAGGGAAAGTCTCATCTCACTAAGCTTTTGAAGTTCTTTGAGAGTGTCAACAGGCACGTTGATAAAGGTGATCTGGTTGACACAGTAAACTTAGGCTTCCAAAAAGCCTTTCACAAAGTTCCCCTCTAAAGACTCTTGAGTAAACTTAGCAGTTATGGGATAAGGGGACAGGTTCAACTGTGATTTGGTAACTGGTTGAAGGGTGAGGAACAGAGGGTTCAGGGGTGTAGATGGGTTCAAAGCTCCTGAGAGCTCCACCCCTGGCTCAACCCCTTCCCTATTTTCTGCATTATCTCCCACACTCCAAGGGGCCACCTGGGAGAGGGGTGAACACAGGTCCCATCTCCCCTAGTTATGCCAAGATGGTAGGAATAAATGGATAGTTTTCAGAATGGAGGGAAGTATGAGGTGGGTTCCCCCAGGGATTCACACTGGGACCAATGCTCTATAACTTGTTCATAAATGATCTAGAAGTTGGGGTAAACAGCAAAGTGGCCAAATTTGCAGATGACACTGAACTATTTAGGTAGTGAACTCCAAAACAGGTTGTGAGGAGCTCCAAAAGGATCTCTCTAAACAAAATGGCAAATGTGGTTCAATGTAAGTAAGTGTAAAGTGATGCATATTGGGGCAAAAACCCAACCCAACATCACATATACACTGGTGGTGTCTGAGCTGTCAGTGACTGACCAGGAGAGAGATCCTGAGGTTGTGGTGGACAGCTCGTTGAAAGTGTTGACTCAGTGCGTGGCAACTATGAAAAAAGCAAATTCCATGCTGGGGATTATTAGGAAATATATTGAAAATAAAAATGCTAATATTATAATGCCCTTATACAAATCTATGGTGAGGCCACATTTGGAGTACTATTATTACTTTAGTATTTATTATCACTGCATACAGTTCTGGTCACTATGTCTTAAGGAGGACATTGTAGAACTGGGAAAGGTGCAGAAGAGGGAAACCAAGATGATCATGGGCCTGGAGCACCTTCCTTATGAGGCAATGCTACAGTATCTGGGGCTCTTTAGTTTGGAAAAGAGGTAACAATAGAGGGATATAAAATTATGCATGGAGTAGAGAGAATGGACACAGAGAGAATTTTCTCCTTCTCTCACAACACTAGAACTAGGGGTTACTCCATAAAACTGATGGCCAGGAAATCTAGAACTGACAAAAGGAAGAACTTTTTCATACGGTGCATAATTAATCTACGGAATTCTCTGCCACAGGATTTGGGGACAGCCACTAGCTTGGATGGCTTTAAAGGGGGCTTGTATTCATGTAGGACAGGTATATCAATTTCTACTACTTGGTGTCTATAGGCTACCTCTAGCCTCAGAGACAAGATGCCTCTGAATACCAGTTGCAGAGGAGCAACAGTTAGAGAGAGGGTGTGCCCTCACTTCTTGCCTGTGCGCTTCCCAGGAGCATCTGGTGGGCCACTGTGTGAAACAGAATACTGGACTAGATGGGCCTTGGGCCTGATCCAGCAGGGGTGTTCTCATGAATCATGTAACTCATTTATCATTCGGCTAATTCATACTGAACGGATATTGTCCTAAACTAAATTTGAATATTGCCTTTTTACATAGGAACATAGGAATATAGGAAGCTGCCATATACTTAGTCAGACTATTGGTCTATCTAGCTCAGTATTGTCTTCATGGACTGGCAGCAGCTTCTCCAAGGTTGCTGGCAGGAATCTCTCTCAGTCCTATCTTGAAGAAGCCAGGGAGGGGACTTGGAACCTTCTGCTCTTCCCAGAGTGACTCTGTCCCCTGAGGGGAATATCTTACAGTGCTCACACTTCTAGTCTCCCATTCATATGCCAGCAGGGCGCTCATCTAACCGCTTTATGCTCTTCTTTTTCACACTTCATACCATTGTATTTATGGGCGCTAGTCTTCTCCTGCTTGTCCTCATCAAATATGCCCCAAAGGCAGTAGTATTGTCTCTGTACACCAGAGGGAGCCATAACCTAATTGCAATCTTCTCTCTCCCCCCCACCCCCTTTTTCTCTCTCTCCATAGACACAATCAGGCGTGACTGAAATTTGAACAAGTTTTCCTATACACACAAAGCAACGGGAGCATCGACACCTGACTCTCCGTTTTTTTTTTTTTTCTGGCCACTCATTCTGTTTTGCTGATGGATTTTGTGAAGTTTGCAAGAGTGGCGGGGTGATAGGAGGAGGCGTGTCCCAAGAGGAATGCTTCCTACCACCGCGCTAACCAGCCGGTTTATGCTGAGCAGGTTTACTTCCTCAACCAATCGCGTCTCAAGTTTCAGAAGCCTGCTTTCGACGAAGCTCCTCCTGTCGGCCCAGTTCAGTTCGATGATTTCCAAGTTGCAGCTAATGGAGGTATACGCTGCATAACAATACATTTCTTTTTCTCTGCGCGGTGTATGTCCCCCCGCCCACCCCTCACCCTGCATTCGCTTGATAATGGTGAGCAGCAGAACCGTTCTACATGGTTAACTCTCCATTTCAAAGCTGCAAAGGAGGCTTTAGATGGGAGATCGGGGGAGGGTGCAGGGATTTGAATGCAAATAATCTGAAACTCCCCCCTCTCTCCGGTCAGTGATATTTATGATCATCACAGACCGAGAAAAGGCTGAAGGTTATCCTGAAAAAGAAGCTCCCCCGCCCCCCAGCAAGACCCGAGTCTTCAGATAATGTCCAGGGGCTTTTGTAATTGCCCTCACGATCTGATTTTTTCCTCTGCCATCCTAAATGATTCATGTTAGTCACTTATACGGGAGTCATTCACAATTTATAAATGGCAGCTTGACTTTAGTATTTATGAGTCGAGATCAATGCTTTTAGCAATCAAAACGCTCACCTTTACCTAGTTCAAATGCATCCTGGAGGGAGTTTGTTTTTGGGTAATTTTTTTTAAAAATATAAATCATTTCTTTCCTAGCTTGCTTGAAGTTAAGGGCTCCGCCAGCAGCTGTCTGGGGAGGAGGGGCTTTGGGGGGAAAGAGTGGGCTGCTGTAATAAAGGTGGCGGCGACTACACCTGCAGGCAGTATCGAGGAACATAAAAAGATGTCGAGGCGGCGATCCTGGAAGTCCCATTGAACCGGGTGGAATTTACTTCCGAATTCGCGCATTGGATCGGAGTGCTGTTCTGTTCATTTAAATACTGGCTTGTTTCAGACTGACTCTCCCAGCTATTTCTCGCTGCCCCATTAGCTTCCCAGGGGCCATTTGGGGCAAGGCGAAGCGTCCTCCTTTCTAAGGAAAACGGCTCTTTGGTCCTGGGGGACTGGGGCGTGATGCTATAAATCACTCCTTTTTGTCGTCCCGGTGCTGATGAAGGAGCAAAAAGGGCACCGTTACCTCTAGACGTATCCAGGGCAGACTGCACCCAGGGGAAAAGGCGGGGGGGGGGGGCTAAGACAAGAATCTATGGTGCCTGCTACGCAAATGTGCTTAGATTGCATTATTTGACGGATTTTCTCCCCAAGGAAAAGTGCGACGGAGGGGACGGGAAGGGAAGGAAGGTCATGGACATGACAGCACTTAGCCCAGAAACTTGCTCTTCATCCCAACAGCCCTAGAAAGTGTGAAGAAGAATGAAGAGAATCCTTTCCTCCACCAGGACTAAGAGGGTAAAGACTTCCGAGAGCGTGGCGATGACGTGACATCTAGGGCAGGCTTGAGCCTCCGCGACACCTCTCATTTGTGCAAGGGGCGCAAACAGAATCGGGACAAAATGCGGGGCGGGGGGAGTCACAAGAGAAGGATCTACCTTCTAGCGTTGGGTTAACACTAAAGTTTCACTTTCTGGTTTTGGAGCATACACCACTCAGCGCCTGTGGGCTTTTAAACTCTTTCCCTCCCAAACAATGAGGACTAGAAACTTGCATTTGCAAGTATTTCCTTTACAGTTCGAAAAGTTCATGTGATGCCTGAGAATTGCATGCTTCCGGAACTAAGCAATCGACGCGTGAACCAAGCGCGCCTGCACACACACGAAGTTGAGGTGATGTTTTAGAATAGACCTGAGAACAGTGCTTCATGTCTAACCTCAGCAGCTCTTCCTTGTAAAGGATCTGCACGGAACCCCTAGTTCCGCATCGTGTGTGGGATGGATAGCGACAGCGATTATTCAGTGGGATGAGAAACATTTTCGGTAGTTTTATAACCACTTCTTAGTAATTACTATTTCTCTGGGGGCTGAACTGAACATTAGAAGAGAGGGTCCCCAGGTGATCTCTGCCCCCTTGCGATCCTGGGGAAAACAAAAAACAAAAACTGGCTATAGGTATGGTGGATAAAAATCAAGAGTCGTTTGCCAAATTATCTATTCCACTTCCCTTACGATGTTGGTCTAACTTGGAAGAAGCCTCGTGGGTTTTCAGTGGCATTCACTCCCAAGTGGAGACGACCGCAGCCTTTCATATATAACACATCCACCCTTCGCATTCACATTTATTTTGCCCCAAGAAGGAGGGGCAACAACAGAGCACTTTGCAGGGTCAAGAATCTCCATCGCTAACGCAATAATCTTTCATCCAGGTTTAGGTACAGAATAATTGACCGTGCGTCCGAAAATCCCATTTGATCCTCAACCCCCAACCCTCCTTCCTTTGCAATAACAATGATAATCAAGAACTCCTAAATACATCCCGTAGATTCTAAATTAAGCGTGTGTGGTGGTGGTGGTGGGGAAGCCCGAGAGAAACTCCCACTGCTAAGGAGTCGCCGCAGCACAGAAAAGGAGAGGCTGCTCGCACGTTGGAAGCAACAAGGCAGCTTTTCCTCCCGCGGTTGGTTCTCCAATCTGAACTGATCTAATCAATGACACCCAAGCGTTGGGGATTCTAACCACGCCCCCAGCAGCCTAGTGTCCGCTCCTCATTTGACGCCAGCCTCGGAGGCAGGTCTCGTTCCCCTCCTGCGATTGGCTGGCAAGAAATCAGTATCAATGTTTAAGCAGCGGCGTGAGGTGAATAGAGTCAGTCAGCAAGAGGCACCGAGAGCGAGAGAGACGAAGGTAGGCATGCGAGGGTGCCGCCAAAGCCCAGCGAATGCTGCATAAAAGGAGGAGGGGGAGGCGCTGCTGATCCTCCTCCTCCTGCTAGGCGCTTGCTCCATCCAACTGTTGAATCTGTCTCCGGTTTCCTAATCATTAGCTGCGGACTCTTGAGCAGAAATGGATTTGCTTTCTGGGAGATCCACACGCCTCTTGCTTGTTGGCTGGAGAGGTTGACACAGACCCGTCCGTGAGAAAGAGGCGAGGATATTAATTTTAAAAAGGAAACGAGCAAACCCTCGTCTTTCGACAGATTGCAGGATTCACTACTCCTTGCACACTCAGCTCCGGACTCGATTTTTCTAAAAAAGATATTTTTTTTTAAATAAACAGGACGGGGAATACACTGGCTACACACATCAAAACCCGACCGAAACTTATTAGATCTGTGATTTATCTGTGTGTTGTGCGCGAGAGTGTGATGTGTTCTCTCCCACCCCCCACTGAACGCTGGATGGTTCACACGTAATACTCAGGAAAGAAAGGGGTCGGCACAAAAATACTCCAGTCAAACAGCAGCCAAGTCGCCTTTGGGGATTCCAGTCTGCTTTTGTCCTCCTCAATCTCCTGGTGGGGGGGAAGGAAAGAGGTACAGTAAAAGTGGATCTGGGGGGCCAACACCCTCGCCCTGTGCACCTCCCATCCCTCTGTCACTGTGGATTTATTATTATTATTTTTTAAAACAAACCCCCCTTTCTTTCCACTATTCCATGCATCTGGTGCTTTAGAATTGCATTCTCCAACGTGTTCCTTCTTCCCGGGTGTCTGTCTGTGTGTGTGTGTGTGTGTGCGTGCTCACAGCCAGGGAAACTGCAACTCATGTCTGTACAAGGGAGCAACATGAGGCGCTAGTGACTGTGGTTCTGCTTTTTGCTCGGCTAGATCTGACTCACCCAGCCGGCTTGAAACACCTGCAGTTCTGGCGGTGGCTTCCATTGATGCGGGGAGGGAAAGACTGTTTTGCTCTGAAAAGCTGGAAACCAGTCGATGATCAATACATTTTTTTTTTTAAAAAAGGCCTCCATGATCTAACAATAAAGAGGGGAGGGGAGCGCGGGGGTGGGGGGAGCCGCCTTTTTAAAATATACATTTTTTTTTCTCTTCCCCGTCTTGCAGACACTCTACACGTAGAAACGCTGGCAAAATGCACCGAGGAACCGTATTGGCTGCAGCCTCATAAATTTTTGTAAATTTGTTCTGGAAAGCGAAGAATTAAAGCGAGAGAGATTTCAAAAGATTTTAGTCTGGGCTAAGCGGAGAGCTCCCCATGAAGAGGACAAAAGTGGCATTTGCGGTGGGGAGGAGATGGAGGCGAGGAAGAAAAGAGGAGCGATTGACGGCGCTGCCTTGTGAATGCAAAGGCTGTTTTCCCATTTAGGGAGAGAGACTCGGTGCGTGTGTGAGTGCGAGGGAGGGTGCGTGTGGTGTCTCTCTGTCTCCCCCACCCCACCTCTCCGCTCTCACTCTTTTTTTAAATCTATGAGCCTAGCCATGAGTTGCCTGTTGATTTCCTCTTGACTGGCGAGAGAGGAGAGGGAGGCAAGCAAACTGAAATTAAACTGCATCGAGCAAAAAGTGCAAAGCTCCTCCAGACACGCACAGAGGCAGCAGCGAGAGGCGGGCGGGCGATGTGGTCGTGGTGGTGGCGGCGCCGGCGCCAGCAGCAGCAGCAGCAACAACGGCGGAGGCGGCGGTTCCTGATCTCCCTTTCAGAACCCCTCAGAGTGCCTTTGACGGGGCTGGCTATTTGAATTTTTAATTCGCCCACCCCCCTTCCTTTTGCCAAGAGACCCGCTGCATATCCGGAGGAGGATCGGCTCTGGAGGGCTCGCAATTCGCTCTTTCCTTCTAAAGAAGAACCGGCAGCGGGGGGAGGAATCTGGTGTGTAGGAACTACAAATCCAGAGGGACTCTAATATTTTGATTTTTGGACCCGGCAGTTTCCCTCCCCTCTGATGGTTATTGTTTTTGGCGTCGCAGGAGGAGGCAAAACGTGTGTCTGTGTGTGAGAGAAGCAGAGCGATTTCCCGATGGCAGGCAAAGAGATGCGGCTCTCCGCAGCAGCCAAGCAGGCGAGATTAGATCTCTAAATGCAGCAAAAGGCTCGCTGAAAAAAACCAACAAGCCCGTGGGGCCGTCAGACGTCGCCTGCCACCTCCTTTCTCCCCGGTTCCAGCCAGCAAGACTTGGCCGAGTGACTCTGTGCTCCCCCATCGCCACCTCAAGCTTCCCCTTGCCGCCCCCCACCCCGTCTCTCCAGCAAGCCTTAGCTGTTTACAAGTCGCCTTGAATCAAGAAAGAAACCACTTCCTTTAGAGAGGGGGGAAAAAAACTCACAAAAAACTATTCTCCCCTTAATTTTTTTTCTGGGACTCATTGCAGGCTTTTTCTTTCCCCCCACTTTTTGATTAAAAAAGAACACACAGTATATTTGCGGATATTTCTCGTTTGGTGTTTTGTTCTCCCCTCTAGAAAAGAAGGTGGTTTTGTATTTCTCATCCCTCCTCCTCTCTGAAGTTGGACAGAGCAAGTGGAAACTGCAGCAGGAACCAGGAGGAGGAGGAAGGGTCGAAAAAGAGAGAGAACCCCCCCCCCCCCCCGACCGCTGGCTGCCTTGCTCTTTCTTCCCTGCCTCCCTTTGCCAGCTCCATCCATGGTGGTGCCGGGGCTTTGCGGATCTTTTAGAGCAACAGGTTCTGGAACTTGACAAGGCAGGGGTGGGGAGGGGGGAGGCAAGGGGGAGGGAGAAGGTGGAAGGCGGGGGAGGCAGCAAGGGCAGGGGGAGCCGAATGTGGAGAAGCCAGCCAGGACTGCGGGAAGCCGGCCTCGTCGGGTGGGCTTCAGTGTCTTCCACGGGGATGTACCTTTCCGTCTGGTGCTTCTTCCTCTGCTGGGCTCCTGCCCTGACGCTGAAGAACCTGAACTATTCGGTGCCCGAGGAGCAGGGCGCCGGCACAGTGATCGGCAACATCGGCCGCGATGCCCGGCTGCAGTCCGGTGGCGGAGGCGGCGCAGGGTTGCCGCCGGTGGAGCGCGCCCGCGGCGCCAAGTCCACGTTCCGCGTCTTGGAGAACTCGGCGCCTCACCTGCTCGACGTGGACGGCGAGAGCGGCTTGCTCTACACCAAGCAGCGCATCGACCGCGAGGCGCTGTGCCGGCGGAGCGCCAAGTGCCAGCTCTCCCTCGAGGTCTTCGCCAACGACCAGGAGATCTGCATGATCAAGGTGGAGATCCAGGACCTGAACGACAACGCGCCCGCCTTCCCGTCCGACCAGGTGGACCTCGACATCTCCGAGAACGCCGCGCCGGGCACCCGCTTCCCGCTGGCCAGCGCGCACGACCCGGACGCCGGCGAGAACGGCCTGCGCACTTACCTGCTCACCCGCGACGACTACGGCCTCTTCTCGCTCGACGTCAAAGCCCGCGGCGACGGCACCAAGTTCCCCGAGCTGCTCGTGCAGAAGCCGCTGGACCGCGAGGAGCAGAGCCACCACACGCTGGTGCTCACGGCGCTCGACGGCGGCGACCCGCCTCGCTCGGGCACGGTGCAGCTCAACGTGCGCCTCATCGACTCCAACGACAACAGCCCCGTCTTCGAGGCCGCTTCCTACGTGGTGGAGCTGCCCGAGAACGCCCCGCTGGGCACCGCCGTCATCGACCTCAACGCCACCGACGCCGACGAGGGCACCAACGGCGAGGTGCTCTACTCCTTCAGCGGCTACACGCCCGAGCGGGTGCGCGAGCTCTTCAGCATCGACCCCCAGACGGGCCTGATCCGCGTCAAGGGGAACCTCGACTACGAGGAGGGAGGCCTCATCGAGATCGACGTGCAGGCCCGCGACCTGGGCCCCAACCCCATCCCTGCCCATTGCAAAGTCACCGTGCGCCTCGTGGACCGCAACGACAACGCCCCCACCATTGGCTTCGTCTCTGTGCGCCAGGGGGCCCTGAGCGAGGCCGCGCCGCCTGGCACGGTCATTGCCCTGGTGAGGGTGACTGATCGGGACTCGGGTAAGAATGGGCAGCTGCAGTGCCGGGTGCAAGGGGACGGCAGTGGTGCCGATGGAGCGGTGCCCTTTACGCTGGAGGAGAACTATGACAACCTCTACACTGTGGTGACTGACAGGCCCTTGGATAGGGAGGTCCAGGATGAGTATAATGTCACCATCCTGGCTAGAGATAGTGGCAACCCCCCACTCAATTCCACCAAGTCCTTCACGGTGAGGATCCTTGATGAGAACGACAACCCGCCCCGCTTCAGCAAGAACCTCTATGTGCTGCAGGTGCCCGAGAACAACATCCCAGGCGAGTACCTGGGCTCTGTGTTGGCCAAGGACCCAGACTTAGGCCAGAATGGCACGGTATCCTACTCCATTCTGCCCGGGCATGTGGGTGATGTCTCCATCTACACCTATGTCTCTGTCAACCCCACCAATGGTGCCATTTATGCCTTGCGCAGCTTCAACTATGAGCAGACCAAGCATTTTGAGTTTCACGTTCTGGCCAAAGACTCGGGCTCCCCCCACCGTGAGAGCAACGCCACTGTCCGCGTCACTGTTCTTGATGTCAACGATAATGCCCCCCTTATTGTGTTGCCGGCCCTTATCAATGACACTGCGGAGCTCCAGGTCCCACGTAATGTTGGCGTGGGATACCCCGTGGGCACTGTCCGTGCCTTGGATAGTGATTTTGGGGAAAGTGGGCGCCTCACATATGAGATTGTTGAAGGCAATGAGGAGCACCTCTTTGAGATGGACCCTTCAAGCGGGGAGATCCGCACGCTGCACCCTTATTGGGAAGAGCTGAGCCCTGTGGCTGAGCTCGTGGTTAAGGTCAGTGACCATGGAAAGCCCAGTCTTTCAGCAGTGGCCAAACTGATCGTCCGGGCCTTGGCTGGGCCTCTGCCCGAAGCGGGTGAGCCCCAGGTGAATGGCGAGCAGCACCGCCGACAGCACTGGGACTTGTCGCTTCCCCTGATCGTCACCTTGAGCACTGTTTCCATCATCCTTCTGGCCGCCATGATCACAATCGCAGTGAAGTGCAAGCGGGAGAACAAGGAGATCCGTACCTACAACTGTCGTATTGCTGAGTACAGCCACCCTCAGCTGGGTGGAGGGGGTGGTGGCGGAGGTGGGGGAGGAGGCAGCGGAGGGGGTAAGGGCAAGAAGAAGAAAATTAGCAAGAATGACATCATGCTTGTGCCCAGCGAAGGGGAGGACAGCCGGGGGCCCCTCAATGTCATGAACGTGGTGAGCAGCCCCTCCTTGGCCACATCGCCTATGTATTTTGACTATCAGACACGGCTGCCCCTTAGCTCGCCCAGGTCCGAGGTGATGTACCTGAAACCTGCCTCCAACAACCTGACTGTGCCCCAGGGACATGTGGGGTGCCACACCAGCTTCACAGGGCAAGGGACTAACGTCAGTGAGGCTCCCCCGAGCCGGATGTCCATAATTCAGGTAGGAGATTTTTAGAAATAACCTGGAGCTCACTGCTAAATTGCATTTTGTGTCTGCAGTGAAACCTGCTGAGAGGTATCCCTCAAGGCATCCGCAAAGATTAGTAGGCTTCGGGGTCTAAAGCTACCCACATTTGGGCCCGACTCTCATTCTAGTTCATTGGCAACAGGGTCAATTACAAGTTTTAAAGCAACAAAACATTATAGTACTGTGAAACTGGTGCCTGTTATAGGACCTAGAACCACTATGTTGGTCTGGTCTTTTAGAATTAAACATTGATCAGTAAGGGTGTTTTCTCCTACAGGTTTCACTATGATGTTCTTTCAGGAAGCAGAGGAAGGGGTTGAAGGTGTCCTATCACTTGTTGCTCAGTGGAGATAGTGAATGTTCATTTTTTATAAATAATACTAAAATGGGGTTTAATCTGAGGCTATTGACAGATGCAGTGTATGTAGTGCTCCATTTGTGTACATCAAGATGAACTCCATTTGCAAAATGTATGTTTTTTTAATGTGCAGAATGTCACACACACACACACACACACACACACACACACACACACACACACCGTAATATTTTGGAACTCTACTGCCCCACCAATAAATTTTTCTCTTCAACAAAACCTTGGCGGAATTAGAGCACTCATAGAATTATATCTTCCTAGTTTGAAGTATGTCCATGATCCAACTGAAGTTAAGCACTTTAAAATGTCATTGATTTACACAGGAGGGTGTGTGAAATGTTTTGAGCACATGCATAGCCCTCACATTTGAAACCAGTCAAATCTGAGCATGCTTAATATTGACTAGATCATGCCCTATATGCTTCCCTCTATCTTGGACGATTTTAAAAAATAAAGAGCACACACACATTGTGGCATCAGTTAGCAAAGACATATTTCTAGTATCTGGAACTGATGCTTTGATGGTTGCTTTGTCATAGAAGACTTAGGGCTGGTTAAAGCATGTATGCTCCCCATTTGATGGCTGCAAGTCAACTGGTGACTGGCATGTGTGAATGGACCATACAGGTGGAACACTGCAGATAGAACTTAAATTTCACCTCACATCACCTCAGACACAATGCTTTTCAAACAAAGTCAGTTCAGCCATTTAGCTGCCAGTCATGAAGTGTGCAGTGATCAAATGTAGAGAAATGTAGTGATGTACATGTGTGTGTGAACCAGCTCTTAATTTGTTTGATATTTTTTTAAATGTCAGAAATACAAGTGGAACATATTGTGCTGTTTTTTGAACACATTGTGCTTTTATTTGCAAATGAAGGTAGAAAGCTGTAAAATGGGCATGACCCAGCCAAAGTGAAGCATTTTAAGTGCCATAGATCATAGCTACAGAGATTTAAACACACACTTAACACCCTTATTAAAATCAATGGAATTTGAATGTGTGTAACTTTAGCTGTAATGTGCCTATAGTTTTACAGACCACCATACTTTGCAAATGATGGTGGAATGTTGTACCTTTGTTTTGGTTTACTTTAATGATTTGCTTTACTTGGCAGGGGGGAGATCATTGAAATAAAGAGCCAGAGGTTATCACCTAAGGCCTACATATTTCAAAGCAGCCCCACTGATTTTTATAGGACGCAGAGTAAATGGGTGGTGGAATGCAGTAGACGAACCTGTTCCCCACCCCAACTTAAAAAGAAGACATAGCAGAGAGTTGGCATCAAATTATTCTTCCTGGAACCAATGGACTTAATTGGGGTGTGTCCCGGGCTGTTAAGAACACTTTCCAGAGAATTAGGTGGTGAATTCCAGATAGTATCATTTCAGATTGCAAGTGAGGGGTCATATTTCTGAAGCCTCTGCTCTTAAAAAAAAAAAAAAAAGCACCCTCCCCACATATAGTAAACTAGTACCTTAAAAAGGAGGTTTATTATATATCGCTCAGTGATGTGCTGATTTATTGCGTGCAAAGAACTCTGTTTAAGGGAGCATTACAAATATATGACCCATCATTGCACCTGGAAATTATAGTAGTACAGTTCAGAATTCTACCACCTAGTTCTACGCTCTATATAGATTGGCTCTAACAGAGCAATCCAATGCACGTTTACTTAGAAGTAATCCCCACTGTGGGTTTTGTCCTAGTAAATATGTTTAGGATTGCAGCCTTAGTTCTGTAGAACTAGGTTTGCATGGATGCGACATAGAACCCAGCCAATATGTGTTCACTCTTTAGAAAAAGTAATTGTGGGATAATGTTCATATACCCAATGCATTCCAGTGTTGGCTCTGGATATTGGCTGCTAAATACATTGGCAATGTCATATGTTTTGTCCTGTGCTGCTTCTAATATGCTGTACAGAGTCACAGGGGAATGATCTGAGTGTATCAAAAGTGACACAGACTCATTTTATGTTCCAAGCTTTAATGGGGGAAAGTTGCTCTCTTGCTCTTGATGCACCGAAAGGAAATTCATAATAGATTGGAGATTTTCATTCTGAATGGTTATGTGTACACCCAAGCTATGATTTCTGTCACTGCAATCCTATGTACACTTACTTGAGAATAAGCTCCATTGAACATAGTGGGATTGATTTCAGCATAAACATGCATAGGATAAAACCCACTTCCCAGCATTCTGTCAAGCTTTAGTGTAACTAAGAAATAGAATCCAGAATGGGGCTAAGCAGGGAGGAACAGATTTAATCCCTTCTACCATGGGGCCCCTTCCTTTTCTTCTTTACAAGTACATGGCTGCCATTCACGGAAACAGTGTTGTGGGGAGAGCAAGGCCTGCCTAGTCCTCTGCCTTCAGCAGCAGGGATTCCATCAAACTCTACACACACACACACACACACACACACACACACACACACACACACACGGATGGATCTTTTCAGTATAATTGGCCAACCGATCTTGTGGATGGGCATCCACTAGTAGTTCTCTGTATAATAGCCTAACTGTGGACAAAGATGGTGGGGTGTAATGGGAAGGGACATTTCTTATAACTGACAAGCCTTTTGTCCAAAACTGCAAACACTGATGCTTGTAGAGTTATGTCATTATCTTCTAATAACTGGAGTGGGAAAATGCTCCACCTCACACAAGGTCACTGTGAACTATTTTTCAACCCACTATTGAGTTGTGTCACAGAAACAATTTCATTTTATGCTTATCATGAATGTGTGTTGCTATCAATTAGGTGAGCTGAGCAATATTCAAAATCTGAAATTGATTTTAACAAAAAGTGACACTTGGAGAAAGAACATTAGGTTAGGGCAGAACTGAAGGTAATTTGATTTATAATTCATGCATTTAAAATGGATATTTTTCCCCAGTGACACTTGTTTAAGTCATGTCTTTCTTAAAAATGTAAAACGGAGTAGTCAGAATACCAAAACAAAAGCAAACATCCAAACTCATCCCACCTCAAAACCTTTTTATCTAGTATGAGAGTTACTGAAATATAGAGAATTATATTTTGCTAAAACTATGTAATATTTATCTAAAGCAAATAATACATGTGTTGATGGTACTGAACCACTAAAGATTTTAATGTAGTGTCAAATCCCAATGGGTGAACATGATTTTCTTCATTCTTACAGTGTACACTGTATCATATCAAATAATTTTTGTCTGAGATCTATATAAAACTTAAAGAGGAATTTCCTCCCTTAAAAAGGTGTTCTGTGGTTTCTGTAAAAACCTTAAAACGCTGACCATGGAGGATAGTAGCAGTAGCATCTGGTAGCATCTCCTGGGTGTGTAGAATCTGTAACTTGTAGCATTGCATGGGCGATTATGGAGCAAGAGAGCTCAGCGAACAGACTGAGATCTCTCTCCTTCAACTCTGAAAAATCAGGGTCATGGAGGTTTAATATCTAAGTGACTCTAGTATTACCTGTTTTAGAACAAGTTTAGGTAAGGTGTTGTGAATATGTGTTTAGATGACTCTACTTCTGAAGGCTGTGAGTATGAGGCTCATTTGGCTCACAGTGTATTTCTACTTCCAATCCACCTAGCTGGTAACAGATATTCAAGTCCTGTTCAGACATTACACTACAGTGGACACAGGTACAGATGTGTACACATGTACAGTTACTCACATAGGAAGCTGCCATATACTGAGTGAGACCATTGGTCTATCTAGCTCAGTATTGTCTTCACAGACTGGCAGCGACTTCTCCAAGGTTGCAGGCAGGAATCTCTCTCAGCCCTATCTTGGAGATGCTGCCAGGGAGGGAACTTGGAACCTTTTGCTCTTCCCAGAGCGGCTCCATCCCCTGAGGGGAATATCTTACAGTGCTCACACTTCTAGTCTCCCTTTCATATGCAACCAGGGTGGACCCTGCTTAGCTAATGGGACAAGTCATGCTTGCTACCACAAGCACAGATACAGCAGTACACTATCTATCATGCATTTGAGGAGCCTGTACCCAAGTTCACTTTTAAAATGAATACAGGTACAGTCATACGCACAAAAATATGTTGATGTGTACAGACATCTGTATACATGCACAGCATAATCTGAATAGGGCTCTAGACTTGAGGTTGTCATCCCCACCCCCACCCCCACCCCCTGCAGGGGAAGGGCAGAAATACAGCTTTTTTCTTTTTTTGGCATTGAAAGGCTGAGATGGGGAAGCTTCATCTGTTGACTCACACACACACACACCCCTCCAATTTTCTATACAGCTGTTAAAAGTATAGGAGCCTGACTGGGTAAATTCTGACAACTCTCATTTAGGTAGTTGTGTGAGGTGTCAGCGGAATACTGCCTTAGTCATAGAAATGGGTGTGTCCCTTGACCATGGTGTCCCAATATGCTCTAAAATGTCCTCTGATATAGTAAAGTATTACTGTACATTATAAGCAATACAGCATTATTTGTACAGTGATGTGTTTCCTATTTCTGGTTTTATTTCCCTCAAACCCCAAGGTTTTTAAAAAGCAAGCAGCTACATTACCAGGTGGACAGTATACACCTGCCCTAAGAGCCAGTCTACACGTGCAGGAGAATTGTGCGGTAGATCTTTTCTCACACAGTTGTTTAGACTCCAGATTGGGGAATCATATTTGAATGGTCTCCCAACTGCAAGTGCAACCCCTTCCTGCCCATGGAAAGCTAGATATGCTACTAGATTTCTGTGTGCATGGATATTTTATCTCCCACATGGCAAATCATCCAAGAGCATTGTATTAGAGTAAGTGCATTTGATGCTGATACTGAGGAGTCAAGCTGTGGTGTGCAATTCAGCAGTGAAAACAGCAGAGATATTGAAGTGTGTGTTCTTTGGATGTATGTTACAAGGTGATTTCCTTCCCCGCCACACATATGGAGTAGAAACTTTATCTCGATGCTTGCATGTGATAGACATATCTTCACATATGTGTGCCTTTCCTACTTTGATAACTGCCCTTGCACTAAGAGGAAATGAACCATGGTTCCCAGTCTGCACATTCTGGTAGTCAAGAGGGAGAAGTAGCATTTGAGCTCATCCTTAGTTTGGATGTGTGATGTCTTATTGTGCAGTTAGTCTGGGTTGAGAAGAGTGGCAGGCAGAGTTTGTATTTTTGTAGATTGGGAAGTATTTTTCTGCACAAGCAAATGCAGAATTTATCTCTGTTTGAGAGAAAGGACAACATAGCGGATTGTAGGATAATGTGAAGTATAATTTCAGTGCACTCCCTCTGTACTGAGCTCATGTTCCGGGGCATAGGGAGCTTGGTGGGGACCGGGGGACAAAGTATGACCAGCGGCTCCCCCGCCCCTGGGTGGTAGAGTTTCATTTGCCCTGTCAGCGGCTGGCAGAATCGCTGAAAAGGAGCTCCTTTCCAGGAGCTCCCTCTCAGCGATTCTACCCCTTGTGTCGGATGACAGATGCAGGGAAGAGGTCAATGCCTGAGAGGGGAGTCCATCCCTCTTATGACACATGTAGGGGAGGAGCCAATGCTGGGGTGGGGGAAGGGTCCATCCCGCCCCACCCAGTGTGAAAAGCTGGCTGGAGATAAGAGAGATGTGCCTTGTGTTCCCAGCCAGCCAGCGCTTTGCTCACCGGCTTAGTGCGGGAGAGGGGAGGGGAGTGTGCTGGCCGAAGGCGAGCTTTCGGGGGGCAGACCGTTGGGGACTGGGGACAATTGTCCCCCCTTGCTCAGTAGTTGCTATGCCCCTGCTAATGTTACATATAAACCAATTGTATGCCCATGACAGGTAAATCGCATAAGTAGGTCAATATATAGCCTAGTCTGATGCATTCCTAAGAACTAAGTGTCAGTCATTTCAATAGGATGTACTCTTTTGAGTCTGAGTAAGATTGTAGCCCTAGTCATTTTCATCTATAAAAATAGTTTTTTTATTTGTGTGTGTGTGTGTGTGTGTGTGTGTGTGTGCGCGCGCATACATGCAGATACGCAGAGAGCAGGAGCAAGAAAGAGAGCTGTAAACAGAAATTCTTGGATTTATGCCACATTATTTGAAGTTAGTGGGGCCAAAAGGCAAAATAATCTCATTCCTGTATCAAGCCTAAGCCCTTTGTGGGTAGCGATAATGGAGGCAGTTGACCTGAGCTTCACTCGTGGAAGAGAGGCCACATCCACTCTGACAGACATTATATTCTGACTGATAAAAAGATGGTATTGACATAGGGTTCAGTCAGAAGCAAAAGGGGCCTTGCAGTCTTTAGAAGGACTTGATTGTACTAGGTCCAACATAATGATTAAACCGTCCTGTTGAGGCATTTTATTGTATGAGTGTACAGATGTAAACTTGTTCATGCTTTGAACATTTGTTCATGTTTTAAACAAATTCTACCTGTGTTTGTTTAAAAAGTGAACCTGGGTAGAGGCCCCTCAAGTGCATGGGACGAACAGGAAGTGTACTGCTCTACCTGTATTCAACATAATGTGTGAATAGCTATACCTGTGCACACTCACTGTATGAATGTTGGACATAATGAGGCTATTCACACGAGCATGCAAAACCGGGCTAAGGGAGCCCAGACCAGTTTTACACTCTTGATCCCGGTGGCTACATGGCGGCAAACCTGCCAAAGTAGCCTCTTGCTAAAATGAGGTTAAGGGAGTGAGCGCTCTCCTAACTTCATTTTTTGGATCATGTGTCAGCTTGCTTGCAGCCACGCCTGGCACACTCAAGGGGGGTAGGAGGATCCCAGTAATGCACTGCACACTTGCATGATGCATTATTGGGGCTACTGGCGGTGGGGTGACACATGGTGGTGCATCCCGGCACTCTTACCCTCGGAGCTGCTGGGCAAGCCACAGGCAAGCTGCCGCTTGTCTAGGTGGTTGATCCACCCACTCAGGGACTCTTTGGAGATTGTCTGCAGGGAAGGTGGGCTAAACCTACCTTTGCCAGCATGGTGTAGTGGCTAGAGTGCTGGACTAGGACCGGGGAGACCCAGGTTCAAATCCCCATTCAGCCATGATACTGGCTGGGCTAGTCACTTCTCTCTCAGCCTAACCTACTTCACAGGGTTGTTGTGAGGAGAAACTTAAGTATGTAGTACACCGCTCTGGGCTCCTTGGAGGAAGAGCGGGATATAAAATGTAAAAAAAGCAAAACAAAAAAACCCAACAACAACAAACTGTCAAACTCTCCTTCCCCGCAGACAGCCGGCTAGCTCTTCTCACTGACTGAGAGAAGAGCTCTACAGTCTGGATAGGGCTAGCAACACTACAGAATAAGGGTTTCCATCTTTTTTTCTGCCTCTGGGTCTTTAACAAGAGCAGCTCCACTAGGGGCATGATAAAGCTCTCACTTTTGCTGCAGCCATGGGATTGGTGTCAAACTTCTGGAAGGCCACAAAATGTGGTTGGCAGATTTCATTTTGCTCGGTAGGTCACCATTGTTGTAGGCCTGATCTAACCATTAAGGGTTGGATAAATATTTTCAGATGTGCTCCGATGAGTCACCCCACCCCTGCATAAGTTACGAGCCACCAACAGAAGCTCTAGCTTCTCTTGCCTGCTGAATGTTGTCTATCTCCTCTCTCCATTTTTGCAGTTTTAGGCAAGCAGAAGAACCTGGAGCTGTATCACCCTGTGAGGTTTTTCTCCCCACCCACAGAAACTGGGCTAAGGGAGCCCAGCCTGGTTTCTATGGGTCGTGTGCTGCAATGGGAGCCGTGTGGCTCCCTGCAGCAAGCCCACGTACTTGCCCCCCACAAATGAAGTTAGCTGAGTGCCTGCTCCACTAGCCCCATTTACCTGATCGTATGTCTTCATTTCCTTTTACTAGAGAAGGAAATAACTGTGTGTGGCGGGGGGCATGATAAAAATGAACTTATGAATGGAGTGGAAGGAGAAGGGATTTTTCCGCTGTCATAATACTAGAACTCAGAGAAATTGACTTGCACCAGATCCATGGCAAATAAAAAAATAACTTGGAATTAATTACCACAAAGGCCACTTCTTAGATAGTTGCTGAGGTCTGTCTTCTTTTTCCTCCCCCCACCCCTTTAACATTAGACAAATTCATGGAGGATAGGTCTGTTTGTGGTTATTAGACCTGATTACTAAAAAGAACTTACATTTACAGAGGCAGTCTACATCTGAACGCCAGGGATAGGTGAACCCAATCGGGTGAGGTAATCATCCTCATAATTTCCCAGAGGCCATTATTGGAAACAGAATGATGAGTACCTGAACCTTGGTCTGATCCAGCAGGCATTTCTTACACAGGACTAGTCACTTGAGTAAGGCAAGAGGGATTTTGTTCTGTTTCCTTCAAACTGTTTGAAAAATAAATTGTATGCGCACACTTGTATGCAAAATCAGAACAAAAAAGCCTTGCTTGTGTGGATAACTGAAATAATTTCATGCTAACAGGAAACAGACTTGTTTTTTTAAAAAAAACTTCTGGCAAACAAGCCACACTTTCTTTTTCTCCACGTTTCCAAAAAAGATGAAAGAGTTGATGGATAAAGGGAAAGCAGCAGATATAGGTTCTTTAAAGTGACATGACAGCAGCGTTGAAAAGTATCTACATATGCAAGTCGCGCTGATGATCATAGAGAATATTTACAATTGTTCTTGTGATGTGATGTGGAGAGATTTGTAAATATAGTGGGAGTGAAGACAGAACGCGAGAACCATGACTGCAGCTTTTTATTGAACAGCTGCAACAAAAAAGCCCATTTTGCAAGAAATGCTCAAGCTGCGAGTAACCATGGTTGGCTATAGTAGGCAGTCCTGTAACATTTTGAGATAAAGTACAGATCGTTCGTAATACTTCAGGCACCTGATGTTTACGATGTGCCGACAGATTACTGTCAAATCCCAATGCAACCTCATCACCAGGTGTTCCTAGTAGCATCCAAGAAGAGAAGAGGCTTTAGGGGGGAAGAAAAACCCCATAAGCTGTGCTCACGCTGTTCAACTATTTCCTATTGTTCCATTGCGTGCTTTAAGAAACTTCCATGTGCCCACTTTGAGAAACTTCAATAGAGTGTAAGAAATACTGCTACAGAAAAAGAGGAGAAATAAAATACTTGCTTCATTGTTGTTAAACATGGGGAAAAAACAGTATCAGAGCCACACGGTTCTTAATCTTGTTTTTATATTATTCACAAGAATGGTAATTTTCTCTTAGTTAGTGAGAGCTATTCACTAACAGACTGGATGCTTTGACATATGACACTCTCTTCTGGAAAACAAAACCACAAAAAAACTGAAGCTATGCTGAGTTCCAGAACTCATGTAATGTGTTCCAAAGCAACTTTACTCAGATATAAGTCCCAAAGCCTTCTGTGTGATTTACAGCTTATTTATTTAGCACATTTTTATACCGCCCCGTGCAAATGTCCCATGGTGGTTCACAGTCTAAAAAACATTAAAACATCAACACGATTAAAACAATATAAAATACAAGCTTAGTAACTGTGTTTAGAATTGCAACCATATTGTGGTTTGGTTCCACCAAATGGCAGTTGTATTGTGATCAGTGTGAAAACTGCAGTCTTCATGGGACCAAAAACAAAACTGTGGGAGGCACTCGTTCTTATGATGGGGAAATCTCACCGAGATAGTAATATCTTTTCATAAATAGTGAAGACTTCCAAACATCAAGTGTAATTCTACTGAATTTATCTGGGTGGCTTTGTTGCCTGTTTTTCATTGCATGTAGTAATATTTATGACTGATACAGTGTTCAAGGAACTTCGCATACCTTTTCCCAGTAATTCCTTATAACAGTACTTCAAGGCAGCTCACCTTTATTCTCTCCATATTGCAGGGGAGGTGGGTGTTGAAAGAGAAGGTTACCTAAGAAGTTTATGATGGATGGTCTTGAACTGGAAATTCCCTGGTTCATGGCTACTGAGCTACCCTAGTACCCTCAAACAGTAGTTGAAAAACTTTGAAAGAGAACTCAAAGCTCCTTCACAGAACCCCCTGCAATGGCAGGGTTCTCTAAATTGGGCCTGCACAAATTGTGAGCCACCAAGCCAGCCACATAGGATGGCTTACCCAGAAAGGAAAAGCAGGAGGTGCAGTAAATCCCAAGTAAGCTGACACACAGTAGATTTTTGGTGGGCCACAAGTTGTGAAGGCTTCTGCTGTAAATTAAATCACGGATGAGCTTTATTTAATCAATTTGTATTCTACGCCATCAGTAAACAAGCAATACTCCCAGGGTGACCAAACTAGTTATTTACAAATTAGGAAAGGAGATCCAGTAACTGGTACCCATGCTTGGCATAACTGCTTGGTTGACTTTAACTACTGTATGTATTTTCCTTATGGTAGAGTTCACTCTGTTCTCCAGAAGCACAGCCAGGACAGAGAGGCTGACTGTTATTGCAAATGCATGCCTCCATTCCAAGCTCTCTGGAATCCACTGACAGCACTTTCCTACCAACTAACAGAAAGTGAAAGGCTGCAGTCCTATGCACAGTTACTTGAGAGTAAGCCTCCATTTAATTTCGTTAGGCTTATTTCTGGGTATGCATGCATAGGATTGCACTGAAAATCTTACTGGTCTGGCACTAACCCCTTGCATGAGTTTTAACAGCAATACACATCATATATATCACACACATATATATTTATACATATCAGGCTTTCCTCCTGCTACATTTAATATTTCAGCATTATTCAGTGACCAGCTGCGTGGGAAACCTAAAGCTGTGAATCTGGATGTGGGTCCTATTTTTAAACAGACTTGTTAATGCCATTTACAGCATCACTTCTGCCCACTTCTGCCCACTTTACTCGAGTTGGGCTTGCAAAGAAAATCAATGATAATAAGCGCTTGGCATTTATATTTATTTATTTATAAGACTGAGCTATCCTGCCCTTCAGTGTTGGTACTTTCAAGGCGGCTTACAGAAATAGAAAACAGTAAAGTCACTATCCCCTGCTAAACTGGCAGAGAGGCAATCTAAAGGTGGTTCATTCATTTATACATATATACATATACACATACACAACTGTCCCTGCTTAACCCCAGCACAGTGTCCCTTTAGTGATCGTTGCTCATGCCTCCCTTGTGTTTCTTTTTAGACTGTGAGCCGTCTGAGAAAAGGGGACATTATTCTCATTCTTTTTATTATATATAAACTGCTTTGCGGTCTTTTTTGTTGTTAAAAAGCAGTATATAAATAGTACTATTAATAATAGTTTGAGGAGGAAAAAACAAACCAACACACCAGTTAAAAGCAGCAGAACCTTAAAGACATAGCAATAGATGTAAAACAGCTCAAGCACGTTATAGTAATTTAGTTCAGGGCAATTCACATACATGGATCAGTAATCCTTACAACAGCACTCTTTGGTAGGTCAGTAGTATTATCCCAGTACTAGCCGACCCTGCTTCTGCCCCCCCCCGCTCCCCCCCCCCTGGCCTTGCCTCCGCGACTGGGCTGGGCCCGCCGCTGCCTCTGGCCTCTGCGGCCAGGCCTGCCGCTACCACGGCAACCAATCCTCCTGGGTGCGCCTCAGCCAATCAGGCCCGTCCGCCGCCCAGCCATCAGCTGGGTGCTGGGACACACATTCCAAGGCACACCCAGGAGAATTATATATATAGAGAGATTTTAGATGGGGGCTGAGACAGTAGTCCCATTCACACGTTGAGTCTCTACACACGAGCGGTGTGTAGAGCCTGGGAGTGTTCAGCGGGGAGAGACGACAGCAGACGATCAGTCCTACAGCCCTGGGCAGCCAGATCGGCAACCCACATGACTACTGGCTCAATCACGGAGCCGGTGGGGGGCTGCGGGGGTCAGGGGCCGCCCAGTCCCCAGAAGTGCCAAGATGCCACCACACGAGCAAATGGGGCATTCTGGGGGGACCCCCAACACTGGGATGCTGCTTGTAGCCTCTCGGTCGGGAATCTACTCGTGTGTTGCCACACACCGCGGTGGCATACAATAAATAAACAAGGTTAACGGAGCGCTTGCTCTGTTAACTTCGTTTAAGGGGAGGGGGAATTAGGCAGGCTAGCCGCCTTGGAACTGCCTGCGAGCCCGGTGGTTCAGACGATCACTAAGTGGGCTAGTCTCTCTCAGCCCACTTTCTAGTGATTGTGGGGATAGGCTTATTATGTTCAACATGTACGGCGAGTATATAGTGTACACAGGTAGAGAGATCTGTACACACCCAGTCATTCATGTTATGCTGAAAGCAGGTACAGAAGTACACTTCCTATCTGCATCATGTATTTGAAGGGCCTGTATCCTGGTTCACTTTTAAAATAAACCCAAGTACAGTCATTCACACAAACTCATGTACAGTGTACAGACATCTGTACACTTGTACAGCATAATGTCTGAATCGGGCTAGTGTAGCTTGCCTATGGCTACCTAGTGAATTTATGGCAGAAGCATAATTCAAAATTGGTAACTTCCTGGTTTGTAGCTCAGTGTCTTGATTGTTAATACATTTCTCTCTCTCTCTTCCTCTCCCCTCTCTCTCATAAATTATAATTAGAATAAATCCTGCATTTTCAAGTACTGAAGGTCATGGTTGTCCAGGTGTCAGGCGTGTTTCCCTGAGGCTGGGTAGGTGATAGTGAAATACAAGTTGAGCCTTGAGCCTTCTCGGCACCATCAGGTGTCTTCTGGGTGAACAACCAGCTAGCTCACCTTGTGCTAATTGAAAGGAACAGGAGCTAGTGTTGACAAGCTTTTAGCATGTTTGGTGGCATCAAGGTATCCTGCATTCTTGCTTCCTGGCTTACTTACTTTGTAAAAAGGTAAAGTTGTGCCGTCGAGTCAGTGATCACAGAACCATGTGATTCTCTTTGGTAGAATACAGGAGGGGTTTACCATCGCCATCTCCTGTGCAGTATGAGTTGATGCCTTTCAGCATCTTCCTATATTGCTTCTGTCTGATATAGGTGTTTCTGTTTCCCATAGTCTGGGAAACATACCAGCAGGGATTTGAATCGGCAACCTCTTGCTCACTTGGCAAGTTACTTCGCCGCTGCACCGTTAGGTGGCTCTGTACATGGAACATAATTGAACACCATCAGCCATAACACACATCTTTGTTTTTGTTTCAATGAATTCACAGGAGTTGAACTGGAGTTAAGAGTAGTTCACCAAATGTCCATTTTGGGGGTGGGGCAGGGGTATGGGAGAGGAGACTGAAAGTACATTTCTCAAGTGTCTGGATAACTGACACTCTGGATAACTAACAGATCATATTCTTGATCTGTGTATCTATTTAACTTGTGCAAATCCACAGAGGAAAATTATTTTCAGCCCCCCCCCCCCCCCCCCGCCTGAGATGAGTTTCAACATGGCAACATGGGCAGGGAGAGGGAAGCACAAAGAAACTGCCCTCACACCATTGTGGTACGATAAGCTAGATTTTTAACTAGGAACCTCGTGATCAGCATGTTGTGGTTCCCCTGTAGGGAACTGCTCAAGGTTTCAGAGGAGAGGGGAAACAAACAGTAGTATCTTTTCTCCCTAGCATGAATCTACTCCCAAACAGTTTTTCCTGATCTTGCTCTGACAGCCAGGCTCCAAGTTCCCTGGTTAGACCTCAGTATTTGTCTGAACAGGGTGGTATTGGCCTTGCTTATTTGGCGTCCTGCTTTACTATTCCAATGCATTGTTCTTGGACAGATACCTTGACTTTGATCTTGACTCTTGAATTTATGTTTTGTCCTTTTGTATGAAAAAGCTCAGGATGATGATGTCTGCAATCTCTGGACACACACACTATTCTATCCCTGTTGCCTATTTGAGGTCCTCCCCGCCCCCAATTCCAGCAGTTTCTCCGTAGCTTTTAGAGTGCTCACGAACCTTTGATGAGATCACAGCAGCTCTGCCAATTGCTGAGAGGAGACTTCATTCCTGCCACATTTGGGTGTCTGGGATCACTCAAATTGTTCAGACAAAAATTCAGGGCACATACAAGACTTCTGCATGTACAGCTTGTACATGGATGGGCTCAATGTCTATAGATCGGAGTGAGAGTGCAGACAGTGAGCATAATGTATATGGATATGTTCTGAGCAATCCTGAATATGCCAACTCTCTGTCCTTCAGAAACTTGGTCTGGATCTGTCTTGGCTATCTACAACAAACCCAGGTTGTGGCAATGTGTGAATGGCACTTTTAGTCTCTTTCTCGGTGCACATGCCTCATGGGTGGGAATTCTGAGGCTGAGCACAATATATACACCAAAACTGGTAATGGGTTTGGAGACATCTGTGCTGAAATAGTCACACTTTACTGAGGAGCCCTCAAACTTTGTGAATTTTAAGAGTTGCATAGTAGAAGCTAGCAGTCAGCGAAATTAAAATCCATATAAAATTCATTCTCTCACTCCACTGCCTCTTGGTTCTCACAGCCCCTTTAAGCCTGTGAGGTACATAGTGCTTCTGTGTCATTCAGCAGAATTTCAGCTTCTGTGCAATTTGTTCAGAGCACAGGAAACATTTTGCAGTATATATTTGGCACTCCAGTGCATCATTAGATCTCTGGCCATAGACTCCAAGCTTTCAAGCTCCCTTGCTTGTCTATGTCCTTCCTGTTAAGAAATCTCTTCTGCCTGTCTTTAGGCCATATTTGGGAGTTTTCCTTAGACCCACATGCTCTTTTGAATATTATCTGTTGCAGAACATTATCTGGGCAGATTTAAGGCTTCTGCGAGTCCCCCCCCCCCCGCTTTTCTTTTGCCAGAGCTGCCAGAATAAAAGAGTGGCTTGGGGAGGTGAAGCAGTCCCAAAATGGCAGCTTGCACCAGGGCTTTTTAAAAGGAAAATTCAGAAGTCCACAATGCTATGTGAGTATAATTTGTGATGCAACAACACACAATTGTGCATTTTCCTTCTCTGTGTACACATCCGTTGTTGCCTAGAATCACCATGACATTTGAAACACACACAGAGTGGGAGAAATCCTTAGAACTGGGAATTTGACAGCACTGTTGCAAAAGAATGCCATAACATATTCCTTGGTGAAGATTCTATGAGGAATAGCAGTGGAGTCTCTGGGAAGTGTCATTGGCCAGGGGAGGAGAAATGGATATGTGTGATTAGGGTCTGGATTCTAGAAGAACATGGACTACTCACTTTACTTTTGTTATTGTGTTTTGTACATCATTGGCCATAATGATCATTGGTACATTATGTTATAATGTAACATAACTTTTGGAATAACTTAAATGATTTCATGTTTGTTATTTTAGAACATGTTATTATTAACATGTTCATATTTGCACATCTGTTATTATTATTTAATATTAATAAGAACTGCATAGTTTGTGTCAAAATCCCAGAATTTCAGGAGAAATTGGCAGAACAGAAGGGGAACAAGAGGCACTGCTTTGTGGTGAAGAAACTGGAGATACATTAATGCTAGAGAAAGTAAATCAACCCTGAGCATTGAAAGGGAGGGAGAGATATAGAGGGAGGAAGATTAAAAATGATATGGCCATGCCTTCACTCAGCCAGCTGATCAGATTTGTAGAACTGGCTGGAAGGAAAGGGAGGCAAAAGTAAGCCCAGAGCCTGGAGAGCTACTTAAAATAAACTCCCAAGCTACCTAATGCTCACCATTATCTGTTGTTTCCTCAGCTTTCCTCTAGCTTACCTATCCACACAGATTCTGTTGTTCCTACTCCTATGTAAGCCCCCCCCTTCAAACCCCTGCTAACTTGGCAAAGGCACCTTTTGACGTGGTGATTCTCTTTATTTTGCAGGGGGAGAGTAACTGGCCCTATCCACCCCCAGTACAGTACTTCCAGTGACTGTTGCTGGTGTCTGTCTTAGGGGTTTTTTTTGTGTGTGTGTTTTTTAAGATTTTGAGCCCTTTGGGGACAGGGTTCTATCTTATTTATATTTATTATTTCTCTGTGTAAACTGCCCTTAGCCATTTTTGGAAGGGTGGTATAGAAATCGAATAACTAACTAACTAACTTACTAACTCAGTAATTTCCCCTTAGCTGCTAGAATGTTTGTGAACTTTCCATGACATCACCCCAGTTCAGCCAGTTGCTGGAGGAGGTGTCATTGCTGACACATTTTGGTTGAGGACATTACAATATTGATAGTTATGCTACAAGATAATAAACCAAGAAGGAGCATATTGCTTTTGTGAGAATGGGGGATTAATGATGCATTTGAAATGAAAGCCCACCTCATTAAATCAGTAGTATCACTATCTACAGATAAACTGTTTTATGTGCTAAAAGCATTAGCTGTTAAAATTATTTCCAACAATCACACCCTAATCCAGAGATACTCTAGCACAGCAATATGTTGTGGGTGGCTAGTAATATGTTGGGAAACTCTGAGCATAGTAGCCCTAGACAGCTTATAAGTACATGTATTCCTATTCAGCATTTAGAGAAAGAATTCAGTGTGCATTCTCATCTGTATTATAGAGACGTTGCAGGGAGTGTATTAAACAGTGCACGTCTGTGGCAGTGTGCATCCTTATCCCTGCCAGTTTGAACCCACAGTTGCATGTATCGCTAACTTGGCAAAGAGGCACCTTTTAACGTGGTGATTCTCTTTTGTTTAGCAGGGGGAGAATAATCAATCCACCCCCAGCACAGTATCTCCAGTGACTGTTGCTGGTATTTATCTTATGTTTCTTTTAGATTGTGAGCCCTTTGGGGACAGGGATCCATCTTATTTGTTTGTTATTTCTCTGTGTAAACTGCCCTGAGCCATTTTTGGAAGGGCGGTACAGAAATCGATAACTAAAAATGAATGAATGAATGAATGTATAGATCAACTTTCACACACATAGCATCAGCAGTGCTGACTACACTTGTGGAAGGCCGATATCTGGATCTGCCTGTTTTTGCTTATGGTTAGCAGCATCCAGTTTAGTTTATAGCATCTATTCCATGTTTGCCGCCCTTGCCCAATACCCATGTTGGTTGATCTGGATGCAGATCCTGCATTTTAAAATATGAAAATAATGTCATCAATCAAAAGTATTCTTAGATCAGGTCAACCTGCTGAAGAGAAGCAATCAGAGATCAGTATTAAGTATTGGTATTAAGATGTGAAATATTTTCAAGAGACGCATGAAATGTGGCACCCTTTTCACCAAGAGCCTGAAACCCCACTAAACAACATACTCTTGCAAAGCTCCTGTCATTACCAATGGGGTTTTAAGTTGTTTTCTGTATTGCACTGATACATTGTCTGGGTTTGCAGCCTCTATAAAGTGCTGTAATTTTTTTCTCCATATGCCTTGCAAAGAAAAAAAAAGGGGGGGGAGTAGAGCAAGTAAAATTGTGCAGGTTTTAGTGCTTTTTATCGATGTGTATGTTGCACTGAAATTTGCGCTTCCTTTGGGTGGAATTTGAGTTCCTTTGGCACAGAGATTGGGTTATTTTTATCTGTGGCACACAATAGGAAAGGATTTTAGCACAATACTCTTGGGTCAAATTCACTAGTGCAGTGACCAAAGAGAGCTGAGCTTTTGAACCTTTCATAGTTGTATATCAGGGGGCATTTCATCAGCACAACATTTGTCACTGGTACATGACAAAGTTGCACCTGCCAAAATTCCCATGTTTGCACAACTCTAAAGCTACATAAGCCTGGTTTCTTCTGTTGGCCACATGCAGAATGTCTCCTGTACAGTTCCCACTGCAGAGACTGGAAGCTGTGCAAGAGCACTCTCATGGATTGTGGCCTTGTTCTGCAAATAGTAATAACGTCAGATGGGGGGAGAGCTGGTCTTGTGGAAGCAAGAATGACTTCTTCCCTTAGCTAAGCGGGGTCTACCCTGGGTTGCATATGAATGGGAGACTTGATGTGTGAGCACTATAGGATATTCCCCTTAGAGGATGGAGCCACTCTGGGAAGAGCAGAAGGTTCCAAGTTCCCTCCCTGGCATCTCCAAGATAGGGCTGAGAGAGATTCATGCCTGCAACCTTGGAGAAGCCGCTGGCAGTCTGTGTAGACAATACTGAGCTAGATCAACCAATGGTTTGACTCAGTATATGGCAGCTCCCTACGTTCCTATGTGTCTGAAGCAATTAAGGGTATCCTATTTGCCGCTTTTCCCAGGGGACGACACTCTATTGCACATGAATGGGAAGTGCTTTGTAACAAAGATATGGTTATTTACAATAGTAATGAACATCCTCCAAAGAAAGAGTGAAAGGAGCAGAATTTTAGGGTGTTTCCCCCCTTAGCTTGGGATCTAGAAAAGTGTTTGTCATTATGATGGGTGATGTGTATATAGAGGGTGGGTCTGTATATTGTGGAGACTGCTAATGGGGTTGCATCCCATGCAGTCTTTCTCTGTGGATACTGGGCCATCTGCTTTTGGGTTGTGGAGGGACAGGTTTTGCCCCTTGTCAACTCTGTGCCAGTTGAGACAATAGTAATCTAAACCAAAGTTTAGATTATCAGGAGAGAATCTGGCCTGGCTGTGGGCTCATAGCTCCCTCCTCACTGCTCCTCGTCCTTTGGGTGCCAAGATTTCACTTTCACTTTTGCTGTTAACAGTTTCCTGTTGTATCCAACAAACCAGGATGGGCTCATGAAGGGAAGGGAGGGGTCTGCTCATCCCAACTAATGCTCTAATGCCTAGAAGGGAAGTGATGTCATTTTGACTGACAGATCTGTTATTCACAAAACTGAGCCCTTATTGGTAGCAATTGCTCTTCTCTTCTGATTCTTCATTGATTTTTACCTTATTTTACACTTTGCCTTTTGTAATTAAGGGGGAAAAGGTTACACTGAACTTTCATTTACTGTAAGGATGCTACAGAAATACCAGTAAATTCAGAAATTGATTTAGGCTTCTAAATCTAGATACATTCCAAGTTACATGCAAATTGTTCTGCCCATGTTAATTTTATGATAAAATGTTATTTTTCTCTAAGATGGGAGTTTACCACTAAAGACCGAGGAATATTTGTATTCATGAAATGAAGGAAAATACACTATACATTTTAAAAATACTTAGCTTGACTTGCTTTAAGGGCATAAACCTCTCATTTTTTAAAGCACATTAAATTCTCAAAAGAATAGTAGAAGCAGTAACCAAAAGAAAAGAAATAACCCAGAGGTGCCATTTCCGTTTGTGTGTGTGGGAGGTGAAAACAAAGATATTTCAGTAGGAGGGGTAAAATTAAAGGTCCATCTTGGATATTTTCAAGATTGATTGGGGGAAAGGGGGCTTTTAAGAGGATTTGTTGTAGATGCTTTTAAATTTATCATAAGGACAGTACTTTATTACCATGGACCAAAAAGTCATCTCATTTTTTTAAAGCAGTTTTAAGTTTAATTAATAGAGTCTACTCACTACTCCTTTAAATATGGTTTGTATCCAATGGTTAGCATTTGGTTTACAAAAGGATGTAGTCTATAATTTGAATGGCCACTTCTTGAAACAACATGGCGGATAGGCAGAAAAATGCCTCATTGGGCCCCCCTAGGACCACCTCCCCTATATTGTGAATTTGATTTGTGTCAGATTTGCATTTGTAAATGCAAAAGTTACTAGAGGGGGAGACACAGACAGGTGATGTCACAAGACTTCTTCCCTTTGGAAAGTAGGCTAAAAATTAAAGGTATGTCTGCCTTAAGTACAAACCCAAGGTTAGAATTACATGGTACCAAGTCATGTTTACAAACTCAGGTTGTTGCTTTGCCATGACAAGGTATAACCTACAGGGGGTAGGTTGTGGGGGAGAAGCTGAAGACCCGAAATAACAATAAAGACCCTGGGTTAGGCTGTGCGTGAGAACCAATGAGATCAGGCCTGATCCGGGCAGGGCAGGGCAGTGCCACCTAGCCCAGCTTTTCACCCTGACTTATAGCCGGGGTTGAGGGCATGACCGCCCTTTTAACTCAGGCTCCAGGATTGTGTGTGCACTTAGGCTGCGTTCAGTCCAAGAAGATACAGAGACATGCGCCTAGGCCCGTCTCTTGGGGGAGCCTGTCAATGCACCACAATCATGGTGCAGTGCATCATGGGATCTCTGGAGGCCAGGACACATTTTCCCGTCCTCCAGAGCTCCATGCTGGGGGGCACAGCATGGATTGCCTGGAAGTGTGGTCTGCACTCCCAGCAACATTTCTGCTATTGTATGTGGGTGGGGAGGGGGGAGGGAGGTGAGCTGGATCAGCCTTTCTCCCCGCCTGCCCAGTCCTATGAATGGCCCCTCTGATTTGCAGTGGGAAAGCCAGAGGTAACACACAGTTCTGGCTTAATACTGCTAGTAATACATGGGCCCATTTTTTACGTTTCAGAAGAAGAAATTTGTTTTGCTTTTAATTGTAATTTTGAGCTGTTCAGTAGTTTATTGACTTTCTGCTACTGGTTTGTGGTGTGTTTGTTCTTAGTTGCCTTGAGTGCTGCTGAATGGGGAGTATAAATGCTTTAAATTAAACAAAAATAAATATTAAACATTTGTCAATTCTTAAATAGCTTTTATCAACAGCTAGATGGCACAGACTTCCAATCAATCTTTGGAGCAGTGATTTTTACTATTTTTCAAATTGAGGCTTCCTTGGCAAAAAAACCCACCTTCAACTGGAGAGCCATTTCTCACTGTGCTGACCTCTACAGTGTACTGTGCTTCTCTCAGTGCTGGGAGCATCCTTCAAGAGAGACAGAGCCCTCTCTTAAGAGCTCTAGGAGGAAGGTGCTGGAAAGGGCTCCACTTCCCAACAGTTCATGCTTTCCAAGATGGTGCAGGGGCTTGAGAGGGCTCTGCTTCCCCTAAAGGACCTCCCTGGTGTTGGGCAAAGCAGAATGGTCATCTCCACATGGTGCCGGAGTATTCAGCTTATACTGAAGCTTCATATAGGCACAATAAACAATTAGTCAGGAAGGCACACTCAGGGTTGATTGGGGCCACCCGTGATCTTACAATTAATCACACTGCTTTTAAGTTGCCTCCATATATATAGCCTTGATGCCACTGGGATGGCTCAGATAGAATTTTGAACACTTCATGAATGAGCCTGGCAGGACACTCAGGCTCATGCACTCAGAGGCGCTGTTACCCCTGGACTTTGGGGCTGAGGTCCAGGGCCTCCACACCCCCTGCCCCCCCATATCCTTTTTAGTCTGTCCCAAATAGTGTGGTCGCATTACAAATATGTTAAAAATACTGTGGGGGCGGTGGGCCCTCCAAAATTACCAAGGTGCACCTCTGCATGCCCTGCCTCTTTGCCTTGCCTCCTTCCCTTGCATATGGTGATTGCCTGCTTCTTTTCCTAGTCTGAGGCAAGTAGTAGTTTCCTCTTTGGCCGAAATGCACAGACTCTTACTCTTCTTTGCAGTCTCTGCAATGGAAAATACAGTTTGCCTCAGACCAGGAAAGGAGAGAGGAAATTGTTGTCTGTGAGAGAAGGAGGGAGCACACAGGACTGCGCCTTGGCCATGTAACACCAGACCAAGATGTATTTCTCAATACATCTGAAACTTGCCATCTGCACAGAATGAGACTCTGTGCAGGTGCAGAACACACTATCCCACTGTGTCCTCCCGCACTATCTTGTGAACTTTAAAACTGTGGAAGTGTATGAGTTTCTCTGGGGTACAACCTTAAGTATGATACTTCAGGTGTTTACTGTTAAATGCAGGCACTAGAATGACTTTTTGATCTTTTCTTGAAGAAAGAAAACAGCCTTTAGTTGTCTTAGCTTGCATAAAAGCAATATAATTTGTAAGGAAATAAACTAGAACATTTTCTCTCAGCATGTGATGCTGTCAGTCATATTATTGCCTGCATTGATTAACTTCCAGAAATGGAAAACTTCTGTTGGATGCCAGGAAATAAGAAACAAGCGAATTTTCCCTCACAATTCTCTTCAAATGATAGCCCAGATTCTGAAGAGTTGCTCTTCCTAGGAAGATGACTATATAGTTCCTTTCTCCAAGCCATTCACATAACATGCCTGCAAAATAATAATGCCACCAGCTGTGAAAAGGATGACATGTAAATGAGCCATATGAGGGCATGAGGTTCAAAGGAAGTCGTGGGATAATGTTAGAAGGGAATTGAGCCAGAGCCACATGGCATGCTATTTTTTAAGAAAGAATATGGGATGTACATCATCACATTTGAAGCAGCTACACCTTTTAATACCTGCTTGCACCAGAAAAAAGCAGGCGGGTGGATCTTCTGAACTGGGCTTGTTTGCATAACAATTGTAATTGTGTAAGTGTTTGAAAAAAAATTATTACATGCAGTATGAAAATAAAAAAGCTTTATGCAGTGTGTAGGGTGAGGGTTCACTGAGGAGTACAAGCTTGATGCACACTTGCACGTACAACTGAAGGTAAAACATGCACACCAGGGCTGTGGGAAGAACTGAGGCAGAATTCCAGAATTTCTTGTTCTGAAGAAGGTTGTAAAGGTCTACAGAAACATTTCAAAGCTACTGACACATACATATATCTCCATTTTCTGTTTTGTAGCTTATCAGTCCATGCTGGACTATAGTCAATTTAAGACAGTAAAAGAACTGACAAGGAAACCCGCCAAGTGATTTAAACGCATGATCTCATGTTAAGTCCTTGCTCCTATTTGAAAACTGCTGTATCACTGTCATCTAGTCCACTTAAATACATTAGCCACAATCTTTGGGCTGAGAACTTCCCAGAGTTTGCGCTGAGAACTTCCCAGAGGAATGTGGCTAACATTTTCTCCCTTCATCACACTTTGTGCTGACAGTCTTTTAGTTTAGTTTAGCTTTTAGTTATTTATCACCCTTCAACCAGGGACGTCAGGGCAGTGAATAACAAATTAAAAACAACAACCCAATAAAACAATCATACAGTTTTGTTTAAAGTATACTAAAAATCAACAAACACAGCCACAACAAACTAATGAAAGGATGTCAGAGAACAGTTATGAATTGACCAAAGGCCTGAATAAAAAGGGCAGTCTTTGCAATGTTCCCTGGAATTTTCCCCATCTGTGCTCAGCAGGGGTGTAACTATAATAGGGCAAGGGGAGACAGTTGTCTGGGGCCCCCCTGCCTTGGGGGGCCCCCAGAGGCAAGTCACATGACTGACTCACCCAGCTGCGCACCCGCCCAGGCTTTCTTCAGTTGTATTCATCCTCCGAAATTGATGTGAGAGTTAAGACCTGGAGCTACCAGAACAGCATGTCTTTCTCTAGTACCATTAAATGACTTGCATCACCCACAAAATAATTTAGGATGATGTTCAATTGTGGCACATAGGAGATAGATAGATATGTATGTATGTATGTATATGCTTCAGTGAGGGGGGGCATTTTAAAATCTTGTCTCTGGGCCCACTCCAACCTTGCTACACTCCTGGTGCTCAGATTGAGTTTTGTTCTGGGCAGTAGTATCAGTGCAGACGTGCATTCAGAATTGGGACTTCCTGATTCAACCTGAGCGAGAACTAAAATTAGTTGAGCAAACATAAAAGAACTTGTGTTCTTTTATTTAAGGCACACATATGCCTTAGAGGGAACACTAGTCTTCAGAATCCTCTGAAAAACTGATCGGGAGCCATGCAGATCTCATCTGAGTGAGAATTCCATGGCCTGGAGGCACTCACCGAGACAGCCCTGTCCCACGTACTCAACAAACAAACATGGGTGGTGGCGTGTGGAACAGAGCCCTTTCAGCTGACCTAGTCAGGTGGGTAGATTCAGCTGGGAGCAGGTGATACTTGGGGGGAGGTGATACTTGGTAACTGGGGTCCAAGTCATTTAAGCTTTTAAAGGTAATAACTAACATCTTGGATTGTACCTGGAAACATATTGGCAACCAGTGTAGTGTAGTGTATGCACACTTTGGGTGGCTCCAGATAACAGTCTCACTGTTGCATTCTGCATGATCTGTAGTTTCGAAATGCTTTTCAAGCGAAGCCCCATGTGTGGCGCAGTGCAATAACCCAAGCATAACTTAACTAAGGGATGAGTGACAGACCAGCCTTTTCAAGGAAGGGGCACAGCTGGCACATGAGCCGCAGGTGTGCAAAGGCACCCCTGGCCACCATTGCCATCTAATTCTGTAGGAGCGTTGCTGAATCCAGAAGGACCCACAAACTCTGAATCTGCTCCATCAGAAGGAGCATACCCTGTCCAGAAAAGGCTGAACCCCCTACTCCAATTGGCCCTTCTACTAACCACAGTTACATCCATCATGTCTGACTCAAGTTTCAGCTTCTTAGCCCTTATCCAGTTCATTACAGTCTCCAAACCCTGATCTCCTCCACTTCCCTTAAATCAGATGACATACATAGTGAAGTATAACTGGTTGTCGTTTGCATATTGATGACACTGTAGTCCCCCCCCCCCCCCCGGTTTCATGTAGTTATAAAACAGGGGTGGGGAACCTTGGCCTTCCAGCTGTTTTTAAACTACAACTCCCATCATCCCCAGCCACAGGAGTTGTAGTTCAAAAACAGCTGGAGGGCCAAGGTTCCCCTCCCCTGCTATAAAACAACAGCACAAGCTAGAGTTATTCGAAACCTCAGAAGACATGGGGTCGAGCGGTAGTCCTCCAATAATACCTTCTGAATCCAGTCATCTGAGTAGGACCGGAAATAGTCCAAACACAGCCCACCCAACCCCCAAATTGGATGGGTGGACCAGAAGGATCCAGTGGTCAATAGTACCAAAACCACTGAGAGATCCAGCAAAACCAACAGAGATGCACTTCTCTTGTCTTATTCCTGGGATAGATAATCCACCATGGCAACTAAGTAACCAACCTGGACAAAAAACAGACTGAACTGGGTACAAATAATGTGTGTCATCCAAGACTCTTTGCAACTAGATTGCTACCTTTGTCATCTTGCCTAAAAAGGGGAAATTAGAAACTGACCAGTAGTTTTTAAGATCAAAGATATTGAGAGTAGGCCCTTACAACAGAGGTCTAACTACAGCCTCTTTCAGAACAGATGGAAACTTACCCTTCCTCAGTGAAGCATTGACAACAACCTCAAACCATCCCTCCTTTGACAGTTTTTATCAGCCAAAAAGGGCAAGGATCAAGTGCATATGATGATACTTGTAGACTAACAGGGATCTTGTCCACATAATTAGACTCCACAAGCTGAGAATACAAGATAAGTCATTGGACACTGACTAACTCCTAAAATCCAAGTCGGTATATATACAAGCAATTTTATCTGCAAAGTTTCAAGCAAACTGGTCACATTGGTCCATTCAGGACTTTTACCTGGGAAGCAGTAAATGACAAAACATTTCTTTGCTGCTGTCACCATTATGAAGTAGTCCCTAAAATAGACTATAGCTGGTGATCAGTTAAGTTCCTCATGAGTCTGTCTCTAGTAATGCTCCAGCCACCTTCTCAGAAACTAAGGAGCCAACTGGATTTTACTCAGCCAGAGAGGTGTTTAGGAGCAATTGTATTTTGCAGCTGGGTTGTCTGTCTAAACCAGAGGGCAACTAGAGCCTTGCCAGAGTTGCCAATGGGAAACACTGAGAGTGTGTCTGGATCCATAAATCTCTGGGGGCTGACCATCTTAGTGGGTCTTCACCCATGCGAATGCCAGAGCATACAGAAAAGCTAAGCTAACCAGAGAGTGATCTGACCATGACAACAGAGACACTTAGAAAGTGTCAAAGAAAGGGAAGGCGGCGAACTAGGTGGATGCATTGTATCTTCTTATCCCAGGGACTAGCTCTGGGGAATGAAAAAAAAGAAAAGCATTTTTGCTGTTTTGCCTGCCTTCCAAACCCAAGAATGCCAAGGATGCCAATGGAAGGGAGGCAATAAGATAAGCTTGAGTTAAGACTGCTACTAAGAATTTTTAATATACCGCTCTTCAACCAATTTCTCAAAGCGGTTTACATAGAAAAATAAACAATACATAAATAAGATGGTCCCCTGTCCCCAAAGGGCTCACAATCTAAAAATAAACATAAGGTTGACAACAGAAACAGCCACTGGAGGGACACTGTGCTGGGGTTGGATAGGACAATTTGCTCTCTCCCTGCTAAATATAAGAAAATCACCACTTTAAAAGGTGCCTCTTTGTTCAGTTAGCAGGGGTACTAACAAGACAAGAGAAGTTCTTTAGCTAGTCTGTAATAAAGAGGTGTATCAATCAGTATTCCATATCTGCAGCAAACTTCATTTCATGGCACCAAAGTATGTGCAAGCAGTTATAAAGGTCCTGCCCATGCAGCAGAAATTAGGCATCTGCATCTCCTAAAAATGATTTTCATTTTCCTCTTTGCATGATCGACATACTAAATTAGTTTCAGACGGTGTTTCAGACAATCTGTTAGGATTCATGTGTCAGCCCTCCATTTGGCCATTCTAGTCCTACTGACGCTATGATTACCGGTATTTGCGGACCCTGCCCTGGAACACATCCAGACAGTTTTATTGTACTGAAATGGCTCTTCCAGTTCATTGAGCATCTAGCATAATACGGTTGAATATGATTGGCGCGTTTACATATATTTATTCAGGAAAAAAATCCGGCAGTTAAACTGCATAATTATGGGAAAACGAATCATAACAATAAAAGACCATTTAAGTTAACAAGCTTTGTGATCAAAGGATAAATACAGGTTGGATAAATGAGACTGTAGATGTAACTAATCTACATAAATAGGCTTTGGTCTGATTAGAAGAAGAGAATACATTAAAATAATTTAGATGTACTTTAAATTTTTGTTCAGAAGCTGTTGTTTTTTTAAAAAAAAAATTCCCATTTTTGTTGCATATATTAAAAATAGCTGTTTTTAGTGATACAATGCATTTCACTTAAAAAAGCAATGTCTGCCACCAAAAGAAAACAGAATTACAGAAGCATATTGTATTTTATTATTTATTTTATGCTAAACATTTATATTCCACTTTTCTCTCAAGATTCAAAGCTGCTAAGAACATAACAAAAACAAATTATCACAAAATCAGTAGGAACCAAACAAAGAACACACACAGAGAAACAGATGCACCTAGGTAATTTTGGAGCCTCGACCTAAAGGCCTTTGGAGGCACACCCCTTCTGCAAATTAAGCATCATCATGCTCTGCTGGGCGACCACACCACCCAGGACAGACTAAAGAGGATTTAACGGGCCCCAGGGGCTTTGGAGGCCCTAGACTTTGCCCCTGAAGTCCATGGGTAAGAGTGCCTCTGCACACAGATATATAAATAAAAATAAACAATAAGCGGAGTATGCAAAAAAAAAAGGGGGTGGAAGCAGAAATAGCCCTCCCCCAATACACAGGAAAAAAAACAGGGAACAATCCTCAGGAAAAGAGCTCCCCACCCTCCCCAGTAATTGACATACAGTGTGTGGCCTTGTTTCCATGATCAATAATCCTGGAGAAACAATCACTTCCGTTGTTTATTAATTCATGTAAGCATTATATCTAGCAGAAGCTAATTTCCATACTCTGAATTATTTGTATGATCAAAAATTAATTTGAGGCTGAAGTAAACTGAAAGTTCTTGATGATGAAATGCTCTTGATTATTATTTTTTAAATGTCAGGGTAAGGAAGAGTATAAGAAACAGAATAATCATAATGAAGGACAGTATGGGAGGAGTTTAATGCCGGGCCGGCTCCAGGCCCAGCAGAGAAGCAAGAATTCTCCAGAGTCATCTGCCCACATTATTCATGCAAGCAAGCCAAGCCAAATGCAATATTTTTTTTCCTGGAAATGTCTATACAGATTTGGTGTTTGTTTCTTTCAAGTGATGGCAATAACCAGCTTATTTAAAGAAGAGAAAACCTGTGGCCCTTCTCCAGACTTGCTCAGTATCCCTCTCTCTCTTATCCCCAGAGCCATGAAAATTGCTGGCCACCCTCTGGAGCTGGCCATGGTTTCACAAGTGTATTATTGTGACTCAAGAGGGACTTCAAAAGAGCCCTTAAAGACACTTTTCTTTTAAGCCAGGCTTTTAATAATCTTGAATATTTTAATTTGTTTTAACAGTTTGTCTTATTTTGTTTTTGTTGTGTTTATTTTTGTGAACTGCCTAGAGCCTTTGGAATCAGGCGGTATATGAATTAAATGAATGAATGAATAAATGAATAAAATAATGAGGACTGATAAGGAGGATATAAGACAGAACAGCCATATTTGTTTATTCACGTGCCTGCCACCTTGGCACATGAAGGGGTGTGTGTGGACCAATTTTAACACCAAAATGTGAAGAAAGCAGAACATCCCCTCTTTACCTCTTTACCACTGATGAACTGATCATCAGTTCAGTCACTTTTCTCCCAAATCTGCTTCACACATGTTATCAGGGCTGGGAGAAGAGTACCTGAAGCAACAAGTGCAGAGAAATAAGGTGGGAGAGAGTTTAACTTCCTTTCACTCAGGCACCTCCTTTGATGTTAGTCCCACCCACCCTTTATACCTGAATGGGAACAGATATGTGAATAAGCAAATATGGCTGCCCCTTTCATTCTTTGGCCTTGTGTTTAACCAGTCCAGGATTCAAAGGTTAGTGTGATCCAGGGTAGCAACCCATAATTACCCGTCTCTGAGACGACCTTGGGCACTCCTTATTGTGGAAATAGCTCCATGTCAAAAACCTTGAATTTAAAAATAAGATGGCTGCCCAATTTTTGATTGATTTTTAATTAAAGAAAAACATTAAAGGGAACATTTAAAGGACAATTTCTTGTTTACTGTCTTTATCAGAGGAGAACAGCCTTTGTAGTATCTGAAAGCTGCTGCATTAAAAATCAATTGCGAGTCTTCAAAGCTGTAAAGTCTTCCTTGCTTTGTAGATATATAATTTAAAGAAAGAAGAGGGGGGGAAAGAATGAGAACACACTTGACAATTGGTTTTAAACACAAAAGATAAATAATGGCATCAAAATTTTGAAGGATTTTAATGTATTTTTAATAATAGCTAAAGGATCTTATGCCTTTAAATGGCATGAGCATCCCAATTTGTAGGTTTTTAATGAATAATTTGTAACTAGAAAGGGTTATTTTACTGGGGTTTTTTTATAGCTTTGCTTCCATCTCCTCTTGATGACAGTTTAGGATGGTTATTTGTTGCACCGTTATATTTTAACGTACATCATGATTCCATATCAGGCTAGGTCAGTACATTGCATTTTTTTAAAAAACCACGTTTTCTCCAAGATTCTTGCTGATTACTAAACAATCATTTCTCAAAAGAACCACTAAGGGCATATTTCAGCAGAACCATGAATGGGGAACATGCATAATTGAATAGGAAAGTGATACTAGTACTAATGCCTGAATTATTTAAATATTGTGCGTAATTTGTCATCTACCAAGTGATTGCAGCCCACCAGCTATGCGCTGTGGTGTGCCAGGGGCTTGACAATAAGCCCTCCTGTTTCTGTAGTCCTAGGCAGGTAGCGCAGACAGGAGGTTTACTGAGACCATGGTGGCTTGCCATACTTGGATGGTGGGTTGCAGTTTTTGAAAGCACAGGTTGTTCAGGTCTGCTTTAGAACAAGTAACCACTGCAGAAGAACAGAAAAGACAGCTTGCTACTTCCTCGTCCTGTAGCACCAGTTTCTTCCTGAAGTTAATCTCCATCTCTTACAGATGGAGTCATAGACTTGTAAAGGAATAGCACCCGATCCTTTTGGGCAGTACAATAGATCTTCCCTTTCCCAATGAACCTGCCACGCCCGGAGTAGCTAAAACATAAATCAGTTGTCATAGAGTATAAACCAGGCCTGCATAACTTGTGGCTCAGCCAAATGTGACCTAGTGACCATCCCTAAAGTATGTCATGCAGCAGTTGTGGTGGGAGGGGCCAGCAAGTTTGTGATAAAGGAGGGATGTTAGAATGAGTTTAAATGTGGCAAAATGTGTGACAAGGGGAGGAGGTTGCAAAAGTTCTCTAAAGGTGAACTCTATGGGCACCTTCCCCATCAGCCCTTTGCATTGCTCATGCATTGTGTCTCTTTGGAGATTTAGTAAATCTCTTGTTTTTGCTGTCTTCTTGTGTAGGGAGAGATTGTTTCAGCCTTGGACAATATATTGCTGGTCCATTCAGTTTGGTTGCTCCCAAGTTGTGCATGCCTGTTTTATGTATACTCCAGGGTTAAGATGTTTACCACCATGTTAACCCCTTATAGAAATGCAGCTGGGAATATAACTCCAGTTTGTATCCTTTGAGATGTATGAGTATTTTTGGATAAAGCCAGCTCCTGGAGGCGCTTGTTTTATTGGACTTTTTTTGCTCTGCACAGTGCCCAGCCACCCAGGTTTAATGGCACCTCTACTGCAATAGATGCCTCCTCTCTGCTGTACTCTGTGCTACGTGTCCCCAATGTAGCATAATTGCATCTTTTAACGAGCCTCCAAATGCATTCTTTAGTGTTCTGTTGAAATAATCCTCCATGCTGCCAGTTTGATAGCTTAGCTGTTTTGCATACACTCGTGTGTAATTTGAGATGCCAATCTGAAGAAGAAGAAGAAGAAGATGATGATGATAATAATAATAATAATAATAATAAATAATAAATTCACAATCCTGCTTTGATGACCAGGCACAAGATTATCCCACCACAGCTGTAAAAAACTGTCCAGTGTGTTCTTTCCAGATCTTTGTCATTTTGCTGGATCAAATGACAGTAAGAATACAGTTGAATTTAGAATACTTGGGAAATAATGGATTTAAAAGCCGTTAAAAAAATCCCTTAGAAATTATTTCAATATCTAGGCCATACTTCAAACAAAATAAATGTGTGCATGCAGGCTGAAGGAAGAAGGAGAAGCAGTAGGCTTCAAAGGGAGACAGAGATCCACTTCAGCTTGAATGGGAAAAGAATTTTGCTTAACAATTCTCATCTAATGGCATTTTCTGGAGGTATTATGTGACCTGTGAAGAACTGTTAAGCAGCCTTAGAAAAGATGTTGCCTGTTTTCTAGCCTTTTATGCAACAAACACTAAACAGCTCTGATTCAGGGGCAGATTCAGCCTCAGATATTCCTGGGGCAAAAGGAAAGCTTGGGGGGCGGGGGGAATCCACCCCAGCCTTGTGTAAACATTAATCCCATAATTAGTGTTCTGGATTGGTAGTACAGTAGATTGAATAAAAATAAAGAACGACTTAGACTTAGGGCAGTGGTTCCCAACCATTTTCTGAACGCTTTTTCAGACCACCACGCAAGCAAGCCCTTTTAAACATTTTCAACTTGGCCTACAGTTGGCGGGAGTCAAACTTATATATCAGAGGGTATTAAAAACACAGCTAGTTCTACTAATGTATTATGCTCACTCACAAACATGTCACAGTACATGTACCTGCAGTAGGACTACCAGTGGGGAAAAAGCATTTATCTAATAGAAAGACAGGAATGGAAGGCAGTTGTCCCCATTCCCCCCCTTCCCTCAGCCCAGTTTCCCCCCAAAGAAATCTTCTCCTGAGGGTTGAGGGGACCTTCCGGATCAGGATGACATGTGGTACTGGGAGGCTGCATAAGAGGCACATGACACACTGTATTATTATCACACTATCCATTTTCCCCCCTGTGGACCACCTGCAGCACCCTCGTGGCGCACAGGTTGGAAATCACTGACCTAGGGACACTACTGAATATGGACAGACAGACATTAAATCCTTCGACAGTCAGCATTTATTATCTACATATTGCTGATTTCAGAGACTCAGAAAACAGTGGTTGACATCCTAACTAATGAAGAACCCATGCAATGAAAGAAGCACCTGTGCTTTTGAACAGTTCAACTCTCTCAGCTCCACTGCTGGCTCAGAAGTGGGGGCAAATTGCAATTGCTTCTCCTTCACAAGGAAGCATTCTGTCCCTGAGGGTTGAGCAACTTTTGCGGATATATTTTTGGGTATCACAGAGGGCATCTGGAAGAAGGGATGATTGTTGAAATCCTTCCCTTCACACCCTAGACCAGTTCATTGGTCTGGAACCCTTTAGAAGTACCCTTGCTTCATTAGTCAGCATGTCAGCCAGTGGTTTTCCTTTATCTATCTATCTATCTATTACATTTATATCCCACTCTTCCTCCAAGGAACCCAGAGTGGTGTATTACATACTTGAGTTTCTCTTTCACAACAACCCTGTGAAGTAGGTTAGGCTGAGAGAGAAGTGACTGGCCCAGAGTCACCCAGCTAGTATCATGGCTGAATGGGGATTTGAACTCAGGTCTCCCCAGTCCGAGTCCAGCACTCTAACCACTACACCACGCTGGCTCTCCTCTCTTTTTGCCTAAACATTTAACTAAGCATTTGATTTAATACTTGTCCATGTTGTGTTCTTCATCCCAGGCACAGATAATTAAATGGTTCATGCACTAAACAATAACTGAGGAGAGCTGCAATTTAGGGAGTTTCCGAATATTACAGATCTTAAGCCAGCCTGATCTTAAGCCAGTGGGTTTTCTAATGCCATCTAGAGAATCCATAACAGAGGGGAGATTTGAACAAGGGACTTTCCAACTTACTGATCAGTCACTTAGGATTTATGCTACAAATCCATAAAGAAATATCTCTGTGAAGTAAGAAGAAAAGTGGCTTTGCATTAGACTTGCTTTAGTTTTCTTGATAGATGTTATTTATTTATTCATCATTCATATGCATGGTTTAATTTTAAAGGCTTCAGAGTTTTGATGTTGTTTGCCTTTATTTGTCCCATCGTTGTCATTCCCATTGTATAGATGGGAAAACGATACTGAGGCTGACTTTGCCTGTTATCACATGTGATTGTGGGAGAGGAAATGTGAGCAAGTTGTGTTTCTCTTTCCCCACTTCTGCTGTATTGTACAAAGGGAAAATCTCCCATATGCATTGCAGGGGGATTTCTTAGCTGGTTTTTCTTCTGAACCTCCTGCAACTATCTACATGGGAAATACAAGTGTGTCATAACAGAAGCAGGAACAAAAGGAAGCCTGAGCAACCCCAGATTCTTATATGTGGCAGCCCTGAAAGACAGTATCAAATGTGTGTTGGGTACCTCAGATCAGTGTCCCTAATGGTGTTGTTGGGCAGGTTCAGATGTGTCTGTAAGTACTTATGAAGTTGGAAGGAGAGGAACTGGTGAGTGCAATCAGTATGTGCTCCCATCAGGTGCGTGATCTGAACACACCTTAATCCAGTTACTAATAGTGTATTCTCTGCCTGATATTTATCTGACTTGGCAGGTGTTACTTAAAGATGTGGCTCCTCAGCTGGGCTTTCAGACTGTGGAGAGCTGACTGGGCTGATCGCCATTTCTTTAGTTCCATCGTTTTTTGAAAAATTGTATTTTTTCCCCTTTTACGTGCTTTTAAATACTTTATAACCTGCCTTGATGAAATATAGAGATTTTAAATGTTCTATATGAGGCATAGACATTTAGAAAATAAAGGCTGACAGGATGAGGGAAATTATTTAAAGAAGTCCCATTGAAATTATAAGAATGAGTTAGATATTGCCCAAAGTCTTTAATTTGAGCTACTTTGAGTAGTTTACCTCAACGTGTCAGCTGAATAAAATAAATTTGTCATGTGGGCAAGTTCTTTAACAACTGCTTTAAGGACAGATGAATATACACATCATAACTATAACACCACAGATGAAACTTTCGCTTCTTCTCACATCACTTCACAGTGCTTCGCAGCTGAGTTGGTTCACACAATCAGGCGTTGGTCAACGAGTGTGCAGTTGTTATAAGAATAGCCTTCCTGGATCAAGCCCAAGGCCTACGTAGTTAAGCGTCCTGTTTCACACGGTGGCTCACCGGATGCCTTGAGAAGCCCACTGTTGTTGCTCTCCTGCAACTGGTGTGTCAGGTGCAGGGTAATCAAAGGATGTGCATGCATATGGGAACTAGGCCTTCTTAACTGACAACGGAGTGTGCGAACTGACTCCATTGAAAAACATAGAGCTTGAGGGGATATGAAAGTGCTGAAGCCTGGTTTAACCATTCAGTGGATTGAGGAGGGAGCAACCTTGTAGAGTTCTAAGTGGCAGAACGGACTGTTCTACTTGAGGCTACAGATAATTTTTGAATCTTCTCTTTCATAAAGAACTCCTTGCAAGATGAAAGCAAACAGAGCAGAGAGTGAGTTGAGCCAGAACCCACATAGTAGGTTTCTAAATAAAAATTGCAGGGAGGGTTTAAAAAAAAAATTAGGTAGGTGGGCATTCTAAAATTGTATTCCCCCCTTGAAGTCTGGTGCAGACCACTCTACCACCTAATTCTGCTGTATGTGTGGAAAAGGTTTGTATCTTGTCCCCAGCATCTTCAAGATAGGGCTGAGAGACTCCTGCTTGCAACCTTGGAGAAGCCACTGCCTGTCTGTGTAGACAGTGCTGAGCTAGATGGACTCATGGTCTGACTCGGTATAAGGACTCATCACTGTTGTCATTTCAAATGTCATCTCATTTCACTGGTACAGACCAATAATAGCAGCAAAGGGAGGGCAGGATGCCTCCTTGTCTTAAGGAGGCTATTATTAGACCACTTTTGAAGAAAGCTGCACTGGATCCCTCGGAGTTAGTTAATTACAAACCTATTTCTAATCTTCCATGGTTGGGCAAGGTGATTGAGCAGTTGGTGGCCTCTCAGCTCCAGGCAGTTTTGGATGATGTAGATGGTCTAGATCCATTTCAGACTGGCTTTTGTGTGGGCTGTGTTCTGGATGGGATTACACTCCCTGTGAAAGATCAGGTATGTAGTTTGCAGAGCTTGTTGACCCAAAGCTCTCCCTGGTTTCTCAGGTTGAGGCAGTGGCCAGAAGTGCTTTTTATCAGCTTTGGCTGATATGTCAGTTTCTAGAGTGGTACATATGCTGTACCACTTAAAACAGTGTTACATATGCTGGTAATCTCCAGGCTTGACTACTGTAATGCACTTTGCATGAGGCTGCCTTTGTACTTAGTCCAGAAACTTCAATTGGTACAGAATGCGGGAGCCAGATTGGTCTCTGGGACAACACGAAGGGACCACATAACACCGATTTTGAAAGAACTGCACTGGCTGCCAATATGTTTACAGGTGAAATACAAATGGCTGCTTATTATCTACAAAGCCCTTAACGGCTTGGGTCCAAGCTATTTGAGAGAGCGCCTCCTTTGTCATAAACCCTGACTCCTGTTACGATCTTCTGGAGAGGTCTGGTTACGGTTACCACCAGCTTGTTTGGTGGCAACCCAGGACCAGGCTTTCTCTGTGGCTGCACCAGGGCTTTGGAGTATGCTCCCTGCTGAAATAAGAGCATCCCCTACTCTGTTTGTTTTCAGGAAGACCCTCAAGTCTCTCCTGTTCTCACAGGCTTTTAATTATAATTAATTTTAATATTTTAATAATTTGTTTTAATAATTGTTTTATGCTATTGTTTTTATTGTGTCATGTATTTTAACCTGAGTTGACTTTTAAATATTAAATTTTGTACACCACCTAGGGATGTACATATCAGGCGGTATAAAATATGATAGTAAATAAATAAATAATCTATGTATCCATCTGGCCAGTAATCATGTGATATACATGTATGTGAACCAGCCTTACATTATGTTCAGGGTTCAGCTAAATGACCTTCTCCAAGTTTCTGTGACTCCATGTGTCTCGATATAAAAGAGCTAAAGCCTATTCAATAGATTTGTTTTGCTGTTCATTCATAGATCACCTTTATGTACAGCATTTCTTCATCGACAGTAATATCAGTGTCATGAAATAAAGATTTTATGAGGAAAGAAAGCTATTTTGCTACTTGTTTTCAATAGACTGCCAGAAGTTCAGGTGTCAGGAATGTAATTTATTTTAGCTGTGTTAAATAGGAGTAGGGTGGGTGGGTGGGTGGGTGGGGAGAGTGGAATTTCCTCCCCTCACCCCTGTCTTTTGAATTTTGGCAAGGACTCCCTGACAATTAGATGCTACAGTACCCAGCTTTTGACCTGCTCAGTAAGGCAACTGTTTATCTTTGCATGGAGGTAAAATGAGAGATGACCATATTTGTTAAACAAATGTAAGCTGCAGGAGTTTTTGGCTGATGCTGTCAACAGCAGTGGCTTGGAGTCCTTTCCATCTTACTGATATTAACAAAGGAAGCTTTGTAGTCAAGAGTTGGATGAGAAGGAGAAGATGGCGTGAAAGGATTTTTTTTCTTTTTTGTTCCAAGGTATATTTCAAGCAATGGGCTTTCTATAGTGTTTTTTCTCATCAAGATGATTCCCAAAGTAATTTGGGTTAATTAAAATGCATGCCCAGTTTCCCATCTCAAAACCCATTTTTAACCACCTGTGGCTATTTCTATTTTAAAAAGAAGCACACATATATAATTGTTATGACTCTCAGCAGTCGACATGCAAAATTTGCAATTACAATGCCTCCCTTGGGCAGATGTGTGAAATGGCAGATTAATTCACGGCAAGCCCAGCCAATGGTTGGGCTTTTAAAGGGATGCTTGCAATTTGGCATAGCTTACTAATTATGTGCATACTGTGGGGAAGGGTATCCCAGCATTTCCATGATCAATAGTTTATCTTCAGAGAAACAATGCATAGCACTGCAACAAAAGCCCACTTTGCCTCAAACCTGTCCTAGATGTTTGTACAAACTCAACTATGTCCTCAAGCCAGTAGATATTCTCAAGGGAAAAAAGCCTAAGGTTATGACTCCAGTGGAGGGGAATAACTAGTCAATAATTTGCAGGGACTTTACACTGATCTGTTTTCATTCATGCGTACCAAGAGGGCTAAACCTTATTAGTGCTGGCAGATGAAGGTTTCAGAAATTAGTACCTGGAATCAGTTAAAGTTCCAAATTTTGCCACTCACACATGACATTTACAATTTTAGATGTAAAAATTGTGACTGGTTTCTTGGCACCTCTTAATTTGTTTTTATCATGGAAGGTCTGAAAACTGAAATAAATTGTCAAATAGTGAACTCTGTTTCATGTCATCTGTTTTATGCTGCCTATTACTGAAGTGGTCTATAAGTTACTCATTCTGAGGGTATAATAATAATAACTAGCTGACCCCACACAGAGCATCTGCGCTCTTTGGGGCCGGTAGCTACCTCTCCTCCCCCACATTCTGTCCCAGTCTCTGCTCCCAGACCCAGCCACCTCTCCTCCCCACTGCCACTTCTGCCCTCCTGCCCACTTTCTTTCCCCCCTCCTGGGCCTTGCCTCCGCGGCCCAGCTGGGCCTGCCACCTCTGGCCTCCATGGCCCGGCTGCTGCCACGGCAACCAATCCTCCTGGGTGCGCATCAGCCAATCAGGCATGTCCACCGCCCAGCCAATCAGCTGGGCTCTGGGACGCACATTCCAAGGCACACCCAGGAGAATTAATATAATAGATAATGGAATCATGGTTTTTAAAAAAGATTGTACAGCATGTCTGGCTGCTGTGGCAACATACAGATACAATAAGTTTTACTTAAAAACATTTCAGAATGGCAAAGCCTAAGTACTTGTAACTGATTGAATTAATCCCTTGTTAGTCTTGACTGCTCTTTTCTTCCCTTCCCACCCCTCCTTCACTAGAGATGTGCATGAAATGGATTTTACATTTTGTTTTAAGATCGAAACAAAACACAGATGGCCAAAATGTTTCATCGAGAGAGTAGTTCCAAGGATGCCCACTCCTGGCAATGCTTCATTCTGTCACTTCCTCCCATACTATTCGTTGCCAGCTTGTTGAGGGTGCGGAAAAGCTGTATGAGCCACATTGGCACTTTTCTGAGAATATAAACCACTAGTTTAGGTTTGGACATGATGCAATGGCAAATTGAATCATGGTTAAAACAAACCAGCCAACGACAAACTTTGGTTACAAAGTTTGGTTTGTTGGGCCAAATTGAACCTCAGTTGAATTTCAGAGGCATGTTTGGATGAAAAAGCAAATGGGGAATGCTGAAATTCAACCAAGCTTCTGCATTGTGTCTGAATCCACCCGTGCTGGCATTTGTAAGCAACCAAGCTCATATAGCATAACATTCTGAAAAACAAAACTAATCACAATAAAACTGCTTAAAATGAGCTACTACAAAATGATAAACTAGATTTAGCACTAGCTACCTTTTCTGCAGTGCTTGGGTCTATCCTAGTGGGATGGGTAAAATTAATTAATTAGGTTTTATTAGGTTAATATAGTGAAGTATTGTTTTATTTGCATTTAAATAAGCCAACAGTGGCACATACAAATGAAAACATTATTTAGAGTTAGAATGTGTGTGGAATTACTAGTGTTTTCTCTTCTCTTTCTTCCTTCTGGGGATAGTATTTTGTGTTTTCCTGTTCATGGAAGAATGTGAACAAAGCTCTGTATGGTCAGAAGCTTTGTATGGTCAGAAGCTTCTTTGTGACTGTAGCAGCTGTCAGAATTGACTACTACAGCTCCCTTCCAGTCCTCTCACAGCATACCTCACATTTCCTCATACACCTTCCATCAGTGCTTGGCCACTTCTTGAAGCAAAAAAGCATGGGTGATCCTAGCTACTTGATCCAGGACTCGAGCCCACAGCCTCTCTGTGGATCCTAGGATTCTAGGAAAAAGGTTAAAAATTTGTTTAAAATAACCCAGTTGCCCTTTTCTTTTGTAGGTTGGGTGGTAGGTAGCACACATCTTGCTCTACCAGCCAACCCACTCTGGTGTTCCTAGGAGCTGCCCATGAAGGACAATGGGGTGTTTCAAGTTCCACATTGTTCTCTGTGGCCGGAACACTCAAAACAGTTCCATTCATTCATTCATTCAATGTCTATACTGCCCTTCCAAAATTGGCTCAGGGCGGTTTACACAGAGAACTAAAAAATAAATTAGATGGATCAATAAATAAGATTTTGAGTCTGTCTTGAGCTCAAAACAAACAATCCATTCCGTGCACATGCCAACCCTAAATGCATTTTGCCCTTTCTGTGCCCATCATTTTTTCTTTCTTTTTGGTGCTGCCACTGCTCTCAGTCTCACCCCTTGCATCTACAATATGGAAAAGATAATATTGGCCTCCCTTAGATGGTTGTAAGGATTACAGCAAGACAGAGAATGGATGTAACTTGCTCAATATTCTACTGTAAATCTCTACATAAATTTAGGTGTCTCTTATGTTTCTAGACAAACTGTGAATTAGCATTCCTGTCATGTTATTCACATCATTTTACGGGCTGTTCTAAGGTAAAGTATTTCACAAGAAATAGTTCTGTTTCCCCAGATGTTTCCAATTTTTCCCTATCTGGCCATGGGGAGAAAAAAATAACTTTCTATAGTATTTGTTTCTGCCCTTCCCGCTCTCTCGGTGACCTTTCTGTTGTTTCAGCGGAAACAGCAGAAGGGAGTATAGAATAACCACAACTATATTTCCCCTAGAATGAAGTGTGAATGGCACACCCCCAGGGAGCAACATGAGTGTTAAACCACAAAGAAAAGATCCATGAAAATGATATAGAAGTGATGAAAAAGCAACCATGAGAGCAGAGTTGGATATTAATAGGACAGAGCAAACTTTGAATAATGTTCATGTTTTACGTTTCAGAGAACCCTTAAAAAGATTTCAAAGCATTTTGGAGCCATTCCACAAAGCCTACTATTGTTTTAATTTGTTTATTTCTGATTCAGTTGTACTGTGTATTATGTACTTATGTGTGTCACATCTATCTATTTTATTGTTAGGGTGACAAGATGCAAAGTGGGACATGGCTCTTGTACCTTTAATAGCTGTGCAGAACAGGGAATTCTGGCCAAGGCACCTTGCCATGCAGTTAGCCTTTTTGACTGGTTGTTCTAAGGTACTGGTCTACTCATAATTATTAATGGTACAAGAGCACTGTTTTTCTTTTGCATTTAATTTAATTTTTATTGTTGAGGAAGGAAGATATAGGAATGTTTAGACCCATGAACCATGTATTTTGAGCTGCTTGACCCCCCCCCCCATTCTTGAATTCCTGCTGGTCATCATACATAGCTGGAGGTCTGTGCTAATCTTAACAGGTCGCAAGTTATGCGGGCAGACCTGCTTGATATAAGAAACGGGTGCCTGGGTTCTAGCCATTAATATAATCTACAATCCTTGGCTGTCTTGTTGGACTCTACAAAATCTAAATATTAGCTAGATCTTTGAAGTTTGTGAGATTGCAGCACTACCCAGCACTTCAAAAAATGCAATTATAGTACTTAATCCTTTGGTTTTTTGGAGCCAACACTATACCATATATTTTTATACATATGTGTGTGTGTGTGTGTGTACACACACACACACACACACACACACCCCGTTTAATTGTTTCTTGTATATTCTGCCAAAGTAGTTACAAAGTAGCTAACATTTAACTTCATTAGTGTATTAGTTAAACAAAAGAGTTACTGAACTTCTTACTGTGACTTAATGCGTGAGCATTAACTCTTCCTAATTATTTCTTGGGTCTGTGTTACATTAAAATCATATATCTGAATTCCAGTTCCTAGGAGAGTGCCAATTACAGCACAGTGCAGACATAGAATAAATGTTGAAGTTAGGGTGCCCCTCAGGCATTCAATTCAATGCGTTCCTTCTCTATGACTCCCTTTATATACACAGGTGTGAAAATGCATCCTTCTCCCTGTACTCATCCCACATGTGTGACACACAAGCAGGATGCCTTGTAAAATTACATGGCAACTTAGGGCAAGGAGGCAACATATTGTGATAAGCGAGCATGATTTAATGTCCTGTCTGTTCTGCTACAATCCTATCTTGTTTGAAGTTCATGCAAATTGGACAAAAAGTTATTAGGCAGCTGTTCCTTCAGTCCATGGGATCAAATTCCTACAATGTTTATATACGGTCAAGTTAGATGATTCCATTGTAACCTTGTAATCCCATTTCACAGCTTCTTTGCAAATACTGGAGACTTCAATAAATAGGAAGCCAATTATATTGGCAGGGTAACTCCATTAATAGGATTCTGATCTGCTTTATTGACAAACTCAGTACTCTTAATATGATGCAATATATTAAACTGACATGGGAAACACGAGTGACAGAATCTATCTGCGGCTTAATTGACAGGGAAGCACTTTTAAAGTTTGTTTTTGCTTTTTCAAATGTGGTTATTATTGGCAGTGCTGCTCCAGTAAATAATACATATCTTTGGCGAATGATGTGAATATATTTCATGCAGCAGTGCGGGTGGGTTCGAGCAAAATAGATTTTGTTACGGTTTCCCGTATTTCCATCTTAACTTTGATGTAACTGAAGCTGAGCTTTGTCACTGTAGTCTTCACAAATCCTTTTTAAAACATCCATCTCGGCCGCACTGCTTGTAAGTATTTGACAAGTTGTGAATTATTTCAAAAATCTTCAGCTTTTTCTTTTCTCTCTTTTTTAAATGAATAGCAGCCGTACCAAGTAATGTAATAATGTGCCATGAATTTCATTAAGTTTATTTATTGACTCTGCTGGGTGATGGCTGAAAGAAAAGCTATTGTGTTCTCTCCTGACTAGAAATATTTATATACTGTGCTAGTTGGCACTTCTTACGGGAACCTCATCTACCTTCTTAGAAGAGTAGTTTATCTTAGAAGCCCCGTTGAGATACAATAAGATCCATCTTCTCCTCACTTAATCACTCAGCACATTCCCTTTTTGACTAACATCTCAGTGAGGATCAAAGACTGATTGTTTGAAGCTCAGAAGCAGGAGCCCCCTCAAATGTTCTCTAGGAAGTTTTGTTTCTCTGGTAAGAGATATGCATTTGACTAGATAAGACAGCCATCCCTTCGCTGAGAGAATGCATTTATTATTTCACCAATATGGTGTAACTATTGAACTAAAGAAAATACAAATGTTTTTCTTAGGAGAAGTGAATGGATTGTCTATTGAGCTTAAAAAAAAAAAAAGCTGCACTAAAGATCTGTACAATCATTACAACTGGGTACTGCATGCATTTAGATGGGGGAGTGGGATCAGGCCTGCTTGCCCCACCCCATCCCCATCTCACGTTTGGCATCATTTCTGCATAGAGTCTATAGGTGACAAACGGAGGCCAACATCCAGAGTGGTGTGCTGCATGTGGGAGGATGTTGTGCTAGTGCAAAGCTGCTGCACTAGCTGCACTATGGCACTTTCCAGAGTAAAATGCCTCTGTTCAGGCAAGTCACATTGAAAAACGTAAACAGCAGGGGGAGCAGTCTTGCAGCAACTAACAACCCCCCCAAACAGCAACTTCCTTAACACCAATATACAGCATCCTAGCTCTATATCGCAGCGATTAAATTCGAGACAAGGCATTGGCAATGTGAACGGCACCCTGCTGGCCGCGCAGGGCCTGCGGTGTCACAACGGAAGGAAGTGTGAAAGCACACAGCCGAGACCCGACGTGACCCCATTGCAGGGTCTAATCTGGAAAGCGCCTAGGTCTGGAGTCTGCATTTCAGACTAGACTCGTGCAATTGCAACATGCCTCACTGTGTTAATGGGAATTTTTGGACAAGAGTGGTATAACGCAGTAGCGCTGTAATGCAAACTCAGTTTTTAGTATAAGACAGACATCATCTTGTGCTCATTCTGCAGGCGGTCTGCTGCTCTGGATGTCAGTCAGAGTCCCCGATTGTGCATACAGAGACTACACACATGCAGCCTTCATGTCTGTTGGCTCCATTTAGAAGTTATGCTGAACATGCATAGGGGCAGAAGGCCGGGCCAACAGATTGTAACTGTGATTGTAGTTTGCATGGTTTGCCTTCATTGGTTTTTAACCATCAGGCGGACTGTATAACTTGTGGTCCATCAAGCCGAATACATCAAAACAGCGATGTATGCTGATCAGCAAGTAGGGTTGTCAGATTTGGAACTGGGCCTTCTATCTCCCCTTTTAATAACAGCTTACACTACACCAATTAGCAGGTAATGTTTAGCTCCATGCCTCAATAATTAATTCACTCCATTCACTTGATAATTTCTGCATATCAAATTTCTGTTTAAGGAACAGCAGCAAACCAGGCCAGTCTTTTTCTGGTCATCAGTTCATAACCCTTCCCCTGAAACATCTTGGAAAACCTCCTCTTTTTTTAAATGCCTGCTTGGGACAGCAAAAATGAAGAGCTGCTAAACATTAGATGCTTGGCTTTGTGGCTCATGATACGTGAAGGCCAGCCAGGGGATACTAGTTCCTTCTCCCTACTGTTATTTCTTAACCCACTACTGCACTCTCTCCAACCTTCTCATTCTAGGCACTGTTAAGGTGAGTGTGGTTGCCTGGCAACTCCACACACCTGGATATTTTCTGGTCTGGTTTCTTACTTGAGGCAAGACCTGTACAACTTGCGACTATTAAACCAAATCACTGTCAGTCATGTATGGGGTTTTCCCAAGCACTTGACAGCCACTTCTGTGTTTGTGGTCTCAGGCAGTCAGCCAGAGCAGGAAGTTTATCAAGCCCCTTGTAGTCAGTATACATGATGGACTTTGTTCAGCCTTAGGGTTGCCTTTTATAGAGGGCATGTAACTAATTTGGGTACCAAATGACTTTTTTTGCATTAGGAGGAACGGAGACTATTTTGGGGACTAAACAACTTTTGTGTGTGTGTGTGTGTGAGTGTTTTGGTGTCCAAAAATTCTGGGGAGCAGCTGGGACGTTGTGTTTGCTTAGAACACTTTGCTCTCATGATCAGCTTCTCTTCCTCTTTGTCCTTCCCTTTCCTGCTGACCATCCATCCAATGGGGAAGCCAGAGGGGAGGTGATGCTTCCATGGCAGGTTGCAGAGCCACACGATGCAGGGGCACAGGTAGGTGGGTCTGACAGGTGCAACTTGCTTCCTTCATATGGTGGCAGTGAGAAGTTAGCAGTTAGCTAACATTACTCAGTTAGCAGTTAAGCCTGCTAACTGAGTAAAAAGGCACCTTTTAAAGGTGAATCTCTGCTATTTATCATGGGGAGAACAAGTGGCCCTACCCAACCTCAGCACAGCGTTCCTTCCGTGGCTGATATTGCGTTTCTTTTTAGATTGTAAACCCTTTGGGGACAGGGGAGCATCTTATTTATTTTTTAAAACCACTGTGAAACCTTCTGTTGAAAAGTGGTCTATAAATGTTTATAGTCGCAGAGAGAAGCTAGTGAGTGGGAGACTATGCACGCACCATTGCACCAGCACGAAAAGAGGCTGGCTCGGTAGCTAGCTGGCTGCCCTGCCTCGAGCCAAGAGGTGATGTTGTGGGCCTGGCTGTGGGGAGCAGGCTGGGTGATCGAGGCAGGGGGAGGAGAGAGGACTCTGTGTGTGATAAACCTAACCAGGTAAGGAATTTACAGTTAAGAAGCAGGGACCTTGAGAACTCAGCACTTAGGCAGCAGACATATAGCTCACCTGCTTATCCGCTTTACAGTGGTGAGTTGTATTTATTCTCAAATTATCCATTTTTAAAAATCAAAATATGCACATATATAACGTACTGTACCAATAGACATATGTAAATTTTATCCAAGTGGAGACTGTTTTGGTAAAAAGCGTCCTCTATTTCCACTTTTTGGGTGATGGTTATTGACTTTTTTCAACATCTGGACCGGGCAACCCTATTCAGCCTGAAGGATCACAATTTGTGCAGATTTGCTTGAGATTGTGGTCAATGATTTATCCTTGGAGATAATAATAGTTGAGCTATTTTGATGTTTCAACTGTCTCATTCCGCTGATTCAAGCACTTAATTTCTAAAGTGAGAGGTCTCATGACTCCTGCCAGAAATTTATTAAATATTTAATTTACTTATTAGCCATTTTTCTACTTCAGAGTACCCAGAGTGGTGTACAACATAAAGCACAACTCACAGAAACGACAATGTTAAGAATACAATAGAACACACAGCTTTTCTAGCCTGGAAATTCATCTCTGTAATGTATTGAGAGAAGACCACTTTTTAGGAGACCACTACTCAGTGGTGGGGGGAACATCTCTCTCCTTGTGCCTAGTGCTATTCTTCTTTATTAGTTACTTGACATTTTCTGGAGATGAACCTTTGCATTGAAAACAGGTTCTAGTCACGACCCCAGATCTACATGCCTTCCCCCAATTGAGGGAGGAGATAGGATGTCCAGGTGATGAGATAGGGTGGGAACATCCTAACCTCAGGTAACCTCTTGCCCACACTGCTCACACTAGGAGAACCAGGAGAACCTGTGCTAGTACCCCAACTGCAACAAGGACACAACGTTCTCTGTGTCCTATCAAGTCCCACCCAGATGTGGCACAGTGGTCTCATGGCAAAGATTCACCCAGAGGTGCAAAGTTGGGTCACCAAGTGGAGATCAGGCTGCTGGGACTGATCTCTGGGAATCAAGTATAGCCACGGTCAGCAGACCAAGGTCAGGGACCAGGACGTCATAGTCTCAAAGAGGAAAACAGGAATCTAGGTCACACCGGCCAAGATCAGGAACTGAGGAATCCAACAAGGGGCAGGTAGAAGAGAAGGTCAAATGGGTCAAAGTCAGGGACCCGAGAATCAGATCTGTGTGGGAGCTGAGCTAGGAGAAGACAAGGCTTCTACAACGATATTGCTTCAGTAATTGCTTCTCCTCAACTGAGGCCTGCCTTCAGTGTATCTAGTCTCAGGCTCTTCCCTCTGGTTCCGGCAGCAGGAGACATTTAAAAGGGCTGTGGCTGGATTCTTAATCATAGGTTTCTGCAATGGAGTGGTGATTCCTCTACCTCTGGTGGGGTTTCTAGGGAGTCCTTGGAATCAGATAATTTGGGTAGAGGGGTGACCTCAGGGTGAGGGGGGGCAATGATTCTTCTGGTTCAGCTGTCTCTTGTGGTGCCTGTTCTTTTGAATCCCACTATTGGTATCTCAGTGATGATGGTTATTTGTTTGCCCATCATTAACTCTTTAGAACTGGTACTGCAAGGGCGTCTGTGATCCATTCTGCATCCTCATCCTCTGAGTTCTCTTCACTTGAGCCAGATATGTGGGATGGCAGGCTTGGGCTCATGACACAGGATAGCATAGGAGTCTGCATAGGAGTATCTTGAGAATCTAACAGTTTTAGCAGTGGCCTCTCAAGGTCTCTGGAATATGAACTTAAGAAATCTGGCAAGGTCTTAAGCAACAGAGCCTTTCTAAGGAAACGGAAAGGGCCAATTCAACCTGCTTAGGCAGTAGCTTTATAAGAACCAGTAATCTGCTGCTGGAGCAATATTCTCCATTTGATTTATTTATCATATTTTTATACTGCCTGATATATAAATCTCTAGGTGGTGTACAAAATATAAATTATTTAAAAGTCACAAATTAAAATACATGACAATAAAAACAATAGTATAAAAGAGTTATTAAAACAATTAAAATTACTAAAATGAATTCTAATTAAAAGCTTGCGATAACAGGAGAGTCTTGAGGGTCTTCCAGAAAACAAACAGAGAAGGAGATGCTCTTATTTCAGCAGGGAGGATATTCCAAAGCCCTGGAGCAGCCACAGAGAAAGCCTGGTCCTGAGTCGCCACCAAATGAGTTGTTGGCAACTGTAACTGGGTCGCTCCAGAAGATTACATAGGAACATAGGAAGCTGCCATATACTGAGTCAGACTATAGGTCCATCTCACTTAGTATTGTATACAGACTGGCAGTCGCTTCTCCAAGGTTGCAGGCAGGAATCTCTCTCAGCCCTATCTTGGAGATGCCAGGGAAGGAACTTGGAGCCTAGATGCTCTTCCCAGAGCGCCTCCATCCTCTACGGATGTCTTAGGGACATCCTTATATCTTACAGAGCTCACACTTCTAGTCTCTCTTTCATATGCAACCAGGGCAGATCCTGCTTAGCTTAAGGGGATAAGTCATGCTTGCTACCACAAGACCAGCTCTCTTCCCAGGGTTTGGCAGGTTTTATGACAAAGGAGACGCTCTCTTAAATAGCTTGGACCAAAGCTGTTAAGGGCTATAGATAATAACCAGCACTTCGTATTTCACCCGGAAACAGATTGGCAGCCATGTAATATCTTACAGAGCTCACACTTCTAGTCTCCCTTTCGTATGCTGCCAGGGTGGATCCTGCTTAACTTAAGGGGACAAGTCATGCTTGCTACCACAAGACCAGCTTTCTTCCCAGGGTTTGGCAGGTTTTATGACAAAGGAGACGCTCTCTTAAATACAGTAGCTTGTACCGAAGCCATTAAGGGCTATAGATAATAATCAGCACTTCGTATTTCACCCGGAAACAGATTGGCAGCCATTGCAGGTCTTTTAAAACTGATGTTATGTGGTCCCTTCGTGTTGTCCCAGACACCAATCTGGTTTCTGCATTCTGTACCAATTTTAGTTTCCAGACTATGTACAAAGGCAGCCCCACATAAGTTGCATTACAGTAGTCAAGCCTGGAGGTTACCAGCAAATGTACCACTTTTTTAAGGTCATCTACCTCTAGAAATGGATGTAGCTGACGTATAAGCCAAAGCTGATAAAAAGTGTTCCTTGACACAGCCTCAACCTAAGAAATCAGGGAGAGCTTTGGGTCCACGAGCACTCCCAAGCTAAATACCTGATCTTTCATGGGGAGTGTAACCCCATCCAGAACAGGCAGATCTAAACCATCTCTTGGGACTCAGCCCCCACACCCACCCAGTCAGTACCTCCAACTTATTTGGATTCCACTTCAATTTGTTATCCCTCATCCAGCCCATTACTGCCTCCATGCAGGCATTTAGGGGAGATATGCCATTTCCTGATGAGGTCGGCATAGAGAAGTAGATCTGGGTTTCATCAGCATATTGATAACACACTGCACCAAACCTCCTGACGATCTCTCCCAGCAGTTTCATGTAGATGTTAAAGGGCATTGGAGACAGTATGGAGCCTTATGGAACTCCAAATTTTAGTTCTTGCTTTGCAGAGCAGCAGTCTCCAAGCAACACCATCTGGAATCTGCCAGAGAGGTAGGAGCAGAACCACTGTAAAACAGGCCACCCAATCTCACCTCCCTCAGGTGGCCCAGAAGGATACCACGGTCGATGTTATGGAAAGTTGCAGAGAGACCCAAAAGGTTCAGCAAAGTCACACTCCCTCTGTTGATAGCCAGATAGAGATCATCCATCAGGCTGACCAAGGCAGTTTCAACCCCATAGCCCACACGAAAGCCAGTTTGAAAGGGGTCTAAATTATCTGCATCATCTAAAACTGCCTGGAGCTGAGATGCCACCACCTGCTCAACCACTTGGTCTAGTCCTTGTTGCTCAGCTTGGCTCTGGCTCTTGGAGCTGTCTGAGGTCTGGTGTTCTCTTGAATCCCTGACTTGGCAGAGACCTTGGCTTGGCCAGGGTGGTGATAATTCTAGAGCTTAGAGCCAAACTACACATTGAGGCTGTTCACACGAGCAGCCAAGACAGGGCTAGGGTAGCAAAGCCCAGGCTTGGTTGCCTGTGGGAACCGCCAGTAGCCCCAGGGCTCTTGGCGGTGTTTCGGCAGCAAACCCGCCTATGGACCCTGCCTCTCGAATGAGGTTAAGGCAGTGAGCGCTCCCTTAGCCCCATTTAGCTGATGGTCTACCAGCACAGGCTGCTTTTCAGCCAGCACTGAAGCAGTAACGAGCCCCTGCTTGTTGCTGGGGAGATCCCCTCAATGCAGCATGCACACACGTGGTGCATTGTGGGATCTCTAGGAGCTGGGACTCCTCATCCAGAGCTCCAGAGCTCAGCGCTGCAGGAATGCAGCACTGTTTATCTGGGAGCACTATCCACTCTCCCAGAATCAAAGCATTCATTATCTGGGGGTAAGGCGAATAAAACAAGCCTTCCCCCTGCCTGCCTGGTTGTGATAACGACCTTTTTATGTTAAACATACTAGCCCCCTTCAGATATTTTGAGTGTCAGCCATGCTCACAATTGCAACTGCAAAAGCTGAGAGGAAGGCCCGCCTTGTGCTGTCACTCACTTGCTCTAGCTGGCCTGTTCATGCTTACAGCCCTGTTTGTCTGAAGGGGGAGGCACCGTAAGCTTGGTGGCTGCTGCTTCCGTGAGCTGCAGCCTTGGGTGATACAGGTTGCAGCTCACGAAAGTGCTGACCGCCATGCTCACGGCACCTCCCCCTTCAGACAAACAAGGCTGTAAGCATGACCAGACCAGATCGGGGAGGAAGTTTCACCCTGCGCTGTCACTCACATGAGTGAAACTTCCTCCCCAGTATTGCAGATGTGTGCGTGACTGGCACTCATAATAGTTAAACAAACAACAAAAATAACCTCACCTTAAATAGCTGTTGGAGAGGTCGTCAGGATCAGGACTCTGATGTGTGCAGGGAGCAGCGTTTAACCCTTTTTTGCTGCATCAGGGTCCTGTGAAAGGAAGGTTTCATTGCTAGCAGTGGATCTTTCCCTCCTGAGGTTAATCGCAGCTTTGGGGAGACCATTTTAATCAATAATTGTGCTGTGAAAGGAACGGGTTAAATACCCTCCTTCCAGCATACTGTTGTCTCAGTCCTGATCCTATAGTCCCTTGGCTGCTATTTAATTTTTTAAACGCACATAGGGCTAAAATATATGTTTTACATATATACATATTTTTATTTACAGTCCATGACCAAAACACAGCACACAACAGTTAAATACAAATAAAATTGTTAAACCGTACAGTGTCATATTAAGCAGGAAAATTAAAACTAATTTGTTCGTGTCTTATTTTGCTGCACAAAATCTTGCCATTCTCCCAGTAATCCCCACATGACGATCCATTAAGAAATAAGCCACATAAAAATCATCTGAATGGCCCGGACATTTTTTTAGATAAGGCTCAATCCAGATGGAGTGAATATCTTTATTAAAAGGACAGTAAAGCAAAACATGAGAAATTGTCTCAACCTCACCTGTGCCACATGGGCATAAACGATTCCTCAGAGGGATGTATGTATGTATGTTTTACATAACTTAAAAGGCCTGCATTTATCCCAAGACTTTGTGGTTGTGCGTATTATGTCAGTGCTTTGTCAGCTGCACTGGCTCCCAGTCCATTTCTGGGCCCAATTCAAAGTTCTGGTTTTAACCTAAATGGCCTGGGACTGAGTTGCCTGAGAGAATGCCTTGCCCCATAATTCCCGACTTGGACATCAAGATCTTCTTTGGAGGCCCTGCTCCGAGTGCCCCTGCCAAACGTGATGAGGTGGGTGGCTGCTAGGGAGAGGGCCTCCCCAGTGAGGTTTGCCTGGCTTCATCATTTTGTTCTTTCAGATTCCAGGTAAAGACCTTTTGTTTCACCCAGGCCTTTAAAATTCTGATTTTCAGCTTTGATTTGATTTTTAACTAATTTTAAAATGAGCTTTAAAACTGTTTTGTATTCATTCCCCCCGCCACACACACTTTTTATCTGTTATGATTTAATGTGTTATGTGTTTTTACTGTATGTTTTGATTCTGTGTTGTGAGCGGCCCAGAGAACAATTTGTTATGGGGTGGCTAACCAATAAAGTTGTTTTATTATTGTTGTTGTTGTTACAGTTACTTGACATGTCTACAGGACCTCTTCTGTGAGTTCCTCTGGGACAGCTCAAACACACCAAATGCAGCTTTTGTGCTCAATATTTTTGTTGTTTTCCTACTTTCTACAATGCATTTGGAAACAACAGCAAAAGATAAGCAGTCTTAAGACAGGGACAGCCTGAATATTTTCAGAGACATCATGGCCTCACATGGATTTCTTTTAAAAGCTGAAGAGAAAGTAACTCCAGAATGAGGCACAATTGCTCCTTTTTATTGTAACATAGTTTCCTTCATAAAGGAAAGACACTGTACATATGCTCAGAGTCATGTTTACTATGGGCTCTTTTTCTAGAAAATCAAAACAAATCCCCTTGGAAGAGATGCCAAGCAAACGTTCACTAGCCCCCCCCCCCCCGCCCCGGCTTTTTTCCTTTGTCAACATTTGTTCTGAGCCAAAATGTGCACCCCATTTCTAAGAAAATAACATTTGTTTGTTGTTCTTTCAAACTAGGTTTGGCAGAATGCAATTCTCTTGTCTTGCACAGCTACTGCCAGTGATGTGAAATTACTGTGGCACTGAAGGGGAAATACTTGGAATTAGGGTTTCTAGGGGAAGAACTGGAATATGTTTGAATGAGATATTAAGTGGCAGCCTGATAAAGGGTAGAGATGTTCCATTTCATTTTTTTCTAGTAATGTTTAATTAAAAAGCAGTTAAAGTCAGCAAAGACATTTTGCTTTATTACAGTTTCAGGTATGAACACCTACATGCAATAAACCCAGCACTGAATCATACATTTTGAAAATGTGATACTTGTTCTTGTAATTCTGAGGGGGAAAACTATGAATATTCCAGCAGCCTCATATTCATAAATCTGATTAATGTTTCAGTCTTTGTTAAATTTTAGAATACATCTTCCTCTAATAAGACAATTCTTTTCGGGCACAGTTTGGATACCAAAATTCATCTGATATTTTTTGCAGGTATGTTGTTCTTAGCCTTTGGTTTTGTAGAGGAGGAACCATTGAACTCAATATATGCATTAACTAACTTCACATTGTGAAGTGCCTATTGATATAGATTCTGCTGCCTCATAGTAGCAGGGTAGAAATCTATGTGTCTCAGTTCTATCATGGAGAACAAAGTTTTATCTCCAAGGCAAAGAACTGGTTAGATGCAATGTTCAACCGTGGTTTATTTCTATGTGAATAAGCCTAAGGAAACTGTGATTTTGCACTCCCCCCCCCAACAACTCTTCCTCTTGTGTGAGGCAGAAAATGAAGTTTTTCAGGGAACTGTGATTTGTTAACTAACTAAAACACATACTAGGATTCAAATCACAATTTCATCTTCATTATTTCACACTCTGATTAGTTAACAAACCATAGTACTCTAAGTTCTTACATAACACAGAACTGTGGATTGTTCTTATAGGGAAAAGGAAGCATTCACTCTCCTCTCGGACATGGTGGCAGGTGAGGTGAAGACTTTGACTTCCTTAGGCTTGTTCACGTAGCAGTAAATAATGATTTAGTATTTACGTCTGAATCAGGCCAGAATCTGATTCCTACAGTAGATATGTGCAAATCATAATTTTCGTTTGCAGGTTTCTTGGAGTTGGGATGGCAAAATAAACCCTGCAAAGTGGCATGGCCATTTCAGTCATAGGTTTAGCACCGAAATTTGAGTGAGGATATAATACTTCTTCTTGTATGGGAGTTTAATATTTTAGCTCTGCCAGCCTCCAAAGAAGCATAAATCAATGTTACAGCAGGAGATGTTGTGAGGAATCCATCAAGAGGAGAAGCTTTAATCCTAGCCACAGTGCATCATGTGACGGGGGTTTCTGCTGAAAGAAGTTGAGGTTAGGCATGTCCACTTAGCTCTACCCATAGGGAATGGGGTGTTCATGGACCATTTGGCGAAATTTGGTAAGACAAAATTTGGTCCAGATTCATACCAAACTGCCTCAAAGCGAACTGGTTTGGATGAATCAATCAGCTGGGCTGGTCAGTTCGATGAACCAGTTCAAACTGATTCACAAGAGATGGGAGATCCTGGAGGGGAGTGAGTGCTCATTCTCCTTCTATCGGAACATGTAGAGAAGCAACCCCAGATCACATACAATGTCATTTTTATGGATGATCCCTAGTCCTGTTCACATGTTATATTCAACACTTGTACCGCATGTGTACAGTGTGCACAGGTACAGTTATTCACATGTTATGTTAAACTTCGGTACTTTTTCTGTTTTTATTTTGTTGTAAACCGCCCAGAGACATAAGTTTTGGGCAGTATTCAAATATGTTAAATAAATAATAAATAAATCTGTACCATGCATTGAAGGATGCTGTACCCAGGTTCACATTTAAAATGAATGCAGTACAACCATTTACAAAAACATATATGAGTGTACAGATACTTGTACATTCGTACAACATAATGTCTGTATAGGGCTCTACTCTGAGCTGTATCAAAGGGTTGCCTAACCTGTTGTTTGATGGAAAGTTTGTAACTACAGAAAAATTGAGGGTCCTCAAGAAGGAGATTCACTATATACAGTAGAAAAGAACTGGCTGACATCTAGACCAATGGAGCATGAATGCACCAGCAACTCATGTCTGCACTGGTGAGAGATTCCCACTACTTCTGTAGCTGTGTGTATGCAGCAGTGGGGAGCAAATTTTACCCCTCAGGGGCATTTGCACAACCTCCAGGGACATATTTTTGGGCAATTCAGGGCACTTCTGGAGCCAGAGCAAATAATCCAAATTCATCCCCCAATGTTGCGTGCCCAACACTGCACAGTTAATAAAGCTCTCTGCAGTGTGAACATGTCTTCCTGGCCTGTCCACACTCCATTATTCTGGATGTCAGCCACTGTAATTTAAAATAGATTAAAAATGAAGGATTTATCTGCAGAGTTATTCAAAAATGATCATGTCCTCACAAAACTCCTGTCTTGAGATCATAGAAGTCCTGAGGTCAAAAATCTCCCCTAGGCTTCTAGCCATACATTGTAATAACTCAGTTTCTCTCTTCTCCCCTTTGGAAATCTACAACTTTGGGGACAAGTGGGACTATTTTCCAACGACCCTTTATCTAGATGGCCAAAATGTTATATAAACACCGAAGCTCGGGGTTATCTCACGTTCTTACTAGCCGAGAGGAATCACATTCCTTAGAACTGTTTTTAGTTAACCAATAGGCAACAAAGAGCAAAGGGAAACTTCCTTGCTTTCAGCTATTCAGTGTCAGAAAAACAAATATCAGCTCATAATATAGCCAAAAATACAAATTTCACAACTCAACTCCATTAAAACAAGAGATGAACTTGTCAGCCATCAACCCAAAGGTCCATAATATACCACAGAAGTTTCCTGAGGGAGCTGCAAATAACAACATAAGAAGAGCCCTACTCATTCAGACCAAAGGTCCACCTTGTGCAACATCCTGCTTCTTACAGTGGCCAGTCAGATACTTCTGAGGAGCTCACAAGCGGTGCATGATGCTATAGCTCGCCTCATTGTTATTCCCTCCCCCAGCAACATATCTTCATTGGCATACTGCCTCTGAATATGGAGGTTCCTTATGACCTTTGTGGCTAATTGTGGCCATTGGTAGACCTATCTTCTGATTTTCTTTTAAAACCATCTAAACTGGTGGCTACCACCATATCTTGGTGATGAATTCCATAAATTGGTTACATGTTGTTAGAGAGGGGATAGCAGTCAGCTCACCAGTTTTGTGCAGATGTATCTGCATGTGGCAAGATCTTCTGCTATGAACTACACGAGGAAAACCCAAAGTTATAATTAATCCTGATGTGGTAAATATCAGTTCTCATTAAGGGACAGTCCATTCATCTTTATAATACAAGACTTTTCATGCCATTATGACAAGAACTGTAAACAACATAATCAGGCCTTTTATTTTAAAGGAAGCTTCTATCCTTCTTGTTGTTCTGATCGGGAAGAAACCCCCCTTCAGATACCTGGCTTTTTCTGTTCAGTACTCACAAGCGAGTGATGATCTGTCTTGCGGTTTCAGGCATATAGGAAATAGCTTTGCTTTGTTCAGCAAAGGTCTCAGTGGCTGCTCGTGTTCCTGTCTTTATGGAACTACCAGCCAGAACTTTATGAGTCCCAACCTACCTTTTTCAGTCCAAGACAAAAGAAGAATGGACCCAAAAATAGTGTGTGCACTAAAAAACAAAATGAAGCGAACTGCACAAACAAAACTAGGCCTGCAGGTCTGAAGCACAGTCTATCCTCCTTGGTGTATCTTGCCTTTGAAATGTAAGTTATTAGATGTGCAACTATACAGGATTTTATTGTTTCCAGTGTAATCTTATTAGTGACATTTCTAACCATAATATAAGGAAATAGAAAAAAATATATCTCCAAATAGGTCTGCAAGGCTATTAACTGGGGCTGGGCATTTTGATCACATCACAGCAGTGTGTCTTCAGCTGCACTGTCTCGCAGTCCATTTCCAGGCCCAATTCAGAGCGCTTGTTTTAACCTTTAAAGCCCTAAATGGCTTGGGACCAGGTTACCCGAAAGAGCATCAGGTAACCCCTGCTAACTGGGCAAAGAGGCACCTTTTAAACATGGCGATTCTCTTTATTTAGCAGGGGGAGAGTGATTGGCCATATCCATCCCCAGCACAGTACCTCCATTGACTCTTGCTGGTGTCTATCTCGTGTTTCCTTTTAGATTATGAGCCCCTTGGGGACAGGGATCCATCTTGTTTGTTTGTTATTTCTCTATGTAAACCACTTTGGAAACGGTTGTTGAAAGCGGTATATAAATAGTTGTTGTTTTTGAGCATCTTGCCCCATATGTTCTTACCATAAGGTCTTTGAAGGTATGCCAAAATGGGGGTTAATCTATACTTTCCTGGGATCTACCCTCAGTAGAGAGATTGCTCTGATCCCAAACTAGGAGCATACTGCTCCTTCTAGGTATGCTGCCACCAGTTGATCTAAAGCCACTGACCAGGCTTAGACACGACTTCAGCAGCCTAGAACGGTCTGGCTTGGGACTTACAGGCACTGTACAGCTGGAGTCCACACTAACCCAGCTCTAGACAACAATATATTATTCAGGAAACAACTCAACAGTAGCAAGTGACCTTATGAGGCACGTGGGGAAGAGTCTTGCAAGTAACCCTCTGGAACCTGTTAAATCAGACTGAAGCCACTTCTAACTACAGGTGAAACTCGAAAAATTAGAATATTGTGCAAAAGTTCATTAATTTCAGTAATGCAAATTAAAAGGTGAAACTGATATATGAGATAGATGCATTACATGCAAAGCGAGATAAGTCAAGCCTTAATTTGTTATAATTGTGATGATCATGGCATACAGCTCATGAGAACCCCAAATCCACAATCCCAGAAAATTAGAATATTGTGAAAAGGTTCAACAGTCTAGGCTCCAGGTGTCCCACTCCAATCAGCTAATCAATCCATAACACCTGCAAAGGGTTCCTGAGCCTTTAAATGGTCTCTCAGTCTGGTTCATTAGGAATCACAATCATGGGAAAGACTGCTGACTTGACAGTTGTGCAGAAAACCATCATTGACACCCTCCATAAGGAGGGAAAGCCTCAAAAGGTAATTGCAAAAGAAGTTGGATGTTCCCAAAGTGCTGTATCAAAGCACATTAATAGAAAGTTATGTGGAAGGGGAAAGTGTGGAAGAAAAAGGTGCACAAGCAGCAGGGATGACCGCAGCCTGGAGAGGATTGTCAGGAAAAGGCCATTCAAAAGTGTTGGGGACTTTCACAAGGAGTGGACTGAGGCTGGAGTTAGTGCATCAAGAGCCACCACACACAGACGGATCCTGGACATGGGCTTCAAATGTCGTATTCCTCTTGTCAAGCCGCTCCTGAACAACAAACAACGTCAGAAGCGTCTTACCTGGGCTCAAGAAAAAAAGAACTGGTCTGTTGCTCAGTGGTCCAAAGTCCTCTTTTCTGATGAGAGCAACTTTTGCATCTCATTTGGAAACCAAGGACCCAGATTCTGGAGGAAGAATGGAGAGGCACACAATGCAAGATGCTTGAAGTCCAGTGTGAAGTTTCCACAGTCTGTGTTGATTTGGGGAGCCATGTCATCTGCTGGTGTTGGTCCACTGTGCTTGATCAAGTCCAGGGTCAACGCAGCTGTCTATCAGGAGATTTTGGAGCACTTCATGCTTCCTTCCGCAGACGAGCTGTATGGGGATGCTGACTTCATTTTCCATCAGGACTTGGCACCTGCCCACACTGCCAAAAGTACCAAAACCTGGTTCAATGACCATGGGATTACTGTGCTTGATTGGCCAGCAAACTCGCCTGACCTGAACCCCATAGAGAATCTATGGGGCATTGCCAAGAGAAGGATGAGAGACATGAGACCAAACAATGCAGAAGAGCTGAAGGCCGCTATTGAAGCATCCTGGTCTTCCATAACACCTCAGCAGTGCCACAGGCTGATAGCATCCATGCCACGCCGCATTGAGGCAGTAATTGCTGCAAAAGGGACCCAAACCAAGTACTGAATACATATGCATGCTTATACTTTTCAGAGGTCCGATATTGTTCTATTTACAATCCTTGTTTTATTGGTTTCATGTAATATTCTAATTTTCTGGGATTGTGGATTTGGGGTTCTCATGAGCTGTACGCCATGATCATCACAATTATAACAAATTAAGGCTTGACTTATCTCGCTTTGCATGTAATGCGTCTATCTCATATATCAGTTTCACCTTTTAATTTGCATTACTGAAATTAATGAACTTTTGCACAATATTCTGATTTTTCGAGTTTCACCTGTATATTAACTTTATTCTATAACAAGGGTTGCATACAGAATAAGGAACTGTGGGAAACAGAGGAAACTGGTAGTAAATAAAGGCACACAGGAAATCCAAAGGAAATAATAATAAAAAAATAACTATCTATCTAGCACTGAGTTTTACTGTAGTCTAGCAATAGGCAGGTCCTTGGCAGAGAGAATGTTAATCTCTACAGCTTCTTTCCTTGACACTACTAGCATCTGGTGACATGGTGCCTGGTTGCTGGCAACTCATGACTATGCTGGTGAAAAAATGGTGGGGTTCTTGTCCCCTATGTTATAGAGTACAAAGAGGGGGAAGGCTTCCAGAGATAGACAGCTCTGGGATCCAATGGAATGAGTCAGCGCATCTCTGATGTAATGCTGGTTTTAGGACAATCCGGGTAGAGGTTTCCCCTCCAAACTGGAGGTTCCTCCTCCTTGATGGGTCTGAACTTGCATGTCTAAAGGTGAGTCCAATTTGAAGTGGTTACCTGTTGTGAAAAAGGGCATAGTCCTGTAGCTTGATGGCCCTGTCCCTTCAATAACAAAAGTGAGAAACTGTCCCCATTTAATAACAAGAGGGAGGAATGTCCTCCATTCAGAGCACTCAGAGTGGAGTGTATGTGCAAGACTTCTAAAGGGAGAGCTGCTCGTGGCCATGCTGCGAACGCAGTGCTGGCCGATTTAACTCCCAAATGGGGTTGTGTGGCCCCGTTTGGGAGCTAAACCATGCCCCTCCACATCTGACATCAGGTGTGGGGGGCATGGCTAACTGCTCCCTGTGTCTGACGTCAGACATTGATGCAGGGGGTGTGGTTAGGGGGGCCATGGTGGCTGGTTGAGCCTGGGCCTCTGCTGGCCTCCTTCCGCACCTGGAACCTGGGGTCCTCGTCCCCTACTGGGTGCCTAATACTGAGCACACTACAGTCTGGTCAGGAGATTATGTTTAATGGAAGGCCTCTGTGTGTCTTCAATAGCCATGTATGTACTGTACAGGAGAACCTCAATATTAGCAGGGTTTATGTTCCAGGCTGCAGCCGTGGATATGGAAACCATAGATACCATGTTATGAGATCCTATGGGATCACAGGGGTTAGGTTGCCGGTCGGCCAAAAGTGGCTGAAAATTGGCAGAATTTAATGGATGTGGGGAGCTTCTTACTGTGCTCTGCTGAGTCGGGCTGTGCACCCAAAATTGGCATCCCCCCTTTTTTTTAATAAAGATGGGAGCCATTTCGTGGCTCCGTTGAAGAAAATGATGGACACCTCCACGGTCATTTCCGGCCATGGTCATTCCCGGCTACCTCCGATCTGCGGATACATGAGGTCAGCGTGTCCCCCCACCCCCCGCATATGCCAAGGTAATTTGTCCTTTCTCCGACTGTGGATACACAATAAGGAGTCAGTGGATAACAAGTTCCACCTGTATAGTGTAGTTTAAGGGAACAATGGAACTACATTGTAATCCTCTATCATATTCGCTGTTCCCTATATTAGCTGTACTCACGAAGGGAATGGATTGTGTCTAGGGCCAGAGAGACCTGAGTTCAAATCCCCATTCAGCCATGAAACTCACTGCCTGATTCAGGGCCAGTCATGTGTCTCTCAGCCTAACCTACCTTATGTTGTGAGGGTAAACATAACCATGTACTGTACGCCGCTCTGGGCTCCTTGGAGGAAGAGCAGGATAGAAATGTTAAAATAAAATAAAATAAATAATAAATTTTCATAATGCATTCTCATTGCAGAGTTATGAATACTGTACTTAATTGCAGAAACTGTAAGGCTTTCTATCCCATATATGCTACTGTCTCCTGGATCATTGCCAAGTAATAGGTTTGCTTGCTTCCCCAAAATAACTTTATTTTAATTAGTATTTACAGTGGGTTGTGTGGTGATAAAGGTTAGGGTTTCTGAGGCTCTAGAAACAGTTAGGTAGCTTTTCAGTGATTTATTAGTAATTGTGTTTGCTCAGTCAAGGTAGGCACCCAACCAGTTTATTTTAGTGCTAAATACAGTATGAAGAAAATTGATCAAATTGTTGAGTTACAGGTCATTAACAATTGCTTTAAATACAGAGCTTCGCAGTAGTAGTGCCCTAGTTAAAACTGCTGTTAGGTTGCCCTTATAGGCCATTTTTTAAAAAATGCAACCTACAATTTGACAAAGATTTATTTCTGGCTTAAAATGACTTTCATAGCCCTCTGGTTAAAATCAGTGTAAAACTGCATACTTCCCAATATTTCCAATGATACTGCAGTTCACAGCTGCCTTTCTCTAATATAGTCCCATACCCATCATTTGACTTCCAGTGAGTCCACTGTATCATGGGTGTGGTGTGTTAATTGCATCCAAAGTGTGTTAAAGAAAATTATGACTAGAAAATCTGTCATTGTATCAGGGAAAATTAAAAGGAATAATCAGATGTTCTTATATAATCCGCTAAAGAAATGTAAAGTGAGTCACGGATTATATATTTACAAAGCAATGTTGATTCTCGTAGATGATTTGTGGGACTTGGGGACAAACGATAATAAAATGCAGGAATTTCAGAGTTGTCTGGGGACTTGTACAGTGCAATTCTGTTACTATTCCTAAGGGAATACAGTATGTCCCTTAAGGTCCCAGAATGCAGGGGACATGTTTTCAGGAAGCACAGAGAAGAGGGGATTGGCAAAAATTGCCACTCTCCTATTGCATGTGTGAAACATTAGGAAAGTAGGAAGCTGCCTTATACTGAGTCAGAGCATTGGTCCATCTAGCTCGGGATCATCTAACTGGTGGCGACTCTCCAAGGCTTCAGGCAGGAGTCTCTCCCAGCCCTACCTGGAGATGCATGCATGTTATGGACCTTCTGCAAGTAATGTAGATGCTCCACCACTGAGCTTTGGCCCCATCCCCTATGGGAGATGTCTCACAGCAGACGATGCTCACATGTTGTCACCTAGTGAAATGCAAGTCAGGGGAGACACTGCTTAACAAATTCTCCCTACTGGGGGTTAACAAATGCTCGCTACTGCAAGGCCGGTAGTGAGCAGCAGTCTTACCTGCAGTGAGACTATTGCTTAACAAAGAGCTTCCCAGATGTTCACCACTGCAAGAGCAGCAGTCCTCCCCAAATTACTCTGTGTGCACAATGTTAATCTGGATATTGGTCCATGAGTTTAGAGAAGGGAAGTAAAGTAAGGTAAAGTGTGCCATTGAGCCGGTGTCAACTCCTGGTGACCACAGAGCCCTATGGTTGTCTTTGGTAGAATACAGGAGGGGTTTACCATTGCCATCTCCCATGCAGTATGATATGATGTCTTTCAGCACATTCCTATATTGCTGCTGCCTGACATAGATGTTTCCCATAGCTTGGGGAAACATAGCTTGGGAAACATACCAGCGAGGATTCAAACTGGCAACCTGAGAAGGGCTTGAGAACGGGCGGCAGGGAAGGTTGTTTGAAATTACCTTCCCCCGCCCACACTCCTCCATTGCTGGGCATGCTCCCCACACGCCCAAACAATCCTCCGCTGCAAGAGCACCAGTGATGTTCCTGTTCACTACAGTGGTGCTTGCACAGGAGAATACCCACATGGATTGTGCCCTAAAGCTTATATTCTATTTCTTTCATGGTAAGACTATTGTCTCCATCTTTCATTAGCTGTAATGTGAATATTTTCCATTTTTCCTTTTGGAGAAAAAGTCTTTGAAATCACTTCTGCAAAATTGTATTATATTTGAAAGTATATTTTTGCTGTCAGAAAATGACAATTTTCTCTCCCCCCCCCCCCCGCCACCCTTCATGGCTACTGAAACCTTTTGAAAAGAGCTACTGTTCATATTGCTGTGTACTTTAAATGAAAACATCGACAAAATCCAATTACTTAAATCTGCCTACACAGTGATGTGCATTCCCTTGAAAATGTTAATACCAAATATCTAATAATAGTACAGAAGTTGCTTTTGCTGGAAATAGCAAGAAAGAAGGGGATGAATCAGTGTAGCTAGTGCTCAGTAGAAGCTAAGTGGCTTCCCCAAATGAAGAATCAAAGACTGATATAAAGTATGTGACTAATTTCACTTTTACTCCAAGAATGATATTAAGTTGGTTGAATGGTTTGACTGCACTCTTTAGTGACTAATCCAGAGTATAGCATATTTCATTTTTTAAAAACTGTCAACATCCGAATAATAGAATAATAGAATAAGTGAATAGAATATTCACAAAGCAGTTTGCATAGCAAAAGGAATGAGAGGATGGTTCTCTGCCCCCAAAGGGCTCATAATCTAAAAAGAAACACAAGGGAGCTGCCAACAGCCATTGAGACTGATGCTGTGCTGGAAATGGATAGGGCCAGTTGTCCTTCCCCTGCTGAATAGAAGGAGAGCACTTTAAAGGGTGCCTCTTTGCCCAGTTAGCAGGGGGCCGTTGGCTTAATTGTTTTGTTTCTGCCAGCTTGACTGGCAGCTGCTTTCCAGGGTTTCAGAAAAGAGTCTTCCCCAGTCCTGTCTGGAGATGACAGGGATTCACAGGGGATGTTCTGCTTCCCAACTGGCTTGGCACCCAGCTTCGAGAGAAGAAGTTGGGAGGGGAGAGTTGTGGGGACAAGTGTCAGGCAGAAGAAACGTTCTGCAACACCTGCTACTCACCACTATTTTCTTTTTTTAACTGCAGCCCCCCCCCATTATATGGCTATTTATCACAAGTGCACAGGTATATGACATAGGTGCAAGTACACTTCTGCACATAATTCTTTCATCTCAGGATATGGAGTTGGTTCGAATTATATTCTTACCAGCCGCTATTAATTGTATGTGTCCAGAAGCACAGACACATACATTTCCCCTCAACTGATGCACCAGTGCTTGATTATACAAGGGGGAGTCCTTTGAACTGCCTCTCTCTGCATGGTTCAAATACTACTTTAAAATAGTATTTTAAATAGATGTATGCACCCAATCTCCTTCCCCATATGATTACAGGTGCCTGATTCAGACATTATGCTGTACGAGTGTACAGATGTCTGTATATGTATACATGTGTTTGTGAATGAGTGTACCTGTGTTCATTTAAAAGTGAACCTGGATACAGGCCCTTTAAATGCATGATATAGATAGGAAGTGTACTTCTGTACCTGTATTCAACACAACATGTGCATTACTGTACCTGCGTACAGATCTGTATCTGTGTACTCTCTACACTCGTTGTACGAGTGTTGAACATAACATGTGAATGAGCCTAAAGTGCCACAGTATTTTCTGGAAAGTCCATGTACAAATACAGTGTAAAGTAATGACAACACATGCAACTAGCTTAGAGACAAATATAAACAGCACACACACAACCTAGATCATAGTCAACAAAACTATGGAAGCAGCCCTTGTAACTCTAAAGTCGATTCAGTATGAAGACATATTACAACTGAGAAAATAATAACTTTTCATATGAAGAGAATCAATTCCAATGCAGTTCCTTTGGCTACTTTCAGTTTTTGATTGGGGCTCCTCTCACAACTCCTATCTCCCTAGCTCAATAATGTGTTAACTGGGTGTCTCTCTAAATTCAAACTATTATCACCATAGCCTTGAAGTTCACAGGTCTTATCTCTGAGCAGATTGCGTGTGCCATGATCTATTACATCTGCAGATGGTTTCAGAGATGGGATTGACTCATGCGAATGTTCCCATCTCTCTAAAATCAGAGAAATGACAGTTCATCCCCGTGAAAGGAATTTGACCATATTAAGTGAGGAACAATGGTTTAAATCTCCAAATATGATTCTATCAAACAGTTGAACCAGCAACATCTATGCTTGTCCTAGACAGACCAACCTAACTAAAGACAGAGAGACAATGAGGCAATTCTCACGATCGCCAGGGTGGGCTGGGAGGGCATGGTGGGTGAGGGAGGCTGCTCTTAACCTACCTTCCCCCAGACGACCAAACTGTCCTTCTTTGGTGCGCCTCCCGCATGCCCACATAGGCAGCCCTGCTCTGTGCTATCACACAATGCAGCGTGTGACACGCATGCTGTATTGGGGATTCCTCCGTCAGACGGGCACTCTGTGCACCTGTCTCTGTGTCTCCTCAGGCTGAATTCAACCCAAGGAGACACATGATACCCGGTAGCCAAGGGAAGGTTGCAAGTTCTACTTTAGCCTTGTTTCTTAAGAGGGTTAGGCAGGTGGGGAGTGGAGGGGTCCGCAAGGATCCCACGGCTTCTCACAACCAGCTTAGCTCCAGCTGGGCTGGCCCAGGCTAGGTTAGTCTGGTTGTAAGAACAGCCTCATGATATGGAAAGCTTTTGGCACACTAAGTTAAGTGCAGCCTACATCTGTAGTCACTCAGGGACTCAGTAAATATCATGGTTTTTCTGCCTGTCTGAATTGAGAAAAACAGGGAAGAGTTTGTCAAGCACTTTGCATTCCATGCTATATGGCTGGTGAGCTGCTGTTGGCCGGATGGGTTACACCAAGACCTTAGGCCCTAAGGCTTGTATAATAGCATGAAGTGAATACTGTTGATATTTGGGCACTCATAATCAAAGGGGATTTCTCAGCTTGAGTGTACAAACCGGGTTGAAAGAAAATCATCTCCGTCACCGGTGAGAGATAAGCGGGTCATTTGTTAGTTTCACGAGGAGTGGTACGTGGCCGAAGTGCAGAGGACATGAAGCAAAGATGCCACCCATTTCTTTAAAAAAATAAAATAACGGTTTGGGTGGCAGATTCTGCCATCCGTTCATCTTGATTTTATTGGGGGATACCACGACAGCATGGCACGCCCCAGCATGGCAGTAAATCCAGATTGATCCCTGATGTATCACTGTGTGTCACTATGATGTCATTCACTTATGTCTGTTGTGGGACTGCTGTATTGCCCCCAAATCACTGCAGATATACTGCAATTGTCTAGCAGAATAATCCAATAGGTCTGGATTATCTCCATATAAAAGCTGTCAGGATTCACTTGTCCCTAGTCACTGGTTTTAGAAATAATGATGCGGGGGTCATTTTAGTGAAAAGTTAATACAGCTTTCAGTCTGGCCCTGATCACCATGCTGAATGTAGGCTATCCATAATGTATTGTGTCCTCCCAAGTGCCTAACAACCCACCATTTCTAAAACCACCTGCCCCACCCCCCACCAAGACCCAATCATATATTTATTTATTTATACACCTGATTATTTTTATTAATAAAGAATAATCAGATGCAAAAGAAAGCATAGTGAGCTGCAATAGATGGTGGGTGGGCTGCATTCAGCTTAGTCGGTCGCGAGTTGTATCCACTAAGCTGCACCTAGCAGAAAAGGATGAGATCGCAGTGGGTGAGGGGCTGGAGTGTGGAGAAGCCTGGAGACTTTCCAGAGCGGCCGGTTCCAACCCTGTACACTGTTTTATTCATGCACATTAAATATTTAGAACAAAGAGTGTCCTGAATGTTGGAGAGGACGGTCAATTGCTGTTCTGTCCAGGCCAGGCCTGTGCATCTTGCAGCCTGCCATGCCTGCCTCACACATCGAGCGTCCTAGCCCTAGATAGTGTTGCAGTCTCCTCGCTGTTGCAGAGCGTAGAGGTGTGGCGTGAAGTGAGGCAGAACACAATAGGAGCCTTGTCACCAAATCAGCTGCAAGAAGCAAGGGATGTGCTGCTGCAGTGGCAGAATTCTGTGAAACAAACCAGTGCAGTCTCTCTCTAGCCTAAGAAACTCCAGTAGTTTATAATACAAGAGGAATTCAGTTCTACTGTAGTTTTTTTGGCTGATTTCCACCAATTCTGTAAGTACTCACTGTTCTGCAATTAGTTATCTTGTACTCATTTATTTAGTTGGCATAGGGTTGTTAACAAACCTGGGGCATGATCCACCCAGTGTTAAACACTCCTGATTCCCATTGGTTTCCATGCTGGAGACCTTATTGGATGCTTAACTCTCCTGTTGAATCTATGACACTTAGAAGTGCCTAGCTTTGACTGGATTCTGTTAGCAGTATTTTCCCCCAGCTATTAGTTGTTTAAAGAGTATTAGTCAACTAATCATCTGTTTTTAACCAACCAATCAATTAAATGCACTCGATTAAATATAAATATATTTTGCATGTTATCATACTCTTGATGGAGGTGCCTTTCTGAGCATATCAAAGGATACCACTCACTGTTAGAAGGAAAGACTACCTTTAATCCATTTTTCCCTTTTACTGCCAGATAAAATTGACCCCTACTGATTAATTAACTAAAGCTTTTGGACACCATCTGGACAAAGTAAAGCACTTAAAAACAAACAAAAACCCATGGCTTTCAGTGGAAGTTCATGAAGCTTTTAAGTATCCCTATGAAATGGGACTTAAGCTTGGCTGGATTGGACCCTTGATTTTATTTATTTATCTATTGTATTTGTACATGGCCCCAAACCTACATCTCTGGGCAATTTACAACAACATAAAACAAATTAAAACAAAATTTAAAATACTGTAAAACCACAATTCTAGTTAAAAAACTTGAGTGAATAAATGTGACTTTAAAGACTTTTAAAAAGCTGTCAGATACAGGGAGCTCTTATTTCAACAGGGAGCGCATTCCAGAGTTTTGGGGCGGTGACAAAGAAAGCCCGTTTCTGACTAGCCATCAGATGAACTGGTGGCAACTGCAGACAGACTTATCTGGATGATCTCAATGGGTGATGGGGCTCATAGTGAATAAGTTGTTCTCTTAACTATCCTGGGCCCAAGCAGTTTAGGGCTTTATAGGTTATAACCAGCACCTTGTATTCGTTGACTGACAGGATGACTTACGATTTTTACCCATGAGTAGGCCCTCCTACTGACAAGTAGTCCAGTTGATTAAGCTGGATGCCCCCCACTTTCCAGCTTTTCTAGACCACAGAACCTACAACGATTTAATGTTTCACTCCAGGGGAGTGCATTGGTGACCCCCATATCCCAAGCATGGTATCCTCTATGACTGCACAACTCACTGAGAATGTGAGTTGTTAGCTAAGAAAAATGAACATTTAAGACCCTACAGTAATGAGAATCCATGTGTCGACATCTCAGCTGAAAGGACACACTGTGAATGACCTAAAGGCAATCATCAAGGTCTGAAAGCTGGTCAAGTGCCTGCTACAGGCCATTCTCCCACAATTGTGACATCTTTTGTTTAGTTTCTCATCAGCTTTCCTTGGGCACACACTTCTTGTATACAAACATACAAAAGCCTACTGTCTACCCACGCCAAACACAGATGACAACGGTTCCCTTTGTGAATGTGGTTGCATCTCTGGGGTATGACTGGAGGATCAACCTCTTCCTCAGAAGAGCCTCTGCCAGCTGTACACTGGGAAAATATTTATTCCCCACCATAGTTCTCTGATGAACACAGCCCTGCATACATGATAACATGAGGGCTTCAGCAGCCCTTTTCTTGGGCTGTGTCTCATCAGGAGAAACCAGAAAAGACCAGAGATGGACAAGGGAAGGTTGCAGCCACTGAGGGAGCCAAGCAGCAGCCCAGGTGCTGCCTCTGCCCCCAGCCCCGCCCCCTGCATTTGACATCAGACGCAGGGAGCATTGAGCCGTGCTCCCACATCTGACATCAGTTGGTTTCGTCACACGGTCCCATGCAGAGTGGGAGAGCCACTCTGGCTGGCCAATTTAACTCCCAAATGTGGCTGCTCCTGTTTGGGAGCAAAATCGGCCAGCACTGCATTCGCAGCTTGGCGAGGAGTGGCTCTCCCTGTGCCACCCCATTTGGGAGCAAAATCACCCCCCCCCCGCATCTCCCCCCCCCGCCCTGGATGGTGGCAGGTTTACTGAAGCTGACATGTTGTGGTAGTCAAGTCGAGCTTTATTACGGTCAGAGACCAGCATAAAATTACACATTAAATTTTTATTTATTTTATTTATTTTATTAAAAGATTTTTATACCACCCAAAACTTACGTCTCTGGGCGGTTTACAACAGAATAAAAACAAAGTAAAACATCTGTTAAAACAAAAATGGGGGTGGGGGACACACACATTACAACAATTTAAAAATTTTAAAATAATATTTTAAAACAGCATTAAAACAACATTAATTAAAAGCCTGGGTGAAGAGATGTGTTTTTAAAGACTTTTAAAAAGCTGTCAGAGATGGGGAGGCTCTTATTTCACTAGGGAGCGCATTCCAAAGCCTCGGGGCAGCAGCGGAGAAGGCCCATCCCTGAGTAGCAAAGCTGGTGGCAAGCCAGAAGCAAATGCAGACGGACGTCTCCAGCAGATTTCAGTGGCTGTGGAGTTCATGCAGAAGAAGGCATTCATAGGTTATAACCAGCACCTTGTATTTTGCCCGGAAACATATCGGCAGCCAGTGTAGCTCCTTCAATACAGGAGTTATATGGTCTCTCCGAGATGACCCAGAGACCAGCTTGGCTGCCGAATTCTGGACCAGCTGTAGTTTCCGGACTATGTAAAAGGGCAGCCCCACATAGAGCACATTACAGTAATCCAGTCTGGAGTTTACCAGCAGATGTACCACTGTTTTGAGGTCATTCACCTCAAGAAATGGACACAGCTGGCGTATCAGCCGAAGCTGATAGAAGGCACTTCTGGCCACCGCCTCAACCTGGGACACCAGGGAGAGGCTCGGATCCAGAAGCACCCCTCGACTGCATACCTGTTCCTTCTGGGGAAGTGTGACCCCATCCAGAACAGGCAGATCAAAATCATCTCTCGAGTTCCAACCCCGCACAATGAGTACCTCCGTCATAGCTGGATTCAGTCTCAGTTTGTTATCCCTCATCCAGCCCAGCACCGACTCCAGGCAGGCATTTAGGGAGGTTATGCCCTCTCCCGATGATGCTGACATGGAGAAATAGATTTGGGTGTCATCAGCATACTGGTAGCACCCTGCACCAAATCTCCTAATGATCTCTCCTAGCAGTTTCATGTAGATATTAAACAACATTGGAGACAATACGGAGCCCTGGGGAACACCATACAAAAGTTCAAATTTTGAAGAACAGCAGTCTCCAAGGGACATCATCTGTAACCTGCCAGAGAAGTAGGAGTGGAACCACTGCAGAGCAGTGCCTCTCACTCCCAACCCCCTCAGATGCTCCAGAAGGATACTATGGTCGATAGTATCGAAAGCTGCCAAGATGTCCAGAAGGACCAACAGAGTCACACTTCCTCTGTCAATTCCCAATTGGAGATCATCCATCAGGCCGACCAAGGCAATCTCCACCCCATAGCCAGCCAGAAAGCCAGTTTGAAATGGGTCAAGGTAATCAGTTTCATCCAAGACTGTCTGGAGCTGGGAGGCCACCACCCTCTCAATTACCTTGCCCAGCCACAGAAGGTTGGAGACAGACCTCTAGTTGTTCAAGTCTGAGGGATCCAGGATAGGCTTCTTCAGAAGCGGTCTAATAATTGCCTCCTTAAGACAAGGAGGCATCCTACCTTCCCTCAGAGAGACATTTATAATTTCTACCAGGCCTTCTACAACAACCCCCCTGCCAGATAATATAAGCCATGTCGGACAAGGGTCAAGAGAACAGGTGGTAGGCCGCACCATTCCAGTCAGCTTGTCTACATCCCCAGGAGTCACAAACTGGAACTTATCCAACCTAATCACACAAGAGGAGTCACTGGACACCTGCACATCAGACACTGAGGTAATTGTGGAGATGGAGTCTAAGTTGGCCCGAATATGAGATATTTCCCCCACAAAGAATTCATTAAACACATCACAGCAGGTAATCAATGGTTCCAGATTCTGATTCAAGGAAGGAGGGGCACTCACTAGCCCTCTCACAACCCTGAACAACTCAGCCGGACGTGAACTTGTGGATGCAATATGAGCAGAAAAGAATTGCTTCTTTGCCGCACGTATCGCCTGAGCATAGGTCTTCAAATGTTGTAATCTGTTGAAATCTGTTGGATTCAAGCCGAGTCTTTCTCCACTTGCGCTCCAGTCGTCTGTCTCGCCGCTTCAGCCCCCGTAGTTCTTCCGTATACCAAGAGGCCAATTTTGAAGCAGGTCGGAGAGGACACTTAGGAGCAATCATGTCTACTGCCCCAGTGAGTTTGCTGTTCCAATTCTCCACCAGGGCATCAGCAGGATCACCGGCAGAGCCAACACTAAATCCCTCCAAGGCTTCTTGAAATCCTATTGGATCCAATAACCTTCTTGGGCAGATCATCCTAATAGGTCCCTTGCCCCTGTGAAGGTGGGAAGTGATTGTGAGTCCGACTTTAACCATATGGTGGTCCGTCCATGACAATGAAGAAATCACAGGATTCCCCACCCACGGAACACCACCCTGATCAGAGTGAAAGACCAAATCAAGCATGTGACCAGCAATGTGCGTCAGCCCCGAGACCACTTGGGATAGGCCCATAGTCATCATGGCCACTATGAACTCCTGAGCAGCCCCAGACAAATTGGTCCCAAAGTGAACATTGAAGTCCCCCAGCACCACAAGCCTGGGGGACTCCAACACCAAGTCCGAGACCAAGTCCGTCAGCTCGGTTAGGGACTCCGTTGAGCAGCAGGGCGATTGGTACACCAACCAAAGTCCCAATCTATCCCTGGTCCCCAGACTTCACATTTGATATGGTCTGACACTCTAACAGGGATCCTGGTAAGGGAAAGGTTATTCTTATAGACCACAGCCACTCTACCTCCCCGCCCACGGTCCCTCACCCGCTCCTCAACAGAGTAGCCTGGAGGAAGAAGCTGGGACCACACTGGGCCCCCATCCTCCCCCAGCCAAGTCTCTGTAATACATACCAGGTCGGCACCTTCATCCAGAATCAAATCATGGATGGTTTCTGATTTGTTCTGGACCTACCTGGCATTACAGAGGAGCAAGGTGAGGTTCCAAGGATGATCAGCACTGCTCTCCAAGGTCAAAGAGTTGGCAGGACAGCCGGAAGGGGAAACAGCCATTAGATTTCCAAGTCCCCTTCCCCTGTAACGGCCCGCTGACCTGCCAACGTTATTTCTTCTGTTCCCCACCACGACCGGAATTGCCGCCCCACAGTCAGTGAACACGCTCCCTGTCTCCCCATCTCCAGTTAAGCCCAGACACATTCTAAGATTGTCTCACCCAGGACAAATTAAAAGAGAAGCTCCACTATTAAATGCCCTCCCCATATACAAATACCTAGGCCAAGAGACCTGGCCCTTGCCCTTGCTATCCCCCAAAGTGGCTCCCCCAAAGGGGCAACCCCCTTTGGTGTCACCCCTTCGGTGGCGACCCTGCCGTCACTGGCAGAAGCCTATATAGCCCTGAGCAGGCAGCTCTAGGCAGCTGGAATACAGGAAACTGCCAAGTCACCCTCCTCCCCAGCCCCATTCCTGCAAGGCCTCACCTCAGCACAGCAGCCAGACCTGGGGGGCAGATAACAGACAGGGGGCCAGCAGGAGAAGCACACAGGCAGGCACCCAGTCTCACACTCTGGCGTCTACCTAGGAGCAGATGTTGTCTCTCCTCTTCTCCGTCCTGTAAACTTGAAGGTAACACTAGAGATGTGGTAGCTTCTGTTGTTATCCTTTTGGCTTTGTTCTGCGGGATAAAAACCCTGCTTCTGCAAGGTCAGATGCTACTGAATGGTTTACTTTTTCCAAAGACTAGTTCTGACATTGTGGGAGGGGCTGGTATCATCGACCCTAACCCAGGAGCACAGAACTCTTCAGTACCTCAGACTGTTTTTCAGACACTATCATTTTTCAAGCCCAATTGAGCTTGCAAAACTGAAGTTTCAAAAAGAAACAGAGTACAGTATTCTCTCCTATCCTAAATGGCTTAACATGGAAATGAGATAGAAACCACCCCACCATAGGGAGTCAATTCATTTTGGGGTGGTTTTCTATCCTGTGTCTTATTTTTTTTATTAATAACATAAATATGATAACTGCTGAGGGGCCATGTGTGGGGAAATGTTGAATACCAAAGTACATATTGTTGTTCACTGCCTAAAGTCTTTGGAGGAGATATAAGAAAAGTTTAATAATAATAATAATAATAATAATAATAATAATAATAATAATAATAATAATATAAATAAATAAATAAGCTGTTGTAAAAAGATCGCACAGACTGACTACAAACAAAGGCATGACAAGGTAGCAGGGATGATACACTGGAACATCTGCAAAAAATACAAGCTACCTGTAGCCAAAGATTGGTGGGACCATAAAATTGAAAAAGTGGTAGAAAACGAAGATGCAAAAATATTATGGGACTTCCGACTACAAACAGACAAACATCTGCCACACAATACACCAGATATAACTGTAGTTGAGAAAAAAGAAAAACAAGTCAAAATAATTGACATAGCAATACCAGGGGATAGCAGAATAGAAGAAAAAGAAATAGATATAAAATCACAAAATACAAAGATCTACAAATTGAAATTGAAAGGCTGTGGCAGAAGAAGACCAAAATAATCCTAGTGGTAATTGGCGCGCTAGGTACAATTCCAAAACAACTTGAAGAGCACCTCAACACCATAGGGGCCACAGAAATCACCATCAGCCAATTACAAAAAGCAACTTTACTGGGAACAGCCTATATTCTGCGATGATATCTCTAATAATAACAGCAACAACAATGATAAAATTCAGCCATCCCAGGTCCTTAGGAAGGACTCGATGTCTGGATAAAACAAACCAGTCAATAATACCTGTCTGACTGTAAACAAGAAATAATAAATATAAGAGTATGGCAACAAGGGCATCGCTGAGAGTGCAGCAGTTTGCTTGTTTACACATGTTGACACAGCTGGGGGTAGAAATCTACCCCAAATTCCAGATGAGGGTTAAACTGAAACTGATGAAAGCTTACCACCCCCTTTTAAAAAAGAAAACTAAACAGCTGACTCGGTTATTTATTTGTGGTATTTGTATCAGCCCGCAACGTTTGAAGGCACTTATTAAAGTCAATGAGAGTTTGCTAGAGACTTGAAATCAAACACATCCATCATACTTGCATTTGTTTCCACTGAAATTCAAAAGGAAAAGAACACAAACTGCTGTAAATAGCCTGAAACTATTGTTTGTGACTTTGGAGGACTGTTGTAGCTTGTGTAAGATGTTATTGAATATGTGAGGATACAGCAGGGGATGCTGTTGTGAATTGCAGCAAGTGCTGTTGCCCTTTAGATATCTTCAGAAAGGCCATTTTCAGTAGGTGCATCCAAACAACTAGCTTGCTTGGGCAAAAGACGTGATGAGATCAGCTTTTAACTTACAAATGTGTGTTCTATGGAAACAGAGGCTATGGAAAGCAGATGAGGTGATAACATTATTTCTGGATTGTACCCCTTCCATTTCTGACTGCAGGGAGAGAATCACAAGGTCTAATATTTCTCCATGGTGGGAAAAATCCTTGCACAAACAAAACAAGCAAACAAACAAACAAACGGGAGAAGGCTAGATTAGAATTCGTCCCCCTAACTGTTCATTCGCATGTATTCCTCATCTGCAGTCTGAAGTGTACATGAAAAGTTTTAAAATCCTCATTTTTCCTCTTGATGAGCTAGACCCGATCCAGGACTGCCTTGCCAGGTGGTGTTGCTATATTTCCAGGTGGAGCTTCAGATAAATAAATAACCAAGTATTCCCTCATAACAGAAACCTTTGTAATGCAATTGCCTAGCCCAATTGTGTACATCTTATCTAGTGTCCATGAAGTATTAGCACTGCAAATGTACAAGCTGAATAAGAACAATTATTTGTAAGTTTCCTACATTTAATAAACAGCTTCCTTAAATAAATAATAGTGTTCACATCATAGCTGAAGAGGAAATTTTTTAGCACTATGTAAGCATGACCACCTTAAGTGGCACAGCGGGGAAATGCTTGACTAACAAGCAGAAGGTTGCCAGTTCAAATCCCCACTGCTATGTTTCCCTATGGGAAACATCTATATTGGGCAGCAGCAATATAGGAAGATACTGAAAGGTATCATCTCATACTGCGTGGGAGGAGGCAATGGTTAATCCCTCTTGTATTCTACCAAAGAAAACCACAGAGGTCTGTGGGCGCCAGGAGTCAAAATCTACTTGACGGCACACTTTACCTTTATGTAAGCATGAGAGTGATAGCGGCGATACTCATGGCCAACAGGGCAGCCTGGCGGGCGTGGGGGGAAGCAGGAGGGCTGTTCTCACAGGAGAGAGTAAACCCAGCTCTTTTTTTTTTTTTTTGGTCATCCGGGCCAATGGAAATCCATCCAACCCAGCTGTCTACCCTGAGTAACCCAGATCCTTTAGCCATCTCCAAACCAATGTAGGACATAAATTGTAGCTTTCTACCTCGGTCATTTGTGTGTGATCCAGGCTTTTGGTAGCTCCTGGGAGCTGGTGATAATCTTTATGAAAGAGTTTTGTGACTAGAGGGGCCAGGCAGAGGATAGTTGCTGCCTCTGCTGGGCCCCTCTAGCCTTGGGACTCTATGATAAAGATAACAGCTTGCGGACCCAGGTTTTTTTCCCTTTCCCAGAGCACCAAGATCCTCAGTTGTCTGCTGGGCAAGTTGCCAGAGACATATGGAGCCTCTGCTCATGTGTTGGAATCAGAGTAGTTGATCTTCTGTCCCTCAAACCATCCCTGGACGATTGTGTGTATGACCTCAGTGAATGTCAGTCTGGGGAGAAGACACATGTATTTTTTTTTTGTTTAAACTAAGGTGAAAACAACTGTAATATTTTCAGTGTGGTGGAAGCAGTTTGAACACATGTTCAGTTCCCTACAATAAAATGTTTTTAGGGCAGCACATATCCGTTTAAGCCATTTCAGCAAACTTAAAACACTGTCTTCTGCCTAATTTACCCCAATCAACTCATGGAAGACACAATACCATCTTGTGAGCGAACCTTTTCACATCTCATACCCAGAGCTCTTGTATAGCTCTGAGATTCATATACTGATGATCACCCTCCTCCCTACTTAGGGTTGCCAACCATCCAGAACTGGCCTGAACCCTGGAGCCTCCTGGAATTCCCAATCCTCAGATGGCAACTGAAAGCAATCCTGGAAATTTTAATAGATTGATATTTTTAAAATATGGGGAGAAAATATCCAGGAATGATTTCATTCTTATCCCTATTGCAGGCAACCCATACCCACAGGGCGGTGTTATCACTTATAAGTAGTTCTGTGGAGGAGGGAAGGGGATCCTTATATACAGCAGCAGATGGGCAGTTTGCTGGTATGTGAACATCTGTGGATTGCGGCCATTGTATAAGCTTATTCTCATGTACTTGGTAAGAGCCTTCCTAAACAGCTGTTCATGTGGTAAAATAGTTGCTGGACTGTGCAGAGATATGAGGGGTATGGAACTGCTTGATTCATTGCTTCATGGGGGTGGGGGATCCTGTACAAAGACAACTATCATATCAGGGCAACAACTAGTTAGAAGAACCCTTCTTCCTGACAGTCAGTTCCCTGTGTGTGTGGAATTTATAAATAGTGACCGATATCCTATTTAACTGTGTGTGTGCAGGCCAGGAAGGTGTATCCCCACTATAGAGAGCTTCCAGAGTTCTGCAGTGCTAATTGGGTATGTGCACAGGTTGCTGATCTCTTCTTCCCCCTGAAGTGCCCTGTGCCACTGAAAATATGTCCCTAAGTGCTGCTCAACCCTCAGGGACACCTTTTTGGGTAGTATGATAAGGGCTGAGGAGCTTTGGAAGCTCTTCACAACAAGGACACTCCTTTCTGGTGCACGGGTACATGAATAGCGAGGCCTTTGGCAGCCCAGGACAGTTTCACTGTGTGATGAACTAGCAGTTTGTTTAGTGAGATTCTCAGAAGGATGCATCTGAGAAATAAGACTAAGTTGTGAGCAAAAAGTGGTGGTCATCTGAGCTTGCTTTAAATGTGAAGCTTAAGATGAGATTACTCTCTAGCTAATTACAAAGCATATTTTTGTGTCACTTATGTAAATCTTCCTTGTTTGTTTTAGCAGGTAATTTGTGGACCAGGATCACTTAATTGTTCTGAGTACATAATTATATGCCAGTATTTTCCAATTTAATTAAAATGTACAAATTTGAAGATTAAGAGGAAACATTATTTTTTTAAATTATTAATCATTCCTCCTCTAGGAAATCTTGTTGCTCTGCAGGAGATTTGTCCAGTGTACAACTAGATGTATTTTTTTCCTTCTCTTTCACAGACAGACAATTTTCCCGCAGAGCCCAATTACATGGGCAGCAGGCAGCAGTTTGTTCAAAGGTAAGGCCTATTAAATAACTTTCTTGGCTTCCCCATTTGCATCCTTGTCAAAATTGCTTTGCCAGAGAGTACAATTCAAATTGCGGAAGTAAATGCAAGTTTAACATATTCCTCTCTCTCTTTCTCTCTTGCTCTCTTTCTTTCTCTGCTCATATATCAGTAGCTCCACATTCAAAGACCCTGAACGAGCCAGCTTGAGAGACAGTGGGCATGGGGACAGTGACCAAGCTGACAGTGACCAAGATACTAACAAAGGCTCCTGTTGCGACATGTCAGTTAGAGAGGCTCTCAAGATGAAAACGACTTCAACTAAAAGCCAGCCGCTCGAACAAGGTGAGTGAAGCGGCCAGTGCCTGCACAGACTGCAGCTTAAGCAATGATTAGAATCCTATTACTGTGGCTCCAGCAGTTTATCACACTGGACGAGACCATTGATAATGCTATCAGAGGAAACAGTAAATCTTTCAGCCAGCCTGCAGCAAAAGCATGTTCGATACAGATTTTTGTTAGTGTGTGGATGTGTGTGTATAACACACTTGCACACACATACATAGATATTCATTAGAAGCCTGAAATGGGATACAGAGTTAACTTGGCTGTTTACATTTTCAATCCCAACATTTACTAATTGTGGCTTTTAAAATAAAACCCAGCTCTTAGACTCTGGCTGGGATCCAGACTACTGCAAAATAGTTCAAAATGGGCTTTGGGCCTTCCAGGAATAGTTTATTATATGGCATAGGGGTCTGGTGGAATAATCATTTTTAAGAACCACGGGGTACACCCAAGCTCTGGGACAAGCCTAAAGTTGCTCTTTGAATCCTGGACGATACATTTATGTTCTTGGGGAAGTCTAGAAATGTACAGCCTACCACCATTTTGCCGTAGCGTACTGGAAGAGCCAAGGTAGATTCACAATAATGGTTTGATTATCATATGTACCATTCCCTACTATACAGGTGGGATACTGCTTTCCTAATGCTTGATCCGTGATAACAGACGGATTAGAAGATTCATAGGACCAAGTTATCATGTGGTAGTTGCTGTGTGGGAAGAAGTGACCATAGGAAACTACCCATTGTTTGTTTCTTTATTACTATTTTTAGTTGTTATGACATGGTGTGGGCACTTGGAATCACAAAAGTCCTCAATAAATGGTCGCTTCATAGTTTTGGTTCCCAAATTTGATGTTATGGTTAATGAAAGGCATAGGCTGCAACCACAGATACAGTAATTTGGAAATAAGGTCTGTTGAAATTAGTGGTTTCAACTAAACTAGTTCAGGATCAGAGTATTTATATGATCATATGAAGTCACCAAGCTCAATCTACCAAGAACTACTGCTGTGTTGCTTCCAATCTTTTCAATAGATTCTGACTGGGAATCTTCTTCATGTACCACTGCAGTATTTATTAAACTTTGCACCATTAGGGAACACTTTCATCATTGATTCTTGAGCATTGCCACAAAGCTGCTACGTATTGCAGATGTTTCTAGGGTGCATTCTTGGGTGCATAGACACTTCACACAGAGCACTAAACAGTTCCCTTGGACCTCACAGTTGCTCTTGAGAATTAAGAGTGCCCACTCAACATCAGCCTGCAACTGCGTATTGTAGAGAAAGAGTGGTATTGGTAGGCAAGCTGTCTTTCATGAAGGGATTCCTGAGGTCATAGCAATAGCATTTACATTTTTATACCGCTTTATAGCCTGAGCTCTCTAAGCAGTTTACAATGATTTAGCATATTGCCCCCAACATTCTGGGTACTCATGACGAGCATTGTAGCCACTTCTTTGTGCAGCGTCTCCTATAATCCTGATTTTCAAATTGGGAAACTCCTGATATGCTTCCAAAGAAGTCCTGGGGTTTTCCTGAAACACAGTTTGAAAAAGACTGTGTTATTTAAATATGTGGAAGCCATCCAGATGCAATTCTTAGTGGGTTGTACCCATAATCTGACTAGTAATTTGATCATTCCATTTACTTCCTAAGAAAGTGACCAGTAGGTACCTGTGGCACTGTTGAAATGATTTACAACAGAGCAGTGAGTGTCCTCAGCTAGCTCATATTTCAAGGGAAATAAGCATGCCTGTTCCCTCAAAGTCTGTCTGATTTGGTTTATGCTCCCTTTTGCTAATTGCAAATGCTGTTTATTTGAAAAGAGGCCCACCATTTCCAAACAGCGCCAGCTAAATGGACTACACCAGCTCTCTGTGTGTGTGTGCGTGTGTGGCACATTTTGTTTGTAGTCTCCCAGGCTGTGAGGAAGAACACAGCTGAATTATTTTGAATTCAGTTTCACATCTCCGTTAGTCATTTCAGCTTGTTGTGTGGAAAATGATTCACAGCATAGAGGATGTTTTAAAAATTGATTAATTAAGTCCTTCTTAATGAGACGCTATATTTATAATTAAGCAGAAATACATTCTAAGCTTTCTATTAATTGGTGATTAATTAGAACTAGATTTTTGCCTCCAGCACAGTCAAATTTGTATCACATTCATCAGCAAATACACGCTCGGCTTCATTTTCTTGATAATGTCAAGAATGTGATATGATTTTATTTTTTTTTTGCTGTGTAGAATATTTAGGATGCTGCTTTATAATTTATTCTGTATTTGTTTGAGGAGAGACCTCACTCGTGACCTTGCTTTCCAAGTAATAAATGCCCCAAAGGTTATTTCTCCCCCTTACCCTTTTGCTGCATTGACTCTCTGCTTATAATTGGACATTGATCTGTATAAAGATGCAGTACTAGGGTTTTTCCCCCATCTAAATAAACCTTTTCAACATACATTTGTTCTTTTCTAATAGGAAAACACAAAATAATATTTTGAAACCTTAAGCTAGTATCGTACAGCTATGCAAGGAGCATGCTCAGGCAAAATGGTATAGGCATTTTGAGGGAAGTTAAAAATAAGATTAGTGGAATTTTCCAGAAGAGAGGTGTGTGTGTGTGTGTGTGTGTGTGTGTGTGTGTGTGTGTCTGTGTCTGTGTGTCCTTTTTGCCACTAAATTTCACCTAGAGTGAAATTTGAAGCAGTTTTTGAAAGACCTGCTCAGTCATGCTCAAAGAGGATATTTTATTTATTACATGTGTATCTCACCTTTCCTGAAAAGAACTCACTGCAGGAGTTTAACCCCACACCAGCCCTGTGAGGCTAGATAAGGGCTGCCAAAGAGCTTCATGTAGAAATCCCACTCATGCCAGGCATTCCAGCCAGTACCTTATGCCTCATTTACTCACCTGCAAATCTCTGCAGAATATGTGGGACATAATCAGTTACCTTTCTTTGCTCAAGCCTCGTTAAAAAACAGGAGAAGCGTAATGGAATCCTGTTTATTGCAACAGCAGCAGACATTTGTGGTGGAAGTGGGGTGAAAGTCAAAGTACTGCTGAGCAGGATGGCATGTCCACCATCACTTTCTGTAGCCCTGCAGTAGCAAACAGTGTTCACAGCAATACATTCTGTCATCATGGGAAAAGAGATGCCAGTGAACTTCAGCAATTTTTAGATTTACAGATGGACTCTTTGGGCCTAGTAGAATTAGGCCCGTTTTGGATACCTGGCTGATCTAGGTGGATGTGTGAAATGGGTCCCATTAGGTGTAGAAATGGCCTAGGGGAAGTCTAGGTCTGCAAAGAATCCTCAGGGCCCTAGCACTTGTAAACTGTAAAAGGCACCATGTGTAATGTTGCTGGTTGTCACATGCAGAAAACACAAACATTGCAAAACAGACCACATTCAGTTAACCATTCCTGTTGTTTATTTATGTGATAATGCAAAAAGCTCTTGAGAAGTTTGCATTTGTCATCATATTGTGAATGGATGGTCCTATTTATCAGATTCAACTCATACCATCAGCTGATATTAACTCTTCCTTTTTTTTTTTTTTTTTTGCATGTAGTGATTGATCTGAGAACTTTATTCAGTCTTTGCTGTTCTGAACACTCACAGGTGGTAGATCCTCATGTGTGTTGTGTATGTATGTTGTGGTTTTGGATCAGTACCCAGGGAAAATGTAACTCTGCCTATAAGAGGAGGAAGTATTTTAAAAATATAATTCAAGGAGTAATAATACTTCAGATCTTCCAAAAATGAGAAACAAAAAAGAATATTTCTATAAACTAAAAGAAGGCTCTCTACTCCTACTGAGCTCAGCCAGGAGGGCTCTTTGTGTGATGGTATAGCAATACAAATCAATTAGATTTGCCATTGACTTTTGGGAACAAGTTGTTCCTGGAAGAAAAATGTCTCTGTGTATATTTTTATATTCAATACCTATTTTCCCCCAGTACAAGACTAGAGAATAGAAGAAGTTGTTGTATCCTTAGTTTTGAAATGGGGCGGGGGGGGGGGGGAGACACATATAAAGTCACCAAGGGATCACATTGTGAGGAATTCTTTGCTATACAGGGAAATAAATCCAGTTTGCAACCCTAAGCACATTTACTAGGGAGTAAGTCCCATAAAACTCAGTAGGAGTTCTGACTACACTCATAGGATTGCCACACAAATGCTTGAGCAATATGTTATAAATGTAATACTGTACAAGAGGGGGGGAAATCTGTCCAAGGCTTCTCAAGGGGCTGGTTCAGAGGAACACAGCCTAGCTCATGCATTGAAGGTGGGAATGTAGCTCATTTTGTGACAGCCTGCCCGGATGTCACAAAATGATGTCCCAACATGCTGCTGGGATGTCCTGTAATCATGTGATTACATCATGTAATCATGTTCATCTGAATTGCTCCTCTATACATGGTGATCCAGAAGAATGCCCATCTCACATGATTAAAGGACATCCTCGCACACTGGGATGCCTTTTAGTGTGGATGTCAGCCATCATTAAGAATATCTATACTGCATATCACTTTTCAACAACAACAAAAATAAACCGGTGTATGTAGGAGGTTTACATTAAACTCTGTCTGTCAAAGCATGGTGTTCAGAAATATTCCACTATTACTACTACAAATATTTATATACCACTTTTCAGCAAAAGTTCCCAAAGCAGTTTCATAGAGAAATAAAAATAAATAAATAAAGTTGGATACCTGTCCCCAAAGGGCCCACAATCTAAAATCCACAGCACTGTTTGAGAAGTGGAGGCATTTAACTTTTCTCTTTCTGGCCTGATTAAGAACCATTTCATAAGCTCATAATTTTGTAATTCATGGTAGAGTTGGGGGTAAATGTTAACAATTCATCATATACCGACTTCTGCCCTGTTTGTGGCTGTACCTCTTTTTTCATATTACAGACAGGTGACTCCACATGAATGCCCTTAGCAAATGGCTGAACCTCCTTGTGGAAGCTCACCACTTACCTCCACTCTCAGAGGAAGAGGAGAACACATGGCTTAAATATTTGCCCTGATCATGGCCTTTGTTGCTTTAGAAAGCTCAGTGTTCCAGGATTTGTTCTAAAGTGTGAATCTGTATTTTGTAGCAAAACTGTAAGATTCAGAATGGATAGTACTTCTCCAAGTTACAGTGAATCACCAGGGAGGTAGCAGCAATTTTTGTTTGTGAGGTCCAAGCCTGTGGAAAATAATACTGGAAAAGAAGAGGAGGAAGAAGAAAAGTTAAAGAGACATGTCTCTAGCTGTTTGGCTTGGGATCCTTGGGAATGCCTATGTTTGTTTGCTTTAATCCTCCTATCACTCAGCTCAACACAACCCCTTTTCTCATCTCACTTGACAAGGCTTGGTTAAAAGAAGAGGCATAATGTAGAAAGATCCGAGACTATCTGCTCTTCAGGAACTGTTGCTTAAAAGGAGAAATCCACAGATAGCAATATTTGCTCTGTGCTGGCCTCCTTAGTAATAGTAAACAGAGAAAGGAGAATAAAAAATGAGGGTGCTTTGATAAATCTTGGCAGGTGGCCTAAAGGAGAAAAAGCTTTTGGAAAAGAAAGCGTAATCATTGGGACAGAAAGTCTTTTGCAATAAGCAAGCATGTCCCCTTTAAGTTATCTTTGCTCCAGCTTTCTGGAGGAAGCCTCTACCTACTCTTCTATAAAAATGCCTAGCTGTCTCATAAGCTTATTTATGCTCTCTGATTCACAGGCCTTTCTAAGCAGCTGCTTCCATATGTTTACTACTCTTTAAGGGAAATGGTTCGGCTTGACATTTTGTTTGTGCCCCATTTTCAGACTGTGTCCCCTCAAAAATAAGTTAATTTGAATACCGTCCTAGTGGGTTTGAATCCTTGTCTGTTAATTAGTGCTGCACTGCGTTTGGGCATGGTGTCTGCTGCAGCTGTGCAGTGCCACTTAGGAACATAGGAAGCTGCCGCTTTTTTTTTTTGTACTAACTGAACAATGGGGCAATGGGGATACATTCTGACTGTGCTGATACAGATGTTTCACTCAGCTCTCCTGCTCCAGCCTAAGCACGCACACCCCTTCAGTTTGCTGTGGCATCGGCAGAGATGGGAAGATAGGCATGGAAGGGAAGGGCTATAGATAGCCCATATACAGACTTTCCTAAGGGTTTTCAGTCCAACAGTGTCAGGGACTTAGGCACACAAACCAGACTGAGGTTGCTGATGAGAGTGTCAGGTTCAGGGCACAGCCCTGTGTTTCCATCCCAAAAGAGTATGTACAGTATAGCAGACAGGAGCATCGTCATATGACTGTGCTTTCCCATGGGGAGCCACTGCAGTTCTAGAAATAAAGCAATGCAGTGCCGATTCTAGGGGGCACCTTTTCACACTGCAGAAAGGGGAAGTGCAACAGGTTCTATGGTGGCAATAGTCAGCATGATGTGAAGGCCCAGTCTTTAATGGTAGATTTGAGGTTACGTTCAGGGGTGGGGGGGCACCAAGGTATTTTGTCATCTTTTGTTGTGACTTGTTTCTGAACTTATAATATCCCATACAGGGATAGGGCAAGGGGAGACAATTGTTTGGGGGCCCCCCAGAGGCAAGGCACATGACTTACTTCCCCAGCTACGCACCCGCCCGAGCTTCCTTCAGTTGTATTCATCCTCCAAAATTAATGTGTGTTAAGACCTGGAGCTACCAGAACAGCATGTCCTTTTCTAGTACCATTCAATGACTTGCATTGTCCACAATTTACAAAACCTTTAAAAAAATAATTTAGGATGATGTTCTGTTGTGGCACACAGGTTATATATAGTTATATATAATAAATTTCACTATGCTTTTTGTTACCACTATTCAGCCACATTTAAGATTTCTTTACTTCATGAGCTGAGCTTCAATGTGGGTGGGGGGGGGGCAATTTTAAATCTTGTCTCTGGGCCCACTACAACTTTGCTATACCCCTGATCCCATAGTAATTATGGCAGTGTTGTCAGCACAGGACAAACAGTTACTCTCTTCCTTTTCTATTGAAGCACAAGGATTTGTTTCTTTGACATGTATACTTATATAGAAGCCCATTTGTCTAGAACAGTTACTCAGTGGCTCTGTTTAAATGTAATGACCAGCCAACAGCAGCAACCCCCAGGCTCCTATACATCCTCCTACTATGTCGTCCCTTCCCCTCAGCCTCTTTTGGGATTAGTAGTGGAATGCTCTTTCACCCCTTGTTCTAGGAAGGGGACCAAGGATTTCTAACTGGGAATTTTCAGGTTATTTGAAGAAAGTCTTAATGGTTACACAGGTATACAACCAATATAATATAAAGTATTCCTTTGTGTAAACTGTGATATCACACACACACACACACACACACACACACACACACACACACACCATATTAAGAAAGTGGATATCCCTGTGAGGACAAATTGATGACACAAACAAAAGGGAGGAGTGGTCATGGATACAACATTGTAACCAAGACTGGGGAATCTAAGCGCCTGCCCAGTTCTCTAAACCTCTGACCAGTGACTGTGATCTCATGCTGTCACTGAACATTGACAGGAGAGAGCAGCATGTAGATACAAGCCCTCAGCTGGCCGTTTTGTTGATTAGATTAATGGGAAGTTGCAAGCCACCTACTTCATTTAATCCTGGACCCCAAAGAGTAGGGGGACAAGCTTCAGAGGACACATGCTTCTCCTTTAGAAGGCCAGTCTCTCCCCCTGCCCACCCCGATTCTTCTTCTAGCTGTAAGCAGCTAGTCCCACTCAAAGCTTGTAGAAACCCATTTGGCTTGTGGATTTGTCCTCAGAGAACAGATGCATCTGAGGCCCGTCCCTCCGCCCCAACCACATTTTTCGCTCCGCTCCATGACATGGAGCATCTTGAGCTCAGAGGGGGAAGGCAATGAAGCAATCCTCCATGTTGGCTTTGGGGCCCAAGGTGGGCAGGAGTGTCCTTTGGTCTCTGAAGCCATTGCAGGGGTAGGATAGACACTGTGCAGTCCAGTGTTCCCTCTAATAGGGATTCCCGGATGTTGTTGACTACTACTCCCAGAACCCCTAAGCAAAGGCCATTTCAGCTGGGGATTCTGGGAGTTGTAGTCAACAACATCTGGGAATCCCTGTTAGAGGGAACACTGCTACAGTCCCTCTGTTCACACCAGGATTTTCAAGGCTTGAGCAGAGTTCTGCTGTTTTGACAACAGAGTTACTGCTTAAAAAAATTACTATATACCAATGAATGTGGCATAAGGCCACACATCATTTCATTTAATTATTTGGCAGAGTCTAAGAAAGACATTATGAGAGAGAGAGAGAGAGAGAGAGAGAGAGAGAGATCTTTTATTCTCAGATGTTTCCAGAATGGGAAGACATCTCTCAATTGTTATTTCGTCAGGCTCTTGTACCATTGCAAAACAAATTATGAGTCTTTTTCTTGGTTTCTACTTGCCTTATTTCCTTTTGCAGCCATGAGGTAGAGTTGGTTTCTTTCTTTCTTTCTTTCTTTCTTTCTTTCTTTCTTTCTTTCTTTCTTTCTTTCTTTCTTTCTTTCTTTCTCTCTCTCTCTCTCTTTCTTAGCTTTAAATTCTCCTCTAGATTATAAAGTTGCAGAATTTCCATTTTGTTTCTTTTATGGCAAAGACTGTCTTCCATGGTACATATTTGCTGCAAACTGCCCACCCACATCAAGACTCTCCCCCACTTTCATTCTGATGTAATGTAATGTCATTCTCTTCACACATCAAGTGATTTGATTCAGAGAGTTTTGACCTGAATTTGCTGCTTCACAAGATGCTATGCATTTGTTGTTCACACTTGGTCCCTATCAGGCATGCAGTTTGTTTGTAATCTGATCATGGCTGGTACAGGTGTAACCTAGAGAGAAAGGATGTAAGGGATAGCTGATTAAACCAGAGGAGGAGGAGGAGGAGAACTGGCTTCTAACCTCCTCCTTATTATGCTTAATATACATTTTAGTATAATTCAGGCCACATCTCAGTATAATTAAGGGTAGGGTCTGTATAATTTGTGACATTGCACAGCCCAGTAATCATATAGAGAGCCAGCGTGGTGTAGTGGTTAGAGTGCTGGACTAGGACCAGGGAGACCCGAGTTCAAATCCCCATTCAGCCATGAAACTAGCTGGGTGACTCTGGGCCAGTCATGTCTCTCTCAGCCTAACCTACTTCACAGGGTTGTTGTGAAAGAGAAACTCAAGTATGTAGTACAGCACTCTGGGTTCCTTGGAGGAAGAGCGGGATATAAATGTAAATAATAATAATAATAATAATAATAATAATAATAATAATAATAATAATAATAATATACGGTGGCTTACTAGATTCCTGACAAATAACTCCTCTCCTTATTTTTGCCATCTCAAGCAAGCAACAAAAGCAGGATGTCCGAGTCCCTGATAGGCCACATATTTGTCAGATGAGCTGTGTTTGGTTTTGGGGGTCACAAGCTGTGCAGGCCTGATTTAAAACCATAGACCTCTGTGGCACCTTAAAGCACTTCATTGTGTTTTGCCACAAGACTCTGTTATTCTTGCTGCAACAGACTAATATAGTTTGTTTTGTTTTATAGTTTCCTATCCCACCTTTCAGGCCCAATGTCTTAAAAAGTGGCCTACATAAAGAATCATTCACTTAGAAAACAATTATTAAAATTTACAACAGTAAACAGTTGATAAAATGCACTCACTAAAAAGCAGACTGTGTGATGGACAAAAACTGTACAGGCTAAAATAGGATCAATCAAATGCTTCCAGGAAATGATGGGTTTTCAAAGCCATCATAAATGCTGTCAAAGATAAGGCCTAGTGCATCTCTACAGGGTGGGTGTTCCACAGGTGTATCTCTGGAAAAAGGTTTTACGGCTACTGAAAGAGCCCTGTCTCTGGTCACTGCCATAGCCATTTGCGATAATGGCAGGCCAGAAAGCAAGGCTTGATTAGAGCCCAGGCAACTTCATATGAGAGAGTACAAATAGTCCTTCAAGGCTACTCCTCAGTAATTTGTCACAGATTTGATCCTTGTCCTGGAGGAAGTCATCAACAAGAAATGTTTCAAATTTCACATTAAAAAGTTTTTTGAAAGTTTTCTTTGACCCTTATCTGAAAGGTGGTATAGCTTGGATCTAAATATAATGCCAAAAGAAGAGAGAGGGAAAGATGAAAATGAGCATGCAGTTAACAGCAGAATCCACATTACCAACCTCATTATCAAATATTTGTTTTTGGATTCATACTGATAACAATATTTCTGAATAGCTTTAAAAGCTCTGCATGCAAGTCTGTCCCTAGCCAGACTAAATTCTTAAAAGGCATTTTAATATGTCCCAGTATAGGCTTAGCACTTGACTCAGAGCTGAAATGAAACATGTAGGCCCTGCTCCATAGGGCTTCAAAGTGCATGTGGAATTCCATGCTGCCAGAAGCTATTTTCTTCCATGTTTGAGATTTCTCTGTGGGAAGGAATCAACATTGCATGCACAAGTTATTGCTTGACTAACAGAAGAGAATGAGACAGACTCAGTGTGCATTTCAGCTACCAAATGTGTGCTAGGGATGTGCACAAACAGTTCATGCACTCCCTGGGGTGACGTGGGGGGGGGGGCTTTTAAAAGAGCATGTAAGGAGCTCCTTACCTGCTCACCCCTGCCCTGCTTTGCCCTCTGCCAACACTCGGTTTTTCAAGAGATGCGCGTGGCTGCAGTGCTGCTTCATAAAGCCCTGATTGGTGTCAGCATGCACATGTCCATGGCGCATGTGCGCTGGCCATTTGCATGGTATGTTGAGCATGCTAATGGTCAGCCTGGTCATGTGCTTGCCAATGCCAGTCGGCGCTGGAGGAAGCAGTGCTGCAGCCCCACACATCTCTTGAAAAACTGAGCCCTGGTGGTGGGGAAAGTGGGGGGGGGTAGGAGCGAGCCAGTAATGAGCTCCTTGCTGCCTCTTTTTAAGTCACCCCTCCACCAGTCAAGCTGATTTGAACGCTGGCATTTGAGCCAGTTCAGCGCTTCCTTTTGGAAGCACCAAACTGGCTCTTGTACATCCCTAATGTGCACCAAAACACCTGGACTTGAGCAATTAATTAAAGGTTTCATGAAAGTCCAGATTTTTAAGTTTGGAAATTAGAATTCAAAATGTTTAAAGTTTGAAGTTCAGCTTTCAAAGCCCACTGTTTTTTCTGTCTCTGAAACTTAGATTTTAGCGCCAAAAATTAGTTTGTGTGTATTGGCCTTTACACCCATGTGACTATGCATGGAAATCAAACACTGCCCCCTTTAAAACGTTTTCTCCCAGTTCAGAATTCACACTTTGGATTTCCACATTCAATTAAAAACTGCATTTATAATTTACTTCAACTTTGCCATTTGCAATGACAATCACATGTATAGAATTGCAGGTTTTTTAACCCCTTTCTCAAATGTTCCTAAGTGCACCAGCAGTGCTTCAACATTATGTAAGAAGTAGATTCAAAATAATAAACTTCATACAGAAGTCTAGGGTATATGGAAAGCCTTATGACACAAGTTCATACATTATCCTATTGCTGGAAATGGTTTCCCCTCATTCATGTAGCAAGCCAGTTCCATAGAACCAATGACAAAATCTGTTTCTGCATTTGATTTTTCTGGACATGGGCAACAGTTGCCAGCCCAACAGCATAAACGTGCAGAATTGCACTGTTGGCTAGCATCTGGAAAAGGTAATTGAGCAGGATATATATCTAAATTAAGCTTTTTCATAATTCTGCTACTTTTGATGCAAAAGTTAAGCCTCTGCCATTGTAATCTTGAGCTCAACAGCTATTTCACTTTGACTGGTTTATTACCATTGTGCATGCTCTCTCCATGAACTGACAATTGCCATTTCACCAATCCAGATAATAGATTGGTGAAATAATAGTGTAGCTACGCCCATAGGAACCCCAAGGAACTCTGGGAACTGTAATTCTGGACAAGGGAGGAGGGGCAGGGACAAGCGATCTCTAACAGAATTTCTAGCATTTGCATAAAACTACAATTCCCAGGATTGTTGGGGAAAGGTGAAATCATGGTAATTAAAACTAGTATAAAATTGATATACAACTGTAGTTTAGATATAGCTCAAGTCTGAATTTTTGAACTTATTTGCCAATTGTGTTGTGCCCTTCTCAATAGTAGTATTCAAGTACATGAAAACATTCTCATGATGCAAACAAACAAACAAAAAGAGCACTCCAAATTTGTAGTGAACAGGAATGTGCCTCACATGCTGAATTATAGGGCCCTGCCATGATTTTCAGAGAATTCAGAGCTTGAATTCATCAAGTTTTGATCAAGGAGTTTTCCACTTGCCAGCCGTGCCACTCATGTTGTCAAACTATCAAAGCACAAACAAAAAACACCAAGCAAACAAAAAAATGAAAACAAAACCACAAGCTATCAAGTAACTGTGTGGAAACTAGCCTGGTAACTGTTGGGAATGGTAACCTTATAAACCAGCCATCCCTTCCTCTCTGATATTATCAGCCATATGTTCTTTGCTATAGTGAATCCTGGGTTCATATAAAATGAGTCAGTTAACAAACCCCAAAGAGCACAAATGCAGGTCCTTTCTCAAAGTCTTTCACCATTTGATGATTGCTCCCTGAGAGTGTGGCCTAGTTTGGGAGTCCCGCCCTAAAATGACACAACCTGTGAAATGTTGTTCACCATTGCTTCCTCCCATAGGTTTTTCCCCCTGGACAGAACATCTTCTCTCTCATTCTCTCTGTGCCCAAAATGAGAATAGCTGTCAGACTGCACTCCTTGTTCTGACTCCACCTAAGAAACTTTATGTCCAAGAGTATCATCCACTCCAAGTTGGTTACCCCTAACAAGGTCAGGTAAGAAATTGCCTTGCTGTTGTATGTTAGGACTTGCACGCAATACCCATTCTTCACTTCCATCTAACTCAGGAAACTACAGTCAGGAACAGGGCTGGATTGCTGAATAACAGACTGCAGATATATTCGTAGGAGGATCCATTGCCCTGGCTATCCCATATTTTTTTGTTTTGATTTTGATTTTGGATTGACTGATTTTTGTATCTTAACCAGCCAAAAAACACCACAATAAAAACTAGTGTGGCAAGACCCAGAATCTCTCCAACTCTCTCTTATGATTAGGTCCTTGACAAGAAAACTCTCTAAAATATTTGGAAGGCTTATAAATGAGCACAATGAAACAGTCATTGCAAATCATTTGCGCTTTTTAGTATGTTTGTTTTAGCAACCAATTGGCAAAAGAAACATCCACAAAAGCCTCAATCCTGCATGCGGAGAAAGGTCTGTGAGGGATTCCCCATGGGAGTTCAACAGAATCCTCTGCTCTGCTACCATGTTGCTTCCACCATGGAATCAAGCAGCCAAGCCATTCATTTCAAACGGAGGCCTTTCTGCACATCACCTTGGAGTATCTCATCGCCTGCACTTGCACAGACACTCAGCAAAACGGTGCATTACAGGCTAGTTCAAGGTAAAGTTTGGGAGGACCTCAGATGGAACTCAAAAGCCCAACTATGTTGCAGGATGCCATAAACAATCAATTTATCATCATCACTTACATCAATTAAAGTATTTCTATATCACTTTTTAAATACAGATTTTACAGAAAACAGTTAACAAAATTAAAGCAGTTAAATATAAAACCCAGAAATCCATTAAAAAGAGAAAAGTAACTACACATGCAACATAAAATCAGCTGGAAAAGTTATTTAGATTAAAAGCCAGTCAAAACAGAAACATTTTCTCAACCTGTTTAAAATTGGCTTACGTGGGGCTTGTCTGACCTTCTCAGATTAGGAATTCCACACACAGAGAGAGCAACAACAGAAATAACAATCAGAGTAGATTGGTTCTAATGGTCTTGTCCAGGGGTGTAGCTGTAATTGAGTGGATCAGTTCAAAGAACCTGCCCCCACCAGCACCAGAGGGCCCTCCAACTCCACCCCTTCCCTTTTTCTTCATTATCTCCCTCACTCCAAGGGGCCCGCTCTCCCTTAGCTACGTCCCTGTTCTTGTCCCTGGTCACTGCTAGCCAAATTTGAGTTAGTGGCAGACTGAAGAGCAGGGTATTTGGCAGTTACCTTGAGATTACTTGGTTCCAGTTGGTATACAGTGTTAAAAGTGATAACAAGCATTTTCAATTGGGCCCAGAAATGGAAAGCTATTGTGGTTGATGTAAGACAGGTGGGATGTGTTCCTGGTGGCTAACACCCGTCTACAACTTGACAGCTGCATTTTGTATGAGCTGTAGTTTGCAGACTGTTTTCAAGCACCATCAAGAGTGCACTACAATAGTCTAGACATGAGTACGAGATGGACCACGATAGCTAGATCCAGATTCTCTATATAGGGTTGCAGTTGGTGAATCAGCTGGAATTGGTAAAAGGCTGCCCTGGCCACGGCCACCACCTGGGCACCCAGAGTCAATGTTGTGTTTAGGAACACCCCCATGATAGTGCCAGGAGAGAGGAGGGGATGGTTATTCTAGACCCCTTTGACTTCTCATAGGGAAGAAGAGTCATGAGTCTTCTATGCAAGAATAGTCATGGGTCAGTGGTACAGCATGTTATTTCCATGCACAGATGGAGCCAGATTTTTTTTCTTACATTTCCAAGTTTAAAAAGGGTGCAGGGTGAATCTCAGATCCAAGTGCTGTGAATACACCTATTCCAGAGACCAAGGCTGTTCTCAGACCTGGGTTGGTGGGAAGGCAGGGTGGAACCTATCTTCCCTCTCAGCCGATCCCCAGTCCACTTCGATGCAGATCTCTGGAGGCCGGGACTCAGGAATCTCACAATGCACTGTGAGCACAGTGCATTGGGGGATTCCCCTGGGAGTTCTAGGCTCTGTGTATGGCTCTGTGTACGCTTGGGCTGTGTGCAGCCTGAACATACATATGTCCTGGGGTTCCTGCCCTTTAACCCGGGTAAAAGGCCGGGGACAAAACCCGGGCTTGTGTACTTATTGGGATCGATCCTGGTGCTGCACATGAGCAGCCCTACCCAGGTAGGGCTTCCCTAACCAGAGTAGGGCTGCTCGTATGCACAACCTCACCTGCCAATCAGAGTAGATAGGTTCCAATGGTATGATCCAGTGTAAGACAGGTTCACCTGTTTATAAACCCCTCGTGGTGTAGTGGTTAGAGTGCTGGACTAGGACCGGGGAGACCCGAGTTCAAATCCCCATTCAGCCATAAAACTAGCTGGGTGACTCTGGGCCAGTCACTTCTCTCAGCCTAGCCTACTTCACAGGGTTGTTGTGAAAGAGAAACTTAAGTATGTAGTACACCGCTCTGGGCTCCTTGGAGGAAGAGCGGGATATAAATGTAAAAATAATAATAATATGCTATTTGCATGCAGAAGGAGCTAAAGTCTTTTTAAAGGAGAGCATGTTGATTTTAGAAATTCTCCCTTAAGAGTGGTTGCTTAAAATCTTTCAAACCATCATAGCTGGGAAAGTACAGTACCAATTTGAAATGGAGACTACAGAACACTTGAGAAGCAAAACTAGTTGAGTGACCTTAGAAAATGGCTGAAAGGTTTTTCACACACATGTTCACAAAATCAGGAGCAAAATGCAATTTTTCTGACTGACTTTGTGAATTGTAGGAAATTTTCCATTTGTAGAAAACATTTATAGGAAAATATTTATAGAAAATATTTATAGAAAGATCTTTGGTGCCCCCCCCCCCACAAGTATTATATCCTTACATCCAGTTCTCAGTGGAATATATTGCATGATGGATTGCCAACCAGCCAGAAACTGGGGGGAAGCCCTGCTGGGTTTCATTTCTGAGTTTGTTTTTCTGCTTGTGGAGTCCTTGCCAAAATGGCAAGCTGTTTCCGCCTCCTTCACCCCCTGCTCATTTTTAGCTGTACATCTTAGGATTCTTTTTTTTTTTTAAAGCCGCTGTTGCACTGGAATCTACTCCACCACTACCCCATTCTGCCAAAAATAGCTGGGCTCCACCTGCTAGAGACTCCATAACCCACTGTGCTCCTCTTCTAGTCCTACTCTCGGATCTGCTCTGAGCTCCACCTTGGACCCAGCCCTGGGTATTCAATCTCAAGAGTTGGCAACCTTAGTTGATACCATGAATATGTACAGTCAATCCAATATTAATGTGACTGCAGATCTTCATACACTGAAAGTCTGAATAATGATTTCTCGTTTCAGTTGCCCAGATCTGTACAATTTTATGGAAGGGAGGAGACTCTTCTAACAGTTTAAATTGTGTGACCACTACTGTGTTCTGATTTTTTAAAGTTAGTTTCATACATTTTCCTTTTGTTTAACACCTATTTTTAAATTAGAATTTTTTAAAAAAATGATTTCCTTGCTTTTGCTGAATTTTTTTTTAAATCATACTTAAAAAAAAAAAAAAGTTTCATACTGAGCCATAGAGACCAGAATATACTAGTTATTGTTCAGAAGCAATGGACCTTGAGAGTACATCTACACTACAGACTTCTATTGGGTTTATATCATTCTGACTGCCATGACTTTCTTCAGGAAACTGTAATTTGGTGCAGATAATGATACAGTAAATGTCTGTTAGAAGTCTATAGCCCCCCGCCCCTCACAAATTAGTCCACAAGGTTCTCTGCTAAGTGGGAATCATTATTATACCAATTTATATCTGTAGTGTACATATGCACACAGTGAACTAGGGATTCTTCTATAAATATTAGGGAACTATGATCAACTTCTAGCTAGAAAGATGATGAAATGAGATTTAGAATGAAAGATACTGCATGTGCTACCAGAAATGCAAAACCAGGGGAAGGGGCGGACATATTTTGCCCCTGTGCTGTGTACAAAAATCAAATTTGCCTATTTGCCATCTATCCTTTTACACTGCAGAACTCATAACCACTGTAAAGATTGCCATAATTTCCATAAAATAGGTGAAAATCTACCTACTTCACTTGCTTAGTTGCTTAGAGCTCCATTAGAATCTAAATTACAGGCGCGTGTGTGTGTTTTTGTGTGTGTGTGTGTATCCAGTTATGTAAATTGTACAATTAGACCATGCACATAATTAAATATGACAATGGGCCATGTCCTCTTTTTCTGAAGAAAAATGCACAGAAGGGGAAAATTTAAACTGCATCATCTCCAGGGTTTTTGTCTGTCAGAAAGGGCTAGCGGTGGTGCAGAACTGGAAAGGGATTGTGTGGACTGCTGACTGTTTTCGTGCAAGATAATAGCATTTTGGCATATGTGTAGATAATTATGTAGAGAAAGGGCTGTAGCCATATTAAGGCACTGTTTAGAAATTAAAACTGGGATCAGAAAAAATTGGAAGAACCAGAGTGATTCAGCCATGATGCAGTGTCACAGGATAAGGGGATAGATTCAATTGTGGATTAGTAATTGGTTGAAGGACAGGAAACAGAGGGTAGGTATAAATTGACAGTTTTTGCAGTGGAGGGAAGTGGGTTGCCCCATGGATCTGTACTGGGACCAGTGCTCTTTAAATTATTTAGAAATGATCTAAAAGTAGGGTGAGCAGCAAAGTGGCCAGATTTGCAGATGACACTAAACTATTTAGGGTAGTGAAGTCTAAAACAGATTGTGAAGAGCTCCAAAAGGATCTCTCCAAACTGGGTGAGTGGGCAACAAAATGGCAAATGTAGTTCAATGTTAGCAAGTGTAAAGTGATGCATATTGGGGCAAAGAAACCCAACTTCACATATATGCTGATGGGGTCTGAGCTGTCAGTGATGGACAAGGAGAGATATTTTGGGATTGTAGTCAGTGGTCCTTCTAGTTTTTTTCATCTGTGTGCGGACTGAGTTTTGTTCTGGGCAGCAGTATCAAGGCACTATGTGCACACATGCATTCAGAGTGGTGCCTTCCTAATTCAACCTGAGTGGGATCTAAAATTAACTGAGTGGACCTCAGAAAACTTATGAGCGCACACACGTGTGCATGCCCACGTGTGCATACATGGCCCTATCCACTTCCAGCACAGTACTTCCAGTGACTGTTGCTGGTGTCTATCTTATGTTTCTTTTTAGAATGTGAGCCCTTTGGGGACAGGGTTCCATCTTATTTGTTTGTTATTTCTCTGTGTAAACTGCCCTGAGCCATTTTGGAAGGGCGGTATAGAAACTGAATTAATAATAATAATAATAATAATAATAATAATAATAATAATAATAAACAGTGGTTGTGGTGGACAGCTCATTGAAAGTGTTGTATGCAGCAGCTGTGAAAAAGGCCAGTTCCATTCTAGGGAAAGGGACTGAAAATTTAAATGCTAGTATTAGAATGCCCTTATACAAATCTATGGTGAGTCCACATTTGGAGTACTATTATTACTTTATTATTACTGCATACAGTTCTGGTCACCGTATCTTAAGAAGGGCACTTTAGAACTGGAAAAGGTGCCGAAGAGGGCAACCAAGATGATCAGGGGCCTGGAGCACCTTCCTTATGACGCAAAGCCAGGCAAGGCTACAACATTTGGAGCTCTTTGGTTTGGAAAAGAGACGAATACGGGGAGACATGATAAGGTCTATAAAATTATGCACACAGTAAAGAGAGGAACATAGGAATCTGCCTTATATCAAGTCAGACCATCAGTCTATCTAGCTCAGCATTGTCTACATAGACTGGCAGTGGCTTCTCCAGGGTTGCAGGCAGGAGTTTCTCTCAGCCCTATCTTGGAGATGCCAGGGAGGGAGCTTGAAACCTTCTGCATGTAAGCATGCAGATGCTCTTCCCAGAGTGGCTCCATCCCCTAAGGGGAATATCTTACAGGGCTCATGCATGTAGTCTGCCATTCATATGCAACCAGGGCAGACCTTGCTTAGCAAAGGGTACAAGTTGTGCTTGCTACCACAAGACTAGTGGACAGAGAAAAAAATTTTCTCCTTCTCTCACAACACTAGAACCAGAGGTCATCCCATGAAACTTAGGAATGACAAAAGGAAGTTCTTTTTCACACAAAATTTATTTCAGTGCATAAGTTAATCTACGGCAGTCTCTGCCACAGGATGTGGTAATGGCCACTAGCTTGGAGGGCTTTAAAAGTCTTGGACAAATTCATGGAGGACGAGTCTATCAGTGGCTACTAGTTTGGTGCCTATCTGCCACCTCCAGCCTCAGAGGCAAGATGCCTCTGAATACCAGTTGCAGGGGAGCAACAGAAGAAAAGAGTGTATCTGGTAGGCCACTGTGAGAAACAGGACTAGGTCTGGGGCCTGATCCATCAGGGCTGTTCTTACGTTCAATGTTAAGCTCCATCTTAGAAGGCAGTTTTTATTGGCAACTAAGGGTAATAAAGTGGATGACAGACAGATCTGGCCTATGGGGCACAATCCCTGTCTCTTGTGCAGCTCTCACTCATTTCAATGAGACTTGTGCAAGAGAATTTCACAGCAGATCATGTTTCATATTTGTTAGTAACAGGTTTGTATTTAGATGCCATTTTGGCATATAATTGTCAAATGCCTTGGGCTGCCTTTGGGAGTATGTAAATATGCTTGAACAGAATGTGTCTGCCTCTCATCTTCCCTTCTAGCATCATCATTGGGGTATTCACTGAGGGAGTTCTTTGCTTCCTCTGATAACATAGGATTACAACTTTTGACACTCTTGGTTCCATCACTGACCAAGTTGATGAGGTAGACAAGAACCTTTTTTTCTTCTTCTTGCTACCTCTGCTGGGCAAATGACTCTGCAGATGTATTTTATAATTTCAGGCTTATATTAGTAGTTAGTTTGCTGGACTAGGACCGGAGAGACCCGTGTTCAAATCCCCATTCAGCCATGAAACTAGCTGGGTGACTCTGGGCCAGTCACTTCTCTCTCAGCCTAACCTACTTCACAGGGTTGTTGTGAGAAGAAACTCAAGTATGTAGTACACCGCTCTGGGCTCCTTGGAGGAAGAGCAGGATATAAATGTAAAAATAAATAAATAAAAATAAATATATAGAGGTCTTACTGTGTTTGAGGCTTGTCTTTTGAAGAAATTGACTGAAGGATATAAGGAGCTACATACTGTTACTGGAAAGAGTTAAAGAATGTTGAGCAGAGTTGAATTTCTCAAATGGGCTCTCTTTCCTTGGAGATCTTTACATGTTTTGCTAGCTAGCATCTTAAGGAGAAATGGAGTATAGGTCTATGTGATTGAACACCTCATCTTATGCACTATGCTGTTGATGGGAAGGGTATGAAAGAGAACAGTGGCTGATTTTAGTTCAGGGGCAAACATTTTATGCTGCCTCAAGCACAACCTTTTCCCTATATTGTTTCATGAATTCACGTGTACATACACCACTATTCTTGAAAATCCTATGCTTGTATATTTTGCATTATATACATATCTTTGGAAATGGTAGTCTCAAGCATTTCATCCCAGTTGTAAATTGCAAATAAATCAGAATCATATACCTTGATATTCAGAACAGCAGTCCTACTATAGCTAAATTGTTATAACATAGTTATTAGCTTAGTTGAGCTTCTTATGTTCAGAGGCAGTAAATCTTTGACTAACATATGCTGGGAACAAACAACATGGGGATGTTATCATTTCTGACCATGTGAGTCTAAGACACTGGACGCCAATGGACCTGTGGTTCTTCACTCCCTTCCCCCGCTCTCCCATCCACATTCGTACAAAGCAGAGAGCTTACTTTCTGCAATCTCTTTGACTGTAGAGAGGAGGGGGGACTGGCTGTGTGGGCTTCCTTCTTTCATAAAGGGCAAGCCTGCACAGCCAATAGCCGCCGGAGAGAGGGAGGAGGAGCTTCCAGGCAAACTGTGTTGCTAGTGTTTGTAGTAACACTGGCACCACAAAACTAGAGATTGAACTGGTAAAACCATATTCAACTGAAGGCTCACATTACAGTTAGGGGAGGGAAACCATGGGTCCATTTTTTGACAAAATTGAAGTTGATGGACACAGTTCAGACACAGTTAATGGAACCAGAGGTGAAGGGGCCTCTGGTTTCTTGTTATGTGCAAATGCGGCCATTGTGAGTGTCCAGAATCATCTGACTGACTGCCATGGGGGAACACAATCTTGGAGTAATTTATAAGTAATAATTTCCATGGACTGATTATTTCTTTCCAAACTCAGCCGATATTCTACAAATTTTGACCTGAGTGCTCTCAGAGCCTGCTGTTCTTGAAAGCAGCAAGGGTATTTTTTAAAAAAATATTCGCCTACATGTTATTCTGTTGGAAACATGGTATGAACAACAGATCGTATGCTTGATTCTTCCCCTTTCCCGTAGGTGCCGTGCCCTTTTTAATATGAAGGTTCTGCTGTGAATTTCTTCCAAAGGGGCTGCTTGTGACTACATGGTGTTGGGGTAAATGCTACATAATTTCCCATGAGTGGTGTGCCAAATTACATTTCCCTCCATCTGCTCTGCTGTGCAATTCAAAATTGGAGGGCAGTCATCTCTACTGTAACAAAGCTATGCCATGACATCAAAACATCTTTCTTTAAATTGTGTAAACACAGCATACAGATTTAGGAATACATTCTGCTAATATTTATCTCAATGAAGTCAGTGGAGTCATAGATCTGAGTGAGAGCCTAGTCCAAAACCTCAAGAATTCATTGTACAGCAATTGTTGAGAGTCCTGGGTTCACTTTAGATCTCATCTCAGCCATGAACTTGATGGGTCGCCCATCACATTCATGGTTGAGACATGGTTAAACAAATTACTGTCTCTGTGTTAGCAGCTGTTTTCCTCATTTCGCAATATGAGCCAATATTACTGGTCTACTTCACAGGGTTGTTGGTAAAGATTACTGAGATTATATGTATGAATCACTTTGAATAAGGGAATTACTATATAAAATATAAATACAAACTATTGTTCCCTGCATGAGGTTGAAAGTGTTAATTGTAAAATCATTTAATATTCTAATCTATATCGATACAATCCACTTGTATGCCTTAACTTCTGCTCTGGGCCAGAGACTAGGTGGATAGAGACATTGTAATGGTTGTTAAGAATACAGTGCTCTTCATGCTTTCATCGGATAAAATCTCACATGCTTAGGATTGCTCTACAAATCTTTTATTTTTATTTGTTCTTGTTTGGATTGTTTATTTTTTATTTAAGAAATGTCTAGACTGCCTTCCAAGCAATTCTCTCAGTGTGGTATAGATAATTTTAAAACACAATAAAAATAAATACAGTAAAATAAAACAAAAAAACCAATGTTCCATCTAAAGGGTTGGGACAAATAAAAACATGTTTGCCTGGTGTCAAAAAGACACCACAGAAGATGCCAGGTGAAGGCATTCTGGAACCTTTCCGTAATCACCACACTCTGAATCTCAAATGGAGAAGAGCGTCAGAGTAGAGCCTCCAATGACGATCAAATTGCTGTGCAGGCTCAAACCATGCTGGGCTTTAGAAGTAAGCACAAGCATTTTCAGTTGTACCCATAAATAGACCAGCAACCAGTGAATTAAAACTGGTGAGATGTATTCAGATTAGCCAGTCGCAGTTAGCCATCTTATTGCAGTGTTCTGTACTAAATAAGATTCAAGACATCTGCAAAGGCAGCCCTGTATAGGGCACATTAAGACAGTCTAATCTAAAGGTTATCAGTGCAGCAATAAGAATGGCCAAGCTTTCTTTGTCCAAGAGGGGCCGTAGCTGGCATACCAACTGTGGCTAGTGGAAGGCACTACAGGCCATGGAAGCCACTTGGGCCTCCAGTGACAAAGCTGGGTTCAGTAGTACCCCTGAGCTATAAACCTGATCCTTTAAGGGGTCTATGACATCAAGAACTAGTTGAATGCCATCTCTCTGGTTAGACATATCATAGGGACATACAGTAGGAAACTTCCATATACTGAGTCAGACTATTGGTCTATCTAGCTCAGTATTGTCTTCACAGACTGGCAGCGGCTTCTCTAAGGTTGCAGGCAGGAATCTCTCTCAGCCCTATCTTGGAGGCCTATTACCCACACACAGAACCTCTGTCTTATCTGGATTAATTTTCAGTGTACTGGCCATTCCATTACTGATGCCAGGCATCTGTCCAGCATTTCCACTGCTATGACTTCATTGGTATATCTTTTTCTTAATGTTGTTGATCTCTTGGTATTGCTCTTGCTATGCTTATTGTTTTGCTAAATTGAAAACACAAAGTACATTGATACAGAGGGATATTTAAGTGAATGTAAAAGTCAGAAGCAGTATGCACTAACAAGCTGGGGGGGGGGAGCAGAAAAGGAGCCCCTGGAAGCTGCTCTCGCGCTGTGTTCTGACTCCACCCTGGCTGGAATTGAGCCATGTAGGCTGGTCATTCATTTGATAGGGGAGGGAAATCCCCAACCTGGTGAATAACTGGATGAATGACTAACTTGCAAAGCTCAGTAGAGCTTGGGTGGGGTCAGAAGGTAGCAAGGTTGTGGCTGCTTGTATCCAAACTGTTGGGGCTTGTGTTCCACCCCTCCAGTTGGTGATGTCACTGTGGGCACATTTGGCAAATGGGTGTGAGATCTTGTGATAAAAATGTACATGAAGAAAGAAATAACTTTCCCCCCCTTTTTTTGGGCAAGAAATGCTGAAAATCTACACAACAATGTGTGTGCTTGTTTTTGGCCCTGCCAACATATTTGCAGAAAAATAATATGGTGGCTGACAGGCTGACTAATCTCTGTTCAGAGGTACAAAGTGCCTCCACATTGTTTACTAATGCAGACCCCACTATGTGAGCAGGAGGACAATTTTTGCTGATCTTTCTCCCAGAAGCACCCCCCCAAAAAAACCATGTCCCTGAGGGTTGTGCAGCCCTTAAGCACATGTTTCGTGGGTTAAACAGTGCTTCCAGAGAAGGAGAAATTAGCAAAACTCACCCCCCCACCCCCACCTATTCAGCAGGATTCTGGATTACAAATGCTGCAGAGGCAATTAACACTCAGTGCTTCTGCACCATTTGTGAGCATGTCCTCCAACAAGTCATTTCAAATTTGTTCTGTTACTTTGTTCAATAAAACAAAATCATTTGTAAGCATGTTACTATTAAATGCCAGGCCTCTGTCTATTGTAGCATCTATGTAACTGACCATTGCATGTGCAGGAGCTTAAATGCTTCTGCACAAAGCAAGCACTGGCTTCCCCTTTCACTGCAGTGTACCTCCATTTTGGATCAGGCGGCTGTATTTTAAATTAGTTAGCATTGTGACAATATTGTAGTGAATTTTATTTTTTTAATGGTAGTGAAGGAAGAGAAGGCAATGAATGTGAAATGGTGCCCTGTTTCATTTTTAGTATCCTATTGGAAAATTTGAATTTATGTTTATCATACCCTGATAAACTAAATGGCAGTGGAGCTTATGATGAAATAATGTAGGTAGGATTAGTTGCATTGGTAGTTATGCTGAAGTTGATTGGATCAAATTTACAGTATTTGTTTGTTCAGTTTTTTTATACCGTCTTTCATAAGGCATCCAAGGCGGTTTACAAAAGTTAAAAGACAATAGAACACCATAAAAATCACATTTAAAACTGCTGGTCTACGACCGAAATAAAGTTTTACATTACACATTTAAAACCTTAAGATAAGTTAAACACACACATACACACACACGAGCTGTTTTTGACTTGAGAGCTGGGAGCCCTGGCAGCCCCTAAGGGGTAAAAGCCTGAACAAATAAAAAGTTCCTTAGTTGTTTTTTAAAAGCAGCCACAAATGCCAAAGAGCGGACATTCACTGGGAGAGCATTCCAGAACCTGGGGGCAATAACAGAGGAGGCCCTGTCCCGTGTGCAGAACAGTATAGCCTTTCTCAACATCAACGCAGGGAGCAAAGGCTTGTTGGGTGGGCAGAAACCCTTGGGAGCAGACGATCCTTCAGGTATCCTGGGCCCAAACCATTAAGGGCTTTAAAGGTGATAACCAGCACCTGGAATTGGATCCGGAAACAAATTGGCAGCCAATGCAGTTCTTTCAAATTAGATGTAATATGCTCCGAGCAAGCAGTTCCAGAGAGAACCCTGGCAGCTGTATTTTGCACCAACTGAAGTTTCTGAATATTTTTCAAGGGCAGCTCCACATAAAGCACATTGCAGTAATCTAGCCACAGCATGAATAAGGTATGGGTAACCATGGCCAGATCTGCCTTCCCAAGAAAAGGCCACAGCTGACGCACTAGCCCAGACTATGCAAAGGCACCCCTGGCCACCACCTCGATCTGAGCATCCAAAAGCAGAGCCGGGACAAGCAACACCCACAAGCTGGGTGTTGCTCTTTCAAGGAGAGTACAAACCTATCACAGAGGTTACAAACCTATCACCCATCCAGAGCTGATTGAATCACCCTATCCTGACTGGCTTTTCTTCTGACACCTCCATCTTGTCTGGGTTAAGCCTCAGTATTGCAGACAGACTTGACGTTACAAGAGACACAGGCTGCCTTTGGACATCACGGGAAACCACAGGCAAAATCACCTCAGGTTGGCCCCTTGTGATGTCCGAATAATTGGAACTGTGGTTTCAGGTCCCAACCGTGGTTCTGATTTCTCCCCCAAACCTCCAATGGAACCCTCGGTTGCAATTCAGTTCCTCTCACCTATCCAAGGGTCTGGAGGCTCCATTGTGTTGGGCAAATACCCCAAAGGGAGTAAACTCCTCCCAGGGCTTCTATTGGCTGGTGACTGGTGTGGGCTGCCCTTCCAAGGTCAAAGGAAGCCTGTGCAGCCAGTCCTGCCCCCTTTACTGGCTCCCAAACGGAGGCTTGTGATTGTATGGGAGCGTGCCAGGGGATTGAGGGCAAATTGCAGGTCCATTGGACCCGCAGTTCCAAGGTACATCTGAAAGTGGCCGCAGAATAATTGCCACTTTCTTTGTTCCCTCTCTCCCATGCAGCCCCTTGTGGCATATTGTAAGAACCATCAGAACATGCTAAAGCTGAAGGTCGTTGATGTAATCTACAATGGCTGAAAGCCAGAGATCATGGGGCTTGTAGTCCACCAACAACAAGTTACCCAAGACTGATGGTTTCAGATGTTTGGGGTAGCTTAACAAAATCTGCCAAACCTATTCGACCTTAGTTGACAGTGGGAGAAAAGAAATGATCATGTTCCTTGGCCAGTGGATAGCTCTATAATACCACCCTCAACTCTTAAAAACAATTATCTGTCCTCAGCCTGAGAGATCAGCTTCTTTTGCAGCAAAATGTTTCCTTCATAACCCCAAAGGCTTTTTCTTGAAGATGGGGTGGGCGGGGGGACTTGAGCAATCACTTTTGGTCAAATTACTTGAGGGTATTCCATGCCCAAATAAAGTTCAAAGGCAGTGTAAGCGATATGAATAATCTGAGCTGCCCAGCAGCAGCAGAAACCCATCCAGACTGATTATACAGCACCAACCACAAATGTGCCAAAAAGAAGAAGAAAAGAAAAGGGGGGAAATGTTTTGTGTATTTCCTCCAGGCACCTTAGAAAGAGAATTAAGGATGCACAGTATGGCTTTAAACTCAGCTATATATTTGCTGGAAGATCTAGCATGAATGTGCTTGTTCACTGAAGGTCACTACACCACCAGTACAGTATCATAATGATACTTAGCATTTATATAGTACATTTCAAGTGTTCAAATAATTCCATTTATATAATATCAACAAACCTTAAAATAGTCCAATCAGGCAAGCCGGTGTTGTTATCCCCACATAGCAGCTGGTGGGCTATGGATGAGAAAACAGTTACTTCCATACAACTTCCTAGTAAGTTTGTGATGAGATCTGGACCATGGACTTCCAGATTCAAAACTCCCAATCTTAGGTGAATCTATAGGATTCTCTGGGGATAATGAATGACTAAGCAATTCCAGGCAATCTCTCCCCAGGGAATCTTGGAAACTATAGTTCTGTGGGGAGAGCTGAGAGTCTCTAACAGAAATTTCAGCACCCTTCCCAAACTACAATTCCAGTATAAAACCAATTTACATTTGTAATGTAGATATGCTGTTTAGGAGCTAAGCCAGCGTTTCTTAACCTTGGGCCCCCAGATGTTGTTGGACTACAACTCCCATCATCTCCAGACATGTAGTCCAACAACATCTGGGGGCCCAAGTTTAAGAAACCCTGAGCTAAGCTAAAGAAGATTCAACCTTTCCTATCTGAAAGACTACAGATTCAGGCTTGATTCAGCAGAATGTGGTTGGGAATGACATGGTAAGCCTTCCGAGGTGGTAGAATGGCCTGTACCAATTAAGATCAGGGATCCCTGCAAGTAGAACATTAAGAGTAGTAAAGAATGCATTAGGCTAGAACTCTCCTTCCTGATATTCTAGCTCTTTACTAAGGTGTTGAATACATGGGGGAGTATTCAATAGTGACATCCCCACTTGCAGTCTGAAGTGGTACAATCAACTCTACACTATAATTTGTTAATGTTTAACAGTTCTTTGAAACTGTTTAGTTTCAGATATATATGAATTAAAATATGTTTCCAAATAGTTTATTTTTGCATTAACAATTTTTCATAATGTTTGAAAATCGTAAAAACACTCATTTAAGGATTAGTGTAAAAGTAACATATGCAAGATACCTGTGTAATATACAAAATGTTCAAGTGAAGTGCAATTTAAAATCATTTTGTAGTGGCATTAATATAGAACCACTTCTTGTCATCATTAATTACAGATGGTTCTTTAAACAACTACTAATCTTGGCAATTAGGTTTAAGAATCAGTAGGCATTTAATAAACATACAGTTGCAGTCTTATTAAATCTGAACAAATATGTATTGCAGACACTTGGAGTCATCTACACTGCCCAGTTCCATTCATCATCACTCAGCATGTATCATTATTTGAACTACGGAGTCACAGAGTGCATCTCAGCACCATTCTCATTATTAGAATAGAGCATTCTGCTTTCTGATCAGTAAGACCATGGTTTGTAGAAGAGAATGCATTTTTGGCAAGCCAATGAAGGCATCCCAAGAAGAATATGAGGCATAAATCCTATCTCCTAAATAGCCTTATAATAAAACATTGATCCCCTGGGTGCCCATTGAAAGGGAACTCACGACATAGAGACATCAAGGATAGCTTTGCAGGCTTTATTTTCTGTTTTGTTGGATATTAAAAATTGGCACAGCTGTTAGCAGTAGGATAATTTCTCACTAGAAGAAAACTCTGGAGGTGGCTGTTGCCTAGGTTTGAGCAATTTGTACCCTTTGATGAAATATGATTTTATTACAATGGTGTAAAAGATGTAAAAATGTCATGTGGTTGAACATTAACTTTAAAATACTTATTCCAGCAAAAATGATCAGTTTATCAAAAAAGTTGTTTTCCTGTATACCACGGAGCACTCTAACAAATAAGTTAATTTAGATGTAAATACAATCATCCATATTTTAAAAACATTTAGAAATGTAATACTTGTTGTTTTCGATTCAAAGCTGTACATTTTCCCTGCAGCTAATAAACTCATTATTAGTAGGATCCTATTTATTCCCTAAATCAACAATCCCTTTCAGAAAGTAATGCCGTTTTAGATTATATGGGATACTATACTCAGCAGTTCCCTTGATTAATCTTAGTATCTGTTTCCAACGATATTCTATCAGTGGACATTTTCTGGTGGCATCTTAGAAATATATTTCCGTTCTATTAATTTGAATCCTAAGTTTCCAGGACAGTTGTTTGCATATTTACTGACTGAGTTTAGTAGGACATTTCCAAGTAAATATGTTCAGTACTATATCCTTTTAAAATTAAAATCCACAGCTATTGTTCTTGGAAAGAATGAATTTATTAGGGAGGAAAAAGGTAAAGTGTGCCGTCAAGTCAGTGTCGACTCCTGGCGAACACAGAGCCCTGTGGTTTACCACAGGAGGGGTTTACCATTGCCTCCTCCTGTGCAGTATGAGATTGAATGTCCTTACTTTGTGGTGGGGCAGCTTTATGGTGCTGCTAGTTTCTTATCCCCAGGCTGCTGTCTATCCCATGGGATTAAAAAAATAAATACCGGTACATTAAAACAGCAACAACAAAACGCCTGGAGTGTTCCATTCCAGTCACGGATTTCTTGCATAACGTGTAGTTTGGCCCTTGTACTCCAACAAGCTGGGTTATGCACTGAGGCCACACCAAAGCCCTTTGCAGATGTTATTTTTTGTATAGATGAGAGGAGGAATTACCACAGCAGGCCCTTTGCACACCCAGCTTCATGAGTTAGTTAGCACTGTGGTTTACTTACATAGGAAGAGGTGCCAGATATGTGACTGTACAGCCTAAAGCTGAGGAGTGTACAGATCACATGACTGGAGCCTATGTCCATATTCAACCAATTAACAGAAGACTAACACGTGGAGGTCTCCCAGAAAGATTAAGTCCAATCCTGATCAATATATTACACAGATTTGTGGAAATGCTTCATTATTTTTTTCCTCTGTTTTACTGTGTAGTCTTATGACAGACTCATCCAGTGGTGAAAGTGAGTGGAGATGTTTTGTGAGGATAAGATTATGGTCTATTTTGAAATTGGATCTTGGTCAGTACTGAATTCCTTACAAGAGAGGTAGCCTGCTCCTTTACTTTGCAACTGACTTTTAAAATATTATTTCTCTGGTGTGGAAGCCACAGCAGCATCTCTCCTTCCTGCACCACTAAGTAATGTGAGATATCCCACATGAGAAGTCCTGGACCTGGGAAGCCCCTGCACCACCAAGTAATGCAAGAAGTCTCAGACCATAATGCAGTTCCTTCCCATAATGCTTCTCAGCCTATTTGCTTGAGAACTGACACGTGAAAGAGCTTCAGTGTGAACTCCCATCTGATGCACAGATTTTCACAGTACCCTGGTGGTGCAGGAAGAGGCAGTACTGCAGCCAGCGGCATAACTATAATAGGGCAAGGGGAGACAGTTGTCTGGGGGCTCACTGACTTGCCCCCCCCCGAGGCAAGTCACATGACTGACTCCCCAGCCCGGGCTTCCTTCAGTTGTATTCATCCTCCGAAATTGATGTGAGTGTTACAGGGGCGTAACAAGACTGGAGTGGGCCCAGAGACAAAATTTTAAAATGGGCCCCTCGCTGATACACACATACACACTTCACAATATATAGTGCACTCACACTCACATCCCCATTATGAATATGGTGGATGTTTATATAGTTATATTTATAACTATATCATTATAAATATAACTATATGTATATAGTTATATAGTTAATTATATAGAAGAATAGGTCATTAATTCACATGGGGCTATGAAATCTCATGGCTCCTCTCTGTCCCTTACAGATACATTTATACACATGCTACATGGAAGATGCTGAAAGGCATCATCTCATACTGCAGAGACAGAGAGAGAGATACTAGCCAGGTCGAAGGAAAAATATGAAGGAAGGATCATAATGAAGGAAGCTCTGCGGGTGTTGGGGAGTCATGTGACTTGCCTCTGGGGGGCCCCTCGAGGCGTGGGGGCCCCCAGGCAGCTGCCTCCCCTTGCCCAATAGTAGTTATGCCCCTGGAGTGTTGACCTGGAGCTACCAGAACAGCATGTCTTTCTCTAGTACCATTACACGACTTGCATCTCGGTTTTTTATACACACACACACACACATATATGGACGGCAAACTGTATGTATACTCTGAGATTTTTATTTCTTATGCAGTATAACTTCATGTCTGTTTCTTTAAAGGGCATGACCAGAGATAGGGTGGGGTGATGCCAGATGGGTGTGACTAAAGAAGGAGGAGTGGCACTCAGGGTTCCTTCTAACAGGGATTCCCAGATGTTGTCTCTACAACTCCCAGCATCCCCAGCTGCAATAGTCTTTGGCTGGGGATTATGGGAGTTGTAGTCAACAACATCTGTGAATCCCTGTTAGAGGGAACACTGCTGGCACTATACAAGGGTGCCCCCCCCAAGGGCCGGATTAAGCCAGTGCGGGGCCTGTAACATATGTTATAAAGGGGCCCTAATTTTTTTTTTTAATGCACATAAATATTAAAACGTAAATTATTTACTTGCATAGTAAAGTAATTCAATTTTTTTCATTTGCTATATTTTGGAGTATGAGAGACCAAGCCACAAACTCACACTTACTACAACAGCAGTGAACATTTATATACCGTTTTTCAATCAAAATTCTCAAAGTGGTTTACATAGAAAAATAAACAGTGGATAGATGCTTCTCTGTCTCCAAAGGGCTCACACTCTAAAAAGAAAAATGTGGTAGGCACCAGCAACAGCCACTGGACAGATGTTGTGCTGGGCCTTATCTTAAAAGGCACATTTAGCAGGAAAGGGATATTTTATCTAATATGGACCAAATAAAACAGGTAAAGTTTTAACTTTAATTCCCAGTTGGAAGCCGGGCATGCGGGGCCCTCAAAAACGCGGGGCCCGTAGCAAATGCTACATTTGCTACTACGTTAATCCGCCTCTGCCCCCCCCTCCCCCGCACTCCAATTCATACTGCTGAAGGTTTCATTGGTTATCTTGATCATCACGCTGGATTACATTTTCTTTCATCTTTTATATTGTTGGCATTACTTCCAGGCTAATGCAGAATGGTGGCCTTCAGATGTAGCCCTGCCATGAGGCGGCCCACTGAGTGGGAGACTAACAGATCTGAGCCTTTGGGCACGATCCATCAGGAAGCTCATTTACACAAGCCCCACTGGAATGAATGGTAGCTGCACAAAAGCAGAGTAGCAGGAGTGCTGGGCTGCATTTGGCTTGGTGGGTAACAGGTTGTGCCAGCCATCTGCTTCGAGCAGAGGAACTGGGCTACTTCTGTTATATCAATGTGCCTCCAGAACAATGTGCTGAATGTTCGTAATCAGGCAGGTGGGGAAACATCTGCTTTTGCCAAAATAAGTGACACGTTGTCTAAACTATTTCATCATATATATATTTTTTCAGATGTAGATATTTTAATACCTTTTTCAAGCTGAACTAAGCTAGTACTTAAAATAGCTCCCTGACATTCAGAATAATGGATATGAAAGCAAGTGTAATAAAAATTGTCAGCAAGGTGCAACGTAAGCACTGATTCAGCTACAGCCTCGCTCATTTTAAGCATTTTATTTAGTCGGAAAGATCTGCATCTTGTGAGAAGTAAAATATGTGGTTTGCACTCAAGCTTCCTCCCATCCCCTGCCAAGAACAAATACGTACAGTAAGGTCACTGTAGAAGTGGCTTTTAAAACTCCTGACTTGCACAGGAGAAAGGAAGGGAAAGGAGATAGCCCCTAGCTAATTAACTAATCCAAATTAATTAATTAGCCATATACAGCTAATTATTTCTGCAATTATTTCTTTTGTGTTCGGATTCATTCACTACTTAGGGTTGCTAAGTTATAACTTGGAGATTCACATTGCACCGTTACAGTTGTCAACAAATGTGAAACAAAGCAGGGGTGGTGTTTACCACCAGCTGCTTCACCTGTCCATCCCACTCTACCAACCTGCCTTTTGTAGTGAGCAGAATTACCACGTTTGGCATACACAGGAAGCAAACTATTGTATGTAGGGTTGTCACTTTTAAAGCTGGCAAATTATAGACCGTCCAGCTGGCTGCCGGATCAGCAGGGTAAGACATGTACGACACAAAGGGATTATTGTGCCTGCTTGAATGCTTACAGGCAGTGTAGTATACAATGACTCCTGAGAAAAATGTTCTCAAATTTCCAGGTACTTCTAGTGTGATTTTCCTCCCCACCCCCTCCCACAAATCTTTCCTTTGCCCTTCCTTTGTATGAAGTTTGTTCAAGTTTCTCTGCACCAAGAGTAATTTTCCAGTCTAGTATCAAAGTGACATTACATCATTAGCCATGTAGGTTGAGCGTGTCCACAGAGGACATATCATTTAATTTAATCTGTCAAAATAACAAATTATCACTAATGATTTGTCTTTCATGTGTAGCTTACTATTGTCCATTCAGATTTTGCTGCTTAAGAATATATTAAGGTGTACAATCGTTTATACATTTTTATACTTTTGGGAAATAGGTAGACCACAAAAATTATGAATGGATGGCAGATACACCTGCTCTTCCCAAAAGTATGCTCTAGAAATAATTTGAGGAATCTGGATAACTGGATTGTTTTGTCAAACAGTATCCAGACATTTGATAAAATCATTTGATCTCTAAATTGAGGATAGAGTAGATTGGGCTCCTGCCACAGCACTTAATGGAGGTCTTCCCCATCAAACCTTTTCCCCTAACTAGTTCATATCATGTACATACATTTCACATCACTTCCGTATTCAATATGTAATGACTGGCAGCTGAACATGTAAGCGGGCTCCATTGAATAAAGCATTGAGTTGTATCCAAAGAAAGCAGGTCATGATTAAATCACATTGAAATTAATTCTATTTGAGTTGGTCTTGATCAACTTGTTTCATGGGTGCTTAGTCATGATCAAATTATTTGGATACAACCGAATAATGTATTGTATTGGAGATTATGTAAAAGTTACACACTGCAAGTGAAAATTACCACTTGATGTTGCAGCCAGGTATGCATGTATGAATTCGCACAGTGCCCTACTGCTTTGAAAACCACATTCAACTCTTCAGTTGACAATTCACATTTTACAAGTCTGACAGTTTTACTTAATGCTTGTTGAGAACCCAAATGGTGGTGTTAAAGGGGCTGTCTTAGGGGAAAGTTAGGTTTAGATCTTCTCTCAGCATTAAAGCTCATGGAATGGGTTAGCCTACCTGTTTTGAGGACAAAAAATGGCAGGACAAGTGATGTATAAGCACAGCTAATACTAATATAATGTTTGCTGTAGTTCACTTAATCCTGGTGATGGACCATGGTGCATTGTTAAGTTTTTGTGAAATGATCAGCATCTCGGGATAGGCCTGTTCTGTGCTCCATCTGAGTTCCATTCTAGGCCTCTTATGAGAAGCCTTTTGTCACGCAACAGCTAGTAACTAAAGAGCAGTTTTCCCCTCCAGCTTTTGACAGTTTCACTCTGGATGCCATCTGGACTCACTGGGGTAGAATAACACAGCTGTTTCTGTGTGCAGTGAGTGGAACTCAGTTTCTGTCCTCTAAGGGCCCTATTGATTTTGACCTGGCTCTCAGGATAGTGCTAAGCCAAAACAAAGTGGGGAGGCGAGTTTCATGAACTTTAGTAGCCCTAGAAAATGTTTCCCTCATTTTCCCAGTGTTTTGGGTTTGCACATGAAAGTGTGCAAGAGTATTCACACACATGGTGCCTTCACACCATTACCCCATCTTAAGTATTCCCTTTCTGGTCCCTTGTTTAAGTCTTTTTTGCACGTAGTGCACTGCTGTGTGTTTGTCAGTCCTCATCCTAGAAAAAGTGAATTCATCGCTACGTCAATTAGATTTGTCTAGGTTACATCACTGTGTAAAATGAAACTTATAGGCCACACCATCACTCCTGCTGTGATGCTGATATCATCAGCTAGCCAAATTTGATTGACTGCTTGGCAACCTCCCTGTGTTTTAGCAGAAAGTCCACTGAAAGAGTACAGAGGAAGCAGTCAGCCAGAACTGTGAGCAATACAACATTTAAAAGATAACTTGGGAAACCCAATCTGCCCCCCCCCCTTTTAACCAAATGTTGAACCCTTGAAAAAACTCAGTGTAACTCTAGATTTACAGCCCAAAGAAAATATGGGATTGTTAGGAGTTGGATTATTGGCAGTTTTTCCTTTCAAGAATAAACTGCTGTATTTGGTTTAACTTAAGAATCCATGAGCCATTGCCTCTGTTTGTTTGTTTGTTTGTTGAAACGGCCTTCTCCTTTGCTGCCCCGTGGTTTGGGAATGCGTTCCCTGCTGAAATAAGAGCCTCTCCATCTCTGACAGCTTTTAAAAAGGCAGTCGAGACACATTTGTTCACCCACGCTTTTAATTAGATACTGTTTGAATAGTTTTAACATTGTTATAAATTTTACATTATTGTAATGTTTTAACCTTTTTATTTTGTTGTAATTTGCATTATTTTATTGTAAACCACTCAGATATGTAACCAAAATCTAAAAATAATATAAACAGATTAAAATTAGCATAAATAAAACTTTTAAACTTTTAAAACATCATCTTTGATGTTTAAAACATATCCTAGAGACTGTTTTGCCATCTGTGCTTTTGCCAGCAGTACACTTCCTATCTGTACCATACAACTGAGTAGCCTGTACCCGGGTCCGCATTTAAAATGAACACAGGCACAGTCATTCACACAAAAACATGTTCTAGTGTACAGAATAGGGCTTCTGATGAGAGCTGAACCAGGAACTTTAGGGAATGAGACTGGCCTAGCCAATTTGTAAGGTTCAGGACTAGCCTTATGAACTATGGTAGATCGTTGTATGGAGGTCTGGGAACCTTGTTCAAGTACTATGTCCAGGAGGAGCCTGTGAATGAATGAAAAATAGTTCAAAGGACCTGAATACAGGACCTAGGCCTCTTTCCTTGGCTGATTTGCCTTCTGTTTGCTGCATCTCAGGCTCCAGCTAATTTTGAGGACCCTCAGTTTGAGACTGCCCTATGCAGGTCTGCATTCAGATACAGCCAGCTATGGTCCTTTTGTGGCACTCATGATCTTTCTGCCTCTAGCATAATACCAATTCTGTGCATAAAATAAGTGCCGAATGAAAAAGCTCAAAAATGTGTACTGCTGTTGTTTCCTCCTTCCCTTTTGTGAGAAATGGCTTCAGTTGAATTTGACTTGTTTCCTTTCTTCTCCATGAGGCTTCAGATGTAAGAGTGACAGAGGTATGCTTTTGTTCTAGATTTTTTGGTAATAAGAATGTCTATTCTCTCTTTTACATAGCTATTCCAGTGGTGACAGGGTGAGTTACAGGAATACCTAAGGGTGAAGAAAGACCTAATACAGGTTCAGCAGAATGCAATGGTGGAATGCAGTTTTATACTGCCCTGGAATGCAGTCTTATACCATTGACTGTTTATTGGCCATAATATTGAAACCAGCTGTCCAATCCACCTGAAATTTAGCAGTTTCAAATTTCCACAATCAAAAATTTACGTAGATCCATTGAAAAGTTACTACAATAGAGCAGTTTGAAAAGAAGCTTTAAAAAAACCTGATTCTACTTCTTGATGACCTATATTCAATGGGCCTACCTTACTTTTCTTTTCCTTGCCCATCTAAACATATCCAAAAACTTAGATTCATAGATGAATTCTCCCTCCCTCCCTTCTTTTTTTTTTTGAAAAAATCCATTTAGTACTTCTGGAGTGAATAGACTACATGGACCTCATTATATTAAAGTAATCAACTCAGGTCACTCATCATAGCACATGTCCTCATTGTCCATGTTCGCACTTAATGGGGAACCGGAGTTGGATGGACCTGCAGTTTCCTTACCGTTAGGTCAGAACCCAGCCAACTTTGGTCCCATCTGTAGTGCGATCTGTAGTTGTGCTGATGACACTCAAATTTGAACCCTTGTAGTGGAGTTTATCTGCTCCAAAGCGAGGTCATGGGAGCGAGGTCTCCTGAACATCTGAATGCAGATGGGAGAGCAGGGGGAGGGGGTTGCAGTTAGACCCACCGTTCCGCATTACATGTTAATTTGGCCAATGATTCTCCATGTTAGCAATCATTTCCCTCAGTAAAGATGGTTGCCCCCTGACTTACTACTTAGCTGTGTGGACCAGGGGCATAACGAGGCTGGAGTGGGTCCAGAGACAAAATTTTAAAATGGGCCCCTCGCTGATACACACACACTCACTTCACATGTGACTTGCCTCTGGGGGGCCCCTCGAGGCGTGGGGCCCCCCAGGCAGCCACCTCCCCTTGCCTAATGGTAGTTACGCCCCTGGTGTGGACCACCTGAACCAGCACAGGAACCTGAGTTGTGTGTGTAATAGTAACCTGGCTCTTGTTCAAAGCAGAGATTCCTGGCTTACTGAGCATCCTTTTTGTATGCAGCTGCCTAACAGTCCTTTACTCCATAAGTAATTCTTACAAGCTCACATATTCTGCAGCATTAGAAGTGCAGAACAGGAGCTGTGTCCACGCTTGAGGCTGCTTCAAAACTCAGCAAGATTGTTGGTGAGCAGCCCAACACACATGGAGCGGGAGGAAGGAGTGATTTTCACTGATCTCTCCTCCCTCCCTCCCTCCCTGTTTAACTAACAGAAATATGTCCCTGAGGGCTGCTGAATATTTGCCTTAGGAATATGCCCCTAGAGGGAGGACAGATCAATGGAATTCATCCCTCCTCACTTGTGCATGCATTTGGCTGCTCAATAATGATCTTGCTGAAGGGGCACTTCTTAAAATTTACCTGTGCATGTATTAAGGCACAGCAATATACTAGCTGAACAACCAAGCTTGTTCAGGGCCTGTGCCGGCATGCTCTCCCAGTACATTACGATCTTATCTCCAGCATTCATCTAAGAATAAATAGTAGCAAATAGATGTGACAAGAAAGAAAGATAAAGCTCAGAGCTGTAGTAACATACAAGTCTCATCTTACTGCTCCTGGACATAATTCTATAATTACTTGCATGAATGGAAAAATATGCAAAAGTGCTGGTTTGCTTTAAAGTTCAATTATTCTAAAATCAGTGCAAACAAGAAATACTTTTTAAAAGAAAAATGAGTGTGGATTTCTCTGGGAACGTTTAGCATTGAGATTTAAGAATGGTGGTTTTAAGACCTAGTATCTTCAAAACTGTTATGATATTTGAGAGTTACGATTAAAAAAAAAAATCCCTCATGCAAGCCATGAATCAAATAGTTCTTATGAAGAAGAAATTGCTTCATGACAAAATAATCCTATTTATGCTACAAACAAAACATATAAAGGGGGTGTTGTTGTTTTTAATTTGTTTTGAAGGAAAAAGCAAGTGTAACATTGTTCAATGTACATGACATTGAGATCCTAACATCTACAGAAGTCAGGTTATACTAGCATTGAATGAGTATAATACTATCTCATGCCTTTTAAAATGCCTTAGAAATTCCAAGGTATCAATAGTTGACATTTAACTCTCCTAAATAAATAAATAAATTTCAGTTCTCTTGCTTGAATGTGTTATCGCTTTCCAGTGTCAAATGATTTAACATTCCTGTCATCCCTAGTAATGGGTCTCAACATGAAGTTTTAAAAGAATGTCTGCAGTCTAAAACATTGCAACTGCCATCCTTTTGTTCTCGGCAGTAGGGCTGAAAAGAGCCCTTTGGGCCTTTGCCACCTACTGCTTAGAGGTAACAATGACGGGAAAGCAAAGGTTATGGTTTTTACCAACAGTTTAATCCAAAATAGATGGCAGATAAATGGCCATGACATTGATCAGGTCAGGATGTATAAATATCTGGGGGTTGTTTTTCAGGCTTCTGGCTCTTGGAGAGCCCAGATTGCACATGCCACAAAGACTGGTCAGAGAAACATAGCTGCACTTCTTAGATTATTTTTATTCAAATTGAGGTTTGTATAAGACCTTCTGCAGTTAGGGTATTCCAAGGTAGCTTTTGCTCAACTACTGTATGGTGTAAAGTCATGTGTATAGAGAATTGTGCCCCCTGGAGGCAATCCAGTCCAAGTTTCTGAGGGCCATTTTTGGTGTACCACATTGTGCACCTAACACTGTCCTCGGTTTGGAATCAGGGTCTGTCTCACTAGAGGCTCAAGCCTGGCTTATTAAGATCATTTTTTGTCTCAAACTGACATTTTTCCCTGAGGACTTAGCACCTTTGACTCTGACTGATAATTTTTATTCAGGCTGGATGAGAACCCTTGATGAGAAACTCCAAACTTACGGACTTTCTCTTCCAGCTTTGGTATCTTTGGTTTCCCCAAGGCAATGTTTTATTTGTATGTTTGTTTGATTTAAGTAAAGTCAATCTATTAGGGACATTGACATTCAGAGGGACAAAAGTATGAGCTCTTGCTGCTCAGAGGTTGGAAATTATAGTAAAGATCTCTCTCCATCAAAATACCTCTACAATCTTGTTACAATAAATCACTGGAGAGCTTTTATTTTAGCTTGCTTTAAAGTACAGGATACTCTCATTATCCATGGTTTCGTGGATCACGGTTTCATGTATCCACAGATGTGTTTTAGACCCAGTTGCTTTTAATGGTGTGCACGAACCGGTCCACAGGCCATGTTAGAGGCCTGCGAACTGGTTTGCAAGTGGCCCAGTCGGTGGTTCGACGCGGGATGTGTGTGTGTGTGTCTCATTTTAAGGATGGGGTGGTTGTACTTACCCCTCCCGCTGCTTTTCCCCCTCCGGCGCTCCGTCTTGAAGAGAAATTTTTGGGGTGGCAGCGTTCCTCCCTGCCACCCTTGCCCCCGTTGTTGACCGGAAAAAGTTGAGTAACCTCTGTGCATGCGCCCGCCACTGACACGTGCAGTGTGCACACATGACATGTGCAGTGGGTGCGTTAGTGGCGGGCGCATGCGCGGAAGTTACTTTCGCTTTTTCCAGTCAACAATGGGGTCAGGGGCGGCAGGGAGGAATGCTGCTGCCTCAGAAATTTCTCTTCAAAATGGAGCACCAGAGGGGTAAAGAAGAAGAAGAGCCAGCAGGGCTGTTCTTATGTTCTTAGGACTGATCTGACCCTTGGAAGCTGGAGAGCTGGCATAGCGTAGTGGTTAGAGTGTTGGACTAGGACCGGAAGTACCCAAGTTTGAATCCCCATTCAACTGTTTATTATTATTTATTTAAAATATTTATACCCCGCCCCTCCAGTACACTACTGCTCAGTGCAGCTCACAGCAATAAAAGAGATACAATATACAATAAAAAATATTAAACTTAACCAAATTGAGTAAACAAGTTAAAAGTCAGGTTAAAAACCACAATCAGTATTAAGTTCAAATTAAAAGTTATTTTAAAAGATAAACACTGAAAATTTTAGAAAAGAACTTACCAGATATAACCAAAGATGGGGCATTAAAAAGCTTCCTTAAAAAGGTGCGTCTTTAGTTGTTTTTTAAAAATACTGAGGGAGGGAGCATGGCGAAGCTCTTCAGGGAGGGCATTCCAAAACTGAGGGGCCACATCCGAAAAGGCCCTGTCACTAGTCCCTTGGGGCCATGAGTGAACAGGGCCTGAGATGATGGACAGAGGGCCCTGGCAAATTAATATGGGCAAATGCGGTCTGACAGGTACCCCGGCCCCAAGCTGTGTAGAGCTTTAAAGGCCAAGACCAGCATCTTGAATCTAGCCCAGAAGTGGACCAGTGAGGGACGCAGGATGGGTATGAGACTCATGGAACTACTTGCACCCCTTATAGCAGCATTCTGGAGCAGCTGAAGCTTCCGAACAGTCTTCGAGGGCAGCCACACATAGAGGGCATTGCAGTAGTCCAATCTTGATGAGTGAGTCACTTCACATGAGGTCAGGTCCCACTTCTCCAAGTAGGGTCGCAGCTGGTGTAGCGGCCGTAGTTGGTAAAAGGCGCTTCGGCAAACTGGGGGTCCAGAAGCACCCCAAGCTGCTGACTTTGTCCTTCAGAGGGAGTGTGATCCTGTCCAAGACCAGATTTACCTCATTACTCGGATGATCAGAACTACCACCCAGATTTTGGAGGCACTAACAGGGCCCCAAAATGCCCCGTGCCCCTGCTATGGAAGGATCTCTTCAAGAGAGGTTTGGATAACTTCATGGAGGAGAGGTCCCTCAAGGGCTACTAGTGGGAGGGCTATAGGCCACCTCCAGCCCAAAAGGTAGGGTGCCTCTGAGTACCAGTTGCAGGGGAGTAACAGCAGGAGAGAGTGCATGCTCACAACTGCTGCCTGTAGGCTTCCAGTTGCATCTGGTGGGCCACTGTGTGAAACAGGATGCTGGAATAGATAGGTCTTGGGACTGATTCAGCAGGGCTGTTCTTATGTTCTTTAAAAATATATATAATGCTTTTCTTATGTTCTTAAGGTGCTATGCTTTTCTACCCTTATTTCTGCCCCCTCCCTACTTTTTAAGTGTGTGTGTTTTTTAAGCTCAAGGAACCTAACCCCCCAATTCCCATAGGGTTAAGGTCTCGTTATTCACGGTTCTTTATCTGTGGAAATTGGCAGGAAAGGAACCTCTGCGAATAACGAGGGCCACCTGTACTACCATAGGCCCTATTAGAAGGGAGATCTTTTCAAATACCCCATGCAGAATCTATCTATCTTTGCAAATTGGGACTGGTTGAAACCATGGATCATATATTATTATACTGTCAGTTCTAGAGAGACATCCATCACCTTTTTATAACTTCAATTGTAATCAAATTTCCATGTAGATCAGACAAATTTTACACCTCCCTTCTTGTAGATTCCAATACGGACATCATAGGGACATAGGAAGCTGCCATATACTGAGTCAGACCATTGGTCCATCTAGCTCAGTATTGTCTACACAGACTGGCAGCAGCTTCTCCAATAGGGCTGTGCGGACTGGTTCGGTTCGAGGGTTTGGGGTTGAACCGAACCACCCCCGGTTCTTTCAGACCGGGACCGGACCGCCAGGTCCAGTCCAGCCGGTCCGCGATTTTGTTGTTGTTGGTTTTAAAAAAAATTAAATTAGATTATAAGTACCTTTAGCCAGTTTGGGGGGCTTGCTGAAGCCACATGGCGGGGGTGTGTGTCCGCGTGGGTTCCCTCTCCCCCACCGTCCTTCCTTATCACCTCCGTGGCCCACCATTTTGGTGGCCATCGCGCATGTACCGATGCCCTCTGCGAGGCCATGGACTCGCAGAGGGCATTGGCACATGCGTGGCGGCCACGCGCTTGTATGGAGGCCAAAAAGGGCTGAAAAGGCTGCAGTTACCCAGCTGTGGTGGGCCGCAGCGGTGATGAGGAAGGCCGGCGGGGGGAGAGGGAACCTGTGCGGACACACACACACACGCACACACACACCTGTGGCTTCAGCAAGCCCCCCAAAGGTGCTAAAGGTACTTATAATCTAATTTAATTTTTTTAAAACAAACAAAATTCACAGACCGGTCCGGGGCAGGACCGGGTTCGATGGGGGGCCGGACCAAAATGGCCCAGTTCTGTTCGAGGCCAGTCCAGCCTCGAACCAAACCGGGCCAGATGGTTCCGTGCGCAACCCTATTCTCCTGGTTTTTTATTATATGTAATGAGAAAATGACTATGGTAGTTTTATGGTAAGAAGTAACAGTTCTTAGAACTCTGTATTTTTCTGACTGTTGTGTTTGTTGCTGTTCTCTGGTCTTGGGCTGTAATAATAAAGAACTGAATTTAAAAAAGTATTGCTAGACTGGATTATAAAAGGGACTTGTGTGAATGTTTACTAAAATGAAGCACTAGAGGCTGTGATTAGAAGCCAAGTAATGGCGGGAAGTGGGGCTGCTTAAATCTTTTCCTTCTTTTTGTTTTTCCACTCAAACTATCACTCCCTCCACTGTTTTTCTGCCCATTGCAAAGCTATATAGAGTACCTGTATCTTTTTTCCTGTGGAGAGAAAAGCAACTTGGAAGGATGATTTTTGAAAAAACTATGGAAGCGGAAAGGGTTATGTGATCCACCTCCTTACTATTCTTCCACTCAAACTGCTAAGTTCTAATTCTGATTTGTAGATAGGGGGTGGAAACAAATGTTGAGAGTTGCACATCTTCCACATATCAGAGAGTTTGTTCCTAATATTAGCAATGTGAATGATTTATATATGGGGGAGGGAACCCTGACTAGAATCTGTCTCCTCGAGTAGACAGCGGGCTGGGGGTGGGGACTCTCTACTTGAGGCCTGGCAGTATGTACATCTGTTTAAATTCCTCCCACATCTCCAGTTGATTGACGGCTTCAACAAGCTGTTAATTGCCCACTTGGTTAGCTTTAAATGAGTCTTAATTTTTTTGGATTTGTGATGTAGATTTGCAAGAATTAGGAATTAAGTAGGTCTAATTGCCTGCTTTTTCTTTTGTAGACCATTCAGGGAGATGATAGTAACATTTAACTGAAGTTTATTCAATAGTTCTTTTCATCTCTGATTCTTGTGCTGCTTTTCATTTAATAGGAAACAATGGGTTTGTTCATGTTGAATTTTTTTTCGTCTTTTAGTCCTTTATTTTTAATAGCACATGCTCCTAGTCCTTCAGAGTTTTTATGTGCTTTGTCCCTTTGCTTCATTTGTAAGAGGACCCCGAGTTGAAGATTGCCAGAAGGTCACACCTTTGCCCAGAAATTCTTTCCCCAGAAATTCCATAATCTAAGATTTGTGGAATCTTAGAATTTGCAGGTGTCATTCAGGGGTGAAGATGTTTCACGCTCGCTCAAAGATATGTTGGTTTCAAACATAATCCATGGTTCATATTAACAATATTTAAGAACACATACCGTGGTTTGAGCTTTAAGGCATACAGCAGACAATCTTTGGTTTAAAGCTGGTTCTCTGGTTTTGTTTCCCATCTGTTCAAGACTCTCATAAATTAACTCTTGTCTCAATTGTGATGCTGTCTCTTGAAGTGGAGTGTAGACTTGGAAAAGAATATTTGCTAATGCGTTAATTATAATTGAGGATAATATATCAGAGAATTTTTCTATCCATTCTATTAAATGCATTGGCAAATATCCTTTTCCAAGTCTAGCTGGAGCCAAGGTCCTTACTGTGGTGTATCAGTGGTCCCTGAATTCAGATGTAACACAGAACTGCAGCTCAAACTGTGGTTCGCAAACCAATTAAAACTGTTATTTCAGATCCCAGTTTGCTGGCCCCCCAAACAAACCAGAACTTGTGGACAGGCTCAGGTTCAAACATAAACCATGTTCCAGTGAAAGAAACTGTAGTTTCACATTGAGGTCATTCATAAAATCAAAAACAGTGAGCCGGGTCTCACGATCTGTGAGACCCATTTTTGCAGGGTGAGCGGGGAGGGAGCCCTGGGAGGCCAGATTGGCCGCCCACACGATTGCCGGCTCCGTGATCGAGCCAGAGGGTGCTGGGGGGAGCGGGGACCGATTGGCCCCCGCAAGCTCCAGCATGCCCTGTGCGAGCGCGCAGGGCATGCTGACAAGACCCACGGAGCCGGAAGGAGGCTTTTTGCCTCCCCTCCTGGGGGTCTCCTCATGAGTAGCCACACCGCGGAGCCGCGCCGCAGCTACTCACGATCCAATAGCCCAGGTTTGCGGAGCACTTGCTCCGCAAACCCGGGCTAAGGGGCAGGCTACTTGAGCGGGTTAGCCCCTCAAGAACCACAGGGCTCGCAGCTGAGCCTGGTGGTTCTTACAATTAGCAAAAATTGGGCTAGGCTCTCCTAGCCTGATTTTTGCTAATCGTGTGAATAGCCCCAGTGTTCTACCTGGGTTTGGGATCTGTGTGTTCTCCCAATTTTTGGTTGTGTGGAAGCAGGTTAAGAGGAAAACCTGGGTAGAGGTGACTAAATGGAAGCAAGGTAGGAGGAAAGTTTAACCAGGATTTGGTACCCCAACCCCAAGACCTCTTGGGCAAGCTGCCGGTCATCTGGACAGGCAATCTACCCACCCAGGGAAGACACAGAGATCGTCTGCAAGGAAGGTAGGTTAAACCTGTCTTCCCCTTAGACCGCCCCGGAGCTCTTCTCACCGAACATGAGAAGAGCTGCTTTGTTTGTGTGAATGACCTCATTATGTCTGATAAAGGGAGGCCCAAGGTATTTTGCTTCCTGAGGCAAAAAACAATATGACCCCCCTGCAGGTGGGTGCTTAGTATTCTCAGGCCGTACTGTCTAAGCAGTGGCAATGCCCAAACAGTCTCTGAATTTGCCACCAAGTCAAGGTGGTAGGGACTTTTCCTCCAGCAGGGGATGGAGGGGGAAATGAACAGCATTCCATAGTAGGGAGAAGAAGGCCGATGGCAGCAGGTGGCAAGGAGACCAGGGCGTGGTGCCCATTATGGCGGGACGCTAGCACTTGCTGCCCCCTCAGTGTATCTGTACCTGTGGCGAGTGCCTCACCCCGCCTCATGGAAGGGCTGCCCCTGTTGTGTCTGAAACCCAGCCATACTCTTCATTATTACTTGTGGTGAGAATGGAATTGAACCAGGGTTAGCAGCTGAGTCTTGATAAGCCCTAATTCCAATGACTTTCTCCCCTGTTTAACAATTGTAAACATTGGGGGGGGGCGCACGTTGAATGAATGAAAATATGTAGTATGTGTAAGATTTGAGAACAATAATTTAGAAAGAAAAATCCTATATCAATAAACTTGTATTAACCAATTTACAGCCAGAACCCATTTTTAAGTATGGAGAGAGAGTGTGTGTGTGTGTGCGGCGGGGCGGTGGGGCCGGCAGAGGTTCCATTGCAGGGCTGCTGGTCTGCTCTACAGAACTGTAGAGCAAAATGGAATTCCACAAAAGATATGCCACAAGGTTGTCTTCAGATTGGAGCCAACAGAGCCCCATTTGAAAGACTGATTTGCTCAGATTAATGCAAATAATTCTTGCATTAACCTAATAATTTAATGCAAAACAGTTTTAGCTTGTGACATGACAGCCCCCATGTAGAGAATGAGGGATTGTATTTAGAATAGGAAAAGAAATAAATGAATGGTGACTGTTTCTCACCCACCCACCCTGCCCCTAGTAATATCCCAGCCACTACTCACCCAACCCACCCAGCTCTGGCTATCCCAAATTGCCCTTTGGCTCCAGATAGATTTTTCAAGATTAAAGATGTGGTACTAGAAAGTAGACAGCAACAAGACCAAGGTGCTTAAGTGGTACTAGGAAAATAGCAACAACCAAAAATCAGTGACTATGACTGTGAGCACAGCAAGCTGCTTTCAGGGAATGAGTGGTAAAAAGTGATGTAGAGTATTAATGTAAGAAAAATGTTCATTATAAGTAGGTAAATGCCTGTGAGCATAACAGTAACTGTTCATATTCATCTTGTGTTCTTCAGATGCTAACGGTTCATAGACACTCAAAATATGCATAGGCACTTTGGCTTGGTGGCATGTTTCAGAAGTTTCTGTTGATTATGAGAGAATAGCTGGTTTTCCATTCATTTCTTTGAAAGCTGGCCCTGACTAGATGGCGATAAATGCTTGCCACATGAAAGAATACAGAATGTCTCTGTCCAGGGCATGCCCAACCACACCCCAGAGGATTATTTGGGAATAATGTGGAACAGCACCAGAGAATTCTTGGAAGAATTCTCTCCCAAGGGCTTGTTCCAAGCAGCAAATGGTTTATGGATAAAGAAAGTTTAGATAACTGGTTTCAAGAAACTTTAAAGAAACAAATTAGCATGCTTCAAGGACAAGATGGGCATGGTGCAAATACAACACCAAACCTCCAAAGAGTGATTGATCGACATGTTCGCACAAACACACTCACAAAGCCCAGATGTTGCAAGCCTAAAGATTTATACACATTTGCATGTGACTAGGTGAAGAGAATGTGTGTTGTAAGAATTCAACTTCTGGGACCTGTTCCAAGTAGTAAATTATGGCGAAGTCCTCCTTTAGCAGTATCCTTTATTTTCCTGTTTGGTTGTCATCATAATTTTAGAAAATAATATAAAAGATTTACAAAGAGTGAGCATGTAAAAGATTTCAGTTCTTATTCTCAGAAATGTTAGTAATAACTGTCTTCTCTCTGCCCCCCCCCCCCGCCCCCTACTGTGCACAGTGGAGAAATATAGACTGGAACTAAGGTGCCAGATAAGCAAAACAGAGTAAGTGATGATCCAAACCTTATTGTGTCTGGTGCTGAACAAGCAGAGACTAGTTTGTGTAAAACAAATCTTTAAAGTGTGACAGTGGTGGTCTATTTTCACAATAGTAGTTCCTGCTGAGGAACTGGATTGTATTTAGTTGCTTGCATGTATAATTGCATTTCTCCCAAGACATGAATTCTACACCTGTATATGAGTGATAGTTCGAAGTCAGCAACGGCTGTTGTTATGCACTAGCACTAACTTTATTTTATTCAGCCAGGAATACTTACACTGGTGCCAGTTAATATGTGGTTTTGCTATAAAGAAGAAAGGTTTGGTATGGCTTTAAGGAAAGAATGCAGGGGAGGGAAAAGCCTCATTTTTCCCATGTTTGTTCTTAGTAGTTTTAATACATACTGCATTATCTGTCATCAAACAAAATCAAAACGGAAGTGTATCTTAAACCTAAAGACTCACAAATAATGCTTAAGATGAAAGGCAACTGGAGTGTTTTTACATGCTTTGTCTGGAACCATTCTGAAGCAATTGGCCAGTTATGGACTGGTTGTTGTCAAAGCATATCCTTTTCTGTAGTCTGTGTGATGCACCAAAGAGCATTGGGAAGAATGATGGAAGAATCATAGCCTGCCCTTATAGGTGAACTCACTATAGGCATAGCCCTTGCTTGCTGGGGTGGGGGTGGCAGGTAGTGAGGGCAGGAGAGGTTACTTTAAAAAATCACCAGAATTGCTGACAATGACAAGCAGCATCCCACACACCCTGCTTGCTCCCTGCCCTGCCACATAAGCCACCCCCACATGCACATCACCCAGCTGCGTGGGAGCGGTAGGGCACCCGGTGGGTCAGGGAGCGAGGCAGACACAATTTTTTAAGTAGTACTCTCCCCCTCTGCTCCCTCTGCCTCAGTGAGCACGAGCCGCACCTGGCTCTCTGGTAATACCCTATTTTAGGGATCCCCAAACTGCGGCCCTCCAGATGTTGCTGAACTACAACTTCCAGCACACCCAGCCACAAAAAATTGTGTCTAGGGATGCTGGGAGTTGTAGTTCAGCAACATCTGGAGGGCTGCAGTTTGGGGATGCCTGCCCTATTTATTCATAAACAGTAATAATCTCCCTGGTAGTGTCCGTTGGTAACTTCAATCTCATCAACATGGCTCATGCATGTATGTGAGGCAATGATATGACTTCCACGTGAGTGTGGGCACATAACTGCTCTAGTTTGTGACTGCATTGGCGGTAGCTAGAAATGTGAGCCTAGCCCTTTCAAGCAAGCTTTGTTTCTGCCATCAATAAGAAGGAAGCGATAACAACTTCTTTCCAAGAGTAATGTGATGTAAGCATGGGGTGGGATAAGACAGTGGCTGGAATTCCAGGCCGAGCTGGGGCCAAGCTTAGTGATCACCCAGATCTGTGTGTGCTCCTACCTTAAAGCTCACTTTAGGCATAGAAGGGAATAGTGATGTCCAAGATTGGTCCTTGCAATTGACAGGCAGAATGAAACGCCCAGATTGGCCATGTTCTACTTTTGACCGGTCAACAGAACAATATCTTCTGCCTTCTGCACTTGAGGCCCTCAGCTTCTGCTTTAGAAAAAGACCTCAGAGACTTCAGGCTCTAGAACCCACTCTCTGCATCTGGATTTGGGTACAGCTGCCACAGCCTAACTTGGCCCTGAGAAATGGACAGATACTCTTAGATAATGACACTGTGCTAGGGTTCCCAATTTAGCAGGGCCACTAATCTTCCGCTTTCTTTAGCACACTGGTTAATTAAATGCAGAAAACCCCTGCTTTATGTGATTTGACCCTTATTCCATTAATTACTACAAGCAGACACTTAACAGTATGACCGGTAGAAGCTGTACACATAAGCCCTATTCAGGCATTATACAAAGCATGGATGGTGTACCCAGAACAGCATCCACAGCAGCATCCACAACAGGCCTTACACCCCTGCAGAAATGCATTCTGTAGCCCCATTCCTAGTGTTCCCAGTCAGAGGGGTGATCTCTCCCCTGACTCTCAAATGCTGTTTTCATAGACAGTGTAGAGGCAGGATTTACAGAGCATATCAATGCGGGGCGGGTGGGGCAGGGATTGCTGGCACACTCCCATGGACACTCTGTCCACACTTTGATTAATCCCTGAATAGGACTATACTTAGAGCTGGTTCTCACAAAGATGGTACATCAATGTCTGGACTGGGCCACTTCAAATTGCAGGCGAGGACTTGCTTATTGAATGCCTGTCTTTTTTCTCTCTCTCTTTTTAAATCCTTTAGATAGAAACTGAGCTGTTTGGGAGAAAAGAGTCTAGCCTGGCCTTCTCTTTGTCCCTCCCTGTGTGCAGAGATTTGTGTGGAGAAGTAGTCAGTCATGTTATCCTCCACCTGCAATCTGAAGCAGTACAACCCAAACACTGGTTTACTACTCCAGGCTTAAGTGTAAATAATGTACCAACCTGAGCTTAATAAGTGACTCTTTGGTGTCTTTTCAGCACACAGAGGAAGAAAAATATGGGTAGTGTTGTCGAGCCAGTGGGCTTTCAGAAGCAAAGGGTATGTCATTAGCTGATATAGTTTGAACTGCAATTGGTGGTATTAAAAAAAAGCTCCTCTGTGTTTTCCGTGACCTCACTCTTTCAAGTCAGTCACTAATCAGTTATATCTGGTGGTTGGTCTTTCTGTTATAGATCACTTGTGACCATCCACATGGCTGGCACAAGAGAGGACGCCTGGGATTTCTCTGACTCTTTCATCTGCCTTTTCTACCTACAAAGTCAGGGGGGAAGGAGCTAACCTTTCCAGCTAGATAGCAGAGAGAACAATTTGTTTTTCGTAATTAGAGCTCAGCACGCAGTCTCTGTTTATTTCACTCTTCTTTGGCTTGGCGTAAATAGAGCTCAGGGTTTCTTTGACAACTGTTTAGCTTACAGCACAGATTTAAAGTATTACAGGATAATGGGAGACTTATTAGATTAACTTTTGCCATGATATTTTAGTGTCCCAGATAATTACTATTTGTAGAATAAGCTGAATGGGTTAGTGTTGCTTTTGTGCATGCATTGCTGTATATAGTTTAAATGCTGTTGATGGCTTTACATTTACACCGACGTCAGGGGCAATTTTGAGTGCCAGAAAAACCATGCCTATGAACTACTCTGCTTTTCATATAAAAAGATCATAAAGGTTCTCAAGCACCTGATATTTCATTTTAAGCAAAACTTTTTTATCACCATCTTCATTGTATTTCTTCTCCTCTTAATCATGCTTAGTAAGTCTTCCTTGATCAAATTGTTAACCTGACATCTCGGCTACAGAACTGTTAAATTTCCTTTGCGTGCTCTTTCATAGTTCTTACATATTTTTATCTTGCTGTACAGCTCTTCATGTCTTCCTTGATTTGCCCTATTAATCACAAACTGATCTGGCATTGCTATTTGATATTGTCATCTCCCTCTGCCCTACCCTTTAATTATGATTTTCTGTGTCTTTAATTTGATCTTCTAATTGGCACTCTGACTTACTATTATTATTATTATTATTATTATTATTATTATTAGCAGCAGCAGCAGCAGCAGTATTATGTTTTCTTTATATAGCTCTATCAATATACATGGTTCTTTAAAGGATTAAATAAATGAGATTCTTATTAGAATCTTAAAGTCTAAAGCAAGGGTCTTGAGCTTTGTCCTGGTGAATCTTGGAAGTAGGGCATGGGGGAAGACTTAAAAAGCTTTTCCGTGGTTAGCAGAGACAAGGTATAATTGGTCAGTTCATTGGGTGATGCTCACTTTCATCATGAATCTGGGAATGAGGAGGACTCAAAGAAAATGCATGGCACAGTCACGAAGACCATTAGAAACCAAAATGGTCTAAAAAGCAAGAATGTATCCATGTATGAGCTAACTCAAAGCTGACTAATTTCTTTGGTTTTAAATAATTGCACCATTGTGGACAAATTTAGGGTCATTCTTTTTTAAATTGTCATTTATATACTCAAGCTGAACCTGATGTGGTAGATCAAGGGGCATCCCAACCTTCTCAAGGACCACACACTGGAATGGGTTCATCATGAGAGGAAGGGAAAAAATACCAGAGGGCAAAGCAAAGAGGGAAGTCACACATGGGAAGTATCAAGACTACTGTGGAGACAATGAAGCTGTTCTCACAAGCAGCAGAAACCAGGCTAAGGGAGCCCAACCCAGTTTCTGCAGCTTGTGAGAACAAATGGCCTTGAAGGTGAGCCCGGTGGGTGGCTCGACAGCGGCAAACCCACTTGGGTAGCCACCCTCCTAAATGAGGTTAACGGAGCAAGTGCTCCGTTAACCTCATTTTTCTGCTGTGCCATTAGGTGATAGCAAGGTGGTCCCCTTTGCTAAGCTGGGTCCCCCTTGATTTGCATTTGGATGGATGGGTGACTACATCTAAGAGCTGTAAGATATGGGTATTAGGCCATAGCTCAGTGACAGTATATCCACATGCTTGCACACAGTAAGTTCCAGGTTTTAACTCCTTGGCATCTCCAGGTAGGGCTGGGAAAGGCTCCTTCCTCAAACCTTAGAGAGACCACTGCCAATCAGTGTAGACAATACTGAACTAAATTGACCAATGGGCTGACTTGTTATAAGGCCTCTTCCTTTGTCCCTGTGTGTATGCATGCATGTATACATGTATGTGTTTACATAGATATGAGAGATATAAGAGTATTGATCCCAACCTCTTTATGCTCCAATCAGTCTAGCCGTTAATAGACGTTGGGATTATAGGAAGATACAACCCTAGCCTCATCACAGTTCCATCTAAATAAATGGCTCACAGGCAGGAGATAAAATCAGTTCTTAAAGAGCTGAAGGTGGAATGATAACTGTATCACTTGTGTGCACACTCATTTCTTTTGTCCCACTGCCATCTCTTTCCAAACAGATTTTATGAATCTCTACAAAAACCTGCAAAACCTGCAAGCAGTATACAATAGCAAAATAAGTGTGTGCACACAATGCACAAGCATCCTTCTCTCATGCCACCTGTATGAGAGGCGGGGGTGGGGGGAGGTCCATGCCTCCAGGTACAATCTTCTGCTGCTTTTCTTTAAAACTTGATTGGTTTATTAAGCCTGGGAGGGTACTTAACTGAAATATACAGACTCCAGAAAAGTTTCTGTGTTAGTCTAACGTAGCAAGGAAAACACAGTGAGGTCATGCACATGCCGAGGGGATTCACTGCTGAGATGGGGAGGTCTGGCAGGGAGGCAGGAAGCCTGCCTTCCCACACAAGATCTCCCTCCCCCATATACTCTGCCACTCCGCAGCAAGCAGGGAGCCAGAGGAGGACGTTCTATGGCATCTCTCAACCAGGCAGGAGCGCCGTGCATTGAGGGATCCTCCCTCAGCCAGGTGCTCTTACTGCCTGGCTCTGTGCGATTTTCCTCAAATACCTCAAGTAGTTGCTGTAAGTGCTGGTTTTGACCTTTAAAGCCCTAAATGGTTTGGGCCCGGGGTATTTGAGGGACCGCCTGCTCCCAAGGTTTGCTGCCCGCTTGACGAGGACATCTGAGGGGGCCCTGCTCCGGGTGCCGACAATGAGAGAGGCCCGGCTGTCGTGCACTTGGGACAGGGCCTTCTCTGTTGCTGCTCCTAGACTCTGGAATGCTCTCCCAGTGGCCATTCGTTCCTCGGACTCCATCACGGCTTTTAGAAAGCTTGTAAAGACTTGGCTTTTTACCCAGGCTTTTACATAATCATTCTTACTGCTGCTTCTGTGTTTTTTTATCTGTTGTCTTGTTTTTTATGCTTGTTTGATATGTTTTTAGCTTGGTGTTTTTATTGCTTGGTGTTTTTATTGCTTTTATTGTATGTTTTAATTTTTGTAAACCGCCTTGGGGTTTTCTTTTAACGAAAGGCGGTATAGAAATGTAAAAATAAATAAATAAATAAATAAATAGTTAACAATAGCCAGTATTAAAAAGGATAATAAAATCCTTGATGAATTTTACGGGGTAAATTCCTGGCTTGGGGCTGAGGCAGCGCTGCGATCGGGCTCTTTGCCGGTACCTCACATGGGCAGCCTAGCCTAGACTGGGCTGCTCATGTGAACAGCCTCAGCAGCATCTAATGACGTAAACGCTTGCTTTCACAAACACATGCACAACATATCAGTTAGGGCCAAACTACGTGTTATATTAAGCCCACAAGTGATGCTGTATGCTTGATTTTTCAATATAAGACACTATAGATGTCTGGTTCAAGATTAAACATTTTTGGAAAAGTCTTTGATCTGTGAGAATTTTTAACTTGCATGGTTCATGTTTGTCTATTGACCACAGTGTGCATGCACAATAGTGTCCAAGACTGTAGCACCCAATTTCAAACTGGAGGCATATGTCTGACTTTAACCAAAAGTGAGGGATCTCAGTAAGAGGTCTATGACATCTTTAGCCAGCTTCTAATCCATTATCATAGAATACAAGTACCAGCTCTTGATCTTCTATATTTCTGGCTGCTGAGAATTTAAGTGCTAAGGTGACTCAGCCTTGCTTCAGGTGACCTCAAATGTTTCCTGACTGACCTTTATTTCCCATAATGTTTCCTTTATCTCCTCACACTTCCTGGTTCTCAGCAGCCCTCCAACACTAGAATAAGTTCAGCCACAAGATTTGCCTTTTCCTAGTCCCAGTTCTGTAACTTCTGACACCTCTTCCTGTGAGAAGAGGATCAATGAACTAATGCAGGGGTGGCTAGCCTAAGACTCTCCTGCTACTTTTGGATACAATTCCTATCACCCCCAGCCCCCCCCCTTTTTTTTTTTGGTGGCTGGGCATTGTGAGAGTTGTAGTCCAACATCCACTGGGAAACTAATTGATTTCCGCTAAGGATGATGGGAGCTGTAGTCTAGCAACAGTGGGAGAGCCTAAGTTTGGCCACATCTGGACTAGTGTGTGTGTGTGTGTGTGTGTGTGTGTGTGTGAGAGAGAGAGAGAGAGAGAGAGAGAGAGAGAGAGAGAGCAATCTCCAAGATGTTAACCGGTAAGTCTGAAGGTTAAGGTTTCAGTTGTTTCATTTATGGTAGTAGACAGTCTGCACAATAAATGAGACCAGTGATAAAGCACTACAATCACTATATCACATAATTACCAGCCTGCAATTTTTATATTAAAATGTCTTCAGCGTGTGTTGAAGGTATTTTAGCTAACAAAGCACTGGTGTGGGCGCTCGCGAGCAGGGCAATTTTTTTAGAACCTCCCCTTCCCTTGGAAGTGCTCTGTGTGACCTGAAAATATGTCAGTGAGGGATTCATGACCCACAGCGATATATTTTCAGGTGACACAGAGGGCTTCCAAGGGAGGGGGGCTTGTCAAAATTAACACAGACATAAATGCACACATACACCCCGTGAGATTGCGCTGCTGAATTCGTCAATTGTGTGTGCAGCATTGATGCATTCTTACAATGCACTGGTGCTTCTTTTTTCTTTCCTTTCTTTCCTTTCCATTTTCTTTCTCTCTTTTGAGGGGGATACGCTGTCTGATTAAAATAAAACACCAATTATGCTGCTGTTTACTACCCAGCTGTTTCAGTTATAATACATTCAGCTCTCAGTAAGCAAAACACCTATGTTTTTTTAGGGAGCTGGCTGCAGGTATCTGATGTGGGGTTTGTCATTCAGTTGCCTTTTAACATTTTCTGGTGCTTCCTCTTTACTTCTAAACCCTGGGCTGCTTCTTTGATACCTTCATTGAAAGCAGATGAGGATGGTTTGGAACAAAAGGTGGGTTTGTAACTTCAGTGATTTAAAGAAAGCACTGAATTGCAATGTTTTTCCCCCCAAGTAAAAATTTTACATTACAAAAGAAATGTCCACATTAAATATGCACATATTTATGGCTACTATTAAAGGGTACTTCCAACAAAAACTACAAATGTAATCTTTTATTATAAAGGTAGCTTCCAACATAAAGGTGTTCTTAAAAAAATAATTCAAATGCTCCTGTTTATCAGATTCAAAAGCAAGATTTGATATGAGAGACGTTTCATACTGAAATTATTTTTAACCTTCTGCTTAGAGGGAAACAGACATTATTCAGGAGAACAAAAAGAAAGAGGAATTATCTTATAATCTCAAACTTCTTTAACATGTAATTCTGCCTAAAGAAAATATCTTATATTTAAATAATTTTAAAGGATTCCTCTTCATACTTAATAAAATAATCCATTGGCAATTTCCATGTGTGAATTTCACTGGTGATTTACATGTTGAATTGGGTTTCAATTTTGTTTTCCTAGCCTCATATGGCAAAAAATCTGTTTCCTTCTTCACATTTTCCCAGTTCCATTATGTATTCCTTCAGTACTAATAGTTGCTCACTTCAATTAAAGTGCTTGCTTGTTTACTTACTTATTCAATATTTTAATATTATTTATTATTTTAAGAGGCATGGTTACACTATATGGTAGATTTTATAGACTATACTGCAGGGACAAATTTGCAGATGATACCAAACTCTTCCGGGTACTGAAATCCAAAACGGACTGTGAGCAGCTCCAAAAGGATCTCTCCAAACTGGGGGAGTGGGCGACAAAATGGCAAATGCGGTTCAATGTTAGCAAGTGTAAAGTGATGCACATTGGGACGAAAAACCCCAACTTCAAGTATATGCTGATGGGATCCGAGCTGTCAGTGACAGACCAGGAGAGGGATCTTGGGGTTGTGGTGGACAGTTCGTTGAAAGTGTCGACTCAATGTGCGGCAGCTGTGAAAAAGGCAAATTCCATGCTAGGGATCATTAGAAAGGGGGTTGAAAATAAAATGGCTAACATTATAATGCCCTTATACAAAACTATTGTGCGACCACACTTGGAGTACTGCGTACAATTCTGGTCACCACATCTTAAAAAGGACATTGTTGAACTGGAGAAGGTACAGAAGAGGGCAACCAAGATGATCAGGGGCCTAGAGCACCTTTCTTATAAGGCAAGACTACAACACCTGGGGCTTTTTAGTTTAGAAAAAAGACGACTGCAGGGAGACATGATAGAGGTCTATAAAATCATGCATGGGGTGGAGAAAGTGGAGAGAGAGAGATTCTTTTCCCTCTCACACAACACTAGAACCAGGGGTTACTCCATGAAATTGATTACCAGGAGGTCTAGGACCAACAAACGGAAGTACTTTTTCACACAACTGTGATCCACTTGTGGAACTCTCTGCCACAGGACGTGGTGACAGCCAACAACCTGGATGGCTTTAAGAGGGGTTTGGATGACTTCATGGAGGAGAGGTCTATCAATGGCTACTAGTCGGAGGGCTGTGGGCCACCTCCAGCCTCAATGGCAGGGTGCCTCTGAGTACCAGTTGCGGGGGAGTAATGGCAGGAGAGAGGGTACGCCCTCAACTCCTGTCTGTGGCTTCCAGCGGCATCTGGTGGGCCACTGTGCAAAACAGGATGCTGGACTAGATGGGCCTTGGGCCTGATCCAGCAGGGCTGTTCTTATGTTCTTATGACAATTTTAGTTTATTTTGGGTTTTGCTTTCACAAATTAAAATGGTTTGGTACAAGAGGGATTATTTTTTTCACATTGTGGAACTGCCTTCCTGTGAAAACATGTCTGGCTGTGTCTGTGCTAGTTTTTAGATGCAGGGCTGAGTCCTTTTTCTTTTAACAAGTCTTTGAAAACATGTGATAAACTTTTGTTCTACTTCTCTTATTACTGAGTGTACTGTTCTCAATTTGTTGTTTGTATTAATTGTCCTCCATATATTTTTGTACTTTTTAATGGTGGTTCTTGTTTAAGGACCATTTTAGATCCTAATTATAAGCCATATTTTAATTTAATATCTTGGAGAAAGGTGAGTCAAATTTTTAAAATGAATAGAAATAAATAAGTATTGTTTGGCATAAAATAGTGAATCTATTGTGAGAAGTTAGATTGCATGTTAAAAATACATAATTCTCTTCATGTTAGTATAGCTAGTCATTAAATATATTAGTAGCATGCCAGGTTTGGGGAACAGGGACCACAATGTTAAGATCAGGATTCAGAAGCCGTAAAGATATATTTAAACTGAATTCCAATTTTTAAAGTTTGACAGCAAATCTTAAACAGAAATGACTGGCATCCAGACGAACCCTTTCTTTGCACATCAAGCTTTTCCATCAAGGAAGGAGAGGTAATTTTTACTGACCACCCCCCTTGCCCTCTACAGCTCCCTGTGCTTCTTGAAACTATGTCCCTGAGGCTGGGGAACCCTCATGGGCATAGTTTCATGAGGTAACAGAAGGAAGGGGGTAATGCTGAAAATTGACCCTCGCAAATTGAAAACATTGGCATATTGGCACAGCATTAAATTGGATGTCAGCCTTCCCCCCCACCCCAGATGCACTAACAAGTTCTATTGTTACAGTATTTTGGCTGTTTAAAAAACAGCCAAGAAGATTCAAATGGAAGAATAGACTTTTTAAATTGCACACCAGGGACTTGAAACTGTTTTAAAATAATTTACAGGGAACTCTGGGAATTGTAGTTCTGTTGAGCAAGGACTAAGGATCTCTAAAAGAGAATTCTCACCTTACCAAGAATCCCTGGATTCTCTGACAGAAAGTGAATTAATAAAACTTTCATCGAAGTCATGTCATCTAATGTGGAAAGTTTTAATTATACCTTTGAAAGATTTACAGATGGTAACTGTATTGTTTGCCTTGTTGTGAAGGCATTCACTGCAAACAATACATGCATGAGAACTTCTAAAACTGACACAGTGAGGCTATTCACACACGCGTGCAAAACCGGGCTAAGCAAGTGCTCCCGTAACCCTGTTTTCCTGATTGGCAGCAGCCATGGCTGCCAGACTGCGGGGAACCTGGGGAGGAGGGATCCCCATGATGCACCGTGTGAGTGTATTTCATTGTATTTCTGGGGGCCAGGATGATAAATCCCCGCCCCCGACGCTGCGGGGAATTGTCTGAGCATGCAGGGAGCGTGCCAAGCAATGTTGGACGGCACGTCTGCGGGGAAGGTAGGTTTAACCTGCTTTCCACGCCGCCCAGTTTGGAGCCTTTCTCACTGCTCATGAGAAAAGGCTCAGTATATTTTATTTTGTATTCAGAACCTGAGTAGGGATGTGTACAATTCGCAATTCGAAGCATGATTCATAACACATCCTCTGCACCTTTAAAATGGAGGAGAGCAGGTGCATACTTGCTCCTTTACCGCCACTTCCTGAATCAGCGGCACTCCTCCCAGCTATCTTCATGCACTGAATCAATGGCACTCTCCCCCAGCTACCCCGCACATCGCCAGCACACACATGGCTTCCACGCATGTGCAGCAGCCATGTGCATGCTGGCATCCCATGAGGGCAGCTGGAGGAGAGCACCGCTGGCAGGTGAAGATAGCAGGAAGTAGTGCTGCCGAATTAGGGAGTGGAAGTGAGCGGCAGAGGAGCAGTATGTACCTGCTCTCCTCTGTTTTAAAGGTGTAGGCGATGTGTTACAAATCATGCTTCAAACTGTGAATCGTGCACATCCCGAAAGCTGAGTACAAAGTGTATTGCAAAAAGCATCCTTAAGAGTATGCTTCCTATAAATGAAGCATTGCTGCTGAATTTATCCTAAGTGAAATCTAGATGAATTTGGAGGTTTCTGCTTGGGCTAAACAGCTGAAGAAATTGTAACAGAAGCAAACAAGCAAACAATTTCTAACAGAAGCAAGAAGTAAACAAGTTTCCCTAACTAGTGAACTTGCTCAGCATGAATGGATGGGGTGTTCTTCACAACCCACCACTGATTGTCATTTAGTGTCATATTTTGAACTGCTTTTTCTTCTTGTTTACCCTTTATGCTAATACTGATAATAAGCAATTAATTAGTCTATTCTGTTGTTTTCCTTTATGTGAGCTTTTTCTTGTTGCAACCTCATTTCCATTTGCTCTTAGGAATCCTAATAAATGATCTGTTTAAAATACAAAGGAAACCAAATATGTCATCCTTCTGCCTGTTTGAATTGAGTATTTCTGGACTGCGAAATTTTCAGAGCAGAGCATCCATCCTCCTACATGTCATCTCCCACATTTTTGTTACTGTTTGCTGAATGGCAAATGTGATTTACCAGAATCATGTCTTTGAAAAAATGAGGGTTATTTATCAGAGAACATACGTGCTTCTTGTAAGGTTTTTGTTTGATGTTAACATCAGTCCCATGGTGAGTACAAGGCTGATTACAGAAATTCATACCTTTCTTAGTTAAGGGTTTATTACATCAAAGCATAAAAGTTGTATCACCACTATTACAACAATCATGAAATTTCTCCATGTCATAAAGTCAGTGGAGCCTCTTCCTGGACAAACAGTATCAGGAAGACTGAAGTTCTCAGGCTCCTCCATGAAGGAAACCTTTCTCCAGTAGTAAAAGATGGGTGAGGCAGGACCAGCTCTGAGAATCCCTTATCCTCCAGTAGGGCTCCCCTATGCCAGTGCCCCCCCCAATATCTAGATGGACCGTGTTAGGCTTACCAAATAGCAAGCATCAGCAGCTATTTTAGTAGCATCATCAGCAACATCGGTGTGACATTGCTAGAGATACCATTTTAATTTCAGCACAATACCCTGTTCCCTAGCATTGCTCCAAAGTAATGCTATTTCAGGGGGAGATGACATGCATTCCGGGGAAATTAAAATGGCACCTCCAACTGCAAAAGCACTGAGAGAACGACAGTCATCATTACATATTTTCTCACAAAATTCTTATTTTGTTCTCACAAAAGCTCCACATTTGGACCAACCCTTTACTGCTACACTGAAGTCAAAAGGTTGAATTCCATGTATACTGAGGCTGTATTACAACTTGTCTTTTATATCCAATTACCGTCTATTTAGTATTCTGAGATTCAGCTTCACTAACTAATCCTTTCTCCATCTGTGGGCATTGTTATTTCTATATGATCCTATAAGATACAGTAGTGTTATGTGAAAACTAAGGCAAATATAAGGCAAATTGTATGAAGGATATCAAAGTCCAGTGGGAATTAATACAAATTGCCTTCAAATGCCCTCTAGAGAATTAATCTTAGTATTGTTTGAAATTGACTCAGATCAGTGCTTTAAACTTCAGCTAAAACAAGTAATATGCATTTCATTTTCCTCTTAAGAGCACTGAAAGTATCATTAGGAGCCTTACAAATGAATAATTTCTTCAGACTTACTTTTGGGTGTTTCCATATGTTGTATGCATGCACTTAGAGAGCAAGAGAAGCATCTAGAAATGAAAGAAACATCTGCAGGGCAACAGTATGAATGTTTTGAAATGTCTGTTATTAAGTACACAACCTGTTTTACACTGGAATTCTGCATAATTATGTTCTAGAAAATGGAGAAACAACAGATGTTGAATAAAGATTGAAAATTCTTACAAGAGGCTGTTTAAATAATATTTCTTCTTTTAAAAAAATAAGCTACAGTTATTCTCAGTGAGAGATATTTTGGCAAGCCAGTTAGACAGCAATCTATTTCTCAAATTCATTGCCCATTTCAGCAAGATTAATGTCAAACAAAGTGTTTCTTCTCACATCTGATCAGTTGAACAATTATACAGCTACAATAATCCCCAAGTCAGTCTTTCAGGAAACAGCTGAATATCTCCTCCAGCAATTTTGTAAAGCAGATTAAATGAATATATCGGGTCAAAAATGCTGCAAGTGCTTTGCATGAGGAGATTTTTTTTCTTTTACAAATTAATTGTTTTACTCAGCACAAAAAAGGAGAAAACAATCAATAAAGCAGTACAGTTGTCAAGGTCTTTGTTGAATAAATCATTACAGTAGAGTTACACACTGTAACTCCAGCAAAATACCTAAGGCATAAGAACAACCCTGCTGGATCCGGCCCAAGACCTATCTAGTCCAGCATCCTCTTTCCCACAGTGGCCCACCAGATGCATCTGAGAAGCCCCCAGGCAGCATGCCCTCTCTTTTGCTGTTGCTCCCCTGCAACTGGTATTTAGAAGCATCTTGCCTCTGAGGCTGGAAGTAGCCTATAGCCACCAGACTAGTAGCCATTGATAGACCTGTCCTCCATTAATTTGTCTAAGCCCCTTTTAAAGCCAACCAAGCTAGTGGACTTCACTAGATCTGTATTCTGTTACCCTGTTCAGTCCAACCCCGGAATGACACACACCCCTGGCCCATTTGCAGGGCTCATGGAGGTTTTTTTAATTTTTAAAAAAACTTACCCCCTCTGGGGCTGTTCTCCTGGGTCATGCAAGGCCACTCAGAGGCCTATTGCGCAGGCGTGGCGACCTCCAAAATAGCCACCATGGCAGGGGGAGAGAATGGCCAAACAGGCCAGTTTGGGACAGAAGGGAGGCCGGTGGGGGAGGGGGAACCTCCTCAGACACCCCTCCCCACTGCCTTGGAGAACACCCCCAAAGAGTGTAAACTTGAAAATTAATAATTTTTAAAAAAATAGTTCACGAACACACCCCCAGGCCAAACTGAACTTGCCGGGGGTGGGTGGGGGGATGCCAGGCTGAACTGGACTCAAATCAAACTGGACCAGCCGGTTCCATGCACACTTCTAGCCTGCACCACATCCGACAGAATTCCATGGATGAATTATGTGCTGTGTGGAAAAAAGACTTCCTTTTGTTGGTCCTAAATTTCCTGGCCATCAGTTTCATGGTGGTTCTAGTGTTGTGAGTGAGAAAAATTTCTTTCTGTCTACTCTCTCTACTCCATGCATAATTTTATACACCTCTATCATGTCTCCCCATAGTCGCCTTTTTTCCAAACTAAAAAGCCCCAGATGCTGTAGCTTTGCCTCATAAGTAAGATGCTCTTGGTTGCCCTCTTCTGCAGCTTTTCCAGTTCTACAATGTGCAGTTACCAGAAGAGCATGGAGTATTCCAAATGTGTCCACACCATAGATTTGTATAATGGCATTTTAATATAAGCATCCCCCCCAATCCCCTTCCTAATGAACCCTAGCATGGAATTGGCCTTTTTTACAGCTGCCACACACAAAGTCAGCACAGTCAAAGAGCTGTCCACCACAGTCCCCAAGACCTCTCTCTCCTGGTCAGTCACTGACAGCTCAGATTCCATCAGAGATATGTGAAATGGGAGTTTTTTGCCCCAATATGCATCACTTTACACTTGCTTACATTGAACCACATTTGCCATTTTGTCACCCACGCACCCAGTTTGGAGAGACACTTTTGGAACTCCTCACAATGTTACAGATTTGACTACCCTATATAGTTTAGTGTCATCTGCAAAATTGGCCACTTCATTGCTTACCCCAACTTCTAGATCAGCTGTTCTAAGGTACAGTCATTTAACATGTCTAGAACTCTGTCAATACCCACACATGAATTTGCCAGATCTATGTGAGGGTACTTAAGTCACACATTATTGCAGCTCTCTCTCTCGCTCTCTCGCTCTCTCTCTTTTTGACACCTCTCTGATTTGCTTCTCCAACTCCGGGTCACTCTCCGCATTTTGATACGGAAGGCAAAGCATACCCCTAGTTAAACATTTCCTTTCAGTCCTCGTATTGTCACCCATAATAATTCTGTTGAGGATTCTGGTTCTCCTAGCTTTTCTAGCTTGTTGATTCTATTCCTTCTTTAACATACAGTGCTACTCCACCCCAATCCTCCTCTCCATGTCCTATCTGTAGAGTTTGTATCCAGGAATAACAGTGTCCACTGGTTCTCACCGTTCTACCCGTTTTCCCTTATGCCCCATATATCTATGGTTTTATTAGCAACCAAGCCTCTAGCTCACCCATCTTGGCTCAGAGGCTTCTGGCATTGGTGTATAAATACCTATATGCAGAGTCTCCTTCCTGGCATTGGTGTGTGCTATCTCCCTTACCAGCATTTGACCTTTTTAACCAGCTGTAATGTGTTTCCATATGCTCTACTGGTTCTGCTGTGCCCCCTTCTGGTTTATCCAAAAGGTTTGCACCCTCAGACCTTAGAGAATTTTGCTTGCCGAACCAGATGCCCAGTTTCTGTCAGCAGTCTCCCAGGCGTCATTTCAAAAGCTGCTCTGCAACCTTTTTGATTTTCAGCACCAGGAGTCTGGTTCCATCTTCATTCAAGTGGAGCCCATCCCTTTGTACAGGCTTTGCTTGCCCCAAAATGTATCCTAGTGCCTAACAAATCCTCCCCCAGCACCATCCACACAACGAGAACCCCTCAGCTCTGCTTGGCTTGCTGGCCCTGTACATGGAACAGGTAGCACTTCAGAAAATGCTATGCTGTGAGTCCTGGACTTCAGTATGCTACCTAGAAGCCTAAATTTGGCTTCCAGGATCTCGCAACTGCATTTCCCAACATGTTGGTGCTGATTTGTACCACGACAGGTGACTTGAATCCAGCACTGCCTAACAGCCTACCTAGACACTGCATGAGTTTGCAACCTCCGCACCAGGCAGGCAAGTCTACATGCGGGTCACAAACCCATCTCTCTATGCCCCTGATGATCAAATCGCCCACTTCTAGGAGGCCCCCAACCTCTGGAGGAGTATCCTCTGTACAGGATGATATGGGCACATCACCCAAGGAAGTGTTCCCTTCTAAGGGATCATTCTCCACTTCCTCAGTATGATGTCCACCTCCTCTGAGACCTTCATTCTCCATGACAGCAGAAGAGCTATCAGGAGTGGGATGCCTCTATCATATCCCTGAGGGTCTCAACCACATACCTCTCTGCCTCCCTGAGCTTCTCCAGGTCAGCCACTTGGCTTCGAGGGAAAGAACTTGTTCTCTAAGAGCCAGGAGCTCTTTCCACCGAGTGCAAAAAAATGACTTATGCCCCTCAGTCAAATAGACATACATGCAATACTCAATTCAAAACACTCCCCTGGGTCATTCAACCTTCATAACTAAGTTTGATTGGCTATTTAGAATATATAGAGCTTATTAGCTTGAAAGCTAGCTGCAGTTGTCTGGTAATTACATGTTTTAAACTTGGTTCTCCAAGAAAATAACAAGAGTGGGGTAGTACTCAATTTCTCCTTGTGCTGGGTGTCTCCTTTGTGATACAGAGGGAACTATTTGTGTGCCTCTCCACACACTTCCCCTCTAAACTCCACACAACGCTTATTTGATCTCTGTTAACAAACTCCTGTTTGAAAAGCTCCAGGTAGCAAAGATTCCCTGGTCTAAGCCTCATCTTCTCAAGATCTGCTTTCAAACTGAGCCACCCAAGAATGTGGCCCATCCCACGAACTGTTTCTCTAGGCACAACTGAAACTGAAACTTCCCTGTCAAAACAAACCCCACTAGCCAGCCAGAAATCAAATTCAAGAAAAGACTAGCCCTAACAAATTTACCTTGTCCTTTCCCCCCTTGCTTGCTTGCTTCTTTAGGAAAGACAACATAGGTTTGCTGGCTCCCCTTGTCTGAGCCTTGATTTTTCAAGAGCTGCTTCTGAGCTGCAAAGTTTTCAAAGAAACTGCAGGAAAAGTCCATAATTTATTTTAAGACTTTTACTTTCCTTTAGATGGAGAGGAGAGCTGGTCTTGTGGTAGCAAGCATGACGTGTCCCCTTAGCTAAGCAGGGTCTGCCCTGGTTGCATATGAATGGGAGACTTGATGTTTGAGCACAGTAAGATATTCCCCTTAGAGGATGGAGCTGCTCTGAGAAGAGCAGAAGGGTCCCTAGCATCTCCAAGAGAGGGCTAAGACAGACTCCTGCCTGCAACCTTGGAGAAGCCGCTGCCAGTCTGTGTAGACATTACTGAGCTAGATGGACCTATGGTGTGACTTAATATATGGCAGCTTCCTATGTTCTTAAGGGTTGGTTCACATGCACATCTAACCAAGGATCCTGGTCACTTAATGCAAGCACCACTTCAACCCACCATAGTGTTGTATATCTGTTAACTCAGCTAACCCAACAGGATTTACAACCCCCTTCAGCACTCCCTGGTGAGTTAATAGAAAGCGGCAGCCGAACTGCATGAGTGAAAAATAAAAGACTCACAAAGAAAAACAGTAAATAAATTAAGTCCCCTGAACTGAACTAGGTACCCCCTTCTAACAATAACTGAGTAATAAGTGAAAGGAAAACACAGAGCAAGTATTGAAAATAGTGAAGGACAACAGAAGCAAGGAATTAACAGAACAAAGCAGGAAAGCATAAACAAAGCAAACTGGAACTCGGACAAAGTTTTGGAATTAAATAGCACATTGTCTGCGGACCAGCGAAAGTTGCAAACAGCACCTGAGCAATTGAGAGACTTCCAAATATATATGGCTCAAGAGAACCAGCAGCCAATCAGGCTTCCCTAAGTCAGCACTTTGGCTTCCTCTCTAGTGATCTCCTGCACCTGCATGACTTCCACTGAGCCTCCCTTTTGAGCCGTCTTCTCAAGACAGGTGAAATCCCAGGCTCCTCCCCATCAGAAATCATGTCTGGCAGCTGTTGTGAATCCTCAGCTCCAGAGTCTGGTCTCCCTGCCAACTCCTGTTGCTGTGCCTCTGATCCCTAACTAGCAGGCAAATCGCCCCATTCCTGCCCTGACTCTACTGAATCAGAAGTCTTAGCCATGACACATAGGTAAATGCATAAATATATGTCAGTGAGCCTATTCCCATGATCACTAGAAAACAGGCTAAGGGAGCCTAGCCCACTTTCTAGTGATAATCAGAACCACGAAGCTCACGGTGCTAGCCCACCTAACTCCCCTTGCCGCTAAACGAGGTTAACGGAGCAGGCGCTTGATTAAACTTGTTTATTTTATCATGTGTCACCACAGCACACGGCAACACATGAGAAGACCCCCAACCGTGAGGCTACAAGCTGCCATCCAGTGTCGGGGGTCCCCCAGAATGCCCCGTGCACTCGCATGGGGCATCTTGAGACTTCCAGGGGCCAGGCAGCCCCAGATCCCCGCAGCCCCCACCAGCTCCGTGATGGAGCCAGTAGTCGTGTGGGCAGCCAATCCATCCTCCCCGAGCTAGGGGTTTGATCGTCTATGGGGAGAGCGGGCTGAGCCCACTCTCTCCACCACACCCTGTCTGGTTCCTTACATGGGTCATGTGAAGCACCTCAATGTGTTACCGAAAGCTCCGCTCCTATGTCTGTGTACTTTTTGGCTTGTATTTCCCTCCTTCCCTCCCATTTTAGGAAGAAAGACCATGTAGATTGGGTATATGCTGGGAATCTCCAGGTCTCATGTTAGCTTATAGACATAGTTTGGGCACCAGGATAAGAGGACATATGACCATAGGAAGCTGCCATATACCAAGTCAGACCATTGGTCTATCTAGCTCAGTATTGTCTTCATAGACTGGCAGAGGCTTCTCCAAGGTTGCAGGCAGGAATCTCTCTCAGCCCTATCTTGGAGAAGCCAGGGAGGGAACTTGGAACCTTCTGCTCTTTCCAGAGTGGTTCCATCCCGATAAGGGGAATATCTTACAGTGCCTCACACTTCTAGTCTCCCATTCATATGCAATCCTGCTTAGCTAAGGGGACAAGTCATGCTTGCTACCACAAGACCATCTCTCTTCTCCTAAGTACCCTTGGCTGTGGGTGAATCAGTTTTCAAACTAGTAATGGTCAAAAATGTGACTAGTACATGTCCAAAATTCCTTGAATTTCAACCCACATTTATTGTACTGTATAACCCTGAAGTGGGTTAAGCAGTGATGACGTAAAAATATGCAAGGAGTTGAGTTTAGAGTAAGAGTGAATGACCATCTCATATTCCTGGATCCATGCAGCCTGCATGACATCCCTTTGCATGTTTGCTGGCTCAAAGGCAAAATAAAACTGAGTGGTGAACATGGTAATACTTTGGCTATCATAGACCAAAGCATGGGGAAACGATGGAACATTGTTCCATGAGCATAATGCATATGAGGGTCACACACTTTCCCCATGTATTTTGACTAAATTGGATATTTTTCTCCATAAAATATGACTACATTTAACAATGTGTGGTATAATTCTCAATGGACTTTTCCATATGAGAATTCAAGGAGGGAATTATACGATTTAATGTTCTTTGATGTAAAACAAAGTGGGGGAACACTTTTATTCCATGAAGAAGCCCACAATGTTATAATGCTTTAGATGCAGGGAACATTTGTTTTGTTTTGTTTTATATATGAAAAGATTCAAAAACCCTATTTCCCTCCCTGCATTCTGATGTGGTACAGTCCCAGAAGGTATGCACCTACATTGTTTTTCTAATATTATAGTCTGCTCCAAGATTCATGAGGGGGCAAAAACAAGTGTTGTGGGTTGACTCATTCTACAGCACCTGAGCATAGGAAGATCCAGCATGTACAGCTTTCACTTTCTGGCAATGCTTGAAGTACAGCCACTCTTACCTTTGGGACTGCCCTTTCGCTACCATTTTAGGACCCCCTTCACTTCAGAGTGGGTATGATACGGCTAATATTGGAGGGAGTCATTTGTGAATTTCATTAAAGGTCCTCCTTTGTTTTCCTTCATCATTTGCACACTGCTCCTTGATCCAACTAAAATGCATGCAACAATTTCAAATGTAAGAAGGACAAATTCACCACTGCAGCATCAAGTGTCCTTGCTTCATGGTTAAGCATACAGGTCACAAATAACATTATTGCAGCTTATAAATAGCACATCCCAAAGGTTCAAAGCTCTTCACAAGCATTGAGACAGTTCACAAAACTGAAAACTGGGTAGGACAAGTGGCCTACCCCAGTTTGGGAGCTGTGCACACTCGCAGTTGTTGGTTGTGTGGGAGCAAACAACTAGGGAGAAGGAGGGAGAAGTGACAGTGTGAGAGACAGGAGCTGGGTAGGCCAGCTTTTCCTCCTACATTGGTCAATGCTGGGTATGAAAGCTGGGCAGGACGAGGCTGTCTTACCCAGCTCCTGTCTCCCACACCATCGCTTCTTTCTTTCCCTGCCTAGTTGTGTGCTCCCACACAACCAAAAATTGGGAGTGTGCACAGCTCCCAAAGCTGGAATCTGGTGTTTTCAGTTGTGTCAATAGCCTCACGATCTCTATAGATCTTTACAGTGACTCTTAAATCATTGTAAAGATAAACCCAGTATTATTGTCCCTGGATTAGAAATGTTCAGGGAGGGTGAGGATGGGGGCGGGGGCTTGTCTAAGACTACGTAGTAAATTAATGATCGACTCAAGATTTGGAGTAGAGACTTTGCAATTCATACATCTAGTACATTGCACTGGCTTTCAAGGGATAATTGGAACGCCCCAGTTACACGCTAGGGAAAGGTTGGACAGAGCCACCCAGACTCTCCACCAGATTCCTTTTCTGTAATCAGCAGCAACTGTAGTTGTGAACAAATAGCGTAAGCAAACAATTGTCCCTGCCCCAAAGAAGACTTGTGCACTTTAGAAAGCAAATATTGGCAGTATCATTTGAGGGCAGCAGCTTATTGTGTAGTGTATTAATTGTCAGATATCATTATTTGGATCATCTGCCTCAGGCACCAAAATGTCTTGAGCTGCTGTGGCTCCAAACAAAGAGGGCTTTGTGCCTCTGAGTGTTATGATGGTCATTGTTGTCTGTAGTGAGTAATGGGTTAGCCTTGCGCAGAATGCCCATCACGTTATATGAAGCCTTTTGTGTCGTTTAGCATAAAGTATCCTATAATATCTGCCCAGGGGACTAATTTATTTGTAGATTCTTCTTACTGCTGAGAGTTTTTCTAAAAGGTTGTTTCAAGTGCAAGCAGAGACCATTTCTGGAACGGGATTTAAAGTTCAGTTAACCCCTTTTCCTGGCAAATGGATTTTTGTTTGAGGAACAAGATTCAACCAAGCCCTTTTCACCACAAATGATTTTTTAAAAATTTGGGGAGGGGGATTTCATATTGAAATGAACCCTTTCCGCTGCAAATGAATTTTTTCTACTTGTTAACTAAACATATTTTATTTTTCAAGCATTCCCGACTTTGCTTTCCTTTGCTATCCTCACCCTACACACCATCACAAGTAGACTTCAGTCTGTTGATCTGCTTCTGCCAGGTGAGCAAACCCTTCATCTGCTAGCTGTCTTACTCTTGTGATCCGAATTTTACTTGTGAGATTGTAAAGCTTCCTGGGGGATATCTCTCTCTCTCTCTCTCTCTCTCTCTCTCTCTCCCCCCACCCCCTCCTTCTCCCTCTCCTTTTTTTTTTGTCAAACACCACAACTGATAATTTGATAAACTGTATTTTTGCTGAAAGGATTTTCAAGTCTCTTGTTGAAAAACAAGTCTGTAAACTAGCTTAACATACATTTTGTTTTGCAAACAAGGTATAGTGATAATTGCAGCTGAATTTTATCAGAAATTCCAGTTGTTCTGGCCTTTTGTGTTTGCATGCATAGAGCACATAATGCAAAGATTGTAAATACAGGTGGCTCTCGTTATTCACGGGGGTTCCGTTCTTGCCTATAGGTGTGAGTATGGAAATCGTGAATAATGAAACCTTGAGTCAATGGGAATTGGCAAGTTAGGTTTCTTACAAACAAAAGGGGGGGGGCAAAAAGTGTGTGTGGGGGGGTAGAAATAAGAGAAGAAAACGTCGGTATTTTATTCACCAGCTCTCCAGCAATGCCCCTCAACTCCCAAAATGGTTGAATATTCATTTCGCCTATATTTGTGACCGTGGATAATGTAACTGGGTCTCTAAGACCCAATCACAGATACGTGAAACCGGAGTCTGTGGATAACATGGGCCACCTGTATTATGTGTACATCTTTTGCAGTTCTAGTGGAAAAGGTGCTATATAAGCTTTATCTCATTCCTTATAATAACTCCTTTGAGTTGGGCCAAATCTGGTTCTTGTCCCAATTCTGTCTACTTATCTTGTGCAGGGGTGGGTGTGCTGTTTTTGACCTGAGCAGTACCATACCTGTTATGATGCACCTGTCCCAAACTCAGAACAGCACATTTCTAGTCCTGGAAGATGTGCCTTTGCCTGTAAAATGAAAGGGTTCTCCTTTTTATTTTGTAAATTGTAGGGAGGTCTCCTATAAGTTGTATTCTCAATTTGCACACCCTACTTCCTTCCTAATGACATCATGGCCAGGGGTGGAGACAGTTGTGACTCCTGAGCACTTGGCTTGTGCCACGGCATGGCAGGGTCCACCCTCCCTTCAAGATAAAAAGCAGGTCTAGACCAAGAGTTTTTTTGCTGTCCTAGAGAAGTTAATATTTTGTGCCTCCCTCCCCATGTCTTACTGTATACTGAGCGGCATAACATCACATTAAGTGATCAAGAATGGGTCCTTTGTCCTCTGCAGGCAAACTTGGGGAAAGCCAGGTATGTGGCTGTAGAGGCTAAATGGCATATCTCTAGCACCCTGTTCCTAAGGTACAATAATGACGGATGAGGGCTATCATCTATGGAGATCCATAGATAGAGATCCAAAGGCACACAGTTATGTCCATTAGGGATGTGCGAAATGTTTCAGATACAAAACGTTTTGTACCCAAAACAGCCTGTTTCGGGTGTTTTGTAGACAAAACAAAACACCCATTTTCCAGATCCAAAAGTTTTGTATACAAAACAAAATGTCCCTCTTTCGGCTACAAAACGTTTTGTTGTTTCGGACCTCCATTTTGTGGTGATCTCTGAGTCAGTCTCCATTTTGTGTTTGACATCTCTTTGAATTTCCCACCCTTCCAGCCTTCTGATCAGTGACCTAAATCATGGGCTAACCTGCTGACAATTCCCTCCTTGTTCCACATTGGCTCTTTTGCTTCTTCCCACTCTTTACTGACCCCACATTGGCCAGGGGAAGGGTTGCTAACCTATGGGGTGCTGGGTTCTGCTGTTTCTGTGGTGTTCTGAGTGTAGATTCTCTGGTAGAATATGAGAGTGGATTCTTGTTTTTCACTGAAAATCTCATATGCTACCAGAGAATCTACAATGAACACCTCAGAAACAACAAAACCCAGTACCTCACAGGCTTGTGGGTGTGGGGGTGGTTAGCACCCTATGTGCACTACACAACCCCTCGCTCTGGGCAACCCTAGTGCCCCCCAAGTGGAATTATGGGGCTGCTGAAACCTCCATTGTTCCCCATGGGAGAAATCTTAAAGACACGTAAACTTCAACAAATCACAAAAGATCAGCCCTTTGCCCAATTCCTTTGAAATAATTCTGGAAGTTTCCTTGCCCCCATTGGGCACTACCACCCACCACACTCTGCTCTGGGTCATCCCTTTCCCCTTGATTTGAAGCGATACATTTGCTGGAATCCCCATTATTCCCTATGGGAAAATTCTTAAAGATGTGTAAACTTAAAAAAAATTCCACAAAAACCCCCAGCCCTTTGCCTAATTCCTTTGAAATTTGGGTGGTAGCTTCCACCCATTGGACACTACCACCACCCACTCTTTTTGCGCTGGGACCCTTTTGAAAAATCCAAATCGATTCAGATTCAGAAAATTTGGCTACAAAACAAATCAGGGCTGATTCAGATTCAGAAAATTTGGGTACAAAACAAAACGGGGATGTTTCAATTCGGATACAAATCAAAACAAGAAAATTCCAAAATGCACACCCCTAATGTCCACTGGAATGGTCAGTGAGCTGCTAGGCTGCCTCTCTGTACCTCCTGCAAAACTGCAAGCAGCAACTCTCTCTCAAATTTATGTGCCATATGTGGGACAGATGACCCTGGATTCTTGGCAGCCCGGGCAGGAGCGGACCGTATGGGGCGTGTGGACAGGAAACAAGCCACGGGTGCAGCTTGTTTCCATTTTCCTCTTCCAGCCCAGCTTCCTTGCTCATTTTGTCCACCACTGTGTTAACCCCAGGCATGCTGGCTGGTTATTGGCCTGGTTCCCTAGCTGGGCAAAAAAACAGCCCATGCACCTAGGGTTAATGCGGTGGTGAGCAAAACGAGTAAGAGCGAGGTAGCTGGGGCAGGGAGAGGAGAGTGGAAATGAGCTGCATCTGCGGCTTGTTTAACCCCACCCCTGCCCCACCCATATGGGCCACTCCTGAGCCCAGGTGATTGCCTAATTTGCATCTATGGGTGGACCAGCCCTGCTAATTAGTTGACCATTACTGAGACTTATTGTGTCAAGGTGCGCTTTTCTAGATGTGCTCTGAATTTAACCTTTACTATTCCCAATCTGTTGAGAAATAATTCTCCAAAAGTTTGATCAAGAGTGTCTGAGGCACACATTCAGCATACGTCCTAAATTGCCAGGAAATTTAGGACCAAAAAATGGAAGTACTTTTTTCACACAACGCATAATCAACTTGTGGAATTCTCTGCCACAAGATATGGTGACAGCCAACAACCTGGATGGCTTTAAGAGGGGTTTAGATAACTTCATGGAGGAGAGCTTTATCAATGGCTACTAGTCGGAGGGCTATAGGCCACCTCCAGCCTCAAAGGCAGGGTGCCTCTGAGTACCAGTTGCAGGGGAGTAACAGCAGGAGAGAGGGCACGCCCTCAACTCCTGCCTGTGGCTTCCAGCAGCATCTGGTGGGCCACTGTGTGAAACAGGATGCTGGACTAGCAGGGCTGTTCTTACGTTCTTATGTTCTTACGAGTGTGATTGTAGTGATTGCATATGAGTGCTCTTTTCTTTTCTTTTCTTTTCTTTTCTTTTCTTAGACATGAGCTGTTAAGGCACACTTACATTGTGATAAATTCTAAGTGAATATTGGTAGTGCAAGCTGTTAACACATTCCATATGGGAAGGCGGCCAGCAACTACCAATCTCTGTATGAATCTTCTATTTCACAAGCCTCACCAAGTTGATGGATCTGTCTGTGGAATCAGAACAAATCTTTCCAATGATTCATTTTTTTATTTTTATTTTTTTGCCACAGATAAGTTGTAAAACCATGACAGTGGATTGATGGGGGTTTAGGTTTTCTGCTCCTTTTTTAAACAGAAGATGTAGAACAGGTTCTTCTGTTTTATAGCCTGGAGCCGAACTGTCAACATAAATGATGTGCGGACTTTAATACCTGAGAGTCATGCTGAATAATTTCTTTTTACCCCTTTTTTAAAGAATAGATTAAATACCACACAACATAGCTCATTACTGCCTAGTATAAATTTATTGAAAAGGCATTTTTTGCAAAAGTAGCTGGCATACTTTATCTAGTTATTACCTGGTTTGCTGTACAATGGTTGACAGTTGGAGAGATTTCTCCTACAGCACAGGCAAGAAAGTGTGTGTGTGTGTGTGTGTGTGTGTGTGAGAGAGAGAGAGAGAGAGACAGAGAGAGAGAGAGAATGACATTCATTCATCAGTATAATGTTGTACAGGTGAAACTTGGAAAATTAGAATATCGTGCAAAAGTCCATTAATTTCAGTAATGCAAATTAAAAGGTGAAACTGATATATGAGACAGACGCATTACATGCAAAGCGAGATAAGTCAAGCCTTAATTTGTTATAATTGTGATGATCATGGCGTACAGCTCATGAAAACCCCAAATCCACAATCTCAGAAAATTAGAATATTACATGGAACCAAGAAGACAAGGATTGAAGAATAGAACAATATCAGACCTCTGAAAAGTATAAGCAGGCATATGTATTCAGTACTTGGCTTGGGCCCCTTTTGCAGCAATTACTGCCTCAGTGCGGCGTGGCATGGATGCTATCAGCCTGTGGCACTGATGAGGTATTATGGAAGACCAGGATGACAGTAAGATGTGCTGTGGCAGCCATATCTGGGGCAACATGTGATTAGATGCTATGGTCTACAAGTGGTGATATCTCTGGACACAGTTATGATATTTCATGAAGAGCTGTTTCTAAACTGGCATTTCATTTTCTGCAGGATAGAGACCCATAACATTACTGAAAAAGTGTTTCAGGTTGTATGAAAGTTATTTTCTTCTGTGGTGTTAGATCTATGATACATGTTATCATTTGGGTCTGGTTCTGGATAAATGCATGTATCACTTGAGAATTGCAACATCAAGTGTTAATTTGTATGTGTGAATTAGCCCTCATAGATAACACAGCAATTATGCAATTCGTATTTATTTATTGTTGCATTTATATACCGCCTTTCGTTAAAAGACAACCCCAAGGCGGTTTACAAAAGTTAAAACATACAATAAAAAGGCAATAAAACATCAAGCTAAAAACAAATAAAAACATATAAAATACAGGCATAAAAACAATACAGTATCAGTAGTCAGTACAATACAATATCAGTACAAAACAATACAATATCAGTAGTCAGTTCACCCATTCAGCTGCCAGTTACCAATTATTGAGTAATCAAAGTATAGATAAATCAAGTAACGTCAGTGAACTTGGAGGACCAACCTGTTTCCTGTTATAGTATTTTAATAAGTGGGGGGGGGGTGTTGTGTGGTTTCTTCTTTGTAATTCTCTAGGTAGTATTCAGAAAGCAACCAGAAAGAATAAATGACCTATTGGTATGCTATATTATTTGGTTCTTGCAAGGAATAAGCTCCTTTGAGTTACACTGTATTTTCTTTCCAATTGGCTTGAGGTCAGCTACAACGCCCCTATGCTTGTGATTAGACAGAGCCTATTTATCAATGTGTTCCACTGAATTCACAGGTATTTTATGTGACTGAGCAAAGGAAAGGATAGAAGTTCTCTCAGAAAAGCAGACTGGGCCTTTTTAAAAAAACACTAAATGCTTTAAAGCAGTGCAGGTAGCTTACTCCCTCTGTGTATCTGTGTTTGTCACCTGCCTGTCCACTTCTGTGTATTGCAGTTGAGTTGAGCTATTGGTTTTACTCTTCTTCTGCTTCTTCTTCTTCTCCTCCTCCTCCTCCTCCTTATATAATCTTTAATTGAATACTCTTTTAATGTTACAAAATCTTATTCCTTTGTGGTTAAAAGTAGAATCATCTCTGGAGTTGGGTTTACAGTTTGACCTCTCTTGGCATTGTTTCTATTAGCAAATTCTTTGCAGAAGGATTCCCCTAGCAATAAAACCAATGGCTGTGATGCCTTACAGTTCCTTGTCATAATCCTCTGTTCATTCATACTAATTGGGAGTGTGCATGCATCTTTAAGATTCTTGGTACTAATTTCTATAGCTCCTCGTGACGCTCCGATGTGTTCCGCATGGGCAGCGCATCTGTTTTCCCAGGCTGTTAGAGTGGTAGTTCCTCAGTTCTTCTTTGACCACTTAGCCAGCTGGATCAGGAATAATTAATTTTAAAACTATCCCATCCCCATGTCCCCAGAATAAGATCACCACTTCATTTAGAATTGATCTACATCTTACTCTCCTTTCATGTGCTGGAGAGCCATCCCTTTTAAATATCTCAGGGAGTGCTTTATCCTGCATAGGAGCCTTCCCATCTTCTGCTAGAGTTCAGGGTGGGGCCTTTCCAGTGGTGGTACTGCTTTAAAGGGAAAGCTTCTCAGGGAAGCCTACCTTCTGCCTCTTGCCTGGAACTTTTTTTTTAAATGAACAAGGCTATTCACCAGTTCTATTTTGCTGCTGCTTTCCTCCTGATTTGTATTTGTTTTTAGCCGTTTTTACTTAGCCATATTGATATTACTGGAACTTATCTATGAGTAAATGTGCATAGAACTGGACTCCTTTCTTTTCCTTTGTCAAGTTTCTTTCCTTATGTCTTGAATTACCAGCCTCTCCTTTCTCAATTTGTTTTTGGTAGATAGTCAGATGCTGAATTTGTGGGTTGTAGAGAAAATATTTGTTCCAAAGCTAAATGTATTATTGAGATGTTATAAAATATCTTTGAGTGCCCATACGTTATAAAGTCAGGTACACGTTAGTCCCCATAGCTAATTTGAAGCCACCTAATGGCTCAGTGGGAAAATGACTTAATTAGCAAGCCAGGGTTTGCCGGTTTGAATCCCCGCAGGTATATTTCCCAGACTATTGGAAACACCTGTATTGGGCCACAGCGATATAGGAAGATGCTGAAAGACATCTCATACTTTGCGGGAGGAGGCAGTGGTAAACCCTATTGTACCAAGGACAACCACAGGTCTCTGTGGTTGCCAGGAGTTGACATCAACTCAATGACACACTTTACTATGGCCAGTAAATCTAGGGCAAGAATCCAGGTTGTTTTAAACAATTAAAAAAAAACCTAAGAAGGATGTTATAAAGAACAGGAGATATCATATTGGTAGCATTGAATTTTACTCATAATATAATCCCTTCACTGGGAATACAGTACAGTTCTATGAGCAGTTTCTCCCAAATGGAACTTTTTAATGAGACATAAGGCTGGAGGAAAAACCTGATTGAAATAACTGTCTTAGCCAGGATTGCTTTCTGAGATTAATAAAGTTGCTTTAGATCATGACAATGATCTTGTTCACTTAGATTCCTGTCCATCTTTCTTAATTTAACTTAATTAGAACTTAGAACCCTCTGTGGTATTGCTTCCATGAATATGATGAATGAGCTCAAGAACAGAAAGTGTCATGAAGGAAGCTGATTTTAACCCTTCCCTTCAAACTCATGCCTTCTGAGACTGCCAAATCCTATTGGCTGGCACTGATGCCTAAATAGTAAGTGGGAGGGGATTAGCTACATCTACATTTGCAGCGTTTTCAGAGATTGCTAACAAGAATACCAATTCTATTGTTGTTGGTTTCCTAGATGTAGGCAAAGGGAATATTTTAGAGATAAAATTTATAAAGTAATCCTTTGCATGTTTACTTGGAACTAAGTCCCATTTTGTTCATTGTGGCTTGCTCCTAGGTACATTTGCATAGGTTTGCAGCCCTAGTATGGGGAAATCAAACCTAGCTCTGAAGAAATTGTGTGGCAGCAAAGGAAACCAAAGAAAAATCTAACAAGAGAATGTTGCTGCTCATAACCAGTTGGGCTCAATAGATGTATTCATCTTGACCTCCCATTCAAGATTATGGCTTTGCTAGAAGATAAATCTTTCAGACATGAGCATCCATGTAAGATAGGAGTTATTGTTTGACTTCTATTTTGCTGTTGGTGACATCAAAGACACACAGAAATTGTGATCTCTCACCTCAAAGCCAAAAGCTAAAAATGTGTACCCAGGTTACTTTTGTTTTACAAAATACTTTTATGAGCTGCTTTTTTTGAAAACATGTAGGACTGTAGGGGATAGTGTTTGTTTATTTATTTTACATTGGGGTGTTTTGTTTTGTTTTTTCATTTATATCCTACTCGTCCTCCAAGGAGCCCAGAGTTATGTACATGGTTATGTTTATCCTCCCAACAACCCTGTGAGGTAGGTTAGGCTGAGAGATATGTGACTGGCCCAGAGTCACCCAGTGAGTTTCATGGCTGAATGGGGATTTTAAAAGATACTATTGACTATATTGAAGGTCAGTGCCAGGTGGTAAGAGATAAATTTGCTACAGCACAGGCCACAGATAAAAGGGAGATGCTTACAGTGGCTGACATCTGGAGTAATCAGACATGCACACTTTGAGGGACGACAGGGGCACATTGAGAACCATCACACAACTCCCTGCACACATGCTGTTGCACAAGAGCCCTTAGACACCAGAACACTCCCTGCACTACAGAAAGGTTCTGTAAGTTCGGAAACAAATTGCCACCCCCCAGTGATGTGTTTCTGATTTTGCAGAGCCCTTCCATAGCATAGAGTATGCTCCTGTCTCTAAGGGTTCTTGAGCAACAGCACACATGCGGAGGCCAGACCGGGGGGGGGGGGATGACTGCTGGAGGAGGTGCACAAGGGCTCCCTTCATACCCCCGCAGTCCTTCAAAGTGTGCATATTTTGTTAGTAGGGATGTCAGCCTATGTAATTATTGGGCTAGTTCAGATATAGCATAGAACCATGGTTAAGCCTAGTTCTGCACCTCCCTGCTGCTGGGGGAAGCAGACGGTCCGTCTGGGCAGGCGGGACCACGTGTCCTGACCGTCCCCGACACGGCAGCCAGATCGCCTACAGGGAAGGTGAGCTTCTGCTTGCTTCCTCGCCGCCTGCCCTGAAGCCCTGTCACACGATCGTGAGAAAGGGCTCATTGTTTATTGTAACCTAAATAGATACTTCTGTGGGCACTGGAGGTAAACAGTGCATGCACCTGAGCTTTGGGGATGTTTCACTGAACCAGAATTAACTGTGGTTCCACATTATGAACAAATCCATAGTGAGAAGTAGCTGTGGCCTAAGAACATAAGAGAAGACTTGTTGGATTGTTTGTCCCCTGCCTTGGACATTCTAGGTTATACTGCTTCAGAACATGGAGGTTTTGCTTAGCTTATCATATCTAACACATATAGATATTCTTTTCCTCCATCACTTTTTCCAGTCCTTTAAGAGAGCCAACTAATCTAATGACCATTACCACATTTTGTAACAGTGACTTTCATAAATTAATTATCCATAGTGAGAAGTAAGGGATGAATTGTCTCTGCCAATCTGTCACTGCACAATGTAGCTGAAGAGAACCAATGCTGTGTGCATGCTGCTATTCTGTTCAAGTGCAGATAAAGCTCAGAAAGTGGGACTGAGTGCCAACCAGAAAGACTCGCAAGAAGGATGAGTGAAGATGATTTCCAAAGCTTGGGATTGATTTTCAGTATCTTCTTATTCCTTGTTCCTCTCAATGGCTATTAGAAGTAGTTATGTACACTGCAGGTGGTGCAGGTTGCAGAATCCAGCTCCCCCCCCCTCTTTTCTGCAGAATGTTGGGTATCTTTGATTTTGTTTTCTCCATGCCGAGTACCCACAGCCATGACACAGATCTCCCATGTTTCTTTTCATTTTTCAGTGAGCCCAACTTTTCTTCACTGACTTTGCATACATTATCTGAAATTGTTTTTCGGTACTTTTTCCTTCCCAGCAATGTGGGGCACCAGGATTCGCACAGCTAGGGGCAGTATGGTAGATGGTTTGGGATTTTCCCTCCCCAATCCTCAAATATTATTTGGGGAAACTTCATTTTCAGAGCAGAGTGGGTTTTCACTACTCTGTTCCTTTATTGTCCTGTATGCTCTCTCTTCCCCGAATTACACTCCTCCTGAATTCTGGCTTAAAATTCTGGAAATGGAGCATTTACAGTTTCCCATACCTTTAAGTTCTTTTGCATCAGTTTCTGCCTCGATGTTATCAGTATGTACATGTGCCCAGGCACTGGATAAGCACTGCCAAACAGTAATTTTATGCAATTGTACCTAGGATTGCATCAAGATCACACAGCTAGAATGTTGATGTTTTTGCTGCTGCCATTACAAAAGCAAAACAATGAAAAAATTGTGCCACCAGCACCCACTGCCAGTTAGACACCAGTTGCTTGTTGGGCCCAATTCTCCCTTGGCAGGTCTAGGGTAGTTGTCAGCACTGGGGCCCTGTAGCAGCTGCCCAAGGATGCTACCCTGTGATTCTGGGCCTGGTCAAGATTCGTTTTCTGCAGGATTTTTCTGATGTGTAGCGTCCTCCTGCACTTTGCTAAAAACACCACCCCCAAAAGAATGTTGAAACAGTCAAGTTAATGAGGATATGGAGAATTCTTCTTGCAGTATTGTGTCATGCATGTGTGCCCATCAGTAGGGCAGAAGAGAGGAGGAGAGGAGATCCAAATGAGCTGCAGGAACTGGATGCTGGGGTGGTTGCTACAACTGTGCATGCATGATGTGCTGCATAACATTTAGAAAATTAACACTGGAACAATGGAAGATTCATATTTCCATTGGATTCAATGGAGGCCCATCAGAACATCATATTTTAAATTAGGAAACAGTGATGTGGTTAGGGTGGTATGGTAAGGGCACCACCCTGAGTGGGTACAGAATGGTCAACGAAGATCATATCATCAGTTTGTTAAATCATGAATCAGAAATCAATCCATTATGATGGAAATGTAATGATAATTCCTTTCATGGTTTCAATAATAATGTTGAATGTAATGAGAATTCCTTTCATAGCAGTGGTATCAGTTTAAGTCAAAAAGTCACCCTTTAGATTCTGCAATAAATTGATTTGTTTATTTATTCAGTTTATATACCACTTTTCATGAAAATAATCTCAAAGAGGTTTACAATATAATTAAAACAATACATAATTAAAATACAAAGGTACAGATAATATAAATATAAAATAATATCTATTTAAAAATTTAATTACCCATAAAAACAGAAATTGTAATAATACATAATACATAAAACACAAAGCAGCAGCAGTAAAAACCATACTTTCATTCAAAGGTGAAATGAACCTTTAGTGAAGAGCCATCTCTTTACTCTTGTCCTAAAAACTGTCGAGGAGACTGATGAGCAGTTACCAGCCGGGAGAGCATTCCAAAGCCTGGGGGCAATGACTGAAAAGACCCTGTTTCGCATACTCAATAACTGAGCCTCTCTCACCATCAGAACACACAGCAGCGCCCCTTCTGATGATCTTTTCAAGAAAGCAGAAACCCTTGGGAGTCTTTGCCGTGCACACATAATAGGCACAGGTAATTGTTTATAACATAACTCAGCTTACAAACCCAGTGAGTTGACCTGAGATGCAGGTGATCCAAAGGAGTAATCATGTATGATCTGAAACAGGCTGTTTCCCATCAGTGGCAGCCCTGGGGACGTGCCTCAGCTTTGCTATCAGTTTTGCTTGATGAAGCTCCAACAAATCCAGTGGGATTTATATGTTTGTTTTTGGTTTGTTTAAAATGTTATAACTTTCCTTATGCTGACCTCCAGACTAACAATTCAAGTAACAGCAAAATTACAAGATGAAAAAAACTGCAATGGGAGAAAAATTACAGATTACCACATACTACAAACACCACCAAAAAAAACATTCACTGTGTAAAAGCTAGGGTAACACCAGCAATAAAAAGGCACAACTCAGCAAATTTGGGTTAAAAAAAAAAAACCCAATTAGGATAATCTGGAAATATTCCAAAGAATGCATAGGTTTTGATATGTGCTCATTTCTCTCACCTCAAAAGACACACCAAGCCACCCGTTCGACATCTGCACAGTCTGAAGCCTGCTTCCACATGTGTGAATTTGGTTGCTGGACCTAGACAAGGATGGTTTGATCATCCTTTCTTCCTCCCAGCATTAACCTTTAGCACAGGGTTGCTTAACCTTGGGCCCCCAGATGTTGATGGACTACAACTCCCATCATCCCCAGCCATGTCCATTGTGGCTGGGGATGATGGGAGTTGTAGCCCATCAACATCTGGGGGCCCAAGGTTACAAAACCCTGTCTTAGCATTCAAAATCTTCTACGTTCCCTTTTCTGCTAGAGTGCCGATTCTTTTCTTTCTTCATCTTCTGCAATTCTGTTCATTTCTCTGCTGTATAATCCAACGCTTTATCCCTTTTCTCCTTTATTTTCCATCCAATTTCTCTTTAGCTTTTGCCCCCACCCCCCATAGGGCATTCTACGGCTTGCCAGTACATATCCCAGAACATACTGTGGATGTTATTCTCTGTAGTCTGTCCAGCGGGTCAGCGAGGCTCCAAAATGATCCCCGGAGGTGTGCAGGTTCACTGAGTTGATGCTGTTGGCTGCAGATCGAAGCTTCCAGCTGCTGCCGAATTGACTTGAACATGATGTAGACCAGGGGGTTGTAATGTCTGTGTGCAATCAGGGTAACAGATCATAAGGAGCAATTTTGTAACATCTTCTGTAGTATACTATTCAGAATTGCTGTCATGGAGTTTCTACTTGGTGGGGTTTTTGTTTTAACATTTATTTAAAGAAATTAGCTGTTAAATATGTAGTATTAGCCAGTCAAAAATGGGGTGGGTGGGTGAGAATTTTCAATATGGATTCTCAATGCTGTTTTACATTCAGTCCTTCATACATTTCACAGACAGGCTCAATTTGCCCATTACATGTTTTAGGCATAAACACAGGGCCAAAGGACGTATAGTATTTATAGAGGTCATTCTCACAACCAGCCCTATCTGAGTAGGGCAGTGCTAGTCTGGGTAGAGGGCTGGTTGTGAGAAGATCCTGGTGTTCCTTGGCTAGGTAGCATGGGTTTGAAACCCAGGCTAAAAATGAAGTAGGAGAACGCCCGCCCGCCCGCCTTTTATCTCACTGCCTGGTCTTGTGGGTGCTTGATCTGCTGACAGCCACTGAGACCAGAGAGCTGGGGGGAAGGAGTGACCCAGCAGCAGGAAGTTCCACAATATACTGCACTGCTGACAGGTTGCATTGTGGGATTCCTGGCAGCCATGCTTTCTTACTCCCACCTCTGGATTGTCATGCCATTTGCCACCCAGCCAATCATGTGGGCATGTGGTGCTGCAGAACCCAAGAATGGCACGGGTCATGTGGGAGGGGGGGAGGTTGGTAATATCCTGCTTCCTTCCCCCCAGTCCACCCCAACTCCTAAGGTTGTGTGAATGACCTTACTGTATTCTTAGCTCTGATGGGTTCGGTTTTTTGTTTGGTTTTTTACTGAATAGCAGCCAGATTGGTCCCTCCATGAATCAAGACTTTAGTGGTGGGTATGTGTGTGTGTGGGGGGGGAGGTTTAGCCTAGACTTTGCCACAGTTCCAGTTTATAGGGGCTCCTAGTCTGACTGTGCTTTGCTAAAGAAAAACAAAGTCTTTCAGAGCTGATAATGCTTTAAACATCACTTATAATGTGTTGCATTAATCACCATGTGTTTCATGGTGAATATTCCTAGATACTGGGCCTATTCTCACAACTACAGATTCCAGGATAGGATAGAGTTAACCCAGGAACCATGGTTATCTGGGGAGCTGGGAGGCCTCCCAACCCAGCAGCTTCAAATCTGGGTAGCCCAGATCTACTAATCAAGTTAAAATTTAGGCAGGAAGAAAATGGAGCCCATCCTACCTTCTCATCTGGTCGTCTGCACCACCACCACACAGCTTCATAGTGCTCCAGGGCAGCCAGTGGCCATGTTAACCAGAGAGTCCTGTGCCTTGCAGAGCTAGGGAAGGGAGAGCTGCTGAAATGCTGAGTGCTGCCTCTCTGCTGCTCCCTCAGTGCACTGGAGGCCCCAGCTCCGGATTTCAGCAGTGGAGAATGCCGTTGCAGCATCTGTATGAGCGTGTGAGGTGCAGAGTCCAAAGGAGGCTCTGATTATCTATGAGGCACAAAGTAGGAACGCTCCTTCCCTTCAGCCCACCCCCATATGGTCATGAGAATGAGCCCACTGTATTACGACAGGAGACAGAGAATTCACCACTAGGCTGCTGGGCTTGGGAGCATCCCAAATGGCAGATGTAACATGTAGTCATTCAGTGGGTGAATGTAAGGTTCAGGAATAGCTCTGTGTTGTGGCAGGTGCTTCTGTGCTGGAATTTCTATGCCTCCAAGCTGCAGTAATGCCGTTTAAAACAGCATGTAAAAATTTATGCTATTAGGAACTCAGCAATATGATAGAGAATCAGACGCAATATGTTCTTTCCTTATGGCTAAGAAGAACCAAAACATGGTGTGCTTTGTCCTAGAATTTCCCATATAGGCCCTTCACACTGTGTAGGCAGGTTTGATTTGGGTTGTTATTCAACAAACTGCGTGCAACCCAGAACAAAAATTTGCAACAGGATTTGTGCTAGAAACATCGGCCAACGTTCCCACTAACCATGAAGAAGACTGCATGCAAAGCCAATCTGCAATGTTTAGTAATTCAGAGTCGCACTGTGCACGTGCAGGGGGCAGGTAATTTTCACTGATCTCACCCAAAAATATGTCCCCAAGGGCTCTGTGATCCACAAGGACATGTTTGTGGGTGTAAAAGAGCACGTCTGGAGAAAGGAGAGATCAGTGAAAGTCATCCCCACATAGGGGGATAATTTTCAGGGATGTTGGCCATCATAATCACATTTCAACTTTCCCCATTGATATTTTTGGTCAATGCCAAAAGAAGAACCAAGCTTTGAAATTAGCACCAATTATGCATATACCACTCACACTCAGCACAAAAATTCTACCACTTAAAAATACCAAATCTTGATATGGAAAGAGAGCACTACAAAATATTGATGCCACTCTTCCCCTAATTCTAAGACTGGACGATACCACTTTATACTACAATCTCTCTCTCTCTCTCTCTCTCTCTCTCTCTCTCTCTCTCTCTCTCTCTCTCTCTCTCTCTCTCTCTCTCACACACACACACACACACACACACACACACACACACACAAAGTAAATGTTAGGGAGAAGGATTCTCCCACAGATTTCCTACTAACATGCTGAAGTTTTATCTGTGTGGGAAACTTTTTAATATGGATCATGTATGGAGAAGCATGTGAGTTCACATCTGCCATCTCAGGTGGTACAGCCCAGACGCAAGCTTAGCAGCTCAGTGAACTAGGCCTTAATCTCATGGTAACTATGAATCTTTGAACTTTTATTTCAGTAGTGAAAGAGCCAGCCAGTATGCCTCCTTCAGCTGGTGCCTCAATATGGAGAGTTGAACTCCTCTTACTCAAGTGAGTGGGGTGAGGATGGAATCAAATATATAACGGTGTTTATGCCATGACAAATAGGCAATGGATAGGAAGTCTGTAGAAGGCAAGTCCGACTTCATGTATTGATTCAGTAGCACAAATCATATTCCTTTACTCTGGGGTGGACTGGTTTTACTTTTGGGTGACTGCCATCTGAATCGACCCTTAAGATCTACCAAGAACACCTTATTGACTATAATGTTTGATGGACCTCAAGCCCTCTCCAAGCATGATGTATTGACTATACTGTCAGTGTGTCAAGGGCATATTGAGAAGCATTCTAGATGGCTGCCTCTTATTTGGAAAACTCATTTCACCTAGCCCTCTAAAGGCATTTTGTAACTGTGTGTGCTGTATATGGTTACAGCACTGACAGGTCACATGCAGGGGATTTGAAGCATGGGGGTGGGGCTTGCCAGCACATTCCTGTTACATAATGCCCGAAGAGAGCTAGAGAGCCATCAAACCCTCTTGTCGTAATACAGAAAGCCTGTGTGTTTTCTGGGAGCAGCATTTGAATTTCTTTGGGGGCTGTTTATCATTAGCCAGCTTGAGGAAGAGAAACTGAACTAGATAAAGAGGCTGTTCAAACAACCAAGAACTGGGTAGAACAAGTGTCTTAACCTGATTTGGGAACTGCATGCTCACAATTTTCGGTTGTGTGGCAACAAACAACTAGGTTGGAGAAGGGAGATGCAATCGTGTGGGAGACAGGAACTGGGTAGGGCAGCCTTTCCTCCTCTCTTGTTCAAATGCTGGGTATAAAAGCTGGGTAGGGCGGTACTATCCTACCCATCTCCTGTCTCCCACTTCTCCTACCTAGTTGTTTCCTCCCACACAACTGAAAATTGGGAATATGCACATCTCTCAAACCTGGGTAGGACACTTGTCCTACACTGTTTTCAGTTGTGTGAACAGTCTAAGAGGCGATTCTTACGATCACCAAAAAGCGAGCTAAGGGAGCCTAGCCTGCTTTTTGGCAAACGTGAGAACCACTGGGCTCGCAGGCGAGCCCGGTGGCCTCAAAGCGGGTAACCCACTTAACTAGCCCTCCCCTTAGACAAGGTTAGCAGAGTGAGCGTTCCGCTAACCCTGTCTTTTCGATCATGTGTTGCCATGGCACCACCCCACACTGCTGCAGCACACGAGGAGACCCCCACCGAGAGGCTGAAACAAGCCTCCCAGCCTTGGACATCTCTCCAGGATGCCCCGCATGCTTGCAAGGGGCATCCTCGAACTTCCAGGGGCCAAACGGCCCCCGATCCCCACAGCCCCTGCCGGCTCCATGACAGAGCTGGCAGTCGTGTGGGTGGCCGATCTGCCCTGGGCTGCAGCCTGGATCATCTGCAGGGAGAGCAAGTCAAGCCCGCTCTCCCCACAGAACACCCTCCAGTGCGTCTCACCAACTCTAAGAGAGACTCGCTTCTAAGTGTCTGTCCTCACAAGAATACAAGAACAAGACTTGATTTGTAAAAGTCAAGCCAAAGCAGCAATGTATGGTGGTAAAACATGGATGGGGGTGGGACATATGCTCAAGTACCTGGCAAGCCGCAGTATGTGAAGGGGCCATAGGTAAGTAATGAGGCATAAGCTTTGCATGCAGACATTCCCAGGTTTAGTCCTGGCATTCCCAATTAAAAATGCATCTCAGGAAGCAAAGCCTGGGAGACCTTTATGAGTTGATATCAATTAGTGTAGAGAATAGTGGGATAAATGGACATATGAAGTATGGCAGCTTCATATGTTCAGTGGATGGCTGGTAGGTTGTGCTTTGCGGTCCACAGGTTGTGAGGCCCGGAAGGCCTGCATTAGAGGGAAGTCACTGATCACACACACACATACACACACAATATATATTCCTGATCACAATTTGCTTAGAAGTAGGCTTGTACCTACCTAGATAGAAGCACAAACTCCTCAGACGAACTCTGAGGGTGGACCAACAAAGCAATAGAATGTATCTTTGTTTTTTGACAGAAGAGTTGAGCAGAAGGATGTGCAAAGCTATGTTTTGACTGCTACGCTGAGCAATGATGACAATGAAAGTCACAGAGGGACAGAGTGTGTATGTGTGTGAGAGAGCAAGAAAGAGGGAGAAAGTACAAGGTGTCATTTTACAGAGTGACTTATTGCTACAAGAAGGAAGACTTTTACAGCTTATAGACTTGAGCAAGAATGTGAATAGTAATAAGCTTTGTAAAACGAAAGACCTTGAGCAGATTTAGCCTCTGCTGTTATAATTCATGAGGGCTGTCAGCTTTTCAGCCGTTTCCATGCTTTCATGCAGAAGGGGACATTTTTATGAAGGATGTGCATGTATTTGCCAATTGAAATTAACAATAATTGCCAGTACTGTTGTTTTATCTCATGCAAATGATAGCATGGTAAGTTTTGATCACATCACAGTTGGTCTGATTTGATTGGTTTATGTTCGATTTGTTTGGTGTATCTTTTCGTGGCCCAAGAACTGGAGATTCATGAATTGCCCCCGTGAATGTTTTCTGGTGCTGCATTATGTTGCCAAGTAATATTCCAAGAGCTCCTTCTGGTCACCTAAAGATGCTTCCAGTACAGCTTAGCAAGCAACTGCTCTTCTGTTTCTGCCATTGTGTAATTGGGTTTGATGAAGGATGATGTGTGTGAGGGAAAGAGAACTACCAATCAAGAAAGAAAAAATGAGAAAAATGAGGAATATAGTTCAAAATGAAACATTTCCTAGTGGAAACAGCTCTAGGTTTGATTAAGAGACTGTGCAAAGTTTCAGCTGCCAAGCTAAGAAAAAGAACATTTCTTCTTTTAAAATTCTGGAGGGGTAGTCACATTACTGTGTTCCAGCAAAGAGAACAAAGAGTCCCGTGTCACACCTCCAAAGATTAGATTTGTACAAGATTGGTGAAATTTGTCATGAATTCGGAGGTTCCTTCTCAGGTGAAACATCTGTGGAATTTGGGGGAAAGCCAAAAGTTTCCAAAAGAATAGCAAAATGACTGGGAGGGGGAGGTATTTTCACACACACCTGGATTTTTGCCAGGTTTTGCCTAAAGTAGAGTCAAAGCACATTTGAAGGTTCCTTTGCAGGCATGCCATCTGAGGAATTTTGAGAAAAGCAAAAAATATGTTGATAAAGCTAGTAAAATTGTTCAAGGCTATTTCCCGCCACATTCCTGTTTAAAGACCAACAAAAGTTTTGGGGCACATGTTTGTGATGGATAGAACCACCACCACCCAGATACAAGAAATGTGTTTTTAAAAAGAATATTTAGAAGGTGAGTAGGGAGTAGAAAAGAAGAGGAATTGTAATACAGGCAACTTAGACACAGGTTAAAATGTCCTGTTTCGGCCTTGCCTGTCATCCAGAAAATGAAACTTTTTCTTTCCTTTAAAAATAACTATTATTAATATTAGTATCAGTGTTATTATAAATGTCAGTTTTGCATTGTGCCATGTACTCAGAATCCAGAACAGAGAGATTCTCGCAATTAAGCCTGTTTTAATACAGAGAGACAGATGCCAGAGGTCTATCTATAAGCAGTTGCAATAGCAGCATATGCATGGCATCAGATTTACTAATACTTGCATCCCCAAGCCCTAGGCTCTTTCCGAAGCAGAGGGGAGGGAATGTTTTTATGTTCTAACATTTTCCCTGGGTAGTCGCAAATTGGCTGCCATGCATTCGTCTTGAGCAGAGCTGCACAGAGTCACTTGAGAGAGAAAGAGAGAGAGAGAGGGAGGGAGGCAAAGGCAAATGATTTTTAAACTGCAACCGTGTAGCTAAATTACACGCCTGAAAATCAGGAGATGTAAGATGTGAAGCTGATGCATGTGGACAGAGGTAGGCAGGCTGAAAAAAGAAACTTTAGATGCAAGAGTTCCCCTTATGTCAAGAACAGCATTTTATTTATACAATACAACACAGGCTGTGTCCTAAGGCAGGGGGAATGCAGCAGGCTCAGAATAAGTCTCTTTGATGGCCAAAGCTGGATCTGAAGCTACATGGATCTGAGAGTGTGATTTGGGAGCAATGAAAGTCGCAACGTGACTGTTCTCAGCCCAAGGCTGGTGCCTACATTACAAGAGCAATAGTGTTCCAGTTGCCCTCGTGGCTGCATCCCACGCCACTCCAATAAAATTAGAGTGGGGGAGGTTATGTAGAGGGGGGTGCCAGTGTGTTCGCTACTCATGCCAGTATTGCTCCCTAATAGTACCAGAAAGGTATGGAATAGAGCAGGCAGGGTCGTAGGGACTATGGAGCAAGGGGGCCCCCTTTGCCTCCTCCCGCACCCAGCCAGAGAACGAAGTGCTTGCCAGCTGGTAGTGTGAGGTGCTCCGCTCTTGTTCCCAGCCAGTCTTTCACTGACACACTGGTTGTGCTGTGGGGTGGAAGGGAAGAAGCCCAGCCAGACTGGGGAGGGATGGGGAGGGGGTCCAAACAGACCCTCTCCTGGGCATTGGCCATGCACCCTGAGTCTGATGTCAGATGCAGGTGGGCATGGCCAGTGCCAAAGACGGGGCCTGTCAGCCCTGGCAGAGTTCCTCTTCCCCAATCAGCAGTTTGTGGAATTGCTGACTGGGGAAGGGAAGCTTTGACAGGCCCGTCCTTGGCATTGGCCCTGCTCCCTTGCGGCTGACGTCAGACTCAGTGGGCATGGCTTGGGGCAGGCACATGCTTAGCACATGCGATTGTAAAGCCTGGGGGATGGGGGAGCTGCTGGAGCACTTGGTTCTCTGGCTGTGGCCAAGCTCCTCCCTCCCTTCCTGAGAGCAGGGGTGGATAAACTTGGCCCTCCAGCTGTTGTTGAGCTACAAGTCTCATCATCCCCAGCCACGATAAATTCCTGGACCATAACAGACTAGGGATGTGCGAAATGATTTGGGTACAAAACAATTTGTACCCGAATTTGGCTGATTCGGGTGATTTGTAGACAAAACAAATCAGCCCGGTGCTCAGTTGCCCAGATTTGGGTATAAAACAAATCACCCCAGATTCGGACCCCAAAATTTCAGAGATTTGGACCTCCATTTTGTGGCCAAAGTGGGTTTGGTGGTAGCACCCAATGGGTGGAAGCTACCACCGAAATTTCAAAGAAATTGGGCAAAGGGGTGATTTTTAAAGAATTCTTGAAGTTGGTGCATCTTTAAGCTTTTCCCCATAGGGAATAATGGGGATTTCATCAGCCTTAGTTATAACTCCCCATCGGTAGGGGGCACCAAGGTGCCCAGAGCGGGTTGTGGTGGGTGGTAGTGCCTAATGGGTGCAAGGTGCGGTTTTTTGTGGTTTTTTTTAAATGAAGTTGGCGTGACTTTGTGGCAGATTCGAGGCAGAAAAGAGGTTGCTTTGGATTTTCTCATTTCCTGCCAGAGAATCTACTCTCAAAACACCTCACACATTGAAAACAACAAAACCCAGTGCCCCATGGGCTTGTCGTTTTGTGGGTGGTTGGCACCCTATGTACACTGCACCAAAACCTTCTCTGGGCCACCCTGGTGCCCCCCAAATGGGGCTGCTGAAATTCCCCATTATTCCCTAGGGGGGACAGCTTAAAGACATGCAAATTGTAAGGGGGAAAAATAAAAATCACCCCTTTCTCCAGTTTTTTTGAAATCTGGGTGTTAGCAGGCACCCATTGGGGCACTACCACCTGACCTACTCTTCTGCCTCCCAAACCCCTTATCTGCTCCAAATCTGCCACAAAGACATGCCAACTTAAAAAAAATTAAAACACCCCTTTGCCCAATTTCTTTGAAATCTGGGTGGTAGCTTCCTTGCACCCATTGGGCACTACCACCCACCACAACCCACTGTGGGCCACCCTGGTGCCCCCCCAGGGGGAGTTATAACTAAGGCTGCTGAAATCCCCATTATTTCCAATGGAAAAAAGCTTAAAGATGCGTGAACTTCAAAAATCTTTTTTAAAATCACTCCTTTGCCCAATTTCTTTGAAATCTGGTGGTAGCTTCTTGCACCCATTGGGCACTACCACCCATCACAACCTGCTCTGGACCACCCTGGTGTCCCCCAGGTGGAGCTATAAGGCTGCTGAAATCCCCATTATTCTCTATGAGGGAAAGCTTAAAGACGCACCAACTTCAAAAATTATTTTAAAATCACCCCTTTGCCCATATTCTTTGAAATTTGGATGGTAGTTTCCACCCATTGGGAACTACTGCCCACCTCACTCTTTTGCCCCTGGGACCCCTTTTTTTGCCCCGAATCTATTTGGATGCAGATTCAGAAAATTCAGGTACATTTTTTTTTAATTTTTTTTTTAATTTGATTTGTATACCGCCCTTCCAAAATGGCTCAGGGTGGTTTACAATTAAAACAAACCACTAAAACAGTAAACAGCTAAAACAAATTAAAAAACAATATAACAATTAACAATTTAAAAACATTTTAAAACCATAATTAAACAATTACAGCGATTAAAAACCCCGAAATCGGGTTTTGAATTTTAAAATAGACCAGATATTAAAACCTCCAAAATTTGGGAAGCTGAGAAAGCTTGGGTGAAAAGAAATTGAATCTGGGGTGATTTGGGGGGGGGGGAGGCAAATTCATACGGAGAACAAATCAGAGGTGATTCGATTGGTTACAAATCGAATCAAAAAAATCGATTCATGCACATCCCTATCCCAGCCTCTTTCTATCTCCCTTGCACCACAGAAAGGAGTGGAGTGTGCTGTTTCCAATCCTGTAATAGAATCAACATTATAACAGGTGCTGCCTCCAGAGGCCATGCTGGTGACCCTTTGGAAAAAAGAACTGTCCTGCTTCTGTTCACCCTAATAAGTCAGCACTGATTATCTTATGGGGTGAAAGAGAAAACATCCAGACTTGATCCAGGTGCCCTGTGCTGTGACCTTCATGAATGGTGGGGGGAACTAGTAATAAGGAACTGAGCAATACAGACATTGGCATTTTTGATCAAAGAGCAGGGGAAATTAAACCTGCAATCTGAAGTCCTAGAAGCCTTAACGGCAGCTGGGGAAGCAGTGCATGCATAGCCAGAGGGATGTTAAAAGTTCTTTCTGCAGCTGATCATCTGGTTGAACAAACAAGCTGGTTTTAAATGGAAGATCAGCTTGCTCTCATTGCCTTTAATAACCATATACCTGCTTTTCCCTGCATCCTCAGGAATGACGCTACACAAGGCATCTTCATTTAGAAATTCCTCTGAAAATCTTCCTATCTGAATTGCTATTCCGATTCTGGAGTTCTAAATTATTGGGTCTTGTTTCTAAAGTGGAACTGGTGCGTTAGGAATTCTCCATTATTCCTAACCCCCCCCCCCGATTCCATACAGAGCACTGTTCATGCTTAGTTTGTTGCAGCTTTCAGTTCATTCAGTTCATTTGTTGATTTATCCTCCCCAACTTTGATAAAATACTTTAAAAAACACACAAAGCAATCCTGATGTGTTTGCATTTATGATGGCATCATGTTTCTTTTTGTGGGGTGTTTTACTGATGTGCGTGTATACATGTACATTTCTAAAACAGTGCAAAAATGTCAACTGTGTTTGATTAAACATACACTTGTATCAGGATTATTTTTGTGTGGTGTTTTACCATGCACGGATGTCCATGCACAAAAAGATTGTACACTGTCTTTTACTGGGATATTTTACTGCCTTGAAACCTGATGGTGTTTTTACAGTAGCAATAATTTCAGTCATAGCTCTTAGGCAAGGAAGCACCAACAGTAAAGCTCTCTTGCCAAGGCGTATACTTGTATAGCATTTTGTACCTTTGGACAAAACATGGATATCCCATAAATCCAGACAAAAGTCATCTAACCTCATCCAGGAAATCTCTCATCTGGGTATAATAATGCTTTCAATTAAACCTAATTCAGTGAATCTGGAAAACCATAATTTGTGGTGCCATCTGGTCAAGCACTAATGAACCTGCTGGGAATGTTGTTCTAATATATCATTATCACTGTTGAAGGCACTGGTTCTCAAACTTTTTGGACCCAAAAAAGTATTGCCAGTTTGCAACTTTACTTGTGGATGAATTCCTACTTCTTTCTGCCAGCCACTTTAAAAGGCCCAGTCCTGAGTTTGTGAATACAGAGTTCACCCCTGGCTTTTGAGTATCACACTTTACTTAGTAATAGTCTAATAAAATTATACTATTTAGTTTTATAACTTGTGGAATGGGATCACATGATTGCATTGTAAAGCACAGAATATTGCTTCTGCCACAAAAATGATAGTGACTAGTTATTTCTTCGAAAGTGAGTGGTTTGGGGTTGAAAGTGCCAAGTTTCTAGATCTTGTGCCCATGGAACTGTGGTCATTTTCTGGAGAGGTTTTAGATGCTAGAGGCTGTGAATGGGACCCAGGGGAAATCCTTCTTTAGAATACAAAGTACTAAAGTAATCAAGTATCTTTCATAGCTCCCTTGCTTTGTACCTTTGTCTCTGGTCTGCCTGTTTCATACAAACACCCTAAAAATGTATTAAGCTAAATTTATTCTTTATTGCTTATACTGTAGTGTTTCTTCAATGTAAATAGCGCTTCACAGAGTTTAATAAGTTAAGTAAATGCATCTCTTTGCCAGAAGGACTTTACAGTCCCAAATCTGTCAAAAGAAACAGAATCTGAAACAACTACAATCCAAAAACCATTTTCAGGAAATCCAAAGACCATTTCAGAACTGAAATGTTTCAGGAATGCACAGTTTGCGGCTCACCAAGTAAGTGTGGTGGCCTGCTGAGGCCTCAGGAGGTCCTCTGCTTTTGCTGCCTGCCTGGGAATGCTAAAATGGTGGGGTGTGGCATTGGCAGGCCACCAGAAATGCCTGATGGGCTGCATTTGGTTTCATCAATCACAAGTTTAGCAGGCCTGATGTAAGGGACTTTTAAAATTACATTTATTATTACATTTATATCCTGCTCTTCCTCCGAGGAGCTCAGTGCAGTGTACATACTTATTTTTACCCGCACAACAACCCTGTGAGGTAGGTTAGGCTGAGAGATACATGACTTTTGACAATATAGCAGATGCTTCTCTTGTTCATGATTTGTTTTAGGCACAGAGTTCAGATTTCCCGTTAAGAGACTTTGTTTTAGAGCAGAGTTAGGGATGTCTGTGTTGTGCTTAACACATTTGGGGTCTGATGACCTAAATTGTGACCCATTCAGTAGGAACACTCCCCCTGCCCTTCTCCTGCGCCTCATCACTTTTGAATTCATGCACCTAATTCAGAAATTTATCTTGTCTATCTGATCCATCCGGCAGTTTAAAAAGAGAGAGAGAGCAGGTTTATTGTGAACCTCAGTGGAACAGTCACGGCAATAAATCCCATATCTTGTATTTCAGGAGTATCGATGTTTATGGCTCCGGTACACCATCTGCCTTCCTGGAACCCAATGCATTAAAATTATTTCCTCTTATTTTTATAGAACAAATATAGTTCTGTTGCAGCAGACATTTTTAAATCTGTTAGTGTGAACATAATGAAAGATCCATATGTGTCAGTGTTTGGCTGAAAAAACAAGCCACATTTGGGACACGAAGGCTAGACTAAGACTCCGTTTCCAATGTAAGTGGAGCATCAGCGTTGCCTCCCTCCCCATGGTTCCTCCCATGCTGCTTCCAGTGATGTCTTCCACATGGTTAGGACAGGCCATGCCATTACATTTCCTGACAGCAATTCTCATCCCATTAGGGCATGTGGTGCTTTTATGGTACTTCAATGCATGATCCCTATTAACCAGGGACACAGAGAGAGGCAGGGGTGGATTAAGCTTTATGCCGCCTATAGGCAAAAAAGATTTGCCACTCCAGCTCAAGGGCAGGGGCAGGGCAAGTGAAATCTATTTTTAAATGTTTTGTGCATGCACAGAGAGCCCCGAAATGGGCCAAAAATGGCCTGATCTGTCATATGGGAGGCAGGCAGGCTCAGGGAAGAAGCTCCTGCCACCTCCCCCACCTCGGTCTCCCATCATCTTGTGCCTGCCCCCACCAGATGCCCACTGTCTGTGCTACCCTCCCCACCGCACAGCAGCGCTTGAAAAAAGTTTTAAAATAGATTTAACTTGCCCCCAACCCCCCAAATTTGCCGCTTCTTAAGAATTCACGCCGTAGGCAAGTGACTTTCTTGCCTATGCATTAATCTGCCACTGAGAGAGGGGGAAACGGAGAGGGAGAGATTTCCCTGAGGTACAATCCATGTTTCTGGGTAGAGGGTGTGACCAGTAGTGTAGAACATTCCCGCCTGATCAACACAAGACTCTTGTGCCATTGTACTAGTACAGTGACCCTCACTATTTTTCAAGTGAGAGGGCCACTATGACAAAAAACAACAACAACCTTGCACGTGAGAGCCATTTCCCATTGTACTTGCCTTCACATGGAGCTGACTTTGCCTAGTGCCCTTTAAGAGGAATTGAAACTGATCAGGCTGCAGCAGCATCTTGGTAGGTGCACTTGGAGTGCTGAGAAGTGTAATCCTTCTCAGCACTTACCCACAACACTTCCAAGCAATCCGGTCATGCCTTCCAAGATGGTGCTGGGGCTTGAGAGGTCTTGGTTTCCGTTAAAGAAGTTCCACTGGCGCTGGGCAGAGTGCAGCACCGCCCAGTGGGAATAGTGGCATGGTGTCAGAAGTGTTGAGCAGAGTATTGAGCTTTGGCTTCACACAGGCCTAATAAACAGTTAGTCAGGGAACCCTACTTAGGCCTCTGGCTCCCAGGCCTTGCAAGGAAAAACATTAATAGTGGGTATGTGAAAGGTTTGCCTCACTCCTCTTCACGGTGTCCCCACACCCACCTGAGATCTTTTGGCTGCAAACAGCTGGGTAGGTTTCTGAGTGTAGCAAGCAGCAGTGGGGTTCTGAGAAAATAGCAAAGCAGTAAATTGCAGTTGCCTCCTTCATTTAGAAATATCCTACTGCCATCACACCACATCCCTTGCTCCCTGTTGAATGGTTGCCAAGGCAATGGACCACCAACACACTCCCATGCTCTGCTGATGTTCGCATCACCTTTTGCCCCTGTGCTCATGTCTGAGCATTGGTACAAGGCCAAAGAAAGATGACAGTGAGGGGAGCTTCCCTGGTTAACATGGATACTAGTACATGCCCAGCGATAACAACTACTACCTCTGGATCTGGACCATTTCATTCAATTTATTTTCTTTTGAAATACGTAGAGAGCCTCCAGGAATTCTCAAGTCACAGAGTTGCTACCCTTCCTCTCTGCAAGCCTAGCTCTGTCATTAATCTTTCAGCTTCTTTTCTTTTCTTTTTCCTTCCTTCCATCCTTTCTTTCTTTCTTTCTTTCTTTCTTTCTTTCTTTCTTTCTTTCTTTCTTTCTTTCTTTTGCTGCTTATGTGCAATAAGAGTGCATGAGCAGCATCTGTCTGTTTTCATTAGCACCCAGCTCAGGTCTTTTGTGGCGCTCAAAGAGAGAATTGAATCACTAACTAGTGCCACACCATCTATGCTGCTGCTGGCAACAAGGACATCCCCCCTTTCCTATGAAGTGTAGAAACTGCAGTAGACACCCACAGCACCACCTTTATTGAGTCTTCAATTACACAACATGTTTAAGCATAGGTATCTGCCATGTGCTTCTTCCATAACTCCAAATCAATGCAATATCCCATTGCTGAAACTCTGGAGAGCACCTGCAAGTTATAATAGACAGTAGGGGCTAAAAGGAATGATGGACTGGCTCGGTATAATGCCGCTTCTTATGTGCTATAAAAAGGGTGCTCCAATTTCTCAGTTTGTCATTATGAAAATGTGTTGGCTGTTCCCTTGAGCCATGAGGATAAACAAGTCTCTACCACGAATAGTTCTGTCAGTCCTGTTTTAAAGCACATTCTGTCTTAACTGAGAAGACATCCTGCTAAAATCTTCGTGCTCCGGTGTCAGGGTCTGGTCCACAGGTGCCGTTTGGGGCAGGGGAGTGGAAGGAGGGCAAAGAGATTTTAATGCTACTTTTTACACTTCATAATAACTACAGCAGTGTTAGCAACACAGTACAAATTGTAGCCCTTTTTTGAGACAAACAAATCTGTGCTTTTGGCATGCATATCTAATGCAAATGTCAATTTAATTGTTTCTGCCATTCACACATTACGTAGAACTGGTGAGTGACCAAGAAATATAAGTGCTCCTGATGAATGAATGGCCACATGTGGTTTGAAATGCAGGGGGCAGGAGTGGGGGTAGGGGAAGGAATGCCAAATCTCATCATCAAAAGTTGCCTTCTTTCCCCAAAGTGGCTAAGGGTAGCTGGGGTGGGGAAATTGTGGGAAATGCCCTCTGTTTCCACCTGCATGGTATTGCATCTCCTAGCACCACTTCACCCATCAGATTGGCAGATCCCTGTGGCTACTTTGAAATAAAGAGAAAGACATTGGGAGAGATGTGATAGGCTTGCCCATGCCCTTTGCCCCTCGGACATAAATACCAGTGTGTTTGATATAGTAAGAGTATTATTTATTTTCCTTGCAAAACAGTTCATGGAATGTTCTGCAAAGAAAGTGTCACATTCACTGTTGTAAAGACAGTAGTCAGTTTGAACTTACTGCTCCTTTAAGTCCAGTTGGTCTCAGTCAAACATATTATTTATTTATTTATTTATTTATTTATTTATTCAATTTCTATGCTGCCCTTCCAAAATGGCTCAGGGTGATTTACATTATAACAAAAAAATTACAATCAAATTAACAGTTAAAAACAAAGATTATAAAACACCATGCAACAATAGCAATTAAAACATTCAAACAATTTTAAAACCCTGAAAAACCAGGTTACAGCATTGAAACGATTTACAACAATTTTAAAACCCTGGAAGGCTAGGCCAAATAGAGAAGAGGTTTTGAGGGGCTGATGGTCAATATAGAATTCAGATTAGGGATTTCTGCAGGGAGTGCATTCCACAGCCCAGGAGCGGCTACAGAGAAGGCCCACCTCTGAGTCGCCACCAGGCACACCGGTGGTAGCTGGAGACGGACCTTATTGTCTAGGAGTTGTGCATAGAATCGCAATTATAGTATGCCAATGTTAACTTAGTGCTGATGTAGAGAACACCTGGTGTACCAGGACTAAAGGGTCACTCTGCCCATCTTTTGTAGTCCGAAATCTGAGGAAGATTTTTTTTTCCAAATGCAAGCAATGATTTATTCTTTTTGGTCTCAGGAGACAGCTAAAAGAGAGCAAAAAACCACAAGTTGCTTATTAGTTCTTCCCTTAGGTCACAGTATTTCCCAAGGGACTCCAAGGAAGCTAAAAAGAATCATATTTCATTCATTTCCAGTTACCTTTTGTTCATAGCTGTTAATGGTGATGGTTAAAGAAGATATTAAGCCCAAAGTGGCTGCTACTTCTGTTTCTCTGTTTTCTTTCTGAAATTCTAGTTACCTTGTGGTCTCCATCCCTCCCCCCCAAAAAAACTATTAGCTTGGCCCTGGAGACCATTTTGAAAAGCTGTACTAAGCACTGGAACCTTCCTCTTTTTTCTTAGGCTGGAAAATGTGCAGAGAAGGGCAACCAAAATGATCAGGGGACTGGAGCAACTCCCCTGTGAGGAGAAAAAAACCCTACAATGTTTGGGCCTCTTTAGTTTAGAAAGAAGGTGGGTAAGGGGAACAAGATAGAGGTGTTGGAAAATATGCATGGTGTGGATCAAGTGGATAAAGAGCCATTTTTCTCCCTCGCTCATAATATTAGAACCCATCATCCATAGCTTAGTGCTGGGACATTCAAGTCAGGCAAAAATAAATTATTTCTTTACGCTACTTGTAGTTAGCTATGGAATTCACAGCTGCCAGATTTGCTGATGGCCACCAATCCAGAGGGGTTTAAAAAGGGTTTTGCCAAATCCATGGAGGATAGGCCTATCAATGGAAACCACCCTGGATAGCTGTATTTCCATCAGGATCAGATGGCACATGCACCTAAAGACCAGGTGCTAGAGAACACCAACAGAAAGTTTCCTGCTTTCCTCCACTTGCAGGCTTTCCAGATGCACCTGGTTGGCCACTGCATGAAGCAGGATGTGGGACTAGATGGACCTGTTGCCTGATCCAGCAGGGCTTCTTCTTATGTTCTATGTTCTTATGACTGTTCAGAAGAGCCTCTGAACTTTGGCAGGGACCCCTCTGCTCACTGTCTAGCCATCAATAAATCTTTTGCACATATGTAAATGCAGAAGATTTATTGATAGCAAGGGGAGAGCCTGTGCAAATTCTCAAACTCTTCTCCTGAACTACCAAAAAAGTTCTGTATAAACAGTACATAATGTTGAAAACACTTTATATGCATTACCTGAGCAATTCTTAACAGTCCTGAATGGTAGGCTGAGATTATGATCTCATATTAGTGACAAGTGGGACTGAAGCACAGTAGTCCCCAGCAAGTATGTGGCTCAGCTGAGCTTTGAACTCAAAATTCCCTGGTTCATTCTCTTGGGCTGCAATCAAAAACACACCTACTAAGAGTAAGCTCTATAGAGTACAGTGGCTGACATGTCCTGCAGCATACTGCAGGAAGTTCAGCATGGCCTACACCACTGTGAACCTCTAAAACAACATCAGGAGTATTGCACAGGAGCATTCTTGTGCTAATATGAAAAATTGAATTAATTTGTTTCCTCAGTACTAAAACCAATGCTTCTGACACAGCACAACATCTCCAGTGTTGTTTTAGATGCCCACAGCAGCGTGGGGACATGTCAGTCTCTACCATTCTCAGGTTAAAGGTCTGTAGCACAATGGTAGAGTACTGCTTTGGCACATGTGCAGGGTCTCAGTTTCAAGATCTAGCGCAGGCATCCCCAAACTGCGGCCCTCCAGATGTTGCTGAACTACAACTTCCACCATACCCAGCCACAAAAAATTGTGTCTAGGGATGCTGGGAGTTGTAGTTCATCAGCATCTGGAATTGTGTCTAGGGATGCTGGGAGTTGTAGTTCAGCAACATCTGGAACTGTGTCTAGGGATGCTGGGAGTTGTAGTTCAGCAAGATCTGGAGGGCCGCAGTTTGGGGATGCCTGATCTAGCGGCTGACATCCTGACTCAATTTATTGGGCCCGGGGGATGTGAAACAACCAAGAGCATGTACCTGCTTAGGTTAACCCTCTGCTTGTATCAAATCACTGTCACAGTTGTAAAATATTCTGTAGTGAAATGTATGGAGGAAAGATGTTCTGTTAAAAATGATGGTAAGCTTGAAAAATATGTTCTGACACAGCTAAGATTAAATCCTATTCCTGTTTAAAATCTGGCAATAATTTCTTACATGCTAATGAGTAAATTTAAAGTTAAAAATATACAAATTTAAGACCTTAAATTTGAAAGTCATTGTTTTTGTTGTTGCAAAATCAGACTGAGAGAGATATTGGCTTTGGGTTTTTATTGAAGTACAAAAAGTTCAAACTGTGAAATACAAGATTGGTACCAATTAGAAGGAAATAAACATGGTTGTGAATTAATGTCACAATAAAAATTAATATTACATTTTAATTTTCATATCCAAATCTGAGTACTGGCATGTACATTTAAAACAAAAAACAAAAAAACACATCCCACATTATCTCAAAACTTGATATTACATTTTAAAAATGTACCATATTTACCCAAATAGAAGATGATTCTGAATTTAAGATAATCCACTTTAAAAATACAGGTTATACTGTATTTACCTAAATGGAAGAGGACTCTGAATTTAAGACAAGCCCCTTATTTCTAACATCAAGGAACTTGGGGGGAAAAAACACCCTGGTCTTGGATTCAGATGAATACAGTAAAATTACAAAGTTCCGTTTGAGAATCTGGGTTCATATTCAAGAGAATTGAGGGCCCAAGTGTACCTGAAGCATGACTTGGAGGCCTCCAGCTTAGAACGGATATTTTAACTATGAGAATGTAAACATGGGGGTGGGGGAGGTGGGGAGAATCGCTTGAAGGGTGTTTCCGTCTCTATAACTCACAGGTCCAATTTTCCTCCAGAACAGCAAGGGAGAGGCCAAAGACCCATTGTTGGGATCTGTGGACCGGCCCGCTGTAAGGAAGGAAAATTTTCAGGTAACATCCACATTTTCTTTTTCTTGCACTTTGTACAAATATGTCAAGTCTAATTATAATGCTCTAACTGTAGACTATTCCTCAATCCATGCAAGAGCCCTACACATATCTTCAGTGTGGTGAGAAGCCTCTGGGTGACTGTATCAGGTATCAGTGTAGACAGCTGCTGCCGCCATCCACCAAAAATCCTCCTTACAGCCCTGTCTCAGTAGTAGCTGCTTGCTTGCTCGCTCATCCTCCATCAACGATTTTCTTCTTAAAGTGGCAGAGGGGAACAAGCAGAGAGGGAATAGTGGCAATTTACTTGTTTTTCTCTCTTGCAACAAGAAGCCGGGGGGGGGGGGTGAACAAGCGAAAGATCAGGCAGGCGAGTGAAAGCACTGAGATGAGGCTAGAAGGAGTGGCTGTAGCTACTCTCAGAACTGAGAGCAGCCTCACCTGAAGGCTTTTGACCTTGTGGAGGCTTGTTCCCAAGGGCCTGTTTGAACTGGTCTTTAGAATTCACAGGAACAATTTTATGTTCAAGGACTCTTTAATGTGATGAAACGTGAAGAACCACCCTGACCCTTTCAAATACCCTTCATATGTTTGTGGTTGATTTCAGCTGTGAAGGACCAGGGTTAAATATATGGGCCCACCAGCTATTGATTCCCTTTGAAATAATTCATTCCATATCCATCTTTGAAAGAGCTTCCCTTAACCCAGTTACCAGGCAAGAGTGTGTGTGTATAATAGTCTGATTAAACCCACAGTTATTGGGTTTTTATTTTTTATGGAGAAACTGCTTGGGAAGGGAGCAATTTGGAACAAGAAGCATCAGATCATCAAGCACCCTTTTCCCACCTGCAGTTTTGTGATTGCAAAATGCACTCTCCACCCCCCTGGAATTCCAAATAAGAACATAAGAAAAGCCTTACTTATGCCGGATCAAACAAAAAGTTCAGTAAATTCAGCTGTCTCTTTACCACAGTGCCCAGCTAGATGCCTCTGGGGAGCCCACAAGCTGAGCATAATGGCAACAGGTCTCCCTTATTGCTGTCTCCGACCCAAGCAACTGGTACACAGAGATATACTGCCTCTGAACATGCAGGCTCCAAACTGCCATCATGACTTATAGCCAGTGGAAGACCTTTCCTCCTCCATGAATTTGTCTAATCTTCTTTTAAAGCCATCTAAGCTAGTCGCCATCACCCCATCCCATAGCAGCATGGTGTGTAGAAGCACTGTTTCCTGTCTGTCCTGAATCTCCTGTCAATCAGTGTAAATGAGTTCTAGTGTTATGAGAAAAAGTGAAAAACCTCTCTCTATCCACCTTCAGGACACATGCATAATTTTATAAGCCTCTGCCAACTACCACATTTGCCACTTTAAAAAAAAATAAAAGCCCAAATACTTTAGCTTTTCTTCACAAAGAACGTGTTTCGCAGCCCTGAACATTTTAGTTGCCCTTTTCTACACTTTTTTTCAGCTCTCCAGTATAATTTTTGAGATGAGGCTGCCAGGGCTGTATATAGCTGACATCCTGACTAACGCACAGAGGATGCAATGGAAGCTGCATCATTGCAGCAGGAGGCTGCTCTTAACGTAGCTGGATACTTCCCTGCTGCTGCGCCCATGCATGTGGGGTGGGAGGAGTGATTTTCAGTTATCATCTTCTCCTCAAGAAGTGCTCTGTGCTTTCCAAAAATATGTCCCTGAGGGCTGTGCAACCCTCAGGGACATTTTCAGAAAGCACAGAACACTTTCAGAGGCAAAGATAGATGACCAAAATTAACTCTCCTACTTAGAAACAATGCCAGTGAGGAAGCTTTCTGCAATGCAGATATTTGTTCCTATCACTTTCATGCTGCCTGTTACCTCACTTTAGGTTTGTAATAAGGGAACTACAGTGATGGCAATTTTACTTTAAATACCCTTTTTCTAATAATCCCAAGCATAGAATTCACCTTTTTCACAGCTTCACACATTGAGTTGATGTTTTCCTAGAGCTATCCAGGAAATAGATCTATTTCTTGGTTAGCTACCACCAGTTCAGACCTCATCAGTGTGTGTGTGTGTTTTTGTGCATGGGAAGGGAGTGGGGGGAGTTGCAGCAGAAAAGCAATGGGCAGAGAAGGGTTTCTCCTGCACACACACCCCACACTCCTCCATTTCAAATCATCTGCTTCTGAAGCAGGTTTTCCATAACAAAATAAGCCATAGGAGTTTTTGAGCCCTTTCTCGTGAACAGTGAGAAAGGGTAAGAAAGTTAGCGGGAAGGAAGCCTCAGAAATTTTACCTCCCCACAGATGAGCAGTTCCATCCCTCTACGCGGGCGTTTTGCCCACCCAGACAATTATCGACTGCTGCCCAGTTGCTTCGATGGTCAGGGTGCCAGGCACTTAGCCCTGCTTAGCGCCCCCCCCCCCATGAGCTCCCGTAATGCACCACATGTTATTAGGATCCCCCCACGGTCAGCCAACCATGACTGCAAGTAGCCATGGCTGGCAGACTATTGAGAAAACGGGGTTAGGAGAACGCTCACTCTCCTAACCTCATTCTAGAGGGAGGCTCCATAGGCGGGTTTGCCGCCGCGTTGCCGCCGGAATCGATCCCAGCAGTACACGTGTGTGCAAAACCGGGCTGGGCTCCCTTAGCCCGTTTTTGCATGCACATGTGAATAGCATTTTTGTATGTAACATTTAGGGCCAGTTCAGATGATACTTTCCCAGCCCACACAATTAAAAGGGGGATGATGATGATGATGATGATGATGATGATGATGATGATGATGATTACATTTATATCCCGCTCTTCCTCCAAGGAGCCCAGAGCAGTGTACTACATACTTGAGTTTCTCTTTCACAACAACCCTGTGAAGTAGGCTAGGCTGAGAGAGAAGTGACTGGCCCAGAGTCACCCAGCTAGTTTCATGGTTGAATGGGGATTTTGAACTCGGGTCTCCCTGGTCCTAGTCCAGCACGCTAACCACTACCAATCGCGTGCCCATCCCTATATCTTTCACACATGTCGTGATGTGCTCCTACCCTGTATTCTTTTATCTCATGGGAAAGAGTCTTGTCTGAACTGCCACTCTACACATGTCCCAAATACTAATGTAAACTAGTATTTGGGTCGTAAGTAGAGTGGCAATTTGGATGAGCCCTCCCATGCAATAAAAGAACATACTGCGAGTACATCAGGATGTTCCCATCAGGATAGGCATGTTCCCGAGATGTCCCCCTTTTAATTGCATGGGCCAGGAAAGTATTATCTGCACTGGCCCTTAGTCGGATGCCAGTGGTAGCAATCCTTAGGAACATAGGGAGCTGCCTCATACCAAGTCAGACCATTGCTCCATCTAGCTCAGTATTGTCTACCTAGACTGGCATCTCCAAAGTTGCAGGCAGGAGTCTATCGCAGCCCTATCTTGGAGATAGATGCCAGGGAAGGAACTTGGAATCTTCTGCATGCAAGAGTGCAGGTGCTCTTCCCAGAGCAACCCCATCCCTTGAAGGGAATATCTTATAGTGCTTACATGTAGTCTCCCATTCAAATGCAAACCAGGATGGGCCCTGCTTCGCAAAGGGGACAATGCATGCTTTCTACCAGGAAAGAAACAGAATGAGCCAAAAGCAACTCTCTCATAAAGCAAGATGAGGCAACTGCTTTGAGGGGAGCAGATCGGAGAAGGATCACAATGTTACTCATTATGGAGCCCAATCCAGGCTTGTGCAGGAGAACTTCCTGCTGGATTGTTCTCCATGTTGATTAGAGAAAGGAAGTGGGGATTTTCTGCCTCCAGCACCAAAATGTCTTCAGCCCGCTCTTGAGAGGGACTGAAAGCTTTACACGGAACCAAAAAAATAAAAAGGTCATCCATTCTGGAATTATTGCCAATCAGTTTTCTAATTTAACTTTCCTAATTGCTTTGGCTAACTGAAGTTATGGGAGGGACACCTAGGCCAGTATAAATATGCAGATTTCAGAGAGCTCTGTTTAATAACATTGAGCTTGAATATAGATAGAACTCTGTTTGTTTATCACTGCTTATTTATGTCAAGATCAATTGTAATTAAAGAAGAATTCAGCATCAGAAGCAGCACTTCAGCTGATTGTTCTCATCAGGCGAATCCCATATCCCTGGGGCTTATGACATGTCAGAGGAACTATTCTTCCTCCCTCCCCTCCTCCCTCTGATTATAGATACCTCGTAATAAAGAGCTCTTTCAGGCCACAGTATTTTTCAGCAGAGACAATTGCTTCTTGCAAATGAAAATAAATGACACATTTTGATATCCATTTTAGAAGGCCTGATTCCATTGCAACAGCAAACTAGCTAAACTGTCAAAATAAAAACCATTTGCCAGTAACATCATCTGGATGGACAATGCAATTGATTGTTCAGGCAATTGCTCCCTTTTGTATCTTTCTTCCAAACGTATTGTGTAAAATATGGAAATGAGCAAACTCTCTCTTAAAAGTCAAAAAATAAACAGTCTCTGTCAAAAGGTATCATTCATTTCAGAATTTTCTGAAACCAGATTTCACAAATGAAGAAATGCAAATATCAAAATGCTCAGAGTACTTCTACATGTTTTAGGAATCTGAAATTTGGTACACACATAGCCAAAGACAATTTGATAACCAGTAAATTCTGAAAGGGGAGCCTTGCCTCACATCAGAAGGCAAAGGGCATTAAATACACTAAAAAACAGTATGGAGAAAAGGACCACAACATTATGAAAACATTAAGATTAAATGTACTGCAGCAGATATGCTTCTCATCCCCCCCTCCACCCCTTCCAACAGTGCATGCCAACCTTAGGCTAAAGATCAGACAATAGCATCCTTCACCCCAAAATTTTCAGGACGATCACACCCTGGTTTAGAGTAGTGGATCAGATGAATACAGATCACTGCTCCTTTTTGCCAGCCCCAAAGGGGCACAGGGCCATTCTGGAGGCTTTAACTACACACATGCGTGCATGCGCACACACACACCCCATCCAGCCATTGAAGTTGGTGGAGCTGAGTCATAGGGATGTGCCAGTCAGCTCAAGGTCCAGCCAGCTCGCATTGAAACTGGCTCAGCTTGAGGGAACGAGACAGGTTTTAGTTTGGCTCAAGATCAAGCCGAACCCACTGGGCTGGGGCCAGTTCAGGGTGTTGAACTGGGTTTTCAAACCAAACCGAGTTTTCTGGTTTTGTGCACACCCCTACTGAGTCACAGTCATAGCCCTTGCACCACCAAGCCTTGAAGGGTCAATTGTACACATTCTCACCTTTCTCAAAACAATTATAGGGTAATCACCAAACTATCAACCCTCCATCTAATCCATACAGTGCTGCCCCTGCTCACTGGGCAAAGAGTGGTGACTTAAAGTGGTGACTCTTGCTTATATTTAGCAGCGGAGGAGCAACTGTTCCTATCTAGCCCCAGCACAGCGTATTTGCAGTGGTTGTTGCTTGTGTTTCTTTTTAGATGTGAGCCCTCTGGGCACAGGTAACCATCTTTCCCCTTTTTTCTATGTAAACTGCTTAGAGAACCTTTTTCTTGAAAAGAGGTATATTATATTATTGTTGTTGTTATTATTATTATTCCCTGCCCACACTGTATCTACTGGTTGTAAGCTTTGTTTATTGCCTAAACTGGAAGGGAAGGGTGCTGCATGAGCAAAGGCTGAATTGTCAGCAAAAAAGCACTCCCAAATGGCTCAGTTGCCTCCACCTCTTGCCCAACTCTCAAGGAATCACCCCAGCATTCTGCCTTCTCTAAAGTCAGGTGAGGCAAAGTTGCAAACCCCAGCATGTGGGTGCTGCAGTGTATCTTTCTTTATACCTACCTACCTATCTATCTCTCTCTCTCTCTCTCTCTCTCAAAACATACCAAGACCAGGGCCTTTTTTATGGCTCCCACACTTTGGTATTCCATTCTGTCATAGGCCCACAGGTCCCACACCCTCTTCATTTCCAAACATCAAGTAAAGATCTGTCCATTGTGCAGGAGATTTGGGATCAGATGGCTTTCTGTGTGTGTATTGGTGGTGTTTAACTAGTTGGTGGGTGGTTTTTTTATTATTAGTTGTCTGTTGCAGGAGTTTTTTGTTTGTTTACATTTATATTGTGCTCTTCCTCCAAGGATCCCAGAGCAGTGTGCATGATTATGTTTATCCTTACAACAACCCTGGGCGGTAGGTTAGGCTGAGAGATACATGACTGGCCCAGAGCCACCCAGTTAGTTTCATGGTTGAATGGGGATTAGAACTCAGGACTGCCTGGTCCTAGTCCAACACTCTAACCACTATACCACACTGATCAGATTTTTTTCTGTTGTGGTGCCACTGGTTTTTGTTTAATTACTGGGGCTGTTCACAGAACCAAAAACTGGATAGGACAAATTTTTAGTTGTGTGAGAGCAAACAACTAGGTAGGAGCAGAGAGGAGTGATGATGTGGGAGACAGGAGCTGGGTAGAATGTGGCTATCCTTCCCAGCTTTCATGCCCAGCACTTGACCAAGGTAGGAGAAAAAGCTGTCCTCCCTAGGGATGTGCAAACCAGCTCAACCTCGTTGGTTCAACATCAAACTAATCTGGCTCAAGGGCTCGCCCTCTAGCTGGGCCCGGTTCAGCTCAAGGTTGAGTTGAACCCCCTGGGCTGGCTCAGGGCTGGTTCAGGAATTCTGCAGTTGGGGGTATTTAATAGGGGTGTACAATTCGGGAATTCGGTGATTCGGTTCAGGACCCGAACCGAATCACCCCTGTTCTGTTTTGTGCCCGAATATGGGCCACCTGAATCACCCTTGATTCGGTTCGGATTTGGATTTAATCCGAATCTGAATCTGAATCGATTCGGGGGGTAAAAAGGGGCCCAGGGGCAAAATTTTGGGGTGGGGTGGTAGTGCCTAATGGGTGCAGGCTACCACCCCAATTTCAGGGGGATTGGGCAAAGGGCTGATTTTTGGTGAATTTCTGAAGTTTTCATGTCTTTGGGGCAGATTGGGGCAGAAAGTGGGGACTGGGGCAGAATAGTGGGGTGGGGTGGTAGTGCCTAATGGGTGGAGGCTACCACCCCAATTTCAGGGGGATTGGACAAAGGGCTGATTTTTTGAGAATTTTTGAAGTTTTAGTGACTTTGGGGCAGTTTGGGGGCAGAAAGTGGATCTGCCCCAAAAGAGTGGGGTGGGGTGGTAGTGCCTAATGGCTGGAGGCTACCACCCCAATTTCAGGGGGATTGGGCAGAGGCCTGATTTTTTGGGAATATTTGAAATTTTGGTGTCTTTGGGGCAGATTGGGGGCAGAAAGTGGATCTGCCCCAAAGGAGTGGGGTGGGCTGGTAGATAGTGCCTAATGGGTGGAGGCTACCACTCATCCCCAATTTCAGAGTGATTGGGCAGAGGGGTGAATTTTGGTGAATTCTGAGGTTTGTCTTCATAAGGTGAAGTGTGCTAAATTGATTACTTCCTCATATTCATAGTAATTGAGAGTGTGAAAAAGTGAAAGTGGGGTCATGAGAGTTGTTTAATTGAAAAAAATCTCATTTGCTATGATAGAATGAGAATTCACACCTCTTTTTCCTGAGGTGTGAATTCTCATTCTATCATAGCAAATCATAGCAAATCATGTGGGGGGCCACATTTTGGCGCCCCCCACATGACCCGCCGGGGTGGCACCCAGGGCACGTGCCCCCCCTGCCCCCCTATAGTTACGCCACTGCACACAGCCAAAAACTGAGAGCGTGCAAAGCTACCAAATCTGGGTAGGACACTTATCCTATTGTTGTTGTTGTTATTATTATTATTATTTTGATTTCTATACTGCCCTTCCAAAACTGGCTCAGGGTGGTTTACAGAGAGAAACAACAAACAAATAAGATGGAACCCTGTCCCCAAAGGGCTCACAATCTAAAAAGAAACTTAAGATATGCACCAGCAACAGTCACTGGAGGTACTGTGCTGGGGGTATACAGGGCCAGTTACTCTCCCCCTGCTAAATAAAGAGAATCACCACATTAAAAGGTGCCTCTTTGCCAAGTTAGCAGGGCTATCTAGTTGTGTGAACAGCCTCACTCTATTTTATTGTATGTTTGGTTCTTTTTTTTCCTAATAGAAGCTGATTTATGTTGCCATATAGCATGAAAATGGGGCTAGAAGTTTTTAAAATAAAAAAGGATAAAATACAGTATGTGTGTCCCAAAATGCTTAAGGTAGTTCCATGCCACTCAGAAACTTGACATTCTGTACACATATAGTTCAAGATGCAATGATTATTAGCTGTATGAAAATTGTACATTTTTGCATCTTCAAGAATACAGTGCCAGGTTCTTCTAACAGTTCTAGATGTTTTAATGTCTAACAGCTAAAATGGAGAATTTGAAGTTGACATCTTGATAAAAGGGAAACACTTAAGTCAGAGCAAATAATGGGCTAAGGGATAGAACACTGAGCAATGGAAATTCCATGGCCCCTTACTACACTTGAATTCACATTGGGGAAATGTGTAACTATACTTTTAAAATTCAAGCATGGGCACTGGACATTTTCCTGGGGTGAGGTGGAGGAGTGGGGCAATGCCAGCAATCCAGTACCCCCTGTAGCTTGTGCAAACCTGAGGTGCCATGTGAACCCAGCCTGTGTCTGAATGCACATAAGGAAACAGGGATATAACAGGGCTATGGTTGTTTTGTGTGTGCACAAGGCTTTTCCCCCTTTGTGTGGCAGCATTTAAGCATGCAACCTCCTGTAGCTTGCCATAATACTGTTCAGAAAAAGTGTTATCACTTGATTCTGCTGCACCCAAATCTAAACTGATCCTTAATTTTAATTTGCTATTTCACAAGCCATGGCTAGAAAGATGTTCTAAAGGTCAGTGAAAACATTCCCCACATAATTCTGAAATCCAACCAGTTCTGCGAGTTTCTGGAGGAGAGCCGCCATTACTGGTGATGCAGTTTCCCAGAAGAGCCTCCCCAGCGACTTAGTTTACATCAAAAAGAGGCAAATCTTCTTGCACTCCAATCTGAGGGCCAAGCTAGACATTCTAAAAGACCTGGAGCTGCCACCACTCTGCATCCTCTTCATACAGCATCTAAACACAAACAATATGGAAGTAGCTTCCTCACATTGTTATCGCCCCTGCCAGCCATGGGGCAGTGTGAGGTGAGGAAGGGAAGACAAAAAGCACAATGACATCGCATCACTCATTGTTAGTGTTAGATGTTGTGAGGAAGAGAAGGAGAAACGACATGGAGTATCATCTGCTTTGGCCCTCAGGGAAAACTGAAAAGGAAATCCCTTTTCGCTCAAAACAGATGTAGTTTGTTTTATGTGTGTTTGATGGGTAGGTGCTCGGGGGCAGCCTACTCACTTTAACACATGTCTTCATTTCAAGCAAAGCCTCGTAGAATGAATGAATAAATACACTGGGGCCTGCTTTAGACATGCCCAAGAGTTTAGGACCATCCAGTGGGATTTTTGACTATGTCATTTCGAACAGCAGACTGCCCACATGCCATATCAAAGCCCGCTCAGGTTAAAAGAATGGCATTGTAGCATGCAGGGAGCTGTTTTTGAAGCACAACTCCAAAAGCACCTTGGCATGTGGATCTAGTTGCTTAGGTCTTTGGATCTTGGTCATGTTAACTCTTTTCTAAGAAGCTCTTGATAGAACTATTCACATGTCAGAGACAGAACTCTCCAGCATAATGATGATGGTGACTACATGCAAATCAATAGATTGCAGAAGCAGCTGCTTCCCTATGGCTCCATCTCATGCCACTCTAGTAATATTTGAGTAGTGAGATTGTAGGCAAGGGACCACCAGTGTGGTTATTCTACTTTCCATGCTTGCATTGTACTGATGAGGGGTGATCCTAATGTGGGGTAGATGACATAATTGGCTCCTATGTTCCCACTTTCCTGCTGGTGCTGGATTGGTGTGGGAAGGGACCACCAGAGAGCAGCAGCAATGCTGCATCTTTGTGACATCTCCCCCTTGATCTAACTTCATTTCTGTAGTGTAGACTAAAGAGAGTCACTTTTAGCTTTATGTCCATGCATATATGTTGATCTCTTTTAACAGGCTGTCACTTGCTTTGAATCTACAGAGGAAGGTGGACTATAAATGTAACTAAAGATACCAAGTAAAATTGTCACAAAGCCCATCCGTCATGTGAACAAAACATCACTGTTCTGTTGGATTTATTTGTGCCTTATAAACAGTACATTAAGCTGAACTCCTCTTGATCCGGAAACGAATAGTGATTGCAACATATACATTTAAAACCTTTCAAAATAAAAATAATGATTGCAACATACACATTTAAACCTTTTAAAATAAATAATAATTTGCATTATAGCAAGCCACTCTTGGCAGCCACTTTACTCTCCATATTCTTCATACTATTCATCTCTCTGTGTAAGCATTATTCTCTGTGTATCTTATGTGTCCATTCCTGTGTTTTAGTGTTCAATGGCTGTCATGTTTGTTTTTCTTATCCTGTAACCCTTTCCTTTTTGCATATTCAGTGTGCTCTAGAGAGCACTGTCTATTTGCATGCAATAGGTGCAATTAAACATGTTACAGGGTACAGCAGCCGCCTGCTTTCTGTGACCCTGAATTCTACCACAGCTGCCTTGTGTCTCTCTGCTCTCCTCTTTGCTATGACTTGCCAGCCATGGTTAATTCCAGGTAACTTGTTTCCTTTTCTTTCTATGGCTGCTAATTTCTCTAGTCTATTTTCAGATTTGTTCTCCCTAATGTGCACAAAAGCGCTTCTGATTGTTTATCCCTGTGCCTCCAGGGACCAAGCAAAGCCTGGAGGCTGCTGCTGTTTATTGTACACACTTGGACTGTTAAGGGTTTATTTTCAACAGGAGGCAGGTAGGCCCAAGTTGTGATAAAGGCTGATGGTGCATATCACCCTCCCCATGTGTTATGCTTCACAGTGTGAGATGTGGGTCCATGTTATATATTTATTTTTTGCCTTTAAATTGATTCCACTTTCTCATAAATACTAATTTAGCCGTGGGCGGTGATAGTTCACTCTGTGTTTATAGTTTTTCTGCTGGTACAAAAGTACCTCTTCGATTTTCTTCCCCCGTCTGCTAGCTGCAGCAAGTCAGAATTTCAGGCTAATGGTGAGGTGAGCAGCTTATAATATATGATAATCAATACTTCAAATCTGCTTTCTATGATGTGACATAAAAGAGGAAAGCAGGAGGGCGGGGGGAGAAAAGGAAGCTGCTGGTTTTTCCCCCCAGCACACAGTGGTGCATAAGCTCAAGGAGTGCTGGTGAATTTTCCCTTCAAGGTCAGTGTGTGCTGATTTCCTCATAAAACCACTCTTCCTTCTTTTTTTGCTTCATATTTAATTCAATTGGTGCTAGGAATCCCAGCTAGCTAAACTGGAAGGCTAGTCAATACTGCATACGTGTGTGTGTATGCGTATAAATATAGAGCTACAATGTGAACAAGGCAAGGTGGTTGTCTCAGGTGACACATTTTGGACACCATTAAGGATGTCAGAGGTGGGAGACAAATATATCTCAGGTGTCCATAGCTCTACTTCTCCTGCCGGGACTAAGAGAGGAAATGGACTAATGGGCTGGAAATGTATCTAAATTAAAAACGATGAGAAATAAACATTCTTTTGAATAACTCCAGTGCAATGGAGTGTGTGCAGGAGAATGACTCAGTGGAATGTGCCCCTTATTTATTGGTGAGGTAATTTGAATTTTCTGCCTCAGGGTTTAAAATGCAATAGGCCAGCACTCATCACTTTTTAAAAGATTTGTAGTAGGATATGCAACATCATTACTGTCCAAACAACAAGTGTTCTGTTTTGGAGGGAGAGTGAAAATAAGACATTCCTTGAGCCAAGTTGCCTTTAGCCAGGTAGTGTTAAACCTACCCAGAGAAGTACACAAAATGAATAGTGATGTCTACTCTATGCAGCTCCATACTGCTTGTGTTCCTCAACCTTAATTAGGTCAACAGTCCCGTGGCGTTTCGTGCCCCTTACATTGGTTTTTTTTTTTTAAGTATATTCATTTTACTGTGGTGGCACTGGTCATTGAAACCCCAAATTGCACTGAACATCAGAATGAAACTGACTGGTACCTGTTGTCCAGTGTCATTTTTGTTTATTAAAAAAAAATCTGTATTAAAATACCATTACCTTTGCCACTGCTCTATTCCTGTATTGCCAAAGAGAAATATTTAATATATAAGGTTGGTTCTCATTCTTTGCATCTGGTGTGGGGCAGGGCACAGCAAGGCAGCCCCACAAGGTTACTGTTTCTGTGAGTTACTTGGGGGTATATCCATGCCTAAAGTTGCTCTTTGAACCAGCCATAGGTAGCAACAAGGTTTGTCTGCCTACGTATTGGTCACTGTCATGAATTGAAAATGGGTCTGAAGTTCCATGCTAAAAGCTTCAAATTCTTCTGGATGGATGGATGGATTTATGTATCAAATATATGTGTTGCTTTCCATATAGGTAATTCAATGTGGCTAATGACAAAATCCTTAAAAACAATAAAAATCAAACCGATACAGTGCAATAAAGAGAAATACATAACAGCAGGACAGATGGATACAATCATTTCACCAGGAAGTCAAAAACTGATAGTAAGAGTACAGGAAGTAACTGTTACAGAGAGGCAGCAGACTCCACTGACCCCAAAGGTCTTCTTTGAAAGCCAGGTCATGAATGCCCAGCTAATTTGTTTAAATACAATGTATTTGCATGGTTTCTACCAAGAGAGCCATTTTAAAATGGGCCAGTGGGATTCATCAGTGGGCCACACAGACATGAAGTGCTCCATGAGCCCTTTCTAAGAAGCAGTGAGAAAGGGCAAGAGGGTTAGTGGGGAGGAAGCCTTCAAAAGCTTACTGCCCCGCAGAAAACCAAGGGCTCCCTCTTCAGCGGGCAGATCACCCGCCCAGATGATTACCAGCTGCTGCTGTTAGCTTGAAAGGTCAGGGTGCCAGGATACATTGCCACGCCCTCCAGAGTGCCCATAATAGCAAACCCCCCTCCCCTCCCCAGATCTGGCCAGGATCTCTGCAGTCTGCCAGCACTTGCTCTCCTAACCTTGTTTTAGAGGGTGGCTCCAGAGGCGGGTTTGCTGCCAAGGGGCAACCAAGATCAGGCCTGATCCCCATGGTACACATGTGCTGGCAAAACCAGGCTGGGCTAACTTAGCCCAGTTTTACCTGAATGTGTAAATAGCTTCCATATTTTTCTCATACATATTCTCTCAAACCTAGTTCTCACTGAAATGGTGAAGCTATATCTGGGTTGTACCACTTCAGACTGCAAGTGGGGGCCCATATGACTGAATGTTTCTAAATGAACAAATATTCCCACCACATAGAAAACTAGCATGTAAGGGATCAAACCAGTGTCAAACCTTTCTCCTTTATAGTTTTCCAAGTGAAGAGAATTCTTTCCATGAAATAGCATTCAATTACTTGAGTCCCACTTGCTGTCTGAAGTGGTACCATCTAAATACAAGTTTAGCACTTCACCAAAGATGCAGTCATCCTACACAGATTGGATATTTTCTTTTGAACATCTGGACAGCTGGAATGGCATCCCATGGTCACTCTGGCAGTGGTTTGTCTTTCCAGAGCTGCACTATTGCCTGCTCCTTCACTGCAACTCAGTAGACTAGAGGGAACCACCATTGGACACAGAGGAACGGCATATGTACTGAAATGTGCATTAGAGTGGAACTAGCTCATATTTTGGACTTGATTTATGGCACATGTGCCCCAAAGGTTGACCACCACTGACCTGCTCCAGTAATGAAAATGCCATACATAATGTATTCCAAGACTCCATTCAGAAGTGCCACAACACTAGCGGACTACTTGTGTCTCGATAGCATAACACAGGAACTCGGGGACATGAATTTGCTCTCAGGTTTGGCAATGCCACTGCAGTATAACCTGGAAGTTGAGGTTACACTCCCGGCTTTTAGCCCGCATCTCCTCCAGAATGAACCAGGCGCGTTCGCATATTGGGCAGATTTACCCCAAAGTCTCTGCAAACTGTCAGGGAGCACTTCACAGATGATTCAAGTTTTTCACTGCTCATTAGAGTGCAACCTGATTTATATCTGGGGTAAAAAAAAATCCACTTTTTGCATCGGGTTTTTGGATAGCGTTGAGTTTGCAGTAAAGCCTCACAGAAAATCTGCGGTAAAGCCTGCTCTGTGGAGAACTCCCTGTAGACTATAGCCTCATTCAGATGTTATTAAAAAGGAGGCTGTACCTTTTTAATAACATCTGTGCCTTCAAAAGTGAGACCAGAAGTCTCACTTACCAGAAGTGAGAAGTCCCAGCTGATATGTCAATCATTCAACTCTCCCAGCATGCCCCACATACTTACAGTGTTCATCTGGAAGCGAACACTATAAGTATGATGGCAGTCACTTCCATGAGTGAGAGAGTTGGGTGCCTGCTCACGGAAGCACCCACCATCAGCATTTGGTTCTTGAAATGAAGAGGCACGACTTCTGATAAACCTTTGGAGGTTGTACTTGAGTACAGTGTCCTTTTTAATAATGTCTGGATGAGGCTTCTGTCTGTTATACATCACTCATATGAATCCTCCTGCCTAGGATACCGGGATATGAGGATCTTTTCATTGATGTATTCTTATGTTTTAAATTACTTAAATAACATATAAAGGGGTCCCAGTTATTTTAGCAGGCAAGGCCCTAAGAGAATTTGGATGTATTCTGGACATGATGCAGCCAAAGTTAAGCTCTCTTAAGTCCCACAGCTTTCAGCAAGAGAGATTTGACTATGTGCATAATGTTTCCATTGAAATGAAAAAGGACTTAAATGTGCTTAACTTCTCTGTTGTGCCAAGCATTTGAAATCATACTTACAGGATGCTCATACTATACAAATGACTAATGAACTACAACTTCTTATTGTGGATTATTTAATACTGATTTCTTAGAGAACCAGTTCCTGGGTTCCAACTGGTGCAACCAACGAACTTAACCCAGGACATTGCTATGCAGGAAGGGACTGGCCCTATTCTCAGTGGTTCATATTGAGTTTCATGGGACAAAGTAAAAAGGGACACCATTTAGAGGGAATAAAACCTGCTCCTATGCCAGTGGTGTCCCCTGGACTCTACTTTCTCCCATATAATGAATTGCTGCCATTTACACCTATGGGAGAAACAAAAGTACTGCACCTGGAGTCCACTTTGGGGTAGGAAACCCCAAGAACCACCCACTTCTCCTGTCACTGAATGGCCCCAGTTTCTACCAACTAGGATTTCAGGGTGGGTCAGTTGTTTCCCTGTGAACAGAGTATCTAGGGATGCACAGCACATGCATTCCTTTTGGGGATCCGTCAACTAGATAGGCTTTCCCTCTAAACATACATTCACAAACATGGTTTACATAATTTTTTGAAAATAAAATTTCCCCTCTTGCACCAAAACAAAACAAAAAAGGGGTTTAAAAAACCCCCACCAAACTGAGTTACACGATACATATTCTTGTCTAATAAAAGAGCAATATCCATCTTTTTACAAGCTCATACTTAATACTCAGTGATAGAAATGTCCTTCCTCTGATCTCAGCTGAAAAAAGAAGCTGCTTGAGAACCCGTTTTTTATTGCACAGCTGCCATCCAACATAACATAACACTTACAAACAAACGGGTGTCAAAGATGAATACTCATCTTGCTTAATTTTTATGAAGTGTTCATATGTCTGTAGAATCAGCCATTGCTCAGTTGTTGGGTCTGGAAAAAGAAAGTAATTCTGATAATGCCTTTTGAGTTTCTTGTCTACTGTTTGCTGTTTTCTTGAACAGTTTTAACAGAACAAAGACTAACAGATTTCTACAGCAGATTAGTTTACAGATGAAGCTCAACTCTGCTGAGAGCAACTCCCTAATGACCCCCTTTCTGCTTCCTTTGGGTTATACAGCGACCATTGTACCTTGAGAATAGTTCTAAATATATCAATGGTCTCAACCTGTTGGTTTATGCAATGCTTCTGAAATGTTTTAATTATGATTTCTGTCATAATGAAGAAGCCCAGTGGTTAAGTGAACAAGCTGTGATCTGATTGGAGCAACTGATTAATGACATAAAAGCATTGTTGTTTCTCTCTCTCTTTCTCTTTTTTACAGAACAAGAGGAGTGTGTTAATTGCACAGATGAATGCCGAGTGCTTGGTCATTCTGACAGATGTTGGATGCCCCAGTTCCCCACTGCCAACCAGGCTGAAAATGCAGATTATCGAACAAATCTCTTTGTCCCCACTGTGGAAGCTAATGTTGAGACTGAGACATATGAAACTGTGAACCCCACGGGGAAAAAGACTTTTTGTACATTTGGGAAAGACAAGAGAGAGCACACTATTCTCATTGCCAATGTGAAACCTTATCTCAAAGCCAAACGTGCCCTGAGTCCTCTCCTCCAAGAGGTTCCCTCAGCATCAAGCAGCCCAACCAAGACCTGTATTGAGCCTTGCGCCTCGACAAAAGGACCACTGGATAGTTGTGAAGTCAAAACAGGAGCCTTGGCTGAACCCAGCAGCCAGTACATGACAGCCACAGACAGTCAATATCTATCACCTAGTAAACAGTCCAGAGACGCTGCCTTCATCGCGTCTGATCAGATGGCTAGGGTCTTTGCCGAGGTGCATTCCCGAGTAAGCCGAGACTCCACCGAGATGGACTCTGTGTTGGAGCAGATAGACCGTTCAAACAGGGAACTAGGGAGAGAGTCGGTGGATGCGGAGGAAGTCGTGCGGGAGATTGACAAGCTTTTACAGGACTGTCGGGGAAATGACCCTGTGGCTGTGAGAAAATGAAAAACAAACAAACAAAAAAGACAGCCTGGCATTTATTTGCTTCTTCTGCTGATTAAAAAAAATCTCCCCTGGTTCTAAAATTTATACAGGGATGAACGAAGACCAATGCTGCTTTAAGGCTTTTAGTGAACATCTGAAGTGCCCACAAGTATGTTCTTTTCACTGCTCTTTCTTTTTCACAGATAACACTGGTTTCGTTTTGACCAAACTTTCATTAGGACTGTGTAATGTATGTTAAGGAAAGGAAAGAAGGAGGGAAGGAAGGAAAAATTGGTGCCACTTTGACAATCTAATAGAAAGCTATAAGGAAAAGAAAAAAAGACAAATGGAACCTGTTATTTTAAGACTGATAGTTGATGTTGACTTCACTGTTTTACCTGTAGACCCCATAAAAGCAGGGTGGAATAGTTATGTGGTTGGTTTCCAGCAGTTGTTACAGGCTTCTACTGAAAATCCTAAAATCAGAAACCAAGTAAACAAAACATTCTTGTAGTAGACCAAGCTACACCAAGCATTAACACTCATTTGTGAAAACCATTTCTGTATAAAGTTACCTGCCGCCCAAAAAAAAAAAAAAAAAGATAACAAAAAAAAAAAAAATAAGGAACCCAAGCATCCATTCCATAGCATCATTCAGCAGAACTATTCTGGTCATTAGTAACACAGTTCATGTCATATCAAAGTTAAATGTAAAATGGTAGAGTCCATGTTTGTCCTGCACACGCATAAACTAACTCACGTGGTAAGAAGAGGGGGAAGGGGCTTTAGTGTCCAGAAAAACTCTAGGCTAGCAGTACATTTTAAACCTGAGGCATATTATGAGAACACAAATAATAATTACCTTTTGTTGGGTAATCATAGAGGAGACAAATTAACATTATTAACACCTTTTGTAATTCATTTGTGGACACTAAAATAGCTCAAGTGAGTGCAAGCATTTCAGACATCCACACAAATCCACACACATCATTTAAATGTGCAAATGTAAGAAGACTCAGTGTGTTTACATCAAATGACATATTTTTATTGATTTATTGCAGATTCAGTGCATTTGAGCCAAATTGTTGAGTGTATAAGAGCTATATTGTGTATTTTATTAAATTAATATATAGTTGTGTTGCAAAAAAAAAAAATATTTGGGCTTATAATGTAAATGGCAAGTGTTGCCTCAGTAGTTGTCAAACTCTATGAGTTTTGTTCTCTCCTTTTTTTCCCCCTTTCCCCCCACGGAGTGTGGGAAGCAGAGCCTCAGAGCAAAGTCTCTTGTTTAATGTATGGTCTACCAAGTACCGCAGTACATAATCTGTTCACAATGTGTCTTGAGTGAGTTGATGGAGCTGACTGAACGGCAGACAAATACATCCATCAGTCATGGTTATGTGCAAGTCCTTGTAGACGCTTCTGTCACAACCCATGTTTAATAACAAAAATTACACTTGACTCAACACCTGAAACTTCCTTATTCTTTACCAAGCATACAGTACTAACTCACTCACATAGACACTGGCCAGTCTGTTTAGATATCATGGTCATGGTTGAATTTTCAAATTACCCTAATATTTCAAAGCTTGATCCTACTCTTCGGTTCATGGAGCATGAAATGCTTTGGTGCCCATGTGGTACAAACAATCTTTTGTCTGGTTTTCTGGAAAGCGCTGTTACATCTATTAAGGTTTCAGTTTGGGCTCAGAGCCATCTTTCGATCCCTCATATCATCCTCCATTATTGTAGTTTTCAGTATATTTTTCTCAGTCTATCCCTCACACACACTTTTCTATGTGATGTCTCTTTATTCAGTTCATATGAGACTTTACAGTATAACATTAAAATGTGTTATTTGAATGAAATTTGTATAAGCACAATGGAGCACCAGAATATGCATATCTGAAAAGACTGCATCAAAAGATGCATATCACCCTCTTAATTAATTTTCTCAGCCATTTCTGTGTTTTAGGTAAACTGTGTAACACCATGTCAATACATGTAACAGTTAACAAAGGAAAGATGTCCAGAATTATATCAAATATGAACTTACATTTTCTTAGATGTATACAAAAAACAAACTTAGTTCTGGCTGGCAAATTTCAAACCCCACAAAGCCATTATTTTATTGTGTTTAACTCCATAATAGAAGTAAAAAATGAATAGGTCCTAATGGTGATGTTATGTCAGGAGTAAAATAGTGACCATGTTTTAAAGAATTAAATAAACAGGGCTACAAAAAAACTATTTTGGTTTCTGAAAATAGCTCTTCCAAAGCTAGCTTGCAGCTTCTGTCATTCAGATGCTCCAGTCCAGAGGCTTTGATGGCCATGTGAAGCCACTGTGAACTAGGGGCCCTGTTACTTTCTGATGTCACACCTAAAGTAAAAGGTAAAGTGTGCCGTCAAGTTGATTTTGACTCCTAGTGCCCACAGAGCCCTGTGGTTTTCTTTGGCAGAATACAGGAGGAGTTTACCATTGCCTCCTCCTGCGCAGTATGAGATGATGCCTTTCAGCGTCTTTCTATATGGCTGCTGCCCAATATAGGTGTTTCCCATAGTCTGGGAAACATACCAGCTGAAATTCGAACCAGCAACCTTCTGCTTGTTAGTCAAACATTTCCCTGCTGTACCACTTAAGCAGTATTAAAATAGCAGGAAGAAGACACTCCCCCAAATAGAAAGTACCTTCCTGTTCTGGGGCTTTTGTGGTACCATTGCTATTGATGATAGCCTCATCCCACCCCCACCACACAAACAGTTACATACATGTCTTGTTAGTCCAAGTGGACTAGTAGCAATAGGGATGAGGATCACTAACTTTCTCTTGTTTGAAAGTGTAGTTTATGAGTGAATAATACTCTGATTCAGAGTGCTGATCAGACATAAATTCAGTAGTCTGGATGTGGCTGTGCTCATGTTGTACTCCATGCGCATTGAAGAACTTTGAATCACGGGCAGAGATTCTTAATACTGAATTAACAAAATGTCTATTTGATGTTCTGAGCTCCTCTCCATAGTTTGATCAAATTTATGCACGCAAATCATATTGTTCTAACAAATGATATTGCAGGAAACTTGAATCTGGTAATTGCTTTGACAGCTAAAACGTCCCTGCTAGAAAGGAGCTCACGTAGTTTTGTCCCCTCTTCTGTCTTTTCAAAGTGCATGTCAGCAAAATGCCTGATCATCAAGCACATAGTTTCTGCCAGCAACATAATTATTCTGTAGAAGCTAAGCCAGTATTTAAGCAATGTGAAGTGATGGAGGTGTGTGTATTTTCTAAATTGTTTCAACACTAAATAACCGATTATACAGTTCGCTGTTATGTTTCTGAGGACATAAAGACACACACATACACAACATTCCAGGAAAGGCATTTGCCTGTGTAAAAATGGAATTTACCTTAAGGCACTCTGTCACTGGTGATTTACTAGCTCTAGCTGTTTAACACATTATCTGTATTTAGTTGTGATTACTTATTTACCAGTCTTAGGTAATGCAACACTCATGACTCACAGCCGCAAAGCTTGGTTTAGGAAACCTTGCTTTTATTTAATTTAGCTGTCAGCTGCTGGGTACCTAGATTGCTGGCATGCTGCTTGGGTATGAAGTATTTTCCACATTGTAAATGTGAAGAAGTGTGCGGCAATGAGGGTTCATGTGTAGGGCTGGTTATCAGAAGCATGTTTATCGCTCTGTGACTGCAACATCAGGTAATGATTTGCATGTGCAGTATACTACAAATGAGCACAGATCTGACACCACAATGGAATGTTCAGGTCATCACCTAAAAGCAGTAATTTTCAAAAAGTCAGTGCTACTCTTAAGAGATAAAATGCAAAATCAGCAGGCCTCACATAATGCATCTATTGCACTGGATTATACCACTCGGGACTGCAGGTTAGGGATGAAATGTTTGAATATTCCGATTTCTTAAATATTTTTTTAAAATTCCCTACAGGGAGAAGGCTAGCTTAAAATCCTTTTCTCTAATGTAGCAGATCTTTATATCTGGAGAATGTTTACATGAAGGAACATTCAAAACTTTGATTAATGCTGAACAGAAATTACCTCAGCAACTCTGACAAGCTGTGAAGTTGGGGCAATTATGGCTATTTGGAGGGATGAGACATGACCAGGGACAAAATGGTCACCCTGCTTACCAGCAGGGACATTTATGCTCCACATTATTTCTGGACACTGCTTGCTTTTTTTTTTTTTTTTTAATGCTTACCTAGAAGATGCAGGAGTGAAAGCAGAAAGCAGTGCTTCCTGATCCCACCCTCACTCTGATTTGGCTTCATGGTAACACTATGTGGCAGCAGGGAATGTGATAGCCACTGCTACCAGGATCATACTGTACAAAGAGGCAGATCCTCACTTGTCTTGAGCCACGTTTTCCAAAGAACTACTTGCTCAGCTCTTAATTCCTTAGTGACAAATATACAGTACACAAGGCTTCAGATTATGGACAGCATCTCCTCAAGAGCCTGGCATCAAATGTTGAGTAATCAAGTGATGAGAAATCACATGTACACTGAGCAACTTTGTACAAAGTTACAGAAGCTTCCTTATACTGAGGCAGACCACTGCACGTTGAGCTCTATATTTTCTGCTGCCTATGGCAGAGGTTCTCCAGGATCTCCAGCACTAGTTGTCTTCCTCATCACCTGTTATAACTCAGTATACCCGGAATTGAGCCTGGGACCTTATGCATTCAAGGCACATGCTGTACCACTGACATCCAAACTAATAAAGTGCCAGTGCTGCTAACACATTGACTCCCAAAAATATGTCCCTGAGGTCTGTGAAATCCTCAGGGACATCCGTTCAGGAATCACAGCTGGCTTGAGAGGGAAGGGAAGGTTGACACAATTCACCTCTCCTCTGTAGCACCAGCACTTAGTCTGGATGTCAGCCACTATAAATATTAAAAATATTTATATGCCATGATTGATTGATTCAGTGCCATCAAGTCAGTGTCGACTCCTAGCAACCACATAGGTAGATTTTCTCCAGAATGATCTGCCTTCAGCTTGGTCTTCAAGGTCTCTCAGTGGTGCATTCATTATATGCCATATGCCACTGTAAACCATCCAGAAGTGAAAGCTTAGGATGGTGTACAAATCTGAAAAATAAATAAGTAGCAAAAATGGTTTCAAAGCAGTTTACACACAAAAGGCATAAGCAAATGTCCCAGAAAGAGCTTACATAGCTCCCTGTCCCCATAGAGCTTACAGTCTAACAAAAAGTGCCAGCAACACTCAGCCACTGGAAGGACACTATGCTGAGTTGACAACTGCTCTCCCCCTGCTACATAGACAAGAACTGCTACTTTAAAAGGTGCTCCTTTGCTCCAAGAATTATTACTGTTATTTTTACACTACCACACAAGCCATTTGAGGAGGAGGAAGTAGTCGCAAAATCCATCACCCTCCCTCTGCAATTCCTCTTACAAGGGTTCTATTGTTGCAAAACCCTGTCATTATGCTATAACATGAAAGAGCCTCAGGTATATGGGTGATGCACAGAGCAGGTAAGATTAAGGGTGGAATCCAGAGATTCCTGGGGGATGTGATTTAAGGGCACAGTTATGTCATCAAGGCTATATCCAAAACACAATTAATGGGGAACTTTTGTCTAGAGAAGCAGTAATTAAAAAATCATCTGATATTTTCACCTTCTACGCGTGGAATATGATAGAGCACATACATTTATAAATGCAGGAATAAAGTCTTATATTCAATCTCTGCATCCCTGGTTTAAAGGATTTCAGCTGGGTTGGAGGAAAGCTGAATCCCTAGAGAACCTTTGCTGGTTAGAGAAGACAATACAGGGTTAGGTGGACCAACAATCTGTCCTCAGAGAAGAGAGCTGGTCTTGTGGTAACAAGCATGACTTGTCCCTTTAGCTAAGCAGGGTCTGCCCTGGTTGCATATGAAAAGGAGGCTTGATGTGTGAGCACTGTAAGATACTCCCCTTAAGGGATGGAGCCATTCGAGGAAGAGCAGAAGGTTCCAAGTTGCCTCCCTGGCATCTCCAAGATAGGTCTGAAAGGGACTCTTGCCTGCAACTTTGGAAAAGCCACTGCCAGTCTGTGTAGACAATACTGAGCTAGATGGACCTATGGTCTGACTCAGTATATGGCAGCTTCCTATGTTCCTCCCCACCTTGTTTTATCCACGGCTACTCGTCTGGTGGTTGTGGGCCATCTCCAGCCTGAGAGGCACAATGCCTCTCAATACCAGTTGCAGGGGAGCAACAGCAGGAAAGAGGGCATGCACATACCTCTTCCCTGTGGGATCCGTAGAGGCATCTGGTGGGCCACTGTATGAAATAGGATGCTGGACTAGATGGGCCTTTTACCTGATCCAGCAGAGCTGTTGTTAACTATCTAATTCACTACAATATATTAATGTATGGATTCTGTTCCACAATTGCAATTCTAAGCATATTTCCTAGGAAGTATGTCCTATTTATACATGCAATACATGTTTGATTTTTCTGCTCTTATAGAAAAAGCACATGTTTTCTGCTATGGAGAAGTCTGGAACATATGGAGGGTTTGAAAATATTATCACATCCATGAAAATCTAAAAGACATGTAAGATGTGCACAGCTAAGTCAATTGTGCTTATGGACATGATTGTCTTGCTGGATCAGTCCAGCATTTTGTTTCCAACATGTGCAGCAAAATGCCTCTGGATGTTTGTAAGCAGGTGGTGGCATGTGATAGACTGAAGGTTATGGCCTTCTCTTTGTCCTCAATATTTGAACATGTGATATGAAAGTTGCAACAGTCATTTAGACCTGTATTCTACCACTGTCTGTATATATGAATGGAGAACATTATGCTCAGTTAAGCCGATTTCATATAATAATATTCCCCACAAATTGAATCTTCGTTAAGGAAACAGCACATTGTCTGTTTTTGTGGATCAGTGTTCCAAATGTGCAGCCAGTACAGAAGGACAAATAATGAAGGAACATGTTTCACACACATCGCTAGTGTCATCAAAATAAGATGAATTTGCTCCCAAATGATCATTCTTAGTAAGGATGTGCACACAAACTGGTTTGCCTGGTTCAGTTCAAATTCAAACTGGGTTTGAACTGGGGTGTGGAGGTTCAGTTACGGTTTTGCTCGAACCCCCCTTTGGTTCAGTTTGAATTCAAACCTGTTTTGAACCAGTTTGAACTGGTTTTGAAATTTTTTATTATTGCCCATTATTCCCTATGTGGAGTCCCTAGGGGCAAAAAAAATGGGGTGGGTGGTAGGCACCCAGGGGTGCCTACCACCCACCGATTGCCAAAGCAATCGGACACTCCTGTGATTATTAATTATTTTCTGAAGATTTTTTGAATTTTTGTATTCCTCTCATAGGGAATAATGGGGATTTGAAGATGCCGCATGCCCCACCTTTGGAGGGTTCCAGAGCATCCAAAAGTAGGTCTGGGGGCACAGCAGGGCCGGCCTCCAACCCCTCAAGGCACCCCCAAGTTGATAGGATTTATTGTTATTTAATCAGGAATTTTAAAAGAATTGATTTTTGGCTCCATAGACATGCATTGGTTCCATAGGAAATAACAGAGTGCCTTTTCACCTACTGACCTTAATTGCTTATTGCTCTGAACTAGTTTGGGTCACAGCAATCAAGCTATTAAGGTGAAAGGGAACACTATGTTCTTTCTGAATGGAAAGGCTCAGGCAATGGTTTCCAATGGAGCCAAAAATTAATTCTTTAAAAATCCCTGATTAATCATCAATAAATCCTATCAACTTGGGGGTGCTTTGTGGGGGGTGGCTGGGAATCTAGGGTACCCCCCTCCCACCAAATTAGTACAGCTTCTTCTTTCCGAATACAACAAATATTTACATACCACTTTTCAACAAAAGTTCTCAAAGCAGTTTACATAGATATAAATAAATAAAATGGCTCCCTGTCTCCAAGGGGCTGATTGGACAGATCTCTCTGTCTGCATTCTGTCCCAATTGTGTTCATTTCCCTTTGACTTCTGTTCCAACCTTTATGCCAAAAATACCTGGATTATTTCCCAGGTATTATTAAACAAACATTTTAATACCTTTTTCCAGGTATTTTCGCATTTTTCCTGTCCAAACAGGTGATGCAATAGCATGTCACCAAGTACTGTATGTATTAAATATGCCCTCTTCTGCAAATGTATGGACTGCATAAAATCTGTAGCCATCGTCCTATTTTATCTACAAGCCTGTCTGCGGAGAAGCAGGAGGGGCCTAGAACCACATGTTCTGCTGCAAATTCTGACAAGTGACATTCCTACATACCACTGTCATGAATGCTTGGTGACTATACACATGAGAATTTGCTGGATCAGTTAGAAACAGGTAAACAGCAGCAAAGTAAATAAAGTAAAACATGTCATAATTCAGGCAGAAACCCCCACCCCATGGTCCCAATCAAAGCAGGCTTCTGTATGTACAGCCAATGCAGCTGTGTGGATGTAAATCACAACACTGATCCGGTTGCCACTGCTTCACACCCCCAGATCTAGTTGTTGCCGGTGAATAGCAGAGCATGACTAGTACTGAGTCTGGGTTAAAATGTGTAACCCTCAATCTCATTTCTACTGCCTCCTCCAAGGGCAGAAAGGGAGGGACTGAGTTGATCTTGTGGGAGCAAGCGTGAATTGTTCTTTTTGCTAAGCAATGTTTGCACTGGTTTGCTTTTGAATGGGAGACTGCCTGTGCGAGTGCTGTAAGTAAGATATTCCCCTTAAGGGATGGGAGCACTCTAGTTAGAGCACCTGCGTGCTTGTATGTAGAAGGTACCATGTTCCCTCCCTGAGATCTCCACAATAGGGCTGAGAGAAACTCCTGCTGTAACCTTGGAGAAGCCACTGCCAGTTTGTATATACAATAGGGAGAGGAGAGCTGGTCTTGTGGTAGCAAGCATGACTTGTCCCCTTAGCTAAGCAGGGTCCACCCTGGTTGCATATGAATGGGAGACTTGATGTGTGAGCACTAAGATATTCCCCTTAGGGGATGGAGCCACTCTGGGAAGGAAGGTTTAAAGTTTCCTCCCTGGCATCTCCAAGAGAGGGCTGAGAGAGATTCCTGCCTGTAACCTTGGAGAAACCACTGCCAGTCTGTGAAGAGCTAGATAGACAAATGGTCTGACTCAGTATACAGCAGCTTCCAATGTTCCTATGTTACTTGGACTGCAATAAGAGCCAATGGCCCTATAATGCCACTGCAGAAATGCCAAGCATGCTTTCTCCCCATTCTCCTGGATCTCATGAACATGCCGATGTCATTTGCAAACACGGAAAGAGGGGGCACAGTTCATGCTTTCTCTCCCATCATATCTTTGGGACCTCTGAAGCAGTTCTTGTTTTTGTAATGCACTAATGAAGCAGGTGTTGCTGTAGCACAGCCTGATCCAAGGCACGCTCATTCAGAAATAAATTCTACTACGTTCAGAGGACTTCTGCTCAAGTAAGATGCACTCAAATACTGAGCAGCGGCTAGGTTTACGATTACCCTTGCTAACTGAGCAAAAAGGCACTTTTTAAAGTGGCGATTCTCTTCTATTTAGCAGGGGGAGAGGAACTGGCCCTGTCCAACCCCAGCACAGCATCCCTCCAGTGGCTGTTGCTGGTATCTGCCTTATGTTTCTTTTTAGATTGTGAGCCCTTTGATGACAGGGGACCATCTTATTTATGCATTATTTCTTTTTCTATGTAAACCGCTTTAGGAACTTTGGTTGAAGAGTGGTATATAAATATGCATAGTGGTGGTAGTAATAGTAGTAGGAGTTGTTGTTTTTGGAGGAGGAGGAAGAGGAGGAGGAGGAGGAGGAAATAGCAACGAGGAGTGTTTCTTCCATGGTTATTCCTGCATGCACTTTTAATTTTAAAATGTAACACCTAATTAAAGAAAACCCAATACACCAGATAAACATAACACAGAATTGCCAGGACAAGGGAAAGCCTATTAAGCAACCTACACAGACAGCATGAATGCAAGCTGAGAACATTTAAAGTCAATGCAATTTGGACATTAAGCAATTCAACTAATATAGGAATCTATCATCGAATGTCAAGGAAAGGTTGACTGCCTTGGTTGGGTTCATAGCTGGTCAGGAAATTGAGAATGTTCTTGGCTGCTCCACTGAAAGAGAACTTCTCTTTTACCAAATGTTGCTGTTAACAGCAAGTGGGAGGTTATCCCCCTTGGAAACGGTGCCATGTACAAGCTGTTCAGTCACTGGTAATGGAACCCAATATTTCATTCAAACCAGCTTTCAAGCTCTTTGTTGTCTAATGGAGTAGAAGTTGCTGAGGTCAACAAGAGTTTGCTGCTTGGCAATAATAGACACCCTTTTGTGATCACCTAATTACATCAGGAAGCATTTATCTGTGCATTAATTCAAATGGAGTTTGGGCCATCAAGATTGGTTGATTTGAAGTATCTTTGACTGACACCTGGTTATGGTCTTGACTTTCCTGGCCCCTTTCATTCTCCAGAGCTTCAGCTCCTATTGCAGCTTGAAGAGTTGCAACCACTGTCTGGTAAGCATCACAAGCAAGCAGACATAAGCAGCATCATACAGATCATCTCGATCGTTTCTTTTATGGCTGTGGTTAATATGCCCTATCTGGAAAATGAGGACAAGTGATAATAAACTAAATAAGAGTAGTAATAAAACCGTTACTGTAGTGGTGTCTGCTCTTGCCTTCATTAATATGGAAGAAGTGTCAAGCACATGCCAGGGACCATGACAGTAATTACTTAGGAAAAACAAATGTGACATTGCAGTGGTTGCATCTAGTTACTAGTTTGCCCCCCCACCCCACCCCACCCAAACCAAGTTGACAATTGCTGCTTCTTTTATTAGGGATGTGTAACTGTTTTCTCTCGACAGGAAGGTGGCAGACATTTTTCCAGCCTGCTGGGCAGGCTTATATTTTAAGCAGCTGAAACAGTAAAAGTCCTGTTGTCTGCTCTGAGCTTGCTAGACCATGGCACCATGGAAAAAGCGCTTTGGTTTGTATGTGGGTGGCAAGTAAGCTCTTCAAAAGCTTATTATAAATGGTATTTAATTGCAAGGGCTGACAGCCTAGTGGAAGTCTCTGTAAGCAGAACATAATTTAGAAATGGCCTAAAAAAAACACAAGACAAAACAAAACATGGAGTTCTTAATGGCTTATTAGCAGGAAAGTAATCTCCTCTTATAGTCTCTAGATGTTGCAGGGTTCCTGTCGACGAACCTATTCATTCCTGAGTATATCCTTTAAGGACTGCAACCCATCCATATAAGATTGACTGATTTGGATCTCAACTCTTCCAAAGTTTGATGCACTTTACAAAGTTTTGCAGATTGCAAAACTGATTGCAACAATTTTATCTATAAGTACAGACACCCCACACTCAGCTTTTTCTTTCTTATATCTTACTATATATTGGGATGCTTTTTCAGGTAGCCTACTGCTTTTTAATCACCCAACTTTCTCTATTGAGTCAGAAAGGATGATGGGATTTTCTGAGAAGTGGCAGTTCCAGAAGAAAAATCAGGGAGGGGACACGAAAGGGGCAGAGTGCATTTCTTGGTGGATGAGTGTGTCTGACATGTTAGATTTCTTTAACAGAAATAATACTATATTTCACTTTATCATCCTGAACATATTCTCTCTGAAATAAATCCTGTTAATTTTGATGAGGTTGATTTAGGTGATATATAATTCATTTTTATATTACAACCACATTCAATACAGAAAAAAAGCTTTCAAGCAAGCTAGAGTTCCTACACAACACTATGTTCCAACCAGGATTAGAGTTTGACCATAGCCCTAATGGATGACTGTACAGATGATTGTAGATGTTTTTGTGTGAATGACTGTAGTCCTGTTCAGTAGTTCTACCAAAGAGGGGTATAGCTATAATTGAGCAGATGGGTTCAAAGAACCTGGGGGCTCCCAGCTCCTGAGGGCCCCCAGCTTCACCCCTCCCTCTTTTCTTCATGATCCCCCTTACTCCAAGGGGCCACCGCAGAGAAGAGAAAACACAGGTCACCTCTCCCCTAGCTACACCCCTGTACACACTTACAGTGTGTAATGTGAGTTTGGAAGTCCCGCCCCAGAACATCTCTGGCACATCTGTTACCCTCCTGCCCGAGGTCTTCACACTTAAGGCATTTGTCTAAAGAGGCAAATGCCCAAAGAAGTGTGATCACTGTTGTTTCCATGGGCTCATGCTGGGTTGAAAAATTAGAATAGGTGTGAATAGGGCTCATGCTGGGTTGAAATGTCACCATGATGTGGCATTTTGTGTTGATGGGAAACTTATTAGCACTGACTGTGTTGAACTTTCTTGCTTAGACTGTGCAGTGTCACTTGGAACCAGGTAATAGGTTCAGTTCAATCAATAAACCAGCAACTAGCAGTTCTGAAACATTTTCCTTTTCTGGTTCAGAATCATCAACTTCACAAAATTCAGATTCTCTGTTGCTGGATAATGCTTCCTCCCTGATCATTCCTGCATTATCATTTGATATTTTCGTGGAACCCTGAGTGTGTGTGACACCAGAGTCAGGATATTACTTTTTATTTTTATTTTTTTGGCTTTTGATGGATTTGTGAAGTAGTAGTCTAAAGATCCTGATTCTTCAGATGGAGGAGTGAAGCGTTTTTGCTTAGAAAACTTGGCCTTGCCCAGGAATGTGTCATGGGAGGGGTGGGGCTGAGGAAGTCACCAGCACTCTGCAATGCCTGATCTCAGTATGAACTCCTAGTAAACAGTTACAGCAAGAAAAACACAAGACCAAACCAACTCAAGAGGAAGAGGGCTGATAAATGCTAGGTAATTCCTTTCAACTACCCAGTTACACTTTTTTAAAAAGTTCAAACCCAAGGATTACCCCAGCATTATAAAAGGGTAGCTCCTTTCACATGATCATATGGGAATGGGTTGGGGGGTAGGTTAAAGATCTCTTTCCCTAGTAGCAACAGGTGATCAGAAACTCTGGGTCAGAAAATCCAGGAAACACAAGTCAGCCTATCTGAAATTTGGAGCTGAAGCAGAGAGTCTTCTGAAGGCCTTGCAAGCTTCCCAGCATGCTTTCATTGCCAGTAGACTGGAGAGCCTCTTATATGAGCAGCTGCCCTCTAATTGGCCTAAAGAGGGGCAGGAGGCTGGTCCAACCCTGCTAAAGCTGCTGCAAGAATCATAGAGTTTGCATTGCAGAGTGGCACAGTCACAGATGGCAGCCCTTGTAGTCACAACTCTCTATTGTTTCCAGGCCTGCTAGTTCCTGGGGGCTGCTAAAAAATGGTAAATGGATGCACACAACCAGAAAAGTAAGATAGAGCTCTCCTCTCTTCCTACTTGGTTAAGAGCAGGGTACAAAAGCTGGGCTACCCTGCTTTGAGCAACCTGGATTGGAGAGATTTCCGTGAGTTCACACAACCATTAAAAGCTTGTGTACAAACAGCGTGGGAGGTACAAACTGGCCTCCCACGCTGATGTTGATGGTTGTGTGAACAGCCTGGTGTATCTCACATATTCTTCAAAGTCTATAATGTGTTTAGTAGTTCCCCCAGCAGTTGAACTTTCAAGTAAAACTCCCCACCCACCACTTGCTCTTGTTTCTTCTAAGAGCTCTTTAAAGGGGGTGATGGAAGACTATAAGGCTATGCTCACAACTGCTGGGAGAGTGGGAAGACTGTGTCAACTTACCTTCCCACCAGATGATCTGTCCTCAATGGTGGGATGTGCATATTGCGCTCCCACATGATCTATACTCCTTGGAGCAGCGCGGATCTCTGAAGGCTGGGACAATGTGCCTCCAGATATCCCACAATGCACTGTGTGATGAGCTGGTACCCCACAATGCACTGCACGATGCACCTCCTGACTCCTGGGGGAATCTCTGTGGATGCTCACATCCTTAACCCTGGCTAAAGCCTGGGGTTAAGAGCAGGGTTAAGTGTGGATCCCAGCACTGCACATGAGAAGTCTAACCCAGGCTGGGCTGCCCTAGCCAGGGTTTGGCTGCTCATGTGAATAGCCATTATAGGAGGTTTGCCAAAACTCCAGCAGGACTTTAGTGTCCCAAGACTGCTGTATTATAATGCAGTCTCCTAGACTGAAATCCTTTGCATACTTAACAGGGAATAAGTTATAATACGATTCATTGAACATAATGGGGTTTATTTCCCGGTAAACATTCATAGTCTTACATTATAAACAATTAAGACTGCAATCCTATTCCTGCTGACTTAAGAATAAGCCCCATTAAACTATGGAGGGAAGCTGAATGTCAGTGGATTGGAAGGGAGCCTGTCCTCAGCTACCGTCCAGCTCCAAAGTTCTCTACTCCAGGGGTTCCCAACCAGTCTTACTTCAGATGTTGCTGAACTACCACTCCCATCATCCCCAGCTGCAATTTATTGTGGGTGGGAATGATGGGAATTACTGTTCAACAACATCTGTTCATCAACACAGCTTGGGCACCCCTGCTCTACTCCATCCCAGATCTGTCACCAGTCTGGAAATGAACCCATGGGGCATGGCTCCTTAAATAGTTATATAGATGATGATATATTCTTAACTATCAGTAATATAAATAGATGAGAATAAATACAATATCATATAAATATATAAGAATCAGTTCCCAATGGCTTCATTTCCAGAAAGGCACTTTGGAGACTGAGGCCCAGTTCAGATGACAAGTGAAACCATGGATAGGCTTACCTGATCTTAACCTTGAAAGCCAAGAATATGCCGCAGACAATCCAGCAGCTCCAACTTTGTTGCCTCCATCAGCAATCCCCCTCCCTCTTCCTCACCAGAAACACCACTCTCCAGAAACCATTGGTTGTGAAATGAGAGGGGCTTGCGTGAGGGATCCTCGGGGCAGGAAGTGGAGGGTCAGGAAGAGCACAGGAATGGGGAGCCTCCTTTTGGCTTGCTGGCCACAGACCAGACATGGACGGTGCTTGCAAAACACCTGCCCTGGCCTGACAGATGGCCCTGTCTGTCAGGGGCTTTATAACAAGCAGGCAGCCCTTGATGAGGGGCCAGACTATGAGGAGGGCTCAGAGGAGGACTCCCTGAAGGAGCTGGGAGGCAGCACAAGACAAGCAGGGGAACCTTGTGAGCGTAACAAACCCCCTGGCTAAAGGTAAAGCCCCCACTCCAACCATTCTCTGAGGCCCGCCTGCCCCCAAGCCCCTGCCCCGGGAGCAGGAATTGCTTGCCCAAGGGGAGGCCTTAACAACTTCCTTGCAGGAGAGGCTTCAATGCAAACCACAGGTTGCCATATTCAGACAGCAGGGCACAAGGGGTCAATGGAGCTCCAGTTCCAGCAACCTGCCCAACTTCAAACTAAAGGTTCAATAGAAATCAATCAATCAATCTGCAGTTTGGAGGAGGCGGCAGAACAGCAGTTGTGGGATTTTCCTATATATGGACCTTGAGAAAGGCCGATCGTAGGTAATTGCAACTGAGGGTTGGTGTGTCATCTGAATGGGGCCTGAGAATGAGAAGAGTGCCTTTCCTTCAATGAAGCAAGTCTCATTATCAGTGAGACTTGCCAGAAGGGGGTTCATTCCTGCAGCCCTGAGCAGCCGGATCGGCTGCCCACACAACTGCTGGCTCCATCACGTGCAGCCCCTGGATGTTCCAGGATGCCCTACGCGAGCTGGGATGCCCCTCCGGTTGGGGGTCTCCTTGTGTGCTGCCACGGCACGGGGGTGCTTGCCACCCTTGTTTGTGAGCCATCTTTATTATACATATGTTCCTATTTTTTTGTGCTGACTTGTTCACTCATGAGAATGGTTGCGGTACCTTCATATCTTCTAGAAACTATGGGACACTTATCACTTACTATTAAACTCTCCCTAAAAACCTGAAACCTGAAAAGGGAAATCAAGAGAGTGACGTCGCTCCAGAATGCATGGTGTTTATTTAAAGCCACAATAATATAAGCCTAGTTAGTATATATACTAAAAGAGAGAAGAACAGCCCTTCTGGATCAGGCCCAAGGCCGATCTAGTCCAGCATCCTGTTTCACACTGTGGCCCACCAGATGCTGCTGGAAGCCACAGGCAGGAGATGAGGGCATGTCCTCTCTCCTGCTGTTACTCCCCTGCAATTGGAATTCAGAGGCTGGAGGTGGCCTATAGCCCTCAGACTAGTAGCCATTGATAGACCTCCTCTCCATGAATTTATCTAAACCGCTCTTAAAGCCATCCAAACTAGTAGCCAACACCACATCTTGTGGCAGAGAATTCCACAAGTTGATTATGTGTTGTGTGAAAAAGTACCTCCGTTTGTTGGACATAAATTTCTTGGCAACCAATTTCATGGGATAACCCCTGGTTCTAGTGGTGTGTGTGTGTGTGTGTGTGAGAGAGAGAGAGAGATTTTTCTCTTCAACTTGCTCCACACCATGCATGATTTTAGAGACCTCTATCATGTCTCCCCACAGTCGTCTTTTTTTTAAACTAAAAAGCCCCAGGTTTTGTAGCCTTGCCTCATAAGGAAGGTGCTCTAGGCCCCTGAACATCTTGGTTGCCCTCTTCTGCACCTTTTCCAGTTCTACAATGTCCTTCTTTAATTATGGTGAGCAGAACTGTACTCAGTATTCCAAGTGTGGCCACACCGTAATTTTTTATAAGGGCATTCTAATATTAGCAGTTTTATTTTCAATCTCCTTTCTAATGATCCCAACATGGAATTGCCCTTTTTAACAGCTGGCACACATTGAGTCGACACTTTCAATAAGCTGTCCACCACAACCCCAAGATCCCTCTCCTAGTCAGTCACTGACAACTCTGATCCTATTAGTGTATAATGTGACGTTGGGGATTTTCGCCACAATATGCATCACTTTACACTTGCCAACTTTGAACTGCATTTGCCATTTTGTCGCCCAGTCACCCAGTTTGGAGTAATCCTTTTGGAGCTCCTCCCAATGTGATTTGGATTTCACTCCCCTAAATAGTTTGATGTCATCTGCAAATTTGGCCACCTCGCTGCTTACTCCTACATCTAGATCATTTATGAATAAATTAAAAAGCACCAGTCCTAGTGCAGATCCCTGGGGGACCCCACTTCTTACTTCCCTCCATTGTGAAAACTCTCCATTTATACCTACCCTCTGTTTCCTGTCCTTCAGCCAGTGAGCAATCCACACATGTACTTGTCCCTTTATTCCATGACCGCTAAGTTTCCTCAGGAGTCTTTGATGAGGAACTTTGTCAAAAGCTTTTTGGAAGTCCAGGTAGACTATGTCAACTGGATCACCTTGATCCACACACTCGTTGACACTCTCAAAGAAGTCCAAAAGGTTGGTGAGGCAAGATTTACCTTTGCGGAAGCCATACTGGCTCACTCCCAGCAGGGCCTGTTCTTCTAGGTGCTTTACAATTTTATCCTTGAGGATGCTTTCCATCAATTTGCCTGGAACGGACGTTAGACTAACTGGCCTGTAATTTCCCGGATCACCCCTGGATCCCTTTTTGAAAATCGGTGTTACATTTGCTACTCTCCAGTCCTCTGGTACAGAGCCCAATTTCAGGGATAAGTTAAATATTTTAGCAAGGAGGTCAGCAATTTCACATTTGATTTCTTTGATGACTCTTGGATGGATGCCATCCGGCCCTGGTGATATGTTAGCTTTCAGTTTTTCCAGACAGTTTAGAACATCATCCCTTGTCACTTCTATCAGACTCAGCTCTCTAGCCTCCATCCCTAAAAAGCCTGGTTCAGGAACAGGTATATGCTCAGTATCCTCTGCCGTGAAGACAGACACAAAGAACTCATTCAGCTTCTCAGTTTTTTCTGAGGTGTGAATTCTCATTCTATCATAGCAAATGAGATTTTTTTCAATTAAACAACTCTCATGACCCTACTTTCACTTTTTCACACTCTTAATTACTATGAATATGAGGAAGTAATCAATTTAGCACACTTCACCTTATGAAGACAAACCTCAGAAATTCACCAAAATTCACCCCTCTGCCCAATCACTCTGAAATTGGGGACAGGTGTAGCCTCCACCCATTAGGCACTATCTACAAGCCCACCCCACTCCTTTGGGGCAGATCCACTTTCTGCCCCCAATCTGCCCCAAGACAGCAAAACTTCAAATATTCCCAAAAAATCAGCCCTCTGCCCAATCCCCCTGAAATTGGGGTGGTAGCCTCCACCCATTAGGCACTACCACACCACACCACACCACTCTTTTGGGGCAGATCCACTTTCTGCCCCCAAACTGCCCCAAAGTCACTAAAACTTCAAAAATTCTCAAAAAATCAGCCCTTTGTCCAATCCCCCTGAAATTGGGGTGGTAACCTCCACCCATTAGGCACTACCACCCCACCCCACTATTCTGCCCCAGGCCCCACTTTCTGCCCCAATCTGCCCCAAAGACATGAAAACTTCAGAAATTTCCCAAAAATCAGCCCTTTGCCCAATCCCCCTGAAATTGGGGTGGTAGCCTGCACCCATTAGGCACTACCACCCCACCCCACTCCTTTTGCCCAGATCCCATGCTATGCCCCCTAACTGCCCCAAAGTCACTAAAACTTCAAAAAAATCCCCCCCAAATCAACCATGAACCGAATCACCCGAATTTTTCAGGCCCGAAATTCGGGTGATTCGGCTCGGGCCTGAAAAATATCGGTGGACATCGGGGGTGATTCGGTTCAGCCCCGAATCACTCGAAATTGCTCGTTTCGGGCACAGATTTTTCTGTGCCTGAAATTTTTTGCACATCCCTAATTGTCACCTTGCATTTCTTTTGCCAGTGTTTGTGTTCCTTTCTGTTTTCATTTGGGGAGGCCTACCAATTTCTGAAGGAAGTCTTCTTCCCCCTTATAGCTTCCTTGACTTTACCTGTTAGCCATGCTGACATCTTTCTGGTCTTGGTGGTACCTTTCCTCCTTTGGGGTATACATTCTAACTGGGCTTCTATGATTGTGGTTTTAGGTAAATTCCATGCATTCTGGAGCGTAGTGACTCTCCCGATTTTCCCTTTCAGTTTTCTTTTCACCATACTCCTCATTTTAGAGAACTTTCATCTTCTGAAATTCAAAGTGTCTGTTTTATACTTCCTTGCTGATTCTCTCCCTGCATGTATGCTGAATTTAATCGCACTATGGTCACTTTTCCCTAAGAGGTCTATGAAAATAAAATAGAATAATACTTAAAAGGCAAAATGCTCCAGAAAAACCATCTGTTGGGCTTTGTACTTCCCCCCACCATTTAATTAATTACTTTTTTAAAAAGTGGGGTTTCTCTAAAAATGTGTACTGATGTTCTGTGTAGAACAGGTGCAGTGTAATGGCCCCCCGCGGGGTGAGGCACTTACACCCCATGCCACCCCCTGGCTACAGGCCGTGTACTGCTTTCCAGTGTTTAGTGGGTCGCATGGTGCAGGTTGGGGCAATAGGTGATCCCTGGATCTGAAAAAATTGAATATCATTTATGGTCTAGGCAAGAGGCAGGTGACTAGAACATGAGCAAGGATTTTTCTTGCAAGTGGGAGAGAGAGAGAGGATCTTGGAGCTGTCATCACTAAAGACCTGGCGAGAATCCTGAAGATACATGGTTGTCCAATTGTAGCGATAGCCTTGGTTGCCTGAACCCAAGCCAAATGTTGCAAAGGTGTTGTCCACATGGCATTCTGAACTTAGCGACCCTATTTGCATTTATCCACTTCCACTATGAAACTAGGGTACATCATTGATGCATGTTTCTCAGAGATAGTTGGATTGAATCATAATGGGTGTAGCTCTGATGAGCTATGCATCAGAAAGTTCTGAATGCAAATCCTGCCTCTGCCATGTGCTCTTTCAGTGGTCTTAGACACACCATTGTTTATCAGCTGCAACCCACCCACCCCCTGCAATTTGGAAACAGATTAATATTTTCCTACCTTACAGTGCTGTTGTAAAGATGAGAACAGGCTAACGTATTTGAAGCACTTTTAATACCCCAGTGCACTAAGTCTTGATATTTGGTCTGGAATAGTAAAGTAGCTCAAAGTGATTCATTCTGATAAACCCCAATCCCAATTGGGAGGCTGACTTGCAGTGCTGTGAACATTTGGCCACTGTACTGAAGTACCTCCTGCTTAATTATTACTTCAGCTCAGGTCTTTTGTTGGATTGTGTTGTTGGTTTGAGGCTGAGCTTTGCCGAGCTACAGGTAGGAAGCCCATTCAGCCATCCATACATCCTACTTTTTTGCCGCAGCGTTGTACACAAACAAAACTGTTCTGTATCTAATTAGCTCCTACCCCGGACACAGAAGAAAAAAGCCCTATTGTTTTCCTCCTTTTCTTTCAGCCACATATGCCTGCCTTTCAATAGGCATTCCAGACTCTAGCAAACTGCTGTCTGTGAGGAGTACTGCCAGAATATGCCTTGTTAGACATGGGGAGGTTTCGGAGCCTTGCTGCAATCCACTCTGTCTTTATAATTCAGTGCTTGGCTGGGCTCATGCTATGTGAAGAACAAAGGAAGCACAAAGCAGTCTTCGCTTACCATCGTCCCCAGAATCCAGAGTTAATTGATCTCCTGTTCACAAAATAGTGGCAAAAAATTCTAACATCTACTCAAGTTGACTGCATAGAGGGGTGTGTGTGTGTGTGTGTGTGTGTGTGTGTGTGGTATCATTCACAGGACAGTCCTGTCATTCATAGGGCAAAGAGCCTATTCCCATCCCTTTCTGTGTCTGAGCGACAAAAACAGCTGAAAGTATATTTCTTCCTTTGGTTATGTATCCCTACAGGCTGGATTTCATTGACAGTAATGGGGCGATGCCCATCTGCAGTCTGAGCTGTAAAAGGTCAGCGTGGTAGCGGCAGCGTGTGCAGAAATGGATCAGGAACTTAATGAGCCATCTTGAAGTCTTTTGAGACATATTTTCCATGATGCTAGCGGTATTGGGTGGGGGGATAATACAGTCCTTCCCATCTCACTGTGTGCATATGCTAACAAAGCCAGCTTGCTAGCATCTTTCCTTCAAGTTTAAGACACACATTTTCCTCTGTGGTCATCCTAGTCTTTTCTTGCTTCAAAAAGCCACTACAGGTGAATATAAATGTTCAACCACAAAGAAACCTATATTTTTTCTCATTTTAAATGTTTAAAGTTCTCATATTAAGGATGGAAGCTAAATAAAAATTATTTTAAAAGGTAAAGCCAATTGACATCTTGGGGAGTATGTCGAGCCCCAAAATTTATCTCAGTTGGCCCTCAGTTGACTCTATAAAATTGTAATCTAGGTGTGGTAAAAAAATGTTGCTCACAATTTCACTTGCAAGTGAAAAAAACAATGACATGTTCTATGTAGTCCATATAAATGACCTTTATTGTTTATCTCCTACACATTCTGAGAAAGCAAAGGATGCTTGACAAACTGCTTCTTGACAGACTCTTTCAGGTAGCACATGTATCCCTCAGCTCCAGGCCCTCCTATGTCTTAATCTCACACACCATCCAAGTGCATGTGGGAAGCCATTATTGCAAAGTGATGCAACTGCCTTATCATTTGTGAGGGATTCTGGGTAGTTCTGGTTTCTGTATGATGCTCTGCAGAATAAATGGTCTCCGAGGGTGCAGGGGTTGGCTATCCCTGCCCTGAAACAATAATCAAGGATAAAGAATAGGCTACCGAATAAGCCAAAACTCTAATATAAAATATGCTGGCAGACAAAAACCTTTGAAAGCTATCTTAATGTTTGCAAGTGAAAGCTAATTGGTTGATGGAGATGATAACTTCTAACCAATCCCTCAGATATAAATGCAGGAGAAGCATCAACATAACTCCTAACCATGCCCCCTGCTCACCCATGAGCCACCTCCTAAATGTCTTGGGGTGAAACTGCCCTAAACATATGTACTGCATTCCACATTTTGTATTTAATCATTTCCATGATCCGTGATCCAATGGGAAGACAGTGTACTGATTGAGGGAGAAACAAGCATGCCCATGTTCCTTGATGTGCTGGATGTATTTGGGGAAGAGAGCTGGTCTTGTGATTACAAGCATGTGGTCCCTTTTGCTAAGCAGGGTCAGCCTTCAGTTGCATTTGGATGGGTGACTACTTGCAAATGCTGTAAATATTCCCCTTAGGGGCAGGGGTGGATTAATCCTTTGGATGCCCATAGGCAGCCAAAGATTTGCCACCCTAGGGACAGGAGTAAGGGGGCTTGTTGGGGGGAGGGAAAATTAACTCTGTCACAAATGACACAGAGCGTGTGATTTTGGGCCTCTGTGAGCATGAAGAGGAACAAAATCGCCTGCTGCTCTGTGTCATTTGCAAGTAAGCTGAACTTGAAGGAGGACCTCTTTTGCTGCCATCCTCCAGTGTCCAACCTCACCTCCTGTGATGGTTTAGGAGGCGGGCAGAGTCTCCGCCACAGTGTTTTTCAAGCAGCATTTTTCAAGGTAGGAGAAAAAAAGAATTAAGTTTCCCTGCAGATGCTGCTCTCCAAGATTTGCTGCCATAGGTGACTGCCTATATTGCCTATGCAGTAATATGCCATTGCTTAGGGGATGGGGTCATAGCTCAGAGGAAGAGCATCATTTTGCATGCATACAGAAAGTCCCAGGTTCAAACCCTAACATCTCCAGGTTGGGCTGGGAAAAATCCTGCCTGAAACCTTAGAGAGCTGCTGCCAGTCAGTGCAGACAATACTAAGCTAGATGGACCAAGGGTCTGGCTCTGTATAAGGCAACCTCCTATGTTCCTATGTCCACAGCAAAGCTGTGCTTCAGTCACAATCCATCTTGTGCTTCAGGCCATTGATTTCATGGCCTTAATTGTGTGTTAAGCTCTCTTTATGTTGGAATGTGGCCAGTGTGTGCAAAATTGTATATTTTGTGTCCAAACTGTGTATAAAAACTATGTGTTTTGTGTCCAACCTCAACACAGTCCTTTGATCAATCTAATCAACTAAATCTCATGGCAAAGATGAGATTTCAACCCAGGGCTTCCATCCAATGCTCTGTCACTAGGCATCACGAGCTTTCAATTGTAATCCCTAGATGCTAACTCTCTTCTCTTACACTTGTTCATGTCCCCTTTATTTAAGTTGCAGCTGTGGCCTTCAGAAAGTGTACCAAAAAAGTGAACGAGTTCGGCATAAAGCAATGTCGTCCACTTCCCTGGATAGAACTCACAAACTTGATGGGATGTCACAGTCCCAGCTGGAGAGAATTGCTCTTCCAACTTCAAGTCAAGGGGAAGCTGATTGTGGTCAGCTGGAACTGGAACAGGTCAGCCAACCCTAGTCTGCACAAAAGCCTAGGACTCAGCTGGAACTAGAAATCGCAAGGGATGGAAACAGAAAGCAGCAAAACCTTTGATGGCATTTAGCCTGATTTCTTCTGATTGTGGAAACAGTCCATGGTCAGGGTTTAACTGGGGTCCTTGGACATCAGTGTTTTTGATGAAAGGGTTCAGAAAAAGATCGCCAGAGAAGATGGAAGAGCAGTAGAACTGAAGAAATTGGCTCAAGGAACTGCCTGCAAGTTTTAAAAATAGCAGAATTCCTGAAACTGCTCTTGGTGATTCAAAATGTGACAGAAAATTCTTTGTCTAAACAAATGGCTGAGGAATTCTGTGTCATGCAAAACTTGGCACACTTTTTCATCAAGAGCTGTGGGTTGGGCTGTAACTAGTTGAAGTAGCTCAACTATGTATACATCATACCCTTATATATGTCTACTTCCATGGAAGCCAAGTTTGTACTATGGATGTAGGAAAGCCTCCAGAAAGATTTGACTTCTCCTATCAAAATTCTCTCTCCCTTTTTAATACCTCCTTTAAAATATCTCATATTTCCTATTTGAAAATTTCTCTTCAGCTGTAATCTCCAAAAATGCCCCAAAATTGGCTTTAGGTGAAAGCTGATAGCAAATCTTATCCTAGGTTTTAAGTTTACCCACTCCATGGAGAATTACTTCATCAGTCTCCAGTTGCAAACAATTCATCCAGCTCCGGTGACAGGGAAATAACATCCACAGCACAGCCAGACTAACAACCTGTATTGATGTTTTCTGTAGGCCCTACAGAATGGATGCCTTTACATACAAAATCTTACATACAAAAACGTGCTTTCTTGAAATTCTTGAAATGTATTGCCGAACGGGAACCTCCACATCTACTTTGAAATTTGGCCCTTGACAAAATTCAGCAGCTATTGTACCTCCTCCTTCACAATGAAACAGTATAGTACTATTAATTAGTGACCAATAATGACCTAAAAGCACCTCAACAGACTTCAAAATTTAAATCAGACTGAAAAAGTGCTGCCACTTTTGTAGGGATCATAGTACTGCTTTTATCATCCAATGTTTTGAGGTGCTGGCTGACATCCTGACTCCTAGCAATGGGAGAAGCACTGGTGTAGCATCAGTGCTTCTGAAGAGTTTCAGACTGACGCTGCCTGGGTGCTAGTGTGCCCAGGTGGGGTGGTGGAGGGGGTAATTTCAGTAACCTCCCCTTCCATCAGAACCCCTCTTTGTCACATGGATATGTCCCTGAGGGCTACACAACCACCAGGGACATATTTTTGGATGGCACAGAGCATTTCCCAGGGAAGGGGAGGTCATTGAAATGTGTCCCATTGTTGAGCCAGTGGTGGAGCTAAGTTAGTTTAACTTTTCAGAAGTATCACTGCTTCATACATGATGCTGTCGGCCACTCATTCACACAAATGGCACTACCATGCAAACCTAAACCAGACATAACAATCGATAGGCCTCAGTCCTTTATATTTCTGAACTTAATCACATAGGGGTTACTGCATGTCTTCACTAACCCAGAAGAGTCTTGCATATTATTAGGACTTGGGTGACCTTTGCTATTTGTGTCCAATAGCCTACACTTCTGGTAACAGTTTCCTAAGAGCTAATGTAGGTGATATAGCAACTTAGTAATGGAGACATCTATGTAACTTCTTTTTCTTTAAATAGGAAAAATTACTGACATCCTCTCTATAAATTAGGTAGATTGTGATGTTTCAGTGATACTAAAATTACTTTGCAAAGATGAGCTGCAGAGCAGTGGCAAATTGTGGTCAATAACGTTTTCTTGGGGCTTTGTCCTGGCAAAGAAAATATATTTTAGAGAAAGGGTTTTAATGACATGCATTTCACAAGTTGCTTCAATAGGTAGTTAGCAGTCGATTAGCAACTATTAATAAGCCTTTATCTTTGGCACCAAGATAAGCTGCTTATGCTCATCTAGGCTGCGATCTGCCCCCCACTTCTGTGCCAGACCACAGAAAAGCAGCTCACATGCATAAACACAAGGAAACGTCTGCCTCATCTTGTAGATGCTGGCAAATTCTCCTAATACTCATCTCTGTAGACTAGCATGTGCTAATCAAACCCATAATAATGATCCCACTTAGCGCTGTTGTATTATGTCCAGTAATATTTTGTTTTTTGTTGTTTGGCCTTTTGTCCCAGTCAGGATCCTGTAGAGTGTGTGGAGGAGGAGTCAGACAAAAAAGAGAGGGGAAAAGGAGAAGGAGGAAAATGGAGTTGATTCTGAATAAAGCTTAGTTAAACAAACATAAGATTGCTTTGAGTTTATGGGGAATATAGGAACATAGGAAGCTGCCTTTTACCGAGTCATACCATTGGTCCAACTAGCTCAATATTGTCTACCCAGACTGGCAGCAGCTTCTCCAAGGTTGCAGGCAGGAATCTATCTCAGCCCTATCTTGGAGATGCCAGGGAGGGAACGTACTGTATGCTTTGGTAGTTTGTTGGTTCAATAAAAAAATCTTATCCTATTAAAAAATAATAATCTTGTCCTATCTTGGAGATGCCGGGGAGGGGACTTGGAACCTTTTGCATGCAAGCACACAGATGCTATTCCTAGAGTGGCCCCATCCCTAAGGGTATATTACTATGCTCATATGTAGTCTCCCACTCAAATGCAAGCCAGGGCAGATCCTGCTTAATAAAAGGGACAATTCATGCTCACTACCACAAGAAGCAAGTATATAACAGCTGAAATATTACTTTGCCACCATCCACCTTGTGACTTCATTTTGTGCTTTTTTCTTTAGAACTTTGCATCTCCAGTGTCCACTTCCTCCAAACAGAGGAGCATAATCAAAAGAGACCATTAGTGGATGGAACTTTATAAACATTTCACAAACCACATCATGTGGAGAAACATCAGTCTATGACAATTATGATACCTGGATAAAAAGAGCCACAATATTACATTAATGGACTTGTAGAGCAATCCTGAGTGAACTGTCTTTTCAAAATTGCTGCCCTATTCTTTCCCATTAAGCTTATAAAAGCAATTGTCACCAAATCGGTAAGTCTTAATAGCACTAAAAGCCCATTATGGTCCTCATTTTAGGTTTACATGGAGCTGAAGAGAATGGGGTCAGAGATAGCACTGCCGGTTAGAAAATGGGAGATATGTGTTCATGACACCTTTTGCAGACAAGGTGAAATGTCAGGGACACGTTAGGTCCGTATAAACTGAAGGATAGAGAAATGGTGCAGCGGGGACAGCAGGCTAGACGGAGGTGGATGAGGAACATCTGAGATAAGCGCTCATCATGGCTGAAGAGCTTTTCTGGATGCTTGCCAGCTTGAATGTGGGATCAAGAATGTAAAGCGGAGACAGCTTTGCTGATAACAGGAGATTATTTCAGTCTGAGGTGCTGCTCACATCACCCTTAGGCTTGGATGCTTTCCAGATCTCGGCCGGCAAAGCAAACACGAATCAGTGAGAAGCCACCAGAGGCAGCTGATAGAGTATGATGTGCCATGTAACGTGTCCTGTTGCAACTTTCTGCAGATTTGTTACTTCATTTAATGGATCCATTTTCTTTTTATAAATAAATAAATAAATAAATAAATAAATAAAGAAAGAAAGAAAGAAAGAAAGGAAGAAAGAAAGAAAGAAAGAAAGAAAGGGTTGGGGGGGTGAAATGTGCCAGAATGCCCCAAACCTAAAGTGTAGGACAAAAATCTGTAGGCCTATCTATGAAAATGTTTTGCCTAAACATTTAATTCATGTTCTTAATTACAAAGACATTAGAAGCATAGGTAAATCTAGTATTGCAAAATCGGCACAACCATTTCATAGTGACAGTATGTCTTTTGCAAGAGGGTTCGCAGAAACAGCAATATGCACAACAGCAGACAGGCATTTGCCATATTCATTATGGTTTGATAAGCAAAATTATGTTTGTAATTAAGAAGAGCTTCAATAATAACTACATATCTCCCCAAATAAGTAGAATTAAATAAATAATTAAGTGCCAAGAGTGAAACGGTAATAGGGAATGATGTGTTAACAGGCAGGGAGAGAGAGAGAGAAGAACGTGATGTGCTCCTAATATGGTCACAATTCATTATCACCAGTCAAAATAATTTTATAACAGTTACTAACGGCCCATTCTGATGTTATTTTTATAGCATAGGGCCCGCAGTGATGCATCTCCTTCCCACCATGGCTGGCCTGTTAATGAAGCTGGGTGAGGCAGCTGCCTCAGGTGGTGGATGGGTGGAGACAGCAGATTGCTCCCCACCCTCTTGTTCATCCTGTCCTATATTTTCAGAAGGGAGACAATATAGCATGACAGAAGGTGTTTTTTAACTACTTCTTGGTGCTCTGTTCCTCATTCTCTTCTTTTCAAAATGAGGGCAGAACGATGATCACAAGCCTTGAGCTGCCACCATTGGCAAATTAGAGGAGATCAAAGATAGGGGTATTGGTAGGGGAAATAATATGTGGGGATAATCAATGGGGGAGATCGGATGGGGTAGGGGAAATTGGTGGAAATTGGATGGGGGTGCAGGAATCAGTGGGGGGAATTGGGCAGGAGTGAGAGGCATCTGTGGGGGATGGAGCAGATTGGGCAGGTGAGGGAATCAGTGAGGGAGATCAGGCAGGGGCAGGGGGAATTGGCATGTGGTGAGCAGAGGGTCGAGAGGGAGGTCTCAAGGGCTGGGAAATCAGTGCAATCAGAGGACTACAGAGATAGGATCAGGCAGAAGTTGGAAAATAAATGTGTGCCATGTACCCTGGGGGTGGATTGAGAGAGAAATCATGGGGGGTGATTGCTGTGCAGTACACTTTGCATGCTTCAGCAATGGGGGCTGCAGGTCAACATTCAACATGGCACCTCAAACACCCAGGGGCTTGGATTAGACGGGCTTCATACTAGCAGCAGACTACCTATTGACCCAAATAAAAGTTGACTGCATGTAAGATGCCCCCCTTAGAAAATACAGGCTATGCCAAAGAATTCCACAAGGTGGTTCCTTCCCATGCCAATATTTCCTGGTTTGGTGAGAGCCAATGATGAAATTGTGGTCCAGTATAGTGCAGGGCTTATGACCAGTAAGTCAACCAGTAAGATACTACAACCAGTAAGATATGGGAATATCTATGAAGGCAACATCAAAATGGACTCCAAGCCAACAATGTGTCATCCAGTTTATTTTTGGTTGTCACCCCTGTCCAACGAGAGGCCATACACCCTAGGAAGAAAGCTTCTTCTCTTGTACCCATAACTGGATGAGGAATCAATACAAACCTGAGATACATGTGCATTTCCTCCTCCTGATGCATCTGCCAATGCTGCATATGTGGAGCTTTGTAATGTTATCTACTGTTCAGGAAGCCCAGATCAGAGAATCTGTGAAATCATTCTACAATCCACTTGCCTATGGATCAATTGCTTGTGACTAACTCTGATCCTTATTCTTATTGAACAGCAGCTCCCTCTGCCTGTGAGTTTTGCTTTAGAACAAGCATTGTTTCACCAGTTTTCAATCCAGTGTAGAAATCTCACCGAAAATAAACTGATCCACTGTTTAAAAAATCAATGCATTCCTGACTAGCCACTAAACAGAAATACACCCCAATGAATGCAATTTTAAACTTCTACATTTAATGAAAAACAATTGAATTGGCAACATTGCAATTCAATTCATTGGCCAGAGTAGCTGAATCTGAGCAGTGTGTGTCCCAGTGTGTGATCATAAGGAGAATCTATCTCCAAGCATAACCTTTGGCCCCATTCAGACATAACAGGGAACTGTGGGTCCCCCGCTGTCCCATCCATATTTGGACATTTGGGAGAGCTGCCTCTCTGCGGTCAGTGAGACTGCAGAGAGGCAGGGGAGCTGGCTGTGCAGGCTTCCTTCTTGATGGAAGAACAGCCTGCATGGCCGGTCAGGCCAGAGTGAGGGAGGAGCTTCCTGCCTCAACTCCAGGTCCATGGGGCTGAAACCGTGGATGTAGTGCTGGTGCCACAGAAATGGAGTTTGCAGTGCCCAAACACCACTCTGATCCAGAGGTTCAGATCGGACTTGGGGAGAAGAAACGGTGGATCCTTTTCACCTGCAAGCTCCATTTCCCTTCATTCAGACATGCACATGAGGATACTGGAGTTGAAGGGACCTCCTGTTTCCTGTTACATCTGAATTCAGCCAATGTCTCTTCAGACAAAGGCTTTAACAGAGGGAAGGATTAAATACTTACTGCGTCGGCAAGCAGGTGCGGGGGGCGTGGGGGCGGAGGCAAGGCTATTCAAGTGGTACTAAAACTTTCTATGCAGTACACAATTACAATGACACCTGAACAGAACTATAGTGTCCCCATGCTGCCTTCATAATACTTTGAGTGTAGTACTGTCAAAAGAAAAACTGGTAGACATAACACAGTATACATTTGTAGGAATGAGAAGATGGCCCCTGTCTTTCAAGGGCTCTCAATCTAAAAAGAAACACAAGGGAGATACCACAACAGTCACATAGATGGACACTATGCTGGGATTAATAGGGTTGCTATCTCCCTGAGGAAGATGGGCCTCTTTGTCCACTTAGCAGGAATATGGGTTCAGTAGTTCCATGCCATCCCAACTAACATTTAATGCACAGAGAGGCTTCTTACTGGGTCCAAGTGTCCCCAGTCCACTGAACACAGGGAAAGACAGTGTGGTCATCAAGTGTTTGTGAGTGTGTGGTCAAAATCTCCGGCCACCCTGTTATAGCCTGAATGTGGATTGGTTTAAACTTCCAGAAAGATGAGGCATTTCTCAGCAGGGAAGAGTAAAGCATGCACATTTGAAACACAATATAAATATTAATCCTAATCATCAGCCCACGCTGAGGATATCCTTTGGCATAATGTGCCCAAATATGCAATAATTATGTCAAAATGGAAACTATTATAAACAGTAATTAATACCAGCAGTCTAGAAGCGGTTCGCTCAGCATCCTCTCCTTTGAAGGCTGCATCAAAGCAGCAGTAAAGTGTGCACCAGATCCAGCAAAGCACATCAGCAACCCTAGGGTGGCTTTTCCAGTGGCGACTTGTATTACCAACCCCAACATGTGTTGCAAACTTCATAGGTTTTATTTGTGTTGGATTCGCGTATATCTATCCAACAACAATATAATTGCTGATTTACCACCGCTGTTCAATCTAATTTACTTCTTAATGGTCCATTTGCATAGTGGAATTTGCATTTTATTTCACAGAGAATGTTATGGCTCCACCTGCCCCACTTCATAGTAGACACCAGACACCGAAGACAAAAATGCTCAGGCAGGGAAAAAGAAAAGAACAAAATAGATCCTTTTGCCAAGATTACCTTATCATGAAAGTGAGGCTTTGGGTCAGGGTGGATGGCTAAGTGAGTAAACTGGGAAAGAATAAACCATTCACTAAAACACATTTTCCCCCTTTTTATGGAAGCAGAACTCAGCAGAATTAATTTTCAGGTGAAATGCTATCACATGCTTCTTTCTCAGTAAAACCTCATTCATTCCATGCAATGTGACAGGCAACTGCAAAGATATAAGCTGACATGCTGTGCCTTATCAAACCGTAACATCACTCTGGCATAACTATCCTCTTATTGACTTGGGCCTAGCCCCAAATGCTAGTGATCACAGATAATGTTACGAGATATTACTCTCTATCTTGAGGAAAGCAATCAAAATAGCACAAAATTAGACGCTGACTTTTGGGTCTAAGGTTTGTGTTGTGAGGTGTGTGTTTTTCCCCTTCCTATGTGACAGAATATGCATAATTTATTATATATTTTAGCTCAGCTTCAAGGCTTTGTTCCTGGGGTGACAGCTGTCATTTTAAAGGTGACTCATTACAGTAATTTTCAGAGTCCCCAACAGATGGATGGGTCTTTATTTCCCTGGGAAAACTGGCAGGTTATGATTTTCAGCAGCTTTGAATCATTTGAACCAAACTTATACACATCTGTCAATTACTCTGTTCAGTAATGTTAATAATACTGCAATTGGAGGATGACAGAGAATACTCACTTTCCGCCTTTTAGAACACCTTTTCTGAATGGGGGAAAAAGATCTTTCCCACCCAAGCCATGAATGAAGGCAACATTTTTAATATTAGTTTGATGGCAACTGCAAAGCTTTCTTGGATCTCTCCAAAGCAGCACTAAAACCATACACCATTAACATGGACAATAGATAATACATGGCAGGATAAAATCATGTAAGGCCAGTTCAAACCATACTTCAAACTTATCATTGTAATTGTGTGAGGGAGAAGCATGGGCATACATATTTCCCCCTTACTTAGCATACCCACACAAATGCCAGGCGGATGAGAGATCTGTGTCCACACTTCTCTCTTACACATTGAATTGGGCCAGTTTTAGTACTTTCTCAGTTGGCCCATCTATAATTACTATCAAAGACCCTGTGTCAAAACAAAACATAACTTTGTCCAGCTAAAGAAAAGCTGCCATCAAATGAGTGTCGCTTGAATATGTGGTATATTTGGGTTGTTCGTGGGAAACTCAAGTTACAGGATATACAGGACTGACCAGGAAAGGAATCTTGGGGTTGTGGTGGAGAGCTCATTGAAAGTGTCGACTCAATGTGTGGCAGCTGTGAAAAGGCCAATTCCATGCTAGCTATCATTAGGAAGGGGGTTGAAAACAAAATGGCTAATATATAATGCCCTTATACAAAACGATGGTGCAGTCACACCTTGAGTACTGCATACAATTCTGATCACCACATCTAAAAGAGAACATTGTAGAACTGGAAAAGGTGCAGAAGAGGGCAACCAAGATGATCAGGGGCCTAGAGCACCTTCCTTATGAGGCAAGGCTACAACACCTGGGGCTTTTTAGTTTAGAAAAAAGACAACTGTGGGGAGACATGATAGAGGTCTCTAAAATCATGCATGGTGTGGGGAAAGTGGATAGAGAGAGATTCTTCTCCCTCTCATATAACACTAGAACTGGGGGTCATCCCATGAAATTGATTGCCAGGAAATTTAGGACCAGCAAACGGAAGTATTTTTTCCATACAACGCATAATCAACTTACGGAATTCTCTGCCACAAGATGTGGTGACAGCCAACGACCTGGATGGCTTTAAGAGGGGTTTGTATAACTTCATGGAGGAGAGGTCAATCAATGGCTACTAGTTGGAGGGCTATAGGCCACCTCCAACCTCAAAGGCAGGATGCCTCTGAGTACCAGTTGCAGGGGAGGAACAGCAGGGGAGGGGCCATGTAGGGCCAATTCCTGCCTGTAGGCTCCCAGCAGCTTATACAAACTTGTTTAAATAGTTGTTTTAATTTGTGTTGTCCAGAAAAGGCACAGATAATAATCAGCAGCACCATTTATGTAACACGTTTCAGGTGCTGCAATGTCTTCATGTCTGCCAGGTCAAATCAAATCATATCGTTTATTATGACCATTGACCAGTATACATACTTTTTAAAAAAAGCAAAAGTCTACAAAGCTTGTGACTCCTGAAGCTGAGTTCGAACGTCTTCAAAGGAAGCCATGAAAGCAGGGTTTTTTCTAACCATCACCTATTGCACCCGAGGCTGCCAGAAAGACTGTAGGGCACCTGAGCATACCATTTTCCAGAGGAGCCAGGACAGGGCCTCTTTGACTGTTTAGCAGGTGTGATTTTACCTGAAGCTGTTTAAAAGCAATATTGTAAGCTGCCCAGAGATGAGTAATCCATATAGTTTGCATTCCTTATTTCAAGTTGTGATGAGAAGAGGTGGTTTTTGTTGTTGTTTTTGCAGAAAAGCAACTAGTGCAATACATGTACTAAATAAACAAAATGAATTCTAACCTACCAGACATTTACTGGAACTTTCAAAGTACTAGATGCCCCGCCCCCCAACCTGATTTGCAGTCCCAGACAGGCAGATAAATCTGGTTTAATAAGTACCTAGTATCTGGCTTGATGAGTTACAAGTTGTGCTGGCCACCTGGCATACATTTTCTGAGCAAATCTTCACAACCACCTTGTAAGGTCAGTCAGTATTACTGAAGCTGCCTTATCCATTCCTGAGACAGACCATTTGGTCCATTGTGATCAGTACACTCTCCTCGGATGACAAGCAGTGGATCACCAAGGTTTCAGGGAACCTTGATATGGGATCTTCTGAAGCTCTTCTCATGATCAGTGAGAAGATCTTAGGTGCTAACTGCGGGGAAGCAGGGTTTACCTTCCCTTCCCTGCAGATAATCGGTGTTCCATCCCTGGGTGGGTGGATCACCTGTCCAGATGAGTGGCGGCTCTCCCACACCTCGCTCAGACACTCCAGGGGCCAAGCCCAGGGAAGTGTTGCCATGCTGCACCCCACCCCTGGAGCCCCAATAATTAGGGGTGTGCAATTCGGGAATTTGGTGATTCGGTTCGGGACCCGAACCGAATCACCCCTGTTCTGTTTTGTGCCCGAATATGGGCCACCCGAATCACCCTTGATTCGGTTCGGATTCGGATTTAATCCGAATCCAAATCTGAATTGATTCGGGGGGTAAAAAGGGGCCCAGGGGTAAAATTTTGGGGTGGGGTGGTAGTGCCCAAAGGGTGGAGTCTACCACCCCAATTTCAGGGGAATTGGGCAAAGGGCTGATATTTGGGGAATTTTTGAAATGTTAGTGACTTTGGGGCAGTTCGGGGGCATAGCATGGGATCTGGGCAAAAGAAGTGGGGTGGGGTGGTAGTGCCTAATGGGTGCAGGCTACCACCCCAATTTCAGGGGGATTGGGCAAAGGGCTGATTTTTGGTGAATTTCTGAAGTTTTCATGTCTTTGGGGCAGATTGGGGCAGAAAGTGAGGACTGGGGCAGAATAGTGGGGTGGGGTGGTAGTGCCTAATGGGTGGAGGCTACCACCCCAATTTCAGGGGGATTGGATAAAGGGGTGATTTTTTGAGAATTTTTGAAGTTGTAGTGACTTTGGGGCAGTTTGGGGCAGAAAGTGGATCTGCCCCAAAATAGTGGGGTGGGGTGGTATTGCCTAATGGGTGGAGGCTACCACCCCAATTTCAGGGGGATTGGGCAGAGGCCTGATTTTTTGGGAATATTTGAAGTTTTGGTGTCTTTGGGGCAGATTGGGGGCAGAAAGTGGATCTGCCCCAAAGGAGTGGGGTGGGCTGGTAGATAGCGCCTAATGGGTGGAGGCTACCACCCGTCCCCAATTTCAGAGTGATTGGGCAGAGGGGTGAATTTTGGTGAATTCTGAGGTTTGTCTTCATAAGGTGAAGTGTGCTAAATTGATTACTTCCTCATATTCATAGTAATTGAGAGTGTGAAAAAGTGAAAGTGGGGTCATGAGAGTTGTCTAATTGAAAAAAAATCTCATTTGCTATGATAGAATGAGAATTCACACCTCAGAAGTTTTGGCTGGTTTGCTGCTGTGTAGCCGTGATCCCGGGGGTTCTCATGAGTGAGCAATATCGGGCAGGGCTCCCTTAGCCCAGTTTTGCTCGCTCATGTGAATAGCATTTCTGTATGTAAAATGTCTGCTCTACCACAAACCTACTTTCCCTAACACGTGTCTGTACATCTCACTGCGTCTTTTCAGCAATCTTATTGGTTAAGAGAATGGCAAGGACTTTTAGTAATTACCTGCTTCCATTGATTTCCTTTATTAAACTTCTCCTCCCTCCTCGGCCGCTGTACAGGCCTCTTCATTCCCTGGCCGGCATGCCAGCTTCTCTCGCGTGTGCTCAGTTTGAGTAGGGAGAGCATCACGTGCCACACCAGCCGGGGAGAAGCAAGACCACCCACCTGCCTGCCCACACGCCGAGAAGCCAGGCCACCCGCCAGCCACCGCCATGGGTAAATAGAGGGGGAAGCGCGGTGGGGCTTGTAAGTATGGGAGTGTGGCTCTGGCTCTGGGGCATGCATGTGCAAAGTACACATGAGGGAACCCCCAAAACAACTTTGTCCCCAGGAGCGAGAGAGCTCCCGTAACTGTATTTACTTGATTTTGTGTCAGTGCTAGCTGCTTGCAGCTGGTGCAGAAGCACTGACAGGTGCCCACCCATCACTGGGGGGATCCCCACAATGCACCACACACTCGTATGGTGCACTGTGAGATCTCTGGGGGCCAGGATGCATTTCCAGCCTCAAGAACTCAGCACTGCAGGAACACAGTGCTGCTCATCTGGGAGTGGATACATGCTCCCAACAGCAGAACTCAGTTGTCTGGGGGGCAGGTGAGAACTCAGCAGAACTCAGTTGTCTGGGGGGCAGGTGAGTAAAACAAGCTTTCTCCCTCCCTCCACCTACCCACCACCCCACCCTCTTGGTAATGAGAACTACCTCAGTGGTATTCTGTGATGGTTTTGGTCCTTCCTAGAGACCAGGTTCCAGTATGTAGTGCTGGGTTTCTTGGCCATTGGCCTTTGGGGTCTCACAGGATTCCATCTTGTACTCATGCTGTTGATCATCTACCTTAAGCTACTGGGAGAGGCTTGCAGAAGGTTTGGAGTATGGTGTCATCAAAAATGCAGATTATTCCCATTCAACCACTCTTTTCCATCTGATTCTAAGGAGGCCTTTATCTGTGTCTGGAATCTGTTATGAGATGCATGTGGGCTAATGATGTAAGCCACACAGAGGTGTTGCTGGTCAATAGAAAAACAGATCCAGACTTGTATATTCACTCTGTTGTGGATGGGGTAGCACTGCCTCTGAAGGATCAGGTTTGCAGTCTGAGAGTATTCTTGAATCTGGCTTTGCTTCTGGAGATGCAGGTAATGTCCATGTCCAGAGATGTCTTTATGCAAGTTTAGCTAACACATCAGGTGGGGAAAGGATTAAGCACCAACTCTGCCCATCTCTAATCAAGGTATCTTCCAGGGGCGTAACTACAATGGGACAAGGGGAGACAGTTGTCTGGGGGCCCACTGCCTTGGGAGGCCCCCAGAGTCAAGTCACATGACTAACTCCCCCAGCCGAGCACCTGCCCGGGCTTCCTTCAGTTGTATTCATCCTCCAAAATTGGTGTGAGTGTTAAGACCTGGAGCTACCAGAACAGCATGTCTTTCTCTAGTACCATTAAATGACTTGCATCGTCTGCAATTTACAAAACCTTGTAAAAATAGTTTAGGATGATGTTCTATTGTGGCACATAGGAGATAGATATAGATATAGATATAGATATAGATATAGATATAGATATAGATATAGATATAGATATAGATATAGATATAGATATCTATATCTATATATCTATATCTATATCTATATATCTATATCTATATATCTATATCTATATCTATATCTATATCTATATCTATATCTATACACACACACACACACACACACACACTGCTTTTTGTTACCACTATTCAGCCTCATTTCAGATTTCTTTACTTCATGAGCTGAGCTTCAGTGGGGGGGAGGGGGAGGGGGCATTTTAAAATCTTGTCTCTTGGCCCACTTCAACCTTACTACGCCCCTGGTATCTTCTGAGTGCTCTCTCACAAACAAACAAACAAACAAACAAACAAAGGTGTTGGGGCTTAATAATGTACATTGGAAAGTAACCTGTAATTTGAACCTCAGTTGCAGAGTTCCTACAAAGAGCTTCACTGAAGTCCATACTTGGCATTCTGTCTGAGGAAGCAGAACTGTCTTGTTTAAAAGTCTGTTCCAGCATGAACACAAATGGCAGTGGGAGATGTCATGGGGCATTTACATGTCATTTAAATATCTCATGTAATTGTTAGCACCATCTGTAAAACAACAACAACAAATCTTGTGCCTTGTAATACGAATGTACATGAATCAAGATTCGTGCACAGATTCTGCACCAAACCAGCTTTGTCCAAACTGGTTCGGCACCGAACCTGTGTACAAACCTCAGTTCGTGCACATCCGTGTCTTGTAAATACTGGTGACATGATTTGTAGCATTATGGAGCCATAACATTGCACCTGGGGCTACAGTGGACCAGAGGCAGCCCTGATGCTATTCTGAAGTGGTTGCAGAAGTGGTCATTGATGCTATTCCGAAGCAGTGGTTGCTTCAGAATAGTGTCAAGGTTGCCTTTGAAATCCACAGTGGCCCTGGGATGCAGTATTACACAAAGTATTGCTTTATTACTGTAAAGTAAAACTCCATAATGCTGCACATCATGTCAGCTACTATATTTATTCTGACTTGGGAACTGCACAGGTTTTTCCCAGATTGTTGACAGCCATCAGATGGCACTTAGAAATTATGCAACATTTTAAAACATTGTGTAAATGCCTTGTAAAATCTCCCATCGCAATCTGTGCTCATGCAGAAATAAACTGCTGCCTAAATAGGCAGAGAATCTTTCTTGTTTCAAGTCATTTTGCACACTTGAGTTTTGTTTGATTTTTATTTGTTGAATTGTATTATGACTGCTAATTGCTTTCCTTTAAAATATTTGTATTTTACCATTATGATTTTATGGTGCTGTTTATGTACATCTTTTTGAATTAAGCAGCACAGATATAATATAAATGAATATCAGTGATATTTTGGTATTGGCCATTGTGAGGTTCCATAATGCTGGGGGCATTGTTTGTACTTCTTGGACACAGGAAAGCATTGATTCCTAGTCAGTGATAAGAACATAAGAACAACCCTGCTGCATCAGGCCCAAGGCCCATCCAATCCAGCATCCTGTTTCACACAGTGGCCCACCAGATGCTGCTGGAAGACCACAGGCAGCAGTTGAGGGCATGCCCTCTCTCCTGCTGTTACTGATGCTGTGGACATGTGAGCAATAAAGGCAGCCACCTAGGATACACCTCCATCTCCTGGATAAACAAGAATGGATAAGAGAGGGACTGACTGGGTGGCTGGAACCAGGATGGGGTGGTGTGCTAGTAACCCTCACCTCCCCACTCAGCATTGACCTTCCCAGTTGTGAATGAGATGGCAGGGCCCAAGTTCAATTAGATATGGGAGGGGTGAAGAATAATACAGCAAAAACCCCGTCTAGTGTGGTGCAGTCCCACTAGACTCTAATTCTCTCAGGGGTATGGGTAGGAAGCCAATGACCTCCTTTTCATATATACATATACGTGTGTGTGTGTGTGTGTGTGTGTGTGTGTGATTGTTATTGTTTATTTACGATCTTAGATCAAACATCAATATACACAGAATATACACAGTAAAAAGAGAAAACAATAATGGAAACAAAGTCTAAAATGTCATCAAATATATAAAATCAAGTAACCGATTGCTGTGCTCTAGTTTCTCTTAGTTTGGTCAATGTATAACAAAATTTAGCAACCGCCAGGGATATTGTTGGGTCCCTGTCTTCTAATAAGCATATAAGAATTGTCTCCACTGAGTGGCTTTGGAGATCTTTCAGATACTGAGATAAAAATAAATCTCTTTCATCAGTATAAAGTGGACAATGTAACAGTGAATGCGTCAGTGTTTCGGGAGCAGCTCCGCAAAGGCATAGTCTCTCCTCATAGGGTTTTCTCTCAAATTTCCCTACTAGCATCGCTGAGGGTAAAGCATTCAAGTGAGCTCTTGTGTGTGTGTGTGTGTGTGTGTGTGTATGTGTAGGTCCTCCCCAGTAGACTGGCCCTCTCAAGAAAACACTAGTCCACTAGCAGCAAGCTGCCAGGTAAGTAGGAATGTGGTTTGGCCTTCATGGACTGCTTTGCCAGGGTGGGCCCTCGCAAGAACAATTTAGGTCACAATGGGGCAGACCCATCAACCAACCCCTCCCCCGGGTCTGTGTAGAGAGAGGGAGGGAGAGAGGGAGTGTATTTATTTAACAAAAGGGGAAGGGAAGAGGAAGAAATGATTCTAGCACATATATAGGCCAAATTTTTACATAACGTGAAACCAGAGGTTGACAAACCCACGGTTTCAATTTCAAACCCTAAATAACATTGCGGATGTTCGTCCAACTGCGGTTCAGCAGTCTTTGGTTTCAGGCCAGGGTGGCCTCTTCCTGCTCTTGGCCTCTGAGGCTGTATCCCAGCAAGCTCTGTAGCCAGACTTTGGGCAAAACATCAGCACATCACCAGAGCAGCTATATTTGGCTACTCTCCTGAAGTGAGCATGTTGAGGACGATCATACCTTTTTGGAAAGGTCCACCCACCTTCGGCATGGAAAGGGCATTTGAATCCCTTTAAATGCCATGCCATGCCATGCCATACCATACCAGTGCTTCTTCTGACAGCAATTGCACTGCCCATCTCCTAAGAACCCAGCAACAGAACTGTCCCAGACAAGCACAATTTAAGGAGGGAGAGTTCTTGGGGAGGCACTATTTCCCTGTTAACCCAGCGTCAGGAAGGGAACATGAACTCACAATCCATTAACTCGGGTTAGCAGAGCACTCGCTCCGCTAACCTGGGCTAAGGGGTGGGCTACTTAAGTGGGCTAGCCTTTTGTAAGCCACCAGGCTCACCTGCGAGCCCGATGATTTACACGAGCAACAAAAATTGGGCTAGGCTCTCCTAGCCCGATTTTTGCTGCTCGTGGAAATAGCCTCAATTTCTAATTAAAAGCCTGGGTGAACAAATGTGGCTTTACTGCCTTTTAAAAAATTGTAAGAGATGGGGAGGCTCTTATTTCAGCAGGAAATGTGTTCCAAAGCCTTGCAGCAGCAATGGAAAACCACCAGACAATTTGGTGGCAACTGCAGATGAACGTCTCCAGATGATCTCAATGGACGGTGTGGTTCATAGCAAAGAAGGCGTTCTCTTAAATACCCAGGCCCCAAGCTGTTTAGGGCTTTATAAGTTATAACCAAAACCTTGTGTTTGCCCGGAAACTTATCGGCAGCCAGTGTAGATCTTTTAAGTTGGCGGTGATATGGTCTCTCCTAGATGAACCAGAGATCAGCCTGGTTGTCGCATTCTAGACTTACTGCACTTTCCGAACTATGTACAAAGGTAGCCCCACATAGAGCACATTGCAGTAGTCAAGTCTGGAGATGACCAGCAGATGTACTATTGGTTTCACATTCTGTCTGAATTTGGCCACCATTTACAATAACTCCTTCAACGAAACACACAGTGGAAAACTCTGAGTCAAATTATTTAGTTGGGTCAGACCTGTCCCTAGCTCCACTCTTCTCCTTAAGAGAGCTGATGTCTTCCTGCTTGTTGTCTCTCTCTCACTCTGATCCTCTAAATCCAGGAATTAACTGCTCTCTTCTCATTCCCTGTTCCTTCCTCAGTCCAACACTTTCTCTAGGAAAAACTCTCTCCTCAGTTCCTCACAACGGTAGCCTCAAAAGTAAAACAAAAACAAAAAAACCCCAAACCCATCTGTTCTTGTGTTCCAGAGTAATTCAGGATTTTAATATATTTGCAGTGGTATTCTGTACTGTTCAAGCTCATAGATTGCCATCAGGATGAAAAGAGTGAATGAATTTAGGCTGTTAACTGGCCTATCTGTCCCATTCAAGCCTTGAGCCAACACATCTCTGAGCCCATGACTGCTGCTTTTAGATGCAACATTCTCATACTTTACATGTCTCTATTTCCCAATTCTGGTAAACAGGAAAATAGAGACATGTTGGCAGGTATGCATTCTGCTAAGGTTCACCTTAGCTTTATTCTGTTTGCAGTGGCAACAAAATGTGGTTAACATTCCCCCCAATATTTTCTTACTTTTAAAGGTTTACTTCTTATTGAGGCATGGGATTAGGATTGGATAGAACCGCCATCATCACTGAGGCAGATTGCATGCTTTGCATGTTGAAGGTCTCAGGTTCACTTCTAGGATCTCCAGTTAAGGATCTCAGGGTACAAACCTGCTTGAGGCCTTGTATAGCCACTGCCATTCAGACTAGACAATACTGGGCTAGATGGGCAAGTGCCCTGACTCATTTAGGTCATTCACACAATCGAAAACTGTGTTCAACCCAGGTCTGAGAGCTCTGGGTGCTCTCAGTTTTGGGGTGTGTGGAAGCAAGGTGGGAGGAAAACCTGGGTAGAAGCAATTGTGTGGAAGCAAAGAAGGAGGAAAAGCTACCCAGGTTGAGGAAAACCTGGGTAGGAAGCAAGTTACCTTGCTTCCACACAATCACTTCTACCCATGTTTTCTTCTTAACTTGCTTGCACACAACCAGAAATTGTGTGGACATAGAATTCCCAAGCCTAAACATTATTTTGACATATTCTTACTCTCCCTCCCCCAAACCTTGAAGTCCTTCAGCTTGTCTGTATACAAACTCAAAGCCACTGGACCAAGTCTGTGGTCAAATATAATTTTGTAAAGTAAAACAAGTAGCAGCTGGCACCATACAGTTCAGTTATAATGAAAACATGAGGTGGCTGCCATTACTGAGTCCTGCGCTAATGAGAACAGTAGGAGTCTAGCATTACAATAGTCTAATGAAAACAGGAAATGGCTGGCATTACATTGGTATAATGAAAACAGGAGGAGGCTGACAATATTCTGAGACAATGAAAAAAAAATGAAGATTTCTGGCTGTACTGGATTTAATCTATGTTATATATGACCCCTACGTGCCTTTGATGGAGACCAAAAGCCGGGCCAAAGAATACTGCTGTTTTAATTTAGCTCAAACCGTATGTTTTGGTCAGTGAAATGGAAATGCACTGTTCAAAATAGATGGCATACGATTTGATTTCCTCCCTCTCATACAATTTCTGATTAACCTCTGTAAAACTAAAGGTTGAGAGATGCTCAGGAATAATGAAATCCAATAAATACAAGGGCTTTGCCGTTTAAAACTTTTTATTTGATTTAAAAAATGTTTAAAGACAATATAAACAGTATTTAGAGTTATTCACATGAAATATGAACAGATCACTTCTCCTAGAACAGAGATGATTAACACTAACAAACTATTAGTTAACTAAATTATTAGCAGCATGGGCTTCTCCCTTTGTTGGCTTTTGGTTGGGGGTTAAGAATTTGGCAGCTACCTAAGACTCTGAAGTCCTGTATGACTTAGTTCACAAAATCATTCAAATCTATGTTTAATGAGGGATACTGAAATTAGCTTGGCTGTGTGAACCCACACTAAAGCAGGGTTCATCTTGGACCATAAACCACCTTGGTGTGGATTCACACAATCACGCTAATGTCAGTAATCCACATTAAACCTAGATTTGAATGAGTGTGCAAAACCTGGTTCTACAGACCTGGCTCTACAGACCAGTAGAACAAAGTTGACCACATATTGGGTCATATTTGTTGTATCAGGCCCTGGTCTATTGAGCCTTACACATGGAATCACTTCAATTTCTATTTGGAACAAAGATATCATTCCAGAAACATTGTTTTCCAATGGAAGAAGTGCATGCCAGACTTTTCAGCCTGAGGAACAGATTCTCCACGGCCAAAGTGCAACAGGAATAGGGAACAATGATATGGTCAGAGCTGAGCCTTTGGACCCCTAAGAGACTTGTTCAGAGACAGTCCACTCTCCCCCACATCTGAAGAAGTTGGCACTGGTGAAGAACATATGGATGAGAGAAGCTGGGGGAAAATAAATACTGAGAAAAGGGGAATAAAGAAGTTAAAAATAAAATCAATCATTCAACTAATAGGCTTTCTTCTCAGAACCAAAGGTCAGACTTTTTGTTGTTGTTGTTGTTCTCTGTTTTTCAAGCTAACCTCTTTAGCTGAGACTTTTTAAAATTATTGCTGCAGTGGAGGGTCTTCTTGTTGCTCTCAGACAGTAAATATACAACCGTCTTCTGTTTTATTGTGACTTTTTAAAGGCCATCAGAAACTGATTGATTGTGGACTCCCTCATCTCTCTGCATGAAGTACGCATCGTTCGAGGCTACAGTAAATTAAGAGGTTGCATCAATCCATTTGTATGCTGGCTCTTAGTTCCTCATCATCCCCCCACCCCACCATTTTTCATCCTTTAGATCAAACTCATCTTTGTGGAAATCTCCCAAAGCAATCCATCGATAAGGACAAGTAGGGTAACAGAGAGAAAGAAGGGGGGAAATAATAAAAGAGAATTAGTATGCCAGAAAGTTCCAGCATGAAAATTGTGTACTTCCTGTTTCTATGCTGGGTTCCTGCTTAAGCCAAAGTGGGAAATATTCCAGTCAGGTACTGACCGAACCAGCACTGTGATGCAAATAAGCTAGAGATAATCAAATCACACTTTCTAATCGAGTTCTGCTATGCGGGCATTCTTTATTTCTCTCTAGCCGGCAGTTTCCACATTGTTTTACAATGCTGCAGAATTAGCTTAAAGAATAAATGCTTGTGAGTTTATGATTCCTTTTTTAAATGTTGAATGTACATTTGAGGAGGAAGAAAGTGAGTCAGGATGGAAAATCTGCTTCTGCGATTTTTACTGCTGTGTTTGCTCTCCAAGCTTGATTTTTCTTTCTGCTGGGAAACTTTGGTTTCTGTTTGGTAGAAAGAAAGCGAATGAAATGAAAAGGAGGAAAAGTCTCTATTAGGCTAGGTATATCCTTTTATATCTTTTTCCAAATGGTTACAAGCAATTATCTTGTCACGGAAGCATTTGTTAGGGTTCACAGGATCTCTTATGCACAGTCCTGGCATCTGTGCATGTTTTGTAAAATCTATGGCTGTGCCTCTGCAAGCCTCAGACATGGCTTAATTGTGATAGGAGGTGGCACGTGCCATGCATCCAAGATGAGAGTTTGGCCCTTGGCCACTGATGCTGGCATCACAGGAACCAACTTGGTCACCTGCCAAACCTCTGCTGGGATTTAGATTCACTGAGAATGATTCAGTCATAATCTTTTCTCCCTTTCTCCAACTTTTCAAATCAGTATTTATTATTATGATTATTTGCAGAATCTGGGCATCACTCAAGAGTCAATAGGTGTAGTGTGCTGTCTGTGGAAGCACAAGAAATTATGAAATGTGTTTTGGAAACTCATGAGTTTAAAGGTCTTTTCCTCATACACATACATCTTATAAGATGTCCCACACATCTCTGAGTCTGTATATATACTTTCTCTGCACAGAAGCTATCTCTGCATCTGAGACAGTGAGGCTATTCCCATGGTCAAAATCCCTGGTGGCTAAGAAGGGCTTGGAGGAAGGCAGGAGATGTCCTGCCGCCCCCACATGATCAGATGCTTGTTAGAGCTCCACCATGCTGCATGCCCACATGACCGGCACAGCATAGCTAAATACATAAGGGATCTGGAGGAGGAAGTCCTCCAGCATGCCACAATGCATTGTGCAGGAAGGCGAGAGGCTTCCCGGGGCAGGGCTGCAGCTCCTGGCTGCCTCCCCCAATATTTAAATGGCACTCTGTGATCCTCAGGGAGCCAGGCTGCCAGGAACTGTAGGACACATCTCCAATCACACACACAATTGGGGCTAGGGATGTGTGCGCAAACCAGTTTGGAGGTCCTTTTCCGGACCTCCAGATCGGTCCAGCAGTCAAGCCAGTTTGGCGGTAGAAGGGCTACCTTTAAAGAGCAGGGAGGGTGCTCTTCCCTTCCAGCGCCAGAAGTGGCGGGTGCACATGAACGTGCATGATGTGTGCACACGCACTGGCCAGTTCCAGTCTGATTCTGACTGGGCTGGCAAGAGGGTACTCTGCCACCCCACACAGCAATTTTGGACACAGTGCCAGCAGGGGAAAGGTGGCATGGGGAGTAAAGAGTACCCTCCCTGCTCCTTAAAGGTAACCACCACCACACCCGCCAAACCAGCCCAGTGTCGGTTTGTGCACATCCTTAATTGGAACTGCTGAGGTGCGTTGGGGCTTTGCTCCTTTAACCTCAGTTTTGAACTGGGTTTCCCAACAGGGTAGCCCTGCTCTGAAGCAGCGAGGTGGATGTAGGTTCCAAGGTTCCACAGAAGCCTTTCAACCCAGGTTTCCCCCCACTCCTACCCCATTGCAGCTGGTTGTGAAAATGACCTTCGCATCTATCAGAAAATGACCTTTGAATATCAGGACAGCATGTGATAAACAAATATCTACCTTTTCTGTTTGTTTGCATATCTACTTGAACCATTTTTTTTTTTTTTGATGGGAGAAGTGTCATCTGAAAGCTGAGAAGGAAGGGAAGGTGAATCTATAAGTCTGTGTTTGGTGAATCTATAAGTTTTCATTTGGGAGAAAGACCTCCCCCTCCACACACACACACAAGTCCTTTCTTGCTATGAATGGTACACTGGACCTGAATGGATGACACTGCCTGATTGATCTATCCAAATGTGCAATGGTGTGCATGTGTACAGATGTCACAATTCCAAACTGCCCCACTCCCCACCCCCCGCCGCTGTGTGCTGCCTGGCATTGCATGGTGCCATTGTACCATGTGATTACATGGTGGAGTGGACCGTCCAAATCTGTTTGATTTTTTTAAAGTAGTATTTAAATTCCATGATGGGGGAAGTTTGGACATTCCACCCCATCATATAATTATACAGTGTCAGGACAGCATGTGAATATAAGAACATAAGAACAATCCTGCTGGATCAGGCTCAAGGCCCATCTAGTCCAACATCCTGTTTCGCATGGTGGCCCACCAGATGCTGCTGGAAGCCTACAGGCAGGAGGTGAGAGCATGCCCTCTCTCTTGCTGTTACTCCCCTGCAACTGGTGCCCAGAGGCATCCTGCCTTGAGGCTGGAAGTGGCCTTTAGCCCTCTAACTAGCAGCCGATGATAGACCTCTCCTCCATGAAGTTATCCAAACCCTTCTTAAAGCCATCCAGGTTGTTGGCCATCACCACATCTTGTGGCAGAGAATTCCACAAGTGGATTATGCGTTGTGTGAAAAAGTACTTCCGTTTGTTGGTCCTAGATTTCCTGGCAATCAATTTCATGGGATGACCCCTGGTTCTAGTGTTATGTGAGAGGGAGAAGAATTTATCTCTATCCACTTTCTCCACACCATGCATGATTTTATAGACCTCTATCATGTCTCCCCACAATCGTCTTTTTTTCTAAACTAAATAGCCTCAGGTGTTGTAGCCTTGCCTCATAAGGAAGGTGCTCTAGGCCCCTGGTCATCTTGATTGCCCTCTTCTGCACCTTTTCCAGTTCTACAATGTCATTTTTTTAGATGTGGTGACCAGAATTGTACGCAGTCCTCCAGGTGTGGCTGCACCATAGTTTTGTATAAGGGCATTATAATATTAGCCGTTTTATTTTCAACCCCCTTCCTAATGATAGCTAGCATGGAATTGGCCTTTTTTTACAATTGCCGCACATTGAGTCGACACTTTCAATGAGCTGTCCACCATGACCTCACGATCCCTCTCCTGGTCAGTCACCGACAGCTCAGATCCCATCAGCGTATACTTGAAATTGGGTTTTTTTGTTCCAATGGGCATCACTTGACACTTGCCAACATTGAACTGCATTTGCCACTTTGTCGCCCACTTACCCAGTTGGGAGAGATCCTTTTGGAGCTCCTCACAATCCATTTTGGATTTCACTACCCAAAAGAGTTTGGTATCATCTGCAAATTTGGCCACCTCACTGCTTACCCCTGTGCATGCACAGAAGCCTCCCTATATGATTCTGTGGGTTAGTTGGGCAGTATCCTCCAAACTAGTGCACTGACAGGGTTGGACCAGGCCCTAGAACACAAAGTGAAGATAGGCCCCCGCCCCCGCCACTATCTCCAGAGAGGCAAGCAGAATGAGAAAAGAGCAGGTTGACATCCAGACGGCAGGCTACCCTCCTGCAGGGGTCCAGGACATTTGCCCCCTTCCCCTATTCAATTGTAACTATTCCACTGCCCACTGAGAACGAGACTAAAGATGAACAGACCTCAACGCAATCTTGAGTGTATGTAGGCATTCAAAGATCCATAGTAGCCAGCATAATCACTGCTTTTGAACAAAAGTGTGTGACAATGAAGAACTTGGGAAAGCAGCAATACAGGCAAGACTTCCCATGGATGGAGAGAGAAATGCAACCAGATCCAAAGGAAAGAGGGGTGGGTCAAAGCCAGCTGGGGAAAAATGTTTGGGCTGCCATTTACTGTCAGACTCAGTTTCTAAAAATCAAAATACATTTTTTACTAGAATAAATGGCAAAAGGTGCTGACGAAATATGGCTGGATATATCTCCCCCGTTCTCTTTCACTAGGCTTTAATGGGCTGGTACTGCCACATGTTCTGCTCTACCTGTTGTAGAATCCAAGGGAAAGAGCTGTGGTATACAAGGACAATGGAGTGGAATGGAATCAGGGATATTAATAGTTTAATGAAACAGATACTGGGCCGGGTCTCATGATCAGTGAGACCCGGTTTTTACCGGTGAGCCGGAAGAGCGGACTAAGCCCACTCTCCCCGCTCATGAGCGAGCAGGGAGCCCTGGGCGGCCGGATCGGCTGCCCACACAATGGCTGGCTCTGTGACGGAGCCGGCGGGGGGTGGGGGGAGCAGGGGCCACGTGGCAACTGCAAGCCCCAGTATGCCCTGTGCGAATGCGCAGGGCATACTGGGGAGACCCCCGAGCCGGGAGGTGGCTTTTCGCCTCCAGGCCGGGGGTCTACTCGTGAGTAGGCGTGGCATGAAGCTGCGCTGCAGCTACTAATGAGCCTAAAAAGCAGGTTTGCTGGAGTGCTTGCTCCGCAAACCTGCTTTTTAGCAGGGGTTCTCGAGTGGGTTACCCGCTCAAGAACCACCAGGCTCGGCTGCGAGCCCGGTGGTTCTTACGACCAACAAAAATTGGGCTAGGCTCTCCTAGCCCGATTTTTGTTGGTCGTGAGAATCACCCCACTATTTTCAGAGAGGAAAGTGCAGACTGCTTTTCAGTGCTCTTGCTGCTAGCTATTTGTTAGTCCTGCCTCTGCTCCAGGTCTGGCATACAAGTAACTAAAGCCCCATTCAAAAGTTGGCTTGGATTAAGGAATGGATTAACCAAGAACACCACACCTATCTTCTGATTTTCTTTGTGAATGTGTACAATCTGTAGGGGAAGAATGGTAGTTCAGTCCCCAAATAGCAAAGCAAAACCAGTTTGGTGAGAAAGCAGCAAAGCAAGAGGTCTTGAGACAGTTCTTTAGTACTGAAGAACTACAATGATTTATTTAAAGAAAGGGTTACAAACAAATGTGAAAAAGTCTGCATCTTAATTTCAGCTGTAGCTCATGGCTGAAGAGAGAGACCAAAACAAACAGCCATCTCTGGAGAGACAAAATGGAGAATAACATGGAAGAACAAAGAGAGGAGGAGTCCAGCACTTTTATCCATGACCCTAAAGTCCCACAGTGGTCACTATGAGACATTGCAGCTGACAGCTGATGCTGCCAGGTTCATAGCTCCAACACTCCTTCTCATCAGCTCGTGCTGTTGTCTATAAATCCCATCTTCTTTCTTAAGCTTTTGAAATGATCCATGGGCAATGGCTTAGCACATCTGCTACCATTTGTTCCCTTGGATAATAAATCAGTTTTACAAGTCCCCTTTCTTGTGCATCCCACACATAATGATATTTGGTTTCAATGTGTTTTGTTCTAAATTTAATTTTCTCCATTGTGAGATTTGGATGCAACTTTGATTATCCTTGAACAACTCAGTGGGCTTTGGTTCGTCTGTGTTGAAATCCAACATTAGCATGTGCAGCCATGACACCTCTTGGCATGCTTGCTTGGCAGATACGTATTCTGCCTCAGTAAATGAGAGAGCAACTATTGATTGCTTGCAGCTATGACAACTGCCTGCTCCACCACCATAAAAGAATGCATAACCACTGGTTGACTTCCAGTCTCTTTGATGCTCAGCCCAGTCTGCATCCATATGACCTACTAATTTGGGTCTACTACTAGGCAACTTTAATTTTAGATGGATTGTCCCTTTTAGGCACTTGCCTAATCTCTTTACCGCAGTCCATTCATCTTTGTTGGGTGTGCTTACTTTCCTACTCAAGATTCCCACAGATGCAGCTATATCTGGTCTTGTCATCATAGCTACATATAAAAGTTTTCCAATCGCTGTCCTGTACTCTTTGTTGTCTGTTCATCCTCCTCCTTCTGTTTTAGGTAACCTGTTTCCATAGGTGTACTCATTTCTTTGGCCACTGTAAGTCCCAAATACTCTAGTAAATCATTTATTTTCTGTTTTTGGTTAAGCAAATAGCTTCCATCCTCTTCTCTCACTATGTGTATCCCAAGATAGTGTGAAACAGGCCCCAGTTCTTTTATTTCTATCACACTATTCAGGTGCTTTATTATTTCAAGGCTGTCCTCTCTATTTTCATAACAAATTATCAGATCATCAGTGCAAGTAAGTATATAGGTCCATCTGTTGTCTTTAAGCCTTGGGTACAGGCAAGGGTCATGTCACCTTAAGTGGCACAGTGGGGAAATGCTTCACTAACAAGCAAAGGTTGCCGGTTTGAATCCCCACTGGTACTATATCGGGCAGCAACAATATAGGAAGATGCTGAAAGGCATCATCTCATACTGCACAAGAGGAGGCAATGGTAAACCCCTCCTGTATTCTACCAAAGAAAACCACAGGGCTCTCTGGGCGCCAGGAGTCGAAATCGACTTGACGGCACACTTTACCTTTACAGGCAAGGGTCAGCTTTTCCTTGGGTAAATCCCTCATTGACTAGCAACTGGTTTAATTTGACATTTCAGGCTCTTGCAGCCCGCTTTAGTCCATAAATACTTTTCTGCAGCTTACATACAAGATTTTGTTTACCAGGTTTCACAAATCCCAGAGGCTGTTCCATATAAATATCTTCTTTGATGCCTCCATGAAGAAATGCAGTTTTCACATCTATGTGATCCACTTGCATTTTCTTTGCTGCTGCATGGGAGCAAATGTCTCATCATAATCTTCCCCATATATGTGCAAGAATCCCTTTGCCACCAGTCTTGCTTCATAACGCTTGACAATCTCCCTCTGCATTTTGCTTAATTTTAACAATCCACTTGCACCCCACATTCTTTTTCCCCTCAGGTAGCTCTGTGAGTGTCCATGTGTTTTTTGTGTGAATGATTCCATTACTTCTTTCACAGCTTCCTTCCAGTTTTGTACTTCAGTTGCGGGTAAGTTATCAATTTCTTTCCATGTGCTTAGTTCTTGAAACCTTTCTCCTTTTGCAATGTAGGAAGGTTTCTTAGGGAGAAATCCTTTATTTTGTCATGTTGAACACCACACCCTTTGTTCATCATCAGCATCTTCTTCTGCTGAATCACTGCCAGGTGTAAAACTTACAGTGGATCCTTCCTTTTGATCTTATTGCCTTGATTCTTTCTTCAACTGAAAATTGGGCTCTAAGTTTGGCAGTTCACTAGTGGTTGGTTTTTCATTTCCCTTGAAGTATGCTACATTGCATATTTTAATTGTTTCTATAGCAAGATCTAAAATCCTATATATCCTATGGAATAGCCAACAAGTATTCCTACCACAGGTCTACGGCTGAGTTTGGTCCTTTTTGTATTTAGGTGTATGTTTTATATCCAGATGCTCTTATACAGTATGATTCAAAGTGGGCTTGTTGCCATGCTATAACTCATATGGCATTGTTCCTATGGACTTTGTTGGCAATCTGTTTTGCAGGTAAGTGGCAGTAATCACTGCCTCTTCCCCCCAATTTAGTAGCCAAACCAGCATCTACATCTGGTTATTTCCATAAGAAAGTGTTTTTCTTTTTCTTTCCACCACTCAATTTTTCTCCAGAGTATAAGGTGTTTTGTATTGAGTGCCCTCCTCCTTTAGGAATCTTATGACATCATTCCCAGTATATTCACCACCATTGTCAGTGTAGAGTTTCTGTGGCTTTCTCCCAAATGTGTTGCTTACTCTTGTTCTTTTAATCTTTCTAGTACTTGTTCCCTTTCAGTTAACAGGTATATCTAGAATAGTCATCAATAAAAGTAAAAACATATTTATTCCCTTTTCATGTATTAACTTGCATAGGTCCACAAACATCACAGAATCAGATCCAAAGGATGCTGTGTTGCTCTTTCTCTGCATGGAAGAAAAGCAGGCCGTGTTGCCTTTGCTCTTTTGTTTGTTTGTTTGTGGGTTTTTTGAGATTTTATAATATGTTTATTGTTAGTTTGAGTAAAAATCAGAAAAGGTTACATCTCTGAGAGTATACATGATTACACACAGAAGCATGTCCATCATAAAAAAACCCTTCCTCTATATGCAAGATACAAATAATAAGTGTGTGTGTGTGTGTGTGTGTGTGTGTGTGTGTGTGTGTGTGTGTATATATATATATATATATATATATATATATATATATATAATTATAGAATAAGAAATGTTAACATAGGACACAATCTTACCATCAGTAAAATTACGAATCTAGCAGTAAAAGAAAATACAGAGGGGAGAGACAAAACATACAACCACAACGAGAAAAAAGGCAGCAACATATACATGAATATTATTATTAATTCAGGCAGAACAAAACTTCCACTACAAGGGTCCCATCTCATACCTACAAATTCAAAAATATGAATAAACATATTATTAATTAATCTCATATCAATAAAAGCTTATGATTAGCCAGGAGAGAAAAGAGCCAGGTTGCTCTTTCTCTGCGTGGAAGAAAAGCAGGCCATGTTGCCTTTGCTCTTATACAGCATGCACACTTTGATTCAGTGCTGCAGGGGGGCTTTTTTTAGACCCTTTACCAAATCCAGCCTTTCAGCTTGACTTATCATTTTGGTATCTCTATGGCCTAACCCTCTGTGCCACAAATTCAGATATCCTTTGTGTGTGCATTCCTTCACAGTTTTGGCCTTTTCAGTCACACATCCTGCTTCAAACAATTCATTCTCTTGTAAAACTGCTTTCATAAGCAATTCCTGTTTAATGAAACAGTGCCTTCCTTTAAATTCTACGGCACATGCAAAGCTTCTTCAGTTGTTAATCCAATGATTTCTCCTTTCTCTAGTTTGCAGAGCAACTGTGCAGATCCATTCCCTTCTGCATACATCTGTTTTCCATCTGCCAAATATATAGGGATTTTACACTTGTTTCTAGGTTTATAAATCTCTCCCTTTCTCTAATCTGGTTGCTTGTAGCACCTGAGTCAATGCAAATGCCACTGCTGCATTTCTCAGCCTTAGCTTCCAAAACTGTATCTGTTCTTGCAAGGTATATCCTTTGCTTTTTCTCTTTAGTCCCCAATTGCTTGTAAGTGCTGAACTCTGTGTTCCCAGATGACTCACTCTCTTTGCAACTTTGTTTTGCTTGCCTTTTGTCTGCAAGCTCTTTATTTGTGGGACAGTTATTCTGCAATTGTTTGGGGCCTCCACAAATAAAGCATTTCTTATTTCTTTGCAGAGTTCTAAATGCATTTTCTTCACTTTCCTTTGGTTGCTTTTCATCCCTTCTGCGCAAATCAAAGTCCTCTAGATGGTTAATTACAAATTGCAAGTCTGCATCCTTGTTGACTTCCAAGGCACTAGTCACACTATCAAAGTAATGTTGCAAACTATTCTACAGCAATCCTATCAAAACTACACCTGGAATGATTACTTCTTGAGCTTGCAGTTGCCTAGATATTTCTAACATTTCATTGATGTGCTTGGACAGACTTTCTCCTTCTCTAAGCCTTTTATTGCTCAGAGAGAGACCAAAACAAATAGCCATCTCTGGAGAAACAAAATGGAGACTAACACAAGAAGAGCAAAGAGAGGCGGAGTCCAGCACTTTTATCCATGACCTGAACCCCCACCCCCCAGAGGTCAAGACATTGCAGCTGAGAGCTGATATTGCCAGGGTTCTAGCTCCAACACAGTCAATGTCAGAATTTGCACCTGACCAATTCCTTCCATGTGAGTGTGTTTTCTTCCTTGCAGGGAAGCCCATATTCATGACATTTGTGTGTATTAAAAATATCCTCTTCTTTAGTTAATGGGAAATCACAGTAGCTAAACTTAAGTTCCTTTACCATCCTTGAAAATCCTCTGCTTTAAAAAAAATTCATATAAGGGAAAACAAGTCACATAGACAGGAGTGTAACTGATGTTAGAAAAGCCTGGACAGTTTCATCATTTCATCATGATCCAGATAAAGAGATCCACAACTGAATGTACATCCAAGAGTATAAAAAGCTGGGTATTCAGCTCTTGCAAGGCACACTTACAAGACCATCCATTGTGATTTTCACAATTCATAGAAGGGAATCTTCTGAAGACACATGAGAGGAAAGAAACTATGTATGCAAAATATAAAATCTCTGAGCATTTCCCCCTTGTATTTAATTATGTGCTCATGCGCACAATTGCATCAACATTTCTTTTTGTTAAAGCACTTGATATATTAGCTGGAGACTCTGTTGAACTGAAATTAACATGCAGGCATTGTTCTCCACTTTAATATACTTCAAGTCTCCAATTATTCTATCAAGTGCTTGATAGACAAAGTCTGGAAATTCAAACTGAAAGAATGGCAATATATACAACCATAAGCAAGTAATTTGGAACTCTCAAATCTGGAGTGAAATTCAGAGGGAGGGAGTTTTTGAAACATCCTTACCAGAAAGTGGCTATTACAGCCTTGATTTCTCTCTTGTCACCCTTAAAGATGCCCCTGAGGGCTGCACAGAGAATGAGCCCTCTCTCACAATCAGTGAGAAGGGGCTGCAGGGTCAGCGGGGAGGAAATCTTAAAAAGCTTACCTTCCTGTACACAATGAGGCTATTCTCACAATCACCCAAAAGCAGGCTATGGGAGCCTAGCCGGCTTTTGGGCAATCGTGTGCTGAAACGGGAGCCGTGCGGATCCTGGAAGCAAACCTCGCTAAGTACCAATCCCCTTAGACGAGGTTAATTGAGTGAGCACTCCGTTAACCTCAGCTTTTTGCTTGTTTTTTGCTGCGGTGTGTGGCAACACACGGGTAGACCCCCAAGCAGTCTCCTGGGCTCAGGGAATTCTCCAGGATGCCCCACACACTCGTGTGGGGCATCCTGGAACTTCCAGGGTCCACGCGGGCCCCGCCAGCTCCACTCTCCCCACAAACCCCCTTACAGCTCTTCACACTGATTGTGCGAAGAGCCTCAGTCTGTTCCTGTTTGTTGGGCAGGCGGATCACCCGCACAGATTATTACCGTTTGGTACTGGTAGCTCGGAGGGTCAGGGTGCAGGGAAATGTTGCCTCGTGTCACCCCACCCCCCAAACTCCCATAGTGCACCATGCAAGAAGGGTGCACCTCTCCCCTCCCCGAAGCTGGTCGGGAACGCCACAGTCTTCTAGCCCAGCTGGGGCTGGCAGACAAGCAGGAAACCATGGTTAAGAGAGGGCTTGCTCTCTTAACCCTGTTCAAGTGGGTGGCTCCGGAGGTCAGTTTTCTGATGAGGTGCCCCCAGGATTGGGCACAATCCCGGTGGTTCTCATGCACTGGCAAAACCAGGCTTGGCTTTGTTTGCCTGGTTTTGCATGCATGTGAGAACAGCTTCAGTGTTTTCATGTGGCACATAGTCCTTCCTTGGGAAGGAGAGGTAATTGAAATTTGCCTCATGGCTGAGCCAGCAGTGGAACTGTATTAGTTGTACTTCTCAGAAACACCAGTGCTTCTCTCATTGCACGGATGCTTTGTTAATCAGAATGTCAGCCAGTATCTCAACTCACATGGTTGTTATAAGGATATGATGAGTTTACCCCACCTAAGTACATATGCCATTCAGGGCTTTTTGGAGTTAGGTTGGGATACAAATGTGATCAATAGAGGCAGGCCAGAAGAGGTTGGTGCTTCTTAGGGATCAAAACAATATCCAATCTCTTCTGTGATGCAAACATGGAGCACATATTAGAATCCCAGAGTAGTCACTGCACTCCGGTTGATTTGTCCATCACCATAAGCACTGGGCTGTAGATGCCTGAACGCATGGGGGCTAAGTGTGAGTCCTGTCTGATTTGGGACCATATAGTCAAAATAAAAGCTACAAAGTCAAATGCAGGCCAGGGCCTGAGCTAGGATTGCCAAATGGCCATAAAAAATGGCAGACTCAGTTCTTGTGCCTTTAATAGCAGCTTGGTGTAGAGAAATCAGCAGGTGAAGCTTTTCATTGCAAGAAGGAAAACTTTGTTTATTAAAAATAGTACCATGTCCTTTAGTACTGTGAACCAGTTCAACCATTTCTTCTACTACAACTACTTTAGAACCAATTCAACCATTTCTAAAAGACTGCGGGGAGGGAGTTGGTACCTGGTGCTGAAAAGACTAGAGTAGGTGCCAGGCTAGCCTCTTTGAGAAGAAATTCCCCCGGTAGGTTGCCACAGCTGAAAAGGCCATCTCTTTGGTAACCAACTGCCTGATCTCTCAGAGGGTAGGGTACCTAGAGAAGAGCCTCCAAGTGACACCTTAGTGTCTAAGCAGGTTAATGCAAGAGAAGTAGTCCTCCTCCCATGCTCACTCCGCAAACCTGGATTTAGGGCAGGGGTTCTTGAGCGGGTTACCCACTCAAGAACCACAGGGCTCGCAGCTGGGCCCAGTGATTCTTATGATCTGCAAAAATCGGGCTAGGCTCTCCTAGTACAATTTTTGCAGATCATGAGAATAGCCCCATGTCTGAGGGGAATTGAGACATTTGGAGCAAGACTCATGAGCTATCCAAAGAAGGCTAAAGTCTGGGTGATACCCAGGCCTGACCAAGGAGCATATATGATTTAGTCAGGAAGAACCAATGAACTGCTGGCCAGGTGAGGTGGATGTGAGAGGGAACAACACTGGAACCCAGAAAGGCAATATTGTTCAGTCTTCTTCCACTCTGCTGTCCCTTACTTATCACAAGGGCCAAGAAAGGAGGCAGAGTCTTTGGCTGTAATATACTGTTCCATGAAAATTGTCCAAGCTGTTTTGATGACAAACTTCCTTGGGGGCACTGTGTGCATAAGTTACATATATGAAACGGACATTGACATGCATGTAAATCCTAAGACAAACCAGCAAATGCCCACCATGAGCTATAAACATGGCAGATTCAGATGACCAGCTGCAAGAAAGTCGGAAGGAATGGGAGGTTCCCAGGCAACTTATGCTCCTAGCACAAACTGGAAGTTCAGTCCATTTTGTGTGGTCCAAACCCACCATGCTGGGTGGAAAAAGTCAGGTTGCCGCTCAACATCTGCCCAACATTCTCTACTACCCAACGTAAACTCTTTTTTGCAGATGCTGGGTGAATGTCAGGCAGTGGAGGGAATTCAACATTCTTCACCTGACAATGGCAGCTTTGGACCAACATGGAAATGGTCAGAATCAGCTGCTTGCGCTAGGATCACATACCTCCCAGATGCGCACACATCTCCAGTTTCCTCCTATTTGCAGCAGGCCGTCTGAACCCACCCACAGTATTACTTGAGCAATTCAGAACATGAAAGCATCAGAACATGAGAGCTAGTGTGGTGTAGTGGTTAGAGTGTTGGACTAGGACCGGGGAGACCTGAGTTCAAAACTCCATTCAGTCATGAAACTAGCTGGGTGACTCTGGGCCAGTCACTTCTCTCTCAGCCTAACCTACTTCACAGGGATGTTGTGAGGAGAAACTTAAGTATGTAGTACACCGCTCTGGGCTCCTTGGAGGGAGAGCGGGATATAAAATGTAAATCTAAAAAAGTCTTATAGTCAATGTCTGCATTTCAAAAATGGGGACGATAAACCACGACCAAGAAATATAATAAGCAATCTTAACTAGAGATATGTCGTCTCTAGTTAATTATATCCACACTGCCTACTTCTCTCTTATTCAAAAGGACGTGAGAACAATCCTTAAAATTATTACCATTATTGTTAGAAAGCTGATAGCAATAGTATCATGGAAATGAAAGCACCAGAAGTGGGGCTGATCTTCTGCTGATCCTGACAGTACAACTCTCGGCTTTTGTATCTTTTTGATAAATGAAAACAACCCGTGGAGCCTTGTGCTTCAGATCCCATTGAAATCTGTGAATGCATGTTACATGTTACACAACACTAGTTAACTTGGCAGGCCTCTGCCATCTGTAAGCCATATTTTTCTTTTGCCAGCTTTATAGGTAAAATGGCCTATTTTCAAACTAACAAATTCAGTCAGCAATGGCATCTTTATTACGTTATTAAACACATCAGTAAGACCTGATGTAATTGCTTCTCATGCGACTGTGATGGCTCTTCAAATGATAGATTTTTGTTCAAAGTCAAACTAACGTTGCTGAAAGAATATTGTTTTAATAGGATTTTACAAAAGGCATTCAGTTTCATGGCAACTACTAGTCTGGATTGAAGATAAGAAACTGACCTTTGCTCAGATTATTCTCAAAATTATTTGAAATTGTGTTGTACAGAAAAAAAGCTCTTGATTATACTTGATGCCTGGCTTGTGCTACATATCAAAACTAGCACCTGACAGTTATAGGAGAATGTGAATGAGTGTAACGGTGCAATTATTTTGGAGAAGATGGAGGGACTCTGTCAAGATTAAAAAAAATGTACTTAATAGGCATATATCCTCCTCTCTCACTTTCAAGGTCTAGGCAAAGATGAAAAGTGATATTGTTGCAATAGTACATTGAATGTTATTGAGTGAGAGGAATATTAAATAGGAGCTGGGAAATCAAAACCTATAAGGGCAGAGAAAACTGTGGAAAGGATTAAAGATGGGCCTGCCGTTCAGACAAGCAATCTTCAGATTCAAGCCCAAATATATTAGTTTGAAAATAAGATATAATGCTATTCTGTTACTCACACTGCTGTTCCAGAAAATAACCTCTGAGACTGGGGTGGAATGATGTTTGCAGCATCCGCACGCAAAGGCTGTGCTAGTGTTACAAACCATCCTGGGCCAGTGCATCTGCACACCAGTATGGGTCAGTATAATATGTGACGGCTGCCTCCCACAGGTGTGGTTTGGCAGTAACCCACACACTTTCTACTGCAGAAAAATAAAGGGAGGGGAGCCAGCTCATCAGAGAGTGCTCACCCACACAGTGGTAAAAATGAAAGGATATAGTCAGGTATTGAGGGTCAGCACAACTTTTAAGGGTGGTTCTACCAGAGGCTATTGGTCTTAAATGTTTCTAAACAATTTCCATCTGGATGGTGCTCGTAATGCTGTCAAGGTACCCATGCTGGACAGTACTTAGTGCTAAAGAACCTTATTTTTAAAAGGAAGGTGGAAATACAGGACAAAGATGAGTGTGTGTGTGTAGGTAGATATGGATATGGTCAGGGGCAGGAAATCTTGGCACTCCAGCTGTTGGTGAACTACAATGCCCATCATCTCCAGCCACAATAAACTGCAGCTGGGAGTGATGAGAGTTGTAGTTCACCAGCAGCTGAAAAGGCAAGGTTGCGTACCCCTGCAATAAATGGACATTATTTCTCATCATTATTTGTACAGTATAACACATTTCCCCCCTCAACCGAGCTTCAAGTAGTCTACCATTAAAAATACATGCACACACACACACGTCCAAATATATATCAATAAAATAACATCAATGAAAACATCAAAATATTATTCAGTCATCAACTAATCAATAACTGCCTTTTTAATCTGCTAAGGTAAAAGGACTTATCTGAAGGCTATCCAGAGGTTTACTGGAACCAGAGGGTTGCCAGCTTGCCACCTTTTCCCCCACTGGCTCTGATCTTGTGCTTTTTAGTAGCAGCTTGTCACATGCAAATTTTGCAGCTGACAGTTTGTTTGTCTTTTCTTTTTTGGCATAAAGTAACAGGAGAAGGCTGCTAAATCTCTAAAGGCTTGCAAAGGACTCCTAATCAGGAATGATTTTGCCCTTAGGTCTAAAAATTATACTCACCTCCCTTACAGGGTTGTTGCAGGGATTGCTGAAGTAATAAATGTTGCTGAGGGCTGACTTTCAATAGATTGCAATGAGATGAATGCTTGAAACATGCTATCTGAATGTCATGTATGATAATTCTGTTGAATCTGTGATTATGCAACCCTCCATCGGCTACTGCATTCATTGATAAACCTCAATAATTTGACTGGACTGGTTTGCCTAACTGGCCTTTGTAATCTCATGATGAGGGTTATGTGCAGGCATGTTGCATCCATCCTGCTACCTCTCCCAGTACACTGGTACACCTCTGCATAATCAGTGATATGGAGACCAAACTGTGGAATGAGGACTTGGTCCAAGTGGTTGACATGGACATTCTCCCACTTGACGGACACAGGGCAGCTCTGTGGTTTTCGGGGAAACTGACAGGAAGAATTGCTACAGTAATGCTGGAGAAAGACTTGATATGAATCCAACCACACACAGGCTAGGGCCCATGTTGTGGTGGTGATAACAGCACAGAAGTTCTCCTTCCCCATCGTTGCATCTGCTTAGCCAGTGGAGCTCTTTGAAGTGGCAAAGAACTTGGTTACATGTTTGTAAATGAAGATGTAAGTTGTTACATCTTGGCCCATCTGGAGGAAGAAATGCCACCAATTTGCACCACACTTTGCAGGTCAAATTGTTTATGAATCATTCTTACTTGGACTCTAGGGATACTGCAGAATCTGTGGATGTGCCCGATACATCTGTCTGTCCAGGTTTCATGGCAGCTTTTCAGTTTACACAGCCTGAGGAAGTGGAAAAGATTCTTGGAAATTGCAGCTGACCACTTGCCTTCTCAACTCTTGGCCATCTTAGCTAATTAAAGCTGCTAGAGGATGGGGTGACCAAATGAGTAGAGAAGGTAGTGAATGAATGCCTCTCAAAGAGCTCTATGGGTTTTGAAAGAAGCAATATAAGACTACTTTAAAAGGTTTTCTCTTGATCCAGCCTTTCAAAATTTGGGCAATGTGCTTGATAGGGTCTCGGGTGAGATGGATTATCTAGATCCATTTCAGACTGCTTCCTGACCTGGTTATGGGATTGAAACTGTTTTGGTTGTCTTAGTTGATGACCTACACCAGGAACTGAACAGCAGAAGTGTGTCATTGATTCTGCTGGACCTCTCAGCAGGTTTCAATGCCATCATCAAACATGGTATTCTACTGGACTGCCTTGCAGGGTTGGGCATGGGTGGAACAGTTGTGTGCTGGTTCAGGTTCTACATCCAGAAGGTTGTCCTGGTGAACTGCTGTTTGACCACTTGGCCACAGATCTATAGGGTTTCATCTTGACCCCCATGCTGAGTAACATCTACATGAATCTGCTAGGATAGGTTGTTAGGAGATTTGGGTTGAGATGCCATCAACACATGGGTTACACCCAACTCTACAACCCTCTTCAGACATTACATTGCATGAGTGCACATATGTCTGTACACTTAAACATGTAGTTGTGGCAATGTACCTGCATTCATTTTAAAAGCCAACCTGGGTACAAATCCCTCGAATGCATGGTGCAGCTAGGAAGTGTACTCCTGTGCTCAGCATAATGTGTAAATAACTGTACCTGTGTAGAGATCTGTACCTGTGTATACTGTGCACTCATTGTACAAATGTTGAATATAACATGTGAACAGAACTTTCCTCTCATGTTCAGCTGATCCCAAGGAGGTAGTGGAAATCCTCAACTGAAATCTGGAGGCTGTTATGAGAAGATTGTAGACTAATAAACCGAGACTTAATCCATTGCAGACAAATCAGAAATGTTGCTAATCAGTGGGAAAGCTGATCCAGGAATTTTCTTAAAATTTTCCAACCATGTCTAGATGAAAGTAGCACCCTCCTCTGAAATATCAAGCTTGCAGTCTGGATGCACTCTTGGACCTGGCTTCGCTCCCAGATGTTTTGGTGACAGCAGTGGTCATGCATGCTTTCCTACCATAAACTTGTGCACCAGCTGCAGTTTTTTTCTGGCGAAAGCAGGTAGACATCAGTGACTCAAGTCTTGGTTAGGGATGTATGCGAACCAATTCAGATGCCCTTTTATGGGCCTCCAAATCAGTTCAATAGACCAGGGGGAAATAGCTTTAAGGATGGGGGAGGGTGCATTACCCCCTGTCCACCATTCTTCATCCTCCAGTGCTTTGTGTAAAAAATAGTCCGGTGGGGTGGCAGCATACCTCCTTGCCACCCTGTTGATCCCCCCAACAGGAAGTGACTGGTGCATGCACATGCTGTGCATGCATGTGACACATGCACATGCACCTGCAAGGTACACACACGTGCCAGGCACTTCCGGTCACTTCCGGTTGGGAGATCAACAGGGTGGCAAGGAGGTATGCTGCTGCACCGCTGGACTATTTTTACACAGAGCGCCAGAGGGGGAAGCATGGGGGGGGGGCTGTGCACCCTCCCCCATCCTTAAAGCTATCCCCCCACCACCATTGATTTGAAGGGTGCCGTTTCCATGCACATCCCTAGCCTTGATCACATACCAACTAATTTACTGCAACACTCTCTGGCTAACATGTCCTGTAGATATATGGGAGTTTCACATTGCTGCAGGCACCTAAAACTTTGGAGGTGTTGTGCAAGAACACTCTTGTGCTACAATGGAAAATTGCACAATCACACTTCTGCAATACTATGGCCATTATTTCCCATGGTCATAGCATCACAGAAGTGTGCTTGCATAAGTCTCTGTCTTAGTGCAAGAGCACCCTTGCACACCACCTCAAAAGTTGTTTAAGACACCCACAGCAGCGTAGACAGTGCTGAACCACCCTCTGTATTCTGTGGCACATGTCTGCCCTGTTTTACTATGTATGTTTTTATTTACCTGGGTCTCTGAGTCCTTGGTTCAACTTTTTTTTTTTAACTAAAGATTAAAATGCTTTGTTAATATGAAAATCAGATCATGTTTATATTCTGTTTCTTTGGGCTCATTACAATAAAGAGTTGAGCTGCAGCCAACGTTCTTGAATAATAAGCATCCCCCCTGCCACTACATTAGAGTCATTGATTTATAAAGCAACACTGAGTCCAAGAAGCTTATAGTCTGTTGATTTTACACATCATAGAGCTCAAACTAGGAGCCTCTGGAGTCAGGTAGGCACCATTTCCTTCCTTACTGCACCAAGAAAGCTGTGCAGAGTAACTTTTTTTTGTTGCACACCTTCCAGAGCCTTTGGATAGGATGGTAGAGAAATGTAATGATTGATTGATTGACTGACTGATTATTTATTTATTTATTTGATTCTTATACCACCCTTCCAAAATGGCTCAGGGAGGTTTACAATTAAAACAGACCATTAAAACAGTAAAGAGCTAAAACAAAAATTAAAAAACAATATAACAACAATTAACAATTTTAAAACATTTTAAAATACTTAAGGCCTTTCAAGCCAACGGACAGAAATCTTTGAGTGATCAAGGCGATCCAACCACATCTTCCTGTATACATTCCAGGGCCTGCTATTGCAGAAGTTCTTTAATGGCATTTGTGAATTCAGGGACAGATTTCTCCTTGTGAGGACAAGCTTTATTAGAAAAAGAGGCCATGTTCTTTGAAAAGGGGAAATTTCTCAGATGCAGGTAAATGGACCGAAGTGTCATTTTGAAACATCTATATTTCATATGTATATCTATAATAGATCCAAACCAAAATGTATCCTGGGGAAAATCTACTCTTAAACCGTAAGAATGTGTAACTGTAATTGCTCACCTTCATTCATCTCCTGTTACCATTACCTCCCATTGTCTCCCACCTGCATCCAAACTTTTTCCCAAAAGGGAAAATTGAAGTTGGGGTAATAAAATAATAATAATAATAATAATGGATCTGAAGTTGTATGGGAACTCCCAGTCAGAAACCGAATCACTGCTAAACACTGTCCGTATATTCAGTAGCAATGGAGTTTGGACTAGACAAGTGTGCTGCATTAATAATGAACAGAGGGAAAATAACAAAAACAGAAGGAATAGAACTGCCCAATGGAAGCAAGATCAAGAACCTGAAAAAGAAAGAACCTTACAAATACTTGGGCATTCTCCAGGCTGATAACATCGCACACACTGAAGTTAAAAGAAAAATTGGAAGTGAATACATCAGGAGAGTCAGAAAAATCCTCAAGTCCAAACTCAATGGCGGGAACATCATACAAGCCATAAACACCTGGGCTATACCTGTTATTAGATACACTGCAGGAATAATAGACTGGACCCAGGCAGAGCTAGAGACGCTAGATCATAAGACCAGGAAAATCATGACCATCAATCATGCTCTGTACCCCCGCAGTGATGTAGATACGCTCTACCTCCCTCGCAGCTCAGGTGGAAGAGGAATGCTGCAAGTCCATCAAACAGTAGAGGAGGAGAAAAGAGGCCTTGAAGAATATATAAGGGACAGCGAAGAAGATGCACTTCAAACGGTCAATAACGCAAAACCATTCAACACCAATGAAACAAAACAGGCCTACAAGAAAGAACAAGCCAAGAACCGAGCAGAAAAATGGAGAAATAAGCCCCTGCATGGTCAATATTTACACAATATAAGTGGAAAATCAGACATCACCAAGACCTGGCAATGGCTTAAGAATGGCAACTTGAAGAAAGAAACAGAGGGTTTAATACTGGCTACCCAAGAACAGGCACTAAGAACAAATGCAATAAGAGCAAAAGTTGAAAAATCAACCACAAACAGCAAGTGCCGTCTTTGTAAAGAAGCAGATGAAACAGTGGACCACCTGATCAGCTGTTGTAAGAAGATCTCACAGACTGACTACAAACAAAGGCATGACAAGGTAGCAGGGATGATACAAGCTACCTGTAGCCAAGAATTGGTGGGACCATAAAATTGGAAAAGTGGTAGAAAATGAAGATGTAAAAATATTATGGGACTTCCGACTACAAACAGACAAACATCTGCCACACAATACATCAGATATAACTGTAGTCAAGAAGAAAGAAAAACAAGTCAAAATAATAGACATAGCAATACCAGGGGATAGCAGAATAGAAGAAAAAGAAATAGAAAATATCACCAAATACAAAGATCTACAAATTGAAATTGAAAGGCTGTGGCAGAAGAAGACCAAAATAATCCCAGTGGTAACTGGCGTCCTGGGTGCAGTTCCAAAAGACCTTGAAGGGCACCTCACCACCATAGGGGCCACAGAAATCACCATCAGCCAATTACAAAAAGCAGATTTACTGGGAACAGCCTATATTCTGCGATGATATCTATAACAACTGACAATAAAATTCAGCCATCCCAGGTCCTTGGGAAGGACTCGATGTCTGGATAATACAAACCAGTCAATAACACCTGTCTGACTGTGTAAACAAGAAATAATAATAATAATTCAATTTCTATACCACCCTTCCAAAAATGGCTCAGGGTGGTTTACACAGAGAAATAACAAACACATAAGATAGATTTATAGGGAAATCAGCATAGATGCGAAGAATCAAAATTTCATCAAGCTTAAGGATCCTGATCCCAATCAGCACCTGTACAATTGCTTTTTTTAAAAAAAGATAAGATATGCAACCACAGATCAATCAATCTATCTATCTCTTTATATATTTATCCCTAGGCAGTGTACATAATCCAAAATATGATATTAAAACAGACTAAAAAACAACTGAAACACTTTCACTGAACAGTTAAAAATGTTTCACAGAATAAAAATTCATTTTTAATTTATTATCTTTCACAATTTCACAAGAAAATTTAAACATTTCATTAGTTTTCACTGTTTAAAATTAGTGTTAATTAAAAGCCTGAGGAAGCAGGTATGTCTTAACAGTCTTTTTGAAAGCAATCCAAGATGGAGAAGCTCTTATTTTGAGAGGAAGTGCATTCCAAAGACCTGAGAAGGCCCAGCTACAGAAAAGGCCCGGCCCTTAGTTGCCACCAGATGAGCTGGCTTCAACCATAACTGGACCTCCCCAGATGATCTTAATAGGTGGCAGGGCTCATTACAAAGGAGGCACTCTTGAGTATCCTGGACCTAAGTCATTCAGGGCTTTATAGGTAATAACCAGCACTTTGTATTTTGCTCAGAAACATATTGGCAGCCCAGTACAGTTCTTTTAAAATCGGTGATATATGGTCCCTTCAGACTAGACCTCATGACCAGGTCTCCGTAATGCATAGCTGGTCAGTCACAGCTCAAACTGCTCTCCCGGTCCAGAGGGGAGGAGATGTAGGGAAGGCAGAGAGAAACAATTCTTACCTCTTGGCATCTCCTTCCATCTGCTTTCTGGCTCCTCACAACCTCAGTGTTACTCTCCTTTATAAGGGCCAACAGTTAGGAAAAACCCACCAGGTGACTTTCACTCTCCCTATGAGGCAGAGTTGGCCCAGGTGCTGGTGTTGAGCACCCAGCCCTGATTCACACTCTGCCTATGCTCCAGAGCTAGAGCTGTGAATGGGACTGGCCAACAACTCACTCTGTTCTTTGCAATGGCAGCCATGTATGATCTGGAAGAACAAGAGAAAGGAAGGACATGCTCATATCATTCATAGGAACATAGGAAGCTGCCATATACCAAGTCAGACCATTGGTCTATATATCTTACAGTGCTCACATTTCTAGTCTCCCATTCAAAGGCAACCAGGGTGGGCCCTGCTTAGCTAAGGGGATGAGTCATGCTTGCTACCACAAGACCAGCTCTCAACATAGGAACATAGGAAGCTGCCATATACTGAGTCAGACCATTGGTCTATCTAGCTCAGTATTGTCTTCACAAACTGGCAGCGGCTTCTCCAAGGTTGCAGACAGGAATCTCTCTCAGCCCTATCTTGGAGAAACCAGGGAGGGAACTTGAAACCTTTTTGCTCTTTCCAGAGCGGCTCCATCCCCTGAGGGGAATATCTTACACTGCTCACACATGAAGTCTCCCTTTCATATGCAACCAGGGTGGACCCTGCTTAGCTAAGGGGATGAGTCATGCTTGCTACCACAAGACGAGCTCTCCTCCTCAATGGGTTTTATTAAACAGTAAGCAATCATAAAAACTAGCAATGCAATCAATCAGTTCAAACTGGTCATTCATGTTTCCAATGTAGTGTAGTGCCATTCCTAAACTAGCATATGTGTTGACTTTGTGTAAGGTCAGTGTTATCTGACTAATTCACTTAACAAGGACAGAGGGAACCAGAAAGGAAGAGAGGGAGAAGGGAGATTTCTAGGAACGGGTAGCAGAGTGCCTGCAGTTAGTGGGGATATGGGAATTAGGAGGCAAAGGCTGTGGAAGTCTCATATTACCGGATCTTGAAGTGGTCAAGGGCATGTCCGCTGCTGGTGAATTGGAGCAGATGGTCTTCAGGCAAACATGTTGAATGCTGAGGGAAGGGTAGGCAAAGATAGCCTAACTTCCTCCTCAGGTAGGAAGAAGCTCAGGTAATATCTAGTGCACCAGGGTGCTTTCCAGATTAGACCCTGAAATGGGGTCACGTCGTATCTCGGACGTGTGCTTCCACACTTCCTGCATTGTGACACCGCAGTCCCTACATGGACAGCAGAATGCTGCTCACATTTCCAATGCCTTGCTTTGTATTTAATCGCTGCGATATAGAGCTAGGATGTTGTATATCCAGCGTAAAAAGGTTGCTATTTTTCAGGTTGTTGGTTTCCTTGAGACTGCTGTCCCTGCTGTTTATGTTTCGCATGCGACTTGCCTGAACGGAGTCATTTTGTTGCTTTTGAGCAGCTAGTCTGGAAAGTGCCCAGAAGCACTTCTGCTTTGCTACGCAGCTCAGCAGCAAGCTCTCATGGCAGGGTCACCAAGCCAGAGAGCAGCTGAAGGAGGTAGTGCTGGAGAATCCCCTCTTGCCTGGTGGTGGGGTCTTTTATATCCATTCAATCTTCTTGATCTGAACATGGAATCTGCCTTCAAGGTAGCCCTGTCCGTCATAGAACTCCCCAAGTGTCAAAAACTTGCTTTCAGGAAATTTCACAGTTGTTTGCTTTGCCAAGCCTTGGCATGCAGGATGTTGAGGGCCATCTCTTTGGCCTGGGTACTCTGGTATCAGGAATGCAGTGCTCTGAACATTCCGAGACAATTCTGTTTCCCCATTGCTTCTGATCTGCCATTGCCAGCTAGAAAGATCTCTGGCACCTTTGTGCCTTTGCCCCAAGGATGGTAGAAAGTGAAGGATTTGTCAAGAGGAAGTTGCCAAGCCTCTATGTGAGAGAATCTATTTAAAGTAACTTGTGTGTGTGCAAACCTATCTAAGTGTGTATTTCTAATATCATGAAAGCAATTGGATATATGTATAAAACATGAAATCAATACTGGCAATATAGCAGTAAGTGCTGACATTGTAACAGTCATAGAAATTTCCATAGCCAATAATCAAACATTTACCATAGAAAGACAGGATTGCTTCTGTCTCTTTCAGAGTCATGAACCAGTGAAGACAGCTGGCAGGCCCTCCTACCTGTTTGTATAGGGTTACCTAGCTCACTCAGTTGGACTCAGAGACTCCTGATATCAGGGAATGTCTGAATGCTATGACTGGATCCGAAATCGGCCGAAGTCGGGTCCTCTGGGCTAGTAAAGCAGGACCAAGGATCGGGACCTTGGTCCCAACACTGGATGTTACAGCAATTAAAAGGTGCAGATCAACAGATCAGCAGCCAGGAGGGAGGCTGGGAGAGGCCACAGCCACAGCTCAAACTGCTCTCACAGCCCAGAAGGGAGGAGCGGTAGAGAAGCCAGATAGAATGAATTCCTACCTCTCAGCTTCTCCTTCAGGTTGCCATAGCAGGTTGTCTGCTATGAGATCTCCATAATCTAGTTTGGCCCTCAATTTACACTCAATTTACGTTCAAATGCTATAAAGTAGGAGGCTGTACTCACATCCTAAAGCCTGCCAGAAGTTTCTCCAGGCAAGCCATTCACTTACACCCTCCCCCATGATGTGTCCCTCACAATTATGGCCAGGGGCGTATCTAGGGTGGGTCAGGCAGGGTACGTGCGCCGGGCGCCATTTGAAGGGGGGGCGCCATTTCTTAAAATTAACTATTTTTTTAAAAAAAGGCTGCCGAAAACAAAATGGCCACCACGCATGCTCAAATTGCCTCTTTGAGGCCCTAGGCCATATCAGGCCTCACAGAGGCCATTTGAGCATGCGTGGTGGCCATTTTGTTTTCAGCTGCCTTTTTTTTTTAAAAAAAAAAATTATTTTAAAAAATGGCCAACGCACATGCTTAAATGGTCCCTGTGAGGCCCTAGAGGCCAGCAGGGGGGAGGGGGAACCTTTTCAGATCCCCCAGCCTTTAGAAGCCCCCCAAAGGGGCTACAGGTAATTTTTTTTTAAAAAAAAATTAATATAATATAAGTCACTGTACACATATTCAGATATGTGACTTGTATGTGACCTTCAGATTTGTATTTTTCCGCTGATATTATGGTAAAGTTATTTGAAAGATGGGTGTCAGATGTTTGGACAGGGGGCACAATTTTAATGCTTGCCCTAGGTGCTATTTTACTTAGATATGCCTCTGATTATGGCATTTGTCTGAAGAGGTGAACACTGTAAGCATGATGGTGGGCACGTCTGTGATTGGCAAGCTCGAGCCCCTGAGCCTGCCAATCACAAAAGCACCACCCGCCATCACTCTTACTGTGTTCGCCTCTTCAGACAAATGTTGTAACCATGACGGGCTTCTGGAAGGGGTTAGTGAATGACATGCTGCACAAGATTTGGAGTGAACATTCGGGGGCTGTATATGAGTACGACCTCCTGTTTTTAATTTCTCAATAGGGCTTTAGAGTATATGCAATCTGTGTTGCAATGTACTTTCCTAGATAGCACATCTGATACAACAACCATTTTTGGTACATTAGAACTCTGCGTGGACATTGGAAGAGTTAGGACTTGTTTCCATTCCTTTGCTGTGATTTCGATCCAACACAATGGTGGAAAAGTACAGGGCGGCTGACATACATTGCTAATTCTGCAGCTGTTCCGACCCACAGTCACTTAGTGTTGCCATATGGGTTGCCCTGGTTTGCAGTATTGATCATCCTGTCTTCTTGAGCAGCAGGGGACTGACCGGGGGGGCGGGCGGCTATGCTCGGGCATTCAGGTCACCCAAAACAGCCTCAGGGACAAGCAACGGTGCAGACACAGCACGAGAAATGGCCTTGTGTCTGGATTTGTGCTTAGAAGAATAGAAAGTTGAAATAATTGGGCGGGGGGGGGGGGAGAGAAAACTGAGTAGTTAGTTGGTGCTTACAGTAGTTGTCACACACACATACACAGAAAAAGGAATGCCTGACTGTAAAAGTGAGTTTTCCATCATCTCTTGTGTCAACTGGTTCAGAAAGTGGTATCAGGTGCACGGAAAAGACCCTGCTCTTGAGAATTCTTTAGCTTGTTCCTGAATGTTGGGGCACTTACATATGCTCCAAACGTTCCCTATTTACCAAGGCAGTCCCTATTTGGTGGGTATCTTTCTGTTGTAAATTACTCTTCCTATTTTGCTTCTTGGGGAGATTTCAGGAATAACTTTTTTTTTAACGTGTGTGATCCAGGATACATATCTGCACACTAGCTTCTCTTTCTTCCATAGCTGCCTATCAAGATAATAAAGGTGCCCGAGGTGCTTGAGTTGCAGCTATTCTATAAGGACAGATCTATGGTGAGTTTGTATAACAGAACATTTATCCTTTGGTTGTGGGGGAAATAGAAATTGTTATGATCAACTTACTGACACATCTACTGCAAAAGCCAGTTGGGGACAGTCTATTCCAGAATAAATAAGGAATACCTGAGCCGTGCATGTGAATGCCTGAGCTGTGTGGCTTGGGTAAGGCAGCAATCATCTTAGGAGAAGGTAAAGTTCTTTCTCCTTTTCCCTGTTCCTAGGAACATAGGAAGCTGCTTTATACTGTATATTGCTCTTGTTGGACGACATCCCATGCAACACAACGCCAATGTAAGGGACCTGCCAGAGCTGCTGTGCAATGTGAAAGACAACCCTGATGGTGTTGTGGAAGGAGGCAGTTGTGCAATGGCCTAAAACAGTGCACAGCACCTGCGCCATGCTACTTTCATTGTTTCCAGTGGAGGTGGTTCTCTGGAAGTACACATTGTTTTAGACCACTGAGAAACGGCCCACCTCTGTAACAGCATCAGAGCTGCCTACCACATGGCGCAGAAGCCCTGGTGGGTCCCTAACACTGGTGTTCCAGTGTGTGGAATGTTGGCCATTATTTATTTATTTATTTATTTATTTACACTGTCAGACAGGTGTTATTGACTGGTTTGTTTGATCCAGACATTGAGTCCTTCCCAAGGACCTGGGATGGCTGAATTTTATTGTCAATTTTGTTGCTGTTGTTATAGATATCGTCACAGAATATAGGCTATTCCCAGTAAAGCTGCTTTTTGTAATTGGCTGATGGTGATTTCTGTGGCCCCTACCTAGGGCGTCAATGACCAATGGGATTATTTTGGTCTTCTTCTGCCACAGCCTTTCAATTTCAATTTGTAGATCTTTGTATTTGGTGATTTTTTCTATTTCTTTTTCTTCTATTCTGCTATCCCCTGGTATTGCTATGTCTATTATTTTCACTTGTATTTCTTTCTTCTCAACTACAGTTACATCTGGTGTATTGTGTGGCAGATGTTTGTCTGTTTGTAGTCGGAAGTCCCATAATATTTTTACATCTTCATTTTCTACCACTTTTTCAATTTCATGGTCCCACCAATTTTTGGCTACAGGTAGCTTGTATTTTTTGCAGATGTTCCAGTGTATCATCCCTGCACCTTGTCATGCCTTTGTTTGTAGGCAGTCTGTGCGATCTTTTTACAACAGCTGATTAGGTGGTCCACGGTTTCATCTGCTTCTTTACAAAGGCGGCACTTGCTGTTTGTTGTGGATTTTTTGACTTTTGCTCTTATTGCATTTGTTCTTAGTGCCTTTTCTTGTGCAGCCAGTATTAAACCCTCTGTTTCTTTCTTCAAGTAACCATTCTTAAGCCATTGCCAGGTCTTGGTGATGTCTGATTTTCCACTTATATTGTGCAAATATTGACCATGCAGGGGCTTATTTTTCCATTTTTCTGCTCGGTTCTTGACTTGTTCTTTCTTGTAGACCTGCTTTGTTTCATTGGTGTTGAATAGTTTTGCGTTATTGACCATTTGAAGTGCATCTTCTTCACTGTCCTTGATATATTCTTCAAGGCCTCTTTTCTCCTCCTCTACTGTTTGATGGACTTGCAGCATTCCTCTTCCACCTGAGCTGCGAGGGAGGTAGAGCATATCTACATCACTGCGCGGGTGCAGAGTATGATTGATGGTCATGATTTTCCTGGTCTTACGATCCAGTGTCACTAGCTCTTCCTGGGTCGAGTCTATTATTCCTGCAGTGTATCTGATAACAGGTATAGCCCAGGTGTTTATGGCTTGTAGTGTGCAGTGTTATCAGCCTGGAGAATGCCCAAGTATTTGTAAGGTTCTTTCTCTTCCAGGTTCTTGATCTTGCTTCCATTGGGCAGTTCTATTCCTTCCGTTTTTCTTATTTTTCCTCTGTTCATTATTAATGCAGCACACTTGTCTAGTCCAAACTCCATTGCTATATCTCTACTGAATATACGGACAGTGTTTAGCAGTGATTCGATTTCTGACTGGTACTTTCCATACCACTTCAGATCGTCCATGTATAGCAGATGTTTGATTTTACTGGATGTTTTAGATGTTTGGTATCCGAGGCCTGTTTTGTTTAGTATTTGTGAAAGTGGGGTGTTGTTGTTGTTGTTGTTATTATTATTATTATTCCACTTTTCAACAAAAAGTTCTCAGAATGAGAAAACAGTTCCTTATTCCAAAGGGGTTCACAGCCTGAAAAGGAGACACCAGCACACTATCAGCGGGAAAGATTCTGTGCTGGAATGAATAGGGACAGTTGTTCCCTTTGCCTGCTAAATGTAAGCAGTGTGGCTTTTCCCAAGTACTTATCAATGACTACTAATCTGAGAACTATAGGCTACCTCCAGCTTTAGAGGCCAGATGCCTCTAAATATCAGTTTCAGGGGAGTAACAGCAGGAGACACAGTATGCCCTCAGCTCTTGTTCCTGTGGGCTTCTCAGAGGCATCTGATGGGCCACTGTGTAAAACAGGATGCTGGACTAGATAGGCCTTGTTCCTGATCCAGCAGGGCTGTTCTTATGCCCTTAAGGTCTCCTGCACCTAGTCCATTTAGGGCAGGGGAGACCTGAAGAATTCTGAAGGCTCTCCACTGGCTTCCAGTTAGTGCTAGTTTTATTCTTTAAAATGGTATGCCAGACTTGTACTACTTTGAACCCGCAGGCCAAATGCATGCCCACTAGCCATGTGTCATCAGGAGCTCAGTAAATGTCCTGTACTGATAAGAGGAGGATCTCCAAGGTCCTAAACTCCAAAATTCTATGATGCTATGCAACAGTCTTGCTGCCTGCTTGAGTCCTCAGAAATAGGAGAGTGGTTTATTCGCACCTGGGAGTTCACAATATGTAGCAGTTGCATTGCATGCAGCTTGGTGATGTTGGAGCATATGTTGTGCAAGTTTTGTAGAGGTTAAGATATTAGGACCACCTCTTTGAATAGTTCTTGGAAAGTAACTGGAAGCCAGTTTCAGAACTGGTGTAATGTGTTCTCTGCAAACTGCATAACTGGACTGCTGCATTCTTCATGGAATTGTCCTTTATACATGCTACAAGACACCCCTTGCCCACTATTAAAGGAAGTGCCAAGATCATGTCAGCATCTCCTTTAGTGATATTGGGGCGGGTGCATTCTCACCATGGCTCTCACACGGTCACATGTAGGGGGCATTGTGAATTTGAACTGGCCCTCTGAAAACTTTCTGTTGAAAAGTGGTGCATATGGTAGATAATTGTAGTAGTAGTAGCGGCAATTTCATTCATAGTCATAGTAGCCAGGAGGCAGTAGTCTTCTGAGGAGAGCTGGTCTTGTGGTAGCAGGCATGAATTGTCCCCTTTGCTAAGCAGGGTCCACCCTGGTTGCATTTGAATGGGAGATATGTGTGAGCATTGTTAGAAATTCCCCTTAGGGAATGGGGCCACTCTGGGAAGAGCACCTGCATGCTTGCATGAAGAAGGTTTTAAGTTCTTCCCTGGCATCTCCAAGATAGGGCTGAGAGTGACTCCTGCCTGTAACCTTGAAGAAGCTGCTGCCTGTCTGTGAAGACAATACTGAGCTAGTTGGACCAATGGTCTGATTCAGTATATAGCAGCTGCCTATGTTCCTGTGTACCGGTTTTGTTTGTGGAGGCGTTTTGGTAACCAGGACTGATTCTTCCCCTGCACTTCATAGGAAACAAAGAGAACTGGCACCATCTCTGAACTTTCACGTTCACCTACTTTGGCACATTTCCTAACAAGTGTACGAGGAGGCGTTGAAGAGCCTCCTTCTCACCTTGATGAGCACTTAAAATGTAATTTACTGTTGCTTTCAATTACTATAGATTCCACAAGTGTTTACTATTTTTGGCATACTGCAGCGCTCACAGCCAGATGATGATGAATGAACATGATGACTTTCTTTCTTTTTTATTTTATTTTAAGGGAATTTGGTGTTAAGGCAAAATAGGAGATTTAGACTAATCTGCATGACTTCTGTGTGAAACTTTAATAAACTGTCAAGAAAATTGCTAACACTATGGTGAAAGAAATGTACCATGTTGACAGATTTTTCATGGGAATAAGATATTTCTTTCAAAAATGAAAGGGGACAGTGGCACACTTCACAAATACCTTATCTTTATTCATTATGCAGAAGGGCTGCTTTCATCATGAAAATAAGCTCCTATCGTGCACCCAGGCTCTAGGTTCAAGTGCTTCAGAAAGATGTCATCTCTTCCCTCACTCATATCTCATCGCTTTTTCCTCTAGGCATAAAATAGAAAGCACTCCAGCAATGCAGACTTCTTTCAAACACTTTGCCAATTCTTTTCTCCCTCTCCTGGTTTGCTGTTGACGAAAAGTCTTTTCATAATGAAGGGGCACAGTCGCTCTGCTTCTTGGGAGCCAGTTGGCAAACTCTCCTGACTGAACCCCTACACATTTCTTTATTTTGATTTTAATTTACTTGCCACCTTTTGTAAAAGAATAACCCAAGGTGGTGGTGAAGTAACAGGTGGAGTAACAAATTGGTATAATGTGTTTATGCAGAAGTGACACGGACTTTGTAACAGCATTATTTTTACTCAGTGCTGGTGTACTTGAGCACATTTTCAAAAAGGCGAAATAAATGAGCTGCTATAAAATTGCTAGGTTTGTTTTTCAGTCAGTACTGGAGCATTGCACTCTTGTGTACTCTCGCAGAAAGGCAAAATGAACTGTTTTTGTCTCCCAAAGAAGCAAGTGGCTTTATTTAAAAAATTCAAATTTCAATTGTTGTTTGTTTGTTTACTTGTTTTAAAAAATTCCACATTGGTGCATCTGTGCTGGAATGTCAGAAAATCCATATATTCTCTATGTATGCATTCCATAGGGATATGGGTAAAAAGCAAAGGGGGAGGGAACATGGGGAAATTCCATTATCAATATTCCAAAGTTCTTTTTCATGCTGGAAGACCACTGGAATGGAATCCAAGGCATAACAAAACTGTGGAATAACTGAGAAGGGATCCATTCACCTCTGTGGTATGTTTCTCTGCAATGAATTGATTAGACACTGGAGTGTAACCAATATGTACCCCCTGAATACTCAGGGGGGTCTTCAGGAATACAGGATTATACACACACACACACACACACACATTAAAGTGGCGGGTGTGGGGGGGAGCGGGCGGCTCAAAACGGCAACAACAAAACCTACAAAATGGCCCAGTCAGCGTGCTCAATGGCCTTCGGAGGCCATGCAATGCTGGGGGTAGTTGAAGGACAGCTGGGAAGGGGAAAGAAAACATGGAGTGGAATGGGTCTGATTTGCTCAAGCCCTCACGGCTTCTAGTATCTTTGCAAGGTGGGCAGGTGGCAAGGACTTGGCTGTTTGTACGCCATGAGCAAAACTCATTACAAACTGAGGATTCAAATTCAGGTTTGAGAGCAAAAACAGAGCCATGGTTGGGTGATGAAACAGCGGCTTCATGCTTTCAGACAATTACAAACTCAACCTCTGGCATATTTACCTATGGCTTACTATTATGTCCGAACGGGGCCTCAGAGTGAATATGTAACACTTAAAGAACCATGATATCATAAAGCAGTCCCCTCAAGGCTATATTCAAATATGCATGAATTTAGAGCAGGGTTATTTTTTTTTCCCCTGAAGTGACTTTTGTTGTATTTCTAACAAAAGTTCCAAATGAAATTGCATTTAGTCTCTTCATAAATATTCTTTAACTTTTGCATACATAACAGAAATCCTCAGGGATTGCTTTTGCATTCAGTATGCCTTTATGTTTATTGCATAGTTTTGTTTAGCCATTTTGTCTTGAATATTTTAGAGCTGTTGAACTTTACACTTTACCCAGTTACGCTCCCCCTTGTGTTTCAGGCTACATGTGATCCTTCCGCAAGCGCACCCACACCTCTGGCCTCTTCACTATTAATGACTGTCTTGTTTTTTGCTATGTCTTCTGCTCATGTCACGTACTCGTACTGTTACTCGGTTTTCAACATATGTTTGCCTAATCTCGTTGGTGGATTTTAGTTTATAATGATTTTCACTCAGCAGTGACTGTGAGGTGGTGTGGTAGTAGTAAACAATTTCTGCTGAATGATAGCTAAGAAGAAGGGCTGTGCATCGTGGGCTGTGCACACAGGACATGGCACTGGAGACAGGGAGTGGTGAGTTCAGCATTGTGCAGGAACACAACTGCTCAAGGCCCCAAGCAGACATGAGCCAATGGCCGCATTTGCATGCAACATGGAACCAGAGTTGTATGGGTCAGAGGTTTCCCTATCATTACATCCAAATGTGTGCAACTCTCATTCCACTCATCCAGCAACCCAAGGTTGCAGTCTGCAGACACCAATTTGAACCCTCGGTTTACAGTGAGTTTTGCTGCTCATAACAGGGGTTCCATTTTGCACTGGAGGTTGCATTTGACTGAACTAGAGTAGAGGAAGGAAGCTCCTCCCTCTCTCCATGCCTGATTGGCTGTGTGGGCTGTCCTTCAAAGAAGAAGGAAGCTCACACAGCTAGTTTCCTCTTCTCCGTAGTCTTGCTGACTGCAGAGAGGGAATTCTCCATTACGTCCAAATGTGGACAGGAGAGAGGGGTAATGAGGCAGGGGAGCAGAACTGCAGGTCAATTGGACCCACAGTTCTTTGTTACATGCAAATGCAGCCAATGTGTCAGTGGCTCATACAGGCTGATACTGGCTAGACAGAAGTCTGCCTCAAATGCCTCTGTGCAATGCCTGGTGGAAAGGATATGAAGTTCCCTGCCCTCCAGGCAATATTAAGTGGCATTGGTGATGTACTGCCATGACACCCAGTCACTGGTTGCTATCGTTGCTCTCCCTCCACTGAAATGTGAAATCAGTAAAAAATTCCACTGAAAATAATGTGTGGTATTGGATCGTCAATATGAGAGCCATCTAATCAATAAGGTGCACATGGCAGCGATAGAGGCAAGGAAATTGGAACAGTAAAAAACTTCAAAGATTAAAAAAAAAGAAAATAAAATCAACAAAAGTTAGATATCATATTAAGAACTAGAGCAACAATGGATATTTGAGGCATATAAATTTAACAATATATTCCATTTCTTAATGGATTTGGGTTACCCAGGATTGTTCTTGACATGTCAGGAGCCTAATGTTGTCAGGAGAGCATTTGACCTTTGTCCTGGCTGACCAATGTCCAGAACTCTGTGAATCACTGACAGCAGAAGAATTTTTTCAGTAAAGATTGGGGTATTTAAGGTGAGCATGTATTAAAGTAAAACAAAACATATTCGAAACACATAATAGGAACAATTTGCATCTACCACTCAACCTTTTAATAGCGTTATTGCTTTATCGTCATTATTGTGTTTTCAGTACCAAGCTGGCATTGATAACAGACTGCAATCATGCATATAGGCTTCTTGCCCCATTAAAATTACAGAATTTTCCACATCTATTGCTGACTATAGAAGAATAATGGCATTGTCAATTTTTCAACACTTGTTCGGCGAACAAACAACACACCATAAGAATTATTTTCTGCATCATTCAAGAATATTCTGACTGTGGTGAATCCAAACTCTGGTGAATCCATTAAGACCCCTCATCATCTCATACTGCATTGGGAGATGACAATGGTAAACCCCTCCTGTATTCTACCAAAGACAACCACAGGGCTCTGTGGTTGCCAGGAGTCGACACCGATTCAACAGCACACTTTACCTTTAAACAAAACCATTTGCCATCCAAAGGAATCCTCTAAAAAAAAATCCTTTTAAGATTTCCTTTAGGACAAAGAAGTGCTTGGCACATTTAAGATTAAAAGGCTTTTCCCATTCTATTCTGGTAATGTTATATTATATAGATTATATAGATTATAACATTATATATAATATATTATCTAGATTATATATAGGATTATATATATATAATACTGTAATAATAATAATATATATAGTAATATATATATATATATAGTATTATATATATTATATTATATAGATTCTATAGGCTGTGGCCACTTCCCATGTCAGCCCTGCCTTCCCTAGGAACTGGCATAGAAGGTTGCTGCATTAACAGCAGCTTCTCTATAACCTCAGGATTCCTGTGCTACTGGAGTAACATGGGAAGAAGCCATGCGGCAACAGCTCCCTTGTTACTGAGATAATGTGGGGATTTCTTCCTACACTGCCACTTTTATGCATCTGTCTGTACTCTGAGCAGAGGTGGTCAGGTAACTGCCAATCATACATTCTGGACAGTAAGCAGCTTTACTTTCTGCATGCTTTCCCAAGAGCTCAAAAATGCAACGACACGTGGCAGGACAATGCATGCCGGGTTCTGCATGCAAAGCCATCAGGCAAATAATTCCCTTGCTTTGTGGTGCTGATGGGATGCACACCAGCAATTACTACACTATGAGGATTGTGCGAATTGGCCCCCTGATATGTCTTGGTAATTTATGTGTGCTCTGCTTTGGAGAACCTGTTTCCCATTCAGCCGCTTTCTAGAACAATAATCAACCCTCTCCCCAAATTACAAGGTGAAAGCTGTGCTATGTTTAGTGATTTGAAATGCTTGGCATTCATAAGCAGCCGGCCGAGGGGGGCGGGAACCCTCACTAGTTCTTGCTTTTTAATGCCATGATTTACATGTGGAATTGCTGTCCAGGCTATTTACAGCAGGAGGTGGGGAGAAATAGCACAGAACATTATGCAATCCCGACACAATCAGTGTCAAAAAGCCTCATGGACAAACCCAATCTTTTAATTATGTTTTCCTTCCATATGTGACGGCAGAGTGAACACAAGAGAGGGACCAGATTGCATTGCTGAATAGGAGAGTCTGGGCTGATTCCCTCTGTCTAGCATATGTGCTCACTAACACCTGAATAGATAACTAGAAAACAATGTGCTTTGCTGGGGCAAGGTTGGCACTCCACTCCACACATTTTTATGTCTTTTCCCAATTCTTGTTAATGTCACTCTTACACCTGCAAGCCTATGTAGCCTCAATGAATGTCATGGAACTCTCTTCTAAGAAAACATGCCTAGAAATCAGGCTGCAAGTCAGTGTTGCTGGATGTATTTAATTTTAGGATTAACCTCGTAGAGATGTGCACAAAACTGGTTCTGCCAGGTCAGCTCAAATCGGGGCTGGATTTGAGCTGACCCTGGCTGGCCTGGTTCTTTGCACCATCGAACTAGACCTGTTTTGAGCTCAAACTGAACCAGTTTGGATGGGCTTGGAGCTCTGCTGGTAAACGGGAATCCGGTGCGAATTCCCCTTTACCAGTAAAAGTCAAGAGAGAGAGAGGAGCTTCGAGTGGGTGGGAGAGGAGTACTTACAAGTGCTGCCACCGGCAGCTGCGGTGGCTGCTGTGTGGGGGGGGCACAAGGGGCAGCTCCCCCCACTCCTGTCAGCCTCCCCCAGGGTATGTAAGGCAGGTTCAGGCCCAGTTCAGGACTCTGCACAGGAATGGATGTCATGAAAATGGATGTCACTGCCCTGAGCCATTTTGGAAGGGCGGTATACAAATCAAATCAAATCAATCAGATGATGTGGGGGGATTGCCACCCCACCACAGCTACCTCCCTGCAGCACTCAAAAGTACTTTCTTACTCCCTGCCCGCCCATTCTATCTTTAAGGAAGCCCCCTGCCCCCCACTTTATTGTAAAGTGGGATCCTTACTGGATTCCCCTTTACCAGTACAGTTCTGAGCCTGCTCAGTATTACCTGGGCCCAGTTTGGTTTGAACTTGGACCGGCCAAAGCCAGTCCGGTTTGACTCTGAACCTGTCAAGCTGAGTTTATTTTATTTGTTTGTTTGTTTGTTTGTTTGTTTTACACATTTTTATACCACCCAAAACATACGTCTCTGGGCGGTTTACAACAAATTGGCTTGACGTTGAGCCTGGCTCGAACTGAGCTGACTTGCACCCCCCTATAACCTGGGCCAAACTAAAACAAGGCACTGGAACAACAGTGATGCATTTAAATTTGCCTCTCTCCTCATAACATCTAATAGAATGTATCTCATGTTGTAGCACCACTGTATTCCTCAGTCCTGCTCCACATCATTAGCTGCTGCTGGTGAAAAGAGGCATGGAAACATGCAGCATCATGTCCCAATAAATACTGATGAATTCTACTGAGCATTACCAAGAGGGAAGGAGGGTACTAAACACATGGTTGCTGATTTGGGCAGCAGCTATACATTGAAGACAATACTCAAAGCAAAGTACAGCTTTTCAAAATGTCAAAGAACATCACAATTTCCATGGCATAAAACCATTAACACATGATGAATGTATTCTCACGATGGCTGAAAAGTAGGCTAAGGGAGATTAGTCCACTTTCCCAGGATCGTGGGAACCAATGGGCTTGCAGGAGCGCCTGGCGCTCCCAAGGCGACTAGCCTGCCTAATCACCCCTCCCTTTAGATGAGGTTAATGGAGAGAGCACTCTGTTAATCTCATCTTTTTGCTCATGTGTTTCCGTGGTGTGCAGCGACACATGAGTTGACCCCTGACTGGGAGGCTGCAAGCACCCTCCAGGGCTCAGGGGTCTCTCCAGGATGCCCCACTCACTCATGTGGGGCATCCTGGAACTTCCTGGGGCCCGTGGCCCCTGATCCCTGCAGCCCCCACTGGCTCCATGATGGAGCCAGCAGTTGTGTGGGTGGCCAATCCAGCCGCCCAGGGCTGCCTCTTGATCATCTGCTAAGCCTGCTTTCCCTGTAGAACCCCTTCTGGCACTTCACACCAATCGTCTGAAGCACCTCAATAACTACTTAAAACTAAAATAGATACAATAACCAAAGGAGCAGAACAGCCAACAGCCAGAATAAAATGTCCACAAAGCAAATCCCCAAGTTGCTTTAAAAACAAACAAACAAACAAAAAACCTTCTGCCATCAGCAATACTGTATTCAAATACCAAGGGATGCCTTTGGAAATAAAAATGTCTTGCCTTGTTGGTGAAAACAGGTTAAGAAGGAGACCAGTGAAGAAAACACTGCTTCTGACTCTCACCAAGTTCACCTGAATGCTGGGCTCAAATACTTCGCGGACTGGAAATTTGAGTCACATCTTCATGAAGGTAGCTGAACAGAGGAGTATGGTTCATCAAATGATCTGCTTGGCTCCAGACTTCTACACCAAGGCAAACAAGCTATTCAGTACGCTCTGGAGGTTTAAAATTATGGTTGTGACATATGAAGTTGGAGAAAACAATAAATTTAACTTGACGCCTGCAGCCAATTCGATCCTTAGTTCAAATTGATATCTAAAATTCTGTTCCAACAGCATCACCTCTGACTGCTTCTTTGCCAATGTTGCCCCCTTAGGGTGGTGGGCCATAATGCCACAGTAGTGGCATAATAAAAATATTAATAAAACAGCAACATAGGACGAAGCCATATACTGAGTCAGACCACAGGTCCTTCTAGCTCAGTATTGTCAACCTAGACTGGTAGCAGCTTTTCCAAGGTTGCAGGCAGGAGTCTCTCACAGCCCCATCTTGGAGAAGCCAGGAAGGGAACATGGAACCTTCTGCTCTTCCCAGAATGGCTCCATCCCCTGAGGGGAATATCTGACAGTGCTTACAGGACAGACCCTGCTTAGCTAAGGGGAAAAGTCATGCTTACTATCACAAGACCAGCTCTCCTCCAAAATAATGGTAACAGAAGTGATAGTGACAGCAGAATAATAATGAAGACATGAAAAGCCACAACAGGTTTCTTCTGCCAGGGTCTATTCTTAAAAGCTCTAGGCCTCTTGGCTCCTTTCCTTGGGTGACCACTTCCTTCCTGCCAAGAAGGCCCAGTTTCACCTGCCTCCCAAGCCCAACAGTTTTGCCCCAGACCTATTATGGGTCTTCCTCTTTCCAACTGCTTTCCTTGAGCTCTTAAGACTAGCACTCCCCTCCCCCTTGCCTTGCTACTCTTAAGCACTGAGTGCTTTCTTCAGGGCTGCATCTCTGATTCTTGCCTCATTTCCCAGTGTCTTCTATTCTTCTATCCTTTTCATCAAGCCTCAGTCTCCATATGTGCTTCCTTCAGGCTCCGTAGCCTGCACACTTCTGCCATGCTCCCTGTCCATTGGATTCCACATGAGCTCCTGAGAACAGTTCCTAGAGGCATCATGAAATACTGAGCCTTTTCTCATGATCCCATGAGAGGGCTTGAGGGTGGGTGGTGGAGAAGGCTGCAGGCGCTTACCTTCACCACAGACAATCCAGATTGTGCACTCAGATGTTCCACTGCTGCCTCTGACTGTGCCGAGCTGTGGGGGTTGGGATGTGTTATCCGGGCCCCAGATATCCCACCATGTACCATGAGAGTGAACAGTGCATTATGGAGATCTCCCCCACACCCCGTGTTACCCGGTAGCCCTGCAATGCCTCAAAGCAGGTGGTGTTGACAGATGAGCAGTTAGATGCGATTAACCTCAGCTAACTTGACAGATGAGCAGTTAGACGCGATTAACCTCAGCTAACTGGGGGGCTTCTTTGGCGGGTTTGCTACCGAGGCACTGCCGCGATCCACATTGGTCCTGGTGGTTCTTATGTACAGCCTAAACCAGGCTAGGAATACTCAGCCTGGGTTAGGCTGCATATAAGAACCACCAGGTTACATGAAGAATCCATCCATCACTGTATGGATGCTAGAAAGCTGTAACTAGAAAGTCAGATTCTTATGTCTAATTTAGGAGTTTGGGCAAGCACTGTTTACACTGATCTTGTTTTTTTCTGTCCTTTTTTAAGTTTAAAAAAGCCATAGAAGGTGCTTCAAGACATTCTATACACGAACACTGGGGCTATTCTCACGATTGGCAAAAATTGGGCTAGGCTCTCCTAGCCCAATTTTTGCTGATTGTGTAAACCACCGGGCCTGCAGGTGAGCCCAGTGGTTTACAAGCAGGTCACACGTTTCTGTAGCCCTCCCCTTAGCCCGGGTTTGCGGAGCGAATGATCTGCAAACCTGGGCTAACTGATAGTGAGTAGCCCCCCGGAGGGGAGGTAAAAAGCCGCCTCCCAGCTCCAGGGATCTCCCCAGTATACCCTGCACGCTCACGCAGGGCATACTGGAACTTGCTGTGGCTGCGTGGCCCCCGAGCTCCCCAGCCCCTGCCTTCATGAAGCTGGCAATCATGTGGCCGGCCTATCCAGCCACCCAGGGCTCCCTCTCCGCTCGAGTGCGGGGCCTTGATCGTGAGACCGATCGTGAGAACCAGCTCACTGACGTCATCCACACAATCAAAAACTGTGTTCTATCCAGGTTTGGGAACTGTGTGTGCTCCCAATTTTTGATTGTGTGGAAGCTGGGTACCCAGAAAACTGGGTAGCTCTTCCTCCTACCCTGCTTCCACAGAACTGAAAATTGGGAGCACACAGCTCCCAAACCCAGATAGAACATAGTTTTTGACTGTATATGAATGACCTCACTAACTTCTCAGTAGATATATCCTGCTTTTTTGTTTGTTCTTTTAAAGAAAATTCTTTCCTTCTCTCAATACTTAAATCTGTTATTTTACATGCTATGTGTGGTGAAATTGGGTTTGTTTGTTTTTTGTTTAAATGCAAACCCATATGTGCAATCTCCAGAGAAACTAGTAAATTTCACCAAATGGGCAGCCCTAAATTACATGCCATCTGCAGCTAGTGATGAAAGGATGAAACCCACTCAGCTGTGATCCTGCACCAGCATGCTTCTCGTCTTGATTGGCTCCAGGGAAATCAGCCACTTTTTGGCTTTGAACTTTTCTAGCCCCCAAGCAATTTATTAAGGGCTGGCTGAACTGCACTGACTAATGCAAATCACACTGGTCTGGCATTGGTTGCGCTTGTTGAGCTGTCTGCCATAATGGCCCTTTGCCCTGATGCTTACCATTACTGTGGCACCTTTTTAGGTACAACTAGAGCTAAGGAAAGATGAGGAACCGGGGCCTAGCAATGGGCAGACACATCCCTGGACATCTTTCCACCACTTTATTAGGAAAATGAAGCTTCAATGGATGCACAGCAAAGTACCCAAGTGAGGACGTATTTCTGTTGTGGCTGATTTGACTCTTTATTCTCATAAAGATCTTTTCCAGGGACTACCGATAGAGGGAGATGAGATGAGTTCAAGGACGACTGGTTGCCACCTGGAAAAGGCCAGAGGGTGAAACCAGAGCAGGTAGGGTCAGTGCAGTACCCAGTGGGTTCTGAATCTGCCTAGCGTAGAAGTTTGCAGATTTGGGCCAGAGCAGAACTGGCAGGATAGAGGCTGTGGAACCAGAGACAATCTAGTGGGTCTTTGGAAAAGCCTTGCCAAATCTGGCATGTGTATTTATTTGAAAAAAAATATATCCTGTGTTCCTATTGCTACTATCTGAGTTGTGTGTCAGCGACCATAAAGAAGTTGAACTGAACTGTGTTCATTATTCAAGATGAATTACAAACATATTTGAATGGTGTTTTTAGTTTCACCAAGGGGCTTCCTGAGGTCTTTTCATAGGAGCATAGGAACACAGGAAGCTGCCATATACTGAATGAGTGTGAAGCACAAGAAAGGTTCATGCGGGGAGAGTGGGCTAAGGACGTGAACAGTTGCTGGGCGGCCAGATCAGCTGCCCATATGAGCAGCTGCTCCAGTTGGGCACCCCCACACCTGGCTCTGTCAGGGGCTCCACTGATTGGGGGAAGGGGAGTGCCTACGTGCAGCGCCCTGGTGCCCTGTCCCCCGCACCCCAGGAAGGCATCATGTGAGTGTGTGGTGCCTTCCTGGAGTCCCCCTCCCCTCTCCCCCCACCCTGGGTGTGCCAGCTGTGGCTGCAAGCAGCAGCAGCTGACACACAAGCAGAAAAACAAGGTTAATGGAGCACTCGCTCCATGAACCTCGTTTAAGAGGAGGGCTTGTCAGGCGGGCTAGCTGCTCTTCCCCTAGTCCAGTTTTTAGTGATCATCAGAATAGCTTCATTGAGTCAGACCATTGGTCTATCTATCTCAGTATTGCCTTCACAGACTGGCAGTGGCTTCTCTAAGGTTGCATGCAGGAATCTCTCTCAGCTCTTTCTTGGAGATGTCAGGGAGGGAACATGGAACCTTCTGTTCATCCCAGAGCCACTCCATCTCACTAAGGGGAATATCTTACAGTGCTCACACATCAAGAGCCAGGTCTCACAATCAGTGAGACTTGGTTTGGGAAGGGAAGTGGGCTAAGCCTGCTCTCCCCGCACATGAGCAGGGCGGGAGCCCTGGGCCCTGAGCCCTGACCCGGATAGGCTGACCACACGATTGCTGGCTCTGTGATGGAGCCGGTGGGGGCTGGGGAGTTCGGGGGCCACACGGCCCCTGGAAGCTCCAGTATGCCCTGCACGAGTGCGGTGGTCACCACGAGCGGGAAAAATTGGGCTAGGCTTTCCTAGCCCGATTTCCCCCGATCGTGGGAATAGCCCCAGTGTGTAGAGCCTGTAAGGGTTCGGCGGGGAGAGTGGGATTAGCCTGCTCTCCATGCAGATGATCAGTTGTGATCAGACCATGATGGAGCCATTAGGGGCTGCAGGGATCAGAGGCTACCTGGCCCCCGGAAGTCTGCAGGGATCAGAGGCCGCCTGGCCCCTGGCTGCTTGTAGCCTCCTGGTCTGGGGTCTATTCATGTGTTGCTGTGCACTGTGGCAGCACATGATCAAAAAACAAGGTCAACAGAGTGCTCACTCCATTAACCCCATTTAAGGGGAGGGGGAATTCGGCGTGCTAGCCGCTGTGGAACCACTGGGCTCGCCCGCAAGCCCAGTGGCTCTGAAAATCACTAGAAAGCAGACTAGGCTCTCTTAGCCCACTTTCTAGTGATCGTGGGAATAGGCTCAGTGAGGCTTTTCTCACGACCAGTCTAACCCTGCCTGGGCTGCCAGCATGGTTAGGCTGCATGTGAGAAGTGGCAGGATCCTCATGGATCCCTCTGCTCCCCTCCCACCGAACCCCCTTAATAACCCAGGCTTTTAGCTGAGGTTAAGGGTGCTCGTGTGATTCCTCGGGCTGCGTGGAAGTTATAGCCCCAGATCCCTCCATCCTGTTCTGTGCTTCATGGAGCTGCACAAAGCAGGGCTGTCTGTGTGGGTGTGCGGGAGGCACACCGAAGCTGACCTGCTTGGTTATCTGGCAGGGAGGTAAGTGCAAGCAACCTTCCCCCTGCACCATCCCCACCTGCCCAGGGTGATCATGCGAATCACCCCACTTGTTGATTGTGTGAATGACTTCATAGTTTTACCAGTAGTATTAGTAAAAATAGGGTTGGTTGTCAGTTCTAGGGCTGCTCCATTAGGTCACAGCAGGCTTCTGGGATGAATATAAATAGATGGCTCGAAGTGAAGTTCACCACTGAGACTGCCGTACAAGTGTGAAGCAATGATGAGGGGTCTCTTTCATATTTTTCTGTTGGTCTTCGCAACAAAATATGACATTCCTTCTAGCCTCTAGCAATATAATTCTAGCCTCTGTGGAGGCCAGAACTGCATCTGTGGAGGCCAGAACTGCACACAGGAAACTTGCTAACGAGGCATCATCCGAGGTGGGGGCAGTGGTAGTGCCGGCAGCCATGCCGGCCAGGTAAGAGCCTTACTACTTATTTTGCCACCCGCACCTGGCTGCCTGTTCACTGCTGAACTGTTTTGCCCAAACTGGATTTGGTTCAGTTCTATTGCGGACCAAACCACACCCGGTTTGGTTCACAACTGAGCCATTGGACCAGCCCTGTCCGAGGTGAATATGTTCAGCAGTGAAGAGTTTGTGCACACCCCTATCCTCTACATGCGACAAATGACCATCTAAATTTTTAAAAACCCATACATTCTCTACCTAGGATTTAAATACTGGATATCATGATGAGCAGAACGGTCCATGATCAGGACTTTCCAACTTAAAACAGGCCATTTCAGGTGTTCTCAGTTCAGAACAGAACATCATTCAAGTGAAGGGCCTGTTCTGAGCTTGGAATGGAACAACCCTCTTCCAGGTCAGAATGTTCTGAGTGTTCCAAGTGCCATTTTGGAATTCAAAATGGTGCTCTTCTGGCCTCTGCACACAAGTGGCAGCCATTTGTGTGGTCAGCACCATTACACAAAAGTGAACTTGGATATGGACACCCTCAAATCCAGGGAAAGAATAGGAAGTGTATCTATACCCCGCATTTAAGGAATATATATAGGAAGTGGCAAATGGCTGCCACGCATGCATAGAGGCCAGAAGAGTGCCATTTTAGATTCCAAAATGGCACTCAAAACACTCAGAACATTCTGAATCGGAACAGGGTCATTCCATCTGAATGAGTTTGAATTGTAAGCACAACAGAGCCCAGGATAGGATCATTTACTCTTCCCACATTGTTCTGTCTGTCTGAATTTGTTTTCCAAGTGGGTATGAAAAATCATGAATATACTAATCATGCATTTAAAAGTATCATTTGAACTGACCCATTATATTCAATGCATGTGCACACTTCCTTTCCATACCCTGCATTTACCCCTGCTAAATGAGCAAAGAGACACCTTTTAGAGTGGCAGTTCTCTTATATTTAGCAGGGGGAGAGCAACTGGCCCTATCCAACCCCAGCACAGCATCTCTCCATTGGCTGTTGCTGGTATCAGCAACATGTAAAAATCTTACAGCAGTCCTTACTTGCCAAAGGTAATTGGGCAGGTGGCCTGAATTAGTGGCTGTTTACTGGAAAGTGGCTATTCGTGAACCTAGATTATATTATTATGATAGTCATTCAGAGGGTGGGACTGAGCAGGGCTAAGAGGGAAGGCAGGGCACTACCTGCCTCCCCCCACATGAGCTAGGTCTCATCTGGATGTCATCATGCTATGTGCCCACATGACTGGTGTGGCAGCAATGATCTTAATGGGGATCTAGAGGAGGAAGTCCTCCAGTATCCCACAATGCATTGCATAAGAAGCAGAGAGGCTTCCCACATGAATGCAGCAGCTCCCAGGTTCCTCTATGGTGAGAGCAAGCCAGGCTGCTGGGAGCTACTGCAAACATTCCTGATCACCCACATGATCAGGGCCATGCAGTAATAATAGGGTTGTAAGGCTTTAACTGGGGTTAAAGCTAGAGATGTGCGAAACAGCTCAAACTTGAGTCAGACTGGGCCCAGTTCGGGTCAGGATCCAGCCAAACCCCCAGGCTGGTTCGGGCACTGGTTTGGGGGTGCCATGGATGTTAAATTTGGTTTTTAGACGAGGCAGATTTATTGGCAGATTTATTGGCCTCAGGGGGTGCTGCTGCAAATGGCCTGCGCACATGCACAATGGCCTCAAAAATGGCCACCGCATGCTCACAGAGGGCTGAAATGGCCCCAAAATGGGATGAACCAGCCTGAAGGATACCGGAGGGAGGCCAACAGTGGGAGGGGGAAGTGCCAGAGACCCCCTGCAGCTGCAACAGGACCCCCAAGGCTGCCAAAGCCTTCAGCGGCATTAAGTCCACCTTTTTTTTTTTTTTTAACAAATTTAACGTCCATGGCACCCTTGAACCGGGCCTGAACCAGTTCAAAGTGCCAAAACTGAACATGCCCATTCTGGTTCGTGTCTGGTTTGGACTCAAACTGAACCAGGCAAACTGATTTTGTGCACATCTCTTGTTAAAGCCAAGGTAAGAAATTTTGGTAGCCCTGCTCTGGAGAAGCAGGGTAGGGTGGAGGCTCCACATGAGCCTCGCTACCTGGGTTTCCTGCTCCTACCCCGCTTTGGCTGGTCATGAGGATGACCTGCATGTCAGGCTTAAGGTGTGGTAACAGGGCTGAGACTTTGGGACAGATAGGGATCATAACTGAAATGAATGAATGAATGAAGCTGGGCCTTTTTAATTTACCCAACTTCTATAGAACAAACCTATTTTTGCAAAAATGATTGGTATTATGCTGCTGTCCCATTATGCTATTACATCCTGGGGATCGTTCAAGTATCCCCTGAGCAAAATATTTTGAAAGACATGATGAGTGCATTATTGTGTATTGTCTGTGTAACTAGACATTACCCAACTGTTGGGGAAATAATGAATTCCTTCGAACATAGCAGGTTCACATCCCCAAAGTGTAATTGGTATAGCAGGAATGGCTACATGATCAGGAGTGTGATAGCCACAATGTGTGTAGAAGAGGAAAGGAAAACCTAGGAGAATATTGCTCCGATGCAGATAGGCTTCCTTTCCTTTGCACAAGGAGACTTAGACCTGCACACAGTGGCAGCCTTGGTGACAGTGCACTTGTGCAAGGACATTGTCCCAGCACAAGGCTACTCTGCCAGCTAAGTCTGTAGCTTGGGTTCCAAACTTGTTTTGCTAGTGTAAGCATGTTTGTGCTTGTGTGAGAGGTATGTGACCTGTGGCATGCCTCATATGTTTTAAAGCAACTAGACATTACCATTAGACAGGATGTCAATGATTTTGTCAAAACATGACACTGGTGGCCACGTGGAACTCCACTGGAGACAATGGGTGTTTTGCTTTTTAAAAATCCACCCTCACCCCATTTATACGGGCTCTTGTACTGCTGTTATGATAATTATTTTTATCATTGTAAGTGAAATGCCCTGGGTACTTGAAATGTGCCACATAAATGCACAGTATTATATAAAAGCCAGAGTTAATGGCTTTTATATATTAGCAACATGTTTACTGTTCCTGGAATGAGTGCCATGAAAATAAATAATAATAATAATAAAAGAAGGTTCATAATGTATTTATAGAGGACTGTTGTGCCAAAAATCCTAGTGATTCTCTGCTTTGAGAGTATAGTACCAATATTACTGTATTGTCTGGGGAGGTTTTTTGAAAACCTGAAAGAAAGGCAAAGCAGAAAACAACAGTGAGCAGAAAGGGGGAGGTGAGAGATGTTTACAGAAAGGAGCAGCATCCCTGTCTGTGATTTTATGGATGGTCTGTTTTGCCCAAATCTACTTACCTTGCTAAAAATATATGAAGTGATGGCAGACTAGCCCTTTTGGCCTGTAGACTCCACTGAGTGTCTCCTGCAAGTGCTTAAACCTGATGTAGCAAACAAAAATGGCTTTTAGATTTGGGAGTGGGGAGAGGAGAGAGAAATGCTGCAAATGAAGATTTTTTCTCACTTGCTAGTGCCAAGGTCCTGTCTTTGTGACTATTCCAAACTATGTACTTTTTTCTCCTCTAAAGCATTGAAGCACTTAGATGCTTGAAGTGTGCCAAGACCTGGATATTGATTTTTGGAGGCTTTTTTTTTTCTTGTGAGCATTCCTATAAACTAATGTTAGGACCCTTTCACAGTTTTACACGGTTGCTTTTATTTATTACCTTCAGCCAGAAATGGTTTCTGCAGATTACACTATTCTGATTAGCTGCTGAACCCTGAAACACATTGACATTTGGGTACCACAGACAGCAGGGTCCACAGAATGGTTTCTATAGGAGCATAATCAATCACAATTTCTAATGTTTGTTGACTTTATTTCCTCCCATAAACCATAACTACTTTTCAGTCAAAGGAGGAATAGGAACTGTAGAGCCTTCCAGACACATCCACAGCAACTTTGGGCATAAATAGACTTGGCTGGTTTGCTTCAGGGGCATAACTATAATTGACCAAGGTGGGACGAATGTCCCTGGGCCCATTGGCTGGGCAACTCTTTGCTCTCTTCCTCCCACTTCTCTGACTCACTGGTATGCTCTTGGCTACTAATCAGAAGACTCATGTTGGTTTCAAGCGAGACAAGTCCTCTCCAGGAGGTGAGGGGGAAAGAGTATCAGACAGCATCTCTTCCACTTCTTCTCCTCTTGATTGGCTGGCTAGTGCTCAGGTTCAGCTCCCTTCCCCAACCCGCTTCCCTCTGCCTAACTGACAGGCTCAACAGTGTAGGAAATGTTGCTGTGCAATAGCCACACAGTCATGAGGGGAAGAGGAGGGAGAGATGCAGCCTGACACTCCTTTCCCCTCCCCCTCATCTTCTGAAGTTGAGACAGAAATGAAAAGAGCTCTTTTTGAACCTTGCCCTTGTTAAAAAGAAAAGGGTAAAACCATAATACTACCTTTCTCTGCTAACCTCTCACAATAATTCATTAGCAACTGGGTAAAGTTTAACTATCAATTCTGGGACGAAATCTGGAACTCTGTTTCCTGTGGGAAACTTGGTGTGTGTGTGTGTGTGTGTGTGTGTGTGTGTGTGTGTGTGTGTGTGTGTGTAGTTATCAAACATGCACACATTGAGGTCATTCAAAAACTGTGTTCTACCCAGGTTTGGGAGCTCTGTGGGCTCCCAATTTTCAATTGTGTGGAAGCAAGGTAAGAGGAAAACCTGGGTAGAAGTGCTTGGAGAACTGCTTGGAGAGGAAAGCTGGTCTTGTGGTAGCAAGCATGACTTGTCCCCATAGCTAAGCAGGGTCTGCCCTGGTTGCATTTGAATGGGAGACTTGATGTGCGAGCACCACAAGATATTCCCCTCAGGGGATGAAGCCGCTCTGGGAAGAGCAGAAGGTTTCAAGTTCCCTCCCTGGCTTCTCCAAGATAGGGCTGAGAGAGATTCCTGCCTGCAACCTTGGAGAAGCTGCTGCCAGTCTGTGAAGACAATACTGAGCTAGATAGACCAGTGGTCTGACTCAGTATGTGGCAGTTTCCTATGTTTCCTATGATTGTGTGAAAGCAAGGTAGAAGGAAAAGCTACCCAGGTTTTCCGCTGAACTTGCTTCCACACAATCAAAAATTGGGGTGCACACAGCTCCCAAACGTGCGTATAACACAGTTTTTGAATGTGTGAAGGACCTCATCATACTACAGTCTATGATTATGCAATAGTATTTTGCTGACATTATAATAACATATTGGGGCTATTCTCACGAGCAGCAAAAATCGGGTTAGGAGAGCCGAGCCCAATTTTTGCTGCTCATGTAAACCACCGGGCTCGCAGGTGAACCTGCTTACATGTGGCTAGCCTGCTTTTGTAGCCCTCCCCTAAGCCCTCCCCTAAGGCTTCCCAATCGTGAGTAGCCACGGCGTGGCTCTGTGGCATGCCTACTCACAAGTAGATCCCCGGAGGGGAGGCGAAAAGCCACCTACTGGCTCCGGGGGTCTCCCCAGTATGCCCTATGCACTCACGCAGGGCATACTGGAGCTTCCAGGGGTCACGCGGCCCCCAAGCTCCCCAGCCCCCACCAGCTCCATCATGGAGCCTGCAATCGTGTGGGCAGCCGTTCTGGCCACCCAGGGCTCCCACTCTGATCGTGAGCGGGGAGAGCGGGCTTAGCCCACTCTCCCCGTTCTGCTCGTGATCGTGATTGTGATCGTGATCCCCGGCTCATTGTACTGCAAAAATATTAAAATTGATAGAGGCTCTATACATGATCCATGTGTAAAGCCGAATAGTAAAGGAGGTTTGCTGGGAGAGTGGGCTTGACCAGCTCTCTCCACATACGAGCAAGGAGCTGCTTAAACACGATCATTTAACCTGCTTTTCGGATACTCTTTCACCTGAAACCTGGGTTAAGCAGCAGGCTCCCTTAGCCCAGTTGCTGCTGCTTGTAAGAACAGCTTCATTGTATCTTGCCTAAGCAAGTATTGTTTGAGGAGCATAATCTGTAATTTTAAATATCAAATGTTTCTTTATAGTCACCTCCTTCTGAAGGGTTTTAGAGGGCAACAGCTTTGTACATTGTTAATACAATTACCTATCCTGACAACCAAAACTGGTCAATGGATGCAGAAGAAAAGGCAGAACATTATCAACCTAACCCTTTATAACCTTGAGTTTGTGCTTTCTCAGGTGGAGATTTAACAGACCACACCTGTATATGCTCTCTCTAATTTAAACCTTCTTTATAAAGAAATCATAAACTGAGGCTCTGTTATGGATTTCAAGATTATCAGAGATGATTTTGCTAACTACTAGGAACAGGAACCATGTTTATGGAATTGTCTCCTAAAGGATTCCTGGCAGGTCTGTTTTATTGGTCCTTTTAGGAGGGTTGTAAAACTCCTTGAGGCTCTACACACGATCCGGATCGGCCGCCCACACAACTGCCAGCTCCATTATGGAGCTGGTAGGGGCTGCAGGGATCAGGGGTTTCTCGGCCCCTGGAAGTACCAGGATGCCCTGTATGAGTGTGCAGGGGCATCCTGGGGAGACCCCCAGTACCAGGAGGCTTATTCCAGCCTCCCGGCGGGAGTCTCCTCATGTTTGCTGCAGCGTGGATCCATGACACGGTGACACACAGCCAGAAAACCCGGGTTAGTGGAGCGCTCACTCCGCTAACCTGGGTTAAGGGGCGGGTTTCTTTGGTGGGCTAGCCGCCAGAGAACCACCAGGCTCCCTCACAAGCATTGGGGGAAAACTGGGTTGGGCTCCCAGTTTCCCCCTAACATGAGAATAGCCTCCTTATTTTTCATCAGACATGGATGCTGCAATCTGCTGGGTAAGAGGTTAATGTCATCTTTTAAGTTGCCTGATTGGATGGAATTTATTTTTTTTTTGGTTCTTTTAATTTTGAACTGAAAGCTGCTTATTTTAATTATGTTCTTCATAATTTGGGGAACCTCTTGGTGATCAAGCATGATGAAAATAGTAGTAAATATACAAGGTGCTTCCACCCATTTCAGTTGCTCATCCCCAACTAAAGAAACACCTTTCTTTCCTTTGTAAACCGCCCTGAGCCATTTTGGAAGGGCGGTACATAAATCCAATAAATAAATAAATAAATAAATAAATAAATAAATAAATAAATAACACCCATTCACTTCCTGATGTCCCTATTTCCTAATCCTGGCATCTGTTCCCATCACCAAGACCCAATACAGTTTGCTGTGCTTTGGTGGTTCCCCGAACGTATAACCTGTGATGTGCAATATCACCCTGCTGAGCGTTAGTGTCAGCCCTGCCTCCCATAAAGCATGTAATATATGAACACACAACAATTATCTTTCTGGATCAGTCCAAGGGTCCATCTGGTCCACCAAAATGTGGAAGCACAATCCACCAGATCCCCTTTCATTCATTCCCACTCACCTAAGTCTCACCAGATGAAGTTTTCATCTTACTGAAACTCCTTACAAACTGTAGCTCCCACACAACACTCACCTATTAATCCTTTAGGTGAAATAGTAGCTTTTGTTGTGGGTGAAGCTTTCAAGATTGTAAGGAGGTGTTCTTAGCAAGAGCTTCTTCAAGTTTAATATCCATATGGTTGGGATGTGATTTTCCCTTTGCTCCTGAATTCTTACAGTTTCATAGTGAAACCCCCATGGGGTTATCAAGGCGTCCTCTAGCTTACATCTTTTATATATACATTTTGAAAAAGCAGAAACTATGGAGATATGGTAGGTATCTCTTGATCATTACTCTCTTACCTGAACATATGCCTTAAAAACAGAATGGGGAAAAAGACCTTTCTTTTCTTTTAAATAAGAAAGATCTTAAAGTCAATTACCTTCCTTCCTCATCCTTCCAACTATGAAGGGACAGATTGTATGAGATATGATTGGGAATATCAAATTTATTTTTTAAGAAAGTCACATTTCTAACGCAGAAGGCTTTCTTTCTACCTGTCTCTCTTTGCTTTGTTTACTTGGTTAAAGCAAGGGGGCACATCAGGAGACATCACATCTGTACACTCTAGTGTGTACAGGCATAAAAAATGCATACACAACCTGTAGTTGTTTCACCTCTTGTGACACGCTCTGTCAGAGTTGTTCCTCTGAGAGATGCAAAAGCTTCATCGTCTCCCAAGGCTAGTGTCAAAAGTGGGGTGGGGTGGAGAGGAAGTGATTCATCATATGGTGCTCTAAAGCAAGTTTTCTTACATACAATCCTATGAATTTGTACTCAGAAGTAGATCCTACTTTGTTCAGTGAGGCTTATTGCCTGGTAAGTGTCCATAGGACTACAGTCTTAGGCCTATTTCCCACTGAGGTACTAACATTGAGTTTGGGCTTTACAGACTGCAAGTGTGGGCTCATAAATACGACACTGTTTTTTTTTTTTTTGGTTTTTTTTAAAGACCGGTAATACATTCAAAAATAGTGTGCTAGGGAAAAGCTAGGCTAAACCCTTCTCCTTTACACAAAGTGATGGTTTTGGTTTTTTATGGCGGAACATTCAGTCATGTAAGGTCCCACTTAACATTCTGAAATGCTACATCCCAGTCACATGTTGACCACCTCAGTGAGAACAGGCCCTCATGAGTGCCAGTAGGTACAAATAGGATCAGTTCTCATGACCAAAGCTGCCGCAGAATGTCAGATGGTAGAGGGAGGAGGAGGCATGTGCACTTCTGATTCCTGGTTGTCTGAGAGGTGAAAATGACTGAGAAGTGATCATGTGAGTGGTCAGTGGGCCAACTGACATTGGCCACCCAACTTCAAATCTAAGATTTCCAATGTCGATTGTCCACACCAACCAACCAGACTTGACCCCTGTGAGAGGGTCACATGATTGAATGCTTTTCCTTATGAAAAATTCTCTCGACATAGTGCCAGGAAGGTTGGTTCTAGTAAGACCCCTCTCTGATACATAGTTTTCTGTTTGGGTTTCGGTTTTGCTTGTTTCTTTGCTTTTGTATAAGGATAAGTCAGTCCCAGAAGTCTCCACCGGTATTCTGAAATAGTACCCAGGTTTGTCATTCAGTAAGAACAAGAACAAATGTATCAAGCTTTATGACAAATTGCTGAATTTTCATTAACCAGGCAAATATTCAAGTGTTTCTAGGTATTTCCTTGGAGGCATTAAAATAAATGTTTAAAGTTTGTGACTATCATATGATAACATAATTTATGTATTGGGTTTTCAATTTAAATAAATAATGTTCACCCATATCAGACTCCATATCTCCATACTGCAAACTAAGCGAAGCTCTTTTTGGAGCAGATAAAGCATTTTGATAGCGTTAAATAAAGAATCCTGGTTCTTCATCTTGTATACAATAGTATTTGAAGATTTGGTTGCTAATTATGTTCTGCTTTATATATTGTAGTACACAGAGGATAGATAATCTACTTTGTTCTTTTGTATAATATAATAGGTAGGTATATCATTGTTGAAGGTCTGTTCTGTGGCTTTGAAGCACAGCACGTGCCTCACTCTTGGATCAGCGAGGCGCTGCACAGCATGTAAGCCGATGATTCAGCCCAGCATAGAGTATCTCCAGTGGATAGTGCCGGTGTCTCTTTTGTGTGTGTGTTTAGATTGTGGGCACTTTTGGGACAGGAAAACACTTTTGCACACCTTTGCAATGTAGACCAGTTTGAGAATTTTTTGTTGTTGAAAAGTGGACTCTACTTGCATATTCTAAATGATAATAACAATATCATATTGAGGTCATTCTCACAACTGGGCAGGCAGGGTGATGGGTGTGGAAGGCTGCAGAAGCTTGCCTTCCCTGCATATGATCACTGAGGAGTGCCTGGGTGTGCACATCGTCATGCCACAGGGAGTGTGCACATGCAGCAGGGAGTGCGGCTGCACGGGTACTGGGATGTGTCTTCCTGGCCCCTCAGTGCACTGCACAAGTGTATAGTGCATTATGAGGATCCCTCCGGTGATGGCAGGGAGCCTGCATCTGTGTCAGTGACGGCTGGGGGCAGCCATGCCAACACATGAGCAGTTAGTCCAAGCTAAGGGTGCATTCGCACCCTTAACCTCAGCTACACAGTGGGCTTTCTTGGCAGGTTTGCCAACGAGGCACCACTGAGATCCATGCAGATCCCGGTGGTTCTTATGCACAGCCTAACCCAGGCAGGGTGTCCCTAGCTTGGGTTAGGCTGTGCATATGAACAACCTCAGTATATAGCACTTGCTTTCAGAATTCAAAGACAGGAGCACATTCCCACCCACAAATGCATAAAGCTTGCACCTCCAATACTTAATATGGTGCATCCCATAAAGTGTCCATTAATTTTATGCGGGGTAAGGTACCATCAGTATAATAATTTATAGTATTTGTGTTTTTCTCAAATTCAAGGAATTTATAAGTGATTCAACAGATTGAAAACTATTTAACTTTTGACTGCTCTTCCCAGATCTTTTCCTCATTTTTTCTTATAAGCATAATCTCTTGACATTCCCTCTATAATAATATTATGCACTTTATATATTAAACCCCTCATGTCAAAAATCTCCTCCAACTGTGTCAGTTCCAACAGAACATAGTTTCTTTGAAGATCTTGTGCCAAAATGTTCACAATTGAAAGCATTGATTCTACTAATAAGTTGATAATATGAAGCAATCCCTTTGTCAGCTGTGAGGTCTAACCCACCCTCTTCCCATGAGGTAACATTCTTCACTACTATATAGGTTGAATGAAGTATCTGTTACTACTGATGAAAATTGAGTATAAATACAACTCATAAATAAGAAGGTTTTTAAAAGGGTTGATCTTTATGAAAGGCTTATGCTGGAACTCTTTGCACGAGTGCTACTTTGGATGCTACCCATTATATTTTCTTCTGCTTCTTTTTCTACTTCTGCTTCTTCATTTTTTCTATGGTGGGTTTGAGACAGCTCACCATGTGGCTTTCTCTGTGGGTCAATGGTAAAAATCTCAGAATTACCTCAGAATGGGCCAATAACACATTTTTAGCCTAACCTACTTCACAGGATTGTTGTGAGGATAGGGAAGAGGGAAGAGGAAGAGGAAGAAACACATGTGCCACCCTGCGCTCATTGAAGGAAGGCTGGGATATGTTGCAGACTTATCCTCTATAAGTAAATGAACCGCAAGCCAACCCTAGTTAGTAATAAATATCAAACTCTTATTTCTCAGTTAGAGTTGGCTTCCTGTTCAGCATAGGCGACGAAAACAACAAACAGACAAACAATCTCCTATGCAGAAAGAAGGAGAACCTCTCAGTTTGAATTCAAGATAATGTGAGGAGCAGACAAACAAACCATGGCTCCACCCCCAAGCCAGTACATAGAGACATTCACATAGAAAAGCATGTCTAGGACAAGAACTGAGACAATGTCTATAGCAAAATCCCAACAGGATAAAATGGAAATAAATAAATAAGTTTGCAGGTGACTTACAAAAGAGGCAGGGCCTACCACTACATCAGGTAGGAAACAAACAGCAGGAGAGAGAAAAGATGAACTAAACATTAAGTCAAAAAGACAACAACAACAATAATAAAAACTATTTGTTAGCCACCCAATAACAAATTGTTCTCTGGGCGACTCACAACAGAGGATTAAAACATACAATAAAAACACATAAAACATTAAATAATAACAGTCAAAATGAAGAAAATACAAAACACAATACAAAACAGCTTAAAAAGTCATTTTAAAATTAGTTAAAAATCAGATCGACACTGAAAACCAAAATTTAAAAGGCCTGGGTGGGGAAAAAAGGTCTTTACCTGGTGTCTAAAATAACAAAGTGACAAAGCCAGGTGAACCTCACTGGGGAGGCTATTCCATAAATGGAGTCCAACCACAGAAAAGGCCCTCTCCCTGGTTGCCACCCTCCTCACCTTGTTGGGAAGGGCACCCAGAGGAGGGCCTCCGAAGAAGATCTTAAAGTTCAGGTAGGGACATATGGCGCAAGGCACTACTATTCTCAATGCACTGTTGTGTCATTTGTGCCATTGAATCAGAGCCAAAGATGGTCTAGTGCTTCCCACAAGCCACCACCACCTCCTGTGCCTTCTTCAGTCCTCTAATGCAGGAAAAGGTAGGAAACAGCCATAGTTAGGACACAGTGACTCCTGAGGATGTGGACAAGTTGTTTGGAATTGTGCGGCCTACCACCTGCCCTCTTGATCCTTGCCCGACATGGCTTATACTTTCTGGCAGGGAGGCTGTTGTAGAGGCCCTGGTAGAGATCATAAATGCTTCTCTGAGGAAGGGCAGGATGCCTCTTTGTCTTAAGGAGGCAATCATTAGACCCCTTCTGAAGAAGCCTGCCTTGGATCCCTCAAATAATTACAGGCCTGTCTCCAACCTTCCATGGTTGGGCAAGATGATTGAGAAGGTGATGGCCTCCCAGATCCAGGCGGTCTTGGAGGAAAATGACTATCTAGACCCATTTCAAATGGGCTTTCGGGCAGGCTATGGGGTGGAGACTGCCTTGGTCGGCCTGACGGATGATCTCCAATTGGGAATTGACAGAGGGAGTGTAACTCTGATGGTCCTTTTGGATCTCTCAGAAGCTTTCGATACTATTGATCATAGTAAGTGGAATATAGGAAGCTGCCATATACTGAGTCAGACCACAGGTCCATCTAAAAGGTTGCAGGCAGGAATCTCTCTCAGCCCTATCTTGGAGATGCCAAGGAGGGAACTTGGAACCTGCTCTTTCCCCAGCAGCTCCATCCCCTGAGGGGACTATCTTACAGTGCTCACACATCAAGTCTCCCATTCATATGCAACCAGGGAAGACTCTGCTTAGCTAAGGGGGTGCTACCCCCTTAGCTAAGCATGCTTGCTACCACAAGACCAGCTCTCCTCTAAGTGATGATTCTCTTGTCAGCACTTTGCAGGGGGAGAACAACTGGCCCTATCCAAACTCAGCACAGCATCCCTCCAGTGGCTGTTGCGGGCATCTGTCAGTTGTCTCATTTTTTATTGTGAGCCCTATGAGAGGGGACCATCTTATTAATGTATTTTTTAATGTAAACTGCTTTGAGAACTTTGGTTGAAGAGCCTTATATAAATATTTGTGGTGCTGTTGTTGTACCAACTCCACTATGCCCTCCATTGCCTCTTACTCCTTCCCCAAGCCAAAACAAACAAACGAGTCCTTCGTGCAGGTAATGGGCAGTGGAGGGTTCTACACTCTCTTCTGCTGTGTGGCTTGTCATTTGCAAGAAGGGATTTTGAGCCTTGGCAAACCCCACAATCCCTGGCTGAAAAATGACTTCGTCTCTTTGAGTCAATTGCATAGGTATAATTGAGCAGGGGGTAGAGACAAATGTCATCTGGCTCCCAGAGTCTGGGGGCTGTCTGTGCCCCCCCCCCGGTGGCCTGCCTGTCATGTTGTGTGCCATTGGGCAGTGCTCCTGACACAGTGGGCAATTTTGCTGTGTGATGCCTAATCTATGGCAGCATGGTTGTGCCAACATTATTTGAATATGTTGGAGTATCTGGAGTGGGCTTGGGGTCGAAAGCAGTGTTGTCCTCAGCCCACCTCTCTATGCCCCTCCATTGAGTGTAGCAATCAAGCACTGGATAACCCCCTTGAAGTGTTTCAAGTGTTTGCTTGGAACAGCCTGTATTATTTCCAGGGTGGTCATTAAGAGTAAGCCCTGTGCCTACTTTTTTCTAAGTCCACAACTCATATGCATTGCATTTCAGTTTCAATATTTCAGTTCCTCTAATGTTTCCTTGAATGCCCCCTCCAGCATGTTACTGCTGTAGGCAGCAAATTACAAAGTGGAGGTTAGTTTTAGGTTAATAAAAATGTTTTAAATTGCTTCATTTTGCTCTTATTAACAGAAAGTAAGGATTCAACCAATTGTGAGAAGTAGCATGATTAACTTTAAGAAACATACCATATCATTAATAGATACTGTGCTATTAGTTTAATTCTATTTGCTAGTGAAAATGGACTACCAATCCGAAGAAGCTATGCAATGCATCTGTGCAATATGTCATTAGCACAGTTGCACTAACATAAGTAATCATAAGAGCACTCTGGTAAAGAATTCATGCTGAATATATTAAGTATAACATTGATCCCCTCAGTTCAGTAGTATGCCCACTGTGCTGGACAGCAACTCTCCAAGTATCTCAAATGGAGGTTTTACCAGCCTGCTACCTAATGTCTTTCGAACTGGACATGTCAGGGATCGAACCTGGGGCCTCCTGCATGCAAAACATGTGCTCTGCCACTGAGCGACTGCCCTTTCTGGTTTCTGGGAAATTGGTTCAGAGTTAGCATAAATCAGCAGTGAATCAGACAATAACAAATATTTGTATACTGCTTTTCAACAAAAGTTTCCAAAGCGGTTTACACAGAGGAAGGAAGGAAGGAAGGTTAGTTCCCTGTTCCCAAAGGGCTCACAATCTAAAAAGAAACATAAGATACACCAGCAACATTCACTGTAGGAATACTGTGCTGGGGGTAGATAGGGCCAGTTACACTTCCCCCATTAAATAAAGAGAATCACCGTGTTTAGAAGGTGCCTCTTTGCCCAGTAGCAGGGGTCAGACCAAGGGAAGTCCACCCACCACAACCTCTATGCATTTGGGAGACAGACTGCAGAACTATAAGAAAAAGCTCAAGTGTTTGTTTCAGGTATTTGTTGAACAACACAAATCTTGAGCTTCAGTTTGCAAAAAATTGACTAAAGGGAACTAGCCCATAGAACCTTATCTTGTTTTGTGGCTTGTTCTCAGTCTCAAGCCCTTGAGCAACCTGATTCCCCAAAAGTCAGTTTGCTGGAAATTTGGCCTCGGCTGCTATTGATGCAAAGTGCCTTCTATGCACTAGAGTACCCATACCCAGCATTTGGGAATTGCTGCTCAATTTGATACCTCTCTGTGTTCCCAGCAGGCTTCCAGATCCCTCTGGAATTTGTTTTTCCTGCCATCCATAGCCTTTTAATTTTGAATTCCCGAGGGGGAGAGACATATTTCCCCCCAGCTCGAAAGCTCTGCTAGTCTTCAGATGTTCTAATTTTTTGATCACCTGTTCTGGCATGAATCTATCTGCCTTGGATATTTTTTGCTAGCTCTCCTGGGAAATTTATGTCTGTTGCTGACATCTGTCCCCCAGTCTTCTGTGTGAGCACAGAGGAAAAGAATTCATTTGATTGCATTTTAGCAATGTCTGCCTCTCCGGTTAGTAAATTACTCTGGCTATCTCTTTGAAATCCCACTGTCTCCTTCAATGACCTCTCATTCCTTGTGTACTTGAAAATATGGCTTATTATTTATCTTAACCTCTGCTGCAATTTTCATTTCATTCCACATTTTACTGTTTTAGCTGATTGCTACACTTTCCACTGCATTATGTAATCTTTCTAAGCTTCCCTGTTGTTGTTTTTTACCTCCTTAAACACATATGTCTGTACTTTGACTCTCAATTTGAGGGTCCTCTGCAAGGACTTCTCTGCTTTCCTGTGAAGTTATTACAGGCAACGTAAAAATGATAATGATGGTGCATGCATTATTCAATAATTTAACACTCTTCTTCTTTCCAGCATGTTTTATCTGTTATTGCCATATTTTTGCTGATTTTATGCAAACATTAACTTGTTTTCTGCTACACTCAAAACAGCTGTGCTTAACTCGAGTACCAAAGATGAGATCTTCAAAATTGCAAGCATAGCTGGCTCCAGTGCATCTCAAGGTCCAGCAGCTACTTGAGTCCTAAGGGCAACTAAGGGTCTACTGTAGAAGTCTGAGAAACTGGACTAATCCATTACAACCATTCTGCCCATCATCAGCATCATCATCATCATCATCATCAATTCGATTTTTATACCGCCCTTCCAAAAATGGCTCAGGGCGGTTTACAAAGAGAAATAATAAATAAATAAGATGGATCCCTGTCCCCAAAGGGCTCACAACCTAAAAAGAAACACAAGATAGACACCAGCAACGGTCACTGGAGGTACTGTGCTGGGGGTGGAGAGGGCCAGTTACTCTCCCCCTGCTAAATAAAGAGAATCACCATGTTCAGAGGTGCCTCTTGGTCAAGTTAGCAGGGGTAAGTTCCCATTAGTTCATTGTCTCTCAAAACATTGTATCTCAAAAGCCAGCATGGTATAGTGGTTAGAGTGCTGGACTAGGACCGGGGAGACCCGAGTTCAAATCCCCATTCAGCCATGATACTAGCTGGGTGATGTTGGGCCAGTCACATCTCTCTCAGCCTAATCTATTTCACAGGGTTGTTGTGAAAGAGAGAAACTTAAATATGTAGTACACCACTCTGGGCTCCTTGGAGGAAGAGCGGGATATAAATGTAATAATAATAATAATGATGATGATGATGATGATGATGATGATGATGATGATGATGATGTTGAACTTGGATCCTCCTTCTAAATGTATACTTTCTGCCTCCCTCCAACCCAGGGCCATCCATGTGTCCACAGGGGAGTGCATAAAGATCCTTGCATAGAATCAAATACATCCATCCTGTTGCTGCATGTGAAGAGTTGAGGATTGAATGCAATGAATACAATGGGCAGCGGGGTCATCAGAAGGAAACAGCAGCTATTGTTGAGTTCCCTTCTTTTCATATCACTTTTGGAATAATGGGGCATTGAGGGTGCACCATTCCTGTTAACACTATTCATGATATTTTGAGAAAATAGTCTTCTAGTCCACTTTCTATCTGTGCTTAGCCTGAGGAATTAGTATTTGTGCCTGGCCTGGAGCACAGCAACTGCAGGAATGAGTGTACAGAAGTATGGCACAATAAGTCTTGATGTAGCAGACTGAGCACAGCTGGCCCGCTAATGAGGTTGGATGAGGTAGTGGCCTCAGGTGTTGGTTTTAAAGAGGCTGCACCTTCACCACTTCACCTGGCCTGCTGTATCACCAAACATCACCCAGAGTAGGGTTGTGCATTTTGGGTTGTTGTTTTTTTTTTTAATGTGTTGTTTTTGGCCCGAATCCAGAACACTCTCATTTTGTTCTTTGTTCAAAATCAGCCAATCCCAAACACCCCAATTTTTTTCTTTGTTTGAAATTGCAAAATCCAAATCTGGAACACTTTGAATTTAAAAAATGGCACTGGGGCAAAACTAGTGGGTGGGGGTGGTAGTGCCCAATGGGTGGAAGCTACCACCCAAATTTCAGAGGTATTGGGCAAAGGGCTGATTTTTGGTGAATTTTTGAAGTTTAAGATTTTTCCTATAGGGAATAATGGAGGTTTCAGCAAAAGTATAGCTTCACATCAGGGGGAAAGGGGGTGGCCCAGAGAAGAGTAGGGTGGGTGGTAGTGCCCAGTGGGGGCAAGGAAGCTGCCAGAATTATTTCAAAGGAATTGGGCAGAGGGCTGATTTTTAAAGATTTAATGGAGTTTACTCAACTTTAAGGTTCTTCCCCATAGGGAATGATGGAAGTTTCATCAGTCCCATAACTGCCCTTGGGGGGCACTGGGGTGTCCCAGAGCAAGTGGTGGTGTAGAGCACATAGGGTGCCTACCACCCCCATGGGTTGCTAATGGGTTCTGTTGTTTCTGAGATGTTTTGAGTGTAGATTCTTTGGTAGCATATGAAAGTAGATTCATGGTTTGTCGTTGAAAATTTCATATGCTACCAGAAAATCTACAGGCTGGGCTCAGGCTGGCAACAAGACAGGCATAGGCAATGGCATGGCATCTCTCAAGGGGGTAGAAAAAATTCTTCTGGAACAAAAATGCAATGCAGCAGATAAAGCTTACTCAGCTAAAGTAAGTAAGTATCTTACTCAGATAAAGCTTTACTCACCCAAGCTTACTCAGCATCCTAAATTTTGGGGGTTTTAAAGTCTGGTTTATTTTAACATTTAAAACCTGATTTTGGGGTTTTTAATTACTGTAATGGTTTAATTGTTGTTTTAAAATGTTTTAAAATTGTTAGTTTTTATATTGTTTTTAATTTGTTTTAGCTCTTTACTGTTTTAGTGGTTTGTTTTTACTGTAAACCGCCCTGAGCCATTTTGGAAAGGCAGTATATAGATCAAATAAATAAATAAATAAATAAACAAACAAAACAAAACAAAACAAAACAAAACATATCCATCCCCAGACTGGCATGCAGTAATCATAGCAGGCTGGCAGGCTGGGCTCAGGCTGGCAACAAGGCAGGCAGGCAAAGGCAATGGCATGGCATCATCATGGCAACTTGAGACATGCCATGCAATGCAAACTAGTTCTCTCTCTCTCTCTCTCTCTTCAATGAGGCAGAAAGGCAGAATGGCGAATGAGTAACTAACTTGTTGAATGAATTGAAAACCCCTCCTTGAACTCCCCCCACCCTTGCCCCTTCTTCGACCCTTCCCCTGGCCAATGTGGGGTTAGTAAAAAGTGGGGAACAAGGAGGGAATCGTCAACAGGTCAACCCATGCTTTAGGTCACCGATTGCAAGTCTGGAAGGGGGCGAAATTCAAAGAGATGTCAAACACAAAATGGAGACTGACCCAGAGATCGCCACAAAATGGAGGTCCAAAACAACAAAACATTTTGTAGATGAAACAGGGACATTTTGTGTACAAAACTTTCGGATTTGGAAAATGAGTGTCTACAAAACACCTCAAACGGCCCGTTTCGAGTACAAAATGTTTCACACATCCCTAACCCAGAGTGCCCTCCTGGTCTGCCTATCTGTCCACCCTGCCCTTCCTGTCTTTTCAAAGGCAGGAAGTGTCTTTCCAATAACATTCTGCCACTCGATTCTCTACACTATGTCAGAGCTGGACAAGGAGCAGCAGGAGTGGTCAGAGGTGCCCCTACGTAATTTTGGAGCCTGGAGCTACAGACTTTGGAGCTCCCCCCCACTGGAGCCCCACCACGCAAGTTAGCCCCACCCCGCAAGTTAAACTTCATCCCCTACACACACCATGACACACATAGGATTTTTTAACACATGGGATTTTGAGGACTCAAACAGCAACTGAACTCACAAGAATGTCAGAATATAAAACAGGTATATTTATGCAAACATGCATTAGCAGAAACATTTCAGCATGCAACTTCACCTGTTCCCATACCAAATATTGCTTTCCGCACTCCCCCTCTGTTTTTAAAGCACCCGGCACAAGTCACAATTACATTTGGTCATCTGGTGCTGTGCATGCCCATGGCAACCACACCACCCAGGACAGACTAAAGAAGATTTGGGGGCCCCTAGGGGTTGTGGAGCCCTGGACTTCGGCCTCAAAGTCCAGGGGTAAGAGTGCCTCTGGGAGTGGTGGTGGCCTATTGTCATGTGTCTTCCTTGTGACCACCCATAGCCATCAAACTGGTTTCTCTGGTGAGGACAGAGTGCTGAACCCAATGCACTATATGTTTGCATGCAGTAGGGGATGCCCTGAGAATTGTGCTAGGCCACCTGAGCCATCCCTAGGAGCTTTTTCAGATGGTGACTTTACTTTGGGAGGGTGGGTGTACATTCACATATTGGCCAGATTTACCCCAAAGTCCATGCGATATTTCAGAGAGCACTTCACACATGATTCAGGTTTCCCCCTCCGTATTGGAACCTAGCCCGATATATGTCCAGAATTAAAAAAATCCTCTTTTTCAATCAGAGTATCTGTTATGCCCTGGACTCTAAGTAAAGCCTTGTAGTAAACCTGAAAAAAAGCCTGCTGTCTGAAAAGCCTCTAGGTCAGCTCTTGGTTCCTTGATCATGGAAATAAGCTGATTATGAGGTATTATGAGTTTTCAGTGCCACACTTAGCTTTCAATGGAATACCTGCATTTGAAATTTGTTATCTATTTCAGATATAATATGAGCAATGGGAATGTTTCTGGTGACACTGACAGATGTCTGCAACAGCCAGAGGAACAACCACAACAAAATAGATGCTGTGTGGAAGATACAGAATTCCACCCCCCCGCCCCGTCCAGGTGTGAAAAGAGTAATTTCTGCATGTACTTTTCATTTCCTTACACCTTGAGGAAGTCTCAGATGCCATTTCCTAATACAGTGTGAGAACACTGAGTAGTTGTGTGAGATCGTTCTCAAGCTCACATTCATTATCTGATATTTGTTAAATAAATATTTGTCAATTAAAGCTCTCATCCTTCAGCACTGTAGTTCTAAGGAGCAAGTTTTTTGTTTTTTTTTAAATCACCATTGACAGTCCCACAATAGCCAGCCTTGACCATGCTTATTCTTTCCTCTGGAGTTTTCCCCATTTTCTTAGTCAAATTATATCACACCTAGGCTGGGGTGCTGTCCTTTTCTTCCAACAGAAATCTGAAAGGGTTTATGAATGGGTATGACTTAAGAAAAAGGGGGGGAAATGGAATGGATTTTCAAAATCAGCCCTATTTCTAAAATGCAGTTCTCATCATTTTTGCTAAGAACCTTGATAAAAGCTGGCTGAATGTTATGGGGCAGAGGAACAAGAAGTGCAAGTGTCTCATACTCCCTGGTTTGCAATCAATCAATTTTATTACAGCCATAGGCCAGCCATAAAACTCCCTGGTTTGCCAACATCTTCTCCTCTGACACAGAACAGTCACATCCCTCCACTCTCTTCTTCTCATTTAGGCAACAAAGGCATACAAAGAGGAGTTGTTACTATAGTGGCAACCTCCACTTCCATTGTGGAACTCACTCCTACTATAGACTCACCAAAGCCTGAGCTTGAGCACCTTTTGGAGTATTATAAGGCCAATGTTTGGGCTGCCCTTTCAGGCTTAGGGTGAAATTGGGGTAAAGGTAAAGTGTGCCGTCAAGTCGATTTCACTTCCTGTTGCCCACAGAGCCCTGTGGTTTTTACCATTGCCTCCTCCCGCGCAGTACGAGATGATGCTTTTCAGCATCTTCCTATATCACTGCTGCCTGATATAGGTCTGGGAAACATAATAGCAGGGATTCGAACCGGCAACCTTCTGCTTGTTAGGCAAGCAAAGGGCAATAAATGTCACCGACATCTTATTCGTGTGGTGTTTTCTTGCCTCAAATGCCTAGGGAGCGTGCAGGCTAAACATTTAAATCAGCAAATCAGCAATCTAGAATTAGGAGAAAGGGCTTCCTTCCAAGTCAGGCAACCGTGCTCCCATAAAGGCATGAGCACTATAAGCTTTGAGGATCAACCACTGATCCTGTGAGTAGGTTCAAGCCAAGATCCCTGCTTTATCCCTATCACAGGGGAGCAGGCAAGCTTCCTTAGGCGGGGTTGTATCCGGTGATCACGAATTTCCACGTAGAGAACTTTCCCCTTGGCCACATTTGGTCTCTGATTATGGCGTCTCTGCCTTCTCCCCTGACAGCAGCAGGCCTGTGTATGAGGCTATATAGCTTATACAGTTATACACACTCATCGCATGAAACTTCAGGACACACAAATGTGGGGATATTTGCTTCAAGTGTATGTAAGGGGAAGTCAGCTTGGATATTTCACTGAGCTGTGACGCCTGGGATAGTTCTGATCAGACTGTGCCTCTGGGTGTCCTTGTTCTGCTGTTTTGTTTTTTAACTTGCTCTTCAGCTGTCTTTCTTCCTCGTGTACCTTTGCATGTCCCCTTCCTCCAGGTGCCTTTCTGTTTTGTCTTGAACGCCTTTAAATCACAAGACATGTATATTTTTACTCTCTTGGAAAATGAATGCTACATTTCCTCTGTCCTTTTATGCCACTGGAAAGTAAGCAAGTTTTATTGTCTTAACTAAAATTGTGGCTGACATGATGCACTGTGTTGCCCATTGCTGTGAATGGCAAAACCTGCAGTAGTGCACAACCACCTGTTCTTAATAGTGTCAGGGCTGCCTTCTTATTCTCCAGCAGCCCCAGAGCGTTATGGCTTTGTAATGCTGCACTTCATGTCAGCCGGTAAATATTGCCCATTGTTATTATTATGGCTGACATCCTTTCTAACAAAGCATAGGTGCAACTGGAGTAGCACTGGTGTAGCATCAGTGCTTCCAAAGAGTTCCAGACTAATGCTGCACTGCACCAGGGTGGTGTGTATGTGTGTATGATTTCAGCAACCTCCCCTTCCCTGGAAGACCTCGGTGTCACCCAAAAATATGTCTCTAAAGGCTGCATGACCCTCAGGGGCAAGGTTTGAGATGGTACAGAGTGCATATTAAAATTTACCCCCACTGCTGAGCCAGTAGTGGAGCTGAGTTACTTGAACTTTTCAGAAGCATGGTGTTTCTCCCATTACACCAGTGTTTCATTAGTCAGGATGTCATCTGGTGTGTTTAGAGGGAGAGCCTGTATGTTGTATCTCTCATGGAAGCCCTGTTGGTGGAGGTTCAGAAAGTACTGCACGTATATAAAATGTTGCAATGGGAAGATGACGAACCCCACCACCACCTAGTGGTGCTTGGGTTAGTTTTCTTCTCATCACAACATTTTCTGTAAGTGTGGTATTTTATTTTCTACCACGGAAGTGAATAGTGACCATTCAATTCATGCATTCAGGATCACCACTGACGTTGGGTTTAAGTCTGTCACTGGTGACCCAGCTTGTGGAGCAGGTTCTGTCCCCTCTAAATAGGGCCAATTTTGCCCTATGGGACTCAGTGAAACTCAGTGGAAACCAAGTCAGTTGCTTAACTGCAAGGTTGAGGAGTTCCCGATCTCATTTTACTGAACTCCTTCTGCGAAACCAAAATCCACCCATTTCCACCCAGCCCAAACAATGTGAGGAGTTTCTCCTGAAGGTTTCCCTTTGTCTGAGTAGCTTCATCCAGGGTCTGATTTCTGGCAATGATACTACATTGTGACATAGAGGCTGTGCACAGAAGCAGCCCGATCGAGGACAGCACTGGGGCTGCCTCTGCTGTAAGTCCAACTTTTAACCCCGCCCCTTAACTGGGGTTAGAGGGCGCAAGTGTGCTCTCAACCCCAGGACTGGGGTTGTGTGTGAACCTGAGTATACCCAGAGTTGGGCGCCTAGAGCACTCGACTCATGGGGAATTTCCCCAATGCACTGTGCTTGCCGTGAGGTGCATTGTGGGATACCTGAAGGCCAGAACTCACTTTCCCCGCCTCCAGACTGCTGCATGGCTCATGGGAGCACCGGTTGTGTGGGTGTGTGAGCTGCGCAGCTCACATCATGTCAAGATTGTCTGGGAGGAAGGTAGGTCCAACCCTGCCTCCCCCGCCCACCCTCCCCACTCACACAGTGGCCGTGAGTACGACCTTATTGATTTGTGAACTAGCTTTTGTATGTAGGGATGAATGCAGTCTTCTCAATATTTCTTGTATGTCTTATTTATTTAGTTATTTATTTAACTTATATACCAACCCAGCTTTTGTCTCTGGGTGGTTAACAATGACATAAAAACAATTAAAACTAATATAAAAGGTTAAAGCAGTTTAACAATTTTTAAAAAGCATAAAATTAAAACCTACAAATTTAAAAAGCTGAAAAAACTGGAGTGAAGAGATGGCTCTTCAGATGTTTTTTAAAAATAGTCAGAGATGGGGAGGATCGTATCTCAGCAGGGAGCACATTCCACAATCTCGGGGCAGCAACCAAGAAGGCCCGTCTCTATGTGGCCACCAGACAAGCTGGTGGTAACTGGAGACGGACCTCCTCAAGTGACCTCAAGTGACCTCAATGTTACTGTTTATATGTCAAGTATGACTTTGCATTCAGCCCTATGTAAGATATAATCTGAGATACTCAAGGCTTACTTGCTTATAACTGACTTCCCCAGCTTATAACTGAGACCCCAGATGCTTTTGGTCTCAAATTTCCTTTCAGACCCCCTTCCTGGAATTTGTCCTCACTCCTGATTCGGCTGGAAATCAGAAATCCCACTAATTAGTTTGGGCCCTATCTGTCATATAAGGGGAAATTTGTATTGTTATTTTTCTGAACCGGAGAGGTCAGTCATAAGCAAGTTAGACCGTCTTCACTTCTGATGGAATACATACAGCAAGATACAAAACAAACCCAACCATATTGGCCTGCCCAAGCTAACTTGATCATTAGCCTTGCGTATCTAATCCAACTGTGTGTGGTTTTCTTCCAGAGGTCTGTCATGGCTTTTACTCAGTAATCGGAATATCTGTTTGAGACTAGCCAAACAAGGTAGCCCAGACATAATAGAAGGCCATTTGAACTGTAAAAAGATCTAGATGAAATGTTTTTCTTTGATAATGAAATCCCAGCAGATGGATAGGATTTAAGCCAATACAAGGCTCCAAGCCAATACAAGGACACACACACAAAGGCTTATTCTTTGCTAATCAAGGTACATCTGCATGTGCATAAGGGATGTAGGCATCATTCAGACAAAAAACCAGTAAACCTGCTTTTGGTCTGTACCATGTCAGAGTGCAGGTAGAGGCTCACATGACCGAATGTTGCTCCGTACAACTCCATGCATATAGAACACTAGGTGTCAGGCGAAGGTTTCTGGTATACTAGTTTTCTATATTTGTGGGTTTTTGTTTTACTCTCGAGGAACATTCTAAAACACATTTGTTACCTCACTGTTGTTTTGTGGGACTAGATTGTAGTTCTACAGGTTGTACACACACACACACACACACACACATTCAATTCTTCCATTTCATCAGCAGTTTACACTGGAGTCAGAAGAATGGCATATATTTGTGTTATGGGCAACAGTAGTCCAAATGAAGCTGTCACCGCCTCTGTGATATATACAAGGTACTATATCTTGGAAGCAGTTAACTGTACTATATATGCATAAAAAGAGGCATTTCAATGTCTTGCAGACCTACAGTCCAAATTATATAAGGGAAATGTGGATGCAAAGCAAAGGAACAAAAGGAAAAATAGAAAGGAATGTATCCTTTTCCGAGTCAATCTTTTTATCTTGATATGTGCCTCATATCTAACCCTTCCTGGTTCCTTCCTTTCAACAGATGTATAATTAAAGCACTGATAAAAAAACATTCAGCCAATTTCCTTCCCCTGTTCTCATCTTCTTGTTTCTAACTGAAGAGAGTTCCTCACTCATTAACTCAACCTTTCCTACTAGGGGATCACAGCCACCCCACAGGACCATTTATCCAACCCAACCAGCACAAAACCCATGTAAAGAAAATTCACGTGCTATCTCTCTCATATAGACAAGCAGTCATTAAAACAATTCAAATAATATTGTCAGTGTCAAGTTCCATCAAAGTTAAACTGATTTTCATAAACTGTAATGATTTTCAGTAGTTTGATGTTTACCCAGAAAGACTTCTCATATGGAAAGTGATGTTTTTCAAATGAACGTCGGTGAGAAACCCATCCAGACTGTTGAAGATTTTTGATGTTCTGTACACACACACACAAACTCATTTTGTCATTTCAGTGGACTCTTAAATAACTTTTTGCCTAGCATAATCTAAAGTTAAAGTAGTTTTCCATGCACAGTGAAAAGATCATATCAATTTACATAAATTGTCATAAACAGATTAAGACTAGGAGAGGAAGAGGTGTTTCTATAAGTTCCCATGAACTGAATCCAGCCATGATGGAGGAATTATTTCAGTGTGCTGGAATAAATGATGTGGGCTGGAGGAATTATTTCAGTGATGTTCCTCAGGCCCTTCTGTTATTCCTGTTTACCTTCCCTGGCTGATGCAGGTTTTTCCCCCCAGGTCAGCTACAAGTAAACACACTCACAAAGCAAAGTTACCTGGATTGGTCATGGCAGGTAAATAATAATTAAGACGGATTCAAATATCCTTCAGTTCCCCCATTTGCGTCAGTGTGCGATTCTGATGCTGTAGACAAATTTCTTTCTCAGAGAGATCACCCCATGATTCAATAATCTGAGGGAAAGTTTGCCTTTTGTGTGTGCACAACTTGGCAGGAGAGGAAAAGAGAATCCCTGGGGCTTGTATACACTGTTGCAAGCTGAAGATTTAACCAGGTCACTCTAAGTCCAGCAGCCACACTGAAAGGGGAAGGAAGGGTTTATTTTTCTGTTTCTGCTCAGTTGGCAGAGTTCTGGTAGTCTTGGGCACTGAAAGGGTAAATTCTTCATGCTCTAAATATGCTCACTCTCTTCACATCATCCCACACCAGCGCTCAACATAAATGTTCAACCCCCCACTGCATGGTGTCCTGCCTGATTGAAGCCAAATTATTAAAATGCTTGAGGTTCCCCTTGAATAAGCGAGGAACAATAGGAGAAGACTTCTGAGGATGTTAATCCCTTCCATCTCTGACAATTCGGTGTGCCTCCTAGCTCAGTGGCAGAGCAAATGCTTTGCATGAACCAGCCTTAGGTTTAGTTCCTGGCATCTCAGGGAGCAAGTTATGGGAAAGACTACAACTACTACCACCACCACCACCACAGTATGTAGTAGTAGATGTAGATGTACTACTGATGATGATGATGATGTAGTAGTAGTAGTAGTGAAAACGTGGCGTAGGGATGCCAGTGGTGGCCCTGGTTGAGCCTACCACCAGTCGCCCCCCCAGCCACACCCCGTGTGTCAGATGTCAGATTCAGGGGGCATGGTTATGCTCACAAACAGGGCCGAACGCCCCCTTTGGGAGCAAAATCTGGCCAGCACCACATTCACAGTGGAGCTGGGATCAGCTCTCCCTGCTTAAAAAGGCAGAGAGATGTATTCCTGGCCAGACTGGGAAGCTGGCATTGGCTAAGCTGCTGAAAAATGGAGCCACACTGACATCAGACACAGGGGGCATGGCTGGGGCATGAGGGGCAGCCTCTGAGCATGGTGGCCCAGGTTCTTTGAACCCGTTTGCGCAATGGTGGCTCCGCCTCTGAGAAGAAGAAGAAGAAGAAGAAGAAGAAGAAGAAGAAGAAGAAGAAGAAGAAGAAGAAGAAGCAGCTCTGCCTGAAACCTTGGAGAGGTATTACCAGGAAGAATAAACACTCCTTTGGAGGTGGACAGAATAATCTCACCCAGACTAGCATAAGGTAGCTTCAAAAGTCTCTCTCTCCCTCCTTCCCTGCACTTAAAGAATCTAGGTGTCTCTCCCCCTGCATTTCCTTACTGTCATTTAAACTGCTGTGTTGAGTGACTAAAACTGGTCGCATATACATACCAGCCTAAATTAAGTGGTTGATCTGAACGGGGAGAAATACCACCTCCATATCATTGGAAGGACAGTGTCAATCAACTTTTTTAAAAATAGTGGGGCAACTTTTTTTTAAATAGCAACATTTCTTCATTTTGTGCCTATTGCTTTCCCTCAATATTTTTTCAAAGGGAAAGCATGCTGGAATCCCCCCCGCCCCGAAGATTTAACTGTGGGGAATAGAAGAGTCTCTATTTTGAACATAGATGCTTTTAGGAATACATTTGTGCTTGCTTAAAGAACTGTTTGTTGATATGGCTCATAAACGAATCTATTATTGTTGCATGGCTGCTGACTGTTTGATGTGTAACATATTTTTTGCACAGGCACTGAAGTAGAAATCATACAGTATTAATATTTTTCAAGCACAGTGAAGCCATTATAAATGGGATACCAAATTATCAAATGTCAGCAACACTGTAGACCATAAATCTGGAACTGGTTTTACAGAGGAAGAGATTTTCTTGTATGTTACTGTTTTGGTGTGCTGGGAATAACTTTCTGTACTAGCTAACAACATTAGTGATGGTGCTGAAGTTTAGATTGATGTAGCTTCAAAAGTCTCTCTCTCCCTCCTTCCCTGCACTTAAACGCTTACCTAGACTGGCTAGCTTACCTAGATGCTTACCTATAATGGCAGACTTTGAGCTCATTACGAGCCAAATCCACACTCCACTGACGTTCAAACTCAAGTTGTAATAAGCTCATCTCATCACTCCCTGGTGCCACAGCCACTCTCTTCTCTTCCTTATATATAGCTTATAAGCTATGGTGATGAGAAGACCTCGTGGGAGGCTTCTTTGTGAGGTCTCCATTACTCCCTAGAACAAAAGCTGGCACCCAGCTTTACAAAACTACATGAGAAATGCCAGTGCTGCCGATGGGTTCAACAAATGCAGCACCAGCAGGGGTGGGGGCAAATCTAGACAAACTCTCCTTCCACTGGAAGCATGGTATGTCACCCAAATATATGTCCCTCAGGGTTGCACTGCTCAGCTGCCATAGAGCACTTCTGGGGGAAGAGAAGATCATCTAAATTCACCCTGCCCTGCCCTCATGCATGATTGCTGGTGCTGCATTAGTCAAACCATCAGCAGCACTGGTGCATCTCATGTAGCACCCATTAGGCCTGTGCACAGGTGCAAAATTCAGAATCGGGTACAACCTGATCTCATCCAAACTTGAAAAAGTCAGTTCAAGGTCCTTTGGACCCCTCCAAAATTTGGCATCGGAGTCAGGGTCGGAGTCAGGATTTGAGTCAGGATTGGGTTCAGTAATGGGTTTAAAGTTGGATAAAAACATTTTAAAACTTTTAAACGTAATCATGGATATGAACCTGGAAGAAACTGTGAACCTGGAAGAAAACTAACCTAAAACCAGAGAGTCTCAAGGGAAGGGAGGTAACACCAGAGAGTCTAAAGGGATGTCACCTAGCACCAAAGAATCACAAGAGAAACCCAGAAATTAATTGGTGAATGCAAATGTGAGTGAAAAAAGGGCTAAAAAAAATGTGTGTGCAGTTTTTAAGATAAGATATGGGCAGGCAAGTGGGTGGGCAGGCAGACAGAGGCAGCAGCTGTTTTTGTCCCTCTCAGTTGTGATCACTCAAAAAACAACAACACCCTTGTTGCCATGTGGAGTTCTGGAAAGCTCTGAATTTTTCCAAAGGGATCGGAGAAGTCCAAACCCAACTGGAGTGCTTAAGTTCGGTTTTGGACTCTCTCCAGACCCCTCCAAATTTGGTAAAATCAGGCAATTTTACCGATCCAGCTTTGCACAGGCGTCACACCCATGCTTTGTTAGCCTGGATGTCAGCCAAAGACTGCTGAACAGGCACTGACCAAGAAAAAAGGGATCCTAGAACATATAGTTATCCATGTTGCTTGACTATTTAGTAGGGACATCAGGAATGGCTGTGAAACCAGGCTTGAAGTGGCTATGCACCGTGATTTAGCATTTATAGTAGCAACATGGAAACTATGGGTAAGAAATCAGCCATGCCAGCCTGATTTCAAGGTAAAAAGCAGTTCTTACTGATGTCTCCCTGTAGATGGACTCCAGTGATGGGGGCAGTCTGAATTTCAGGGCCAAAATACCCGTTATGTAAATAATGGCAATGCAAGCATGTTCCAGATAATCTTCTTTGTAAATAGTATCCACTGGAACCCAATCTGGATCAGGGACTGGGCGTAGGAGCTTCTGATCCAGACTGGGCCTCTCACAGTTGCTGTTTAATAAAGGGGGAAGTTCCAGTTGGTACCAATAGAACCTTTCTTTTCTTGAAAAAACAGCACCCACAGGAAGGACCATTCTGGACTGGGACCACAGTGAGGGCAAAGCTTCAGCCCCGCTACCCCCAGCCTGACTCCTTATCCAGATCAAGCCCTCACATGCATTTATAAAATAAAATAGATGTGGTGTACTTGCAATGTCATTATTAACATTATGTGCAGGGGTGTGCGAGCCAGCTTGGTTTAAGGTGGGCTCAGCATCAAGCAGGCTCAGTTTAACAGATTCAGAGTTGAAGTAGACCAGCCTTGGCTGGTCCAAGTTAGAGTCGAACCACACCTTGTTCAAACTGAGCCAGCTCGGAGCTCTACTGGTAAAGGGGAACCCAGTGAGTGGGCAGGGGCACTTGCCTAAGGGGGATTCCAGTAAGGGGGAAGGGGGCTTGCCTAAGAGTGGAGTGGGCAGGAGGGGAGTAAGTAAGTACTTACAAGTGCTGGTGGTAGTGCATGCACAGAGCTCACTAAAATGGCCTCCACGCATGTGCAGAGGCCCAAACCAGGCTGAAAATGGCCTGAAGCAGGCCGCCAGCAGCCCTGCCTACTCTGGGGGAGCCTGGCAGGGGATAGGGGAGCTACTGCCACCCCTGCTGCCCAAACCACAGCCCCCGCCACAGCTGCCGCTGCAGCTGCCAGCACCAGCCCTTGTAAGTACTTACTTACTCCCCTCCCCTTACTTACTCCCCTTAGCCAAACCCCCCTGCCCTTTTAGTGGTAAAGGGGAATCCTCACCAGATTTACTTGCTGCTAGCCACTTTCTTTTCACCAGAGCACTTTCCAGATTTGACCCCGCAATGTAGTCATGGCATATCTCTGAAGTGTGCTTCTACACTCCCTGTGTTGTGACACCGCAGTCCCTACGCTGACAGGAGAGTGCCTTTCATATTTCCAATGCCTTGTTTCAAATTTAATCACTGCGATATAGTGCTATGACATTGTATATCCGGCATAAAGAAGTTGCTGGTTTGGGGGGTTGTTCGTTTTCGCGAGACTGCTCCCCCTGCTGTTTACATTTTAAATGTTTGCCTAAATGGAAGCATTTTGCTGCTGTTGAGTGGCTAACCTGGAAAGCCCCACCTGCATGAGGCCTCTGCTCCCCAAAGAGTCCGATATATTCAGGCTCCCTTTCTGTTGAATAGGCAGCTTAAACCTGCAGAAATGAGTTCTATGAAAGAAAGTCTTTTACTTATATCCAATGGGGTGTGAATCAGTGCTGACTTTTGATTTGATTTTTAAAGAACTGTCCTCTGTCCTTGGGTGGAACTAGATGGTAGAGCCAGGGCAAAAACTGATAAGTCCTGAAGGATTCTATCAGGTCAGAAGAGGAGTCAGGGCAGAAACTGGTTAGTCTGAATGAGCAGAGGCTGGAAGAGTCAAACGTAAATTTTGGCAGATTCTGTAGTTTATTTCAGAATTTCCTGCTTGTATTTCAGAATGCTGGTATTTCAGCCCGCAGCAGCAAGAGCTCTTGCTATGGTCTACTAGGGTGGAATGGCCACTTGGCAACCCTCCCAGTCTGGCTAAATTGCTCAATGCTAGTTTGCTTTGTATCCAGTTTAAACCTTACTATAAATTATTTGGCACTTAGTCTGAGCCTATTGGTAGCAACCCCTGCTAACTTGGCAAAGAGGCACCTTTTAATGTGGTGATTCTCTTTATTTAGCACGGGGAAAGTAACTGGCCCTGTCCAGCTCCAGCACAGTACTTCCAGTGACTGTTGCCTATCTGATGTTTCTTTTTAGATTGTGAGCCCTTTGCGGACAGGGATCCATCTTATTCATTTATTATTTCTCTGTGTAAGCCTCCCTGAGCCATTTTTGGAAGGGCAGTATAGAAATCGAATAATTTAAAAAAAATAAAAATAGGAGGTCGTCCCCCCACCCCACCCCACCCCAGGAGAAGTTATAGCAAAACAGGGGCCTCTATGGATTGGGATTGATGGGATTAATGCTTTCGTAGCTCCTGCCATCATCTCAATTTGTCTCCTTCCCTCAATCTCGGCAATCAATTTGCCTCCCTCCGCAACCTTCTCTCTGCAATCTAGTCCACTGACTGATGAAAAACTAAGCCTGTCATGGAGAGGTCATTCAAACAATTGAAAATTGTGTTCTACCCGGGTTTGGGAGCTGCGTGTCCTCTCAATTTTCAGTTGTGTGGAAGCAAGGTAGGAGGGAAACCTGAGTAGCATTTCCTCCTACCTTGTTTCCATACAGTCACTTCAACCCAGGTTTTCCTCCTACCTTGTTTCCATACAGTCACTTCAACCCAGGTTTTCCTCCTACCTTGCTTCCACACAACTGAAAATTGGGAGCACACAGAGCTCCCAAACCCAGGTAGAACACAGTGAGGCTATTCACACATCCGTGCAAAACTGGGCTAAGGGAGCCCAACCTAGTTTTGCCTGTGCATGTGATCCGCTGGGATCGGGCTGATTCTAGTGGCTCCACAGCAGAAAACCCACCTAAATAGCCAACCTGAAACGGGTTTGGGGGGGATTGTTTAAGTGAGTGCTCCCATAACCTCGTTTTTGGGATTGTGTGAAAGCCGCAGCTGCTCGCAGCCATGGCTGCCATACTGCGGGGAGCCTGGGAAGGGAGGATTCCCCATGATGCACCACGCACTCATAAGGTGCATCACAGTACCACCGGGGGCCAGAATGGCACAACCTGACCCCCAACCCTCCCCGCTGCTTGGTGCATGGGTAATCATCTGGGCATGCCCAGCAATGCCACTGCAGTCATCTGTGGGGAAGGTAAGCTTAACCCACCTTCCCCACAGACTGCCCCCTAGCCCTTCACATGGATTGTGATAAGAGGCTCAGTGTTTGATTGTGTGAATAACCTTGGGGTGTCCTTAGACGTGTGGGCTAGCAGACCTCACAGAGTGAAAGGGCAAAGAGAATATCATGAGCACTAAGGGGCTCACTGGTGAAGATCTAATCTTTCCTATTTGCTATGAGCCATGAGTGAGCCAAATCTCATGGAATAACCTAAGACCTTTGCTTTCCAAACGTTTACCACCAAAACTCTACCTGCACTGACAGATGAGAAGTGAGTGCCTGCAGGTGGTTTTTTGTTCTTTCTCCATTTCCTCCGCTCTCTGATGGGAGACTGATAGGCAGGAGCTGCCACCTTGGATCTCATCAGGTTTCTGGATGACCTACAAAAACTTCTTTAAAAAATGGAAATTAGGTTAGAGATTTTGGCTTTTATCACCGTATGGCATGTTGATAATTTATTAGGAGACAGAGCATGCTGCAATCTGCTGGAACTCCTTTCTGGAAATAGATCAAAAAGACATAGCCTTGTTGGTCTCTGAGAACAAAATTCACAGGGTCAGTAAAATAGGCACTTTTATCTTAGAATCAACCAAATGTTCATCAGACAGTATTATGCAATCTTTTTGAGTTGCACAAAGCTCTTCTTCAGGATAGGTTTTTTAAAGCATAAGGAGAAAGAGGGGTATTTATTTATGTATCTATCCTTCCCCCCCCCCTTCCTTCCTTCCTTCCTTCCTTTCCAGGAGCTTTTATGAATCTCCCATCCAGCCACTAAACAACTTGAGTCATTGGATTTAGTCACATCCACAATGACCAACCAGTGGTCTATAAGTCACATCCTGTTTTTCTGCATCCTCACCAACCCTCCACTCTCTAGGTTGGGAGTTCTAACCTGATGGAATTCCACAGCTTACCTGTCAGCTGTCCCTTGCAGCGGGCTGGAACTGGAATAATTTCTCCCTGCTTCTTACTTACTGGTGCCCTTCCCATTTTGGAATAAAGACTCACTCCAGTGGCCATGGTGGTGATACAGAAGCTTCTGGGAAAGTCCTCATTTCCCATGCACTGCATTTTACCAGATCAGTGCAAGTCCCTGAACCTTTGCTTGGAGACCCATGTTGAGTCAATGTATCTAGAAGCAGTGCAAGAGAGAGTTGAGTGAAGCTTCACCCCAGCAAGCATTCACTTTAGGAAATTAGAATTATCCTGGAGGGCAGCACAGACGCCTTTGAGGTAACCACTCATTTCTCAATGGCACACAAATATCTTCACATCCTTCCTCATCCCACTTCTTGCCATGAAGGTGCTCCTCCTTGTCAACAACTTGAACTGGGAGAGGCAACTCTCTCCTTTCAATTTTCAGGGGGACTGGGTGATGATATCATGACCAGGAGGGATCCAGTGGCTGCATATTGGCCAGAGAGAAATTTATCCCCCTTCCCCCAGTTTCATGCAATTGGCCATCCCTAATCTACACTAAAAACTTGTCTTGGTTTTGTATTATAACTGCCATGGTTTCCCACAATGGCTGACATGCTGAGCAGCATTATGTGCACCTTGCAACACAACATTTATGCAGTTGTGCAAGACCACTGTTGCACTAATAGCAAGAACTGCACTAATGTGGTTGTGCAACCGAGGGCCATTATTTCTAATGGTCATCAATTGCATAACTGCATCTGTGCAACTCTTGTGATGCACATTACAGGACCCTTGCACAAATGCACAAATATTACATTGCAAGGTACACAGAATGTTGCACAGAATGTCAGCCAATGAATCCTGTGAGTTGCAGTTTGGTGAGGGTGTTATTCATTTCTGTTAGAGATTCCGGATTCCTCGTGAAGAAGTGCAGTTCCCACAGTTCATAGAGAGAGGTAATTGCTGTTAAACCATTTTATGTCTGTAGTGTGGATACACTGGAACTTAGCTTTAACAATGAAACAGCATCAGTGCCCTCAGACCATTGCCTGGAGTGAGGACATGGATTTAAGCCAAAGCTGAAATGAAATTTCTGTATCAATGGCAGGTGCTAAGAGTGTTAAGGCAACCCATAGTGACAGGTTCAAGGAAACTCACTTCATAATTATGCCATATCTCATAGTGTTTGTAACACCAAAGAGTTAGGAGCTCACCATGAGGAAGTGACTGAGGCTTGGAAAAGGTAACATGAACTCCCGCTCTAAGTCCCCTCTCTAGGTCATGGAAAGTCTTAATGACACATTCTGGAAATAACCTCAAGACCCCTAGCTTTCTACCTAGTCATTTTTTTATTGGCAGGGGGGACATGCTTTTAAAACAAATTGAAGCCTTGGTTGATAACTGGTGGAAATATTATATAATAGCTTAACTGCTTTTATATTATTTGTATCAATCCAGTTTAAAAAAAATTTAAAATATAAAGTAGTAATATAGTATAGTAATATATTTCTTTAGACTGCATTAAGCCACAGATAAAGCCACAGTTTGTGTGTGTGTGTGTGTGTGTGTGTGTGTGTGTGTGTGTACACACAGAGACACACACACACAATTGTGGCTTTAACTGTGGCTTAATGCAGTCTCCAGAAATCTACTATAGTAGTTGCTTCCAGATTTCCTTTCAAAAGCTTGAAATTAATGCAGTTTTTAAAAAATATAGATAGGACACCCACGTTTTCTTAAAAACCTTTTTCATTTCTTTAAATTATGTACATTTTTGTTTATTTCTGCAGGTGTACATGGCTGGCTATGGAAATTTAGCATGCTGTAATGTAGCCAATGAATCCTGTGCAGAAAAACAAAAAGAAGGATGCAATTTATGACATTCAGTTCAAAAACAAAATATAATCTACATATGTCATTGAGGTAATTTTCACAGAATGATCTTATGCTAAATATTCTGACGGCCAAACCATTAAAATGGCAGTCTTAATTATCTTGTCCATCCATGGTGCAGATTTCAGAAAGAGCTCCTCAGTGTATTTCTACGGCTCTATCATAAGCAATTTACTTTTCAAGGAATGAATCATATTTCATCATTTCCCCCCTCTGAATAGACCATCTTGTAATTCTTGTGTATTTGCTCATTGGATGTATTTAATGACCATATGGGTGCTGTCAATTGCTTCTGTAATGTTAGGAAATCAAGCAATCCAAACAAATCATTTTCATTTGATGCAGGTGCTGCCAATTTGAAGGGAAAGATGTACTGGGATGTTTCTTTAATTAAAGTCTCAGATCCTTTGGTTGGTAAGAATAGAATGAGAAGTTCTGCTGGGTAGCATCCCAGAGGTCAATGGCCTGTACATTCAATGCTGCCAATATTTGTACACCATGGTGCTCGGTGCAACTCTGACTGTGCTGTGATGTAAGTAAGTTCAGCCTCACATTTCACTAGGGAGAGAGAGAGAGAGAGAGAGAGAGAGAGAGAGAGAGAGAGAGAGCGCAAGCTTCCTTCTCCCCACAGAACATCCTCTTTATATAATCCCTTTCTTAGTTTTCTGCTTAATCTTCTTTCTTTCTCTTGTTGAGTCTGTCTTGCTATGCGCGTTATGAGCTATTCCAATAGATTGAAATGACCTCAGTGAAAATAAGCTTAAATTGGATAAACACGGCCACAGCATAAAGCATGCTCAAAATGTATGTCCACCTCCTGCAAATTGGAATGTGTCTTCTTACACCAAAGTGCATCCTTAATAATGCTGTGACTTGTAATTTTGCCACTGAAAAGAAACAGCAGATGGGCCATGTCTTAATCATTCAGATTTGTTACATATAATCCTCCAAAGCACAGTCAGTATACATCCTATCCATGTCTTATTCATTGCATTGTATATGTTATGTAATACCAGACATAGAACAGAACACAAGACCATGCTGTAGAAGCATTCATTTGACACTCATCGAAAGTGTTGACTCAATGTGAAGCAGCTGAGAAAAAGGCCAATTCCATGCTTGGAATAATTAGGAAGGGGACTACTGCTAATATTATAATGCCCTTATACAAAACTATGGTGTGGCCACATTTGGAATACTGTGTACAGTTCTGGTCGACATACCTCAAGAAGGACATTGTAGAACTAGAAAAGATGCAGAAGAGGGCAATTGAGATGATCAGGGGCCTAGAGTACCTTCGTTACGAGGCAAGGCTACAACACCTGGGGCTTTTGAGTTTAGAAAAAGAATGACTGAAGGGAGACATGATAGAGGTCTATAAAATCATGCATGGTGTGGAGAAAGTGGATAGAGAGAAATTTTTCTCCCTCTCACATAACAGTAGAATCAGGGGTCATCCCATGAAACTGATTGCCAAGAAGTTTAGGACCAAAAAAAGGAAGTACTTTCCCACATAACACATATTTTTATTAAAATTTATTTATTTATTTACTTACTTACTTACTTACTTATAAATAAACAAAATATTTGACCTATGGAATTCTCTCCCACAAGATATGGTGACAACCAACAACCTGGATAGCTTTAAGAGGGTGTAGGGCATACGGATGGCTTTGAGAGGGTGTAGGACAGATGTTGGGCAGACTTCAGCCCTCCTGCAGATGTTGGCCTACAACTCCCATAACCCCTGGCTATTGGTTAGGGGTGTGCAAGAACCAGTCCGGAGGCCATGTTGGAGGCCTCCGAACCGGTTCGGAGCTGGACCGGTCAGGTGGTCTGGCACCGAGGGGGGGTCTACCTTTAAGGGTGGGGGGGTAGAATTTAATGCTCCCGCTGCTCTTCCCCCTCCAGCGCTGTAGTTTTAAGTGAAGTTTTTGGGGTGGCAGCATTGCGTGTGACGTAGGTGACACGCACGGCGGCGACAGGCGCGCGCGCACCGCCACGCACACATGCGTGTTGCTATTACGGAGAGTTCCAGGTGATGACGGGGGCAGGGGCGGCAGCGAGGAACGCTGCTGCCCCCAAAAACTTCACTTAAAACTACAGTGCCAGAGGGGGAAGAGTGGCGGGAGGGGTAAATTCTACCCCCCCACCCTTAAAGGTAGACCCCCCCCCCCTCGGTGCCGGTCCGGACCAGTCTGGACCATGCACATCCCTACTATTGGTCACTGTGGCTGGGTATTATGGCAATTGAAGACCAAAAATAGCTGGGAGGACCCTATCAGGTGGTGTGTGGGTGGGGGAAAGTAGACATCAATACGCCCACCTGGAACTGTTCACACTGGCCCTGACAGGAAGACATTGCCTCGCTGTCAAGAGACGGCTTCGCTTTGCAGGATCGGGAGTGGCTCTTGCATGATCTCAAGGCAAGATCTTGTGAGACTTGCCCCAGCTGTCAGGAGCTATGTAAGGGAGGACTGGCCAGTAAGGAGGAGCCAGTCCAGGAGGAGGGCTTGGTGTGGAAGGAGCCCTGGGATTCTGAATGAGCCTTTTGAGTGGCAACACTGGGGCAGGCTGTTGAAAGGAACAAGCTCTGCCTGTAAGCCTTAAAGCTCCCCTGGCTGAAAATTCTGAGGCCACCTCAATTTCCTTTGGCAACAGAAAGCAGATGGCTGTACGGAGAGCCTTACAAAGGGGTTTAGATAAATTCACGGAGGACAGATCTATCAGTGGCTACTAGTCTGAGGGCTAAGGCTACCTCCAGCCTCAGAGGCAGGATGCTTCTAAATACCAGTTGCAGGAGAGTAACAGCAGGAGAGAAGGCATGCCCTCAGCTCTTGCCTGTGGGCTTCCCAGGAGCATCTGGTAGGCCACTGTAAGAAACAGGATGCTGGACTAGATGGGCCTTGGGCCTGAGCCAGCAGGGATGTTCTTATGGATAGTCTCATCTATTACCCATTTGTTAATGTAGACAGTAGACCTGTTCAAACATGATGCTGGCTGAATATCATGATGTCTCTACACACTCATACATGTTTTTGTGTCAACGTCTGGACCTGCATTCATTTAAAAAGTGAATCTGGGTGAAAGGAAGTTTAGTGCTGTACCTGTGTTGAACATAATGTGTGCTTAACAAACGTACCGGTGTACATAGTACACTCATTCATTCATTCATTCATTCATCCATCAAACTTATATACCACCCAAACCTTTGTCTCTGGGCAGTTAACATAACATTTTATGAGTACAAGTGTTCAATATGATGTCTGAACAGGGCAAAAAAGTCTTTTTGCTTAAGTTAATTTGTAAAGCAGGATTAGGGTTGGTTTACAAGTCCCACCTCACAGATTACATAATAGATGACGTAGAAAGAACATGTATCCTTGCATGCATGTTTACAGATATACCCAGTTCCTGAGAACTTTCTAACTCAAAATGACTTGTAATGACTATAGATACCAGTGTACAAATGTCTACCATCTGCACTGGAACACACATAAATGACTGTATTCATGGATGGCGTGTAATTGTATTCTACCTCTCTTCTATGATGAAACTCAGATTACTATACATAGTGTGCACTGAGCCACTGATTCAAGGGAGAGATGAGCTTGCTGCTTCCATAGCATATGAAACCCTGCCAGTGCTGCTGCCAAAGGCAAGGAGCCTTCCAAAGGCAGGGGTGCTCCGTGCCTACTAAGGAGTGCATGAGTGCAGTAGTAGCAAAACTTTCATTGGGAATGATGGGGATACCATCACTCAGACATGGAGCTTCCCTACCTTCAGAAACAGCAGTAGCAGAGTTTGTGAAAGCAGCACCAACAGCATTTAAAGGGCTGCAAAAGCAGTGAGCTTGCCTCCTTTGGATAGGGGGCTTGTTGCATAGAATGTAAGGCAGTGTTCCCAAGTGGTGTCCCATCCGCACACTAATCAGATTCAGACCTGCTTAGCTTCTGCAAGATTACTACATCATGTGACTTCAGACCATTGCTCCTTACATCACATTTACCTTACAAATATAAACCACAGTGTGAAAACTATTTTAACAACTATGGCCTTTTTCATAGTATCCTGGGAATTGTAGTTGTGTGTGTCTGCTGATAATTCTTTATTAGATATCCCTATTCCCCTTACAGGACTACTGTTCCCAATATTTCTTGACTAGAATATATCAGAGGTAAACAGCTCTGAAAGTGGCTTACATTTGTAGTTCAGGCACATTGTAAAGTGAGTGTAATTAGTCTGTAGGACAGTTGAGGTAGCTCCCACCTTTGAGATTCTACAACTACTGCACCATCCATCCATCTGCCACTTCAGGTGTCCACTGCAGATGTGGAAGTAGTATATAAATATTCATAACAGAAAAAGAGGAGGTGGAAGAGAAAGAGGAAGAAGAGGAGGGGGGAGGGGGAGGGGGGAGGGAGGGGGAGGGGAAGGAGGAAGAGGAAGAGAAGGAGGAGGAGAGGGTAATAAATGGTAGGGGTAGAACAGGAAAAACCTTTCACGTTTTCCTCAAAAAAAGAAATTTGGTGAAGGATTGAAATGACTTTGGACTTCCTCCCCAAAGACCTTCAGATTAAGGGTTGTGCACATGCTCTCCCTCATGCTGCAGGAGAATATCCTTGTCAATACGAAGAATGGGATCACAAAATTTCAGAGTTGGGATGAACTTTGGAGATCTTCTAGTACAACCCCTGCTAAGGACAGGAATCTGCTACAGCATCCCTCATGTTTTTCTGTAGGACAGCCCTTCAGATATTTGAAGGCAGCTATCATATCCCCCTCCGCCATCTTCTCTTCTCCAGTCTAAATTATATTCAGCTCCTTTGACTGTTCTTCATAGGACTTACCTCTTCACCATCTTTGTTGCCCTCTTCTGCACCTGTTCCAGTTTATCATCATCCTTCTTAATATGCAGTGCCCAGAACTGAACACAACATTCTCAATAAGGTCTGACCAGCCCAGTGATGTGGAGCATCATGAAGATATTAGCTTGCTGGAACAGGAATTTGCTGGCTGGGATGAAACGTGGCCTTCTGTTTGCTTCTCAATGGTCCAGTGTGAGTGCTCCGGCAACTGGTTTGGGGAACTAGTTCAGCTGATCATACTCATGATTCTTATTATCCATGTCAGAATTGTTTCACAGGCAAAGAGTGCTGATCAGATTCAAGCTCCTTTCACCACCAATGCAATACTGGCAAGGAGGGAAGATCTGAGTGCAGAAAAAGCTCATATTGGAGTGTTCCAAGATTCTTCATTGGTGAAGAGGGATGGAGCATTCTCAGCTCAAAGCTATCATGCATGTTGCAAGCTTGGCTATGGCTGAATGCAGGAAACCTGGCTAGGGTCCTCCAATCCTCTGGCTAGAAGCTCCCATGGAGGAAACAAAGGAGAAGAATGGATGGACAAGTGGTCAAGGAAAGGAGGTTACATGAGCAGGGAGGTGGAAGAAGGGAGGTTATCGGGTTAAAAAGAAAGGTAAAAAGAAGGAAGTGGGAATGAAGAGGGAGGGAAGGAGGGAGGAGCAGTGGGGCTTGAGTGGGGACATGTAGGGAAACAGAAGACTGTGGTTGGAATAGGAGGAGATGTGAAGAATGCTTCCTTCTTCACCCACTACCTCTTCTCTTACTCCAGACACTCCTCCCCACCCCAGGAAATTCATTGTGAGCCCACATGTGTATTGTTGTAAGCATTATGATGCAAGGTTTATTTTCCTGAAAGTGCTAAGTTTTTCAAAATATAAATCACTTTCCATTTTCATAGTGCTAATTAGTGTTCCTACTGATTTTGGTGTAAAGTCATGAAAGGTTATGACAGCAATTTTCTTCAGTAAGTACTTCCTATAGAGTGCCTAACATGAGTGTTAAGATCTAAACAGCCTGTTTATGTGGGGGACCAATATTTAAATAGGAAAACTAAATATTATTTTGCACATTCTTTCATGAAAATCTCAGCTTCAACAAAGGAGAAAAAGCGGGGCTGGTTCTGGTTTTATGGTATTGTCCTTTTCTGGTGACAATGAAAAGACCGGAAGTTTCATGCATTGCTACTAGATAAGAACATAGGAAGCTGCCATATACTTTGTCAGGCCATAGGTCCATCTAGCTCCGTATTGTCTCCACAGACTGCCAGCGGCTTCCAAGGTTGAAGGCAGGAGTCTCTCTCAGCCCTAGCTTGGAGATGCCAGGGAGTGAACTTGGAACCTAGATGCTCTTCCCAGAATGGCTCCATCCCCTAAGGGGAATATCTTACAGTGCTCACACATCAAGTCTCCCATTCATATGCAACCAGGGTGGACCCTGCTTAGCTAGGGGGACAAGTCATGCTTGCTACCACAAGACCAGCTCTCCTCTCCTATATATATTCACAAGTTTCTCTGAGGAAGCATAATAAAAAGTCTTCTCAAATATTTATATTTATTCTAAATTCCTTGACCAAGCAGGAAAATCCAAATTCATCTCGAATTTTCACTTCAGGTAGAGATTTGAGGCAGCTTAGGAATGTGTGAGATCTCCTGAGGAATTTTAGTAATTTAATCAAAACTCTTTTCTTTCCTCTGCATTCATTGGATATTTTACTCTGGATTTGCCTCAAAATATCACTTCAGGAATTTGTTATCTGTTTAGGTCCTTCTCACACAAACATTATCTATAGACTTCTATAGATCTGAATATAATCCAGATCATTTCAAACACAAAAACTAAACCAACCCATTTACAGGAACACTTCTAAAATGGCAATAGATCAGCATTATTTCCCTCATATTGTGGATGGAGGCCTGAGGCTGAAGAAAAGTGGCATATCTAACGTTCATGGCTGAGGCAAGAACTGAAGCAGGCATTTCCCAGATTTCAGCACATATTCATAGCCACTACATTATGGGTGGAACCAGATGTTGAAAGTTATCATGGAATTGCCACCACTCTATGTTTCTTTCTCTCTTCTTCCTGGTAATGTAATGTGTGATGTGACATCATTGCATCAGGTGTTTCCCTCTTCACATAACTGGGTGCTGGCAGTGGGCCAGGCGAAAGCTCCAAACTGTGGCCGGGTTCAGACGTAGCATCGAACTGCGGTTCCAATGGACCTGTGGTTCTGTGCCTCCCTCCGCCACTCTCCTGTGCATGTTTGAACATTGGAGAGAGGTGGGGGAGCTGGCTGTGTGGACTTACTTCTTGACAGGACAGACCGCACAGCCAATCAGGCTGGAGTGAGGAGCTTCATCCCTCAACTCAGACATGCGGCTTCAGAAACTGGAGGTGAAGGGCTCTCCAGTTTTGCAGTATGTCTGGACTTGGCCTATATGTCACATTCCACGTTGTGTTATATCAAGAAGCTATAAGAAAGAAACACAGAGGAGTGGCAGCTTTTATATGAATGTCCTTGATATTTATAATATACATATAGCAAAACAGGGAGGTGGGGCAGAAACAGAGAGAGGGAATTAAGATGGATTTTTTTTTCAGCATTTCTCAAACTTTATTCCAGAATTCCATAAGCACTTTAAACATTGTTCAAGTAAATTTGACTGACAAGTTAATTAGTTTCGGAGAGAAAATATGTCTTGTTATAATGAGTCAGTCTTTTGTTTTAAAAGGAATGCATGTTACCCCAATCTATTCTACAACTTTTTTTTCCATTTCTATAACAATTATTGTAATTATTATGGTAATTATTTGCTACAGTTAATCTCAACTAAAGTTGATCTACTTTATGGTAATTCATAGAAGTGGGTGTTGAGGGGGAAGCTGCTTGTCCCCACTTATTTAGCAATGGATGAAGCATTGCATCCACTTTCCCACTAAAAGGTTCTTGTAGAATATGTCTGAAAAATACGGCAGAACCAAAAAGCTATTATGGGCTGTTTCTCAACTTCATTACTTTAACCACTGCATTGAAAACTCTACAATGATAATTTAATTTAACACTTATATCGCTGATTGTGATACTCCAATCCAATAATCAGAAGATATAGTTGCTGTAATGTAGATTGAATTTAAATACAGAAGAGTAATATTCATAGTAGGGAGTTGCATCTCACCATGAATCACTATTAAGGCTGTTCGCACAACTGAAAATGATTGGGGGGGGGGGGCTGGTGTGGATGCAGGCTCCTCCCTGCCTCCCTGCACATGAAGTTTGAAGTTTTATTTATTTATGGTCATTGACCAGAATAAACCAGAAATTACAATTGCAATAGCAAGAAGCAGATGTCAAACAAACGTACAAAGAACACAATAGCAATTAGTGCAATACCAGATCATCGCAGCAGTCTCATAAACAGTCTGAGCTCCCCTTTGAATCAATCAAGGAGCTACGCACCCTAATGGCTATCTATATATTTAATTCTCTTGGGACATGCGTGCCCAGGATTTGGTGGTGGAACCCTCGCGACACGCTGCAAGAGTTCCAAAGTGAGACTGAGGAGGAGAAGGGGAAGAAAATGCTGGCGGTGGCTGGCCAGCCAGCCAGCAGATGGAGGAAGGGGGAGAGAAAAGTGACGGTGAGCAGCAGGCGGGGGAGAGAAAGGCGGCGGTGGGCAGCGGGTGGGGGTGGGGAGAAAAACTGTGGCCATGGCAGGAGGATGGGAGGGAGAAAAAATGGTGGCAGCAGGGCCCTTCTTGGCCACCCACCACAGTTTTCTGTGTGGGGAGGAACGGGAGGGGAGGAGGGCTGGAGAGCATGGGGCCGGAGGGAAGGGGAAGAGAGGAGAGACCGGGGCAGGAGGAAGAGGGAGGGGGAAACAGCCGGCCCCAAAGCACCACACAGATGCTTTGTGCGGGGTCGGCTAGTATAACAAAATTTCGCCCCGATATAAGAGATAGAAGAGTAATTATCCGCAAGGGCTCCTCCCTGCCTCCCTGCACATGATCAAAGTTACTCAGAAGGCTCTTCCACTCACTGCAGTTAGCGGCAGAGCTGAGAGCTGGAGTAGGAAGTCCTCCATCATCTCACAATGCACTGTGCCAGAAGTGCAGTGCATCGAGGGATTTCCCCACTGCCGGACACTCTTGTCACCCAGCTTTGTGCACACTCAGACTGCAAGCAGCTCAAGTGTGCACATGATGGAGGACTGGAGTAGAAGGGTGCTTGCTTCTTCTACCTCAGTAAAAGCCCGGCGTGGGGGTGGGGACTCAGACTACCTGGCGGGAGTTGGTAGCCCAAGCAGCCCTACCCAGCTGTGGACTTGCAAGCCAGGTAGGGCTGCTTGTATGAACAGCTCTATTGTGTTTGATGGCAAAAGGCATCTCAGGTATATCCTTGGAACATAGAGAAGCCAAGGACCAACCTAGAAATTTCTCTGGTAACATCTAGCAGGAGAAGATATGTGGCATCCCATCATTGTGCTCAAAGTTTCCATGTCCCTCCACTGAGAAGGTGTAATATGATTTGAGAAATTGGCCAACATACTGTGTAGTGCCCTGCTGATTGAAGAGTGGGACATGAGCGCTGGTTCCATTCAATCCCAAAGCCTATTGGCGCTGCTAGCAAACTCGGAAAGACTCTTCTGCTCCTAATTTGAACTCTTTATTGGCTTTTAAGAGAGCCCTTGGGACTTCTCTGTTTGGCCTGGCCTTCCAGGGTTTTTAAATAGTTGTAAAGGGTTTTAATGTACCTGGTTTTGGGGTTTTTAAAAACTGTTTTTATTGTTTAACTGTTGTTTTATGGCATTTTAAAAAAATTCTGTTTTAATGGTTGATTGATTTTAACTGTTTTTGTTTTCTCTGTAAACTGCCCTGAGCCATTTTGGAAGGGCAGTATAGAAACTGAACAAACAAACAAACAAATATTATTGTGTCATCACTATAGTGATGCTGTTCTCATTGGGAATAATAGTAGAAAGTTTGCTACAGCATGGACACAGTCCTTAGGAGCTTTTGGGGGCTTTCTGAGCTCACTAGCATCTTTGATGGGCTTTGGATTTAAACAGAACCAGCACACATCCATCCCACTCTTCAGTCAATGGAGAGGGCGCTGTGCAGTATGTAAGCCACTATATGCAAAGACATCACACCATGCTTTCTTTTTTTACCAGACATTACTAGAGAGACACAGAATGGTTCCTCTCTCGTCCTTCAAAACGTTTTGTTTGACCCTAAAATTATCTGCTATTTTGGGGAGGGAGGTTACAGTATCCAGTGTGTAGAACCTCTGCACATAGAACCTCTGCACGATGTCACCTAGAAACATCTGCATGATGTTTCTAAATCCCCTTCCCCTGCCATCAAGAAATTCTGAAAAAGTCTATGTTCAACTGTGGTTAGAAATAAACCAAAATCAGTTCTGACACCCAGATCGACCAATTCTGATTTATTGTACCATGGCTTCCAACAAACCAAAGTTTGAAGTGGGTGTCAGATCTTAGTTTATTTCAAGAGTGTTAGTTTGAACAAGCCAAGATCAGTCCATACAGACATTACTACCAATCTTGGTCTGTCTCTAATCACAATCGGAAGAATAATTCTGCTGATGTTTGTGGGCAGAGGAGTGCATGCTCCTGAGGCTCAGACATGTCACACAGAACTTACATTCAACTGTGGTTCTGCGTGATATCTGAAGCAGAATGTCTGCATGATTATGTACAGAAAACATTTTTATGTGTCTTGTGAATCAATATATATAGCCTGTTTTTTATAGCACCCAAAAGGGAAGCAGGTGCTTTTGCATTTTGTCCAAACCTACATTTCTGTATAGCTGGAAAGCCATGGCAAACCTGAGCTTCACTCAGCAGCCACTATGGCCTAGTTCAGACATAATATGGAAGCAGACTTGTGGTTCCATGCCCCCCTCCTCCTGCTCTCCAGTCCACATTCAGACACTGGGGAAAGCGACCTCTCTGTAAGAAAGAGACTGCAGAGAGGCAGTGGAGCTGGCTGTGGAGGCTTCCTTCTTTCCTGAAAGACAGTCTTCAAAGCCAATAGCGCCAGAGCAAGAAAGGAGTTCCTCCCTCAAATCTGGCTTGGGATAGGACTAACAGCAGTGCTGCATTTGAATGTATCATTGCTACAGGCAGACTGGCGGCTGGGACAATGAAACCTAAATATAACTGAAGGTGACAAACGGAGTTTGGGGAGGGATAGAGCGGATCCATTTTTTCCTTTAACTATAGTCCCCCAGGTTTGGATCTTCGGTTAGCAAAACCAGAGGTGAAGGGACCTCTGGTTTCGTATTTCGTCTGAACTCGGCCTATATGCATGAGGCATAGTTTGTAAGCAACCATCTTCCACCACTTGGTCCAACTGCAGTCATAATAAGAAGCTGAAAGCAGGAACTAGTATTATTTATTTATTTATTTATTTATTTAGTGCATTTTGATACCACCCTAACTCAAGGTCTCAGGGCGGTTCACAACAAATAAAAACAGTAAAACATTAATTAAAAACAAAAACAGAAAATTTAAAAGCAAGAAATTTAAAACACAGTTTTAAATTTTAATATAATATTCTAAAAACAACACTAAAACAATCAAAACAATATCAGTTAAAAGCCTAGGTGAACAGATGTGTCTTTAAAGACTTTTAAAAAGTTGTCAGAGATAGGGAGGCACTTATTTCACTAGGGAGCGCATTCCAAAGCCTCGGGGCACCAACGGAGAAGGCCCATCCCTGAGTAGCCACCAGGCGAGCCTGTGGCAAATGCAGACAGACCTCTCCTGATGATCTCAATGGGCAGTGGGGTTCATAGAGAAGAAGACGTTCTCTTAAATACTCAGGGCCCAAGCTCTTTAGGGCTTTATAGGTTATGACCAACACCTTGTATATTGCCTGGAAACATATTGGCAGCCAGTGTAACTCCTTCAATACAGGAGTAATATGCTCTCTCCTAGATGACCCAGAGACCAGCCTGGCTGCCGCATTCTGGACCAACTGTAGTTTCCAGACTACATACAAGGGCAGCCCCACATAGAGCGCATTGCAGTAATCCAGTCTGGAGGTTACCAGCAGATGTACCACTGTTTTGAGGTCATCTATCACAAGAAACAGACGCAGCTGGCGTATCAGCCGAAGCTGATAGAAGGCACTTCTGGCCACTGCCTCAACCTGGGACACCAGGAGAGACTTGGATCCAGAAGCACCCCTAGACTGCGTACCTGTTCCTTCTGGGGAAGTGTGACCCCATCCAGAACAGGCAGAACAAAATCATCTCTCGAGTTCCGACCCCGCACAATGAGTACCTCCGTCTTATCTGGATTCAGTCTCAGTTTGTTATCCCTCATCCAGCCCATAACCACCTCCAGGCAGGCATTTAGGGAGGTTATGCCCTCTCCCGATGATGCTGACATGGAGAAATAGATTTGGGTGTCATCAGCATACTGATAGCACCCTGCACCAAATCTCCGGATGATCTCTCCTAGTGGTTTCACGTAGATGTTAAACAACATTGGAGACAATACGGAGCCCTGAGGGACACCATACAAAAGTTCAGATTTTTGAAGAACAACAGTCTCCAAGGGACACCATCTGGAACCTGCCCGAGAAGTAGGAGCGGAACCACTGCAAAGCAGTGCCTCCCACCCCAACCCCCTCAGACGCTCCAGAAGTATACTATGGTCAATAGTATCGAAAGCCACTGAGAGGTCCAAAAGGACCAACAGAGTCACACTTCCTCTGTCAATTGCCAATTGGAGATCATCCATCAGGCCGACCAAGGCAGTCTCCACCCCATAGGCAGGCCGGAACCAGTTTGAAATGGGTCTAGATAATCCATTTCCTCCAAGACTGTCTGGAGCTGGGAGGCCACCACCCTCTCAATTACCTTGACCAGCCACGAAAGGTTGGAGACAGGCCTGTAGTTACTCAGCTCTGAGGGATCTAAGGTAGGCTTCTTTAGAAGCGGTCTAATAATTGCCTCCTTAAGACTAGGAGGCATCCTACCTTCCCTCAAAGACCCATTTATGATCTCTACCAGGCCTTCTACAACAACTGCCCTGCCAGATAGTATAAGCCATGTCGGGCAAGGGTCAAGAGGACAGGTGGTGGGCCACACCGTTCCAATCAGCTTGTCCACATCCTCAGGTTGTCCTGACCAGAGAAGTTAGCTTGTTGTACAATGGCATGTAGAATTTTACAAAGAATTGGTTTGAATCTGCTAATTACACAGAATTATGAAATGATCCGCCTTTATTAATATTAAAAAGATAAGATTCTAAGCTTCATATGCACAGAAAGACACTCGAAAGCGGGGCCTGCAAAAGTTATGAAAATGGTTAAGGGTGGGGGGCTGAGTGCCTTGTTTTCATGATCTCCCTTTGCTGTGGCTCCACTTGTAAAATTGACATTACATATATTCTGCATTCTAATATATATTCAAATTAGTGCCGAGCCAAATCAGCCACAAGTAGGGTGCTGAATGTCATAAACATTTTTGGACCCCCTCAAAAAGGACACAATTTGAAGTCAGTGGGAAGGCACTCAAAAGGTACAGAAATATCTGTGGGGAGATTTCCTAGAACTGTTTGTAATCCATGCATTTCTCTGTATCAGGACACAATGACCCACATTTGCTATAGCAATGCAGCAAGAGCCAGTGTGATGTAGTGGTTAGAGTGTTGAACTAGGACCAAGGAGACCCAAGTTCAAATCCCAATTCAGCCATGAAACTCAATGAGTGACTCTGGGCCAGTCACTTCTCTCTCAGCCTAACCTACCTCACAGGGTTGGTGTGTGGATAAATATAATGATGTACATTGCTCTGGGTTCCTCAGAGGAAGAGCAGGATATAAACAAACAAACAAACAAACAGCTTTCTAACGACACAACGGGGAAATGACTTGACTAGCAAGCCAGAGGTTGCCGGTTCGAATCTCCACTGGTATGTTTCCCAGACTACGGGAAACACCTATATCAGGCAGCAGTGATATAGGAAGAAGCTGAAAGGCATCATCTCATACTGCGTGGGAGATGGCAATGGTAAACCTCTTCTGTATTCTACAAAAGACAATCACAGGGCTTTGTGGTTGCCAGGACACCGACTCGATGGCACACTTTACCTTTGATTTCACTATGTTTTTGTAAGCAAGGTATTTATGCACAAGAGTGCACAGTTCTTTTTCCCCCTGTTTTTAAAAAAGAGATCTTTTCATATACAACAATGTGCACATTAGCTCCCAGCTATGGGTCTGGAAAAAAAGTGTGATGGCAAAATCCTTTCAAACAGAAAAAACATAGCAGTAGATTAGAAGGACAAGAACTGCAGACAGGTGTGAAAAAATTAAGAAAGGTAGAGGGTAGGGGCTTTGGCGGATATTTTCACACCATTTGAAATAGCAGTCTTCTTTTTGAAAAGAAATGAAACATGACAAATATTTGGTTTGACAGATGTGTGTGTGTTTGTATTTACAGGGAGAAGTGCAGTACATTTACTTCAGTATTAAAAATTCTGAATTTTTAGGCACGCGATGCTACCAGTTCTTCAGCTGACAAGCATCTCAGTTTATAAGCTGGCCTCCATTAAAGAGGAATATATTTACATGATAAGAAACCTATCCCTTGGACAACTAATTTGTGAGAGTGATTTCATCAACCTTTGCAGTCATTGTGTTGTAAAACATGGTTGTGTGAATCAGCTGTAAGACTGGAACCGTGTCTGACTTGAAGTGGCTGGGGTGAAAGCCAAATGTGGGTGGTATTTGTTCATAGTCAGGCTATTCTCACAACCGGAGGTGGGGTGGCTGGTGGCGGGGAAGGTTGCACAAACCTTACCTTCCCCTTCGACTATCTCTGCTGCTAGTGGGAAGTACGGACCACGCTCCGACATGACCTGTGCTGCTGCATGCAATGCAGATCTCCGGAGACCAGGATACTGTGTTCCAGCCTACGCATATCCCACAATGCACCACATGAGGGATGTGGTGTATTCGGATAGGGCCAGTTATATGGGCGCTCTAGGCACCCATCACTTTGTGTGCTCGGGCTGCAAGCAGCCTGAGCATACACATGATCCAGGCATCGGGGTTAAGTGCATGCTTGTGCCCTTGACCTCAGCTAAAGGCTGGGCTTCAGAATCTGGTCAGATGGGGTAGGAGCTCTGGGATCTGTGTAGATCCCAGAGCTCCACACAAGCAGCATGAGTATTTTATATATTTGTATTATTATTATTTTTTTAAAATTAAACCATTTGACAGGCAGGCACCAGCTAAAAATATAGATATTTTCTAATAGTAGGCTTTTGAATCTTGGCATCATCTACTAGTGAATGTCAGTGTATGCATTCAAAAGGCCCATCTGGGTGCTAAGTAATATTGATATGAGATCAAGTGCTTTTCAGCAATGTTTGTGTGCCTCCTGCATTTGGCTAAAAGCAGAAATATTAATGCAGGGTTATAAAAGTAGGGCTCAAGCAAACAAGAATGTAGGAAGGAGTGAGAATATAGCAGAAGAGAAATAATTCACGTACACAAGCATGTCTATACTGGCACCTTTGTTCTTAGGCCAGCGCTTCAAGACAGAACAGCAAGACCATGGCCAGCAAGTAATTTTTTTAAAAACAGCAGCCATTTTTTGAATTAATTTACCAAGGACTGAGGGCAGGGGGACAGAAGCAATAATTCTGCCCCCTGACCCACTCCTGCATCAGTTAAATCATAGCTTCCATCTCTCCCCGTACTCTCACATACACCTCTCTCTGCTGCTTATTTCCTTCATGTGGTGGCAGTGGTGGTAGCAGTAAAAAGTTAGCAGTTTTAATTGTGGAGCCAGCCAAATGGTGTCTTGCCCTGCCCAGCGGCCCCGCCAGGGACATGTGACATCACATGCACAGGGGCGTGGCTCAGGCTCCGGAGAGTTCTGAGGGAGTTCTCCCCCTCTAATTTAAGGCAGTATTTGCAGCCTGACAACATTTACTTCCCTTCCTCTCCCTTTCCAGCACTGCCTGGAAATGAGAGAGGGAGGACTGAGCTGGACCTATGGGCAATAGGGCCACACCCCTTTTGCACATGATATCATGTGCAATGGGGGCTCCAGCAGCCCTTTTCATTGGCAACCTGGGTATTTGAATTGCTCAGTGATGACTCCACCCCTGCTTTGGGGATAGGGCTGCATCTTATGATTTATCATTCTTTGAAAACCACTGTGGAACCTTGTGTCCAAAAGCCATGTATAAATCTTTGTATTTGTACAGAACAGCAAGCGAGTGGGAGACTGTAATGACCATGATGTGGTGACCATGCTGGTGCACCACTGCACCAGCATGGAAAGAGGCTGGCTCAGACTTGAGCCAAGAGGTGACATTGCTCGCTTGGCTGGGGAGAATAGGGTTGGTGACCCTCGGGGGAGGAGTGTGGTAAACCCAACCAGGTGATGAATTTACAGTTAAGAAGCAGGGGCCTTGAGAACTCTGCACCTAGATAGCAGACATATCACTCACCTGGTCATCAGCTTCACAGCTATTTATTCTCAAATTTTCCATTTTCAAAATCTGCATATGTAACACCAATGAACATATGCAAATCCTATGCAAATTGAAGCCTTTTTGTGTGGGAAAAGCACCCTCTATTTCCACTTTTTTGGTGATGGATATTGACTTTTTTCACCATCTGGACCTGGCAACCATAGGGAAAATTCTGTCAGAACTTCAGTTGTCAGTCACATTGGGGAGGAGAGGGTTAAAGAGCAGTGTGTGTGTGTGTGTGTGTGTGTGTGTGTGTGTGTGTGTGTGTGTGATTTTTGAGGGGAGAAAACTGCAGGGGAAGAATGGCAGCGCAGTCCCCAAATAGCAAACCAAAACCAGTTTGGTGAGAAAGCAGCAAAGCAAGAAGTCTTGAGACAGTTCTTTAGTATTGAAGATTTAAGGTTACAAAGAAATGTGAAAAAGCCTGTAGCTTGATTTCAGCTGTAGCTCACGGCTCAAGAGTCCAAAACAAACAGCCATCTCCGGAGAGACAAAATGGAGACTCACACTGGGAGAACAAAGAGGGGAGGAGTCCAGCACTTTTATCCATGACCCTAACCCACCCACCCAAGTGGTCACTATTAAACATTGCAGCTGAGAGTGAATGCTGCCGGGGTCCTACCTCCAACAAAAACAACTGAGGTCCAGAAAGGAGGCACTATGGATCCTGGACAGTAGGAAATACAGTGGAAAGCCTGTAGCAGGCAGATTGAGTCTCTTTTGTGGGATATGTCCCTGGAAGATGCAGCACCTTTCCTTGCACAAAACTGTCAGGCCTATCACCTATCTAACTGACCCAGCTACCTATCTAACTGACTCTGACCCAGCCAAACAGGTTTTGTGTAGGGGTGTGCATGGAACCGTCTGGCCTGGTTCGATTTGCGGCCAGACCACCCTCGAACAGAACTGGGCCAATTCGGTCCGGCCTCCAGCAAACAGCCCCCCCCCCCCCGGTCCAGTTCGGTGTCAGATCGGTCCGCGAACTTTTTTTAAAAAAATTTAAATTGAAAATTAGTACCTGTAGCCCCTTCAGGGGGCTTATTGTAGCCACAGGGGTGTGTGTGTCTGCGAGGGTTCCCTCTTCCCCCGCCGGCCTCCCTCATCACCACTGTGGATGGGTCAATGTAGCCTTTTTGGCCCTTTGGGGCCTCCATAACAGTGAGCGGCCACCATTTTGGCCGCTGCCGTGCATGTGAGAATGCCCTCTGCGAGGCCATAGGCCATGCCCGGCCTCACAGAGGGCATTTGCGCATGCACGGCAGTGGCCAAAATGGCGGCCGCTCGCCTTTATGGAGGCCCGAAAGGGCCAAAAAGGCTACACTGACCGCGGCAGTGATGAGGGAGGCCGGCGGGGGGGGGGGAGAGGGAATCCTCGCGGACCCCGCCGCAAGGTGTGTGTGTTGTTTTTTTTAAAGTTCATGGAACGGTCCGGGACCGGACTGGCGGTTCGGTTCTGGTCCGGACGGAATGGGGGGGGGAGTGTTCGGTTCGATCACGAACCCATGAACCCCCGGACTGAAGTGTCGGACTGCAGACTGCTGGACCAGTTCTGCACATCCATAGTTCCGTGTACACCCCTAAAGGGTTCAGTGCCTGGGTCCTACTGCTTGAGTCCCCAATTCAAGACCTCTGGTACCTCTGGTAAGTCTCCAGGTGGCAGCACTGCTTTACCAACAATGCCTCCATGTGCAAGCTGCCAGGCTGCACTCAGGGAGCCATTACATCTGAACCTGTCCATAGTGTCATGGTTTTGTGCAAGGAAAGGTGCACCTGCCCGGACCGCTTATCCATTCCTATCAGATTTGAACCTATCCGATTAGATTGCCCCCACTTTGGTCTGCAATAACATCTCTGAAATAAGATTTCGGGAAGCCCGTGGGTTAAGAGGTAAACGGATGGGGTTCGCGCGAGAAAGAAGATTTTCGGGAAGCCAAAATCCTGAAAATCTCTTTCAGGATGAATCATTCATGCACACGCCTAACTCTCTGTTATTACCATGGTAACTTTCCATAGGATGGAGGTGTTGGCCTGCTCTTTCCTTTGCTTTTGCACCCCCACAGCAGATAGCCAAGGGTGTCATGACAGCAACCAGTAACTTGTGCCTTTGTTACCTCTCGTTTGGATTACTGTAATGCAGTCAACCTAGGGTTGCCTTTGAAAATGATTCTGGAACTCCAACTAGTCCAGAATGCAATGGCCCACCTCCCCATGGGTGGCTGTAGATTTTATAGTGTTACACCTCTTTTATGCACTGGTTGCCTGTTGGCTTCTGTGTCCAATCCAAAGTGCTGGTCCTCAACTACAGAACCCTGATGGGCTTAGCACCTGTATATTTCCAGGATCGCCTTTCTCGGTCAGTTGTATCCCAGCCAGTGAGGTCTTCTCAGCTGGCCCTCCTTAGTGTCTCAGGCCGTGGTGTAGTGCTTGGTGCCTAGTTCTGTAGGAGGGCCTTCTCTTTGCCCCCCCCCTCTTCTTTGGAACTCTCTCCCCTCCTCCAGATTCATTCAGCCCCCTCTTTAATTGTTTTTCAGGCCCTTCTCAAGATCTACCTGTTTTGCCAGGCAACTGCCATTTAATTTTTTCTAATTCTTTCTTTCTTTCTTTCTTTCTTTCTTTCTTTCTTTCTTTCTTTCTTTCTTTCTTTCTTTCTTATTGGTATTGTTGTTCACCACTTAACATCTTTGGATGAGGCAGTATATAAGAAATTGTCAATAAATAAATAAATAACTCATTTTATTAGTTGCCATCCAGGTCGTACACCTCTTTTATGCACTGGTTGCCTGTTGGCTTCTGTGTCCTTTGATCTTAATTACCTTCTAGCTGATCAGAATGATATAATATCTTACAGTTTGGCTAGGTTTTGTTTGATAGCCAGTAAAAATCACCAGGAGCTCATTATGAACTATTTAAGATGATTTAGGTTAATATTTTTGCAGCTATATATCTTATTTATTTATTTATTTATTTATTTTTAATTATGTTGGGCTTCTATATGTATTACATTTTCTGTACTGGTCAGTGACTGTAATAAAGATATTGACTGACTGATTGACATCAGCAACAGCCACTGGAGGGTTGTTGTGCTGGGGCTGGATAGGGACTGTTGTACTTCCCCTGCTAAATATAAGAGAATTATCCTTTAAAATGTGCCTCTTTGCTCACATAGCCGGGAGTGTTTTCAGCACTCATAGTGGCTCATCTCCATTTAAAGAATGACCATTCCAGTTGAAAGATTGAAAAGAGAGACCATTTCTGTGAAAATGAAAAAGAAGGAACTATCTTCGACATCATTTTCTTGGTAGAAGAATGCCAACATGGGAGAAAGGTTTATCAGGTTATTCCCCTCCAATAAATGTCAAGGAATTGAAATGACTTCAGTGATGATTCAAATACATGGTAAAAATGCATTGCACTTGCATGTATTATTCCCCACCTGGGACCTTTGCCATAGTATATTTGCATTTTCCCCCTCTTTGCTCACAAGTCTTCTTCTTATGCTCTTGTTGGAGCTATTACACTTGGAGTTGCAAAGAAAGGAGGCGATCTGAATTCCCAATATTCTGGGACAGAAGAAAGAAGCAAACACATTGGCACAAAGCTCCTTTGAGCTGTTTAATTTACTTCTTGACAAAAGCGGAAGATGACATTGAGCACTCAGCAAAGAACAAAAGTTAGTTTATATATATATATGAATGAAAAGCAGATGATAATTCAATCATTAGGAAAAAGATTCTATTATAGGCAGGAAAATTCCATTAAGCCTTATTCATATCAAACTCTGAAACTAGCTGCTGAAAAGAGACTACTGTGTTAGTAACCCTTACAAAATAAAGCAGGACTTTAAGCAGGCAGCACTTATGCCGACACTTTCTTCCCATTACCTTGGATTTCTGTACTTCAAAAAACCAGGATGGTTACCAAATCAGGATGGTATGTGTTGTATTCTATCTAGCAAATGGTTACCTTTTGTGAATTAGATATTTGTTCTAGTGGGGATCCTGTAGGGAGTGTGGAGGTGGAGGGTGGAGTCAGAAACGAGAGGGAGGGAAAGGAGAAGGAGAAAAGGTTGTTAGGTTCATCTACCTAGGATTGCTTTGTTTTTATGTGGGAAACAGTTATAAAACAGTATGGAATTATTCAAGCCTGTACAACTTGTGACACACAAAAGCTTGCCACCAGCCATGTATGCAACCAGCTCCTACCAGCTCCTCCAGGCACTGCTGTGCAGCTCTGCACAAAGGAGAGGATCTGATCCCCTCACCACCAAGCAAACCACTATATGTATGAAGGCCCATCCGAAGCTTGAGAAACATCTGAGTTTTGCTCCCTGTTTGAACTGAGGACTGGAATGGGGTGTGCTTATCAAGCACCAGACTGATCATGATTGGTGGGCTGTTTCTGGGTCACAAATTGTTCAGTCCTATCAGAGATTGATTGATTGATTGATTGATTACAATTATAGACTGCCCACCCAAAGGCTCAACAAATTTAAAAAGACATAAAACTAACACTATCTAAAATAGACTACTTGGTAAACCACTCCTGTATTCTACCAAGAAAATCACATGGCTCTGTGGTCACCAGCAGTTGACACCAACTTGACAGCACAACCTTTCCTTTTAAAATAAGATAAAAACAATTTAAAACATATATATATATATATATATATATATATATATATATATATATGCCAACTACATCCCCTCCACCATGTGCCAACTACATCCCCTCCACCACCTCCTGCAAGGCAGTTGGGTACTCATTTTATTTTTTAGAAATATTGAAATGTTTAGATTCTTTGGTGTCTAATAACTTTTCCTCATAATGAATCCCTGGGAGGATTCATTATACACCTTCATTTCTTATGTTCATTTTGACTATCATTGAACAGTGCCAACTGTCAACAGCCATGTGTCAACTGCACCACCACCACCCCACACACACTGGGGTGCTCAGTTTATTTTTTTAGGTATTTTTGAAGTGTTTAGATTCTTTAGTGTCTTCATTACACACCTTCATTTTTTTCTGTTCTTTTTGACCCCACTGCTTTACAGGTGAGGGTGGGGAATTAGTGGAATCCCATGTTGCAACTACCCTGCAACCCACAAGCCATACGGTACACAGTTTATATTTTCGGGATTTTTGAGGTGTTTAGAAGACTCTTTAGTGTGTAATGAATCCTCATAGGGATTCATTATGAGGAAAGGTTATTAGACACCAAGGAGCCTAAACACTTGAAAAAAATCCTAGAACATAAACTGAGTAGTACGCCACTGCCTTGCGGGTGGGAGTGGGGTGCAGTTGGCACATGGCAGCTGACAGCTGGCAATGTCAAAAAGAACATTGAAATGAATCGAAGAAATAGTGTAATCAATCCTCCTAGGGATTCATTGAAGGAAAGTTATTATACACCAAAGAATCCAAACACTTGAAAACTAGTGACCACACATTTTGCTAGGGCTAGAGCTTATCCTGTTTAAAAAATGAAAGCTGGAAATCGGGGGGAATTAATAGAAGGGATCCAGCTCTCGAATCGATTTAAATCAAATCAGGAGTGATTCGATTTGTACCTGAATCTAGCTGATGGACCACAGGGGTGATTTGTTTTTTCTCCAAATCACCCAAATGAGATAGATTTGACTACAAATCAATTTGTACCAGAATCAGTTTGAACATCCCTACTGCCAGGTTTCTGCTTTGGGTTTTGGTTTTAAACAATTTGACCATGCAAGAGTGATTAGCCCCACTCAACTATAGATGAATGCATGGAACATGTTTTTAAAAAAACATCACCACTAAAGACACACCTTTTTGAGGAGGCTTTTTAATGCCCCCTCTTTGATTATATCTGGTAGGTGCTTTAGTTTTTAGTTTTAGTTTTTATAATTTTCATTTTTTAAGCTTTTAAAATAACTTTTACTTTGTACATAATAGTGATTGTGGTTTTAAACCTGACTTTTAACTTGTATCCTCTGTTCTTGTTTTTTTTCTTGTCTGTGGTATCTGTTTTATTGCTATGAGCTGCCCTGAGCAGCAGTGTACTGGAGGATCTAAATATTTTAAATAAAGAAGAATGAAGAAAAGGTTGAATGGGGACTTGAACTCAGGTACTCCCAGTCTCAGTCCTCACCACTCTAACCACTATGCCAGCTCTCCAGCTTCCAAGGGTCAGATCAGTCCTAAGAACATCAGAACAGCCCTGCTGGCTCAGGCCCAAGGCCCATCTAGTCCAGCATCCTGTTTCACACACTGGCCCCCCACATGCCACTGGAAGCCCATAGGCAGCACTTGAGGGCATGGCCTCACTCCTGCTCTTACTCCCCTGCAACTGAGACTCAGAGGCATGCGGCCTTTCAGGCTGGAGGTGGCCTATAGCCCTCTCACTAGTAGCCCTTGAGAGACCTCTCCTCCATCAAGTGATCCAAACCCCTCTTGAAGAGATGCTTCAATAGTAGGGGCACAAGGCATCTTGGGGGCCCTGTTACTGCCCCCAAAATCTGCTGCCTTATGCTACTGCCTCATCTGGCTTCATGTCAAGGGCTCCTCCAAGACACAGCTGACACACCTATAAAGCCTTTTCTCCTCAGAGAACCCCTCCAGAGCTACCTCAGAAGACCAACTGCCAAAAACCAAACAATTATCTCCCCTCCACTCCTCAAGCTTCTGTTTGTACTAGGGGCCCTTTTTCCAACTAGAAGATATTCAAGACACTCAAGCACGAGCTGGGTCTTGTGGTAGCAAACATGGCTTGTCCCCTTAGCTGAGCAGGGTCCACCCTGGTTGCCTATGAATGGGAGACTTGATGTATAAGCACTGTTAGATATTCCCCTCAGGGGATGGAGCCACTCTGGGACAAGCAGAGGGTTCCAAGTTCCCTCCCTGGCTTCTCCAAGAGAGGGCTGAGAGAGATTCCTGCCTGCAATCCTGGAGAAGCCGCTGCCAGTCTGTGACAATACTGAGCTAGATAGACCAGTGGTCTGACTCAGTATATGGCATAATGAGGATTCATTATACGCCTTCATTTCTCATGTTCATTTTGACTGTCATTGGATAGAGCCAACTGTCAACTACTGTGTGTCAACTACACACACACACACACACACACACACACACACACACACAGGGGTACTCAGGGTTTTTTTTTAGGTATTTTTGATGTGTTTAGATTCTTTGGTGTCTTCATTATACACCTTCATTTCTTCTCTTCATTTTGACCCCACTGCTTTGCAGGTGGGGGTGGGGAATTAGTGGAATCCAATGTTCCAACTACCTTGCAACCCATAAGTCAAAATGAATAGAGGAAAAGAAGGTGTGTAATGAATCCTCCTAGGGATTTATTGAGGGAAAGTTATTATACACCAAAAAATCCAAACACTTGAAAAATAGTGATCACACATTTTGCTCCATAACTCCACTTCTACAAGGTCTAGAGCTTAGCTTTTTTTTTTTTTTTAAATGAAAGCTGGGAATCTGAGGGAATTAATAGGAGGGATCTGAATCTCGAATCAATTCAAATCGAATCAGGCACGATTCGATTTGTACCCAATCTAGCCAATGGACAACAGGTGTGACTTGTTTTGTCTCCAAATCACCCGCATCAGCCAGATTAGAGTACAAATCGATTTGTACCCGAATCAATTTGTACATCCCTACTAACTAGTCTGGATGTTGCCCATTATTCTGTGAGTCTCTTGCCACTACAAACGCTTCCAGAATGGAATATTTGTATGCCAGTAGATTTGGATGGTGAGATATGATGGGAACAGGAAGCAAAGTGACTTGTACTTCTTTTCTCCTACTCCGTGTCCTAATACATTTCTTTTAAAGCACCAATATTAGCCCTATGCAGCCATTACCCTGCTATTTTCACTGAACCTAGGGAGAGAAGGAAAAGGAGCATCCTAGTAGCCATTCCTCTTGCATCAATGCCCTTGCTGATCATGTCCCCAGGCCTTCATGCATTTGGCACTTCTCAGAAGAGGACAGTACCAAGCATGGGAAGGGTCCTTCCTTGTGATGGCCAGGGCTCCACATGCATTTCCTCCCTGCATTCAGCTGCACCCTCTGCAGGAAGTGTTGAATGTAAGGAGGCTTGAGGGCATAATCAATGGGCATATTGATGCATCACAAGCTGGTATGCTTGTGATTGTTCCTCCTCTCCCCCACCCCCTTCAATAAATGCAGTGGGATAACATCGGCACAGGGTTCTTGTAGGGTACACATTACAGAATTAAAAAGTCAAAAACACCTCTGTCCCTGGCATGGTTAATTGGTTGGTTCCTTCAACTCCAGCATTCTAGGCCTGATGAAATGGTCAAACTCTCCCTGTAGTAAGCCACATTAGACAGTTGGTGGGAGATCTCATGGCTTGCCTGGATTTTTTTTTTTTAAACCTACACAGAAAACTAATGTCTGAAGAGTTCTAGCTTCATGCTAGTTTGGCATGCTAGTTTTGTATAGGCAGGATAGCCCCCTGCCAGTAATTCAACCTTATTATCTCCACCTGCAATCTGGTGTGATAGTATAGAAGTCATCTGCTATCTGTGTAGACTAGGCCTTAAATGGCACCGGCTGTGAGATGGACAATGGAGACTCTATCATTTCTATGCAATCCCAAGTAAAGTGAAAAATTGCACTATTTTGGCCTACCTCCAGAAGCAAAACACACTGCAATCTTTGCTTAAAAGCCTGGCAAATGTCAGGTCCATTTTCACGCAACAAGAACACATCATGTTGTTTAAAAGTGTTCCATAGCTCTTAAAATTGATTTTAAGGAAATGTGCTAGGACCTCTGCATTAAAGCAGACCGTTTTGATTCATCCTGCAAGCTCAGCAGCTGCTCCTCTGATATAAGTGAGGTTACGGGATTTAAATAAATGTCATCCAGACAGGCTTATTACTAGCTAACGCTGACCCAGAAAGCATGAAATAAGTGTTTGATATAATTTACCAATTGAAAATCAATAATTTGTTCACTTATTGTGGCTGCAGTATGCAACATGGGGGGAAAGAGGCATGAAATTTGCATTACATTTTCTACAAGGACTCTTTAAAGAGCCACAAACAGTGTCTGCCAGCCATTTCCTCCCCTAGATCTTTTATGAAAGTCCTGAAAGGCTTAAGCCTTTTAAAAACCATCTGCATAACATTTTGCATTTATCATTAATGCAACTGTGGAGGGAATGGCAGTGTTGTGGACAATGATACTGTATGAGGAAGTAAGCAAATAGGGATTCTGTAGCTGGAGAGATTAAACTGTAATTGCTACGTTTTTCTTTTCATTCCTGAATACAGTATTTGGATCCTTTCTAATATTCTACAAAGGGGGTTATATAGGATTATTGTCAGCTCGTGAAAGGTCCATTTAAGTCCTGAAATTAAGAAGAAGCTGGGAGGCCACAAGCAAAAGCCCCCATTTTCTTTTGTGTTTGAATTGTGGGATTAGGGTTAACCTTTTTGAATGCCGGCTGGTATTTTTTAATGGCAACACCATACATTTTATACAGTCTAATCTCATTTGGAAGGATTTAATTGAAAAGTTTGGCTTCAAACCTGGTTTGGAAGCTTTCTAACCCAAACAAAATTATACATATGAAGCTGCCTAATACTGAATCTACCCACATAGCCCAATATTGTCTATTTGGGTTTTCAAAGGTCTCCAGTGGGGTCTTTCACCACATTTTTACCTTACTTTTAATTCAGTATGACAGAAATTGAACCTGTGGCTTTATGCATGCTAAGCATATGTTGCCTTTCTACATAAATTGAAGTTTTAGATATCAGAAAGAAGTGTCCTAGTTTCATCTTCTCTTCGATACACAAGTTTTGGGCTGGATGGAAGATGCACCCTATGAACAGCAGGAGCTTGAATTTCTGTAAGCAGTGATGAATTTTGACCAAACCCTTGGGAAGTATTCAGGCATACAATGCCTCTCTTACAGTCTCAAGTGGTACAGTCCCAGTGTGGCTGAACTGAATATTTATGAATGATTCTTACACAAGTCAGTCAGATAGGAATTCCGTGATGATGCATTTCCATCCAATCTCCTTTACCAAGCAATCTAGTGAAGACAGAGCCTGACATTATTAGAAATGTGTCTCCAAATCCTACAAATCCAGTTCTTGTATCTACTGAACCTTTCATTAAAATAATCCCAAGGCAATTTACAGTATAATTAAGTATAACACAAGTATAACAATATAACACACAATTAAAACAATGCACAATTAAAGTTAAATATTAAATTTAAATATGAAAATACATCTCTATTTTAAAAGTTTTAAAACCTATATAAACACAAAACACAGAGCAATAACAGCAAAAACAGTTCTCTTATATAAAAGCAACAGCAAAAAAAAGTTCTCTATTATAAAAGCCTGGGTGAACAGCTATGTTTTAACTTGTTTCCTAAAAACTGTGATAGAGACTGAGGAGTGGATGCTAGTTGGGAGAGTATTGCAAAGCCTGTGGGCAATGACTAAGAAGGCCTTGTCCACATGCTTGACAGCTGAACCTTCTTCATGGTCAGCATGTAGAATAGAGCTTGTCCAATGATCTTGTCAAGTGGGCAGAATCCCTTCGGAGCAGGTGGCCCTTCATATTTCCAGGGCCCCAACCAGGGATGTGTAAACTGGTTTGACTAAGTTCAGTTCGACTCTTTGGGGTCGAACTGAACCACCTCATGTTCAGTCTGGACCAGGATCGAACCCTGTTCCCGGGGGTTCATGAGGGCTCCCCCTCAATTTTTTTTAAACTTATCCCCTCCAGGGAAGTTGTATGAGGTGGTGGTGGTGGTAGTGTAGTTCATGGAGGTTTCCCCTCCCCCGTTGGCCTCCCTTAGTCCAGTTCGGCTGTTCTTTCACTGGTTTTTGGCCTCCACCCAGTGCAGTGGCCATTTTGGAGGCCACCACACCTGCACAATGGGCCTCTGTGAGGCCTGGGTCATGCCAGGCCATACAGAGGCCCATTGCGCAAGTACGGCGGCCTCCAAAATGGCCACCATGCTGGGGGGGGGGGAAGCTGAAAACATGGCCAATTTCTGGAATAAGGGAGGCCAGCAGAGGGGAGGGGGAACCTCCACCCCCCCCCCGCCACCTTGGGCAAATCCCCTAAAGGGGGTAAGTTTAAAAATAATTAAATTTTTTGAAAGAAAAAAACTTGTGGACCCCACCTTCCGCAAGTACTGGACCGAATGGGAGGGGGGGAGGTTCAAGGGGGTGCCAGACTGAACTGGCCTGTTCAGATCCAGTTTGGACTCAAGCTGAACCGTACTAGCCGCTTCCATGCACATCCCTAGCCCAAACCAGTAAGGGCTTTAAAGGTCAAAAACAGCACCTTTAATTGGACCTGTAAACAAATTGGTAGCCAGTGCATCTCTTTCAGGGTGTGTGCTATATGGTCCCAACAGGCCGCTCCAGATAAAATCCTAGCTGCCACATTTTGCACTAGATGTATTTTTCAAATATTCTTCAAAGGCAGCTCCACCTAAAGCACGTTACAGTAATCCAGTGACATGACTAAGGCATGAGTAATGGTGGCCAGATCTGCCTTCTCAAGAAAGGGATGCAGCTGTGCACTAGCTGAAGCTGTGCAAAGGCACTTCTGGCCACCACCTCCACTTGAGCATCCAAAAGCAGATACTGGTCCAGCAGTACTCCCATCTGTGAACTTGTGCTTTCAAGGGGAGTACAACCCATTCCAGAAGTAGCCAAATCCATCACGAACTAGCTGAATTCCTTCATCCTGATGGGCTCTCCTACTGACCAACAGCACCTCCGTCTTGTCTGAATTTCATATCAGTTTACTAACCCACATCCAGCCCATCACTGTCTCCAGTCCCCAGTTCAGGACATGCACTGCCTCCCTATGATTAGGTGATAAAGATTGTTAGAGCTGAGTGTCATCTGCATATTGCTGCATATTGCAGTCCAAGTCCCCAGATGACCTCTCCAAGTGGTTTCATGTAGACGTCAAATAGCATGGGGCACAAAACCGAAACCTACGGGACTACACAGGCCAATGGTCAAGGGGCTGAGCAGTAGTCTGCCAGCACCACCTTCTGGACCCTCCCCCCAAGAAAGGACCAAAGCCACTCCAAAGCAGTACCTCCAATCCCTATACTAGAGAGGCAGTCCAGAAGGATACCATGGTCATTGGTATTGAAAGCCACTGAGAGATCCAGCAGGGAAAACAGGGACACACTCCCCTTGTCAAGCTCCTGGAGTAGGTTATCCACCAGAGCAACCAAGGCATTTTCAGTCCCATACCCAGGACAGAAGCCAGATTGAAAGAGATGTAGATAATATGTACCATCCAAGACCCTCTGCAGCTGAGATACCACAACACTGAGATATCACCTTGCCCCAAAATAGAAGGTTAGAAACAGGTCTGTAATTGTTCAGAATGGAGGGGGTCAAGGGAGGGCTTTTTAAATAGTGGTCTTATCACCACCTCCTTGAGGCACAATGGCATCCTGCCCTCCCTTAATGAAGCATTGATTATAGCCTCCAACCTCCTGCCTGGCAGCTTTTATTAGCCATGAAGGGCAAGGGTCTAGAGCGCTCTCAATAATCGAAATATAAATGTAGCATTCACAGTATAATATCTCCAGCTACAGAAACCCTCTTTGCTTATATCTTCACACCATATAATTGTGCAGGAAGGACTCCTCCCACCTCCCACTTGTCGAAGAGCTCTCAAACCTCCACATCCACCCACTTGCATGCAATCTGAGCGTTGGGGAAAAGTTCCGTATCAAATTACTCTGTTACATGTGCACCTTTCCATTAAGCTGGTTTCTATTTTCATTCTTTCTTATATCTCTTTTCAGACATTTGTGAGGTCTGTTGTGACTATGGCCATAGCTTCCAATGTGCAGAGGAATTTCCACCCAGGAGCAGTCACTCACCCCCTCAAGCTAGGTGCTCTACTCCTGGGTGGGACTCCCTCTCTCCCTCCCTCCCAGCTTTGGGAGCTGTAACTGTGAGTGTCGCTGCACTCACTAACGTCTGAAGAGGGTTCATACCATGGTTTATTCTAAAATCCAGTGAGGCACGTTTTGTGCAGTAAAAACCACACACGCTGTGAAGCGGTTGTGTAGTTGAACATAGAGAGTTTAGTAGGAAGTCTATATACTCTATATGCTTGTTCTTTCTTTAAAAGAAATAGATTTACTTAAAAGAAATAGAGAGATAAACTCTCTCTCTCTCTCTCTCTCTCTCTCTCTCTCTCTCTCTCTCTCTCTCTCTCATGTTAGAGTTGATATACTGGCAACACAATATGCATAATGGAACTGCAACATGGTTCTCTCCAGACCTTGTTTATTGCGTAAAATAAAGGGGGGGGGAGAACCTGCAACAAGGAACATAAGTTTTGACGTGCATATGCCAGCTTCAGTGTTACATGTCCCACTGTTTAAAGTACACAGTGTTTAAAATCCAGTTTAAAAATATTAGATTGGGGAGAGTTTTGGATATAAGAGTGTGGATTTTAAACAGTGGAACATAGAACACTGAAGTTGACGTATGTACATCAAAACATATTTTCTTTGTTCAGAGGCATAGCAAGGTTGGAGTGGGCCCAGAGACAAGGTTTTAAAATGCCCCCCCCCCCGAAGCTTAGCTCATGAAGTAAAGAAATCTTAAATGAGGCTGAATAGTGGTAACAAAAAGCATAGTAAAATTTATATATATATATATATATATATATATATATATATATATATATATATATATATCTCCTATGTGCCACAATAGAACATCATCCTAAATTATTTTTAAAAAGATTTTGTAAATTGTCGACGATGCAAGTCATTTAATGGTACTAGGGAAAGGCATGCTGTTCTGGTAGCTCCAGGTCTTAACACTCACATCCATTTTTGAGGATGAATACAACTGAAGGAAGCCCGGGCGGCTGCGCAGCTGGGGGAGTCAGTCATGTGACTTGCCTCTGGGGGAGCCAAGGCAGTGGGCCCCCAGACAACTGTCTCCCCTTGCCCTATTATAGTTACACCCCTGTCTTTGTTGCAGGTCCTCCCACCTTTTATTTTATGCAATAAAAAGGTGTGGAGAGAAGTTTGTTTATTATTATTATTATTATTATTATTATTATTATTATTATTATTATTGTATATATATAATATAAGTGAAGTATATATATATAGAGAGAGAGAGAGAGAGAGAGAGAGAGAGAGAGAGAGAGAGAGAGAGAGAGAGACAATAAAAGGTATATAAGCCCAGTAACTTTGTATACATGCAAATTGTGCAAATCATGTTGCACAAGAGTAAGCCCATTATTTCCAAAGAGCTTACTCTTCTGTAATGTGATTTGTGCAATTTGCATGCACACAGTATTACTGGGCTTACATAGCCTTGTGCTCTGTCAGCTACAAAGAAATAGGAAATGAAGATGAATACTGGCTGACATGATGAGGAAAATTACTCAAATTGTCAGTTAGCATTGGGTAACCTGTCCTTTTTCTCTCAATGGAACTACCTTGAGTAATTTTCCTTATCACATCAGCCACTGTTTCCTTTCAATCATCATAACCTTATATGAATCGTATCTTACGGGACTAATTCCTTTGCTAGCCAAAGGCATTTATTGACTCATATTAAACTCTACTTAAATAGTACATGTAGGTGTATGTATAACCATTACATAGTGGTACAAAACAAACAGAAAAGAAAAATTTCTCATCCCCCCACCCTTTCTTGTTCTCTTTCTTTTGGTTATGAAAAGTGCAGGGGCAGAGGATGAGTGATATGCTGGCAGCTATGTTTGCAGCAGGAAAGGAAGAGCTTAGAACAGACCCTGCCCTATATCTATTAGTGATGTCATGTCTGCAGCCTGAAGATCTTTTTGGTTTTGTTATTTGGTGTTTTGCTTCAAAAGCTATAGATTAAAGAGACTATAATAATAAATGGGATTGGGTTATGTTCTCATTTCAGTGTAATTCAATTCATCTGTTAGTCTTCTCTAGTAAAGGAAGTAGTGGTTCTTTTGACTGAAATAAAAATATAACTTCGGTATTCTTTTTGTTTGGATCAGTAGGAGAAAGTGTATCTGAAAATGGCTAACCCAGATACATAAACCATGATGAACCCTAGTGCTTCATAATTAATCCATATGCAGCATCTTGTCTAGGTCCATGTACTATTCTTGGACTGGGTTCCAGAAATAAAGAGCTTAGACTGAACCCTGCCCTGTATCTATTAGTGATGTCATGTCTACAGCCTGAGGATCTTTTGGCTTAGCTATTTGATGTTTTGCTTTGAAAGCTATAGATTAAAGTGAATGATAATAATAAATGGGACTGGGTTTGGGATTGGGGTTGGATTCAACTGTGAATTGCATTGCCCCTTAAATGAAGGGGTGGATTCGAGGTCAAATTGAATCAGCCTCAATTTGACGTGATTTGATTCATGTGATTCATGCCATGGGTGCCGTTTTGTCTCCATGGTTTTCCCTTGCTGATTGGCTTTCTGACACTGGCTTCCAATTGGCTTGAGATCTTCTGGTTTATTGGTTGGCTTGTTGTCATTCAAATCAAGTGCTGACATGGGCAACATGCCCCCATTGGCTTGCAGGAGGGATCAGGGAGGAGAGAGGGATTAAATTTTTAGTTAGGGATTAATTTTTTTTTAAAGTCCCAAGATGTCCAGGAGGATGTGAAGCAGAGCCAGGAGCAGAGTAGCCGGCAGTGGGAGGGGTGATGTTGGTCATAGTGGGCAATGTCAAAAGAGTCTGACTCACCAAGTCATCCCCACTGGTGTGGTTATGTGCAGGTTCTGCTATCCAGAGGAACCTGGCCAAGCAGTACAGCCACCTGTGGTGGCTGAAACAGAAGTAAGAGGGTTGTCCTCCCCTGTGAAGGAAGAAGCTCTTCTTCCTGTAGCAGTGGAGTAGGAGCTGCCATTGGCTGCTAGCCCAGCTGGATTGCTCCCTACATCCTCCCCAATCGCAGTTGGCGGTGCAACTCCTCTGTCTGAGACTGAGGAGGAACAGGCAGGAGTCATTCTGGTTGTTCCTGGATCTTCTCAGCCCCAGACAGAAGGTGGTGGTGGTGCCCCCCAGAACAAACCAACAGGCCCAGTACTACTATTACCACCAAAACAGTCCTGGATCAAGAGCAGCATGGTGAGGGACCACTTTGAGCTCCACCATGGTGACCCACACCATGCTGTCTGCATCCAATTCAGGACAAAGGTCAGCAGGAGTCAGGACCCTAAGCATCTTGGCACAACAGGGATGCTTCAGCACCTGCAATGGCATCACCTGGGGGTCCTTGATGCTGCTGGCAGGGACCCCCTGCCAGGGGGTCCCTGGTCTGGTGTGTCCTTGGCTAGCCAAGGACACCTTGTGTGTCCTTGGCTAGCAGCAAGGCACCTGCTCCTGTTCACAAGGAACTTGCTTGCATGGTGTGTACAGCTCATCACCCAGGCTTTGGGGATGATGATCACTTTGGATGACCAGCCGTTCCAGGTGGTGGAGAACACTGGCTTCCACCAGCTACTACAGCTACTTGCCCCACAACTGCAGCATCCGCTCACACACCACCTTTAGCAGGCGCAGGGGCGTAACTATAATAGGGCAAGGGGAGACAGTTGTCTGGGGGCCCACTGCCTTGTGGGGCCCCCCAGAGGCAATTCACATGACTGACTCCCTCAGCCGTGCACCTGCTCCAGGTTCCTTCAGTTGCATTCATCCTCCGAAATTGAACAATTTACAAAACCTTTTAAAAAATAATTTAGGATGATGTTCTATTGTGGCACATAGGTTATGTATATATAAATTTTACTATGCTTTTTGTTACCACTATTCAGCCTCATTTAAGATTTCTTTACTTCATGAACTGAGCTTCAGTGAGGCGGGGCCCATTTTAAAATCTTGTCTCTGGGCCCACTCCAACCTTGCTACGCCCCTAAGCATGCGGGTGGTGCCCTCCCTGTATTGGTGTGCAGGGAAGCAGTGTTGTGGCTGCTGTGCACAGCAGAGCTTGACATCAGCTTTCTTGTCCCTTACGGTGCACTGGTGGGGGCAGAAAGTGAGGGGACATCTGGTGGTGTGTCAGCCCCTCCCATGCAGCAAAGCACAGGTGGGCTGTGCTGTGTGTGGAGGTGCGGGACATTGAGTACATGGCAGGTGATCTACCAGTGGGCATGAATTGCCAGGTGGGGGAATGGCTGTCTAGGCAGCCAAACCTTGCCCAGGGATTCATAGTCACTGACAATGCTGCCAACATCACAAAGGTAGCCAAGCAGGGTCAGTTTGTGTGGCACACGTTCTGAACCTGGTAGTGAGGAATGTGCTTGGCCCTTCTTGTTCTGTGGCCAGGCAAAACACCTCCTGCAGGTGCTGGGAACCATCCTGCTGCTGCCATGGCTGCTCTTGTAGAGAAGTGCTGCAAGATAGCAGCTTACTTCAACTAGAGGTAAAAGAGGAGGCATATGCTCTAGGAGAAGCAGCTTGAGCTGGGGCAACCTGAACACTTGATCCGTCAGGAAGTTCCGACCCAGGAGAACTCCACGTTTCTCTTGCTCTGGCGCCTGCAGGAGAAGAGAAAGCAAATGGAAAATGATGTAGCAAGCAATGGGAAGGACATCCATACATCACACAAGATGTGAAGTTGGGGTAGCATCGTGGTTGGAAAAACCACCCTGATTTCTTTAATAATAATAATAATAATTATTATTATTATTATTATTATTATTATTATTATTATTATTATTATTATTATTTATTAATAACATCTGCAGATACCTTTAAGTTTATAAAGAACACTTTACATTATAAACACTTGACATTATAAAGTAAGAAATGGTGAGAACAACCAAGGGAAAGTGTAGGAAAATAAAGAGAAAAATACGTGAAGTTCAAAAGCTCAATCTAAGCTGAAATATGATTACAGCCATCCCTTGCCAACTGCGGGTTTCCCAATCGTGGATTTGAGGATTCATGACTAAGAAATTGTGGCAGGTCTCGCCAATCATGACCTGAGTATCCACGTGTAACGATTAGCCAATAACAGCCTTTCCTTTCCTCTAAAAAGTGAACTGGAAGTGTACCCTATCCTGACTGACAGGCTAGGGATCAGCCACTCAGCACTTGGTGGGTGGTACCTCAAGGGCCATGAGAGAAGAAGAGAAGGCTTTCTTTGTTTCAGAAGGAGCTAGGCAGGAGATGAGAGAGGACAGGCAGAAGGCTTAGTGAGCAGCAAGGAAGTTTTGCTGCCTCATGGTTAACAGCTAGCCTGGAGAATTCTCTCATGGAAGGACATCTGCAGATCCTTGAGAGACAGGATTGCAGGAAGCTTGAATTCTCTCCTGGAGTTTGGGGTGAGTTCAAGGGGGAAGGAAGCCAGGGCTTTTGACTTCTGAAGGGTTTAGCCAGGGAACAGTTTGTTAGTTAGCTTATGTTTGATTACTTTCTTTTGGTGTGCTTTGAAAATCCTTACAATTGTTCTAAGCTTGTTTATCTGTAATGTAAGAAATGCTAAACCTGTGCCCAAGGCCATCCAGGATGCTGCAAAAGTCTCTGTAACCTAAAGGGGCTTTTAAAGGTTCCTATATCCCTGTTCCTTGCAACTGGGGTGCTTTTCTGAAATATTCTTGCAACTACTGGACGTTTCCTTTACCTGTAACTAAAAGCTGAGAAAGCCTCAGATACCAGCAGTCTGTAGTATTTTGAATAAAGCTTTTCTCTTTTTGTCCATTGTATTTTACCTGCCTGCAAGTAGATTTTTAACTCAGGAAAAATGGGTTTTACTCTGGTGCAAATATGTCTCAAGTTTGATTGCTCAGCAACTCACTACCAAGTTTTCTCACCATGTGGAAGCTGCATGTGGAGGCGTTTTTGTACTTTTCTATTGGTTAAGAGAAGGAGAGTTTTCCTGGAATTTCACCCACAACGGAGGTGGGAATAAATGCTGTTATAAAGTGAGTGTGGTGGCAGCGCTTCTGAAGAAGCAGTTTAAGTTTAAAGGAACAGCCTTTGTTGAGCAAAAAAAATGGAGGGAAAGATTTAGCAATTTTCTTCCCCTCATGTGAGCTTGCTTTGAGACAAAGCCTTGGTTAAATCCACTATCCAATACATTGTAGCTGGGGATTATGGGAGTTGTAGTTCAGCAACATCTGGATGAACTCAGATTGGGAACCACTGCTTTACTGTGACAAATAATTGCAAGACGTTTCAGCTCCTTTGGGAATATTATTTTGAAGATACTTCTGTCCTATACCCTGTTAAAGAGCTTCATCTTGAAAAGCACTGAGCATAGTAGTGACCCCCCCCCCATCATTAAATAATGTTCTTCTCCAGAAAAGCTTCTCCCCTCTCATTTCTAATGCTGCAGCACCCTCACCCATTTTTGCCAGATTAGTATTCTACATAATATGAATAATAGTTCTTAAATAATGTACTGGATGAGCAAATATATGAAACTATGTTCAGTATACCTCTAAATGACAAGTTGTCATAATGTTGCAATCTTGTATTTTCCTGACATGAGACTAGCTGTGGATGCTACTCCGTTGGATGTAGGAAGATGAAGGGTAAGGAGACCTATTTTGTCCTTTTGAATCTAAAGTGGAGAGTCATTCCCTCCCACAATACATTTCCATTCTTCACATTTTACAAGAAGCATGAACAGAGACACTGACCACATTCACTCATAATGTGGAACTGCACATTCAGTGGGTTGCTCCTTTGCCCCACTCTCCTGTCTGAATTCAGAAGTAACTGAGAGCTCCCTCTCTGCAGTCAGCAAGACTGCAGAGAAGAGGGGGAACTGGCTGCCTGGCTTTCTTTCTTGACTGAAAGACAGTACCGGCAGCCAATAGCAACCAGAGTGAGGGATGAGCTTCCTCCCTCAACTCCAGTTGTGGAACAGCCAGACTACAATGCCACATTCAAAGGTAACACCTGCAGCACTAAACTGGAGGTCCAGGCAGTGAAACTCACTGCAAATTGAAGGTACAAATTGGAGCCTGGGGAGGGAAACCGCTGGTCCATTTTCAGTTGGAGCCACAGTTGCCCGCATTCGGACTTCCACAAATTGTAACTGGTGGCCCCTTCAACTCCAGTTCCATGTTACGTGCGAATGCGGCCACTAATCGTTTCTTTAACCTTAATTTTGGCAATGGCTGAAGTCATAATTACATTACAAATAATGTAATTACCTGTGGACTGAAATTCAGGCATAAATTTCAAGCATCCATGAACGCTTGCAAACAACAAAAACGTCCACAGCATAATTATGAATACTGCTACCATGGGTCACTCTTCCCAGAAACAAGTGTATTAAATGCGGTATGTGAAACTATATAAGAGATAGAAGAAGAAGGCTTAACTCTGTCCTTTCTGACTTTTGATGGATTATTTTTACACAGCTTTTGTGTTTAAGTAGGATTATAGCACATATGGTCAATAAGATCACACAAGTCTTTTCAGGCCTCTATAATACTACAGGTGCCATGAAATGAGTTCAGGATGGAAAGGAAAGCTGTAGAACTGAGTTTCATGGCTTTTGTGAGGGTAAATGAAAACCTGTTACAATTTTTAACAATGTCCTTCCCATTATGTTTGACATTGATAGAAGAAAAAGGAAGGGGGGGGGGCACAAGAAAAGAACAAAGATTTTCTTGACATTGAAACTATGTGGTCATGTTTGAATGGCAATCCTATTTCCCTTTTTCCATTATGACCATAAGGTACAACTTGAAAAGTTCCATTAGAAACTTGGTCAAAGATTAGATATTGTTGCACAAAACTTTCCCTATTATTTACACTGATACTTCTACTTTCTTTAAAAGTGACCTTGCATGTCTGGGGCATTTACTCATTAAGGCAGATATGCATTTTTTGGAAAAGGCAGAATTTTCATACTTTTAAAAATAGAAGCACGTATATAAAAACATGCATATATCTCTTCTTGGAAAATAAGGTAAACTTGTTCTTGATGGAATAAGAAGAAGTGGCAGAATTGCACATGGTTCTTCACCTAATGGCACAGCGTGGAAGTAACTTGCCTAGGGAGCAAAGCTTGCTGGTTCGAATCGCTGCTAGTATGTTTCCCAGAAACACCTATATCGGGCAGCAGTGATATAGAAAGATGCTGAAAGGCATCATCTCATACTGTGAGGGAGATGGAAATGGAAAACCCCTCCTGTATTCTACCAAAGAAAGCCACAGGGCTCTGTGGTCACCAGGAATCGAAACCAACTCAACGGCACAACTTTACTTCACTTTATTCCATTAAAAGTTTCTTCTGCTTTCCTAGTGCTCTAGTTCTCCACTCTAAGTGGGTTGTTCAGAAACATGTTAATAATATATATGATACTTCTTTGCAGCTGTGGATGTGAACTTTGCTCACAAATACAAAAAGTGCACAGGTTCATTGAAATTGCAATTGAAATCCATAATTTGATTGCATGGAGCCTTTTAAAAAGCTGTTTATATAGATTATAATATCAACTTTCATAATGTTGGATGGGGTACATAAAGAAAGAATTTTCTATGGACTGTGGATTATCCAGGCCTCAAACTTGATTCAAGAAACTCAAGTCTCTTTTCCAAGCTACTCACAAGTAATCTAGTCAGCCACGGCAAGTAATACCAAAAAAGTCCACCCAGAAAAGCATCAGTAATTCTACATGACATAAAAGCATAGTTAAATTTCCTGTATAAATTTCCATTTTCAGATCTCTCAAATTATGGAAACCCTTACATCATTAGAATCTGAAATATATAGACTGGGGCACAAAAAAGCTATACCTGTCAAGTCCACAGCAGTGGATCTCTATAACCACTTCCAATGACATGCAAAGACTGCAGATTCCATTTGACCCAGGAAACACCATGAGAGCTGCATGAGGACTAGTCATAATTGTGCCTAAAGATAAATTTGAAGCAAATTCTCCCTCAGATGAATCATCTGAGAAATTTCAAGGGAATCAAAAGCAGTTTGCTAAAACTATCAACATCAGAAATCTTGACTTTCTTCAAGTGCCCCCAGGTTTCACCTAGGCAAAATCTGCAGCTGGTTTGGACATGCCTCCTCAGGTGAAACAGTCTATCTATCTATCTATCTATCTATCTATCTATCTATCTATCTATCTATCTATCTATCTATCCATTTATTTATTTAACGTATTTTTATACTGCCAAACACAAGTTCTCTGGGCAAGGTGTAGGGAAGCATACAATGTTTGGATACAGTAGTGGCATTTCTTAGCGTGAGGGTTGCACATGACATCGCTACTAAGAATTTCCAGAGGGACCATTAGTGCATAGGAGTGGTCTCACTTTTAGATGATAAAAGGAGGTTCCAGCTCCTAGCCTCAAAGTTGCTTTTGTGCCTTTATCTATATGCTCTGCAAAACGAGGTTTGGCATGTCCAACTTTTCCCATCACTGCAGTACTGAAGGTAGATGACAAGCTTGGATTTGAAGGTCCTCCCACCCCACCTTTGTCTACTTATTAATGACAGAGGGACAATTTACAGGTTAAGAGTTGGGATTACTAAATGCAAATCAAAACTTTGCTTCTGCTCTCAGTGATTTCCTGATGTCATTTGTGACCAGACTGCCGTGAAAGTTGCTAGCAAAAGGATGAGTTTGTCACACACTGGAAACAAGTTGAACTTTCCCCCTTATGTCAAGCAAGTTGATTACTGAGTAGGTTACTTTATAATGAGTTCCACACATCTGAGATTAGAACTTGTCACCAGAGTGAAATCATATTATGGTGTTTTTTAAAAAAATATATAGTTTTCATTTTGCTTGGAAGGAAATTCCAGAGCAAGACATTTACTGTAGTATCTCACTAAATGTTGACTTTTTATATCTTCTTTTCTGCCTTGATTAATACTTTTGTATTTTCTCAGATGCTTCAAGCCATAGCCATGGCAACCCCTTTAAACAATTCCCTCATATATTCCCTGGCATTACATGCATATTTGTGTGTGATCAATTTCCCTGATGGGTAGGCAGTGGATACAGCGTGTAGGTGTAGCTTCTCTTTATATTGGACTGTCATTTCTTGATTCACTCCTTTTAGGGGCGTAAAAACTCCTGCCTGCCTGGCAGACTGACTAGGGCTCGAGAGAAAGGAAAACCGTCAGACTGAAAACCTGGGAATTCACTCAAATGAAAAGATTTTTTTTAAAAATAGGATTTCTCCTTCTTTGGGCTTTTTATTAATACTTGTTCTGCCACCTGAGTATTGTGGCTGATCTAATTGGCCCAACCACGGCTCTGCTTTTTTCTACAGTTCATGGCTTTATCTTGACACTGGAAGCAAATCAATATAGATGACCCTCAGAGCTGGGACTTCGAGGAGGAAGGATAGAAATCTGTGGGAGAAAGCTAAATTATTGAAAGGAGAGGAAGATTCTTTCTATCAGGAACTTAGTGTAGCCACTCAACTTACAGGCAATTTCTCTTCTCTGAAGCTGACAGGAGAATCCTTCCAGTGTTTCACTGCAGTAAAATAATCACAAGGAAGGCACAGAATGATAATTCTGGCAATTTGGAAGGGAAGAAGTGTTGAAATAGTTTAAACCTTTTCTTATATTTGAAGTGATAGCAATTAAATATGAAAGCGCATGTCCATATACTGTTAAAATGTGACATATTTTGGACAGAAGATAAGGTAATGTTAGGCATACATTTCAACTGCTGAATCCTTCATTTATCTTGAAACCAACAGCTGCCTAACACCCTAATATAAAAACAGCTTATGTAGAAATTCCATTTCAATCAAACAGGGACTATTATCAAGCAATGTGTTAAGGACTGGGCTTTTAGATGGATGAATATCTTACACATGGCAATTTTGTTGCTGTGTTTAAATGCCCACGCCCACTTGCCCACTTCTAGAAACTTGTTCTAACATTGTGATGATGGAAGGAGGAGACAGTAAGAGTTCCTTCCAAATATCCATTCCTTATATTAGAGTGTTGGACTAGGAACGGGAAGACCTGAGTTTGAATCCTCATTCAGCCATGAAACTCACTGGGTGACTCTGGACCAGTCATGTATCTCTCTGCCTAACCTATCACATAGGGTTGTTGTGAGGATAAAAATAACCATGTATCCTGCTTTGTGCTCCTCAGAGAAAAAACAGGATATAAATGTAATAAATAAATGAATAAATAAAATAAAAATTATGCCTTGGGAACAGAAGCAGCTCATGCCATTCCTTCATATCTCAAGTAGCCTTAAAGACTCTGAATTTTTAAATTTATTTTTACATTTCTATCCCTCTCTTTGTCCGAGGAGCTCAGAGCAGTGTAGATGGTTATTTTTATCCTCACAACAACCCTGTGAGGTAGGTTAGGCTGAAAGATGCACGACTGGCCCAGAGTATCCCAGTGAGTTTCATGGTTGAATGGGGATTCGAACCCAGGTCTTTCCAGTCCTAGTCCAACATTCTAACCGCTACACTATGCTGGCTCTCTCTGAATCACGTGAGAACAGTCCACAGCCTGACTTCTTCTAACACTAGTGGTTCCCCAATTTGCAGGGAGAAAGAAACTGTACCATGGGCTCCTCCCACATGATTTATGGCTTCTTCTGTTACTGGAACAGTGCAGGAAGAGCAAACACTGCAGTGACTCCCAGGATACTAAGATAAGAGCAGAAGAGGCTTTAGAGTTACAGGATATTAGTGGCCTAACTAGTAAACTCGGTCAGGTAACTAGTACTGGGGCCTGGAAGGTCTGTAAACTCCTGACCTGCCAAGCTCTTCCCATAGGAAGAGCCGGTCTTCACTCTGCTTGCACCTGGATTCCCCCAAGATTTTGCCTCGCCAATAGCTCTGCCTTTTGCTTACTAGGTGCTCCACCAGCTCTACTATTTGGTGTCACTCAAAGGGTCACTATTTTTGAACTCCAAAGCAGAAAACCCTAGAATACAGTCGTCCATGTTGAACTCCATCAAAATGAGTGACCCTTCCCTCAACACTTTCCCTCCTTCATAATTGTCAAGCTTCACTTTCTGATGTCAGTTTTACAAATTGTATGGGTGAGCAACTGAATGGGTGAGAAATATATGAACTGATTGATATAATAAATTGATTGTTCTCAGGATTTATTTAAAATATAATTTTAAATCAAGTTTGAATTGGAGCCACCTCATATGAGTTAGGACTGATTCATATAAAAGCTCAATATACATACAAATTGGTGCTTAAAGCAGCTTTTAAGATGATGCATGGGGAATAGGCAATTGGAGCTGGGCAGTATCTGGTTCAGCAAATACCATCCTTTAAAGTGCAAGGGTGCAAAGGATTCAGATAAAACAGATAAGACAGAGCAGAACCATATAAAGAGCAGACAGAAGGCTGTGTCAGCAAAGATTCAAAAGAAAGATATCATACACCAGGTGAGAGATTCAGCATATAGGTGCTTATGCCAATGTCAGAAGTCTACAAACCAAGATGGGTGAGCTGGAGTGCTTGGTTGCTAATGCAGAAATAGATATTGTGGGCATAACAGAAACATGGTGGAACATTGAGAACCAGGGGGACACTGTTATCCCTGGATATAAACTCTATAGAAAGGACAGGGAGGGGCGCCTTGGAGGTGGAGTAGCACTGTAGGTTAAAGAAGGGATAGAATCAAACAAGGTAGAAAACCTAGGTGGACCAGAGTCCTCCACAGAAACCCTGTGGGTGACAATACAAGGCCTGAAAGGAAATGTGCTACTGGGGACTTGCTATTGCCCTCCAGATCAAATCGCTGACAGTGACTGGGAGTTGCAGCAGGAAATCAGGGAGGCGTCAAGGAGAGGCAGGGCTGTAATAATGGGTGACTTCAATTACCCACATATAGACTGGGTAAATTCACAATCAAGTAATGACAGAGAGGTCAAATTTCTAGATATGCTGAATGACTGTGCTCTAGAACATTTGGTCTTGGAAACAACCAGAGAGAAGGCAACCTTGGACTTAATTCTGAGTGGCACCCAGGAACTGGTGTGTGATGTCAGTGTCATCAATCCTTTAGGGAACAGTGACCATAGTGTGATTAAATTCAGCATACATGTGGGAAGAGAATCAACAAGGAAGTCTAACACAGACATTTTGAATTTCAGAAGACGAAACTTCTCCAAAATTAGGAGTATGCTGGAAAGAAAGCTGAAAGGGAAAATCAGGAGAGTCACTTCGCTCTAGAGTGCATGGAGTTTACTCAAAGCCACAATACTAGAAGCCCAGTTAGATTGTATACCCAAAAGGAGGAAAGGTACCTCTAAGTCCAGGAGGATGCCAGCATGGCTAACGGGTATCGTCAAGGAAGCCATAAAAAGGAAGAAGACATCCTTCCGAAATTGGAAGGCCTATCCAAATGAAGAGAACAGAAAGGGACACAAACTCTGGCAAAAGAAATGCAAGGTGGCAATAAGGGAGGTGAATAAAGAGCTTGAGGAACATTTAGCTAAAAGTATCAGGGGGATAACAAAAACTTCTTTAAATACATCAGAAGCGAGAAACCTGCCAGGGAGGCAGTTGGATTTTTAGACAATGAGGGAGTGAAAGGGATTATTAAGGAGGATATGGAGGTTGCAGAGAAGCTAATGAGTTCTTTTCATCCATCTTCACGGCAGAGGATACTGAGTGTATACCTGTTCCTGAACCAGGCTTTTCGGGGATGGAGGCTAAAGAACTGAGTCCGATAAAACTGACAAGAGAACTGCCTGGAAAAACTAAAAACTAACAAATCGTCAGGGCTGGATGACATCCATCCAAGAGTCCTCAAAGAACTCATATGTGAAATTGCCGGCCTCCTTGCTAAAATGGTTAACTTATCCCTGCAATCAGGCTCTGTACCGGAGGAATGGAAAGTAGCAAATGTAACACCAATTTTCAAAAAGAGATGCAGGGCCGATCCGGGAAATTATAGGCCAGTTAGCTTAACATCAGCCTATTGTAAAGCACATAGAAGAACAGGCCCTGCTAGGAGTGAACCAGCATGGCTTCTGCAAAGGTAAATCTTGCCTCACAAACCTTTTGGAGTTCTTTGAGAATGTCAACAAGTGTGTGGATCAAGGTGATCCAGTTGATATAGTATACCTGGACTTCCAAAAAGCTTTTGAAAAAGTTCCTCATCAAAGACTCCTGAGGAAACTTAGCAACCATGGGATAAGTGGACAAGTACAAGTATGGACTGCTAGCTGGCTGAAAGGCAGGAAACAGCGAGTAGGAATAAATGGAGAGTTTTCACAATCGAGGGAAGTAAGAAGTGGAGTCCGCCAGGGATCTGTACTGGGACTGGTGCTTTTTAATTTATTCATAAATGATTAGAAGCAGGGGTAAGCAGGGAGGTGGCCAAATTTGCAGATGATACCAAACTCTTTCGGGTAGTGAAATCCAAAACAGATTGTGAAGAGCTCCAAAAGGATCTCTCCAAAATGGGTGAGTGGGCAAATGTGGTTCAGCGCTGGCAAGTATAAAGTGATGCACATTGGGATGAAAAATCCCAACTTCGAGTATATGCCGATGGGATCTGAGCTGTCAGTGACTGACCAGGAGAGGGATCTTGGGGTCATGGTGGACAGCTTGTTGAAAGTGTTGACTCAATGTGCAGCAGCTGTGAAAAAGGCCAATTCCATGCTAGAGATCATTAGGAAGGGGACTGAAAATAAAATGTCTTATATTATAATGCCCTTATATAAAACAATGGTGCGGCCACACCTGGAGTACTGCGTACACTTCTGGTCACCACATCTTAAAAAGGACATTGTAGAACTGGAAAAGGTGCAGAAGAGAGCAACCAAGATGATCAGGGGGCTAGAGCACCTTCGTTATGAGGCAAGGCTATAACACCTGGGGCTTTTTAGTTTAGGAAAAAGATGACTGTGGTGAGACATGATAGAGGTCTATAAAATCATGCATGGTGTGGTGAAAGTGAATAGGGAGAAATTATTCTCTCTGTTACACAACAGTAGAATCAGGGGTCATCCCATGAAATTGATTGCCAGGAAATTTAGGACCAACAAGCGGAAGTACTTTTTCACACAATGCATAATCAAGTTTGGAATTCTCTGCCACAAGATGTGGTGATGGCCACAGAGCAAGGGGTTGTGTAGTGCACATAGGGTGCCAATTACCCCCATAAGCCTGTGGGGCACTGGGTTTTGTTGTTTCTGAGGTGTTCATTGTAGATTCTCTGGTAGCATATGAGATTTTCAGTGAAAAACAAGAATCCACTCTCATATGCTACCAGAGAATCTACACTCAGAACAATACAGAAACAACAGAACCCAGCACCCCATGCATTAGCAACCCTTCCCCTGGCCAATGTGGGGTCAGTAAAGAGTGGCAAGAAGCAAAAGAGCCAATGGGGATCAAGGAGGGAATTGTCAGCAGGTCAGCCCATGATTTAGGTCTCTGGTCAGAAGGCTGAAAGGGTGGAAAATTCAAAGAGATGTCAAACATAAAATGGAGACTGACTCAGAGATCACCACAAAATGGAGGTCCAAAACATCAAAACATTTTGTAGCCAAAACAGGGATGTTTTGTTTTGCATACAAAACTTTTGGATCTGGAAAATGGGTGTTTTGTTTTGTCTACAAAACACCTGAAACAGGCTGTTTTGGGTACAAAACGTTTTGTATCCAAAACGTTTCGCACATCCCTACTTTGGATAACTTCATGGAGGATAGGTCTATCATCAGCTACTAGTCGGAGGGCTGTGGGCCACCTCCAGCCTCAAAGGCAAGATGCCTCTGAGTACCAGTTGCACGGGAGTAACAGCAGGAGAGAGGGCATGCCCTCAACTCCTGCCTGAGGCTTCCAGCGGCATCTGATGGGCCACTATGTGAAACAGGATGCTGGATGAGATGGGCCTTGGGCCTGATCCAGCAGGGCTGTTCTTATAGTCTTATGTACACCTCTTTGCATTTTAAGATTTTCAAAACAGATGATTTATGTTATTTAGTGAAGATTTTAAAAAAAATTGTCTTCATTGTTCTCAAACAGGAATTAGCTAGATTTAGCCACTTTAATATACTTAACTAAAGAGCCAGAGCCAGTTCCAAAATATAGTCCTTTTGGATTAATTTGGAGATGTCTCATCCAGTGTTTATCTTCCAAGCTTCTTGGCTCTTTCTTGACTCATTCAGGTTTGCTACTTGAAGGCTCACTTGGGGATTGTAAGGGAAGGCCACTTCTTGTATGTAGTGTTTTTGGTTAACCCATTCCTTGATCCAGGCCAGCTTTTGAATGGTGCTTTAGTTACTTATAGTCCAGTCATGGAGTAGAGGTGGGGCCAACAACCAACCAGCAGCAAGGGCACTGAAAGCAGTCTGCACTTGCCTCTCTGTAAATAAGATCTATCCCATTCAACCATTAATATTCCTTATTCTAGTCCACGGCCTTGTCCTTGCATGCCACAACTCAGTATAGAATCCAGAAGAAAGAGTTGTGGCACACAAGAACAAGGCAGCAGAGTAGAATCATGAATATTAATGGTTGAAATATACGCTATTTTTCTGCATGACATACCTACAAATGGTTCCATCTTCTAGAGACAAGTGGTTTTGATGAGACAACTCATATTCACAAACATGCCACTCAGACCCATCTCTTGCAGCTTGATTTGCCAGTAAATCAGAAATGGGTCACTGTGAAGGGGTAAGACTTGTGAAGGAGAAGAACTGGGTGAGTGGGAGAAGCTACAGCCACTAATTAATGGCAAACCCCTCCTGTATTCTACCAAAGACAATCACAGGGCTCTGTGGTCTCCAGGCTCTGTGGTCTCCAGGAGTTGACACCGACTTGACAACACACTTTACCTTTACAGCTTTTACAGCACTGGTAAGAACTCTGTTGCCGTGAACCAGAGAGAGCTAATGTAGTTTAGGCCTTCCCAGCAATGGCTAGATGGGATATTGTGAGTGGCTGACTTCCAGTCTAATGCCATGTTGATGGTACTAACACTGTGCTATGTGAGAGGGACGATTTTCCTTGATCTGCCCTTCCCTCTTAAGCTCACTGTGCCTCTCAAATATATCTCCCCTGAGGACTGTGTGACCCTCAAGGACACCTTTTCTGGAGGCGTAGTGTGCTACAGCGGGGAGATAAGCAGAGGTGCTCTTACCCCTGGACTTTGGGGCTGAAGTCCAGGGCCTCCACAGCCCCTGGGGTCCCCCAAATCCTCTTTAGTCTGTTCTGGGTGGTGTGGCTGCCCAGCCAAGCATGATGATGCTTAATTTGCAGGGGAGGGGGCTCCAAAGGCCTTTAGGTCCAGTCTACAAAATTACCAAGGTGCACCTCTGGAGATAGGGAAAAACCACCCCTCTCTTGTGGTATGAATGTAGTCTTCATCTGGGGGTCAGTCAGTGTTTGGTAAATGTTTTGGCCCAGAGCTCCTACAAAACAGGGAAGAGAGGGAAGATGAGCAAGGGCATATATAGTAGGGATGCGCAAAAAATTTCGGGCACAGAATGATCTGTGCCCGAAACGAGCAATTTCGGGTGATTCGGGTCCAAACTGAATCACCGCCGATGCCCCCCGATATTTTTTGGGCCCAAACTGAATCACCCGAATTTCGGGCCTGAAAAATTCGGGTGATTCGGGCTGACAGCTCTTTGAATTTCCCACATTTTGCATCCATTGATTTGAATGCAAAAAGGTCTGAAGTGATGTCAGTCCGAATTTTGGGTCCCAGGGGCAAAATAGTGGGGTGGGGTCATAGTGCCTAATGGTTGGAGGCTACAACCCCAATTTCAGGGGAATTGGGCAAAGGGCTGATTTTGGGGGAATTTTTGAGGTTTTAGTGACTTTGGGGCAGATTGGGGGCAGAAAGTGGATCTGCCCCAAAAGAGTGGGATGGGGTGGTAGATTGGCCAGAGGGCTGAATTTTGGTGAATTTCTGAGGTTTTTCTTCATAAGGTGCTGTGTGCTAGATTGATTCATTCATCATACTCAACTTTCAGTGACCCCACTCTCACTTTTTTACACTCTCATTTACTATGAGTATGATGAATGAATCAATCTGGCACACTGCACCTTATGAAGAAAAACCTCAGAAATACACCAAAATTCCTTCTGCCCAATGACTCTGAAATCGGGGTGGTAGCCTCCACCCATTAGGCACGACCACCCCACTCCACTCTTTTGGGGCAGATCCACTTTCTGCCCCCAATCTGCCCCAAAGTCACTAAAACTTCAAATATTCCCAAAAAATCAGCCCTTTGTCCAATCTCCCTGAAATTGGGGTGGTAGCCTCCACCCATTAGGAACTACCACCCCACCCCACTCTTTTGCCCCCAGGGCCCGTTATGCTCATCCGAATCGATTCGGATTTAATCCGAACCGAATCGGGGGTGATTCGGGTCAGCAGAATTCGGGCACAGAACAGAACAGGGGCGATTCGGTTCGGGTCCCGAACCGAATAACCGAAAACCCAAATTGCACACCCCTAATATATAGCCTGTTTAAGAACCAGCCACTATGAGCATCAAGTATGAGGCAGGCAGCCAGCAAGAGAACAAGGAACAAAGCAAGGCAGAGTCCCCACAATCCCTCCCTGGTAGCCCAAGTAAAGGGTCTGGTGTGAGGATGAGAAACTTAAAAGGTATAATTAAATCTTCCTGGCGTTTCACCTGAGGGCTGGGGAAGGAAGTACCCTGAATAAGGTTTGCCCCATCTTCCTTAGTAGGGCCTGACAATGCCTGAACCCATTCATTCTCAGTCTCTCCCTGTCTACAGGTAGAGACTAAATAATTTTGTCTAGCTGCTCCCTACAACTGCTGCCTTTCCTAATTAACATTGCAGAGCAGTAGCAAAGAAGTGTTTTCCTATTTTGGATAAGGAGAACACCATGCATATATAGGAAGGGCTGGCAATTTCCTCTCCTTTCACATGTATATGTAGGACATTAGCTAGAAAGCAAGGAAATGCACATTCACCATGTGCATGGTTCCTGGCGTGATCAGGACAATAACACTCTCTGAGGGAATGATTGTTTCACAACAAGGAGTTCATGCATTTCAAATTGCTTAGCACCTGGGCTTGAAATTGGTCCATGCTCCTGTTGGTTTGATGCTGTTGCATTGTAGTCTTGGCAATGAGGCTGCCAGCTTGAAGGGTGATTCTCAAAACCAGACAGCATGTCAAAACTGGAAATATATATTTCCCCTCTCCCCGGCTGGATGATAAGGGGGAAAACTGGCTATGGTTTTATAGATGTACATCTGGTTGCATGACAGAGCTTGGCTCTGAAGTTTATCATTTTTAATTTGTTATTTTCATGAAGGAAGGAGAGGAGAGAAGGCTGTATGGGTTTGTTAGGGATACAGAACTTGATTACTATCTGATAGCAAACTGCTCATGTCATGTCTTTCCAGTAGGCATATTAATAATGTTCATGGAATGGTTTCCAATTTGAAAAGATTTTGAAAGAAGATTGATGAGGGAGCCCTTTAAAAATAATGCCACAACCCAATACAGATACAACAAGCACGCTCATAGCTATTGGCCTGAGGAATCCTTTGTATATTTCAGGAAGCATGAGTAACTCATGCATCCTGTTTTGATGCTTTAGCTATAATGTGTGAAGGGAGAAGGTGCACATCTACCCCCGATTCATGAGCAGTTTTCATATCTGGAGTTCACACATCTTCCCACATGGGAAATGGGCAAATTCCTCTTTTTTTCTTTTTTGTGTATTATGGCAGAAGTGTCAAAGGGCAAACAAACTACTCCTTTTAATTCACTGCTTCTGGAACATGCAACATTTTCCCCAGATTCCCGTATATAAAAGGTGCAGAATTAAGATTGCCAGCTAATTTCTTTAACTGGTCTGACCAGTAAAACTATGGGATCTCTGGTCACTGGTAATGGGACCTGTAAAGCCAGTAAATTCAGGATTCTGCCAGGTTTTGTCTAGGAGCTGCCAGATTCTGCTAGGCCCCACACATAATCTATAGTTTTTTTCCTGGATCTGCCCTGACTCTTCAAATTCTGTCTTGGCTCTGCCCTTCAGATCCCTCCATATTTCACTCTGCCAATTTCTGTGTTGGCGCTTACTTGGCCTAGTTCCACCTGCTGGTCCCACCCAGGGGCGATTTTCTTTAAATCAAACGATGGCAACCTTAGGCAGGAATAAACTCCAGCTGAATTGCATGCTTGCAGCTAAAATATCATGCTAATTCAAGCAAGCATGAAACAAGATTTGTCACAAATACAATCTTGGATGCTGCTGACTTCAAACGTACTATAATTTTTGTATTCTCAAATATGAAGTATTTCAAATATGAAGTATTCTCTCTTCATATTTGACCTCTACTCTCTCCATAGTTTGATCAGGGTAGGTATGATGAGAAAGTTAAGAAATCCAACTATGCACGAGATTACACCAGTTTCTTGCTAAAGCGTAATGATGCTGGCTTTCTGAAACATAATGTTTACTGCTTTGAAAGGCAGGGTACTAGACTTTTAATAAGTAGCAGATAGTTTCCTAATGTACAAATGTAACCCCTTTAGATAACTAGCATCTCTGTAATTTAATAAAGGAATTGAAAATTGATCTGAAATTTGAAAAGAACCTGCCTTCAAAGAGACAGGGTGAAAATTCCTAGGGAGTTGAGAGAGGGAACAAAAATGGTGGAGAGGTGATCAACCATCTCTTCATTGGTGTGCAGGCATGTGCCCACACATCTACACTGCTCTGGGCAGCGCAGGTCACTGGAAACCAGGAAAATGAGTCCCAGCCTCCAGGAATCCACATTGGAGGGTTCCCCTGTAAGTTGAGCACTCTAGACACACAACCCCCCTATCTGGAGTAAAGGCTGTGCTTCCTTTAATCCAGGTTAAAGGAAAGGAAAGGTTGTGCCATTGAATTGGTGTTGACTCCTGGTTACTATAGAGTTATGCGATTTTCTTGGTAGAATACAGGAGGGTTTACTATTGACTTCTCCCATGCCTTTCAGCACCTTCTTATAGCGCTGCTGCCCGATATAGGAGTTTCCCATATTCTGGGAAACACACCAGCAGGGATTCGAACCAACAGCCTCCTGCTCGCTGGACAGCTTACTTCCCCACTGCACCACTCAGTCACATAACCCAGGTTAAAGCTCTTGCAGAGCAGGCAGCGCTGGGATTGGTCCCGATCCTGTTGTTTCATACGGGCAGCCAAATCCAAGCAAGGCTGCCCAAGACTGGTTTGGCTGCTCGTGGGAACAGCCTCCCAGTCTATTCACCATTCAGTTTTTCCATAATTACTCACAAGGTATTTTTCCAAATATCCAATTCTGCCTCTTCTGGGTCTCTAGGGTACAGTTGTTGCTATCTGAATCTCATTTTGGTCTGGTGGTTGAAGCTGAGGGAGAACTAAGAGCCTAGTCAGATGATACCCACCAGAGAAGGACAGCTGGCAAAGGTTCCTGGAAAAGTATTGCCCTCAAACAAATAAGATCACCACACAACATGACCCATTACAATGTCTAGAATATAAGGTCTTCAGTTTGGAGTCATATACTCTTTTGGAGGTGGTGGTGGTGGGCAATAACTTGCCCACCACCACCACCTCAGTGGCAGTGAGGATTCTGGCTCCCCGAAGCACCACGGGTCTGCCAAGGACCAGAAGGTGATCCCCTTGAAAATGTGCTACACTGTAAGGAACCTAAGCATGCCAGATCTGGAGATCAGGCGAGCCGAGACTGAAGGGCGAGGAGCTGGTATCTCTGGTTGCAGCATGGGCCGGAGAGTGTGTGTGTGTGTGTGTGTGTGTGTGTGTGTGTGTGTGTGTGTCTTTGCACTGAGGACTAGTGATGTGAGACTGCTGAAGTCCCAGGACTGATTTGGAGAGGAGAGCTGGTCTTGTGGCAGCAAGCTTGACTTGTCCCCTTAGCTAAGCAGGGTCCACACTGGTTGCCTATGAATGGGAGACTAGAAGTGTGAGCACTGTAAGAGATTCCCCTCAGGGGATGGAACTGCTCTGGGAGGAGTAGAAGGTTCCAAGTTCCCTCCCTGGCAGCAGCTCCAAGAGACGGTTGAGAGAGATTCCTGCCTGCAACCTTGGAGAAGCCGCTGCCATTCTGTGAAGACAATGCTGAGCTAGATGGACCTGTGGTCCGACTCCGTATATGGCAGCTTCCTATGTTCCTGTGTTCCTAACTTCTTTATATATTGTTAAAGAGACATTTTACTTGAATACTTGACCATCTGCCGATCCAGATATAGATCATAAACAATGGTGCTGGGTTGGAGAAAAGGATGGAGTTTTAATTGCTCTAGTCTGGGGGAAAAAGTCTAGTATTTCCTCTTTGACTCCAAGTGCATCATTCCATTGTTCTTATGAAAGGTCAGTCATGGGAAACCCTGCATCCTCAAGGAAAAACAAGACTAAGGAGATGGGAATGAGAAGACCACAGGATGTTTTCTTTGAATATTCAAAAGGGGTCATTTTTTAAAAAATCTGTGTTGTCTCTTAAAGACTCCACCACTACACAAATACACATAGAAATCATATAATTACTTCCAGGTCCTGTCCATGTTTGCTTAGGAGTAAGTTCTTACTCACAAGTAGATGTGCTCAAACTGATTGATTGATTGATTGATTGATTGTTAAATTTCTATACCGCCTTTCATTAGAACAACCTCAAGGCAGTTCACACAAAAGTTAAAACAGGACTTTAAAAAATACATAATTAATAGAATATAAAAATACAGATCTGATTAAAAGGTTAAAAACCAAGCAAAATATAACCATAAAAGAGACAAAGCAGCAGCAATAGAAAAAATCATATAAAAGCCTGGGTAAGAAGCCAAGATTTCACAGGCTTTCTAAAAACTATGATGGAGACTGAGGTGCGGATGGCCACCAGTAGAGCATTCCAGAGTCGTCATACATAAATTGTCATCCTGAAATTATATCACAAAGTACTTGGCAAAGTTGTTGCAGAGTGATTCCTTGATTTATCAGGGATTAAACAAGAGGTTAAAAACCCTTAACTTTAGTTGCAGAAACATCTTATTTATTATTTTTTAACACTAGCTAACAAGGTTAACAGTCACTTCTGTAAGGGGTGGAGAGTAAAACCAACTGAACTGATAAAACAACCAATCGACAGAAATGAAGACTGACTCTACCCCAAAGACCCAACATAGACACATGCATAAGTATGTGTATAGGCAAGAAGTATGCCTTAGGCAAGAAGAGAGACAATGAGGCTATTCACACGATGGGACGAAATCAGGCTATCCTCCGCTAGCTCGATTTCATCCCACCGTGGGAACCACAGGGCTCAGCTGTGAGCCCAGTGGTTCCTGAGAGGGAAACCTGCTCAAGTAGCCCACCCCCTAAACTGGGTCTGCGGAGTGAGTGCTCCGCAAACCCGTTTTTTTAAATCTTGAGTAGCCACGGTGCCCGGCGGGAGGCTCAAAAGCACAGGGCATACTGAAGCGCGCAGGGCATACTGGAGTTTCCAGGGGCCACATGGCCCCCGAACTCCCCAGCCCCTGCTGGCTCTGTCACAGAGCTGGCAGTCGTGTGGGCAGCCGATCCAGGCGCCCAGATAGGTCTACCCGATTGTCTGTGGGCAGAGCGGGCTTAGCCCGCTCTCCCTGTAAACCCAGACAAAGTGGGTCTCACTGATTGTGTAGTCAATGTATAGTTATGCAGTAAAATTCAAACACAAATATTCTAGAACAGTAGCTTCTGTAGCAAAAATAACACAGAGTCTTGCAGCACCTGAAGGAAGAACCTTAAGGACTCCACCATAACTGTACTAATCTTTGAGTTCTCATTATGAATACGAATACGATGAATATCATTTCTTTATCATAGTTATGATTCTGAAATAATGTTTGCTTTTTGTTGTTTGGGTGTGGGGTATACAAGTAATCTACAGAGTAAGGCCCTTTGTAGGCTAGAGATTCGCATCTGTTTATGATGACAAAACACTCTTATGAAGAAGGCTAGAAATTTATAAGATGCTTATTGGGAAGGATTGGGTTTTGCCATTTGGCTGAGAAGACAAGACTGGTTCACAAAATATGTGCTGATGATGTGAATATGAATCACTTGATTGTTCTGCACTTGATTAGTAATGTAACACTAGAAATATAATGAGAGATGCAAACAATCCTCCTTGCCAACATGGGAAAGTGTTAAGATAATTTTCTGAGCTAGTCTGAGCAAGTCTGGAGAACTTTTCCATCCTCTTTCCATCAGCCCCCCATTCTTTCCTGTTATACACAGAAAGCAAAGAGGCGCCTTTTAAAAAGTGGTGATTCCCTTTATGTCGCAGCAGGGAAGCAACTGGCTCTATCCATTCCCAGCACAGCATCCCTCCAGTGGCTGTTGCTGGTGTTTATCTTATGTTTCTTTTCTAGATGATGCCCTTTGGGGAAAGGGAGCCATTTTATTCATTCATTCCTTCATTTAGTTAACTATATCTATATAAACCGCTTTAGGAACTTTTGTTGAAAAGGAATATGTAAAATAAGAAATAAGAGCCTCCCCATATCTGGCAACTTTTAAAAAGGCACTGATGGCACATTTATTCACCGAGACTTTTAATTAGATTTATAGTTTTTTAATTTTTTAATAGTGGGTATTAAATGTTTTTAATTATTTTAATTGTTAATTGATTTGATGTTGTAAATGATTTTAACTGTAAACCACCCAGAGACACATGTTTGGGGCATTATAGAAATATTGTAAATAAATATTTCAAATAAATACATAAATAAATAAATATTTGTCATATTTGTAACCATGTTTGTATGCAGTAGCCCTTGAAAATTCAGACCCTATGGGCTTCTGCACTTTTGCTCTGGTGCACGGCAGTGCAGCATGTTAAAGCAACAATGGGAACAGAAGGAAACAGGTTTCCTAGTTCCTCCTGAGGCATTTCTCACGTGCAGTGAGAACTGGGCCCAGCCCGGTCCCCACTGCGCATGAGAACCACCAGGAGCTGCGTGGCTCTCAGCAGTGGCGCAGCGGCAAACTCTCTTGAGTAGCCCACCGCTTAACCTGGGTTTCGGGCACAGGTGCACCCCAAAAGCAGGTTAACTGCTCGTGTGTCACTGTGGTGCAGCTCCGCGCTGCAGAGACTCGCGAGTAGCCTCCCGACCAGGATGCTACAACAAGCCTCCCATTGTCGGGAGGCTCACCAGAATGCCCCACACACTCGCATAGGGCATTCTGGGACTTCCAGGGGCCAGGAGGCCCCTGAACCCCACTGCCCCAACCAGCTCCATGATGGGGCTGATGATCATCTGGCCAGCCTATCCGGCCACCCAGGGAGGGCTTTGTGATCATGTGTGGGAAGAGTGGCTCGAGCCTGCTCTCCCCACAAACCCCATTGAGGCTCTCCACACTGCTCGTGTGGAGAGCCTTCCTGTGTAGCAGGAGTGCTGCTTTTTTCATGGTACACTGGGAGAGAAGTCAAAAGGGCAGCTCTGGCTGCAAAAAGCCCTCTCCGTTGTGAAATATTTCTGAGGGCAAGAGGGGACAGGGTTCATGAGTCTAACTAATTAGAATTTGATTGTATTTCCCTCCACACCCCTTGCAGGGAAGTGAGTTGCTGGGATTTCCTTCTAGAAGGTGTCCTGATGAGTCACAAGAACAATAGACTAGATTCTGGTTACCTTAACTGCAGGTCTCCAAAGCATCCAGAGAAGTCTGATTAAAAGAAGTCTAACCTAAGCTGCAAGTCAGCATAATTGAATACCTGAAACAGAAGGACAGGTGCATGCCCAAGAAGGTTCCCACAACTGTACCTCACAATTCTGATTAGGAAAACCAGCTCCTTACTCTAAAGAGGAAGCCCTAAAGTGGCCAAGCTGTGCCCATCCCACTCACAGGTAGCAAACTATTTGTTTAGGTCCCATCAAGAAGACACCCATGAATACAGTAGCACTCACAGTAGCCCCTTTCAATTCTGTGTCATTCCTTTTAGAAACAAAGGCTTCCTCAGGTGTAACTGGAGCACCTCTGAGCCAGGTCACGCAGAGAGGAATTGGAACACCAGGAGTTCTACAAGCCATGCAACCTTCTGAACCTACCACCCAATTTGAGCAAGCTTTCTAACTCAACGATCAATGGATTGTTAAGAAGTATATTTCCCTGGCCAATGCACCATCTCTCTTCCCCTCCTACCCTTTCTTTGCTGTTTCTCTGTTTCACTTTGAAAATGGCCAAATTATTTCTCTCTCTCTCTCTCTCTCTCTCTCTCTTAAATGCGTCTCCACTTATTGTATTCTACTAGTAATTTGATTAAAGTGTTGTGCTCTGCTATTCCTCTGTTTGACCCCGCCTCTTCATATTATCCCCCCCCCCCAACAGTGCTGCTTATTTGACTGTTTGTATCAAATCTTATCTCCTGCCTCTTCGTTTTGGCGTGCTTTTTCTAACATCTGAAAAAGCACAACTTCTGTCTTGTAGGTCAGCAAGACTGTGTGGTCATTCTGAACTTTTCTGAACGCCAAGAGTTCTCCGAGCCTGAGCTCAGAGAATTTAGCTATTGATTAAAATGGTATCATCTTTTGGCTCTCAGAGGAGCTGAAAACCTAAGTCTGGACACAGACAAGGTTTTTGTTAAAACTACATAGAAGCAGAATATTTAATCAGGATTGTTTAAAAATGTGAACATCAGAATAAACGTTTGCATTTCCTCTGGCAAGTCCACTCCTTGATGTCTAGAAAGAACTTATAAAGATAAAGAAAGAGTCATTTTGGCTTTACCATAATGAACACGGAAATATTTGGCCTGTAAATCATAATGAAGGTGTTCCAATAAATCAGTGGCCACCTTTTTAAAATTCCATGTATGACAGCCAAGTGTTGCAAACGCCAGGACTTGCATGCAAGCTCCATAAACAAGAATGCACTGCTCTTCCAGGTGACAGAGGCTGTCAAGCAGAAAGCCATTTACTATAGACTTGTCATACTCCAACTTTGCATGGTTGGAGTAGAGAGTGATTATAAAAATAAATTCTTTGCTCATTTCTGAGAGCATTAGGTAAGCTGTTATGCACTATTGTTTCTCTTTGGAGAGAGGCACTGGCAGATACGACAATTGCTTGCAAGTTTAAACAGGTCCTAAATTTAATAAGCAATTACCCCTCTCAATGCTTTGTGTGTTTTCCACCTATGTTCTGTTGAAACCATCCCATTTATCACTGTATTCACAAACAGTAAAGGCAACACTGAACCCCAAGAAAGTTACAGAAATTATGCCTTATAGATGCTTATTATTTCTCTTATCTTTAATTGACTGTGGATGTTCCCTATTTTTGTTTTGTTTTTTAAACCTTATGCTATTTTGTGAACTAATGAGAAGCACTAGGCTCCCTCTGCTTGTCGTTTCTGTACTTTCGATATGAAAACCCAGGTGCCTTTATTTGTGCAAGATTCCTGATGTCAATGGAATGTATGCACAAGGCATCTGTGGCTGCAGGCAAAAATGGTAATGGCACACTTTTCAGTTGCAATCTTTCCTTTTTGAGAGGAGGGGAAACGTTGTAGTGAGACACCTCCCTGCCTATAATATGGCTGAGATTATGCACTTTTGTGTAAAGCTTTGTGCTTAATGTGTCAGCCTTTATTTCAGAAGCAGCTACAGCAAAAACTGTCACACTCAATCCTATGCAGAAGACACAACTTCTCTCAGGATGCTGAGAATACCCATGATTTTATCTCTTCTGGAGTGAAAACTACTTTTGCAAACAAGGTGTTCTAAGCAGGAAGCAGTTTGCCAATATTAGCATCAGTTCGGTGAATGAGAAGCAGGGCCGAGTTTGCATACACTGCTATACAATAAGTCACTTGTGCACCTTTACCGGTGTTGTGTAAAGGGGGCTGAGATTTGCACTAATGGCCCCCTTCAGCCCCAGGAAAATAGGGATATGCCCAGAAAAGGGCGGGGGTGGTTCAAAGGGATGGAGGGGGTCTGGATTTAATGGCAGGGGAGGGTGCACTTACCCCTCCCCCCACTTTCCAGCCCCCAGTGATCGGTTCCTGTAAAATCCTTCAGGGCAGCAGTGTACCTCCCTGCCACCCCATCCTCTCTCCAGCCGGCAGTGGCTGGAAGTACCAGGCGCTTGCACACACACATCATGATCGTGCGCGAGCCCATCTGACATTCATGTGCACGTGCGCCAGGTACTTCTGGCCACTTCCGGCCAAAGAAGGGAAAGGGCGGCAGGGAGGTACACTCCTGCCCTGAAGGATTTTACAAGAACTGAGTGCCAGTGGGGGGAAAGTGGCAGGAGGGGTAAGTGCACCCTCTGCACTCTTAAAGCCTCCCCCCCCCACCAAAGCCAAACGTTAGAACCAGCCAGTGTTCGAACCTGTTCGGAGGCCCTTTTATGGGCCTCCGAACAGGTTCGTGCACATCCCTACAGGAAAACACAGATATAAAAATCCAGTGGTCACATGCCACAATAGGAAAACTGCTGTAATTGGCTGGATCAATAACAGCAGCTTCCAGCCAAGATATGGAATGTGGCTCTGGATTTTTATTATTTTACCATTACAATCCAAAATATTTGATATACTCTTTGTACGCCTGAGATAAATAAGTAAAATTTGCTGTTTCCAAAAGATAACTCTCAGCTGCTTTTCAGCAATTAAAACTTTCATTAAATGTTGAGTCACAATGAACATACAAAACTTCACGTTCTTTATCATAGGACACTGTCAGATCTGTACACATGACAGCCAAATTTGATTGGCTATATTCATTGGGACATGAAAGTGATCCTTAATGGGCCTGGATCACTTGAGGAGGAAAAGCAAAAGGAAAACATGACCACCAAAGCAACCCAAAGCAGAAGCAAGGTGGTGTGTGTGTGGCTGTGAAGTGAAGTGTAACTACCACAAAATATAGGATGAAGGGGTTTCCTGATGACCACTTTCAAGCCGAAAAGATAAGCAGAATATTTGGCTCACATCTGTATTTCTCTATGAAGATGACACCAGGAGCGGGTGGTGCGGCTGCCGTGCGGGGCGGGGCGGCAGTTGGAGGCACCTTATGCACAAATTAATAGGTGCTTCCCTCTGCTCCGGCTGCAGCCGCAAACTACTCCGATCAGTGGTGCACAGCCTGGCATGCCATGCAGCGGCCGATTGGCTCCTCCACTCACCTGGCGTCCAAGGACTGCCAGGCAGTGTGCTGCAGCTTGGAGCAGTTCGCAGCTGCAGCCAGAGCAGAGGGAAGCACCTATTAATTTATGCTTAAAGGTGCCTCTCTCCGCCGCCCTGGTGGCCACTCCTGGATGTCACTCTCTTAATATACTCTTAGGTTGTTCACATGACCTTAGGTGTGGGGCTGGGGAGGGCTTGGGGGAAGACTGGTCAGTGCGGTGATGATGTCCCAAACTGAGATTGGGAGGAGGAAGTGTACAAAAGGAGCAGTGGAGTGGCTGCTCTCTGTAGAGTAGCTGCTCCACTGTGCACAGCCACTCCTTCCCCCAGCTCACTGCCTAAAATGATGGGAAGCCCAGCTACCTGGGGCGATCATACACATTACTGTCTGCCAATGGTTTGTTGTAGATTGGTAAAAAGCCATGTAGGAAAGCCAGGCTCCAAAGGTCTGGAGCAGCTGGAACTGGAGGACTCTGGAGCTCTAGACAATACAAATTTCCTTGGGTAACCCAGGCAGCTCATGTCATGTGAATAGAGTATCTGCTTCTTCTCTACTGTTGACCTATGTGTACAGGGTTATCATTTGTTGTCGTGTCTCAGCATTTTTCACTAGAAACCCCTGCTAACTTGGCAAAGAGGCACCTTTTCACATGGTGATTCTCTTTATTTAGCAGGGGGAGAGTAACTGGCCCTATCCACCCCCAGCACAGTACTTCCAGTGACTGTTGCTGGTGTGTGTCTTATGTTTCTTTTTAGATTGTGAGCCCTTTGGGGACAGGGAACCATCTTATTTATATATTACTTCTCTGTGTAAACCGCTGTGAGCCATTTTGGGAAGGGCGGTATAGAAATTGAATGAATAATAATAATAATAATAATAATAATAATAATAATAATTTAAAAAGTCAACAACAAACAGCAAGTGCCACCTTTGTAAAGAAGCAGATGAAACAGTGGACCACCTAATCAGCTGTTGTAAAAAGATTGCACAGACTGACTACAAACAAAGGCATGACAAGGTAGCAGGGATGATACACTGGAACATCTGCAAAAAATACAAGCTACCTGTAGCCAATTATTGGTGGGACCATAAAATTGAAAAAGTTGAAGAAAATGAAGATGTAAAACTATTATGGGACTTCCGACTACAAACAGACAAACATCTGCCACATAATACACCATATAACTGTAGTCGAGAAGAAAGAAAAACAAGTTAAAATAATAGACACAGCAATACCAGGGGATAGCAGAATAGAAGAAAAAGAAAGAAATAGAAGAAATAGAAAAAGAAATCACCAAATACAAAGATCTACAAATTGAAATTGAAAGGCTGTGTCAGAAAAAGACCAAAATAATCCCAGTGGTCATTGGCGCTCTGGATGCAGTTCCAAAAGACCTTGAAGAGCACCTCAACACCATAGGGGCCACAGAAATCACCATCAGCCAATTACAAAAAGCAGCTTTACTGGGAACAGCCTATATTCTGCAACAATATCTTTAACAACTGACAATAAAATTCTGGCATCCCAGGTCCTTGGGAAGGACTCGATGTCTGGATAAAACAAAGCAGTCAATAACACCTGTCTGACTGTGTAAACAAGAAATAATAATACAATATACCAGATATAACTGTAGTCGAGAAGAAAGAAAAACAAGTCAAAATAATCGACACAGCAATACCAGGGGATAGCAGAATAGAAGAAAAAGAAATAGAAAAAATCACCAAATACAAAGATCTACAAATTGAAATTGAAAGGCTGTGGCAGAAAAAGACCAAAATAATCCCAGTGGTAATTGGTGCCCTATGTGCAATTCCAAAACAACTTGAAGAGCACCTCAGCACCATAGGGGCCACAGAAATCACCATCAGCCAATTACAAAAAGCAACTTTACTGGGAACAGCCTATATTCTGTGATGATATCTATAATAACAGCAACAACATTGATAATAAAATTTAGCCATCCCAGGTCCTTGGGAGGGACTTGACGTCTGGATAAAACAAACCAGTCAATAACACCTGTCTGACTGTGTAAATAAATAAATAAATAAATAAATAATAGAAGCCCAGGAAGCTTAGTTCAGGAACATCTATCCCACAGGAAGACCAGCCAGTCATACAATTCTGACACAGCTCTCTCAAGCATCTCTGGCGCTCTGATCATTGACCAAGAGCTGCTACAGTTGCTCAAATTGTGCTACAGATACTCATGTTCCAACTGGCTCAGCTTTTATAACTTTTTAGTAGAAACTAAAACTTATTGCAGCAAAGATCTTACAACTCTTGGCAGAATATTAACAAGTGTGAAAAGAATGTGAAAATGAAAATATAATGAAGTCAACATACCTTTATCCAACTCTTCTTTTTTCTGCATTGAGGTCTTCTGAGGCTTGAGTACATATGAATTATATTTGGCCAGAATACAAATAAAACACATTGAAGAGTCTCAAGATTATATTGATGGTAGAGAATGTGCAGTGGAGTAATATATTACTTACTAATGAAGTTACATTCCTTAAAGGTTCCCTCCAAGGAATTTCTCTTCTTATAATATTTATATACAGTTTTGTAAAGATGAGCATTACAGACTTGTCTGACTTGCAAATGTGTTGAGGTCTCTGAGGGGATAAAAGGGTGAAATACACATAAATTGTTTTACTGAAAGTTTTAAAATTCTGCTGAAGAACAATTGTTTATTACTGATTTGCTTAAAGGAAAATTTAGAGTGAAGTCAGACATTCTGAGTGCAGTGGAAGTAGAGCGGGGGTTTTTTGTGGTTTTTTTTTTAAAGATCTAAATGGCTGCTTTGGGGGCTGCTTTATAGTCAACATCTAAGAGATTACCATCCCCATGTCTCCTAAGCAACTATCTCAGGGAACTGTGGCCATACTTCTGAGCTGGGATACGCTCCACCTTCACCATCTGAAGAGGTATTTTGAATCCACTCTTCTTTTCTAAGGGCAAATTCCAACAGGATGTTATTTTGCATAAGCCAAACTTCAAGTCCTGAGATTTAAGTCTGGGGCAATTGTACCCTTGGTGGTCTTAGCCTACACTTGATCCCTCAGAGTTAGGCAATTATACCCCTGTCTCCAACCTTCTGTGGTTGGCCAAGGTAATTGAGAAGGTGGTGACCTCTCAACTCCAGGCAACCTTGGATGAAATGGTCTAGACCCATTTCAAACTGGATTTCGGACAGGTTAGTGGGTGGCAGCTTGATGGATCACCTTCAAAGGTGAATTGACAGAGGGAGTGTGTTGGTACTTTTAGATCTCTCTGCAGCTTTTGATACCATCGACCATAGTATCCTAGATTTCTTGAGGGGACTAGGGGTAAGGGGCACCTAGGTATAAGTTCTGCTCATACCTGTTGGGCAGTTTTCAGAATATTTCACTTGGAGACTGCTGCTGTACAAAGTGAGAACTGTTGTATGGTGTCCCTCAGGGCTCTATCTTGTCTCCAATGCTTTTTAATACATGAAACTGCTGAGAGAGATCATCAGAGGATTTGGTGCAAGGTATTATCATTATGCTGATGACATCCAAATCTATTTCTCCATGTCTGCTTCTTCAGGCAATGGCATAACTTCCATAAATGCCTGCCTTGAGGCAGTAATGGACTGGATGAGGGATAAGAAACTGAGACTGAATCAAAACAAGCTAGAGGTGCTCAGTGTAGGAAGCTGCAGTTCAGGAAAATGGGATAGATCTGTCAGTTCTAGATGGGGTTACATCCACCTCCCCCCGAAGGAACAGGTTCACCATTTGGGATTATTTCTGGACCTAACTCTCTCTCTGATACCTCAGGTGGAGGCAGTGGCCAGGAGTGGAACATAGGAAGTTGCCTTATACCAAGTCAGACCATTTGGTCTATCTAGTTCAGTATTGTCTACCGAGACTGGCAGCGGCTTCTCCAAGAGTGTGTTCCATCAGCTTAGGCTGGTTCACCAACTGCACCCTTTTCTGGAAGCGAGTGACCTTAAGATAGTGGTGCACATGCTGGTGACCTCCAGGCTTGACTACTGCAATGCACTATATGGGACTGCCTTTGTATATAGTTGTAATTGGTGCAGAATGCTGCTGCCAGATTGGTCTCTGGGACATCCCAAAGAGACCATATCACTCCAGTTTTAAAAGAACTACGCTGGCTACCAATAGGTTTCTGGGCAAAATACAAAGTGCTGGTTATTACCTATAAAGCCATTAATGGCTTGGGCCCAGGTTATTTAAGGGAATGTCTTCTTCATTATGAACCCCACCGCCTATTTGGATCTTCAGGGGAAGTTCATCTGGGGGTGCCACCAGCTCGTTGTGATGACTCAAAGGTGAGCCTTCTCTGTAGTTCTCCTTGGGCTGTAGAACACACTTCCTGATGAGATTAGAGCGGCTTCATCCCTTTTAGCTTATAGGAAACAACTAAAGACATGTGAATATTTATCATATTCATCATTGTACGCTAATGAAAACAGAATGTTCGACTTCATCTGAACTGGCGAAGGGATTTTTATGCATGATGTGTCTGTGTATGGTGGCAAACTTATGCCTTTTTAAGCCATTGGGGTTGTGCTTTCCCTAGAAACCTGGGCTATGAGATTGACAGTATTCTATGAAACCTGGGAAGTGACTTAAACTTTAGCTTGGGCACATATATTTAGGGCTATTTCGTAAATCAGTATGACAAGAAGTGCCTTTTACCAGTTTGAGCTAGTGTGCCAGCTGCAGCCAAAGGTATGCCTGGCCACAGTTATCCCTACCTTGGTCATCTCCAGATGAGGTCATTGTAGCATATTAATTTAGTTGCACTGGCTATTTGTTTCTGGACTCAAGTTCTGTTTCTTAACCATAAAGCCCTGCAGACTGAAGTGCTTGAAACCTAGGGTACTGGAAGGAGACTTTTCTTCTGTATATACCTCCCTGTACACTCCATTCATCATCTGAGGCCTGATCCAGCTGCTTTTGTTGAGTAAAGTGCAGTAGGCATAGATTAGTAACAGGGCCTTTATGATGGTGGTACTAACCTTTTGGAGGAGGTTGAATGAGCTCCTACTTTGTGTCTTCTGCACCACCTGGCAAAAATCTGGCTTTTCTAGAAAGGTTTTACTGCTGGTTAAAGCCTTTTTCCTGGAGTTATGCTGCTGCTAAAATTATTTCTTATTTTTTGTGTTCTGACTTTGTTTTGTGCCTTCTGCTGTTTTATTGTGTATGTGGTTACTTTTTACATTGTATGGTTTTATTGGTTTTGTTGATATAGTTAGCCACTTTGATTCCACAAGAGAGAAGCAGAGTATACATTTTTAAAATAAAAATGAATAAATGATGCAGAGGCAGCTCAAGTTTACCACCAGATTACCTCGGAGACCAGGGAGCTGGAGTCAATCACGGTTTATTTCTATCTGATAAATGTGTTTGATAGTATATGGTTGTTGCATTCACATTTTGTGTTTGTAAGGGTACACTTAACATACCTTAGCAATTCACTTTAAAATGATATGTGTGAATTGATCCTGTCATCTACATTTTCCCCACAATCCTAAACAGTATAATTCTAAGGATGTCCTGTGTTCAAGGGGCTGCTGGACCTCTGATGAAAGCAAGGAACATGTTACATTCAACCCAGGGTCTTTTATGTTTTGTTGCTTAGAAGTTTGTCCCAGTGAGGATCCTGTAGAGAGTATGTGTGGGGTGGGAGGGTGGAGTCATAAAGGAAAAGGGAGGGAAAGGAGAAGAAGAAAATAGAGTTATTTCTGAATAAACTCATAGTTAAATCTACATAAGATTACTTTGCGTTTCTAAGGCAAGCAAACAAGACCGTCAGAGGGGCCTTTGCTCCATGTCCCAACATGGAGAGAGGCTACAATTTTGTGCATGTAGGGCAGGAACTTCTCAGTTGTTGCTCCCCTGGCTCTGGAATGCTCTCCCAGTACATGTCAGCTCCTTGTCATCTGTGGCTGTTGTTCAGGCGTTTACCTCTTTGCGGGTATACTGGTCAAAGGCTGTAATAAAGTTTATCTATCTACCCCTTGGGGGCTTCCAGGTTTCTCAGCATTCTTGCTTCTGTTTATCTTTTTTATATGCGTGTTTGTGTGTGTTATGGTTTTTAATGTTTGACTGTAAGGTTTTAACTGTAACTTTTATGGAATTTTATTGTATTTTAACTTTTGTAAACCACCTTGAAATGCATTATGAAAGGTGGTATACAAATTGAACAATAAACAAACAAACACTGAAGCTTTTTTCCTACAGCTGTCCTCTGCCTCTCCAAATTGAAAAGCCATGATTTGTTGCAGTTTGACTGGGAGAAAAGCAGTTGGGCATGTGGCGTTTTGCCCCTATGCATATTTACCTGGGAGTAAGTCTCACTGGCTGACATCCTGACTAGGAAGTATTTAGACTTTTGGGTGTGTAATAAATCCTCCCAGGGACTCAGGGAGTCATTATGAGGAAAGGTCATAAAATACCAAAGAGTCTAAACACATCAAGCATTCCTAAATTATTAACTGAGTATCCCACTGGCTTGTGAGTTGGATAGTAGTTGGCACATGGGGTACCACTAATCCCCCCCCCCGCAAGGCAGTAGGGTACTCAATTTATTTTTTAGGAATTTTTGAAGTGTTTAGACACTTTGGTGCGTAATGAATAGGGATTCATTAAGAGGAAAAGTCATTACACACCAGTGTCTAAACACTTCAAAAATAGTTACTGCCCATTTTGCCGCATAACTCCACTTCTAGAAGGGCTAGAGCTGAGCTTTTATTATTATTATTTATTTAAATGAAAGCTGGGAGTCCAGGGGAATGAATAAAGGAAATTCAAATCTTGAATCGATTTGAGCTCATATTTGGCCAGGGGTGACTGGCCAGATTTGTTTTGAGGTCAAATCACTCGAATTGACCAGATTCGAGTTGAATCTATTCAACCTTGAAACGAGTCACACATCTCTAATTCATATGATCTGGGTTTGGACACTGTCGTGCATAAGGTGCTGTTCGCACAGCATCAGATCTTGACATTACAGGCTTACAACACTGTGAATATGAAAAAGTAGCTGGTTTTCTGAGGTTTGAGAACAATTTGCCTCTGTGGCTGTCTGACATAAAAACATGTATGCAGAGAATCCATTTACATATGAATCTCCCTGTACCCCTTCACCTCTAGAGGTGAGATTAACTCTTTACTTTCTGGCTGGGAATAACCCCACCTCCAATTCCATGCTTAAATTTCCTTTTTCTCTTGCTTTCCCCCTCACACAGCACCTTAACCCCCCCTCCCATGGCCCCTTCCACCCACTCCCTCCCTCCCTCCCTCCCTCTCCCCTCCTCTCCCCACCCTGCATGTAGATCCGGGGTGGTGGCGGGGTTGCTGCTTGTCCTCCTCCTTTCTGCTTTCTCCCCTCAGAGGCTCAGTGGTGTAAATCTGACAAAGCTAACTCTAACTGGCTTCAAAACGTTAAGGTTAGCCATAGGATTCTACACCACTTTCCCCAGCACAGTTTGGAAAGCACCCTGGAGAGTCATGACTTGAACTTGGCTATCCATATTCTGGGAACATCCATCCTAGATTTCTGTATGCAAGTCTGCATTTGAAAAGAATTTGAAACATCAACCACTGCAGAACGCAGAAGCCAGATTGTCAAATAGTTCTAACCACCATGGACATATTACTTCAGTATGTTCACTGGCTTGCTGTGTGTTTCTGAAACCAGTTCCAACTGCTGATGGCCCTATATGGCTTGGGGCCTGGGTGTATATTGGACCATCTCCTCCCATATGAATCTGCCTGTCAACTAAGATAATCTTCTAAGGCCTGTTCCCATGTACTCCCACCTTCATGAGGCTGGGCAGGTGACTACTGGAGAGAGGATCTTTTCACTGAGACTTACTCACAGGTCCCCTGATTGTGGAAATTCTGCTCCTGGATGCCATCATTGCTGTTAGGTGCCAAGCAAAGTCTGTCCAGGTCTCTCAAGCTCTTAATAGTGTTTGAACTTTGTATCTGTTTTTTGGCTACTGTTTTATCTGCTCTGTATGTGTTCTGGTTCTTTAATGATGTTTCTAGATCATTGTTTTTGTTATTTGTATGCCACTTAGAGTGTTTTGGGACATAAAGGTAGGATAGGAAATTTCTAAATAATAAAACAGATTATCTACAGTATCTTTCATAAATAATTTGTTAATAATAACCTTTGTTTCATTGATGCATGGGAATAATACATGTGAGGATTCAGAAAATAAAGAAATCTCTCTGTACATCTTATATAATAATTTGGAGGAAATAAACATCACTTGTTTGGGGAAACTTGGTTTTAGTAATACTGTCAAGTTAAAGAAATGGGGAGGGAAGTCAAAAACAAATTTCCCCAGTAAGGAAATCACAAGGATTTTATTTATTTATTTATTTATTTATTTATTTACAATCCAAGCTCAAAGTCACTTGAATTTCAGCCCAGCTTATACACTTAGTTCAGTCCATTTCAAAGTGCCTCACCTCCTTCTCTTTCACCCAAATGTACATTCAGGAAATTTATTTATTTTATTTTTTTATTAGAAACATTTAATATACCGCCCACTCCGAAGACTCTGGGTGGTGTACAAAAACATGCAGAGCAAGACAGCATTAAAATTACACTCTAAATTAAAAATTAAAGTAACTAACAAAAAAAGAAAAAAACAAATAGGTAGACTACAGGGCAAAAGCCTGGCAAAAAAGAAGTGTTTGATAGAGATTGAAAAATCAATAAGGAAGGAGCTAAACGAATCTGAAGGGGAAGTGAGTTCCAGAGAAGTGGGACAGCACAGAAATGATGAAGGGTGTGTCTGTGAATGAAAAGGAAGGCTGCTGCTCAGGCCTTCCTTAGCCCTAACTTACAAAAACCCCTAGCTACACTGTCCAGATGATGAGCAGGAGTCCAAAGTGCATGAGGAGGTTCTGACGGAGGGGAGGGTGTCCAGGGCTATAGTCCACATCCTAAGACTATCAAGACTTTCAGACATCTCCCCTTCTAAATCTGTTCCCTGGACACTGCTTTAAGTCTGCACTATAAGCAGAATGTTTCTCAGTAGGGGTGTATGCGAATGGTCCACAGTGAACTGGTCCACCACAAATAGGGCCAGTTTGAGTGGCTCAATAATGAACCAGACCAGCCTTCAGGAAGGCCAGCCAGTCTGTGATCAAGCTGAATTGAGCCCGGTTTGTGGCAGAAGCCTTTTCAAAAGGATTCCATTTTGTGTGTAAGGAAGGATTCCTTGCTGGATTCCCCTTTACAAGGGAATTTACATAGCTCTTCGAACCGCCAAACCAGATCGAGTTGGTTCAGTTGAACGGACTGCAAAAATTGGTTTGCGCTCCTGCCTATTCCTTAGAGCCAGGAGCCCAGGTAAGCAATAATTCCCAGAGACCTTTGCACTGGAGATTTCTTATCAATAGGGCTCTAGGGCCTAAGGATGGCCTGAGGAACTATTTTCTTTGTCACTGCTGCTGGAAGGCTTGTAGAAAGGGAAGTAGGGAGGGGTTGCAAGGTAGTGGGAAAAGAAACCAGCTGGAGTCTAGTGACAATTGAGGGCTGGAAGGGAAGTATTTGGAATGGGCCTTCCCCAACCCCTCTCAAGATTTCAGAGTACTCTTGGGGAAAGTACAGGCTACCCCCAGAATGTTCTCTGAAAATATGTTTGTTTAAAAAACAAGCTCATTCCAAATTGAGAAGGGGAATTTGCCCATCTCTACTTTGAATCTAAATAAATGTGCACTGAGAAATGTGGAAAGCAACATTTATGAAATAGAGAATACCTTCCACACAGGACTCCTGCCCTGTGAAAAGTTAGCCCTGCAGTAAATGATAAGATTTTGTGGCTACCTGACATAATCTTTGAAGCATAACATGGGTCTGTAACTCATTGCGGTCCTGTAGTTTTAATATGCCCTTTTGAAATATGGTTTACAACTAACACCAATCACTTTTTGTACAGCTGTGCATTCAGCTTCATAAAATACACATGAGATGATAGGGACAGTTGCCAAGGATAGCTGGACCAGAGTCAAAGTATTTGGAGGCAGGGAAGAGAAGCACTTCTCTCTGTGCCCTCATCCACTGAGACCACATAGACTAGGAAACAAAACCACAGAAGTTCCCCTCATCAGCCACTGTCTGGTCTTGAGCAGGCCCTTTTGTGTCACCAGTGTCAAACCAGTAGTAGTTCAAATGATTCTTAAAGTAATGGCATTACGGTCCTTGAGAATACAGACTGCTTCTTTACCTGTACTTTCTCCTACCTGCCCGTTTCTTTTCTTTGACTATGGTTTCATCACCCAGTGCAGATCTGTTGCTAGCTTGGATTTGCTTTCTGTTTCTCTTTGTGTTCCTAGATGCAATGCTCCTGTACAGTGTACCTGGCATCCTTTCCCCAGCAATATCTGAGGAGACTTCTATCTTTTTCACTGCTTACTCCACTTGGCTATAACTTGTAACACTTGGCTGCTCCACTTGACTCAAAGTAGAAATAGTTAACAATAATAATTTTTTTAAAAAACTGTATTTGTTAGCCACCCCATAACCAATTGTTCAGTGGGTGGCTCAGAACAGCATTAAAACATCAAGTAAAAACACATAACACATGAAATCACAACACACACCCCAAAAATACAAAACAATTTAAAACCTTTTTTTTAAAGTCAGTTTTAAAAACCAAATTTATAAACCAAAATTTCTTTACCTAGGTCTTTACCCAGAGTCTAAAAGAACAAAGTGATGAAGCCAGGTGAAACTCACTGAGGAGACTTTTCTATAAAAAGTAGAAAGAAGGTAAGGGTTGAAGGGGAAAAAAGAGAAATTAGAAGAAAGGAAATGTTCAGGGGAAGAAGAGACGGGGTGCAACCCAGCTGAAATTGATGAGTGGAGAGAAGCAGTTCTGGGGGACACCAAGCAAAGAATAGAAACCACAAATGAAAAATATCTTCTTCTTTTTTTTCTCCTTTGGTGTAACCACAGATCATTTTGTACCCAGCACAGTCTAATCTAAGTAATTCTCTATACATCTCTCCAGCTCCATATAACAAACTGAATACTTGGGTTTCATCGCCACATTTTTTCTGTGTTCCTGCTTTCTTTCCTTACTCAACATCCTCAAAGAAGAGTTCTAGGGAACTTGGAAGCTTGCTCACTAATTTGTGTCAGTATGATTGATCCTAGTAAATGTTTTACTCGACTCCACAGAAACATGGGCAATTATTAATTGTTTTTCTCTGCCACAGACTGCTTTGATTAAAGCTGACCAGGCTAAAGTGTCTGTCACCCTATAAGCCTTTGCTCATGATCAGTGAGAAAGGGCTACAGGGTGAGCGGGGAGGAAGCTTTGAAATGCTTCCCTCTCTGCAGACGATCTGGGCTGCTGGTCTGGGTGCAGAGATCATGCGCCCACTCAGGGAGGGTTGGGAGCCAGGGCGCATTGTCCTGCTCCCAGAACTCCCATTATGCACTGCATGAGTGTGTGGTGCATTGTGGGGATCCCCCGATGCTGGCCAGAGGCCCACAGTCTCCCAGCCCTGACTGCAAGCAGCTGGGGCTGGCAGACGATCCTAAAAATGAGGCTAAAGGAATGCTTGCTTCTTTAACCTTGTTTTGGAGGCAGGCACCAGAGGCAGGCTTGCTGTCACGGTGCTGCCAGGAGCCAAATGGCTCCCGGTGTTTCTCACATGCAGGGGAAAGCAGGCGATGCTTCATTAGCCCAGCTTCCCCTGGACGTGGGAACAGCCTCTATCAGGCATGTAGCAAGGTCGTAGTGGGCCCAGAGACAAGATTTTAAAATGCACCCCCCTCACTGAAGCTCAGCTCTTGAAGTAAAGAAATCTTAAATGAAGCTGAATAGTGGTAACAAAAAGCATTGTAAATTGTGGACGATGCATGTTATTTAATGGTACTAGAGAAAAACATGCTGAAGCTCCAGGTCTTAACACTCACATCAATTTTGGAGGACAAATACAACTGAAGGAAACCCGGGCGGGTGCGTGGCTGGGGGAGTCAGTCATGTGACTTGCCTCTGGGGGGCCCCCAAGGCAGTGGGCCCCCAGACAACTGTTTCCCCTTGTCCTATTATAGTTATGCCCCTGGCCTCTATGATTTTCTGCTTGTGAATCAGCCAGCCCAAGGACCCCAGCCCATGCCAATAAGAACATAAGAACAGCCCTGCTGGATCAGGCCCAAGGCCCATCTAGTCCAGCATCCTGTTTCAAGGCAGTGAGGTGGCATCCCAGAGCGAAACAGAGACAAGTGTACCCACACACCTCCCTCACACATTTAGAAGGGCTGGTTGGCAGATTGTCCAAACTGGCCCTTGGTGTTTGGCCACTCCAAACTTATGTAAATTACTGCCATACTGCAAAGGCTCCATGAGCCATGGGACAGGACATTTGCACGGTTGTGCAAGAACTCTCTTGTGCAAGACCCCCCCAGTTGAGCACACACAGCTGCAGTGGCCCTCGATTGTGCAACGGTGTTTCCACAGCTACGATGAATACGGCGAGGGATATTTATATACCACTTTTCAACAAAAGTTCCCAAAGAGATTTACATAGAGAAAATAATACATTACTAAGATGGATCTCTGTGCCCAAAGGGCTCATAATCTAAAAAAGAAACACAAGGTAGTCACACCAGCAGATGCTGCTGGAGGGATGCTGTGCTGGGGCTGGGTAGAGCCAGTTGCTCTTCTCCTGCTAAATAAAGAGAATTACCAATTTTTAAAGGTGCCTCTTAGATCAGCTAGCAGTTGTGTGGTCTTGTACAAGAGCATTCTTGCACAATTGTGCAAACGCTCCATTCCTAGTCTGTTCCTAGGCCTTGTGCAGTTATGTCAGCCACCCTTCAGTTAATTAGGGTAACTTAACCCTTGTCCTGCAGGGGATCCTTTCTGCCAGGAAAAAGTATTATTGGCATAAGGTGAACATGAGCTTTTTTGTGCCCAAAATGAAAGTTTCAGATTCAACTCCATCTTCAGATCCAATATTAAGATAGAAAATAATAATGATAAACTTAATTTCCATTTTAGCAGTCTAATTTCAGCAGCCTATCAGCCTTGTCAAGTTCAGGCTCAAAGCCTGGGCAATTATTTCCCCTTAGGCTTCCCAGGAACAAAAGCAGAATGAACAAGAACCCAGCCACTTAACTTCCACCAGCCTGGAGGCACAATAGTAAGTCATTTCAGCCTCAGCCAGCAAGCTCGCATTCTCTGTTCCCAAGGGATTGTTATAGTGTCTTTCAAACAGGGCTGTGAGAATCTAGCCACAATTTTCCCTTTCATACTTGTGCGGCAGAGTCAATATTCTCTGTGAGGAAACTAGGCCTAAATTAAATTAAGTGGCCTATAATGCAAGTAAATACAATGAAAAGAAACACCCGTGGATAATATTAATGATGCTGTAATGCATATATAAGTATGTGTTCAAATAATTTGAATGAAGCAAGATCATATATCATAACAGTGATCTTGCCAGGCTCTGTGTGGATGAGCTGTGGCAATAGTTTTTGTGCTTCAAGTCAGATAATTAAGGGCTGGAAATAAGCTTGCACACCACAGAGGTTGGCAGAAAAGGTTCATGTTGCTCCTGAGCAGCTCTTTAGAAGAAATAAAAAACCACAACAGTACTATTACCTTGGACTTTGCTTCCTAATTACATGCTCTTATGCTCAATATTCCATCTGCCTCCACGGTGGCATACTAGAGAAATAATGGAAAGTGTTAGGGAAGTCCGGGGGTCCATCTAGGTTTCCTGGATGGAACAGATTTGGCTCCCCTTCCTTGCATCACAGGGGAAGCAATGAAATGTCCAGGTTAAAAGTGGGCTAACCTGCATCTGCACAGTTCAGGATATCTCTGTAGAGCAGGCCTGCTCAACTTAGCCCCCCCACAGCTGTTTTTTGGACTGCAACTCCCATAATCCCCAGCCACAGTAGCCATGGATTATGAGAGTTGTAAGCCAACATCTGCAGGAGGGCCAAAGTTGAGCAGCCCTGCTGTAGAGTGAGGTCCAACCTTGCAGTGGGGCTGGCAAGAAGGTGGGGCTCACATCAAGAGCATAATCTCTTGCTCAAACCTTCTGACCCTAAAGAGCTATGGCTGTTTGCAAGTAACAGCTGGTGCTTTCTTCATGGTGCAAATCAAGTAGCTGCATGGGGTGTTTTTGTCCGGAGATCTGGGAATGAAAAGTGGTGTTACTGAGAAGACCATGTCAGTGAACTCCTCCCACCTCAGACAGTTGTTTCGGGATAGCTGCTCCACACTGATGAGGAACCAGGGCTTGGCGAGAGCTTACTTTGCTTCTTCATTCACTATTTCTTCTTTGTCCACTATTCATAGACTTGCTTTTGGTATGCATTTGAGATTCCTCAAGAGATGTCTAAGGCAGGGTTTCTTAACCTTGGGTCCCCAGATGTTGTTGGACTACAACTCCCATCATCCTCAGCCAAAAAGGCCATGTCTGGGGATGATGGGAGTTGTAGTCTAACAACATCTGGGGGCCCAAGTTTAAGAAACTCTGGTCTAAGGAATATAAATGTTTATTAGGTAGTGCTGTCTTAACACTCAAACTACTGTAATTTTATTCTTGCTACTCCTGAAATTATTTCTCCAGCCATGACTATTAATAATTACTGTATCTGACATTATTATCTGACAATACTGTATATTTTTGACATTACTGTATATTTATCTGACATTATCAATCATCTGACATTACTGTATATTTGCATTACTATCTACACTGATCTCAGTGATCCTTAGAAGAACCTTGTAAGCTATGCCAGCATTAGTACCCCAAAACTGAAACTAAGATGGAAAGGCTCGTCCAGTTTTCTGCTTTATTGGCATTTTGGCATATTTTCTTTGTGATGCCTGCTCAGTGGCACAGCATGCCACTATTCCCAGCTGGCTTGTGGGGTCAGCAGCAGATCCTCACCCTGTGAGCTGACTGGTAAGTGGGGGTGGGTGGCAGGAAAGCAGCACCGCCAGGGGAGTGGTGGAAGCAAATGGGAGGGCTCACAGCATCGCCTCCCAGCAGCCCACATTCTTTGAACACTACTAGCTCTGCCTTTGTGCCTGATAATAGAGGAGTTCTAGAACTGTGATGTAACTAACCAGGGGTCCACAGATTTAAGCTTAGCTCACTAGCCAGCCATTATCTGTGGTTGCCACCTTCTCTTCCCTCAGATCTTTTCCTGGCCTACAGGCAGAGGTCTTGGGAGAGGAGGAGGTCATTTGTCATGTGCACTGGGATATGGAGATCGTAAGAAACAGTGGAAGCCCTCTCCTGCTGCTCAGAAGGGATTCCTGATGTTTCTTGCCGTCTCAAAAATTGCAATGGAAATGAGACCTCTGAGGAGGAGAACTGTGTGGTGCTCAGTGTCCAGCTTGCCAGAGGGCTGGAGGCACTTGCCACTGGAGAGCTGACCTGTGGATTTGTAGATGTCTGTTACTACCAAAGGGCTGCTTACCACTTACAAAATGCCTGACTCTACTGATGAACTGATGAACTATGATGAACTACAACCAGCCTTTCCCTATATCTCAAATTTGGGGACTAGGCTTGACACTGAGGAGACAAGATTCCTAGGCAGGTTTGAGCCTCAGCATCTTGCCATCGTCATGCAAACTTTCCATTATGTTAAGCCCTTCAATAAGAGACTGCCTTAAAACTGAAATTGTCTGTCTTTTCACTAAAAGCAGAAACATCATGAAGTGGGGTCAGTTGGGACATGGATCAGGACAGTGTCACATGAGGAGGGAGATTTAACATCCCCCCCCAACATTTGTTTTCCTCCAAAAAACACTTTCCCTTTAAATTGGTTATTTGCCTTCAAAGCAGTAAATAGCTGTTTTAGGGGCAAATAGCTGCCTTCGTAGAATTTTCAGCAAGAGAAAACACCCCTCCACATACTATATGCTGCATTCCCAGTCGACATGGGGGTGGGGTGACTGCTTTTTGTGGGGAAAAGTGACGTTTCTGGTTTTAAGCCCAGAAACGTAACCTGTGGTTTAGTCCTAAGCCACGGTATGCAAAAGGGTGACAAGCTGCCAAACTACAGCTACCTAGCTATCTGGCAGCACCGCAAATCCACTTAAATAAGACATAAATGGGAGGTAATGCAATGCAGGTAAAATAATATCTTTTAGACTAAATTAATTGATTCAGGTGGATACAAATAAATGGTTTTTTAAAATTTAAATCAGATTATTTTGATTTGTATTTTGCATTTCCATTATAGAGCCTTTTTAAAAACAGCACCATTCATGCCTGCAGCTGCCTGGATGCACAGAGGTTGGCACAGAGCTCATTAGAGCCCTGCACCTCCCATCTATCAAAAACATTGAGTTAAAAGATGTCTTTTTATTGAAATGAAAGAACCATTGGAAATATAAGAGATGTGTATTGTTTGTGTGTATAATTGGCCCAGTTTGGACGACACATCTGACCAGCACTGCCCGCCACACAATTAGGGACATAAGCGCACCATTCTGCTTTTCATAAAATTACATAAAGTAGTATTTAAGTCATATGTGCAGTCTTGTTAGTTTATGGGGACACTCCATGAGGTACCTTTGCCGTTGTTGTTGTTGTTGTTGTTGTCTCTTTAGTTGTGATGGGTGCGGGTGCAGCCAGAAACATTTTAACCTATAATGCAAATGCTCTTGCTATTGTGTTACTGAATGCGATAGGAGGGGTGTTGCACTATACGTAAGGAAGCTAGCACTGACGATGTGGCCGCCAAAAAGCAGTCCAAGCCAAAAAGCACATCTACCATAAGCCTCCCCCACCCAAACCCTTGTGGGGGTTTACCTCAGCAATGGTGGCAGCTCAGAGAGTTCTTTGGAAGCAATGCTGAGGGAGTTGGAGAGATGATGAGAGAGCTTGTCAAAATGAGCTTGGGAACACCAACTTCCAATTCATTGTTCAAGAACATGGAGGAGAGCTGGCCTTGTGGTAGCAAGCATGACTTGTCTCCTTTGCTCAACAGGGTCTGCACTGGTTTGCATTTAAATGGCAGACTACATGTGAGCACTGTAAGATATTCCCCTTAGGAGATGCAGCTGCTCTGGGAAGAGCATCAAGATTCAAAGTTCCCTCCCTTGCAGCATCTCCAAGGTAGGGCTGAGACAGACTCCTGCCTGAAATCTTGGAGAAGCCACTGCCAGTCTGTGTAGACAATACTGAGCTAGATGGACCAGTGGCATGACTCAGGAGAAGGCAGCTTCCTATGTCCTCATGTTCCTAATATTACCCCCTTGCAACCAGAGCCAATCCAAAAGCAGCAATAAGTAAGGCTCAGTTGATGTCTCTTTGCAAACTACTCATTGGAATAAATTTGTCTCTGTGTGCCTGCGTATGTCTCTCTGTGTTTTCTGGAGATGGGTCTAGACTGGAGACGGGTCTAGTCAAGGTGGAGGCTAGATATTGGACACTTACAATTTTTTACTGGATTAAAATCCATCATTCCCATGGTAGTTTAGTATTTCTTACATTACAAGATTCATTTCATGCCTCCTGGGAATGCAGAATACTTACTAAACTGGCAACATTGGGGTTGCTTCCGCTTGCCCTGCTTAAAATGGAAGTACAACAAGCCCGTGCCTTGGTGAAACAGAAAATATTAGACACGGAGCGGCAGGAAGATTTATCTAAGTCTCCGGGTGTCTACTGTAACGATACCACAAGGTACCTTGTTGCTCCTTTATCTTATCTGCAACAATTAGACATCCCCAGATATAGGTTGGCTTTTACACAGGCCAGATGTAGATGCCTTCCCTCTGCTGTCCTTGAAGGTCGCTACAGTGGGACTCCTTATGTGGAGCGTCTATGCCCCTGTGGTGATGGGGAAGTTGAAACAATCGAACATGTTTTGCTTCATTGCTCCTTTTATAGGGACTTATGTTTAGAATTAATATCTCCACTGCTGGCTCATTTTCCAGGAAATTCGCCTAGTCAACAAGTGGCTTTCCTGCTTGAGGACAGCATTCCTGCCATTACTTGGAAAGTGGCAGGTTTTTGTGCAGCAGCTCGAAGATTGTGTCAGTTTTTAATTAATAATTCTAGTGCTGCTCTATAACCTTTCAGTTATAATATTGTTGATGAGTTAGACCATTGACTTGTTATCTTTTTAACTGTTATTTATATTTTAATTGTATATTTCCCCTTGTTGTGCTGGTCATAGACCATAATAAACGTTGATTGATTGATTGATTGATTGATTGTGTGTATTTTCTAGACCTGTGCATGTTCAGAAAATTTGGATTCAGATTTGGATTCAACCGGATTCAAATCTGACAACATTGGATTGGGATTCTATGGGTTCTGGCAATGTTGGATATTGGATCAGCTTCAGAATATGAAGCCAAATTCTGACTGAACTCAGGTCCAAGGAGGGGCTTCAGATCCAAAACGTTTTGTAAAGTTCTGGCTTGAAGCAAGCCAGATTTCGCAATTTGTAGCCATTTAACCGCCCCCCCCCAATCACCAGAAATCAGAGGAATGACCCATAGCTTGTTGGGGGGGGGATTACAAAGAGTACTTACAGTGTGGACTTAATGTGTGCCAGATCTCAAAACCACATGACGATCCATTCTGGAAATATAAAAGGGGGTCAAAGGGGGCATGCTCTTACCCACATGCTGATGAAATGATGGCCCAAGGGAGATCTTCAGTTTCAGGAATTTTTGTAAAGATCTGGCTTGAAACAGAGGCCTCCAAATACCAGTTGTAGGGGAGTAGCTGTAGAAGAGAGGGCATGCCCTCGGCTCTTGCTGGTGGGCCACTGAGTGAAACAGAATGCGGTACAAGATGGGCCTTGGACCTGATCCAGCCGGGCTTTTCTTTTGCTTTTAAGCCAGATTTCACCATTTTAAGCCAATTTAAAAACAAAAAAAAAAGAGTCAGAAATTCACCAAAGATCCGGGGATTGATCAATTTCTCTTCATGGCTCAGTAAAGTCAGAATTAATTTTGATTCTGACTTTACTGATCCATTTTTTTAAAAACTGGATTTAGATTTTACTGATTTTTGCTGATTTGGGGCAATTTCAGATAAAATCCATTTTTAAAAATCTGAATTTGCATGGACCTAGTGTTTTAAGATAAATTGCAACTGTGGGAAGGTGGGTAAGTGTGCTCAGTCAAGACTGAAACCATGGTTCTGTGGAGGAATACCATGGTGCTGTGGTGGTCCCTATCATCTGCCCAGCCTCCCACTTGCTATCCTCACTGGTCCGGCCTTCTGTAGCATGATAGAATCACATTGCCACAATGTTGCAAAAAGTTTATAACACACCATGGGAGACCAGCAGCAGGACAATGGCTGGAGACAGTGAGGAAAGCAAGTGGGAGTCTGGGAGCAATCCACCTCCAGCCACTAGTCCTGCCATTGGCCTGCTGTGGTGCATTATAATGACATCCCTATGTGATGCGGCAATGTGATTATAATTCACTTCAGCAGGCTGGCTTCCAGAAGTAGCCGGCAGTGGCAGGAGCAGCAGGTGGAGGCAGCAAGGAGAGGAAGTTGGTGGCTGGGCTGGTGAAAGGGTTGGGGGATCACCTCTTGGTCACCTGCCCGCTTGGTTGCTCCCACCCCCAGCCATGACACATGACCTGGGCTGTCAGTGCCCCTTCCTGTTTAGTGCGATAGGCAACTGCCTGGTTCAGTTAGCAGATAGGCTGGCCCTGCTTGTCAGAGTCCCAATAAAAATCACACATCTAAAGCTGCTATTGAAAGGGATCTTCATTGGCACCAGTGGGAACTTTTCTCTCAGGGCTAATAGCAGCTTTGGGGGCTGCAGTTTCATCAGGACTGTAGCATGCTGTGAAAGGATTAAATACTCCTTCCACATGCTCCACATTACTAATGCTGATTGTGTCTGCTGCATAGCTGTTATTTAGCAGGGTCGGGGGGGGGGGGGCATTCAAGATCAGACACCACAATTATAGTAAATTTTGCCCTAAGTTTAAAACTGTGTGTGACAAATCCAGTTCAAGAGGGAAAGTTACTTTTTCTCTAGTCTGTTCATGGTTGCTTTGAGTTTACTTGGTTTAATTAGAGCCCAGTGATCTTAGAGACTTTTATTTCTCTAAGGATACAGGCTACAGCAGGCTTTTAGAAGGTGGATATGGGATAAGTATTTCTTTTTATTGGCATTTTGTATAGGTTTCCCCCCACGAATTCTCTGCTTTGAACTTGTTAGTACTGTAAGCCAGCATGGTGTCATAGAGCAGTTGTTGGAAGCACACAAATCCTTCGCAGTACGCCACATGGTGCATTAAGTATTTGACATGCCCTGAAGTGGGTGGTTTGGTTCATCTGCTTCTGTCACTTGGAACTATCTAACTTACTTACACTTTTTTAGTGTTTTGTTTTGGTATACGCAAAGGTTGTGTGAAAGTCCATTTTCCAAGGGCAGAGAGGATGTGGCAGGGAGGCAAAATCAAGCTTATCTTCCTCCCAGACTATTCCACTGGACGTGTGGGATGCACTGCTTGTGCGCCCACACAATCCACACTGTTCTTGGCAGTGCAGATCTCTGGAGGGTGGGAAAATGAGTCCCAGGTTCCAAGAATCCTTAAATGCACTGTGCAAGCAGCACAGTGCATTTAGGGATTCCCCGTGAGTCAGGCACTCTAGGAGCCCGACTCTGAACATAAAAACATAAGAACAACCCTGATGGATCAGGCCCAAGGCCTATCTAGTCCAGCATTCTGTTTCACACAGTGGCCCACCAGATGCCTCTGGGAAGCCCACAAGCAGGAGTTGAGGGCATGCCTTCTCTCCTGCTGTTGCTCCCCTGTATCCCCCAGTATTGCTCCCCCTGTATTTACAGGCATCCTGCCTCTGAGGCTGGAGGTAGTCTATAACCACCAAACTAGTAGCCATTGATAGACCTGTCCTCCACAAATTTGGCTAAGCCCCTTTTAAAGCCATCCAAGCTAGTGGCCATCACCACATCCCATGGCAGAGAATTCCATAGATTAATTATGTGCTGTGTGAAAAAGTACTTCCTTTTGTTGGTCCTAAACTTCCCAACGTTCAGTTTCATGGGGTGGCCCCTGGTTCTAGTGTTGTGAGAGAGGGAGAAAAATTTCTCTCTGTCCACTCTCCCTACTCCATGCATAATTTGATATAACTCTTATCATTTAGTTTTCCAAAGTAAAGAGCCCCAGATGCTGTAGCCTTGCCTCATAAGGAAAGTGTTCCAGGCCCCTGATCATCTTGGTTGCCCTCTTCTGAACCTTTTTGAGTTCTACAGTATCCTTCTTAAGGTATGGTGTCCAGAACTGTATTCGATACCCCAAATGTAGTCACATCATTGATTCGTATAAGGGCATTATAATATTAGCATTTTTATTTTCCTAATGATCCCTAGCATGGAATTTGCCTTTTTCACAGCTGCCGTGCACTGTGATCCCTAATTATCCCTAGCATGGAATTTGCCTTTTTCACAGCTGCCGTGCACTGAGTTGACATTTCCAACCAACTGTCCACCATGGCCCCAAGATCTCTCTCCTGGTCAGTCACCGACAGCTCAGATCCCATCAGCCTATATGTGAAGTTGTGTGCTTGGCCTCCTTGTAGCCCAAGCACACATACAATGGTTTACCTGGGCAGAAAGGCATGCCCGTGCCCTTCTACCCAGGTAAACCATTGGGTAAAAAACCCAATCCCGGTGCTCCACACGAGCAGTGCTCCACACAGGCTGGGCTGCTCTAGCTTGGGTTGGACTGCTTGTGTGCTTAGCATTTTTGTTTCTGAGTTATGTCCTGTTGGTTAATATGGATCCAATGTATTTATTGATTACTTTTTATCTCACTCTTTTCCCAAGGAACACTGGGCAGTATACATGACCCCCACCTCCTATTTTATCTTCTCAACAGAGAGAAATTAGTCCAAGGTCATCCAATGGACTTCATGGCTGAGTGAGGATTTGAACTTGGGACTCCCAAGTCATAGTCAGTGGATTTGCTAGAAGAGTATTAATTCTACTTCTTGTCTAGGCAGGCCCTCTCTCCTTGTCTCTCTCACCCCCCCCCCCCCCCACCGCTAGAGACCTGGAAACTCTGGAGGGAAGGGAGAGAAAAGCTGAACTTCATTACTGGGGCTTGATGCTTCATGTATTTGACCCCGCTAACTTGACAAGAGGTACCTCTTCACGTGGTGATTCTCTTTATTTAGCAGGGGGAGAGTAACTGGCCCTATCCACCCCTAGCACAGTACCTCCTGTGACTGTTGCTGGTGTCTGCCTTATGTTTCTTTTGAGATTGTGAGCCCTTTGGGGACAGGGATCCATCTTATTTATTTATTATTTCTCTGTGTAAACCACCCTGAGCCACTTTGCTAAGCTATAGGAATGGAATAAATAAAATAATAATAATAATAATAATAATAATAATAATAATAATAATAATAATAATAGCAGATCATTATTTGCTTGTTGGCATTTTTTTGTATATTTTTTTCGGTTAAGCGACGTTTCTTCCAGTAACTTTGCTCTCTCCAGCCCTGGTTGCTCAACTGAAGATCCTGAGTCCTGTTGCCCACTTGCCACCAGATGTCCAGGGACTATAGCATCTGGCATGGTCCTTGTTGACCCGGGCGATGACCAATCCGGTATAGATTTATTAAAGTTATGTCTCACCATATTGTTGATGGGAGAGGCACTCTTTGTCTGGCTCCTCTGGTGAGACCTGTCCAGTATGGTTGGACCTCTGGCATAGCTCTCACCTTCATCAGAGCACACAAGCCCCACAACCACGCCAAGGTAGTGCCTCAATGGCAAGAAAGAACAAGTCAAGAACCGAGCAGAAAAATGGAGAAATAAGCCCCTGCATGGTCAATATTTGCACAATATAAGTGGAAAATCAGACATCACCAAGACCTGGCAATGGCTTAAGAATGGCAACTTGAAGAAAGAAACAGAGGGTTTAATACTGGCTGCACAAGAACAGTCACTAAGAACAAATGCAATAAGAGCAAAAGTAGAAAAATCAACCACAAACAGCAAGTGTCGCCTTTGTAAAGAAGCAGATGAAACCGTGGACCACCTAATCAGCTGTTGTAAAAAGATCGCACAGACTGACTACAAAAAAGGCATGACAAAGTAGCAGGGATGATACACTGGAACATCTGCAAAAAATACAAGCTACCTGTAGCCAAACATTGGTGGGACCATAAAATTGAAAAAGTTGTTGAAAATGAAGATGTAAAAATATTATGGGACTTCCAACTACAAACAGACAAACATCTGCCACACAATACACCAGATATAATTGTAGTCGAGAAGAAAAAAAACCAAGTCAAAATAATCGACATAGCAATACCAGGGGATACCAGAATAGAAGAAAAAGAAATAGAAATAAAATCACAAAATACAAAGATCTACAAATTGAAATTGAAAGGCTGTGGCAGAAAAAGATCAAAATAATCCCAGTGGTAATAAATCAAAATAATCAAAATAATCCCAGTGGGTGCAGTTCCAAAAGACCTTGAAGAGCACCTCAACACCATAGGGGCCACAGAAATCACCATCAGCCAATTACAAAAAGCAGATTTACTGGGAACAGCCTATATTCTGCGACGATATCTATAACAACTGACAATAAAATTCAGCCATCCCAGGTCCTTGGGAAGGACTCAATGTCTGAAAAAAACAAACCAGTCAATAACACCTGTCTGAATGTGTAAACAAGAAATAATAATAATAAATAATTTCATGACCAACACAGAGATTAGAAAGAAAGAGAGGGGATGTAGTCAAAGGTGGAATATTTCAGAGACCTCTTTGTGGGGAATAACCTAGGTCTGGTGTCTGCAGGCAGCACCCTTTGGCAAATGCTGAAGCCCCAGGAGAAGCGTTTTTAGCAGCAAATACTGTCGCAGATGCCTGCGCTGGGCTACCTTTTACATTTTTTCTCCAGGGTTGCGGAACTTCAGATCCCCCCTAAGCATTTGAAGAGTTCCCCCCTCATTTAACTGAACTCCCCCACAAGTGTTTTCTCCTCCCCTCAAATGTTTTCTCTCTCCCCTCAAAGTATTTTTCCTTTCCTCAACTGTTAAAGTGTTTTCAGCTCCCCATGTTAAAAAGTCCCCTCAAAACTTATTTCTCTCTCTTCCAAAAGGGTCTTTCCTCTCCATTGCCAACAAAAATTATGTGAGGAGTTGCTCTTCCAGCTTTTCCTCTGTCTGGGCCCCTATCTTCTTTGAATTCTCAGGGCTCCGTATTGTCTCCAATGTTGTTTAATATCTACATGAAACCGCTAGGAGAGATCATCAGGAGATTTGGTGCAGGGTATTATCAGTATGCTGATGACACCCAAATTCTATTTCTGCATGTCAACATCATCAGGAGAAGGCATAACCTCCCTAAATGCCTGCCTGGAGGCCAGAGGCATAACTAGGGAAAACGGCGCCCAGGGCAAGCACTGAAATGGCGCCCCCCCACCATGGCGCCCCACCCACCCCCAACATACTACATTATACTTAGGTTTTTCCTCACAAGCGCCCGCCGCCGCCACCAAGCCAGGCCACTGACTGGCTGCCAGGCACCAGCAAAGCAATGGGGGGGGGGCGCAGGCGGCGTGGAAGGGACCGCTCATGGGGAAGGGGGCACCGACGCGCACCCTTGACTGCTGCAGCACTGCTGCACTGAGCAGGAAACATTTGTATTAACAAAAAAATAATAAAAAAATTTTAATTGGTCATGGCGGCGCCCCCCACGTGACCAGAAAAGATGGTGCCCTGGGCACGTGCCCCCCCTATAGTTACGCCTCTGCTGGAGGCAGTGATGGGCTGGATGAGAGGGAACAAACTGAGACTGAATCCAGATAAGATGGAAGTACTTATTGTGTGTGGTCGGAACTCGGGATATGATTTTGATTTGTCTGTTCTGGATGGGGTCACACTTCCCCAGAAGGAACAGGTACAGAATCTGGGGGTGCTTCTGCACACAAAATGCTCCCTGGTGTTCCAGGTTGAGGCAGTGGCCAGAGGTGCCTTTTGTCAGCTTCAGCTGATACGCCAGCTGCTTCCATTTCTTGGAATACATGACCTCAAAACAGTAGTATATCTGCTGGTCACCTCCAGACTTGACTACTGCAATGTGCTCTATGTGGGGCTGCCTTTGTATGTAGTCTGGAAACTGCACTTAGTCCAGAATGCAGCCACCAGGTTGGTCTCCGGGTCATCTCGGAGAGACCATATCACTCCTATCTTTAAAGATCTACACTGGCTGCCGATAAGTTTCCGGACAAATACAAGGTTTTGGTTATAACCAATAAAGCCCTAAACAGCTTGGGCGCTGGTTATTTAAGAGAACGTCTTCTTTGCTATGAATGACACCACCCATTGAGATCATCTGGAGAGGTTCATCTGCAGTTGCCACTGGCTCGTCTGGTGGTTACTCAGAGACGGGCGTTCTCTGTTGCTGCCCCGAGGCTTTGGAACACACTTCCTGCTGAAATAAGAGCCTCCCCATCTCTTACAACTTTTAAAAGGGCTGTCAAGATGCATTTGTTCACCCAGGCTTTTAATTAGATATTGTTTTAATTGTGTTTTAATAGTTTTAACTTTTTAAATTTTAATTGTTGAAATATGTTAATCTTTTTATTGGTTGTTTTTATTGTCTTGTAAACCACCCAAAGAACTTGCATTTTGGCCTGAATAAAAATATGCTAAATAAAATAAATAAACTGAGAAAAGCTCTGTTGTTACTGCAAACCACCTGTTGAGCCCCACACGGCCCATGCAAAGTGCTGCGAGGAATACTGCTGGTGTCTAGAATGACTCACCCATAACAGTGAGATAAGTGCCAATGCTACTACCTGCTGCCTGGTAAGCTGTCTCACTAGTGGCCATTTTAATTAATTAATTAATTGCATTTATATCCCTCTCTTCCTCCAAGGAGCTCAGAGCAGTGTACATGATTATTTTATCCTCACAACAACCCTGTAAGGTAGGTTAGGCTGAGAGATACATGACTGGCCCAGAGTCACGCAGTGAGTTTTATTGTTGAATGGGGATTTGAGCTCAGGTCTTCCTGGTCCTAGTTCAACACTCTAACCATTATGCTATGCTGGCTCTTCTCAGTCCACTGCCCCTGTATGCCTAGGGCCTTTTCAAAAGTGAAGGTGGCCCTGGAATCACCAATGTGATTGTCCAATGCATGGGTGGGTGTACTTCCCCACTACGCTCACATTTCACTGGCCTTCATTTGTATGCATATGCATTTCTGTCTGCCTATCTTCACTGAAATATAAATAATACTCTAGTATTTAAACTAAAGAAAATACACCTATAGTTGTAAATGAACCCAGCGTCAAATTATAGTGTTTGTTGTTCAATGAGGGCTTGCTCAATTATTTTTTCATTCTGTTTCAATCCATTCCATTCTGCTGCTCCTGAACATCCCAATGAGAATAAATGTAACATGTGAGCCAGGAAATCATAGATACAATCTGCAGCACAGTCCCATGATTTTAAAAACCCTTTAAAGCTGAAGCACTTCTTAAAATGCTGCCACAATCACCAGAATTGCTATGGATTTATATGTATCATTGCCTGGTACAAGCATTACATTTTTATATAAAGAATGTATGCTGGAAGATGATTGGGTGTGATTGTGATGATTATGGGGGAAAATGATGTGAACCAACCTAAAGGGCAATTTCATACATTACCAAACAGCAAATCTTGATTTGCCTCATATATCAATTTAACAGGGAGTTTGCAACTAATCCTGAGTCTGTTACTGAATGTATATATGATATACGTATTTGGTGTTCAGACTAGACTAGGGATTTGCACGAGGCGGTTTGGCTCCTCCTTTGGGAAGTGCCCATCCAGCTCAGGGGGCCACAGTTCAGTAGGGCAGGAAGTGGTTCCCTTAAAGAGCCAATAAGAAGGCTGCTCCGCTGCCACCCTGCCACTTTTCTGGGCGTGGTGTCTAGCAACGGCTGCATGGGGTTGCAGCACTGTTCCCTGCAGCATGCACGGGTGCATGTGCATGCCAATGCCATGTTCACAGGCTGCAGGGGACAGTGCCACAGCCCTGCAGGGCCATTGCTAGGGAACACGCCGCACCTGGAAAAGTGGGGGAGCAGGAAAGTGGCACGGTGGTGCAGGTAAAGACCTGCTTACTGGCTCTTTAAGGGAACGACTCTCCTGTAGGGGAAGAATGGCAGTTCAGTCCCCAAATAGCAAAGCAATACCAGTTTGGTGAGAAAGCAGCAAAGCAAGAAGTCTTGAGATAGTTCATTAATACTGAAGAACTATAAGGATTTATTTACTACTACTACTACTACTACTACTACTACTACTACTACGAATATTCATATACCGCTCTACAACAAAATTCTCAAAGCGGTGTACATAGAAAAATAAATAATACATAAATAAGATGGTTCCCTTTCCCCAAAGGGCTCACAATATAAAAAGAAATGTAAGGCAGACACCAGCAACAGCCACTGGAGGAATGCTGTGCTGGGGTTGGATAGGGCCAGTTGCTCTCCCCCTGCTCAATAAAGAGAATCACCACTTCAAAAGATGCCTCTTTGCTCAGTTAGCAGGGGTTAAAGAAAAGGTGACAAACAAATGTGAAAAATGTTGCAGCTTAATTTCAGCTGTAGCTCATGGATGAAGGGAGAGACTAAAACAAAGATCCATCTCTGGAGAGACAAAATGGAGACTAACACTGGAAGAACAAGGAGAGGAGGAGTCCAGCACTTTTAACCTTGACCGTAAAAAATCCCAGTGGTCACTATGAGACAATGCAGCTGAGAGTTGATGCTGCAAGGGTCCTAGCTCCAACATCCCCTCCCCGCCAGCCCATGCATGAGCCACGTGTGCACATCCCTAGTTCACACAGCACATTTGTGTGCATTTTTTTAAAAATTGGAATGTGTGAAGCTTTTCAAAATGCTCCCACCAAAGACAGTAGAGCTGAAGCACTTGCAGTGTGAGGGAAAATCTCTTGTCTTGTTCTGTACTATTTCTTCTTGGGCTAGTTTATTGCTTTTCTCTCACAGGTTCTGCCTCTGCCAAAAAAGGAAAAAAAGAATGAGACTCACTCAGAGGGAAGTATGCTATCAGAGTGGTTAGACTGCACAGTGTCTGTTTGTATTCATCAATATCTCAACTGTTCCTTTGCACTGGAACATATTGCTTGTTATTAGTTTTGATTTGGTGGAATAAATGACACAAGCTACTATCAGTCATTCTGAGTGAAGCAGGTGATTCACCTTTTGCTTCCCTTTGGCATTATTGGGATTCGTTTTTATTCCTCTGTGCAATGCAACATCACCTTTTTTTTATTTCTTGCCTTGTTTTCACAGAATTCCCTGTTTCTACTTCATTTGTTTTGTGTACTTCCTTTTCACAGAAGCACCTGAGAGATATGAAGAACCCTTAAGTTATGACCAGGTCAGCCAAGGAAACAGTACCTTGTAGTCTTGTTACTCAGGGGAGACAGCTGCAACGGTTAACCCATATGAAGGGCTGACACACATTGGAAGGTTATCTTCTCAACATATATGCCTGTTCCATGCGATGACAGTTGTTGGATAAAGTTACTCACTACTACAGTTTGCTTAACTCTGATAAATCACTACAAGATACTAAGGCTCTACACACAATCCATGTGTAGGGCCCCAATGGGGTCTGCGAGCAAACCCACTCTCCCCGCAGATGACCAGGCAGCACTCCCCCAGATCATTACTAGCTCTGTCACAGAGCCAGTTGAGGTGTTGGGGATCGGGGGCCTCCTGGCCCCCTGAAGTTCCATAAGGCACCACACGAGTGTGTGGTGCCTTGTGGGGAGCCCCCTGACTCCAGGAGGCTTATTGTAGCCTCCTTGTTGGGAGGCTACTCATGAGTCACTGTAGCTTGGAGCCGTGCCATGGCACCAAATGATCTTTTAACCCAGTTTTCTCCTTTAGCCTGGTTCCTGCTGCTCGTGAGAATAGCCCCACTGTTTAATGGTTTTAACTGAAACTACTCAAAAGTAAATACAGTGGCCCACATGTTGCACAGTGCGGGCAAAATAGAGCTGTGAAGGCATGGAAAAAATGGGGGAAACCATTTATTTGGGGGGGTGTTTTCTTCTGCTTCAGATTCCCCCAGCTTTTCTCCATTCCCCCCCAGCCCACCACCGTCCTTCACATCTCTAGGGCAGAACAAGGGCTCCACCTTCACAAGCAGCTTGGTGACTAGCTGTGCTAAAGGCACAGGACTGGGAAGCAAGTTTCACTTTTCTCCCTTCCCTGCAAAAGCCTTTTCACTTGCAAAAATATGTCCCTTAGGGCATATCGCTGTTCAACATGTGGGCCAGTGGTTACATCCCGCAGTTTATTTACCAGGTGAAGAATAGGGACACTCTTGTACCCTTGCAAGATACCTATTCTAACAAAAGTATCCTCACCCATTATGCACAGAGGCAGGCTCTTCTAATTTACTCAGTGGCCTCCTGAAATGGTTTCTGCACCAGGATATGTCAGTAAACAGATTACAACAGTTTCCCCGTAAGAACCCTCTCCCTCCAAATATTAGGGTTGGCCAAAGCTAAACACTTAGAAATCTTGTTTATTTCAGTATGAAAAATTCCATCTTCTGCTTAGCTTTCCTATTGATTCCAATAAGCCACCTTTCATTTCCAATGGTTTGTGGTAATTTATTGGAACTTAAGCAAATCCCAACTCAGGTCTGTAACTTTTCATAGTACAGAACATGACCTCCCATTGGGTGTATATTGAGAAGAGACAGGTAGGCTATACATCAGCTCTCCCCATTGGTTAACTGTTCCAGCCATCTCCCCTGAGCAACAAGGCTACAAGGTATTATTTGCTTGACTGACCTGGTCATAACTTCAGGGCTCTTCATATTTCTGAGGTGCTGCTGTGAGGAGAAAACACAAAAAACAAGGAATTAAAAACAAGGAATTCGGGGGGGGGGGGGACCAAGAAATAAAGAAGTGATTATGCACTGCACAGAGGAGTAAAAAATAATAATCCCAGCAATGCCAAAGGGAACAACCAATAGACTGTGTTGATGAGAGTATTTGTTCCACTAAATGAAAACAATTAACAAGCAACATGTTCTGGTGCAAAGGAACAGTTGAGGTATTTCTGCTATTATATGGGCTTATCATAGCGGTTTGAGGTTTCTTAACTGCCTCTCCCCCACTCTCTTGCAACAGAGAGTAGTGAACATAAAAACCAGGTGGTTCCATATTTGTTTGAACACAGGATTTCTCAGGGCCAGGGCAGATCCTGCATTAACTTGCAGTGGAATCTCCCAGTTCATTCAGTTCTCCCTGCAGTGAAGATAGCAAGGAAAGGGCTAGAGGAGCAGAAATGGCCAGGGGAGGAGTGCATGGGTGTAGGACCTAATCTGGGTCTCTCCCGGGGGGGGGGGACAATGACCAACAGATCCACTGATTCAGGGGGGAAATGATATTTTCCTTCTTTTCAGTATTGGATTACGTTGTTGTTGTTTTTTTTTTCATTTTCATTTATAAAATGTGTACTTGCATGACAAATTATTTTGGTTTGGGTATGTTGCTAATTTTTGAAATTAACCCCACAACTGTATGCATCATAAATTGCGTAAGTGTTTGCACTGCGTGATTCACTATTCTGGGTCTACCAGGCATCCCAAAATGCACTGCATTTCAAGTGCCAGGTGATGGATTCTGCTTTTCAAATCAACACTTGTCTTTCCACTCTATAATAGGTTTTGTTCATAAAAATTGCAATCCCAATACTAAGGCAATTACAACTTGCCACCTATTGAGGAATTCCTGTTTAAACAGCCACTTTACTACAGAGGTGACTGCAATTCAGCGGCAGGTAAAGGAGGCCTGTACATTGAATACAACTATATTAAGAAATACTAAGATGGAAGAAACATTGTATCCCTAATTGTCTTCTTTCATCAATGCTTGCCCGTTTCTTGTATCCTATTATTTCCAGTGGTTCTCAGCTTTAGAACCTGAGCTGGTTGCCATGATTGTAATAATAATATAGTAAATATTCATTATAATGTAAAGATTGGGGATCTTTTGTTTTTAGCAAGCCCTCTTATTTTCAACTTGAAATGATCTGGAATTACTATGGCAACCTTTTGTTCATTTTTAATATTAGTAAAATTAATATTAGTAAAATAGTGAATAGCCACCTAATGGCACAGCAGGGAAATAACTTGCCTAGGGAGCAAGAGGTTGCTGGTTCAAATCCCCACTGGTATGTTACCCAGACTATGGGAAACACCTATATTGGGCAGCAGCGATATAGGAAGATGCTGAAAAGCATCATCTCATACTGTGCGGGAGATGGCAATGGTAAATCCCTTCTGTATTCTACCAAAGAAAACCACAGGGCTCTGTGGTTGCCAGGAGTCGACACCGACTTGATGGCAAAACTTTACCTTTTACTTTATAATAGTGAATAGAATTGTTTATGCAGAGCTGACAGTGCAGCTAGGCACAGATTCCCAGCTTCCCAACAGCAACATCTCTAAATAAATTAAAATATGCAGATACAAAATAATAATCACTCTACAGTGGATTGGGTGTCAAGATGTACTCTTGACGGTGAAGGGCTGTTCATAAGTGAGACCGGCAACTCCGTTTTGCAGACTATCCTCAGCCTCTCAGAGAACTGCTCCTCTTCAGTGCTCCAGCTGGCTTGAAGCAGGAGTTTGTCTTGATATTCAGTCCTTGCAGTGGGAGGACAGTTTCAGGAGAGGACTGAATATCACTACAAGGCCCTTTTCCAGTATGTTCCCTCAGGCCTGACTCCAGGTTTCATGGGGCCCTTAGCAAACTCCCCTCTATGGAAGTCCAAGAAAGTCACTCTGCCATCTCTGAAATGTTGCACTCTGCCACATGAAAGTTATGGGGACAGGCAGGTGCGTAGCTAGCGGAGAGGGGGACCGTGTTCATCCCTCTCTGTGGCGGCCCTCCAGAGTGATGGAGATAATGAAAACAATATGGAGGGGTGGCGCTGGAGGGCCCTCAGGAGCTGGGGGCCCGTGTTCTTTGAACCCTTTTGCTCAATTATAGCTATGCCCCTGGGGACAGGTGTGAATTCGGATCAGCTATGGGCCCTTTTGCCATGCATTCCACCGCTACATCTTCTTGGTTTCTCCTGTTGTGACCCTTTTGCCTTTGTTCTGGTGGCTAAACTCCCTGCTTCAGTGAGGACTGATGCTTCTGAATGATGTACAAATTCCAAACACAAGATCTGGTGTTCTGAGGAAGGCTGGTTTCATCTGCCAGACACAGATGAAATGCAGCACCTCAGACTAAAAGCAGACACTATTGTCTTTCAAGGTAAGCTGAATTTGCAAGGGGAAATTAAACTTCCCAAAGTTTCCAAAGAGAACTTGCAAGGGGAAATGAAATTTCCCAAAGTTTCCAAAGAGAAACTTCCCAAAGTTTCCAAAGAGAAATAGATCTTACTTTCCTACCCCAATTGACCTAACATTGAGCTGGGGAGACTAACCCAATGGAAACAATCAATGTAATTTGCGGTGATTTTCTACCCTGTCTCATAGAGTTATAACTGGCCATACTTCTGGATATGTTGTGCATGAAGTGTAGGTGACAATGTCCTGGAAAGGCAAAGCTGGGAATACAGTGATCTGCCTAGTTACACTATATTTACAGACTCTAGATGGATATTTACCCCATGATAGAGGACAAGGGTTAAATGTGCTTTCCTGTGTTAGGCTGCAGGTATGAAGCCAGTTAAATGGAGCATTGTTACTGCTCTGCCGGACTTCACTAAGCTCCTAGATCAACTATGTGGCAATCTACAACCCTTCAAAAACATCATCTATTCCATCCTATTTGTTTCCATACTATATGTATATCCAGCTTTTCAAGAGTGGCTCCCAAAGTGGCTTACATTGAAATCAGTCACAGGAGAGTAGTATAATATAGCAGTGAGGAGATGGCTTGCTAGGAGGCTGGGGGGTCTGCTCTTTTACCAGCATAGGTTCCCTATGCGTTCATGAGCTGGGAGGTTTGCAGAGCTGACCCTTCCTCCCTCTGGCCTTGAGTAGCAGAGTAACATTGTCTGCTGATCCTGTTTCTGACTACAGCCATGGTCCGATTGCCCTGATGAGCTGCAGTTGAGTGGGGGCTGTTCCAGCTGCCAGACTCCAGAAGCCCATGTGAGAGTCTGGGAGCTCTTTGGCTGGCAGGAGGTGCCGCCGTTGGCACAGGCTGCCTGCAGGCGACTGCCAAAGCTGGCCACCAAATGGGGCCGGCCTTTGGTAGCGGCCTTCGGGTGTGGGACTGAGAGCTGGGGCAACTTATTGTTTGGATCATTGGAAGGAAGAGTCCTGCTCACTTCATTGCTGCTTAGTATTTAGTTAAGCTTGATACAAGTATGTGTCTTGGTTTGAACAGAGATAGGGAAGTGAGGGGTGACCATGGGGCAGCTATACCAGTGGTGGTGGGTAATCGATGAAGATATGGCACTGGTGGGCCAGCGAGTCATTATAGGGGAAGTGAATACAGACATTTGTTATTGCCCTTTCTGGCAGACCTACCACTCTTTGACCTTGGAGAGCAATGACAACCACCCACAAAACCTCACCTTATTACTCTGTAATGCCAGGTCAATTCACAATAAATCTGAGGTAATTCATGACTTGATCATGGATGAAGGAGCTGACTTGGTATGTATCACAGAGACCTGTTCGGGAGAGACTAGTGATCCAGTTTGGTTCCTTCTTCCAGAGGGTTACTTCATGGTGGAGCGGGTGAGAGGATGTGGGTGGGGAGATGGGGTAGCTGCGGTCTATAAGAATACCATCTCCCTTACCAGGATCCCTGTCAGGGATTTGGCCTAGATTGAATACGTGTACCTAAGTCTAGGGTGCAGGGATAAATTGGGACTTCCTGCTGCCCAGTGGAGTCCCTAATTGAGCTGATGGACCTGGTTGCTCAGTTGGCATTGGAGTGCCCCAGGTTGTTGTTGGTGGGGGACTCCAATGTTTATTTTGGGACCAGTTTGTTGGGAGCAGCTCAAGAGTCACAGCAGCCATGACAACTGTGGGCCTATCCGAATTTGTCTCTGGACCAACACATGATGCTGGTCACACACTCAATTTGGTCTTTTGCTCCAATCAGGGAGGTGTTCCATGGGTGGGACTCCTGTCATCTCCCCATTGTCATGGACAGATCACCACTTGGTTAAAGTAGAACTTACAGCCTCGGATGACCTCTGCAGGGGTGAAGGACCTATTAGGTTGGTCCGCCTGAGGAGGTTATTAAATCAAACAGGATTCCAAGAAGCCTTGGACGGCTTTAGGGTTGGCTCTGCTAGTGATTCTGTCGATGCTCTGGTACAAACATGGAATAATGGACTCACTAGAGCAGTAGTCAGAATTGCTCCTAAACATCCTCTCTGACCTGCTTTAAAGACAGCTCCGTGGTATTCGGATGAACTAGTGGAGTTGAAGCAGTGAGGTAGATGACTAGAGCACAAGCAGAGGAAGACTCAGCTCGAGTCTGATTGGGTACAACACAGAGCACATTTGAATATCTATACTCTGGCAGTGCAGGTGGCAAAGAAGCAGTTATTGTCTGTCCGCATTGCTTCCACAAACTCACGTCCAGCTGAGTTGTCTATGGGGTTGTGAGGGGGCTAGTATGTATCTCTCACCCTTGAATTTAAACTTGGAACCATCAGTTACTCACTGTGACATTTTTAGTGATTATTTTGCGGATGAAATTTCTCGCATTCAGGCCAAGCTGGATTCCATAGTTACTGCAGAGTCCGCTGTGGAGATGTCCAGCAACTCCTCTTATGGGATTAGATTGGGTCATTTTCAGTTTGTGACTCCTGAGAAAGTGGACAAACTGCTTCGGACTGTGCATCCTACAACCTGCTCTCTTGACCCTTGCCCAACTTGGCTTATCTCATCTGATAATTATATTATCAGAGAGGGTCTGGTAAATATTATAAATGCTTCTCTGAGGGAGGGCGGGATGTCTCCCTGTCTTAAGGTGGCTATTATTAGACCACTTTTGAAAAAAGGTGTATTGGATCCCTCAGAGTTAGCTAATTACAGACCTGTTTCTAATCTTCCATATTTGGGAAAGGTGATTGAGCAGGTGGTGGCCTCTCAGCTCCAGGCAGTTTTGTATGATGATTATCTAGACCCATTTCAAACTGGCTTCTTTGTGGGCTATAGGGTTGAGACTGCCTTGGTCGGCCTGGTGGATGATCTCCAACTGGCTATCGACAGAGGGAGTGTGACTCTGCTGATCCTTTTGGATCGCTCTGCGGCTTTCGATACCATCAAGCATGGTATATTTCTGGACCACCTGAGGGAGTTGTGATTGGGTGGCCTGTTTTACAGTGGTTCTGCTCCTACCTCTCTGATAGATTCCAGATGGTGTCGCTTGGAGACTATTGTTCTGCAAAGCAAGAGCTAAAGTGTGGAGTTCCACAAGGCTCTATACTGTCTCCAATGCTCTTTGACATCTACATGAAACCGCTGGGAGAGTTCATCAGGAGGTTTGGTGCTGGGTGTTATCAATATGCTGATGACACCTAGATTTACTTCTCCATGCCGACCTCATCAGGAATGGCATATTTTCCCTAAATGCCTGCTTGGAGGCCGTAATAGGCTGGATGAGGGATAACAAACTGAGGTTGAATCCAAATAAGATGGAAGTACTGACTGTGTGGGGTCGGGACCCAAGAGGTGGTTTAGATATGTCTGTTCTAGATGGGGTTACATGCCCCCTTAAAAAAAATCAGATATGTAACTTGGGAGTGCTCCTGGAAACAAAGCTCTCCCTGGTTTCTCAGTTTGGTGGTTGTCAGGAGCGCTTTTTATCTGCTTTGGCTGATATGTCAGCTATATCCATTTCTAGAGATGCATGACCTTAAAACAGTGGTACATATGCTGGTAACCTCCAGAATTGACTACTGTCATGCGCTCTATGTGGGGCGGCCTTTGTACTTTGTTGGGAAACTAGAATTGGTACAGAACACGGCAGCCAGATTGGTCTCTGGGACAACACAAAGGGACCATATAACACCAGTTTTGAAAGAACTACACTGGTTGCCGATATGTTTCCAGGTGAAATACAAAGTGCTGGTTATTACCTATAATGCCCTTAATGGCTTGGGTCCAGGATATTTAAGAGACCACCTCATTTGTCTCAAAACCTTCCACCTTTTATGGTCTTCTGGAGAGGTCCAGTTACAGTTGCCACCAGCTCATCTGGTGGCGACTCAGGACCAGACTTTCTCTGTGGCTGCCCCAGGAATTTGGAATATGTTCCCTGATGAAATAAGAGCATCTCCTCTGTTTGTTTTCAGGAAGATCCTCAAGACTTTCCTGTTCTCGCAAGCTTTTAATTAGAATTTTAATAATTTTAATAATTTCTTTTATATAGTTTTTATTGTGCTTTAACTTGTGATTTTTAATATTAAAATTTGTACACCGCCTACAGATTTACATATCAGGTGGTATAAAATATTAATCATAATCATAATAAATAATATGAGGTGCTTACAATGTATTGTGTTATTTGCAGTGGGGAAGAAGAGGTGGGGAGAGGTGTTTTCAACTCACAGTTCATGCTTTATGCACTCCCTTTCATTCACTTTGTGTTATTCTTGCCATAGACTGCTTGGCTATTATTGTCCTTCTGTGAATTTTTAATTAAAGCCAATTGCTAAACCTTCACAAAATGCACAATCTGGATCCCTTTATAATACTTGCTTCAAATATGAGGCAAGCATGACATGTCTCCAATGTTCATATTCTGAGCCAAGAAATGTTAAAGCTCACTCCGTGAAACTCCTAGTGTGAAGAGATACAGTGCAGGAAAAACATTACCACTTTATTCTGCTGATTGTATAAAGTGGTCCTGAGTCTCCACAACACTATTTTCCACTGCCTGTGCCACTCCAATATAAGCAATTCTCCTCCTCTACGATGCCTGCTGACATACTGAAAATAGCTGGGATTTTCTGAACATGTAAAACAGGCAAATGAACTCACGTACCACACACATACACATACACACACACACACTGTCATATTCATTTGCCATTTTCGATGTGGCTTGTCCTTTCTACATTTTATTATTCATTTATGATAGCTATTATAGGCCTTTCAGAGTCTCTCTGACTCTCTTGAGTAATATTTATGGCTATTACAAGGCTCTTATGAGGAGACCCAGCAATGGTTATTGCAGAATTCCTGTGAAATGCTACATTAGTGCAGAGATCGGCTGTGTAGTAAAATACCTGAACTTCTTTCAATGTCCCCCCTGATGAAGATTAAAAGACAGGAGTCTTCTGGTGTAGTTCCAGGGTTCACCAGAGACTGCCAATGTTCTTAGTGGGTATTTACTGTGTATTGATTACAAATGATGTCTGGAAATGAGAACCTCAAGACAGGACTAGTGGAAAAATAGAAATGATCTTTTTTTAAAAAAAATGCCAGTTTTTAGAAGTGGGTACAAGGATCATGGTTAGGGGGGAAAGAATCGCAGAGGTTGAGGTTTTAAAAAGGTTCATAGAAATGAAAAAAATATTTGCAACTAAAAATATTTGCAACTACTTATCATAGAATGATTTTGAGAGTGAAATGTGTAATTCAAAAAAATTGAATTTGCTGTGAAATTGGATGTGAGAATTTACTGGGAATTCAAAATCTGTGTGTGTTAGATGTGTTGGCGTCTTTGGATCACTTCCAAAAAATATGTAAACTAATAAGCTATTGGCAGTTACATGTTGTCATATACCTGGAGCCAAACATCCCCCACCCCAAATCTGGAGAGGAAGAAAGGGGAAATCCCCACAGCCCTAACCCCAGAAGCCTCAATTCTTCCAGAGCTCTGTGCATCAAAGGAGGTAAAGGGACTGGTTCTAGCACCCACTCCACAACCCAAGCATATAGCTCTACCTGCATCTTCTCACACAGAAGAGTTTTCTAGCATATGTCCAAGCATTCAGAGAATGATCTGTGAAATATTCAACAAGAAAAATTCCACAGGAGAATTTTAAAGAGAAATTTGGTCTCGGCACTTAGCTGGTCTGGGACTGTAATAAATGAACTGATTGATTAGTTTCAGCACTAGATATAAAGATAATCTGCTAATGTGGAGGAACCCTGGGCAAACTGATTTATCATGCAAATGTAAGCATATTATTACACCACTTCAATAAAGAGGAGCTCTGGTTTTAGTACTTATTACTCTTTTTTGCAAATGCATTAGTCTTTGGGTGCAGTAAATTCACTCTGCCTATTCAGATATGCCTACTGCTTTTTCCACAATAGTAACTAATTATCTCTGGTTTGATTATCCTCATCTCCTAAAGCCTTTGAACAGGATCATCAACTTCCCTATTGTTCATTATATTTAGATATAAGGAAGATAATATGAATTGTGTCCATTAATTCCAATATCATCTTCATTTATTCACTTTCTGAAATGCTTCTCTGTTGTATTTCATCTCATGAAACACCATTACACCCAGGGTTGATTTCTGTAATGTGTTGTACATGGTACAGCCCTTGCCATTGGTCTGGAAGCTACAGCTGCTTCGATGTAATGGGCAAGTTGTTAATTGGAACAGGCATAGTATTAAAAGCATAGGATGCCAGTATGAAAAGAGCAGCACTATCTACCAGTCTGTTTCCAGGCTTCATTTAAGGATCTGGACTTGGCCATTTAAAGCCTGGGACCATGAATGGCTTGGGACTGCCTCTCACATGAACCTGCCCATGCTTTATTATCTTCAATGAATGCCCTTATCTCGATGCACCCATTTTCTGCAGACAGTGGTGGCATCCACGCTGTGGAGTTCCCTCCAACATGTTTGTTTCATTAGTGGCTGACGTACTGCACAGCAGTACGTCAGTCTAGTAACTTTCACATGTGTGCAAGTACCATAAGTTGCACAACACAATATTTCTGCAAATGAGCCACACAAGAGTAATCTCATTATTTCCAATGGGCTTACTCCCATATCATCATTTGTGCAACTTGTGCACATGCAGTTTTATTAGGCTAATGCACTGTTGAGCAGCTTCTCAGACACTGAGGCTCTGCACAAGAGCAGCCAAACTCTAGCTTGGGCAGCCCATGTTAAGTTAAGTCAGCACCACGTGCTTGAATGCTTTACTCAAGAAAGGGAGATTAGAGACTGGCTGCTAGTTATCCAATATGGTGGGATTTAGGAAGGGCTTCTTTATCTTAAGGTGAAGAATTGCCAGTTTAAAGCAGGATGGCACCATGCCCTCTGCCAGTGATGTAGTAATTACCTTCCTCATCCACTCAGTCAGGCCTCCCGTCAGCTTTTATTAGCCAAGAAGTGCAAGGATCGAACATGCAGGTAGACAGATTCAATGAGCCACAGATTCTGTCCACATCCTCAGGTTGGTCTGGTTGAAAAGAATCCATATTACCTGGAGAAGCAGATAGCAAAGGCACATTTCTTACTGTTAATGTAGTCATGCAGGATGCAAGTGATTTTATCTGCAAATCACAGTTGGCTACAGATGGATCTTCCACCTGATTTTCTGATCCAAGATGTAATAGAACCTGAACTATCTGGAATAACTCTGTTGGACAGCTTTCTGCAGATGCAATGGTGGCAGAGAAATAGGCTTTCTTTGCTGCCATTATTTTCACAAGGTAGCCCAACACTAGGCTGTAATCTGTGTTCAATTTGATTCAACTGAGTTTTCCTCCACTGTTGTTCCAGTTGTCTTGCCTGCCATTTTATTTGCCCATAGCTCCATGGTAAACCAAAGAGTCATCTTGGCTCTGTGATGGGCTTTGGGTATGATCAGAAGCAATTGGCCTAGGAAATTTCCCCATTCCAGCAACTGGCCTCGGTAGATTTGCCAACCATATTGGTAAGAGAATGTACCAGAGGTAAGGTCCAGTATACTAACCCTTACACATGTACACCCCACTCAACCTGACCACTGCCTCTTTTACAGATGTTTGCCAGACTTGGAAAAGAAGGGGTGTACTTGCCCGGAGAGCACTTCCAGAGGAAACACTCCCAACCTGGGAATGGCCTCTCTCCAGCAAGGCTTCTCTCAAGGTATGATGTTGTTCCTACTCCTCCTCTCACCTGTGCTCCCTCTTCACCTCCTCTCACCTGTTGGAGGTTGATAGATTAAGCGTTTATCTCACTTTTGCCTTCTTATGATACACACACTCTGAGGGCAGGCATCAGCTCGTCATGGAAAAACCCAATGCTGAAAGAAGGGGATATGCTCTTCTTGCTGCTGCCGCTGCCACTGCCACTACCCATTTTTTCCTAGAAATTCTAGCAATAGTCTAGGATAGAATATCCTCCAACTTATTTTTTTTCATAGCTAATGTATTCATGTAGATTCCCAGGAGATAAAGCTTCTTTCCTGTCACTGTTAGTCTAAACCTGATAGAGGCTGTATCAAAGGTGAAGTGAATATTTCTTCAGATTCCTCATCTCCTCCAGAGTCAATATAAAAACCCCCAACTCTGAGCTAAGAGCCAAAAGTCAAGAGTCCATTGGCTCATGCCTTCAGGTGAGCTTCAGCTCTAATATACCTGGAAGCAGGCACAGCTTGTGAACTCTCCTCCAGGGGTGGGGCGGTGGCGGGCAGCTACTTTAAGGTAAATGGAGCCAGTGCTCCGTGCCATCCAGCAGCCCCCATGGCGGGGAATCGCCTCCGCCACTCACCTGACCGCTGGCGGGGGCTGCTAGGTGGCATGGAGCACCAGCTCCGTTTACCTTAAAGAAGCCGCCCCCCCCGGAGGCGCATTCACAAGCCGCGCTTGCCTGGAGGGGCGATGCTTGGGGAATAGCCAACAGGAGCTGGACAGTATTTGGTTCAGCAAATCCCATCCTTTAAAGTGTGAGGGTGCAAAGGATTCAGACAAAACAGAAGAGGACAGAGCAGAACCTCATAAAGATCAGACAAAAGGCTGTGCCAGCTGGTCAAAGAGTCCAAAGAAAGATAGCAGACAGCAGGGAAGAGATTCAGTATATAGGTGCTTATATGCCAATGCCAGAAGTCTACGAGCGAAGATGGGTGGGCTGGAGTGCTTGGTTGCTAACACAGAAATAGATATAGTGGGCATAACAGAAACATGGTGGAACAGTGAGAACCAGTGGGACACTGTTATCCCTGGATATAAACTCTATAGAAAGGATAGGGAGGGGTGCCTTGGTGGTGGAGTAGCACTGTAGGTTAAAGAAGGGATAGAATCTAACAAGGTAGAAAACCTAGGTGGACTGGAATCTTCCACAGAAACCCCGTGAGTGACAATTCAAGGCCTGAAAGGAAATGTGCTACTGGGGACGTGCTATCACCCTGGCAAAAGAAATGCAAGGTGACAATAATGGAGGCGTACAGAGAGTTTGAGGAAAATGTAGCTAAATGAATCAAGGGAAATAACAAAACTTCTTTAAATACATCAGAAGCAGGAAACCTGCTAGGGAGGCAGTTTGACCATTAGACAATGAGGGAGTGAAAGGTATTATTAAACAAAAATGGAAGCCACACATGCGCAAATGGCCTCTGCGAGGCCATGGTTCATGCCAGGCCTCACAGAGGCCTTTTGCACATGCACGGCATCCACCATTTTGGCCACCACACTGTTTTTAGCAAGGCCCAAATGGGCCAAAAAACAGGTCTAAAAAGCCTGAGGGGTGCATTTTGAAGCCGGCAGGGGGAGGGGGAATCTCCGCACACCCCCAACGCCTCGACAATCATTTTAAAGGTAATAATTTTTTTAAAGTATTTAAAATTCAGGAACCCCCCCAAACCATCGGGGTGGTTTTGGTTCTGGGGGCTATCGAGCCAGATGGTGTTTGTTCTGGGGGTCAAACAACTGAACCACTGAACCAAAACCATAAACCTCGAAGCCCTGAATCTGTCTGCACATCCATAGTCCCCCAGGGATCTGTACTGGGACCGGTGCTTTTTAATTTATCCATAAATGATCTAGAACTAGGGGTAAGCAGCGGGGTGGCCAGATTTGCAGATGATACCAAACTCTATCAGGTAGTGAAATCCAAAATGGATTGTGAGGAGCTCCAAAAGGATCTCTCCAAACTGGGGGAGTGGGCGACAAAATGGTAAATGCTGTTCAATGTTGGCAAGTATAAAATGATACACATTGGGACACCTCCCCCCCGCCCCAGGCCATACCTGGAGTACTGTGTACAATTCTGGTCACCACTCCTTGCGTCTGACATCAGATGCAGGGGATAGCCCCGCCCCCACGTCTAACGTCAGGTGCGGGGGGCGTGGTCTGGCTCCCGAACGGAGCCTTGAGGCTCCGTTCGGGAGTTGAATCTTAACTGCTGAAGGGTCCGTGCGGCCCCTTCGGCAGTTAGACGAAGGCTGATGCTGAGTTTGCAGTGCCAGCCAGGAGTAGATGTTCCCTGCAAAGGCAAGGAAGAGCCGCTCCTAGGCTGTGTTGCGAAGGCAGCGCCAGCCTTAGCTCCTGAAGGGGCCATGCTCTTGTGGCCCCTAATTGGTCACCGGCCCGGGTTTTTTGAACCCGTTGGCCCAATGGTGGCTCTGCCCCTGCATTGTAGAACTGGATAAGGTGCAGAAGACGGCAACCAAGATGACCAGGGGCCTAGAGCACCTTTCTTATGAGGCAAGGCTACAACACTTGGGGCTATTTAGTTTAGAAAAAAGATGACTGCAGGGAGACATGATAGAGGTCTATATTCTTCTCCCTTTCACATAACACTAGAACCAGTGGTCATCCCATGAAATTTTGCCAGGAAATTTAGGACTAACAAACAGAAATACTTTTTCACACAACGCATAATCCACTTGTGGAATTCTCTGCCACAAGATTTGGTGGTAGCCAACAACCGGGTTGGCTTTAAGAGAGGCTTGGATATCTGGTGGGCCACTGTGTGAAACAGGATGCTAGACTAGATGTGCCTTGGGCCTGATCCAGTAGGGCTGTTCTTATGTTCTCATGTGGGACAAGAACAAGCATTGTCAATCACAGGAAACTTGCTCAGGTGTTCCTTCCTCCCTTCCCTCCTTTTCCAAATTCTGTAGCTTGTTTTTCTATGTAATGCTTAGCCACTCTCCAAGTATCTTGTCCATGTCTCCCAAGTTGTACAACCTTATTATAGCTACGTGCCCTCTCAAAACCTGGCTCAGTCAGCTATAATAAGGTTTGGAGTCTGGGTCAATAATAATAATAAACTAGCCGACCCGCACAGAGCATCTGTGCGGTGCTTTGGGGCCGGCTGTTTTCCCCTCCCTCTCCCTCCTGCCCCAGTCTCTCCTCTCTTCCCCTTCCCTCCAGCCCCATGCTCTCTAGCCTTCCACACACACAGAGCCTCACCAGGTGACGGGAGGCAAAGAAGGGCCCTGCCACCGCCGTTTTTTTCTCCCTCCCATCCACCTGCCATCGGGGCTTTTCTCTTCCCCCCTCCACCTGCCGCTACTCCTTTTCTCCGCTTTTCTCTCCCCCCTTCTGCCCGCTGCTGCTTTTCTCTTCCCCCGCCCACCCGCCCACTGCTGCTTTTCTCTCCCCCCTCCTCTGCCCGCCCACCCACCGCTGCCACTCCCCCCCCGTCTCCTCCTCCCTCCTCACTCAGCTGAGCCTCTCGCTAGAACTCTCGCAGCGTGTCGCGAGAGTTCCGCTGCCAAATCCTGGACACACATGCCGGCTAAGAGATTTAATTATATAGATGCTTCACCAGATGAAAGTTGATTTAAACAATTTGAAAAGAGGCCATTGTGAATTTCATCCTGGAAAAGAAACTTCATTTGACCCAGCCAATCTTAACAACTACTGCTCTATTTCAAATTTGCTTTATTTGGGCAGTGGTGGTATGCAGAATTTTGAACAGCCTCTCTAGGGATGCTTATCTGACTCTGTCACTGCTTGCTTTTTGACTGGCAGCAAACACTGTCTCATGTCAGTAGCCCTTTGCTGGATATTGTTCTGATATCCCTTTCTAATTCCCATGACTTTTGTCTCTGAATTGTTTGGAGTGTCGGTTTTTTTGTTTGTTTTCATAATCTTGTAGTATCTTATTATTTTACTGTATATTTGTTGAATTTTGAAAGCTACCTTGACTATATATTTTATAGAAAGATAAGGTATAGGTTTTAGACATTTGATTAAATAGGATCATATTTTAAGGGACATGAGTGGAAGGAGGCTCATGCAAGTGAATTTCCTTGCCCCCTCTTCAGCCCAGTTCCTCCTGCTCCCCTTAAATGAGGATTGAGGGGCACTCCATAACAGAACTGTATTGGGCATAGAGGGCTGGGCTAAGGGGAGATCAGCAAACACCCCACCACCACCCAATACCTTTTATTCACACTTTCTGTTGGTGCAAGAGATACTGATATTATCAGTACCTGTACTTGTACTTGTATCTCTCTGTGTGTGTGTATACACACACACATATATATACACACACTGAGAGAGAGAGAGAGTGAATGGGTGCTTTATGTACTACATCTAACAAACAGACAGAATTCAGAGAGTGCAGTCTTATGCCTTTTTACTAGGTTGTTTTTTCTGATGTCAAGAATAGTATCAATAAAGTTGCTGCAGCGTGCCAATTGACAAACAACTAAATTTAAACTCTGGAATTTATAATACAGGAAGTGTTCCCCCTCCCGCCCCGCCCCATGCTATTCTGCTAATTTGTTTTGTTTTCAGAATTTCCTGTCTTTTGCATTCATAGCCAACAGTAATTAACAGACAGCAGGAATCCTTTCAACCTCTCCTTGAGTTTTGCAGAGAGAGAAAGAGGAAAATGCCAACTCTTAACCCATGATTCATTAGAGCACATGCAGGCCCTACTGGAGGAATAGGTAGCAAGGAAATGCATTTACTACTACCACATTTAAAAATAAGTGTTTCAAATAATGATTTAACTTAGAATTAGTAAACTCAATCCCAAGGTTAATTAAGTGCCACTTGATGATTAGAAGCATATTATTTATTCAGATTAACAATTTATTAACTATGCCATAACACCTTACCCTGCTGTGTCATATTGCTGAGGATTATTTCAAGGTGTTTCTCACTTTAAACACTGCATGGTACTTTCCGGCATTACAAATATATTTCTTTTTACAGCTTTGCTTATGAATTGGGGCCGTGTTTAAAAGGTGATAAATATACAGTATAAAGGGGGGGGGGAACCTTCAACACATGCTTTTTAAGTAAGTAAAATTACATATCATTAATAAATACTTGATTTCTTTAAACAAAACAGTTTCCATACCAAAATCCTGGCTCAAATCTAGTGTTGCAATGAAGTCCTATTACACTATGAGTATGCATACATTATAATGCAAACCTGTTTCAAACTTGTTTAATTAGGTTGGTTTTCAACTAAGAAATCTTAGGAACAAGCGTTGAAGATATCTAAAAGAATTTTTGTGCCAAAGGTCCTTGGAAAGATGCAATGACAGTAAAACTGATTTCAAAGTAGTTTACATGTATAGTTTATGCATGTTCTATATCTTCAAACAAATGACAGCTTTAGTGCATGGGCTGTGCTCTGGGGTGTACCAAGGTTAGAGTGGGCCCAGAGATGAGATTTTAAAATGGGGTCCCCACTGACTTGGCATGTGGGGGCCAAGGTCAATCTTTAGGGTGCTGGTTATTAAAGTAACACTTAATATTAATTAATTAAATCAAATTAAAATTACAATTTAACTTTTGTTGGCAGGCTCAGATTAATTTAAAATTAAATTTCATTCTAATAAAATACATAATACATAAAATACATAAATATAAACTTATTAAAAAGAAAAACAGCAGAGGCTCCTCCATGGATTCACAGCCTTCTTGATAATTCACAAAGTAGAAAATAGTTCATTTGTAAGGAAAAATAATACAAGCCCCCATGGTTTGACAGTTTATTATCCATACAAAGCACCCCACTTAACATGGAGCACTTGCAAGGAGAAAAAAATAAGATAATTTTTTCTCTGAAATTTTGATTAAAATTACACCTTGATCCTTCACCACACACTGTTTTGATCCTTCAACACAAACTCCACCTGTGTGGAAGATGAGAGAGAAAGGGGGTGGGGGAGGCTTGACCAGAGAGAGAAAGAGGGATAGAAAAAAGAAAAAGGGATGGTGCGGGCTTGAGGGGGGGGGAGAGGGAGAGAAAGAAAGAGTGAGCAAAAGTAAAAAAAAAGAGATGGAAAGAGGATGGGTAGGTTTGGCTTGAGAGAGAGAGAGAGAGAGAGAGAGTGGGAGAGAGAGGAATAGAAAAAGAAAAAGGGGATGTGGCAGGCTTTGTTGGAAGTTAAAGGACTTTGCGCTGTCTCTTTGTCTCAGACAGTGGAGGACAGACTAGTAAGTCAGAGGGCTAGAAGGTCAAGACATTGGTCATCACTTCTCCACTGCTCTGATGCTACCCCTTTGATATGTAGATTGCTAATCTCAGGGATCAACTTCCTCTCTCTCTCTTCCCTACCTGCCCTTCTACCTTGCAACATGGCAAGCCTCTCTCCCTGCACCATATGTGCAGAGAAGATGCAGACTCCATCTGCATCCAGCTAGATAGATAGATTAGAGATCCTAACTCCTCACTTTCCTATCTAGAATGGAGTTCCTTAATAAATGCCTTTTATATTGATTTGAAACTATGAATTGGCTCCAAGTTACTTTACTCTCAGCATACATGCATACCTAACTAAATTTCCGCTGTGTTGTGCCTCTGTGCACTCTGCTATAATGAGAAAGGGATTCTCTCACCACAGAGAATTTCCAACAGGCTTGAGGCGAGAGAGGAAGAGGAAGAGAGAGAGAGAAAAAGTTTTAAAAGAAAGGAAGATGGAAAGAGCCACGCCGCCAAGTCAGCAAAAAAGAGCAACCCACATCCAGTTATCTTGAAAGGGTTCTAGAGAAGTGGGATAAATATTCCCTCCCCGTTTAAATATACAGTTGCCACCAGAGTTTGCCTTGGGGATACGAGTTCTGCTCCAGAAAAAGTGGAAGCCAAGCAACCCCCTTTGTAGTGGGTGTGCACGCACATCATAGAACATGCCTGTACTTGCACAACCGCAGAAACCAAGCTGGAGGGGAACTTGTGCCTTGCCGCAATGAAGGGCGTGCGGCAGGAAGCTGTAGCCCTATATGGCCCTATTAAGCCTTGGCCCAATTAAGCCAATCCGAATTGGGGCTCTCTCAGCCTTTGAAGCATGTTTACTTTGGAAACAAATGGCTGAAATGTCAGTGGAACCGACATTGCTGCAAACACGGTTAGAAGAAGGGGTTGCACTAGAGTCGTTCTTCCCTTTTGGATGATCTAACGAAATAGACTCCATTCCTAAGCACCCCCCGCAACTTTTGCCACAATAAACCACGATAAATAAACACGGCTTTCAGAGCTCTCGAGTTGTTTGCCATTTGGAGAGTGATGGATAAAGAGGTCTCCGCTCTCCTGGGCTCTGAGTTTCACCCAGCACCGCTGGATCAACAACCACGCTAAGTAGTGCCTGTAATAGTCGCTGATATTACAGCACCCCACTCTCCAGCTCCTCTGCCTGCACCGCGAGCAGAGCACAGGGCAAACTGCCTCAGCTCCCAAACATATTACCCACTGATAGCAGGAGAAGATACCCCCAAACCTGTTTCCCTGAAGTCCTGCAAGGACTACCCACTTTCCCCCTCCCTTTTTTGGTTTTTTACACTGCCCAGTCTATCCAGCTGATGCAACTGGACCCTAATATATTCCCCTGTTAGCTCACAACAACAGCCTCCCTTTTGTGCAACTCTGTGGCAACAGCAGCCACTGGCATGCCTCCACCCCAGACCCCCTCATCCTCCCACAGCAAAAGTATAGAAAAACAAACAGCAGCACCCAGCCCAGGGGTGAAGCTGAGTGTTTGTGGGGAGAAGGAGGAAGACAAGATAGGCCGGATCGCTTTGGAAGTGAGCATGCTACCCCCTCATTTTACATTACCTCTTTACTTTGCAGAGTTCTGCAGTTTAAATTGCCCTGGACGCTGGACGTTAAGCCACCAGCAAGGTGGGAGCAGTGGCCTCAATAAACTGGAGGGGGGGAGGCACAGCAGACACATACTGCCTGGCTACATGTGGAGTGTTGGCATCCACCCGCCAGCCAATGAGAGCCTCTGTGAGCCCTGATGCCAGAGAAGGCTGGCTGGCTGGGGCCAGGATGGGGAAGGAGCCTAGACCAGGCACAGCTCATCAGGTCTCCCCAACTGAGCCTGGGGAGTTGGGATGGGTCAGGTGACTTGCCTCTGAGGGGCCCCTTTGAGGCAGTGGGACGGGAGACAACTGTCTCCCCTTGCCTAATTGCTGGTACGCCGCTGGCTGTGCTGCATAGATGGAGCAGGAAATCTCACCTTGGCCACCAACACAAGGGTTGCTTCTAGGGTGGCCAGTAACCTCTTTTATCCTGGACAGTCCTTTGTTTTGAGGGGCTGTTTGGGACTCTTTTGTCAGGTATTTGTCCAGAATGTGGCAGCGGCAGAGTCAAATTAAGAGGGGGCCCAGAGTGCACATGCCCTAGGGCCCCACAATTTCAAGGACCCTTCACTTCCTCCTGGATCTCAGTGGCTTCTGCCTTGCTCACCCACTGCTGCTGCCTGCTGCTACCCTGTGATCCTTGGAGGAGGTTGTGTGTCTGTAGGTCAGATGCTGGCTGGGTCCCACCTCCCCATGTGATCTTCTCCCAGAGCTCCAGACTGGAAGCACCAACAACACATGGTAGTCCAATGCTCTATCCTTCCTGGTTTTCCTTCTGTCTTCTGCAGTTCTATCCAACCTTTGAGCCATTAGCTGTTTCTTTCTCTGTTTCTTTCTGCTTAGTTTCATGTGTTGATTGTTCACCCCTGCCCCCTGTGAAGGTAATAGGGGGATGGCTGGGCAAGAAAGAGAGAGAAGGAAATTGAGGAGCTGACTTTGATCAGTTAGCAGGGGTCTGCTATCCTCCTCCAACCACGAGGAGCTGACACTTGCGGTTGGAGGAGGATAGTAGACCGCTGCTGAGCAAAGAGGCACCTTTCAAAGTCATGATTCTCTTATATTTAGCAGGCGGAGAGCAACTGGCTCTCTCCAACCCCAGCACAACCTCCCTTCAGTGGCTGTCATTGGTGTCTACCTTATGTTTTTGTTTGTTTGTTTGTTTTTAAGATTGTGAGCCTTTTGGGACAGGGAATCATCTTATTTATTATTTATTTATCTTTCTATGTGAAGCACTTTGCAAACCTTTTTTGAAAAGCAGCATATAAATACTGGTGGTAGTGGTAGTGGCTGGGCAGGCAGGGTATATTGTCCAGGGTCTGTACTAACATATTTAAAATATGAAAAATTTAGCCCAATTTGTGTCCTTTTTGTCCTCTTTTTGTGGGGGAGCGGGTTTGTCTTCTTTTGGGGGGATGTGCACCTGGCCACAGTAGTTGCTTCCACACTAGTCCTATCTCTGGATTAAATTACTGGTTTCCTTGTATTTTCATAGCAAAAACAGCACATGAAAAGTTTAAAAAGTGATTAATTTAAAAGCTCTCCCCTTCTTAGAGCAACAGGTACTGACACTGGGGCAATTAAGACTGTGTTTCTTCACTTATCTCCCAGTTGAGATGGATAGGAAGCAATAAAATGGGCAGGAGCTGGAAGCAGTAAACATTTAATTAACAGAGAAATAACATTTGCTGACTTTTGAGTCAATGTTATAGGAGAGTCTCAGGCATGGGGAAGGACATTGCTGGATAACATAGCATTTTAAGTGTAGTATGGGACCTCCATTTTAATTCCACTTTCAGCTTAATAAAGAAAAGCAGCACTAAAAAGGCCCTTGGGAGGAAGCAGTGAAGATAGCCTTAGACAACAGCCACTGGGATAAACATACTGGTCTCCCTTGCAGGGCTGTAGCAATGGTTGCTGGGATCAAGGCCCTGATTCATATACAGACGTGCATCACCCAGTTCTGATAATTGGCACTTTCCCCTTGTAGCTGGATCAGGGCACCAACTGCACTGAACCCATGGAATGCTTTATAAAATGCTTTTCTGACTTAGTATTATCCGAACTTATTCGTCCTTTCCTTGGGCCAAGACTAGTTTTAAAAGACATTTTTTCAGGCTTTGAAACTGTGCATAGCTTGCCCATCAAATATAGAGGATGGCAACACATGTTGAAAATGGATGCTGAGGTATTGAGAAACAATTTTCTATTGATCAAAACCAAACTATTTGTATTAGCTATACTTGTACTTTGCCAAACAAGGCACTATAAGACTCACATCGACTTTATTGACTCTCCAGTTTGTTACTTCTAAAAGATGCAGAAACTTTGAGACACCTTGTCAGTGATCAAAGCAACAGAACTGTGATTCAGTTAACATCATTTGCTCTGAAACCTTTTGTACTCCCAGCAATAAGTTGAAAGTAACTTGATAAGTAAGAACTTTTTAACTTCTCTGTGTATGTTTTGTACAAAGGTAATAGATTGTCCTAATTTTTCAGGCAATGTCAAGGGTAGGAAAACACAGTCCTCGTACTAACAAGTAGTCTTTCCTTTATCGTCTTTATTAATACTGCCTATATTCAGTGCAGAGCTGGATATTTTTAAAGAGTTGTGAACTAGGTGAGATATTTTCCATATTCCCATTCCAATTAAAAGATATTAAGGAGAGAATCCAATTAGAGCAAAGTCCCTTTTGATCTGTAGTTTGCAAGTTATGTGAAATGCCAGAAACTGAAATATTGTATTTTTTAAAAAGAGTAATAGCCTAATACACATAACAAATCTGATTTAGAGTATACCTTGGGACATGTGCAAATTGATATAAAGTCTAGCAAAACTATACATGCATGTTAATGACTAAAGACAGCCTGGACCAAGCGAAGATCACCTTCTAGAATAAGAATGCTGTTCTTTTACAGTTTATCATGGTTAGAGGCCTTTGTTCAGTGGTACAAATACAAATAAGAATATGAATACAACTCATATTTATATACCTCTTTTCAACAAAAGTTCCCAAAACGGTTTACATAAATATAAATAAATACATAAAATGGCTCCCTCCCCAAAGGGCTCACAATCTAAAAACAAACAAACATAAGACAGACACCAAGAACAGCCATTGGAGGGATGCTGTGCTGGGGATGGATAGGGCCAGTTGCTCTCCCCTTACTAAATAAAGGGAATCACCACTTGTAAAAGGTGCCCCTTTGCTCAGTAAATACAGATACTTCACATCACTTTTGATATTTTGGATAGTTTGCATGAAAAATGGAATGCAGATCTCCATCCTTTGCCAAATCACCACTTGCATTTTGCCAGGTGGGGTGGGGGGATTAAAATAAGCATACACAATACACACAGACTTTTTTTTACAATTGTTGAAAGATTAATCTAGAACTGTAGTCTCAAAGGGGACTTCAGGGGTATGAGGTATCTTGCATGACAATTAAATGTTAAGATGTCAACTTTTAAAAATTCTAGTTATTATAATAATAAATAAGTTTTCGTATGGGAGATATAAAGAAACACATACTGGCAACATTCTACTAATTACTCAGTAAGAAAGCAACCATCTATCTGGCATCCAGTATTCTCACCAATATGTGCACTGGGCTGATTGACAAGCACTTGGGAATGAATGTTTTAATTTTATTAACATATTTTATTTTATTAAAATATGTTAATGAGTTAAGTCATTTTAATTAAATACAGGACTAATTTGCCTCAATCGCTCTAGTAGGCATATGCATGAAGAAGCAGGCTTCCATGCTTGCATCCCAAGCTGAATGAGGAATTGCATGTGCAAATACGTGCCAGGCATGGAGTTCCTCCTCTGATCCAGCTGTTGGGCCTCTGCACACATATAGCCTAGTCAGAAGATCTCTAACTGAACCCATCAGTTATTTGAGAGAAGAAGTGGGGGCTGGATCTAACTTCTGACTGGTGTGCTTGCTGGTTGACGGGCTTCCACACCAGGGATGTGCAAATCGATTCGGGTACAAAATGAATTGTACCCAAATCTACCTGTTTTGGGGTGATTTGTGGACAAAACAAATCGCCCCTGTGCTAGCTGGCCAGATTCAGGTCCAAAACAAATTGCCCAGATTTTGGAACTGAAAAATTCTGATTCCGACCGCCATTTTGTGGAGATCTCTCTTGCTGTTTCCATTTTGTGTCAGGGGATTTTTTAAAATATTCCCGCCCCCCGCCCAAGCTTCAAATTGGTGACTTACAGTGTGCAACAACTGGCTGGCGATTCCCAACCCCCCCAGGGGAATCACATTCAAATCATATGTTGCCAGGGGTGACTGACCCCACATTGGCTAGGGGAAATGGTCAAAGAAGGAACAAGGGTGGGGGGAGTTCAAAGGAGGGATTTTCAAATGTACTTATGGCAGCAGGCAGCCATCATTCTGCCTTTCTGCCTCATGGCAGAAGAGAGAGCCAAAGGAGCTTTGTTTTGCCTTGCCTGCCTGCTGCCTAGAGTGGATTCTCTGCTTTTTGTTCCTGCTTTCCTGACTGAGGAAAAGATAAAATATTTTTTCACCCCCTTCCTGCTGCTGAGAGAATCACTGCCTACACCTGCTGTCTGTGCAAACTGATTTGGGTACAAAATATTTTGTACCCAAATCTACCTGTTTGGGGAGATATGTGAACAAAACAAATTGCCCTGTGCTAGCTGGCCAGATTTGGACCCAAAACAAATTAGGGGTGCTCTGATTTGGGTACAAATCAAATTTTAAAAAATGATTTGTGCACATCCCTATTCCACACATGCAGTCCTGGATACTACTCATGCTCACGGTTGGATCGGGGCCCTTTTATCTATGGTTTTGTTTTGCAGTATCTTCTGTATTACCATGCAGTGTTTTGTACTGATTTATTATGCTTCCCTTCCTTAGATTCCCTGCACCTCCACTCCTGCCCCCATAATTATAGTCATGTATTTTGTGTTTGGGTATAAAGTCTTGCATACAAACTGAGAAGCAGTCCTCAGCATATCAATTTCTCCTAGTGTTGTTACAGAAAATAAAGATGCCCTTAGATGCCGCTCGTTACACAGCTTTGTAGAACACATGCCGGACAAACCAGTGTGCTAAGGTTATAAAAGCTGTCCTTTCACCTCCTCCCCTCCATCCCCTCTTTGTTTATTGTGCACTCTTTCAGTTCTGCAGTGAGGCGACCTTTCTTTGACTTGCGCTGTAGCTAAGAAACCTATTTCTCAAATTGGTTCCTTTTCCTTTGGCCCATGTAGGCCTGGCCTATTTCATCTTGTTACAGGGATGGAGTGCCAGTTCCAACATACCTTCCCAAGTATGTAAGCTGGTAAGACAACTGAAAGACACTCTTCCCACCTCTAAGACAAAATATACTTTGACAATCAACACAGGTATTTAAGCTTTTACTTTCCTGCTGTTGGGGTATATAAGGTGGAGGCTAGAGCCAAATATATTGCACCCTGGGGGGGAAAGGACTCTAACATGCTTTCCTCCCTCACCCTCACCCCCACCTCCTACCCCCTGAGGCCTTTCACCTTTGTTGAAAGAAACATTTTCTAGGTTGGGAGACCTGAGTCCTTTAAATTATGGAAAGTTGGCCAATATGCTTACTTGATCTTTTCAGTGCTTTAATTGTTGCTTTATCTTTGCCGAACAGATGGAAGCTGATTTTGCACTATTTGAATTTCATAAATTGGAGCTGCCAGGAACTGCTTTGCAAGTGTTACCGAAATTTTGTTGGATAAAATTACTTAATTCCATGGGATAATTAGGATTCCCTGTAAGCTTGCAGTACAAATATACTGGATAACCAATCCGTCACTGAACATCCTGGACAGGCTCTGAAAAACACAGCAACCTCTGATCTCAAGCTATAACATTTTCACCCATTATGAAAAACATGCACTTTTGCTCACAGGCTAAAGGGACACGAGCAAGCATCTCATTCGTTTACTCAAAGAAAATATAACATAAAAAGGGGAATCTTTTTATTAATGTCATAGGCCTCTTGCTTATGTTTCCAGGGAACATCTCCCTTTGGTAAGCACATGTTCCAAACATCTGTTTTCTGTTTCCATTTGATTATCAGAAGCAATGGCTCTGACATTTAAATTTTTCACTCCTGTTCAAACTATCATGGGACCACTTACAGAAAAAAGAGAATAACATGGCACACATGCACCAAACATTAATTTGGCCCAATAAACAGATTGAGATAATTTTCCTAATTATTCCATCAGAGTTTCTTTAGGAAATCCAGATTAAATTATCATCACGAACACCGTGTGACCTTGGACAATTCATCCAAGTACATTGCTGCTGATGGAGCTGTTTTGTTATACAGGGGGCATTGTAGGTATATATACATTTCATTTAGGCATACAGCCTTATTAATCAATACATTGATGTCAGTCCTGAGTGAAGTAGACATACTGTATCTACACATTCAGGTTTAAACTGGTTTAACAGTCATGCCATCTCTTCAGAGAACCCCAGGGGACTGTCGTTCTCTGAGAGTGAATAGAGATGTCTAATGGGGAGTTCACACTACAATGCCATTCTAACTATATTTGGAGGAAGCCAAGATAGTTTTTATTTATGTCTTGTATTTCTATTCTGCCTTTTAGCCAAAAACAGCTATTCAAATTACTACTACTACTACTACTAATCCACTAATAAAATCACATTAAAAAAACCCTTCTAAACATCAGTTAAATGGCATAACATTGATGAACATTTGCAATGAAGATGGAATCTGACTGGTTTAAAGACTGGAATTCTGGGACAGACCCAGTCCACCAAAGATTCAGTGCTTACTCACAGAACCTTCCTATAATAATGCCCTGTAATCCCTATCCCCTGCTTACATATGCACAGGAATGCATCCACAAGTAGCAGAAAGGACTGTAAGAGAGAATGGGAGACTTGCGAATGTCTTTCACACCAGAGGTGAATGGAAACCAGGACTCCATTGAGCTTGAGATTTTCTATTTTCCTGTTCCTGTTATCTAACTTACTTGTTTCAACATCAGCAATACCTGACGTTACTCCATCTTTAAAGCTAAGGCAGTCTGAGCCTTGTTGGATGGGAGACCGCTTCGCATATGAACTTTCTAAAGGGAATCTAGGCAGAAAGGTAACTTAATATATAACTATCAAAGCACAATGTTAAACATGTCTCATTTTGGATATCATATTGTGGTGAGTTTTACATGTTTCCTGGCCCTCATTCTCTGGTGTTCAGACTTGAAAGACAGAAATGTGTCCTGAACATGCATATCAGATGTCATTCCAATATCTTAATGTGCAAGATAAATATCACCTTACATACAAGAATACCAATGGCATGCCAAATAGATAAGTTAAGACAAAGACCTTACTGTACTTGGTCAGATGATCTTTCAGTTCATGTGAATAAAGACCATTTTGCAACTTAACACTCAGCCAAGGCAAGTTGACTTGGGCTTCAGAAAGATGTGGCAGAACTGGAGAAAGTCTCTTATATTTGATTCCTGCTCCAAACTAGTGCTTTAAATTTGGAAAAGGTAATTAACACTGGCCCCAATGCACTTTAGGTGAAGTACAATACAATGAAGCATTGCACACAGAAAAAGGCGGATATCGGACACCGCTGTGGAAGAATGGGAGACAAAGCAAAATGTTAAGAAATGGAACTGCAGAATACTGTTACAAATCTATTGTAAGGAGACAAGATATCTAAAAAATGATGTGATGATCTCATACATCAGTAAGAAAATCTTAAGGCTGATGCAAGCTGATGAGCCAAGATTAGTATAATACGGCCAATCCATTTTTTACTGATTACAATCAGCACAGCTGCAATTTTGCACCAGCTATCACTCGTACACTTAAGAAGGCATGCTGCTGAAGTAATTGTGGAAGAAGGAAAGATACTTGTGGATCCATTGAAATCTCAGCCAAGTGTGGAAGGGAGAAATTGTAGTCATGTTTCAAATAGAAGAACTGAAGATTTGACATCCGAGGAGGAACAAAATCAGCAACAGTAGCCTGAGAAACTAACACCAGCTTGAAAAACTCATGGCGGTATTATTTTATTATTGCCTGGACCAAGGACAGGAGTATGGAAGGCATGGTGGATCTGGGGTCTGGGCTAATCTGAGCAAAGACTTGGTCTGAGGGATATGAAGTGGACAGTTCATGTGGGTGGAATCAGGCAAAGGGTCTGTCGGTAAAGCTTTTATGAAGAATTTTGGGGCTTCATATATCAGTGAGCTAGCACTGATAGCCCTGGGACTGCAGAAATAAGGGTCCAACACTTTGCCACTACTGACCAGAGAAATAAAGACCACTTAAGAAGCTCTCTTGGCAAAAGTACTGGGGAGGGTTTTGTCTGCTGAATAGCTGCCTTTCATTAAAATGGGAGTAAAAAGTTTTGTTTTTTTAAAAGAAAAACTTACAGTCAATACAGTCCATTTGGAGACCGTTATGGGTGATGTTACTGTATGGGTTACATGAGCCACCCTCAAACTTATTAAGCTGTTGCAAGTTGCCTATCCAGGAAAAGAAGTTTATATTTCTACATCACCATCTCGGCATATGATGCTTTATGTAATAACATCAGCACAAAATAAAACAGGTCCCTGACCCATGGAATTCCCTTCTTCTGGATGGGCAATGCTTCATAGTAGGTTTTGATCAGGCATAGCTTTGAGAAGCTTTCAAGAGAGCAATAAACTTGGTTCTTAAGCCGCCTCAAAGTACATAATTTAAATGGCAGCAAAACCAATTCTGATTGCTTTTCAAATAAGTAATAACATAGTAATACATAACAACAACATCACAGGACATTTTAAAATGGGCACAGTAACTGGTTTTGATTTTATTACGATCAATAGGCCTTTAGAACATGGCAGGCTTCCCAGCAGTTCTTAGCTTGGTTGGATCCATTGCAAAACTGCTGCCCCATGGAAAGGATTAATTTCTGCCGTCTTCCCTGAGAATACAAATGCCATGTTAACTTTATAACAACTTTAAGAATAATACTCGGTGTTATTTTCCCTTTAGGTCCCACCCTGCCCCCTCACACTGTTTTTAACATTTAAAACTGTTGTTGGCAATGCAAAATATGGATCCTATAAGTATCTATGATCTTCCACTCCTGAAGGAAAACCACACCTTTGTAATTGCAGGAAACAGGAAGGAGCATTTTTGTACAGTTCATGGTAAACTGGTAGTGGCTCAGTTATACAAGTTGTGCAAATAAGAGGATTGGATATTTAATATTCAGCATATTATTCACAACTACATTATGACACATTTTGAGTGGAGATATGAGTTAGATATTTCCAGAATCACATCACTGTGAAAATTATCATTTTTTGTGAACATTTGGTAACCAGGCTTTCCTGCCTTGTCTTCCGGCAGGTGTGATCTTCAAAGATCTGTTTCACAATCTGAATTATGTTGATTACAAATCAAATTGAGCCTTACTCTAATGGCTACATTATGTTCCATTCTTCCTCTTGTAATACTAACTAATCAATCAATGGAAGAAAGGATCTAAGGGAAAGTTACAGTTTCCATACTGTAAGTCATGAAAAGTCCAGAAGCGACTTTGGAATTTTACTAAGGGCACCTGAAGAATGAACAGGGCCTAGTTCTAAGGAGAGTCTATGAGAGTGATATGCAGAACCTCCAGATAAATTTCGCTTACCTTATTAAAACTGATTTAGCTTCCCTTGACATCCAGCAGATGTTTTACCCCAGCAGAAATATCTACATTTGTCTCAGCATTTTGCTGTAGGGATAATTTGATGTCAAGATGAAGAAGAGAGGACTCCTCACTCCCATAAGAAATTTAGCTGGTATTATCAAAGCTCCTTTTTTGCACATATCAACATTCTTCAGATAGTTCAACCACATAGGAACCTCCAAATTCACTTTGGACAAAATGTCACTTTTGGACATTTAGTGTCAAATGATGATAGGTTTTATCATCACTCTTTTTGTTTCCCACAAAATGCCTTGGATGATCTTTCCAAGCAGGAATCTCTGATTTCATGGAGCGGGGGTGGGGGAGTTTTTGGCAAAATTAGCTAGCAGCTCTATAAATTATTTTACATGCCCATTAGAACCGCTTGGATGCAGGTGGATCCTGGTGGGGCCTCGGCACCAAAGCCTGCACCAAAGCCCAGCTCTTAGCCAAGGTTAAGGGTGCAAATGCAGAGACGGGCTGCTAGGATCATGTGTCAGTGCAAGCTTCTTACAGCTTATGCTGACAAAGAGAAGGGCACCTATAGCACTCATCACCTGGGAGACTCTACCAATGCTTGGTGCTCAGTGCACTGTGGGATACCCAGAGGCTGGGACAAGGAGTCCCAGCCTCAGAGTGATCTATGCTGTTCTTTGATGAATGAAGCAGTGGGGATCATGTAGGAGCACATTCCCACCAGGCAAAGAAATGATGGTCTGGGGAAAAGGCAAGGTTTGGGAAGCCTTTCCCCGGCTCACCTGGTAGGTTGGGTCCATGGATTGAATGGTGGATGTCTCTTCATCTAAAGTGAAGTAATGTTGGTCACACACCTTCAGCCCTCCTGCACATATTGGACTACAGTTCCCATAATCCCTTACTATTGGCCACTGTGGGTAAAGATGAAGCTGATTGGAGTTGTAGTCCTAAAACAGCTGGAGGGTGTTTCCTAATGTAGATGCATGCTTGGGCAGATATAGGGAATGAAATCCCAACCTGTGTTTTGTCCTTTCTTCTGGAGGACAAGATTGTTCTCCTGCCTTACTCCTGCCTTTGAGAAAATTGAGTAACCACTGGAAATGCAGAAACACAATTGTGGAATGTTATTCCATTGACTCTGCTTTCTGTTAAACATATATACCTTTTCCTTTCAGCTATGGCTTCTTATTACTAATGGTTAATAATATGTTGGCAGAGAATGTAACACTCTGGTGCAATCTAGAAACAAACAATACAAAGCCTACTAAGCCTATATTTTTCTTTTCTACCAAAATAATTCCTGACAGGATTTTGATGACTGATTCCTATGCAAAGGTCCTGGGATGTCATTAATCCTATATGCAGATGGAAAGTCTTATTTCAAGTACTCCATACTTAAATTATGGCCACCCACACTCTTGTGGATATAATTCTTACTATGTCTTTGCATGGGAACCGGGACAAGCACTATCTTGTGCTTGAGTTTTCAGCAGTGCTCCCCAAAGGCTACGTCCTTAGAAAACAGTTTCAAAGCATTTATTAGTGAATCTTATGAAGTGTTCTTTGAAAACATAATAAAGCCTAGCCACTTGTTGTTCCTGTGGCTTAAGGCACACAGCTTCCTAAAAACAAGAGTCTGGATTATGTGAGGGTGCTTATGGAAATTTAACTAGGGATGTGCAAATCAATTTGAATGTGAATAGATTCATCTCCAATATGGGTGATTTGAGTGATTCAAATTTGAATCAAATCACCCCTTAAAAGGGCAATTGGATTCGTATTTGGATCAGATTTTTGAAATTTAATTTGAATTTGATTTGAGGGCACCCTTTAAAAACCATTCAGGCCCCCTGATTGGTTAAAAAGGTGCCAAAAGAGGCTCAAATTGATTTGAATTTGATTCAAATTCAAAATGACTTTTCAAATTTGATTCAAATTCAAAACAAGTTTGATTCAAATTGAAGTGAATTTTCAAATTTTGATTCAAATTTGATTCATTCACATCCCAAAATGTAACTACTGAGATGGGCTCATCATCGAGTAAATGGGTGAGCGCTACATTTTCTTTACCTCTGACTTCCTCATCCATTATTGATACATTGTATCTAGGCCTCATAAGCATGACAGTCATTGATAGGCATGCAGTTAGGTGTGAGATGAGGATTAGCTATGGCTGCTGATATAAAAAGGCAAGGATAGCTTCGGAAAAGCAGCCACAGTCCTCTGTGTAGTTCCTGGGGGTAGGGAGGATATTTTTGAAACCCCTCTTAGCTAAAATAAAGTCTGTGGCTTTCCCTGACCCCTCAATGTTCAGGGGATACCTCTCTTGCCCACATTAACAATGTGGTTCATGGCAGAAGGAAGAGAGGGAGACATTGGACAAACAGGCTGAATCAAAGAGACCGATCAAAGCCATTACAATGTAAGATGGGTGGTATGCAGCTGTATTGCAGCTTAGCATGCAAGAAGGCATTTGCTGCTTGTTGAGCTGGCACTTGGCTGAATTCCTATTTGCTTAAGGTAATGTTCAAGAATACCCTAAGAGTGCAATGTGTCTCTAACTAAACTAGCATAAAAAGTCATGAGAAAATGCCGTTGAACTTTGTCTCCCCACCAAATTGGCTGCTGTTTTTGTTAATTCCATAGAATAATTCCCTCATATAATTGTGAGGCATAGGCAGGTGCCTTCGATGAAGATAGCAAATAAAGTTCCTGAGCCATTAGCTGGCTAAATGCAGCATAACAATTCAGCTAAATGTGAAAATATGCTGAGAAACAAACCAAGCATAAAATAATTTGGTCTGCATCAAGCAGACTATCTACCTGACAAACTACTCTGGCTGGAACTACAAGGGACTGCTGATAGCTTATTCAGCCTCTGCTGAATAAGCCTCTTTGCACTCACTATGCACATTCACCGCTGTCTGCTAGTTCAGCCCAGCATGGAAAGTGCCTTGAAAAAAATGAGTCAGAGTATATTAGCGATACCACCTTAAGTGGCACAGCAGGGAAATGCTTGACTAACAAGCAGAAGGTTGCCGGTTCGAATCCCCACTGGTACTATATAGGGCAGCAGTGATATAAGAAGATGCTGAAAGGCATTATCTTTCGGAGAGGAGAGCTAGTCTTGTGGTAGCAAGCATGACTTGTCCCCATAGCTAAGCAGGGTCTGCCCTGGTTGCATATGAATGGGAGACTTGATGTGTGAGCACTGCAAGATATTCCCCTCAGGATGAAGCTGCTCTGGAAAGAGCAAAAAGGTTTCAAGTTCCCTCCCTGGCTTCTCCAAGAGAGGGCTGAGAGAGATTCCTGGCTGCAACCTTGGAGAAGCTGCGGCCAGTCTGTGAAGACAATACTGAGCTAGATAGACCAATGGTCTGACTCAGTATATGGCAGTTTCCTATGTTCCTATCTCATACTGTGCAGGAGGAGGCCATGGTAAACTCCTCCTGTATTCTACCAAAGGCAACCACAGGGCTCCTTTTACCTTTATATTAGTGAAAGGAAAACTAGTAACATGTGGGGGCTCAATCCAGCCCTTTTCCAATCCATCAGGAGCATGGCTCCTGATCCCCAAAAACCTTCTTTACTGTGTGCCTGGTATACATCATGGACAGCTAGTTCAGTATAGTGACTATGGCTGCAATCCATAACAACTGTAAGCCAGTATAGCAACTAGGGATATGCAAATCAATTCATGTACAAAATGATTTGTACCCGAATCTAGCTGATTTGTGTGATTTGTAGACAGAACAAATCACCTCTGTGTTCAGTTGCCCAGAACTGGGTACAAAACAAATTACCCAGATTTGGACATGAAAAAATTCAGGATTCATACCTTCATTTTGTGGCCACATGGGTTGGGTGGTAGTGCCCAATGGGTGGAAGCTGCTACCCACATTTCAAAGTAATTGAACAAAGGGGTGATTTTTTTTTTAATGAAGTTGGCTCATCTTTAAGCTTTTTCCCATAGGGAACAATGAGGCAAACTTATTACTCCATGTGGGTGGCACCAGGGTGGCCCAGAGTGGGTTGTAGTGGGTGGTAGTGGCCAATGGGTGGAAAGAAGCTACCACCCAGATTTCTAAGAAATTGGGCACAGGGATGATTTTTAACAATTTTTTGAAGCTGGCATGTCTTTGTGGCAAATTCCAGGCAGAAAAGGGGTTCCGGGGGCAGAAGCGTGGGTTGGGCGGTAGTGCCCCAATGGGTGCCTGCTTCCACCCAGATTTCAAAGAAATTGGTGAAAGAGGGGATTTTTGATTTTTGTTTAGTTGGTGCATCTTTAAGCTTCCCCCCATAGGAAATAATGGGGTGCCAGTGTGGCTCAGAACGGCTCATAGGGGATTTCAGCAGCCCTATAACTCCACTTGGTATGAACAACAACAAACCTTTCACAAAATCCTTGCCCACCAAATGTTATTATGTACCTTAGATGCCCATTTTGAGACAAAGGGCTCTTTAATCCCCCCCCCGAAACACTAAGGACCATATGTCTGACTGGCTCTGCCTGTCACATGATCAGGGTTGTAAACATGCATGTCCCACTTCCCCTTCCAAAATACTGTTCCACTTGGCATAATTTTGTGTGAGAGCAGTTACAGAGGAACATAGGCCATATACTGAGTCAGACCATTCGTCCATCTAGCTCACTAATGTCTACTCTACAGACTGGCAGCAGCTTCTACAAGGTTGCAGGCAGGAATCTTTCTCAGCCCTATCTTGGAGATGCCAGGGAGGGAACTTGGAACCTTCTGCATGCAAGTATGGAGATCCTCTTCCCAGAGTAGCCCCATCCCCTAAGGGGAACATCTTACAGTGCTCACATGTGATCTCACATTCAGATGCAAGCAGGGTGGATGCTGCTTAGCAAAAGGGACAATTCATGCTTGTTACCTCAAGACCAGCTCTCCTCCTTCATGTGAAGCCCTCCCTTACTTGCAGTATCAATACTACTTAATGTAGTATTTGAATTGCATGTGATGGGCCTGGAAGCACCACCTTCCTCCCCACACTTATGAAAAGCTGAGTGGTGCATCAGGAGGAGGATCTTGATGTGCACACTCACATCCCTAATTGTGTGGTGGGCAAGGCTCGTTTGGATGTATCATCCAAACGAGTCCTACCTCAGAGTAGCAGCTAAAGCACATATGGGAGAATTCTGCCTCCCCAGCTAATTCACCTGACCTTTTACTCAGGCATGTGGTTGTGTGTATGCTCCAGCTGCATGCAGCACAAGCAGACACAGAGCCAGGTGCTTAGAGCACCCGACTCAGGGGGGAATCCCGCATAGTGTGGTGCATTCTGGGATATCTGGAGGCCAGGGTGCATATTCCCAGCCTCCAGAACACTGCAAGGCTTGTGGCAGCACCAATCATGTGGGCGCCTGAGCCACGCAGCTGGGAAGAATGTTTGATTATCTAGGGTAGGGATTCTCAATGTCGGGTGCCCAGATGTTATTGGACTTCAACTCCCATAATTCCCAACCAAAGGCTACTGGGGCTGGGGATTCTGGGAGCTGACGTCCAATAATATCTGGAGACCCAATGTTGAGAACCCCTGGTCTATGGGGAAGGTAGCCTCTCTCCTGCCTTTCCCCCGCCTGCCCTTCCCGGCTCAGCAGAAGGTTGTGTGAGTGACCTTTATCTCAGTGAACAGAACCAATGCTGCTGGCCCTTCAGCCTACATTTGATTTAAAAAAAAAAAAATTAAGAGGTTTCTATTAACAGTAACAGTATACCATTATAATTAAGGCTCAAACTATATATTACAAGACATTCCATGATTTTTTTCCTCTGCATTTTTCTTTTAAAGCCAAATTCAGTCAAGACAAGCTGTAACTGAGTGAAGGGACAAAGAATAGAAAGAGATTGCTTAACCCTTTCCTATGAGGCCATTTTCTTGCTCAGAGTCACCCTCCAGAAGCTGCTTTTTCACGTGTGGGTGGAAAGACATTTGAAGAGGTAAAAGTGCCTTATTTCACCTTCCATGGGTGAATAAGCAGCTCAGAGAGCTAATTTTGAAAATGACCACTGGTGAAAGGGTTACACAGACTCTCTTTTTTCATCATTTCTCTGAAAAGTAAAATCATGGGCCAGTGTGCTCTCTGTGTATTAATATCAGAGATAATCATTATAAGTTAATATATGGATGGTATTTAATCCAAGTTGCCTGTTCAAGATTTATCGTTCAGCTAATGATAATTGCTGGAAATGCCAGCAACCAGGTGCAGATTATATGCACGTATGTTGGAATTGTGGTGGGGCGAAAACCTATGGGGGTGGGAAGTCTTGTCAATTATCAGCACCATAATGGGATATACTTTACCTCTGAATCCATTTTGCATTCTTTGGGGATTCTTGAAAGGTTGTAAAGGAGGAACATTAGTTTTAATTTTAATAATTTGGGGAACTTGCTTTAATAACTATTTTATTCTATTTTTGTTGTGTCATGTATTTTAATATTTGTCTTTTAAATATTTTAAATCTTGTACACCGCCTAGAGATATACTTATCAGGAGGTATAAAAATATGATAGATAGATAGATAGATAGATAGATAGATAGATAAACATTATGTATTAATTACTGATGCGACAGGAATGGTTGCATAAGGCCTGAAATGTCACAACCTTGTTAAAGTTGACTGAATTTGTAAGGCTACTAATTGGTTAAAAAAATACCAAGAGTTCTGTCGCCACATGGTCCCCTTTCGTAGATTTTAGGACCACACAATTTGATATGAATACTTGAAAGTGTAACATTGTTTCACTGATGTAAAACTGTTTAGGTATCGCCTTTGTCTCTTTATGTATTGCTTTTGCAATATTTCATAAGGAATAAAGATATGTTTTTAAAATGGAAAAAGAAAGTATGGAACTCTCCGGTGTCCTGTTGTTTGGCTACATTCTTAAACACACTCTAATAAGATGTAATCTTTTTGGACTCAAAACGTAACTAGACATGATCTGCGAGATCATAAGAGTATTCACGAGCACAGCCTGTGGTTCACTGAACCTCGGTTCTGCGATTGTCTGGGTGATCGCTGCCGGATTAAATGGTTTGCCCCCGGCCAGCCACCATTTCCAGAACCAGGAGAAAGGAGTGGCTGCACTCATGCCCCAGGAAGTCCTCTCACTCCCAGCATTTCCCTTCACCACACTGCCGCTCATGAGGGCGCATGCATAGCATAGGGAATAGGGCATAGGAAGCTGCCATATACTGAGTCAGACCATTGGTCTATCTAGCTCAGTATTGTCTACACAGACTGGCAGCGGCTTCTCCAAGGCTGCAGGCTGAAATCTCTCTCAGCCCTATCTTGGAGATGCCAGAGAGGGAACTTGGAACCTTCTGCTCTTCTCAGAGCAGCTGCATTCCCTAAGGGGAATATCTTACAGTACTCACACATCCAGTCTCCCTTTCATATGCAATCAGGGCAGACCCTGCTTAGCTAAGGGGACCATTCATGCTTGCTACCACAAGACCAGCTCTCCTCTCCTTGCATGGTGGAGAGGAGGACAGCAGATGCTCATCTGCCAGGGAAGGCAGGTGAACTCTTGCCTTCCCTGCACTCTGCCTGCTCTGCCTGGAGGCCATCTGTGCGACCTCCATGAATATGATTTCCCTAGGTTAATAAAAACTGAGGGGGGGGAATTGGGATGGTGGCATTACAGGGACGGTGGTTACGGTTTTCCACTGCACTGTCTTCTGAGTTAAAAATATGCCTCTATCCCAAAGCTTCTATTTGCACCACAGGGGAAAACATACAGATATACTCATAACAACTTTAAATTTTGTGCCACAGGACCAATAGCAGCTTTGAGGAGGGCCAAACTGTAATTATGAAATAACATGGGGGGAAATGTAGGACCAAATACCATGATACATTCTCATTCTCTCTCTCTCTCTCTCTCTCTCTCTCTCTCTCTCACACACACACACACACACACCTCTGTTAATATTTTTGAAAAACCTCTGGATCCTGTTCATGATTCCTTCCACAATGTCTAATTTAAGCATTAGTTCAACTTGTTTCTGAATAAAAATGCTAAGGATTATGTTGTATGGTTGTCAAAAACAAAGCTGCCAGGCACAAGAGAAGGTTCTGTATGCAGCATTTTTTTTTGCATGCTCTATGTTCCTTTCCCCCAAATGTTCCTAGCATTCTGAATAAGCAAGAAGGCATTTGAAAGCCAAAGTGTATGGAAGAGGAGAAGCCAGATCAAATACAAAAGATGTTTGACAGATTTCAAGAGGAAACAAGCAAAATAGAAGACCGAGTGTGCTGAAAAGGATATTTAAATCAATGTTGAAATCAAAATTATTGTGCCAAGAACAAAAATGAGGTCAGCCTAACCCAAAGCAAAATAATTATGATCTCCTGATATTTCCCAAATGAAGAAGTGATGATGATTCATACACTTGGATCAGAAGATCCTCTCATTATCAGTTCTTTTTAAACCATCATTAGAATGCTGGAGTCAAGAACAAGGGGCAGCTGACAATGGATATATCTCCTATGTAGCCAGAGACGACAAATAATTTGCAGGCGGTGCCAGCCAGAAGGCCTCTGGATGCCCCTCAGCTTCTGCTGTGGCATTCAGGCATCATCAGTTCTATCTCTTTTATCATTGCACCTGTTAGGTTGCATAACATATGGGAACAATATGTCTGATGCTACAAGACTCAAGTAAGGAGTCCTGTGGATCAGGCGTTAGCTCCAGGTTTCTTGTAGTGAACAGAGGAGCAAGCTGCAGGCAGCTCAGATCAGGGCACCAACATGGCAGCCCTTCATCCTCCTGGTCCTGGGAATCCAGTGACACCACAGAACAATCCCTGTGCCACTGCCTGCCTCTGATTGGCTGTTGTCCCTCAGGCCAATCCTTTACTTTCTGGTCCATGGTCTGTTGGCCTGCCACAGCTATTTATCAGAGAGCTGGTGTAGCATAGTAGTTAAGAGACTGATCTGTAAATTCGGGACTTCCCTTGCTGAATTAGTAGCCTCTGTCATTAACTCATTAGGGAGCCTTAAGCAGGCCACTCTCACTCAGGCACAGCATTACAAACAAATACGTACATTTCTAGGTTATACAAATTGTACACTGTATCTCAAAAAAGGTGGGGGGATCTAATATTAAAATGTGGGGTATTTCTGTTTGTTAAATTTGAGCATATTTTTCCTTTCCTGCTAATGGAACTGTCAGGGAACCTGTTTTACTTCGTAAGGTGCAAGCATCCTCCCTCTAGCTTCAGAATTGCTCAAAAGTTGTCTGATCTCTTCTCTTCCAAATTGGAGAAAAATTGGATACATTCTCAAGCAAACTTGAGGCTCAGAAAATTACTCTCCCCACAAAATACCCTCCCTAGCAGCCGCAGCACCCCCTTATACAACTCATTTCCCATTACCATGTACTTATGAATCCCTCAGGGTGAGCAGGAGAAGCATCTATACCTCGTCCCTGTTCATGAAGCAAAAATGTATGCATGGGAGATCCCACCTCTCACTAAATTTATTCCTGGAAGGAAATGAAGTTAAGAGGAAGGAGCAGTGGCTAATCAGACTTGTAGTCTTCCCAGGGGCTGCTGCAAGGCAGTTACCTAGCAGCAGTCCCTGGGAAGGCTAGAATTCCTATCGGCCACATAGCCTTCCTCATAGCTTAACTTCCTCATAGCTTAAGTTCCTCATAGCTTAACTTCCTGCCAGAGTAAATTTAGTGGGGAAAACTTCTCAGACCATGTCTTCTTTCTTCTTCTTCTTCTTCTTCTTCTTCTTCTTCTTCTTCTTCTTCTTCTTCTTCTTCTTCTTCTTCTTCTTCTTCTTCTTCTTCTTCTTCTTCTTCTTCTTCTTCTAAACTCTAGGGACTAAGAAGCTTCTCGTGCTTATCCTGTAGGACTGGTAGGTAAAGGGTGGGGGGGAAAGAAGATGTTTAAGAGTGGGGGGACTGGAGGAGAGGGGGAAGGTTGATGTAGGAGAATTTCTCCAGACGGAGAATAATTTTGGGAGCAAGAAGGGGTCATCTCTCTTTTGAAGTGACTCCTTCCAAGATTCCAAAATTAGTTTCCAAAACTCAACTTGCAGAAGTTTGCTGACATCACTATTTTTATTATATTTGGGGGGGGGGAATCGGTAGAGTCACTAGAGACCAAACAAAGTTGCTCCAGAAGCTAGATCCAGTCTGCAGACTATCTGTTCCTATCATAGGTATAAGAAGCAAAATAAATTACAGATTCATAAAATGCTTGCCCTTTCCCCACAAATATATTTTAGAGATGTAATTCTTTGTTTGTTTCCAACAGTTTTATCAACAGTAATTTTAACTTCAGCTAGAATATAAGAAGCTAAATGTACAGGTTATCTGTCTCATTGCACCAAAGGGTGAGTTCAATCATTCAAAAATGAAGTGCATATATGCGTATTTGCTCAACAAAACCTGTTTGAGCAAAGCATTTAAGCACAGTTTCTAACTCTTCTTACCTTTGATTTGAAGTTGTGTGACCTTGGCAAATATTCTGAGCCCATGGATTTGAGAATTAAAATTGAAAATTTTCTCTAAAAGCATATTTCCCTGTGTCAGCAAGATTCACCTCAGTCTGTGGCTTAACTTGAAGAACCCACTCTCAGGAATCTAATCTTTTAACACACAAGACCAGTGCTTTACCATCAGCACTCTGCAAAGAATTACACCATTCACAAACTTTCTAGAGATGAATGATACATTACCACACAGTACAAATAGTGATGCACTACTGCTATTTTGTGTAGATTACAATATGATGCGTGTCATTCGCCAGGCTCTTCTGACAATGACCTCTCTGATAATGTTTTAAAGCTAGGCATATCTACCCAAGGGTATGCTCCAATCCAGTAGATGAAGGCCTAGTGATAAGCAAGGTCTCATGGGCTTGATTTGGAATGGACTTTACTTGAATGAGTTAATTGGGACTCAACTCTGATTGGGAGTGAATTAACTCATTTAAACTTCGTCCAATGTGGATTGGGCCCCAAGAGAGCTCTCCAGCCGTCTGTCCTCTCCCCCACAAACTGACAGAGATAGTTTAGTTTAGTTATATGTTGCTTATCCATGGTGAACAAATATTCACATGACATGCATTAAGAAACAAATACAGCATCCATTAAGAAACAAAGCCACGGATTCAGTTTGAAAAAATCACCACACAATGTCCAGACCTGCCAGGTGAAATTCCCCTGGAAGGAGACAAGGCAGAAGAGGGTAGGAATCCCCTAATCCAGGGCTGCACAACTTTGGCCCTCCAACTATTGTTGGACTACAACTCCCACCATTCCTGACTATTGTCTGCTGTGTCTGGGAATGATGGGATTTGTGGTCTAACAACAACTGAAGGGCCGAAGTTGTGCAGTCCTGTCCTAATCCTATTACAGGCCAAGCCATAACTTTATAGAGGTTTGGGTGTAAGTCATTATGGACACATGTGGTTCCCAACTGGGGGAAATTTCCAAGTTCCAATTGTTTTGTCTTCAGTTAAGCAGCACCACTACCACAGACCTCTCTGAGGATGAAGACAGTAAGTTACCAGACTCTGACCCAAGAAATAGTCATCTTTGGTGGTGACTGTCATGCCCCCACTTGAGGACAGTGGAGAGGAGTGGGGGGCAACCAACTGAATAGAAGGTGGAGAGGCACCTGAGGAGGAGCAGTCCGGCGAGATAACTGAGACAGGCCAGGGAGAGTGTTTGGCACAGGAGGAGCCATCAGGACTGGGGGACCTTTGGGGAGAAGGGTCAGGATCTGAGCCAGAGTCTGAATGGCCACTATCTCCTCGAGGACGCAGACAGGAAAAATGTCAGCTACAGGTGGGGGAATTACGGAGGAGTCGTCCCGTTGTGAGGAGGCAACAGGAGCCAGATTGAATCTATCACAGCTGGTGGGCGTGGAGTGTTGATTGAGCGCATGAGGCCAAGGACTATAAATCAGGCAGCCTGTGCCTTGAACAACTGCTGGAAACAATACGTAAAATCAGCTTGAGCCTCCGTTGGAGGTATTTTGACCTTGAAATTGGGCTTCTCACTCCTCACTCCTGTACCCCTGGGGATACTGTTGTCTGCCTCTCCCTCTCTAGCAAATAAAACAACTGAAATCTCTGACCAACGTCTTTCGTTGGGTGAGCTTGTGTCATTGACTCTGAAGCAGCCCACCATCTACTTAAGTCTCTCTGCTGTCTTATAGGTTTCCAGTGGTGAAATCACAATTCAAGACCATTCAGTGGTGCCACCATGTACCACACCCATCCACTTGAGGTGATATAAAGATACAGTTGGGCAGATATTAAAATATTCTCAAGGCTACTGTCTGCAAATTTTCTCAGAGTAGAAACTGATGTATAGAGGCAGCATATCTAATGCTGTTTATTTTATTGTTTGATTTCTATATCACGTTTCATTTAAATAATCCCAAAGCAGTTTACAATATAATTAAGACAATGCACAATTATAATACAAAAAGTAAAGATATTAAAATATGAACATAGAAGTAATATATCTCTATTTAAAGTTTTTAAACCTACATAAAACAGTAACACACAAAACAGCAGCAGTAAAAGCCATAATCTCATATAAAAGTCTGGGTGAAGAGCCACATCTTTCCTTGTTTTGAAAAATCTTGGTGGAGGCTGAGAAGCGGATGCCAGCCAGGAGAGCTTTCCAAAGCTTGGGGGCAATGACTAAGAAGACCCTGTCGAGCCGAGCCGAGCCTCTATCATTGTTGGCACACGTAGCAGAGCCCCCTCCAATCTTGTCAAGCAGGCAGAAACCTTGGGAGCAGACAATCCTTCAGATATCCAGTGTTAATGGAACTGCTCTGGGGTGATTGGTGAACACCCCTAAATTTGTGTTCGGGTTTGCATGGGGAAATTAGAAATTAGGGTTTGCATGGGGAAATTAGAAACAGTTCCACATCAGATTAAATTTACACAAAATTGAGGACCCAGGAAATAACTGAACTGGGGCAAGGCTGAAGTTTCACAAATCAAAGAAGGGTTTATTGAAGGGAGGGGTACAACGGAAAGAAATGTGTGGTTCAAACAATCCTATTAAAGATATGTTCAACTGTAAAGAGGCATTTTAGCTTTAAGTCCTAATTTTATGAATTCCCAAGAGGGCTAGAGAAAGAAGCTTTAGAGAAGGAGGCAACTGAATTTAAGAAAAAGGGAGCAGGGATAGAGATAGGCCTAGCAAAGGGCAAATGCTCATATTACCTGAGCTTCTACTGGCACAGAAACCAGAAGGCTGCCTGAGCAACCAAGGGACCTCGTTCCTCAGGGATAGTTCGGTCAGAAGCAGGAGAGAGAAGATTGGATGGGTTAGGTGATAGAGGTGATTCCACTAGGGTGCCTTCTCCATAGAACCAGCTTCCTATGTTGGCGAGGAAGACTGGGTAGATCGGGCTCAGCCAGAGAACGGATCTGGAAATTGGCACAAAGAGCTGGACAAAGCCTGGTATGATGGTGCGTGAGCAGCAGATTGCCCAAGCTGCTGGTAACTCCAAGGAGTGTGCGGGTCACAAAGGAGCACACTGGATCATGGAATTGGGGCTAGATATACCCAGGAACATGTCCTGGGGCAACACTCCTGTTGCTCTTTGCTGAATAGGTGTGCAGGGTGGAACCTACAAGAAGTGTTTCTGATCACTCTTCCTGGGTGTAACAATATGTGAATGACCAAGGCAAGCCAAGGCTGATTGTCATGAAAATAGAATGTGATAAGGGAAAATCTGCATGGATGGAGGGTCTGATAATCCAATCAGTACTTTTATTGGGTGCACCTTAAGGTCCTTATCACTGACTCAACCTCTTTTGTGTGTGTGGGGGGGAGGGAGAGTTACCTCCTCGAGCCTTATCTGTGTCCTTCCTGCTGATTTAATTGGTGCATTAGCTGGCTGCTATCCTTTACAAAAGTATGGGAGTCTGAGGCAGTTCACTCCGAGTGCAGAGTGGCCTTGACTGGAAGTTAACCTGCTTTATTTAACTCCTGGGGTCTACTTAGGATATCCAAACATAGGGAGGGTGTGCATCAGATTCTCTTTCCAACTTGCTTGTTAGTGACCAAATCTAGGGGCCCACTGTCAACTAAGTGACCGCTCCCCATGTGCCACAAACAGAGAGCTCATGATGCCGTGAGACTCCTGAGCATGACAAGAGCGAGATCTCCAAGTCTGGAGACCCAAACACAGGTGGGGGTAGGCTTCGGGGAGCCTGCAGAAAAGCATTGTTAGCAACACCAGGGCCCAAACCATTAAGGGCTTTAAAGGTCCAAACCAGCTCCTTTAATTGGACCAGGAAACAAACTGGTAACCATTACAGCTCTTTCAGAATGTGTGTAATATGATCCCAACAAGAAGCTCTGGATGAAATCTTAGCTGCTGCATTTTGCACTAGCTGCAGTTTCCAAATATGATTCAAGGGTAGCCCCATGTGGAGCACGTTACACTAATCCAGCCATGACGTGGCTAAGGCATGAGTAACTGTGGCCAGAAATGCCTTCTCAAGAAAGATATTCAGCTGGAACACTAACCTAAGCTGTGCAAAAGAACATCTGGCCAGCACCTTGTATTTTGCCCAGAAACATACTGGAAACCAGTGTACAGTGGTCCCTCGACTTCTGTAAATAATCCATTCCGAACACACGTTCGGAGGTTGAAATTTTCGTAAGTCGAGGAGCACACCACGGAAGTCTCAAAGCACTCGTAATTTGAGGAAGCCGCATCTAAACATTCGTAGGTCGAGTAAGCAACTACTTCCGGTAAGCAACTACTTCCGGTCTTTTTGTCGCTCGTAACTCGAAAACAACGTAAGTTGAGTAGTTCGTAGGTCGAGGGATTACTGTAGTGTTTTTTTTAAATATAGGAGCAATATGGTCTCTCTGAGATTACCCAGAGACCAGCCTGACTAACATATTCTGTACCAACTGCAGTTTCTGGACTACATACATACATACAAAGGCAGCCCCACATAGAGCACATTGAAGTAGTCAAGTCTGGAGGTTACCAGCATATGAACCACTGTTCTGAGGTAGTTTATCTCAAGAAACAGATGTAGCTGGCGTATCAGCCAAAGCTGAAAGAAAACACCTGTGGCCCCAGCCTCAACTTGAGACACCAGGGAAAGGTTTGTATCCAGAAACACTCCCAGATTGCATACATGTTCCTTCTGGGGAAGTGTGTCCCCATCCAGAATCAGGGATCAAAATTATCTCCTGAGTTCCGACCCTACACAATAAGTACCTCTGTCTCTGTTATCCCTCATCCAGCACTTCACCTCTTCCAGGCAGGCATTTAGGTAGGTTATGGCTTCTCCTGATGATATTGACATGGAGAAATAGATCTGGGTGTCATCAGCATACTGATAACACCCTGCACCAAATGTCCTGATGATCTCTCTAAGTAGTTTCATGTAGATGTTAAAAAACCATTGGAGACAGTGTGGAGCCCTGGGGTCACCATGTAAAAGTTCACGTTTTGAAGAACAACAGTCTCAAAGGAACAGCATCTGGAATCTGCCTGAGTGGTAGGAACCATTGCAAAGTGGTGCCTCCCACCCCCAACGCTCTGAGACATTCCAGAAAGATATTATGTTTGATAGTATTAAAAGCCACCGAGAGATCTAAAAGGTCCAAAAAAGTCACACTCCTTCTGTCAATTCCTAATTAGAGCTCATCCATCAGGCCAACCAAAGCAGTCTCCACCCCCATAGTCTGCCCGAAAGCCAGACTATGGGTCTAGTTTCTCCAAGATTTTTTCTGGAGCTGGGAGGCCACCACCCTCTCAGTTACCTTGCCCAACCACAGAAGGTTGGAGACAGGCCTATAGTTGCTAAACTTTGAGGGATCCATTGCAGGTTTCTTCATAAGAGGTCTAATGATTTGCTCCTTAAGACAGGAAGGCATCCTGCCCTCCCTCAGAGAAGCATTTATAATATCTTCCATCCCTTCTACAACAACCCCCTGCCAGATAGTACAAGCCATGTCAGGCAAGGGTCAAGAGAACAGGTGGTAGGCCACACCATTCCAAGCAGCTTATCCACATCATTGGGAGTGGGAGAAATAAAATAACTCTTATTTCTATATAGGAGCTACCCTGTGCAACCTCTACTAAGTTCCCTGTAAATTGCAAGAACACACCAGAGGGGAATATATGATTACCAAAAAGTGAGGTTTTCACCCACAAAATGCATTTGAAGCCAAGGTATTTTCATGGCAGATCTGAAAGCACAGATTCCAGCACTTGGGCAGTTAGCAACAACTTGGCAAACCTTTGATAGATGCTATTGATATGAGGGGTTAAAGGAGCCTTGCCTGCAAGCTTAGGGGTTTTTGTTAGCTTTTGATAAGAGCTAAGTCTAGCTCCGAGGGAGGGATTACTGGAAGAAGGGATGGCAAATGCTTAAAGGGGGAACACATTTTGTTTCTTTCCGCATACTGGCTTAATCCTGCACAGAGCAGCTGCAGCGCATTGCATGTGTGAGTGAGAGGCAAAATGTGATAATCAGACTCTAAACTAATTAGAAGGAGGGCTTGCCAAATTGCTTCTGCTCACAACTGAATACTGTGCAAATTATACATCGTAACAGCAGCAGTTGTGGAATACTTAGCTAAGCACCAGAGTAACATGTGGAGGGAAGTAATTAATGCCATGCCCTGCCAGGCACATCCTTTCTCTGATCCCAGCCTCAGCATCTATCGAGCATAGTTAAGAGCATGACAGGAAATACACAAAGATCTGGGTGCACCCTGCTACTCAGTTTAGGAAACTGCACCTGGTGGTTAACCACGAGGTCATTCACAGAATCAAAAATTGTGTTCTATCCATGTTTGGGATCTGTGTGTGCTCCCAGTTTTCAGTTGTGTGGAAACAAGCTAAGAGGAAAACCTGGGTAGAAATGATTGTGCGGAAGCAAGGTAGGAGGAAAAGCTACCCAGGTTTTCCTCCTACCTTTCTTCCACACAAACACCTCTACTCAAGTTTTCCTCCTACCTTGTTTCCACATAACCAAAAATTGGGAGCACACATAGCTCCAAACCTGGGTAGAACACAGTTTTTGATTTTATGAATGACCTCATCATTTTTTGTTGTCTTTGTTGCTTACATGCATGCAGCCTGAGCTGTCCTTGATCATGTCCATGCCCAATATTCAAGAGGGATGTCAGTGTGTACCATCAGGCTGTACACATACAGCAGTAGCATGTAGCAATTTCTACAACTGTGCCTACAGCCATAACTTCTGGCTGTTTCTCAGTTCTACAGGTGAGTGAGCTCTGGAGCTCTGCGAGAGCTTAACTCTGAAATTATTTGGGTCATTTTCTGAGCCAATCCAAGGCAACAAAAGTGACCCCCATCCAACACCCTCCAAACATATTGTTCCCTACCCTCTACTTACTGATCCAGTGGTAGTGGAAGAAGCAACAGAAGCACATGGGAAGTGGAGAGGAGTGATTAATTTTTATTCTTTCCCTGTGTACTTTGGATTTCCAGAACACTGATTTTAAGAAACTCAGATAGGTGCTAGATAAACTAATGGGAAAAAAAGCCCAAGATGGCAGGAGTTCTTGAAGGAAGAGTTAGTAATGAGGTTAGTATCACAGTGACTTCCTGATCCTTGAAAGTGCATCCCTGTGAAATCAGTAGGTTTATCTGAGGTGTTAATTTCATTTGAGCAGCCTACATAAAATATATGGAGCTGAGTTCTCTAGAAGTGGTAAATCTGTGTCATTTTACTAATTTACTCAAGCTGGGCAAGGACAGTTGGCAAAAGCTGGAAATGTAGTCCTTTAGAGCTCTCTGATTTCTCCATTGTACTCTACAGAAATTATATGCATTTCTCTGGTGGTTCAAAGTGTAGCACAAAGTTGTTAGATTCAGTGTCAAAACCAGCTAACAGCAGCCCATCAGTCGTTAGCAATGCTGGTTGGAAGTGTAAGATCCCACAGAGAAGGCAACCTAGATATCTCTCAGTGTAACATGTTTAATCTGCTGGGCTCTATGTGTGAACCTCTTGCTGGCATTGTACCGTTGGGACCTACTTCATCATTGTAAATGACTTTGGAAGAGTTCTGTTAGGTACATGAATGGTGCAGTTAAGCATCCACATTTCCTCCTATTAAGTCTGTGAAAACTATGAGTTATGCTTCACAGTCTGGGAGAAAATATTTTCACATGGTTTCTGACTAGCTTCTATGAACAGGGTTTTTTTTGGTGGTGTTTCAAAGTAATTTAACTCAGGGGAGGGAACAGAGGCAATGATCATCCATCTAGCATCAGAATTAATAGGACTAGTATTGATCAGCCTCAGCTCTTTACACTGAGTTCTGGCCAGAGTCAAATATAACGTTTCTTCACATCTGCCTTTGATTTTCTCCAGAGACTTTCATCTCAAAGATGAGCTAGCTTGAGAATCTTGGCTATTTGATTCTGCCCATCAGGATCAGCAAAAGGGGGTGGGAATTGCCTTAAACCCTTTTAGATAATTGGAAGTCATGTGGGCAAAAAGAAAATTCCTTGCTAAATTTTACATAGCAAAAATATACAAGAAAAAATTCATTGGTTCAAATGTAGGAGCAATGTTGTGGTTTCCATATTGCTTCCTCCTTATATGCATGGATGACACTTTGGCTTTCAGAGGCGATAGCAAATCAACATCAGTGAGGAAGGAGGGAAAAAAATCACAGCTCAGTTCAAAGAAACAATCAAGATAAAATTACAATAAGATAAAACAATATAGTGCATGCAAAGAAAACATGTTGTAGCAGCTTTGTATTTCTCTTTATTAGTTATTATATTATAGCAAGCAAGCTCATTCTCAAGGAAAGCACATGTACCTGTACACACACCACTCTTTTTAAAAGTATGTTTTTCCTTTGAATACCAAAGCCCATTTCATATGGGAATAGTCACTCAGTATCTACAACCAGTGAACTGGCCACCAATGATGAGGAATGATTACATGGGGTCTGAAAAGAACAGGGTGAGGTTAGAAAGCTTGCTAACTACCCTTGCTCCTGGATTTAAATAAGAAATTTTGACTATCTTTCCAACATAATTTGATGGACAACCATAGCCTCCTTTCATAGTCTCTCCCCATCAGAATTTATCCAGTGTTTCTAACAAATGTTCATTTGGCTACAATTAACATGTGGGGGAGGGAAAGTGACATCCTGGCATCGGGATCTACCCTGACACCCTGACATTCAAACAAATATGCATTATTTGGTGATACTGGCTGTCACCACAATGCTGCTTTCCACCCATGTGCAATGATTCCATGTGAATGAAACTCTGTTAGGAGTTCTACTTGCTAAACAAATTGGATCTTTCATTTAGGGCTACTGAGGAGATCTATGGACTACTTAGCAAATATGAGTAATCAATTCATTCATTCATGCAGTTCTTACCCAAGGAGACCTCATGATGGGTTATTATTAAATGATTTTTTTAAAAAAAACAAAACAGTTCTATACACTACATGAAATAACTAAGGTGAAATAGCAACCATACAGTAAATCAGCTTCACATCTGTAGAAAAAAGGTGCAGATTATTTCTAGTGTTTGAATACCCCTCACTTCCTTGAATCAGAACTCCCAGTTGGTGAGGTGAACTATGCCACTGAGGGGTCCCTATGTTCCCTATAGCTGTAGCAAATTTGGTTCAAATCGGTTAGGCGGTTCACAAACTAGCCCACTTGCACCACAAATGTTCATACATCTGCCATCTTGAACTAGAATGGATGACATCATCACAAACTATGCCATTGAGGCAGCCCTATGTTCCCTACAGCTGTAGCAAATTTGGTTGAAATCGGTTAGATGGTTCACACGTTAGCCCACTTGCACTTCAAATGTTTATGTGATCATCATCTTGATTTGGAGTGGGTGACATCATTACAAACTAGGCTATTGAGGTGTCCCTATGTATCCCTAGAATTGTACCCAGTTTGGTTCATATTGGTCTAGGCATTGCGAAGTTGATTGGGGGTGACACACATGAACACATGGACAGGCACACACATGGACTGCCGGGTGATCTCATAAGCCTACTGGAAAGCAGGCTAAACAATCTCCCCTCCAGGTTTTCTTACACCTACATCTCTTAAATTCAGAAGCAACAATTGGATTTTCTGGTTGCTCAGTTTAGGATTTTTTAAAAATCCTAATTTCTAGAGAAACTCAGGGCAGATTGCAATAGAACATAATTAAAAACCTTAAAAGCATTTTCTTTATTAATATTCCATATGTTCCATGAAGCACTCTGTAAACATAGTACCAGGGAATAGGATTTTACATCAAATGAATTGATTGATTGATTAAGTGCCGTCAAGTCAGTGTTGTCTCCTAGTGACCACAAAGATAGATTCTCTCCAGGATTATCTGTCTTTAACTTGGCCTTTAAGGTCCTTGCTGTCGCAATCAAGTCCATCCACCTTGCTGCTGGTTGTCCTCTTCTTGTCTTTCCTTCAACTTTCCCCAGCATTATGGACTTCTCAAGGGAGCTTGATCTTCGCATAATGTGTCCGAAGTATGATAGTTTGAGCCTATTCATTTGTGCCTCGAGTGAAAATTCTGGTTTACTTTGTTCTGTGATCCACATGTTTGTTTTCCTGGCTGGCAAATGTATGCCATACACTTCATTCTTATAATTTTTCCCCTCGGAGTATGAACCTATACCAATATCCTGTTGTCAATAAGTCAGATATAAAGTACAATATAATCCATCACGGTTCTGGCTCACTCATCTCTTTCTCTGTTGCCCTTTTATGCCAGCATGTGACAAGGTGATCCTGCATGTTTGTAAACCTGCAGGGGGGCACTTTGGACATACAACTCTGGCTTTGTAGCACCATTGTACCTTGTACAAATATGGACCTTCTTTTCACCATTTACTTTAATTATTGGTGCAAAATACAAATGTCTGCACTTGCAGTATGAATTGGCACTCAACATGTACTGGAAACCCTCATGATTGCCCTTTCTAGTATGCATGTATGTATGTATTTATTTATTTAATTTATATACCAACTAGTATAAAAATCTCTAGGCGGTGTACAGAATTAAAACATAAAATATAACACATTTAAAATTCATTAAAAAATATAAAAATCATAGATAAAAACACATTAAAAACACATTAAAATTTTAAAATCAAATCTCACTTGAAGGCCTGGGAAAACAGGTACGTCTTTAGGGTCCTCCTAAAAGCAGAGAAGGACTCCAGTCATTACCAAGTTGGAAGGCTACAGGAATTGATGGAATAGTTACAGAAATATGGGAGGCAAAAGAAGAAAAATCAGTCAAGGCTCTAACCAAACTATGCCAGCAAATTTGGAGAACGACACAGTGGCCAACAGATTTGAAGGGGGCAGTCTACATACCCATACCAAAGAAAGGAGCCCCTGGTGGCGCAGTGGTAAAACTGCCGCCCTGTAACCAGAAGGTTACAAGTTCGATCCTGACCAGGGGCTCAAGGTTGACTCAGCCTTCCATCCTTCCGAGGTCGGTAAAATGAGTACCCAGAATGTTGGGGGCAATATGCTAAATCATTGTAAACTGCTTAGAGAGCTCTGGGTATAGAGCGGTATATAAATGTAAGTGCTATTGCTATAGTGCTATTGCTATATCTTTCAATTTACTAGCATCTGATCTAAGCCTGGAGATTTTATTTTCTAATCTAATCTTCCATTTAGGTGATGTACTACTTTCTTTTTTGACAGGTCCATTGATCTTATATCTGAGCTCTTGTGTTGTTATTGTTGCTGCACTGTACATTAGTTGGTTTGTTTCTTGCAAATTATTGGTTGTTATTTCTGCAAGTGCAGCATTGACAACTTTTAATGCCTGAGCAAGTTGTTTTTTGGCAACTGTTTTTAGAGCTGGAAGTCGAACCCTGGTGGTTGCTTGGTTCATGTGCTCAGTTATTTTTTGCTTTAGTTCTTGTTGCTTTTCTGTTAAACAGCATTTGGGTTTTTGAGGTGAAGGCAAAGGGGAGGTTGCCTGGTTTTGATTTTGAAACAGTTCAGCAACAGTGGCATCCTCTATTTCCAACACCTCCTCCATCTGCGCCTGAGCAACTGCTTCAGTTGGTGGTAATTCTTCTTCCATATCTTGAGCCTGTATTGCTCTTTGCAGTTCTTCCAGCTCAACTCCTGTGAATACTTTATTTCTTATTATAAATCTTCTCTGGTCTGCTAGCCTTTGTTCTGTGATTTCTGTATCTGGATGCTTCTCTTTCCAAATTTGGTACATTCTTTTTAAATAACCTCTTCTAGTTGGACTAGACTTGTAATAGCAGATCATTATTTCCTTGCTGGCATTTTTTGTATTGTTTTTTCCGGTTAAGTGACGTTTCTTCCAGTAACTTTGCTGTCTTCAGCCCTGGTTGCTCAACTGAAGATCCTGAGTCCTGTTGCCCACTTGCCACCAGATGTCCAGGAACTATAGCACCTGGCGCGGTGCTATAGCACCTTGTTGACCCGGGCGACGACCGATCCGGTATAGATTTATTAAAGTTACGTCTCACCATATTGTTGATGGGAGAGGCACTCTTTTTCTGGCTCCTCTGGTGAGACCTGTCCAGTACGGTTGGACCTCTGGCATAGCTCTCACCTTCCTCAGAGCACGCAAGCCCCACAACCACGCCAAGGTAGTGCCTCACTGGGGGAATTATTATTATTATTATTATTATTATTATTATTATTATTATTATTTCTTGTTTACACAGTCAGACAGGTGTTATTGACTGGTTTGTTTTATCCAGACATTGAGTCCTTTATTATTATTATTATTATTATTATTATTATTATTATTATTATTATTATTCAGAGACCTATTGGCAGCCAGTGCAGTTCTTTCTATGGACCTAGGATTATGGTACCTTGCTCAAATCCCAATCATTCCAGATCACTGTCTCTCATAACCAGGATTGGTGCCATTTACCCTATTCCTCCTCCCACAAAAGTATTTCTCAATTTATTCTACTGACACTGGAAACAGTGGAAATATATTCTCTTTTCTCCAATGACTTAAGAAAATATAATGGCTTTTTTTGTTGCAGCATGACCTGTGAGATGTGTTGTGTATGCTACTTTTGGCTGTGTCCCCACGAGGTCCACTGAAATGTGTCAGGAACCAAAATACATTTTGCAATAAATATAATAATCTCATGAGTGTGGAGTGACCTCATATTAGTATAGCTAGCTGTGGCTGGCTGTGCCTTGTACAGTTAAATGAGAGGTGAACAAAGCAAATCATTATTTTTGCACCAGTGCAGACAATTCTTCTCAGTTCCTGAAAAGAAATATGAATGCCTTTTTAGCACTATGATGCTAATGGTGATATCTGAGATTGTCAGGGGATTTGGGTATTAATTGATGTATTTAAATAAAGGCATCATTAACAAATAGGATGTCCATTTATACAGAACAATAGATGCCCCTCTCAAATTAAATGAAGCTTATGATGTTAGATAAAGTAGGGAAAAGGCAGGCCTCTTGGCAAGTTTAGTGATTTTGAAATTAAACAGTTCTGAGATGCAGAAAGCTGAGAGCTTTAATCTGTGTCAGTTAGACCTGTGCCAAAATGTAAACCTAGTTCTGTGAAACACTTTATCAGAATCAAAAGGGACCCTCTCATTCAGCAATTTTTAAGGAACATTGTGACAGTGTTTTGTTGTGTTCCCTGATTGGCCACAATTTGCATCCTAGCCAATCATGTATGTCATCTGTATCGGAAACTTGCCCTCATTCTCAGTGGGCTTCATTTGCTCTTGATAATATCAGCAAATAGCTAAATCAGATTTAAAACATAGCATACTGGTATCGTCATGTCCAGTAGTGACTGGCTGAGATCAATAGTGACTGGCTGGGATCATTTGAGAAGTTTTGAAACAGAAATTAAAGGCCAGTAAAACAGTGTTGTGTGGTGGCTGAGAGATTGGCTGCACACAGTAGCAATCAGCCAATATAAAAGGATGGATTAAGTGTTTTCTTTGTTTGTGGTTGTGTGTGTGTGTGTGGGGGGGGATTATCAGCAAATGATGCCACTGAAGTTTGTAGAACGGATTTTTCCAGACTGTAATGCCTGAATGTATTCCAAGGAGAACTCCCTCGCCCCCTCCTCTGTTCATGATTTAAATGAGCCTATTGGCCAGGTTTTTTGCCTGTGCAGTCTACATTCATCATCGTAGGAACTCAAAACCAATGTTGTGCATGCTCAAGAGCTGATTACATCAACCTCTTACTCTCTGTGGGATGAGTGAAAGGAGCTCTTTAAAATGGGAATGTCCATTACTTTAGCTCCAGTCCTTAACAAATGTCAGCTTGCCAGTCACCAAGTGTGGTAATGGCCAGGTACACTCCAAGAGCATATGCAGTCCAATATGGGGAGGAATAGTTAGTCAGGTGGGGTGACCTGCCCTAGCTAAGCAGAAGCTCCACAACCAGTCAGGGATAGGTTGAAGCCCCCAGTATAGGAGGCAGCAAGCTCCAAGCCGTTCTCATTCCACTGGAGGAAATTTCTCATGTTTGTTTCATGGATACTTGTTTACTTCCTTTGCTCATGTATTAGGTCAGGAGAAGCCTCATGCTTGAAGTTTGACATTGGTATGCTTGGGGTATGAGCCTTTCCAATGGTTGTCTAGCCAATGGGAATTTAATGTGGGGTTTAACACCCCCTCATATAATTGCCTGGTTGATATTGGCTTCCCATTTTAAGATCTTCCAATTCAAGGGGGATTTTAATCAGTAAAATGGCAAGGGGGGAAGGGTTGTGCAGTCCTTCAGTTTTGCAGTCCTAATCCAAATCTCGGTTGTCTCCCCCCCCCCACACACACACACATCTGTTAGCACTGAGAAAAATATGAGGAGATGCTATTCTCATACAATATTGGGTTGGCGCGGGGGGCTGGGGTGGGGCTGGGTGTTTAAATTGCTCCTTCTCTATAACCCTTAAATGGTAGCTTTTATTTATTAAATTGTGAGCTATCTTTAATATCTTTAAAAAAACAACAACAACAAAAACCAATCTTGATTTTAGTAATATAAGAACATAAGAACATAACAACAGCCCTGCTGGATCAGGCCCTAGGCCTATCTAGCCCAGCATCCTGTTACACACAGTGGCCCACCAGATCAGGGCTGTGCACGAACTACGGTTTGAACCTGAGTTCAAGCACTTTTAGGGAAATGGGACAGATGATGATGATGATGATGATTTATTCGATTTCTATACCACTCTTCCAAAAATGGCCCAGGGCGGTTTACAGAGAAATAATAACTAAATAAGATGGATCCCTGTCCCCAAAAGGCTTACTATCTAAAAAGAAACATAAGATAGACACCAGCAACAGTCACTGGAGGTACTGTACTGGGGGTGGATAGGGCCAGTTACTCTCCCCGTGCTAAATAAAGAGAATCGCCACGTTAAAAGATGCCTCTTTGCCAAATTAGCAGGGGTTAACTCAGATAAGAAAAGGAGAGCAGGTCCTTACCCTTTACCTGCTTTACCTGGAAGTTTGACCTCTTTGTCATTACTTGAATATGAATTTAACAAATCTGTGTGTGAGTAATTGAAGTCACCCATTATTACAGCACTGTCTCTCTTTGATGCCTCCCTGATTTCCTTCTGCATCTCCCAGTAACTGTCAGCATCAGGAGGGCGATAGCACGTTCCTAGTAGCACATTTCCTTTCAGGCCTTGTATTGCCACCTGCAGAGTTTCTGTGGAGGACTCCAGTCCACCTAGGTTTTCTAGCTTGTTAGATTCTATACCTTCTTTAACATACAGTGCTACTGCACCCCCAATTCACCCCTCTGTGTCCTGTTTATTTATTTATCAAGTTTGTAGGCTGCCTCAAATGTCCATCTCTGGGTGGTTTACAGCAACATAAAACAAATTAAAACTTTTAAAACCATTTAAAACCAAAGTCAAGTTTAAAAACTTTGGTGAAAAAATGAGTCTTTAGGGACTTTTTAAAAGTTGTTAGAGATGGGGAGGCTCTTATTGCAACAAGAAGTGCATTCCAGAGTCTCAGGCCAGCAACAGAGAAGGTCTGTCCCTCTGTAGGCACCAGATGAGCTGGTGACAACTACAGATGAGCCTCTGCAGATAATCTCAATGGGTGGTGGAGCTCATAGAGAAGAAGATGTTCTATTAAATACCCAGGGCCTGAGGCATTTAGGGCTATATAGGTTATAACCAGCACCTTGTATTTTGCCCAGAAACTAATTGGCAGCCAGTGTAGTTCTTTTAGTATAGGAGTAATATTTTATTTCTGAGATGACTGAGAGTCAGACCTGACTGCTGCATTCTGTACCAACTGCAGTTTCTGGACAATGAACAAAGGCAGCCCCACACAGAGCATATTACAGTACTAAAGTCTGGAAATTACCATCCTATGTACCACTGTCTCTGAGGTCAATTATCTCAAGAAACGGATGCAGCTGGCATGTGGGTCGAAGCTAGTGGAAAGCACCTCTGACCACCTCCTCAGCCTGGAACACCAGGAAGAGGTTTGGATCCAAAAGCACCCCCAGGCTGCATACTTGTTCATTCAACCACAATACTAGAAGCCCAGTTAGATTGTATACCCAAAAGGAGGAAAGGTACCACTAAGTTCAGGAGGATGCCAGCATGGCTAACGGGTACCGTCAAAGAAGCCAACAAAGGGAAGAAGTCTTCCTTCCGAAATTGGAAGGCCTGTCCAAACGAAGAGAACAGAAAGGAACACAAACTCTGGCAAAAGAAATGCAAGGTGACAATAAGGGAGGCAAAAAGAGAGTTTGAGGAACATTTAGCCAAAAGTATCAAGGGGAATAACAAAAACTTCTTTAAGTACATCAGAAGCAGGAAACCTGCCAGGGAGGCAGTTAGACAATGCGGGAGTGAAAGGGATTATTAAGGAGGATATGGAGGTTGCAGAGAAGCTGAATGAGTTCTTTGCATCTGTCTTCACGGCAGAGGATACTGAGCATATACCTGCTCCTGAACCAGGCTTTTCAGGGATGGAGGCTAAAGAACTGAGCCAGATAGAAGTGACAAGGGATGATGTTCTAAACTGTCTTGAAAAACTGAAACCTAACAAATCACCAGGGCCGGATGGCATCCATCCAAGAGTCATCAAAGAACTCAAATGTGAAACTGCCGACCTCCTTGCCAAAATATTTAACTTATCCCTGAAATCAGGTTCTGTACCAGAGGACTGGAGAGTAGCAAATGTAACACCGATTTTCAAAAAGGGATCAAGGGGCGATCCGGGAAATTACAGGCCAGTTAGCCTAATGTCCGTTCCAGGCAAATTGATGGAAAGCATCCTCAAGGATAAAATTGTAAAGCACCTAGAAGAACAGGCCCTGCTGGGAGTGAACCAGCATGGCTTCCGCAAAGGTAAATCTTGCCTCACCAACCTTTTGGACTTCTTTGAGAGTGTCAACGAGTATGTGGATCAAGGTGATCCAGTTGACATAGTCTACCTGGACTTCCAAAAAGCTTTTGACAAAGTTCCTCATCAAAGACTCCTGAGGAAACTTAGTGGTCATGGGATAAAGGGACAAGTACATGTGTGGATTGCTAACTGGTTGAAAGACAGGAAACAGAGGGTAGGTATAAATGGAGAGTTTTCACAATGGAGGGAAGTAAGAAGTGGGGTCCCCCAGGGATCTGTACTGGGACCGGTGCTTTTTAATTTATTCATAAATGATCTAGAAGCAGGGGTAAGCAGCGATGTGGCCAAATTTGCAGATGATACCTAACTCTTCCGGGTAGTGAAATCCCAAACGGATTGTGAGCAGATCCAAAAGGATCTCTCCAAACTGGGGGAGTGGGCGACAAAATGGCAAATGCGGTTCAATGTTAGCAAGTGTAAAGTGATGCACATTGGGACAAAAATCCCAACTTCAAGTATATGCTGATGGGATCTGAGCTGTCAGTGACAGACCAGGAGAGGGATCTTGGGGTTGTGGTGGACAGCTCATTGAAAGTGTCGACTCATTGTGCGGCAGCTGTGAAAAAGGCAAATTCCATGCTAGGGATCATTAGAAAGGGGATTGAAAATAAAACGGCTAACATTTTAATGCCCTTATACAAAACTATGGTGTGACCACACTTGGAGTACTGCGTACAATTCTGGTCACCACATCTTAAAAAGGACATTGTTGAACTGGAGAAGGTACAGAAGAGGGCAACCAAGATGATCAGGGGCCTAGAGCACCTTTCTTATGAGGCAAGACTACAGCACCTGGGGCTTTTTAGTTTAGAAAAAAGATGACTGCGGGGAGACATGATAGAGGTCTATAAAATCATGCATGGGGTGGAGAATGTGGAGAGAGAGAAATTCTTTTCCCTCTCACACAACACTAGAACCAGGGGTCACTCCATGAAATTGATTGCCAGGAGGTCTAGGACCAACAAACGGAAGTACTTTTTCACACAACGCGTGATCCACTTGTGGAACTTTCTGTCACAGGATGTGGTGACAGCCAACAACCTGGATGGCTTTAAGAGGGGTTTGGATGACTTCATGGAGGAGAGGTCTATCAATGGCTACTAGTTGGAGGGCTGTGGGCCACCTCCAGCCTCAAGGGCAGGGTGCCTCTGAGTACCAGTTGCAGGGGAGTAATGGCAGGAGAGAGGGCATGCCCTCAACTCCTGTCTGTGGCTTCCAGCAGCATCTGGTGGGCCACTGTGCAAAGCAGGATGCTGGACTGGATGGGCCTTGGGCCTGATCCAGCAGGGCTGTTCTTATGTTCTTATGTTCTTATGGGGAAGTGTAACTCACTCCATCCAGAACCAGCAGGTCAAAATCTTCTCCCAAGTTCTGAACCCACACAATATGTACCTCCATCGTATCTGGATTCAATATCAGTTTGTTATCCCTCATCCAGCCCATTACTGTCTCCAAGCAGGCATTTAGGGAGGTTATGCCTTCTCCTGATGATGTAGTCATGGAGAAATAGGTTGGGGTGTCATTAGCATACTGTTAAAACCCTGTACCAAATCTCCTGATGATCTCGCCTAGCAGTTTCATGTAGATGTTTAAAAACAATGGAGACAATATGGAGCCCTGGGGGACACCATGTGAAAGTTCAGATTTTGAAGAACAGTCTTCAAGGGTCATCATCTGGAATTTGCCAGAGAGGTAGGAGCAGAATCACTGCAAAGCAATACCTCCAACCCCCGCCGCTCAGACACTCCAGAAGGATACTATGATGGTTAGTACTGAAAACTACTGAGAGATCCAGATGCCCTCTGTCAGTTCCTAATTGAAGATCATCCATCAGGCTGACCAAGGCAGTCTCCAACCCATAGCCTGCATGAAATCCAGTTTGAAATGGATCTAGATAATCCGTTTCCTCCAAGACTGTCTGATGCTTGGAGGCCACCACCTTCTCTCAGTTACTTTGCCCAACCACAGAAGGTTGGAGACAGGCCTCTTGTTGCTTAACTCTGAGGGATCTAGTGCAGGCTTCTTCCCTGCTGCAAACTCCCTTCCTTTGTCTACAAAACCACTACACCATGCTGGCTCCCAAGCCAAATATCAGCCTGTAGTGACTGCAGGATTCTGAGGAGTTACTCCATCTTTTAAAAAGTTCATCAGCCAGGACACCAACATTAGGCAGCCCTAATGTTGGTGTCCTGGCGGATGAACTTTTGAAAAGATGGAATAACTTTTGAAAAGATGGAGTAAAAGATGGAGTAGCCCAACACCAGTAACACAGTTTTGTGTTTGTTTCTGTGAACTTTAAAAAAAAAACAATTCCCTTTTTTGGCATTGACATTTATTGTGAGAGTGTTTGTGCCTTTTCAGTGCTATTCTGTTCCCTTTTGTTCTGAGTGTTAATGCTTCTCTGTGCCACATCCCCCCTTCTCTTTCTTTGCCTTTAGTGTTCTTGGCCTCATTTGCCCTCACTGCTCTTGAATCTTTTTAGCTGTAATAGGCCACATGATTTTGCCAGTGACATCACAACATTATGACTGATGTGAAGAGGTCCCTGATGCCCTTAAACAAAATCATGTGAGGTCAAATGAGGTCAAGAACCATGAGGGCAATGAAGCATGAGAGAAAAATGGCACTGAGAAGCAGAAGGAAACAGGGCAATAAAACAGGTGCCAAACAGTATCAAAACAATATGGCTGTTTGGTGGGACAAGGTTGTTTTTTTTTAGTAATTAGAATGGCTGCCTCAAATATGCTAATTTCACAGCAGATACAGAAACTGGAGAATACTTGGTATAATTCAACTCAAAATCCTAAAATTCTTAAGTAATCAATGTATTGATCACCCAGAGCTTGATCCATTATATTTGTAAGGTTTATGGAAATCAGATCTTGCATAGGATCAACTTGCTACAAAAGAAAGTGGAATACGGCAGCAGTTTTGTAGTGGCGGTGTATTTATTCTTTCCCTTAATGTTTTCCTATCCTTAGCTTTACAGTCATTCCTGGGAGATGTCATTTCAAGCTGTATTAGTCACTTAGTGTGGCAACATGTACTTGCAAAAAGTAATTTGATGGAACACATGAACACAGTCCTTGCCTTTGCAAAAGGGTCAGGCCACCAAGAACCTTTCAAACTGTAATTGGAGAAAACAGCGTGTAACAAGAGTACTATTTGTTGGATCTTATTTTGCTCTTTGTATTTTGTAGCAGGCCCTGTTTTAGAAACCAAGGGCAATATCCAGCCAACAGATAAGTACTTTTAAAACTGGAATCCTAAGCACACTCATTAGGGAGCAAGTTCCATTGAACTCACTGGCTGACAACCTTACTAATGAAGAGTGTGTGCTTTGAGCCTATGAGCACACACAGCACTAGCCGCTGTGCCACTCCTCAGGTCCTTAGTATGTGTGCTGTTGTGCAAGAGGGCTCAGAGTTTGGAGTGTTTACCACATTCTAGAGCTGTCCTATAAGACTGGAAACACATCACAGTCACAAAGCAGAAAGGAAAAAGGAAAGGAAAAAGGAAATACATGGTTCCCTACCCCAAAGGACAAAAAAGAAACACAAAGGAGACACCAGCAAAGAGCCATGGGAGGGACACTCTTCTGCACTGAATAGGCACACTAGTTCTCTTCAGGGCCAGCTATAGGGTTTTTGGTGCCCTAGGCGAAGTTTTGGCTTTGGTGCCTCCTATAACTGAAGCCACACAGGCTGCTCATTTGCCAGGATGAATTACCAGACCATGTGAATGACCAGCAAATGACTGGACCATGCCTGTTTGGGAATACAGTGGGAGAAGGAAAAGAGTTGAGGAGCTTGGAGGCTACCCACACCTGCCCTTCCTCTATTCCAGGCCTGCTCAACTTCTGCCATCCTGCAGATGTTGGCCTACAACTCCCATAACCCCTGGCTATTGGCCACTGTGGCTGGGGATTAAGGGAGTTGTAGTCCAAAAACAGCTGGGAGGGCAAAATTGAGCAGGCCTGCTCTATTGTCACCACCTCCCTTACCTCAGCAGCACAAGCCCTGCAATCCTCAGGGTCAACCAAGCTCTGTGTCTCCCTGAGAAGCAGCTTTTAACAGCCGTATGAGGAGCTTCCTTCCACAACCAACCAGGCCCAGCTACAGCCAAGCCACCCATCACACGAACCACATACTTCCTGTTTGGGTTCCAGGTACTTGAGAAAACAGGAACTTGAAGCTCCTGTCTGTGCTGCTGAAGCAGCAAGAAAACAGAATGAGGCAGAGAAGGGTTGGAGGAGGAAAGCAAGCTCAAGAACAGTTAGGAGGTGGGCCCTGCCCACAGCTTCTGCCCAGGGAACTGAGGTGCCCCCCCCCCCCCCGCAAACTGGTGCCATAGGCAACCACCTTGGTCTGCCTAGTGGACTGGCCAGCTCTGGCTCTCCCCTTGATAAACATAAGAGAGTCATGCTTCAAAATGTGCCTCTATGTCCAGTAAGCCGGAGTTATCAATGGATACCAATGCAATATCTGGTCAGTTTCAAAGTTGAAATTAACTTTTTTCAGGTGATTATCTCTGAAGTGAATGTGTGTCTTACTTCTATATATATTGTTCTTAAATATTTCAATGAATCTGAACTGTTTTAAATTTGTTTTTATATATTTTTAAGTCATTTGTTTTAAATGGTTTTTGTTTTTCCTTGCTGTGCACTGCCCAGAGCCTTTGGATGGGGCTGTATATATATGTAATAAACAAACCAACAAACAATCTCACACTCACTTCTATGAACAGGGATTTAAATGAAATAAAGAACTGGAACCTAGCAAATCTACTGTTCAAGTTAAATCAAAACCAAACCTAAAATTTACATTCTATCTTGGACTGCAAATGAAAGTAAAACTAAAACAGTGATAAGGTTTGTTTACACTTTTTATTCTATTTGGATATTAGATTGAAACCTCTGTGAGATGTAGCAAAACATCTGAATCAATTCATATTATGTTCTATTACTACAGAGGGAAAACATATAATTGAGGCTTTTGCCAATTTTTTTGTTTTTGTCAGTGTGATGAAAATAAGAGCAGAGAGAAAAGGATTGCACTGTTTGTAACTTTTTCTGATTTCTGCCCCTTTGGTTTTTGGCAGGTCTTTTGGCTCCAGTAAACTGGAACTGATTAGTTTTGGCTTCCAGCAAACATGCAAAACAATATCTCAGAGGCAGTGCCATATTTCAGGTGTCCCCGAGACAGAGCCCTGCATGGGGCCCCTCAGAGAAGTTTCTGCTTCTCTGCTGCATCCTCTTTCTCCCACCCATCACATCTCCTTAGCTTACCTGAATGAGTTGGAAGGGGGATTTGGCTGTGGTGAGTGGGTGACAGAAGTGGGTAGGTTCAGCAGCTCCTCCCACCCTCTCCATTAGTAAATGCAGGGATGAAACATGGTGATGCTAGTACCAGTTGTTCTCACCCTCAGAAGATGGGAGAAGGAGGAATTCCTGTCATCTTGTTTCTCCCCCAGTTCGCTATGGGGGAGGGTAGGAAAGAGACAAGCCTTTCAGCAACAGTTCCTCCTCCCCTCCATTTTGGCAAAAGGGCTTTCCTTCCAGAGGCCCTTGCTTCATCACAGGGGTTTTGGAAGACCCTGCACCAAGGGGAACACAGAAGGATGCCCTCTTTGGAGATGTTCCTATTTGCAGAGGGGGAGGCAGATGGAAGAAGAAGCAATGTGAGAGATTTGTGGCACTTCTGCCTCCTCCCAAAATTACACACACGCACACACACACCATAGAGGCTCTGAGGTCATAGGCCCTCAGCCAGAAATAAACTTGGCCAAACCCTGACAATAGCTCTGCAGTGTGCCATGTCTTTTGTTATGCTGGGGAGGTTGGAAATGTTTGTATAAAATCAGGTATATTTTTTACTCCTTTGGGTTACTTGGAGGTAGTCATAATGCCTAACCTGAAAATGAGGCAGATCTAAATCAGATTTTCTTCTATCTGAACTAGAACAAAGCAGTAGTGCACCCACTTCTATAGACCTTGGTTGACTTCTGAATTAAATTTAATGGGGGAAGTAAAAAAAGATTCCCTGTCCCAAAGGGATTCACAGTCAGAAGAAGACACAAGACGGACACCAGTAAACAGCCACTGGGGAAAATGCGATGCTGTGACTATCTCCCTGCTTAATTTAAGAGAAGCACCACTCTAAAAGTGCCCCTTTGTCCACCCACCAGAGGCAAATGTGAAATATAATCAAATATTTCATTTCAAATACCTGTGGCTATTAAGAAATCATCTGAGATATTTATATAGCACATAAAATTAAAATGGGGTAATTGTTAAATGTTTTCTTTATTAACTATGCAAGTCAAGTAAAGATTCCAAATTGGATCGCAATCTGTTTAGAGCACTGGACATTTTACCAGGAAATTTTCTGATTTCTAGCCAGCCAGCATGGTGTAGTGGTTAGAGTGCTGATCTAGGACTGGGGAGACCCGAGTTCAAATCCCCATTCGGCCATGAGACTTGCTGGGTGACTCTGGGCCAGTCACTTCTCTCTCAGCCTAACCTACTTCACAAGGTTGTTGTGAGGAGAAACCTAAGTATGTAGTACACTGCTCCTTCAAGGAAGAGCGGGATATAAAATGTAAAATAACAATAATCATCTTCATCATCTTTGAGAAAACCCACATATTCATTGTGAAGAAGAAAAATATATAATTTCATGTATTATTTTATGTTTATATCATTCTTCCTCCAAGGAGCTCATACCTGTATATATGGCATTTCCGCCATTTTTTATCAGCACAACAATGCTATGAGGTAGATCATACTAAGAGAGAGTGCAGCTGTTCCAGCATAACCCAGTAAGCTGCATGGCTGAGTGGAGATTTGAACCTGGGTTGTTCAACATGTGCCTCACAGGTTCTGCACTTTGCATCTGATCAAGGGCTCTTTAATCTCATCTTATTCAAATTGTTCCAGCCTTAAGCCTAGCATTTTAAAATGCAAGGGACAGATTCCTGGCAAAATTAAACTTCCCTTCCCTTTGCAAATGGTGAGGAATGGAAAAGAGAGAGAAAATGTCCAGTGCCCCAAATAGATTGTGATCCAATTTGGAATGTTCATTTGGCTTCTATATTTAATAAACAGAATTTTAAAAAGCATCCCCTTTTAATTTTATGTGCTGTATACATATCTCAGGGGCCTTCATAACAGAGGGGTTTCTAATAGTCAAATCTGAACTGAAATATTTGATTATATTTCACATTTGCCTTTGGTAAGTGGACAAAGAGGCACCTTTTAAAGTGCTGCTTCTCTAACATTAAGCAGAGAGATAGTCACAACATAGCACTTTCCCCAGTGTGTCTTTTTTCTAATTGTGATTGAGACAGGGAATCTTTTTTACTTCCTTCAGTAAATTTAGTCAGGATGCCAGCCACTGTCCATAGAAGGACGTGCACAACTTCTTTGTTCTCGCTCAGAATATTCAGATATTGGCCCAATGCATTTGGGATCTATAATCTATCTTCAGGGGCCATCTAAAATTATAAAAAAAATTTAAAATGGCATTATTTCTATTACATGTCTGGCATTTCAAAACACAAGGGGCTGAATTCTGGCACAAATTAAACTTCCCTGCCATCTTTAAACGACACCCCTGCAATTTTGTAAGATTTCATGGTGCAGCATCAGAATTGGTTTTATCTGAAAGAAAAGAACTCGCTCGTGTTGCAGCACTAAATATTTCTCACTGTCCTGTTGCTCTTCCCTTGACTGCACTTTTCAGCATTACTGTAACACACTTCTTATTCCCTCATCCATACAGTAAAACGAGGCATCCAGGAGATTAAAAGCTATTGCTTTCAGGTCTTGCTCTCCTGCTCATTTCCTGTTAGCTGGCTGATATAACCCATCCAGAGACATTTTTCATTAGGGGCTGCAACAAACCCAGTTTCTTACCTCTTGATTTGAATTTTGCGCAGACAACACTCGATTGGGTACCCTCCAACTGGCAGATAATATTTGCAGGCAATCCTGAAGGGAAGACACAATGTGTTTTTGTCTTAGCAGGTGTTTGGTGATACATATCACTCTGTGTGTTTCAATCTTCTTGTGTTAGTCATCTTGGGACCACAGAAGAGATTAAGATTTGAAGCAAAACACTTTTTAATCTATTTCATACCCAGACTTCCACAATATGTCCTTTAAGGCACTTCTTTGAGTCTGCTGGTGTTGAGTTATTTTAAAAATCGATACATAAAATAAAGCCATTTTTGCCCAAGTCCATTGAGTAAATTTAGATAAAACATGGCAAGCATATTTCAATTAACCGTCCAGATTTCCAATTAATCCCCCAGAAGCATTGAAAATCTATTAGGAAGAACCTGAAATGTTTTAGGTTCATAAAGTTACAAGAGTCACCATGGATCATAGAATCCAACTGCCTGTCTGAAAGCAGCACTCTATTTACAGCTCCTTGACAGATGCCAGTCCTTTCTTTGAAATTCTCTATGTATAGAGTTTGCACAAATCCGTTTCGTATAATAAATGTTCAGCACTCATTCATTGACTGTAACATCAAGCGATGATTGGCAAGGTGAAGGAGTAATCACAGATGAATTGCCATTCATAGAACTGTAATCACAATTCCAAAACAAAGATTATGCTCTTCAACAGCATAAGTTCACAAATACAGCTGTGAGAGACCAAGAATTCAGAAATAAAATGTTCAGAAACCAAACGTACATGTATGTTTGAATCAGCCCTCAGATTCAATGCATAGGTGCACTGTTCAGCTGCCCATAGAGCTTGGAAGTGTTATCCCTGTAAGGTTTCATTTAAATAAACTTTCCTGTACTTTAACCTCATTGAGCTGGAGACCATGGGAACTAAGAGCGCTTTCTCATGATCTGCTTGAGGACAGTATTCCTCCCATCACTTGGAAAGTGGCGAGCTTTTGTGCGGCAGCTCGAAGATTGTGTCAGTTTTTAATTAATAATTCTAGTGCTGCCCTATAACCTTTTAGTTATAATATTGTTGGTGGATTAGACTGTTGACTTGTTATCTTTTTAATTGCTATTTATATTTTTATTTTTATTGTATTTTTCCCTTGTTGTGCTGGTCATAGACCGTAATAAACTTTGTACTGAACATGATCAGTGAGAAAGAGCTCCAATCTGCAGGGGAGGAAGTCTTAAAATGCTTACTTCCCTGGTAGACAATCGAAGGCTCCTTCCTGGCTGGGCGGATCGCCTGCCCAGATGACTGATGGATACTGACGGAAGCATGGAGGGTCAGGGGCTGGGATGCATCTTCCCAGCCCCGGAACCCTGTGCAGGAGTGTGGTGCATTATACAGATCCTCCTGGCACTGGCTGGGAGGCTACTTGCATATAGGTGCTGCCATGGAGCTGCATGGAATGGACACATGAGTACTAAGCCCAGTTTAAGGGTGCCCTCATGCCCAAAACCTGGGCTAAGCCATGGGCTCCCTATGCGGGTTTGCTGCCATGCCGCCATCGGGAGCCGTGCAACTCCTGGAGGTTCATATGTGCCAGTAAAACCTTATCATGGTTTTGGAAAACCCTTAGCCTGGGTTCCTTATCCTGGTTTTGCCTGTGCATGTGAATTGCCCCTATGTTTCCTATGGTTCTTGGCATCCCTCAACCCAGTGAATGCTTGCTGCAACATTTAGGGCCTGAGGCATGAGGCTTCCTGATTCTCAGGAGCCCCCTCCCACTCCCCTCTTGGCTCATTAAATGTGGGAAAGGGAGGATAGTTGGCACCGAAATGTCAAGAAATGCCTGCATGCTGAAATAGATCTATTGTGTATAAAGCTGGACTCCAGTGGAGTCTGGGTGTGATCAGGGTGATCTCCAGAACCTAATGCCTCCCTAATCCTGAATGTTATTTATTTATTTATTTATTATTTATTTGATTTGTATACCGCCCTTCCAAAATGGCTCAGGGCGGTTAGCTAGCAACCACAAACTTCCATTACGCACTGTGACCCTCTCAGACATTAAGGTCATTCTCAGGACCAAGCAGTAAGGGCGGGGGAACAGAAGGGAAGGCAGGCTCTTACCTTCCTGCTCCCACATGGCATGAGCCTCCTCTGGGCTCTGCCAATCATGTGCCCACATGAGCAGCGTGGCGGTGAGATACAGAGCTCAGATAGGAGGGAGAAAACTTGCTTTGGGTCCTCCAGGATCCCACAATGCAATGCACGAGCAGCAGAACAGCTTCCTGCAGCATTACAGTAGCTCCGCTCTGCCTGGCCCCATATCCCCCCTCTGACTCTCTGATAGACATGATTGCTGGGCACCTGGGAGGGCTCCTACTACTGCAGACAACCAGAGCTACCCAGGTAGAAGAGGTTTAACTCAGGTAGCTTTGGTCTGGAGAACAGACTTATTGGAATCCTAGTGTTCACTGAGAGTGGAGAGAGGAGCACAAAGTTAGCCACACCCCTGTACCAACATACACTCTGGCCATTCCCCTGAACATGCCCAGTTTTGGCATTTGCCTGCAGAGGCAATTCCTGAACATGAGAATAGTCCCTTCTGTGACCAAGAACACAAGGAGGAACATTCCTCTCATTCAGTGCTTTCTTCTGCTGACAAGCATGGAAGGTGGGGACATTTAGGGGCATAGTTATGGAGCATATTAGCACATGGGATATAGGTAGCCAGCATGCTCTCACTTCCCATCTTTCCATGTTCAGAAAATGCAGGAATCATAATGTACAAAGAAGGCTTTTATTTTATATGACTATTTTGCATTTGTGTGCATTTTACTTATATTGCCCTTATATACATTTTGTATCTATCTATATAAAATTCACTGAGACACACCCGTGGCTAATCCCATGCGTGGCAGCTCTCACAAGATTTCGCGAGCGAAGGGAGGGGGAGAGGAAAGTGAGCCACCAGTGAAAGGCAGTGCCACCGGCCACCGGGTGGCAAGAGGAAGCATTGCCTGGTGAGAGGAAGCAGCTACTAGGCCAGCTGTCGGGCAGTGAGAGGAAGTGAAGCAGTGACCAGGCCGGCTGCTAGGCAGCGAGAGCAAGCGCCGCCTGGTGAGAGGAAGTGGCAGTCAGGCCAAGCTGCTGAGAGGAAGTGGCAGCCGGGGCTGAGGGTGGGGGGGGGGACAAACTGGGGCTGAAGGGAGGGGAGAGGGTGAACTGGGGCTGAAGGGAGGAGGGGAGAACGGATGAAGGGATACGGGGGACAGGGAGGACTACGGGCACAGACGCTCTGCACCAGGTCAGCTAATTTTTAATATTTGTTTTGGTGTGCTCCTACATCATAGAATGTTTCCGCCTTTTGTCCTCAAATAAAGGTACAGCCATAGCTCAGTGACAGAATTGGTGCTCTACATGGAGGAGGTCCCAAGTGCAGTCTCACTTTGAGAGGATGACTCCTAGCAGCACTTGGGAAGGCCTCTTGCCTGGAGAGCTATACCAAATAGTTGATGCCAGGCTAGAAGGACTAATGATTCCAGATAGCTGGCTCCATTTGCACTCTTTAGAAGGAAAAGAAACACCAAGTTCTTTGGTGCATTCATTGCCGTACCAAAGCCGCCTTCCAAATATCAGTAAACTAGACGCAACACTGCCGTAAGCTATTTTTTTAGCCAAAAGGATTAGATTTGTCTCTTAGACAGTTCTGACATAAAATATAGATTTCCAATGGGTTGAGTTTAGCCAGTCATAGTTGTGATTTTGTGAAAAGCAGAGCAATGTTCTGAAGGCAAATCCTGTCCCCTACTGGGGAAGAGCAGCAACAAAAAGGTAGGCAAAAGGCCAACATGTATAGGGCCAATTTTTGTTGGTGTTAGAGTATGCAAGTTTTCAGTTTATTATTCAACACCAAACCTTTTCCCCCCACATTAGAATCATTATTCTATTATCTATGTCCAAACATGCTAAAACTGTTATTATCCTTATGGACGCACAACCACAGCATCTGTGGGTGAGAGGGAGGTCCCGGCAGACGCGGGGTAGCCTGTGTATGTCAGTTTCACACAAATCTGAAGAAACAGACTTAAGGAGGCCAACCCCCCACCCCCACAAATTGCCCCAGTGTAACTCAGTGGAGTGGAATGTTCATAGAATCAGGGGGCAGTTAATGGACAACAAGATGGGCAGAGCTAAAGGATCTCAGCAGCAAGGAGACAGGAAAGGAAGGCCTCAACAAAAAGAGTAAGAAATTTTCCAGCTTAAAGAATACTCCCTCAAGATAGTCACAACTTCTTCTCCTTCTGAGGAGGAAAGGTGCCTAAAACTTTCACCATGCTCAGGCACAAGGCTCAGGTAATACACCAGGGATATACTGCAAGATTTTGTTGTGGGCCCATATTTGTTGACATATGTAGAGAAATATCATATGGAGAAATATCATTATAAACGGTCTTTTACAAAGCATTAATTCCACGAAGCATACCATCTGATAGTTTCAGACACTTCAGGAATTGAATCAGGAGTCCTAAAAGTCAGTCACTTGTTAATTTGCTGTACCATCAAGTCAGCTAGCCAAAGAGAGAAACTTCAGACCTTTCAGGTCAGCAGACTGAAATGTCTCTGCATAACCTCTGGTTATGGAGTTTGCTGATCAGAAGGGAAGATCAAGCTGCTTCTTCTTTCTACTATAGAAATCCCAGGACCTCCTACTCAAGGCGTAGTGATAACTGAATGCTGGGGGGAAATGTCCCTGAATCCCTGAGTGAGAGGGGGCCCATGAGCTGAGTGGCGGCCCATGAGCTGAGTGGCAGCTCGCTCTTTTCTCTCCCCCTCCCACCTCTCTGAAGAAGAATGCAAGGAAGTGGGGAAGGCAGGGGCCCATCTTCTCTTTTTGCCCCAGTGGCCATTATAGCCTTGCTATGCCCTTATTGTTGTTGTTGTTGTTATTGATGCTGCTGTTCTTCAGTTGTGGCGGTAGAATGAGGGAGCTTTTTATTGTTTCAGGAGACAAGCAGATAGAAGTTGTCGAGTTTTTCCAGTTACAAAACTGGAGAATTTACAGGTTTGGTGTCTACATAGGCCTTTGGATATGTTATCTAATTAAACGGCAGGGGTTAGCCTCCACACACGCAACAAAAAGGCCCCTGCATGCAAAGCTGTTTGCATGGGTGTTGCTATAAAAACATTCCGTGACGTGAGTTTACATCTGTAGTCTGAAAATATACTGTCCAGGCATGGACTTGCCACTTCACTTCCTGCTGCTGAGAACAAGAGCCCTATGAAAAGGTTTAATGTGTGTTCAGATGAATGTGCTGAGACTGGGTCTGCTGGTCCTCCTCCTGACCTCCACACATTGATAATAATTTTTTAAAGGGTTTACCGGTGGCTCAAGGCACCCAGATACTTGGGGGAAGGGAAAAGTGATAGTAGTGGCAACAGAAGGGTCTTCTCCCTGTTGGGAATCGCATGCACATGGCCAGGGGATGCTGGAACCTGTAGTCTCAATCCAGTTCTTTTGGGGTTAAAAACCCCTCGACTAGAGATGTGCACAAAACCAGTTTGCCCAGTTCAGTTTGAAGCCAAACAATTTGAACCAGACCAGGCATATTTGGTACCATCCCCCTGAACAGGGCCCTTGGTCTGGTTTGAATTTGAACCGGTTTGGGCCCAGTTCAGTGTTGCCAGGCAACTTTAAATTTACTTCTTAAAAGTTTGATTTACCACCTCCGAGGACGTTGGCAGCCTTGGGGGGGGGTGCGGCAGCTGCAGGGGGGTCCCTGACAGCTCCCCCTCCCATGGCAGGCCTCTCCCTGAGTCTCCATGGGCTAGTTTGGCCCATTTCTGGGCCAGTTCAGGCTTGTTTCCATGTGTGTTGGACATTTTTGGGGCCATCACACATGTGTTCAGGCCTTTTGTATGAGCGTCTCATGACTTGTTTCACATAAATGGCTTGCGCACATGCACGGTGGCCCCCAAATCGCTGCTGCATGCACAACCAGACCCGAAACACCTCCAAAATGGGCCAAACAAGCCTGTGGAGACTTGGGGGAGGCTGGGTGGGAGCCGCCAGAGACCACCCACAGCTGCAGCAGCACCCCCAGAGGCTGCCAAAGCCCTCGGTGGTGGTAAGTCAAACTTTATTAAAACAAAATTTAATGTCACCCTGTACCCCCAAATCGGGCCCGAACCAGCCGGGGGGAGGGGGGTTCAGCTTGACGTCAAGCCAAACCAGCTCAAGATCAAACTGGCTGGAGATCGAGCCAGTTAACACATCCCTACCCTCCACCAGTCCATGGAACACCTGCTGCTGGCTCTATCACTTCTTTGGGGCAGAAAAAAAGGGTAAGTGGCTGTTGTGGGGGGCACTTGGAGCATCCACAGCTACCACCTCCACTGGCACTGCCACAATCGACTTCCCTCTGTCTCAAGGGAAGCTTCTGGTTCCTTAAGAGAGGATGAATTGGAGGTGGCAGTGGAGGAGGGTATTGTTGAGATTTGGAATACTATTGCTTTGATCACTCACACCGTTTGGAAGATATTTGTGCATTCTCTTGCAATCTGCACAAATCACTAGTATTTTCGGGGTGAGGAAAGCGGTGCACAAGTGTCCCTAGAGGAACTTCCTAGCTCTTTGCACATGCGCTTAACTTCACCATTTCTACATAAACTGCTGCTGGTCAAATATGAAGCCTACAGGTTGAAAGGCTCCATCTCCCTGTCCTTCCAGCAGTACCCAAATGCTAAATTGGTTATGTGAATGGAGTTTGGATTAATTTCCGTAAAAATAAAAATAAAACCAGAATCGCTTAGACAAACAGCACAAGCTGCTGATGCCTATTTAGCTGTGCTAAGGTTTTTCCATTTCAATGACAGTTTAATAAATATCACTTTGGGGGAAGAAGCCATTCTAAGGTTATCATGTGAGTGACAAAGACGTTAAACTGACAAGATCTGCTTGGGAGGCCCACAGTGCAATTGTGGAATTCTTTCCTTTTTTTGGCTCTCTCACTGTTAATTTCACCAAGCTCAGTACAATTAACACACTTCATGGGGCTTAAATAACAGTTTGTTGTCTCTCGGTAAGAATGCAAATTTGAGACTGATATGGATCTCTGCAGAAAATAGCAACAACTGTTCCCCAGGTCTTAACGTACATGTTGCCTCCCCATTCCACAATGAGGTGACAGACTGAGGGATATTGAGGTTTTTATTAGGAGAGCAGCATATGCTTTATTGCTACTTACAGTGCCCAAACCAGATATATCATTAAATTAATAGAAAGTAAATGGTTTAGTGTCATTGTGAAGATTTGGGGTACAACTTTCTTAAAAGCTGAACTAAATAATGGAACTGCCTGCTAGTAAATCAACATGCACAAACAGAAAAGTGTTCATAAGTTTGCCTTGGGGGGTCTGGTAAGTGGGACCAAAAGGAGGATCAAAATATTTTAAATAAAATTAATACATCTCAATACTGGCCTCTCCATCACACGTGTGTGTGTGTAATGCAGAATACTGTATTAAGACATTTGCAGAGTTTTGACACTCTTGGTCTCTGTGTTGTTTGAAAGCTCAATGCTCCGGAGTTTACACCTACATTCAACAAATGTAGTCACCCCTTTTGTGACATTTCCCATTTCTGTTTCTAAGCCTACTCCAAGTCATTCCCTATTTAAGTCATTAAGGCTCCATGGAATGTAGAATCCATGTGTGTAAGGAAGAACAATGGGGCACAGGAAGAGAAACAGGCCTCTTGATTTGTAGTGAGAGACCCATTTTGCTTGCTGCATATGTAACCCCCACTTGGAATCCCTAGACTTTACCTCTTCTCACACTGCAGGTTCAATTATGAAAAATACCATAACTTTTAAAAGTTTTTAATATGGTAATACTCTCCATGACTAAACTCAACTTTGGACAGTCAACTGCATGGTCCTTCTGTCCTTGAGATGCCATATGTTTCAGTGTTCTACTTAAAAGCACTCCATTGCTGCTAGCAAACATACAGAATCTCAGTGTCTCCTAAGCACAGCACCATTGCTCCAGCAATAAAGCTCCAAGGCTTCTCAAAAGGAGCTTTATCACTAGAGCAATGACACTGTGCTTAGGAGACACAGGGGTTCTTTGTATTTGTAAGCAGTAGCATACTGCCTTTCAGTAGAATGCTGCAACATGTCAGCATCTTGCTTAGAAGGACAATAGAGCACACCGTATGTAAGTCACAAGAGTGCCTGCTATTAGCAGTTTGTAAGCTCACCCACTGCCATTTGCTAAGCTGTTGCAGTGTCACAGAAAGCTATTCAAGGGCTTCAAGGAAACAGGTGGAGACTAGGAAGTAAGTTGCAATGAGACTGTGGGGCTGTCAGAGGGACTGAAGCAGGGGCGTAGCAAGCCCTGAAGGGGCCCGTGTTCAGGAATTGAAGATGCCCTACATCTTTTTGTGAGTGATGTCGCATTTTTGTTTTTGTTTTGGTGACATACAGATTTCAGGATCCCAGCTCTTGCCCAATTGCTTGCCCTTGCCCCCTCCCTCACCTCCCTCACCTTCCCACCGGCTCCCTCGCTCACCCTCGTGCTGTTTCTCCCTCTTTCCTTAGTGCTTGCCGGCCCCAAATTTGGCTGGAAAAGCCAGCCTGCTTCTCCTCTCCAACATAATTGCTCAAAGCAAATTTGCCAAGCTGGAGCAGTGAGCTCCCTCGCTTGCTCGCTTTCTTGCTTATTTGCTGGCTCTGCCCAACATCAGCAGAAAAAACTGGAGCAGAGCAGGGCTCAGGAAGCTGCGGGGAGGGTGCTAGTGGTTGGATATGTTCTCGTTGGGATCTGCAGTGGTGGCCCCCCACCCAGCCCCAGACTTTAAGAGGGGGTGCCTGCAGCTAGGGCACCCTTGCTCAGTGGTAGTGACAGGGGCAGTGGCAGCGGCTCCTTGGGGGCGGTGACCCAGGTTCTTTGAACCCGTTCACTCAATGGTGGCTCTGCCCCTGTGCTGAGGAAAGATGGCTAGAGAAGGTAGGACTCAGCAATAGATGGATGCAGGGATTTGTGAGAAGGGGGATCTGAGGGTTAAAGACACTGCCACCCTTAGCTGTAGTTGACCAATTTTTCAGACAGTGTTTGGTCTAGAATGAACAAGACCCGATCTATGCATGCGTATTTGACTATCAGTAGAGAACATCTGTGCATACAACTCTAAGTGAATGAGAATCCTGTTTTTCAAACAAACCGTCACTGAAAAGCCCCTATACTTATACAGGATGTCCCTGTGTGACCCATTAGGCAGGTCTAGAGACAGGAAGAGGTGTGGGTTCTTAGCAAAAAAAAAAAAAAATTGTATATAAATGAGGAGGATGGCTGAATTTCCTTTGAGCCATCTGCATTCATGCCTACTGCAAGGTAGTATTATTAAGAAGAAGAAATGAAGCAGAACCACGCTTGAGAATACTTGCCATGGCGATCCACATCACTGTGGTGACCATAACATATATGGTCATATATGAGCATAACATAATATAAAAAGCCAGCCATTTGTTTCATCTAGCCAAGGACTTTATAGCATGTGGTAAATGTGTATAATTCAGTTGTAGTTGGTATGTACTGATAGTCTGCATCTCTCCAAGCTTTGACTTAGCAACCATGCAGTTACAAATTGTCTTTTAAAGACCAAAGTTAAATGTGAGATTACTGGGATGCCTGTGCCCAACAAGTGTTACATGTGATAGTTCTGAGTATATTGCCCCCTGGCAAGAGCAAAGCATCCTAGTGTGATATTGGGCTACTAAGGTCCTCTTCATACATTATGATTCCAGCAATGCTCACACTTACAGTGCCGAAAGTGCATCGGAAGTCCTGCCCCTGTGCTGTCACTCACCCCTCCAGCCAGCTGCTCATAGTTACGGTGCCATTTGTGTGAAGGGGGGAGTGACATAACCTTGATCGTCAGTGTAGAATCCAAGGGAAAGAGCTGTCGTATCCAAGGGCAAGACAATGGCTTGGAATCAGGAATAGTAATAGTTTAATAAAATAGATATTATATAGAGAGAGGCAAGTGCTGACTGCTTTTCTGTGCTCTTGCTGCTGGCTCTAAGCCCCACCTCTACTCCAGGACTGGAATACAAGTAACTAAAACCCCATACAACAGCTGGTGTTTTTGGGCAAGGAAAAGATTGACCAAAAACACAACAGCCAGCACTTCTTTGAGCAGAAGTTTGGGTCACCTGAGGCTGTCACTCACGGAAGCGCCGGACATTATAGTTACGGCATTTCTCTCTTCACACAAATGGCACCATAACTGTGAGTGGCCGGCTGAAGGGGGTGAGTGACATCACCGAGGCAGAACGTCCAGCCCGGTTTTGGTGCTGTGAGTGATGCTGGAGTCATAACGTCTGAAGAGGGCTTAGTTCACATATTCATATGCATCAATTGATGACTAAACACACGATAGCTTATTACAAAACATGTGAACTGCTTCCCCCCAAAAGCTCTGTTTTCAGGAAATGATATAAACATTTCATTTGTGGTGATTAATAATATCGGATGGCTTGTTCACACATGTGAGTCAGTGCTTGATGTTACAGGATGTAAGTGTTGGACATGAATATTTGAATTAAGTCCTAGCTCTTACCTTGTTAATATGCAAAGAAAAACTATGTTACTTGTGCATGGTATATGTTGGTGCTATGCTATTGCTTACCAAATCATGGAAGACCAGTCATTGAGCTATGATGAGGATAATTCTTTGGAACCGCACTTTAATTGAGAGTTATTTGTTCTGTCAATATCCAGAATAAAAAGCCAACTCCTGTCTTCACAGCCTTCCGAAATCCACTCCTGAAGTGGCAGGCTGCTGAATTTTCATTTGCACATTTACACGGCTTCCTGGCACCTGTTGCCCTAGAAAGAGTGCCGTGAGCAAGCTGCAGCTAATCTATGAAACTAAAGCAGTGATTTTCCTGTCCTTTAGCCTGATGTGCTGCTTCATCAGAACAAAAGTGGGGCCACTTTTCTAGGGCAAACAGAGAATGCAATCTTGTTTATATAACAAGAAGACTACAAAAACAGGTATTTGTGTTGTGTAAAGAGTCAAGCTGCACAAAATAGATATTTTTTGACTGTTATAAATATTTGAGTGATAGTCTTTCCCCACTAGATTTCTCCCATAAAGTCAGCATTTCCTTTATTTCAAAGGCTATAGATTATTGTATTTGTTGTATTAAAATACTGCCTTGCAGTGAGCAAATAATCTTGCTGATAAGCATGACGATGACTCAGTTTTCCCCATGCATAGCAATAGTATATTTCCCAATAAAAGTTGTCCCCAAATGCTGCTGCCATGATGATTATGATTTATTACCACTGTTGTTATTATTTGTTAACCTAAAGATCCTGGTAAAGTAATAACATAATATAGAGCTGAATCAAATAGTCTGCAGTTTTGATCTTCAAGTAGAAACTAGCAATTTCGATGGAGTAAAAATTGTTTCTGAATTAAACACTTATATTCTGGGAACAGTCATGGTTTTCATCCTGCTTAAGAGATCAAAAAAGGCTGTGAATAGTCACCCCTTTTTGATCCATTGTTTCCCCTGGGTGCTGCTACTTTAGTATCATTTCACATGCACGCACGCACACACACCTCTGTTCCCTCCAGCCTCTTCTTCCTCTTGGAAGGAAAGGTCACATGGATGACACTAATGTGAAAGGTGTGATGTTGCAATGTTATGCAGCCAAATTTGGATCTATTATAATGTCACTGAGGGCAATGTAGTATGTGAACATTTTAAGCAAAAATGCCAAAATATAACTAAAAATTGTGTGTGTGTGTGTGTGCGCGCACATTTTTCAGTTCTATTGAAGATGTTCACCAAAAACTCTGAACAGTTCATCTCTAGTATAATATGCAAGGAAACCAGTATTCCTTGACAGAAAGGATTCTTTATTATACAAATTTATGGTCTTATTGGGGGAGGGTAGTTCAGACATGCTGTTCACATATAGCCTTGAGGTGAGGGTGTGGTTGGGTGTACTGTATAAGTGCATCTAATCTCTATAACCAACATGGACCCAAACCAGGGTCTACTCTGATCCATCACTCATGTATACCCATGGGAATGGAAGTGGGAGAGCAAAGACTCATATGGCGATATGACTGGAGTCATCAAGAGGTATGATGTCAGCAGACAATGTCCACCAAGTCATACATTCTTTGGGCATCCTAATGTGCCCAACTGTGAGAAGGAGAGATTTCTGTCCAAAAGACTCCTTGTTCAAAAGACTAATATCTGTGCTGGATAAAAGACACAGGGTGACAAAGAAGGGAAACAAAAGGCTGATACACATGTAATTTGATTTCCCTACACTTGATTACTGTTAGGGGTGTCTCTAGGGTGGGGCAGGCAGGGCACGTGCCTCAGGCGCCACTTAAAGGGGGGCGCCATTTTTAAAGTGATTTTTTTTAAATGGCCACTGGAAAAAAATGGCCACTGTGCATGCTCAAATGGCCTCTGTGAGGCCCTAGCAGAGGCCATTTGAGCATGCGCAGTGGCTATTTTGTTTTCGGTGGCCATTTAAAAAAAAAATATTTAAAAAAATGACCACCGCACATGCTCAAATGGTCCCTGTGAGGCCCTAGGCCTTGCCAGGCCTCGTAGAGGCCATTTGAGCATGCATGGCGGCCTCCAAAATAGCCACCATGCCGATCTTTGTAGGCTTGGACAAGCCTGAAAATCAGCTTGGGACAGGCTGCGGCGGTGAATCAGGAGGCCAGCGGGGGAGGGAGAACCTTTGCAGACTGCCTTCCCCCCGGCCTTTAGGAAGCTCCCCAAAGAGGCTACAGGTATTTTTTTTAAAAAAATTAATATAAGTCACTGTACATATATTCAGTTTGGCACTATGTACAGAGAAACAGTGCTTGTGAATACTGAGCTCAAGCTTATGAGCTAGGATTGTATTCATTTCCTCTTACTTTGCTTCTTGTGATAAGTTAGTTGAATGTGATGTCTTAATAATATGGCTATTAATGGTGAGTTTGTCTTTGAATCAGTGTGAAATCCTTAGTATTAAGGCCCACTGGGAGTTTCTTGCTCTCTTTCTCTCATTTTAACTGTCTTTCTGAAATACTAGAATATATTCCAAGCAGTGTCACAGTTTACTCTGCATATCCTTTAATTATTTTCAGAGTATATAGGAAAAGTCAAATTCTCCATTTATTTTTAAAATGTATGTAATAGTGATGCTACAATGCATAGTAGAGAATTAGACAGACACTTCTGTTTAGTACACCTCCACATAGTATTTGGGTATTTCATTAGGCCCAGCATACTGAAATTGGTCGTTTTCCAGCATTTTTTGGTCTGGCTACGTCCACTGCTAAATAGTTTTTGCAATATTAAAAGATTAACGTGCTTGACTTGTATTTTTGAGCTGATATTATGGTAAATTTATCTGTAAGATGGGTGTCAGATGTTTGGGCAGGGGGCGCAATTTCAGTGCTTGCCCTAGGCGCTATCCCTAGATAGTCCTCTGATTACTGTACAGGTGAAACTCGGAAAATTAGAATATCGTGCAAAAGTCCATTAATTTCAGTAATGCAAATTAAAAGGTGAAACTGATCTATGAGACAGACGCATTACATGCAAAGCAAGATAAGTCAAGCCTTAATTTGTTGTAATTGTGATGATCATGGCGTACAGCTCATGAAAACCCCAAATCCACAATCCCAGAAAATTAGAATATTACATGGAACCAAGAAGACAAGGATTGTAGAATAGAACATTATCGGACCTCTGAAAAGTATAAGCATGCATATGTATTCAGTACTTGGTTTGGGCCCCTTTTGCAGCAATTACTGCCTCAGTGTGGCGTGACATGGATGCTATCAGCCTGTGGCACTGATGAGGTGTTATAGAAGACCAGGATGCTTCATTAGCGGCCTTCAGCAATTCTGCATTGTTTGGTCTCATGTCTCTCATCCTTCTCTTGGCAATGCCCCATAGATTCTCTATGGGGTCAGGTCAGGCGAGTTTGCTGGCCAATCCAGCACAGTACACTGTATACTTTTCAGAGGTCCGATATTGTTCTATTCTACAATCCTTGTCTTCTTGGTTCCATGTAATATTCTAATTTTCTGGGATTGTGGATTTGGGGTTTTCATGAGCTGTACGCCATGATCATCACAATTATAACAAATTAAGGCTTGACTTATCTCGCTTTGCATGTAATGCGACTGTCTCATATATCAGTTTCACCTTTTAATTTGCATTACTGAAATTAATGGACTTTTGCACAATATTCTAATTTTCCGAGTTTCACCTGTATATGCGATAATCAGCTACTGAATGTTTCAGCTTGCTTCATTGAAATGCATTGCAGTTGAGGTGATGTGAGGTGATCTAGGTGATCTAGCAGAACTTCTAGATATAATGCTAGAAGTTTTATCTAGCATTATATTTCTGGTAGTCCATTTGCACATGCAAGTCATAGTGTGATGTTACAGACATCTGGTAATCAATTTCCATGTGGAACTTCCAAGGCCACAAACCAAAATAAAAGATTAATATGAAACTGACTTATCCCAGTAAACTACTTTTAGCTTTTACCAAAGTGAATAAGAACATAAGCATTGCTTTGCCAGATCAGAACAAGAGCCACCTTGTTCAGTATTCTGTTTCTAGTTGTAGCTAGCCAGATGTTGGCCTCTGCCATGCATCTTTTTTCTCCTAAAGAGACAGCAACAGATGGCTTGAAAGACCTGTATTAGGAGCTACTGTCCAGGAAGCTATTATCAAGTATCTAGTACCTATTTGGATATGACATATGCTGTCTCGGGGTTGTGCTAATACAGCTTATTAATGTGGAGACATATAATGTGGAGATTATGTGCATTTTAACATCTGCCTGTTATCAGATTTAAAAAATCCTGATTAAACTAGTGTGGTGACATCATGCTTATACAGATTCCCAGATGTTTTAACTGCAGAGAGCATAAGGGCTGATCTAGTCATGCATGTTCATCACTCATTATCTTTGACAACTTGCACATGTGTGAATCAGCCATCCATGGTTAATTACCATCGATAGAACTTTTGTGCCTCTCAAAGTCAACTGAAACACAGTGTTTTTCAGCTGAAGGAATTGCCACATTGGTCTCAGAGTCGAGTAATCAAGCAATGAGCGATTGAGTGATGAGATGGAGAAATTTGCACAAGCATCTGTGAATTAACCTTAAGTCAGGTGTTGTATGTGCTGCAAATCGGTAATAATGCTAAGAAGAGGGCAATCTTATACATTACTATCTTATAGTTTACTATATAATTACATTTTGAATAATCTTCCCTTCATACCATGAGGACTAAATTCGCATGTTCTTTGTAGGGCCACATCTATACATTTATAATTGTGACCCTGTTTACAAGAAGTCTCTACATATTTTAATCCAGTGCTGAATGTACCCTATTAACATGCTTTGCCACGGTGTAGAATTTTAATCTAATGCGAATGCATGATAAATTGTGTCAAATTGGCTCTAGGTATTTCAGCCTCGCCGACAATTTTCATTGTATTAAACTTACATTTACTTTCTAATTAAAATTAAGCTTGCAGTGCCTGCAGCGACGGAAGCTTTAACGCAGGTTTCATCAGGCAGGGAAACAAAGGTAAGTAATTGTTCCTTCCGCCATTTCTGTTTAACTCCAGTTAAAAGTTGGCTTGCCTAGCTCATTGGCCTGAACAGAACCAGTAATTGCCTGATTACTAAAGTCCTGTTTGTCATCACTAACTTAGTTTACTTATGCATGATTATTGCACATCATCCAAGCAAGAGTTTCACCAGTGGCTTCATAATGATTGCCACATCATCTTTTAGCTCTTTTCCAGATTAGCTGTTCTCATGCTGTGATACAGGCGAGGACAGATTTATTAACAATATCGATTATTTTTTATAAAGCACTTTATAGTGTTCAAGGCACTTCACATTCTTTCGCCTGTACAGCAGGTCTGTGTTTCAGTCCCATTATTGCAGAGGGGTGCTAAGGCTGAGCAATTGTGGCTTATTTAAGGCCACCTAGCAAGTTAATGGCAGGGGTGAAAGGACCAGGGATGACCTCATTCAGCATTCTGTCTCTTTGCAACACCATTTGTTGTTGTTTTTACAGTCTCAGCTCTCACTTTGCATCTTTATGGTATATCGGGGTTCAGACACTAGTGAATCCTTGAGGCAGCCTCTCCCTTTCCTTCAAGGCAGCTGTGTGGAGGAAATATTATCTGACCCAGCAACCACATTTAAAGGTGACAGTCCTTGGTGACAGTTCACAGGAGTGCAGCAGCAGAACAAATGTGCTGCCATGATCACATGAATTGAAGTCTGGGAAATGGCCTGGCACCTGTAACTGGGATCCCGTGAGATGGGGTATCACTTCTTCCACCTTGCCACATCTATGGGAAGTGTGTCCTGTGGAGGATATCCCAGTGTTTGTGAACCAACCTGTTGTCTTTGGGTATGAAGTGATTAATGCAGTGTATCTATTAGAGGGAAATGATTTTTTTGGGGGGGGGGGTTATTCCTACAGTTACATTTCAAATGCATTGATTCTTATTGAATGAATTTATTCTTTTTTTCTCTTTCAACTTTCCGATTTGTGTGCTTTCAGGGCAAACAGAATATCGTTTGGTAAATCGCTGTCAGTTATTGATGCAGGAGTCACCCGGGGCCCTGAATTCCTAGGGTTCCCTGGCTTAAATGCAGTTTTCAGGCTGTGGCTGTGGACATCTCCCTCACATCCCATTCTCCAGGAACATCCCACCTCTGTGGAACTTGCCTCGTTGCTATGGCAACCAATCTGGCTATCCTGCAGCTGCTGGTTTCTGCTGTTCCCTCCCAGCAACCTGTGTGTGGGTATGCAGGTTCTGCTTCTTTCTTCTCCTCACCATTTCAGATTCCTGCACCCCGCGTCTGAAATCTGAAATGCTGATGTGGTTTTCAGTATTCCAGGCCATCTTGGCCCAGCCAGGGAAGCCAGCAGTGGCAAGAATGGAGTGGGAGAAGTCTTGTACTAGCCACCTTGTTTGTAATGGGGCAACAGCTGCAACAACTGCCACAGTGCCCGCGACTGTCCCCTGCAATTCCCTATAGGCCAGCACAATCTACCTCACCTCGTATCAGAGTGGAACGTGAGGAAGAAGATGGGTCAGCAGAGAATGAGTTGGTGGGATGGGTCTCTCTAGTGTCCTGATTAGTTTGTTTACTTTTCCTCTCCCAAGAGGGGTTGTTGTGAGTTAGTTGGTCTCTCTTCTCTCTCTCTCTCTCTTTCCTCTTTGTTGTGTCATGGTGAACCTTCTTCCTTCCCCAAGGGCAGGGGTTGGAAGGTATATCAATTTTTTTACATACTCTTGTGGGTCTACCTTCTTTCATGCCATTTGGCTGTTGCGTGCATGTGTATGTCTTAGGGATGTGCAAAATGCTTTGATGTCAAAATGTTTCAACTCAAAATGGGCCATTTCGAGTGCTTCAAATTAGAAACAAAACACCCTTTAAATAAAGGCCCTGTTCAAGCTCAGAACAAAACAACTCCATTTCTATTTGAAATGTTTTGACGATTCAAGTGCCACTTTGGAGGCCTTTTTTTTTTCCCTTGCTGATTGGTTGTCTGGCACTGGCTTCTGATTGGCTTGCAATCCTATGGGGGTTTGGGGGAAAGTATTTTTGCAATCCTTTGGGGATTTAAAAATATGTTTAAAATTGCCTGCTTTCTCATTTCTTTTGTGGGTTGGTTGATTGGTAGCACTCATCATACCTTACCACCCAACCCACCTTGGTGTACCTGGGAGCTACCCATGGGTAACAATGGGGTGTTTCGAGTTTACCCATTGTTCCCTACTGCCCAAACACTCAAAATGTTTCAAGATTTACTCCATCAAAAGAGCCAGGTCAGCCACTGTTTCGACGAGATGTTTTGGCCATCTGCATTTTGTTTTGAGCTTGAAACAAAATGCAAAATCTGTTTCATGCACATCGTGTGTGAGTGTGTGTGTGGGAGGGAGAAAGTGTGTGTGTGTGTGTGTATGAGTAAGAGAATGAGAGAAGGATGTCTGTGTCATCTGCTATAACAGAGGATTAATAAAGATAAAGAAAGGGTGATTGTGTTAGTAACTTCATTGAAATGGAATAAGCTCAGCTCTGCTAAACAGGCAGAAACCTCTGTGCTGTGTGTCTAAGCAATTCTTTTTTATTTAAAAAGAAAGTAAGTAACCTAAACTGCATTTATGTAACTAATTTACCATTTCTTTATTGTTAGAAGGTCTGGTAGACACAGCCTTTCAACTGTAGAGTTTGTATTTTTTAGCAGTAACTGTTTGTTAAGAAATGGTGTGGTTAAGTCTTCACTGCCATGGATTCACAGTCTGCCTTGGGACCAGCAGGTAGTTATTATTGTCTCCACCCCCAGGTCACCATTTTGTGATGGGTTTCAACTGGTGGATCCCACTGAACAGGACAATGTTTTTAAAAAGCCATAATTTTGTCCACCCCCTTTTCGTATTAGCAAGCTTTGATTGTTTTTATTTTGCCTGTTGTCAAATGTCACACAGGTGTCAAATGTAGGTCACTTATCATGACAATTTCATTTCTGGGGAATTTTTTTGCTGTTGTTCCTGGATCAAATGTTAGATTACCCATAGAGAGTGGTCATATAGGGGACTCCCATCAGGGGCTTAGGTTTCAGTTCAGTTACCCCAATCCAGGCTGATTAGGAGTCTCCATCAAGGCAGGGATCCAGGAGGGACACAGACCTCAGACAGTTCTGATGGGAAAGAGGACAGGCTTTGGAAAGCACTGAGCACAGACATACTAGCACTGAATATAGCAACATAAGAGCAATGTTGCTCCAGTGGCCGCTTGGAGCAGATGGTTGTTTTTTATGGCTGCTGCCCAGTAGAATCAATTGGTTCTGCTCCCATTCTGGGGTAGGTCTACTGTTTAAAGGGCCCTTGCCCAGTTTTGTAAGTGCTGGTTTCAGAAGCTCTAGGAGACCTCTGCTAGAACTCACAGGTCCTTTAGTAACTCCACTGAGTCAGAGGATGCCCTTGGTTCATGGTGGGGTGCTGGTTTGAATTACCCTGATTGTCCTGCTATGAAGGGTTCCAGTAGCGTGGGGTTGCCCAGGATTTGAGTTGTAATGACTTCCTCCTCTCTTTCATCTTCTGAACTGTCTGCCTTGTCCTCCAGTTGAGGGGGGTGTTCCCTTGATCCGGGGTCAAGGCATCAGTGCACCATCACAAACCTTCAAGAAATGGGTTTAGCCACATTCTTTCCACAACTATAAGTGCTAAAAAATTCATTATTATTTTGAAAAGGGACAGCTAAAACCAGATGATATGGTCAGTCTTTCTTACTGATAGATGTAAATGTCTATCTGAACCTGGTTATAGGAATGAGGGTGCTGGGTTTGAGCAACAGGGAGATAACTTTAAGGCACAAAGTAAATGGATTTTATTACAGCCTGTCCTGAGCGAGATTCTTCAATTCCAGCAGATACCTTCCTCCTTGGTGATCTTTCAGCAGTACTAAGTGATTTTCCAAGATATCTTCCATGCAACCTCTGAAGCAGAGTTGCCAGAACCTAAGGGGTATACTCGTGGATCAAATGGGCCATAAGCCAGAATTTGGCTTTTTAAAAGCTAAATCTGGCCACCTAGCTCTGAAGTACAGGTGAAACTCAGAAAATTAGAATATCGTGCAAAAGTCCATTAATATCAGTAATGCAAATTAAAAGGTGAAACTGATATATGAGACAGACGCATTACATGCAAAGCGAGATAAGTCAAGCCTTAATTTGTTATAATTTTGATGATCATGGCGTACAGCTCATGAAAACCCCAATCCACAATCCCAGAAAATTAGAATATTACATGGAACCAAGAAGACAAGGATTGTAAAATAGAACAATATCGGACCTCTGAAAAGTATAAGCATGCATATGTATTCAGTACTTGGTTTGGGCCCCTTTTGCAGCAATTACTGCCTCAATGTGGCGTGGCATGGATGCTATCAGCCTGTGGCACTGATGAGGTGTTATGGAAGACCAGGATGCTTCATTAGCGGCCTTCAGCAATTCTGCATTGTTTGGTCTCATGTCTCTCATCCTTCTCTTGGCAATGCCCCATAGATTCTCTATGGGGTCAGGTCAGGCGAGTTTGCTGGCCAATCAAGCACAGTACACTGTATACTTTTCAGAGGTCCAATATTGCTCTATTCTACAATCCTTGTCTTCTTGGTTCCATGTAATATTCTAATTTTCTGGGATTGTGGATTTGGGGTTTTCATGAGCTGTACGCCATGATCATCACAATTATAACAAATTAAGGCTTGACTTATCTCGCTTTGCATGTAATGCGACTGTCTCATATATCAGTTTCACCTTTTAATTTGCATTACTGAAATTAATGGACTTTTGCATGATATTCTAATTTTCCGAGTTTCACCTGTAGAAACTACCCTTGAAGTACTTCTCAAGATGTTATCATAGAGGCAAGGAACCTCGGAGGTTTTCTCATCCAAACTCCTCTCAATGCAGTAGATGGTAGCAGTATAATTATACCATGATGACAAGCTGTAGTAGGGCTGACTCACTTATTGAACAGCATGAACATGTGGGCAGGCCCTAGGTAGCTATATTGCCGGTTCAGAGGGAAAGCAGTTAGACGAGCATACTTTATTAATATCTCCATAGTAGGGAAGGACCTGGGTTTGGCGGCTTTGAAGAGGGGATGTTGGCAGTGGTTTAAGTATACTTGACCAAGGTGGAACAAATGTCTCTGGGCCTGTTTTTTTTGGGGGGGGGGAGCATCCACTGGCTAGGCAACAACTTGCTCTTTGCTCTCCTCAATAATGTCTAGGCCACATGGACAAGTGTGAAACAAACTGACTTCAAAACCGTCCAATCCGTATCATAATGGAACCCAGAATGGCTGCTGTCCTAGATTTTCTCTGTTCCAAAACTTCTTCCCTCCTTGCACCTACTCATGAAATACTTTGGTGTCTACTGCCATTACAATAATTTCTACTGGCTCCCACTGCCAGTAACTTCATGAAATAATGAATGCAATAAGGAATAATATATAAATGTATTATGAAAAAATGGTCCCTTCCTCTGGATTTGAGCATTCACCATTTGCTCTGCATGTACTTCTTATATTTCCATATTTGAAGACATTTTGGACTCCATTTGGACATCTGCACATATGGTTTTGCGTATTTTGTTACTGCATTTTGTAATTTTATATGGCCTTATGTTTATCCATGTTCACATGTGTGCTACCGATATGGCTGTCTACTATAATATTTGTTGATACTGTAGCTGGTTTTTCATTTTTTCATAATATATTTATATATTATTCCTTATTGCATTTATTATTTCTTTTGTCCATGGGTTTCTTGCCATTGTTTTTGCTTTTCCATTCCGTGGACCCTGTTTCCTCTCTAGTAACTTCATGAAGTCAACAGATAGAAGGTCCTGCTGCTGCTGTGAGGCCTTTGTCCCCCGAGGTTATCAAGAACTGGGCTGGGTTTATGCATGAGACAGCTGACCAGCCTTCCATGAAGACTAGCAGCAGTGATAAATGGGGCGGTGGGGGGACAAACATGAATTTTCACAAGTGTGTCAACTTCTCTGTCTAGTGATACAGGGAGAAGGAAGAGCTAAACTGAATGGCTAAGGAAGCTTCAAATCCTTGTACATGTTTGATCTATACAGCTGTGTACAGTTTTTAAAGAAATACTTTGTTATTCGAACTTTGCTTTGTTCCAGTAATGTAGGAGACAATAAGTGAGCAGGAGTCAGGAGTCCATAAAGAAATGCACAGACTGAACATCATTGGCAATATGGCTCTTTTAGAAATATGATGAAAAATTGCTGCTTTGAGAATATAGGCAATGTGCTACAGTGTGCTACAATGAGATACAGTCAGAAAAGCCCACTGCCACCTCACCCACAGCACACCTGGCGCATGCTGGCATGTCTCCTTATTAGCTCAAAATGTGTCTAACAAGGACATCTTGTGAAAAATAGGGAAACGAGCTATTTTCTGAGATGGTTATTATCAATAAAAGATTACAGTGCCACCTTTCTCTTGCTGAGTAAAATATCCATTGTTTAAGGCAAATAAGAAATGTAAAGGCTTCTTTGATGGAGTTGATGAAAAAGGTATTTTAAAGCAAATGTTATTTTCCAAATATTCTTTCATCATTCAGATTAGTACTCAACAAAGAAATGAAAAGAAAGGGGAAAACATTCTATCTAAATTTATGGGTCAAATACAGACGGGGTAAATATGCATATTGTACAACATAAGGCACAATCCAACCAGAAGCAATATTATCTTCCACTGATTTCACTGGGGGAAGAGTTAAACAGATGGAAGAACGTATGCTTATCAGAGTGGGAGAAGCCATAGCTCAACAGTAGAGCACATGACCTGCATGCAAACAGTCCCAGGTTCAATCCTCCTTGCACCTCCAGCTAAAATTCTCTAAGTAGCGGAGCAGGGAAACACCAATAATCAGAAAAGCAGCCTTGTATGCTCAGAAGAGATCCACATGCTCATGTGGGAAATTGATGTGCATCACATTTGCATCATGATGCTTTCATCTGCGCCTCAATGAACTGGTCTGTTCATCTACATCCCCATCACATGCAATGCACATGACTAGAGCTGGAGTTAGGCCATTAAGTATTCCTTTTCCCATCCAATAGAAGGCTGAGCCTTGACAAGAAGACATAATTTCCAGTTGATATGCCTCCTAGGGATGTACGAAGTGATTTGGGTGATTTGTAGATGGAACAAATCACCCCTGTGCTCAGTTGCGCAGATTTGGGTACAAAACAAATCACCCCAGATTAAGATCTGAAAATTTTGGAGATTTGAACCTCTATTTTGTGGCAAAAGTGGATGGAGTGGAGGTGCCCAATGGGTGGAATCTATGACCCAAATTTCAAAGAAATTGAGCAAAGAGGTGATTTTAAAGAATTTTTGAAGTTGGCATGTCTTTAAGCATTAACCCATAAGGAATAATGGGGATTTCAGCAGCTGCATAGCTCTACGTGGGGGCCACCAGGGTGGCCCAGAGCAGGTTGTGATGGGTGGTAGTGTCCAATGGTTTCAAGAAGCTACCACCCATATTTCAAAGAAACTGGGCAAAGGGTTTGTAGCCATGTCTTTTTGGCAGATTTGGGGCAGAAAACGGGTTTCTGGGGCAGAAGAGTGGTAGTGGCCCAATGGGTGCCTGCTACCACCCAGGTTTCAAATAAATTGGTGGAAGGGGTGCTCTGGGTTTTGTGGGAAAGCTCCTCCCACTACCATTGAGAGGCTGGCTCAGAGCAGCCCAAAAGGTGCCATTTCTAGGCCAGCTACGCCTCTCCCTGGATGCCTCTAGGAGCCAATGCACTGCCCCCTGCCATCCTCTTCCCCCTCCCACCACTACTTAGCAACTTGAATGCCACATCCCTCCAGTCACAGCATTTAAAGCTACAGAAGCATATTGGTGGATACTCGCTTTCCACTGTTTGTTTGAGGAATCTGTTGCTCCCTGCAATGGAAGGAATGTTAGATCCAGACAGTGACATCAGGAATGGTTTCTCCTGCAATCCATCACCATGGAATGTGGGGGGAAACATAGGACACAAATCATGGGCACAAATCATAGAGCGTGCCCCACAGCACTCATGTCTCTATTGCCCCCAGCCCCACCCCTGTCCTCCCATCCTTAGAATGGGGATACCTGCAATGTTGTTTCCAATGCAGGTTGCTTCCTCCCTCCCTCAGTGACGTTCCTCCCACCTTCTATGGAACTTCTACAATGCTGACTCTGGCCTGCTAGACTTCACAAATGTGCCACCTGCCCAATGTGCAACTGGCCCAAGGTCTTAATGTGCAATGTTGCCATTATGCAGGGGATCATCATGATGTGCTCATACACCTTGGGGCAGCACACTATTCCTTGCCAATTCTAGGAGCACAGAAATGTGGCACAGCAGGGATGTATTCTGCGGGTTTTATTTGGTGGGCAGGTGTGAAGAGATGGACATTTGGACCTCCGAGAGTGTGCAGTCACTACTGCACAACCAGTTCAGGAATGAGGGCACATTTGACTGGAATTCGCAGCCAATGGCACATAGGAGATTCCAGTGCACTGTGGCCTTGTGCAAGGAAAGACTCCAGCACCTGAAAAAGCAGTTAGAGGAGGTGACCACCCACAACAAGCTGTCAGGAGTGGAGCTGAGGACCATGTCCCACTACAACCAGCTGGTATCAGTCCTTCCTGGAGTGATGTTAGGCCTGAGGCCACCACTAGGACTGGGCACCCCATTCAAGATAAAAGGCAAAGGGCAAGCCAAATGGTGGCAATGGCAAATGCTTGGGGAGCAGCAGCCTCCTCCCCCAGGGATCTGTCCGGGCCACCACCCCTTTGTTTCTCCTGAACAAAGGTGGGGCCACATGGCTTCACAAGGCACCACTTTTCCGGGTAGGTAACATCTCCCAGAGAAACCATCGGCAAGTAATTTGCATTAGATCTGCCCCGGGCTACAGGAGCAGCTGCATGGTGGTGTCATGGGATAAAGTGTTCTGGCACCTTTTACCACCCACCCAGCAGCCCACCCACCACTAGCCCCAAATTCTCAGTTGCTGTACTGCATGTGTCCCCCATGACCCTGTTGCTATCTTGAAGTGCACCTTGTCATTCTGAGGTGTCAATAATTGTGCTTGCGCATGACCACATGGCTTGGAAGTTCCTGCAAAGGCAGTGATGCAAGTGGTGTGAGGAAGGGGTTAAAATACCTTTGCCCTGATGAAGGTAGCCATCAGGGCCAAAAAAACCCACAATCGCACTGGGCACGCCCCCTTGAAGATTGTGTCCAATGGCAGCCACTTTATTGGCACCCTGACGCCCTGGCCACAGTCTGGCGATGCAAGCAGTCCACAGCTTGCTAGGATTTGGCCTTGGTGGACCAGGAAGAGGGAGGGGCTCCTCTGCCCAGATGCTGGAGGTTGCCAGACTGCAGTTGGTGGATTGTCTGTGGGACGATTCCCTGCTTCGAGATTTAACCTTGGATTCTTCAGCCCACAGTTTCACACTATGTCTGAAGGCGACCTATGAAAGTATGTGGCGGGGCAAGGCAGGTTGTCAAATAAGCAATATAATATATGGCCTAGGAGCTGCAATTGGATTGACAGGCCACAAAGGACTGCCTTTTCTGTTGCCTCTACCAATCTCTTAATGAAAATAAAAAACTGAATTACATTCAACTTGATTCTTAGATCAGAACTCTGAGGAATCCTGCTCAATTCCCTCTTCTGAGTGAATGCTGAGCCATTAAGAATTGGTGTTTATGTTGTTGTTGCCCTCTGAGTTCAAATTCCTTTAGCGTATCCATCCTTGTGTTGTGTCTAATCATAACTCTTTTCCTTTTCCTGTGACAATATCATGTGGAACTGTATCAAATGCTTTATTAAAATCAAGATGTTGTATGTCCAATGTATGTTCTTTATCCACTAAGCTTGTTATCCGATCAGAACAAGAAATTAAGTTAGTTCAGCTTGATTTGTTGCCGACCTATTTACTTCTAGGCGCTTACCAATATCTGCTTTATTAATTGCTGTAGTCTTATATCTGGCACTGGAGTGAAACTTGGAAGTTCATAAAGCTTTTGTAAAAAAACCCCACCAAAAACCAGACAGGAAAATATAAGCAGTTTCAATACTAGAAATATGTATAAACATACAATTAGAGCCAAGTAAATTGTCTGTTTATCTAAACTGCAGCTGCCACTAATGGTAAAAATCTGCACTTATCCATTGAAGAATAATAGTTTTTTTTTTTAAAAAAAGGCACTGTTTCCTGTCCTAATATAAACTGCTTAATTTGAGGTTATCAGATTTGATTCATGACATAAAGCAGTGGATCATATGGATTTGTGTATAAATATTTATGGAAAATATCAGGAAAGTTAACCCTCTGCTGAAGGGAGCATCAAACCTATGTGGTCAGAACAGAGGTGTCTAGATGTCTTGTAAGCGACATCCTTCAGAGGAATATCACTGATTTCTGGGCAACAGAGCCTTTAGGAGAGATAGGGATGTGCAAACAGGTTTGATGTCTAACAGGTTTGACATCAAACCTGTTTGATTTGATGGTCCAATATCAAACCAACCCCCCTGGTTTAGTTCAAAACCCCTGTCTGTTCGCAGCAGGGGTGGGTTGTGAGTTGTTGTTTTTTAAGTCGCAACCCCCCTCTACCGAACCAAACTGTGGGGGGTATTCAGGAGTGCCCAAACCGAACATGCCTGGTCCAGTTTGAGTCCAGTTTGGACTCAAACCAAACCAGCCAATCAGGTTTTGTGCACACCCCTAAGGGTAGATGCATAGCTCAGTAGTAAAGCACATCATTTTTATGCAGATAGCCCCAGCCATCCCTATCTCTACTTAAAGGATATTTGGTAATGCCTCTGCCCAAGACCTGTAAAAGATCTAGACCTTTGCTAGACAATTTGATTGCACCTATGCATTGGGAGTGTTTCAATAATCTGATCCCAGTGGAGGCTAATGACAAGGGAAATACACAATGGATTGTGCACACACGCAGTGGGCAGCCTTCTCTGTTGGGTGGGCTCACCGCAATTTTCACTTTGGGCTCACAGGAACTTCAATGACTTAATTAACGTACTTCTTGTGGCTTGCTTGCAGTTCTCTCAGGGCACACTCGTGCGCTCTAGCAGACAGTTTGGGAATTACTGCTGTAGCTCATCAAGGCATTTTGTGGCTCTGTATGATATCTGGCAACATTCAGCTTGTAGTTATGCTTTCATCCTCATTTGGAACCAAGACATTATGGCTCCAGATGTGCAGTGACAAGGTGTGGTAATTGCTGCCTACTGAACTTATTGTTACTGCAAAGGCACAATTATTTGAGAGTGCTGGAAGCACCCACCTATTACCATAATTGGCAGATACTATATTAACCCCATGAAGGGTCTATTACATGTTATGCTCAGGAGTTCAAAGTATTTTAGTTTCTATACCTGTGGCTTGATTTTTTTAAAAGGGCTGGAAAAAACAAATAATATTTTCCAAACAATTCTATTTTATTTTAAAAAAGGACATTTTTTGGTGCAAAAAAGAAAAATCAAATGTTGGTAAACATAAAAGCATAAGACGTTTCGGTGGAACACACCATCCTCAGCGAAACAAAACAAATGAGCACAGATGAATAACTCCTCCATTCCCCAGCTGTTAAATTCCTTAGACGTGATATAATACTCTGTTCCATGACAGGCGGAGAGGTAATGAGTGTCGCGGGTGGGGGTGGGGGGAGAAGGGGAATCACCTAATTCTTGTCAGAGGCTAATAAACTTTATGGCATTGGTCAGCGTCTCCCGAGCATTAATGTCAGGTCTCAATTTCTCTATAAATAATGCTTCCTTGATTTTCCTTCCTTGTAGGTTCCTTTCAATCCCCAAAATAGATATTTTAGTAGGCACCATTTGGTCTTCATGCTTAAATCTTCAAATGCATTGACCAGGGTTTCATTCTCTATGCACAATGCCTCATACTGTATCTGCTAGATGTTATTCATATCTATCTTTCAATGATCTACCAGGTTCCCCAATATAGAATGAAGTGCAACCTAAACACTGAATTGTATATATTGTACCTTGCTTTCCACAGTTTCCTTCCCCCTGTTCACAGATTTCACAATCTTGTACATCACATCTCCTATCATACAAACTAGAGTTGACTAACAATTGTTTAAGTGTCATTGGAGCTGTGCAAACCACATTCACTTTAATTCCCCCTTTCCAAGATTCTCTCGGTTTGCCATGTAAATCTATCAGTAATGAGTGGTAGTCTTACTGATAGAGTAAGATCTTTCTTTTCTAGATAAGGAAGTTAAATTAAGAAATAATCATTTAGAGACCAGGTACAGAAAATCAGCCAAAAAGGACATTTTATTAAAGAATCAATCAGCACACCCCAAAATAGTGAAAATACAAACTATCAAAAATGTGATAAAGAGGGCAGAGGATGTCTCCACAGCTGAACATCAAAAGGAATCTAGAGAGAAAGCTGGAAATCTAATTAAGAAAAAAGGGTATGAATTGCCTGTTTCAAAGAGTTGGAAAAGAGTTAGATTCATTAAGGGTTTGCCTGTACTTAAAATACCATTCATTACTGATTGATTTACATGGCAATTGTGATTTAGAGAAGCTATTCAACAGGTGCAGCATCCCCAGTCACTTGCTGGAGATGGCCCTGATGAATGTCTGCCTGATGCATCTCAAAAAGGTGCTTCCCCCATATGCTATGTACTATAATAAATGTCCTGACAGAAAATCAAGATATATAGCAGTTTCACATATCATTCCCCTTTCTCTTTCTACCTTCAGGCTGCTAGCAATACAAGGGCTTGCTTGACCCTCAATCATTTACTACTACTACTGCTACTACTACTACTACTTATATTCCAATTTTCAGCACAGGTTTCCAAAGCGGTTTCCATAGAAAAATAAATCATAAATGTGAGATGGTTCCCCGTCCCCAAAGGTTCACAATCTAAAAGGAACCATAAGGTAGACACCAGCACACCCACTGGAGGGATGCTGTGCTGGGGCTGGACAGGGCCAGTTGCTCTCCTCCTGCTAAATATACGAGAATTGCCACTTTAATAGCTGCCTCTTTGCTCAGTTAGCAGGAGTGTGAATGGAGAGGGAGGCAAGATTGCTGGGATGGAATTCTTCCTTAATTTTTTTTCAGTAGCAGCCAGTGAGGCCAGTGCCAGGGCAGTGGTGAGAGGCACATTTAAGGATTATTAAGCACCTGCTTATTAAAGTTGCCTCTCGCCCCCCACCCCCAGTGCTGCCCTCACCAGCTGCTACTGCTCTGTTTAAAGACATCTCACTGCATGCCAGTTCTGAACAAAAGATGGGGAGGATTGCCTGGTTGCCCTAGAACATGCTGTCACATTTCCTCCCCTAGAACAGCAACAAATTCTTGTTTAGGGGTGGCGATTAATATGTTTGCAACTTATGCTCTGTCCCTTATTTGGCATAACTCTGAATGAATGAATTGTTGCCCCAGTTGCTCAATGTTTACTCCTATAATTCAGCTTGTAGTCAGAGACGCTACCTCAATTTGCTTTGCCCTTGCATATAATCAAAATAAATTTCATTACTATATCAATTGCCATTGAGTTTCACAGATCAGTTCGCAAAATAAATGGTAATGGCTATGCTATCTTTTCTATTTGCAGACATGCTAGTAATATATCACTTTTCAAGTTTGAATAAAGTTCCTCCTAAATGCTTGAAGGATCCAAATACTTGATCCAGTTGTCTCAAGTTTCTCTATATTGACTTTTACCAGCTTTGGCTGAGGTGTGAGCACTTAGTGTCAGCCTGGAAAGTTTCCTGGGACTGAAACTGCCTATTGTATCCAGTGCAGGTTATTTGAGGACCACAGCTATATAAGTGACATTTAGGGAACCCCTGTGCTTTATAGAGATGCATCAGGCAGAAATTCACCCAGGGCATCTCTAGCAAGTGATTGGGGAAGCTGCACCTGGGCATTTTCCAGATTACACGCTGCAACATACTTGCAATGTGTCCACTAAGTACCCCTCCGTATTCCCTGTGTTTCCACATCAGTGTCGCTGTGTTGTCAGCAGGGTGCCATTCCTATTTCCCATGCCTTTATTCAAATTTTAATGATGCATTTTTGCCCTACAATGTTGTAAATGCGCTTTAGGAAAGTAGCTGTATTTTTTGTTGTACGGAGCCTTGCCCTGCATTTTATGCTTTGTAGCATGTTGCAGTATGGACAGTTCTCCCACCACCACCCATGCTTGCTCCCCACTCCCCACCAACACGGGAAGGGAAACGGGCAGGGAGAAATCTCAGCTTTCCCCTCCTTTCCTCCCCACAGATCCCAAACCTCACACCTTCCTCCTCCTCCGCTTACTTCCAATATAACTTGAGCTTGTCAACACAGAAGGGGAAGGGAGAGCAGCCGAGCAGATTTCTGAATCCAACCCTTTCTCACTTTTTACTGAAGAGGAAGCCCATTGAACTAAATCCTTTACTTCTGTGCAATCCCATAGTCCTCATTGGAGGAGCGCTCCACTCCCCTCTGCCTCTTCCCTCCTATGTATTTACTTATTTCTCTGGGGGCATGCCAGTTCCTGTCTTTGCCCCTTCCTGGCTCACCACAGGATTCCCTTTTGCTCCTCACCCCCACAATAAGCATCATCTATCTTTAACCAAAGCTTTCTGGATGCTTTGGAGTGGGGCTTATTGAAGGAGCCAAAGACTACACTATTCTTCTGCTTCACCCAGATGCCTTCTAGAAGTAAACCCCAGGAACTCCCTTCCCTGTAAAGGGTGTGTGTGGGGGAATACAATCAAAATTATAATTAGCAAGGCCCATAACTCATGGAGCCCTTTCTCACAATCTGTTAGAAGGGCTTGAAGGGGTGAGGGGCCTTAAAAAGTTTACCTCCCCCACAGATGGGCAAATTGCCCACCCAGATGCTTACTGGATTCTGCCAGCAGCAAGTAGGTTTGGGGACCGGGAAGCTTCCAGACCTTCCATAATGCACTGCATGAGTGCACGTTGCATTATAGAGAGTGCTTTGATGCCAGCTGGGAGGCTGCTGGTGTGTGGGTGCCTCACAGAGCCGTGTGGCACTGACACACAATCAGTTAGCCCAGGCCAATGGCACGTTTGCGCCCTTAACCTGGGCTAACAGCCGGGTCTACCTTGCAGGTTTGTTGCCATGCTGCTGCCGGATGCTGCATGGCTCCCAGAGGTTCTCACACAGGCAAAATCAGGCTGGGCTTCCCTAGCCTGGTTTTGCCTGTGTGTGAGAACAGCCTCATGTTCTCTTGCCGGCAGAAATATTTCACAATCAAGAGGGCCTTTTACAGCTCTTGCTGCATTTAGGCTTCCAGGTGGCCAACTTTCTTCCTCTGCAGGAGTGCTGGCCCAGCCATGACAACATTTCATTACAGGATATTGCCAGGGAAGACAACCTGGTTGCCTCATGCATTTATAGCAACAGAATGCAGTTGTGTAACTTAACAATGCAGAAAAAGATGTTTAGCCCCAAATCAATGCATCATAAACAATGTTAATGAACACATGTCACACTTACCATATTGATGCTGCATATGTTTTCCAAGCTTCCTCTGTCACCTTGAGGAGGGAAACATCACTTGGGGGAGTTGAGAGATTTCTTTTCTTCAGAATGCAGCTGAGGAAAAAAGGATGCTATTTTGGCTCTGGGATGTTGTGCTGGAGATAGATGCCTGTTTGGAGAGAAAAAGTGCCCCAAGTCATTATTCAAAGAGAACACCCATTGGTTCCTACAGAACCTTTGTACAAATGATGGACGGTGGGTCTTGATCCACAGAGAGGATAATGCATCAATTGCTGTGAGATATGAGCCTATAAAGTTGCAGAGGATAGCAAGGTGAAGATGAGAGTGAAAAACCAAAGTGCCTCTTGATGTAACTCAAGATATTTCCTTGTGTGGTTACTTGATCAATAAAGAATAAAACTTGCATCAACATATGTTTATATTACATTATGACTGGCTTACATGGGCCAGTGGCTCTTCTCCCACTAAAGAGGAATGCTTATTACAAGCTGATGAAAATACTGATGCCCAAAATAGCCTTTTAAAAAAAGAAGCAACCCAAGTAGTCATACTGGAGGCCCTTCTCAGAAAGAGGGAAATCCCCATGGTCATTTTGGAACATTACGGCTGTATTTTTCACTGTGAAATGGCCATTTGAGTATTTGTGAATGCTCTAATAAGCATTCCCCACTGAAAGTGGAGCTCTTAAAACTTACTAAAACATTAATGGACCGGGTTCCTACATAGAGGCCAAGCATTCTGACTTCAGCTCAAGCTTTCTGATTTACACTAAATTACATCTGTAAGAGCCTGGAACAAGACATTATGGCAGCCATGGGATTGCTGCTGAAAAGTGCACCTTATTCCCTATGCATGTTTACTCAGAAGTAAGTCTCATTAAGTTCAGTGAAGCTTGCTAATTTACTCCTTTGGTCTTCTTCATGACCAATGAAGTAAAAAGAATACTAGTAAGCTTTCTTCAGATTTTTATATCAACTCTGTTAAATGTCAGATTTTTTTTTAAAAAACAACCCAATTCACATCCCTAGTAATAGTATAATGGAGCTTGACAGTGCTAAAATAACATTGGCTGGTATCCTGATTAATGAAGCACTGGTGTAGTGGAGAAGTTCCAGTACTTCTGAAAATTTAACAATGTCAGCCATTGTTAAAGCCTGAATAAAGAGAGATGTACATCTTACTTGAGTGTCCCTTTTCTGATACCCATGCACCTCCTGCATTGAGCAACGGGTTGAACTAGATTGACTACAAGGAAGCACTCCAACTCTTTGATTCTATGTCTTGGATTTTAAAAAATTGATATGAAAATGAATAGATTATTAAGTATTCTGATTCTCTTACAGTCTCAATATATCTGCATTTTGTTCTTTAGTGCCACTGCCAAATTCAAATAATGCACTTAATTTACATAGCTGTGAATAAAGAATTGAGCCTCTGAAAACTGGAGTTCAAAATAGTCTTAATTTGCACAGATAGAAGATTGGGACCCCCTTTAATTTTTTCATGTCAGAATTGTCTTGTTTCACCACTAACTATCAAATGTTGTGATGGGACATAACGTCCTGATAGTGGCCCATGTAGAGTGCTGGTGTATATAATATAATTAGCACCTCTACATGAGGACAGGACAGGCCTAGGCTTGCCAACTTTGACTCAAGCTATTCCTGGATATATATTTTTCCACAATATTATTGTGTCATTAAAATCTCCAGGGTTGCTTTCAGGTGTCACCTGGAGATTTATGCTGATTCCAAAAGAGACCTGAAGATTTGGCAACCTTTCCCAGGCCATGAGCCTGCCGGTGGCTGCATGATCTCCCAGAGATGTAAGGGCCACCACCTGGATGAACCAGCCCTATAGATTTCAAAGGAGTTCTTAAATGAAATTCATCTTTGGTTAATTCCCACTTCTCTGAAATTTCCAATTTTCCAATTTGTACTAAAAGATGGCCTGGGTAGAAGCCAGAAGAGTTAACTGTCTTATGTCTCTGCTAGTGCATATAGGTTCAAAGCACTAGATAACAGAAAAGCACTTCTGGCAAGAACAGATTTAGAGTATAACCCATCCATATTGGCAAGTTAGTTTCATTAAAAGGGAATGTAAAAATCAGCTAGACCAATTCTGTCATTAGGTCAAGTAGCTCATTTTAAACTCTCCCCATTATGTCTGTAGTACCCAAAAGGATATGGAGTTCATTATGAAGAGTGTGTTGAGCCCTGGGAAAGAAAGCAATAGATCAGAAAAATTACATGAGCTTTTAAAAAATGGTTTTCTGTTTGTTTTTTTATAATGTGAAACTTTACTGAAGAGACTCTAGAGCTTAATCACGCTTTTTGCTATAATCACAGTGAAAGAGGGTTACTATGGGCATGATCCCGGAGACTTAAGCATGTGCTGTACCTTAAGACAATATGCTTTGCTGGCTGACTTGAGAAACTTTCTTTTTGTGTCTTCTCAAACTAGAAACCAGAATAAACAAGAAAACCTCCCACTTGACACCCACTGCAGTTCAACTTCCTTGACTGTTTCTGTTTCTAGACGAGTTATTAACCATTTTTCCTCTAGCTGCCATCTAATGGCATAGCAGGGAAATGACTTGACTAGCAAGCCAGAGGTTGCCGGTTCAAAGCGCCGCTAGTATGTTTTCCAGACTATGGGAAACACCTATACCAGGCAGCAGTGATATAGGAAGATGCTGAAAAGCATCATCTCATACTGTGCGGGAGATGGCAATGGTAAACCCCTCCTGTATTCTACCAAAGACAACCACAGGGCTCTGTGAGTGCCAGGAGTCAACATCGACTCGATGGCACATTTTACCTTGACCTTGACTTAGGTTACGTTTGTTCAGTGGCTGAAGAGGCCAGTCCTAGAGCAGCAGGACTTGCCACAAGTTCTGGACCTGTTCATTATAGAAGGTTAAATCAATACAGACACACGGCTGCTTATAGCTACACTTCTTCTGGAGCTGTAGGAGACATTTCTTATCACATGTTTGTGTGCCAAAACAGAGACTGTGATGCCAGGTGTTATTATTGGCACAATCATTCTACTTGTTGACATCAATGACAATGTTTCTTAGATAATGGTTGCAAGCATCCTTATATTGGAATAATGGTCTCCCAGTCACTTACGACGGACTGCCTCACATTTCATAATAGGCCATTTGGTTGGTGACCAGTTTGTATCTTACACTTGTGTCCACGCAAACACAGATGCTTCTGTTTGACAAGTGCAAGGATGCTTGGTTGATTGGCAGTGCAGCATCCAGGCGTCATTTTGATTTTCCTAGACAGATGCCACTAACAGGGACATGCTAGTAGGTTTATATGTCACTTTGAATCATCCCTTCTAATCCTCATTCTCCCCATGGTTTGTTACCTTTCCCTTACCCTGACCATTCTCTCCCTCCATTGTCAAAAGTAGTGCCAATGGGGCAGGGCAGTTTTCAAAAACTAACATTTAGTGGTCACCCCTATAAGCCCATTCTGAATGAGCCCAGACCCCTTCAAGATTCTAGCCCAGTTGAAAACAAATCCATTTTTGGACCCAACCAGTGAGCCATATCATCTATTCCTTTTCTTGGACGTGCACTCTGCATACTCATGATGGCATCCCGGGCTGAAACCTAAGGCTTAAAGTTCCTGCAAGCCCTCCCTCACCTCAATGAAATCTGGAAAGGAAAAGAGGAGATGCAGCAGGGAGGGTTTGCAATACGCATTGTTGGTGGGAAGGTCATAGGCCCCATCATGCTTCCGATAACACAGCAGCGGAGAGTAGGAAAGACAGCCAGGGAGTTATTCGCACATGGCTTGATGCTTGGGGGTAAATGTTGAGTGAAACCACTTCGAACTACACTTGCAGCATTGAGGCAAGCAGCCCCTCCCCATTGCTCTTGGATTTTGTTTTGAAACTAGTTCACATGGGATGCTCGATGTTTTCCTTCTAGCCAATTGGTGGAAGGGGGGGGGAGTGAGAGCTTCCTTAAGAGCAATATCTGCATTTCTAAAAAGAACACCCCTCTTATCATGCTAATGATTATACATCAGTGCTTCTCCCTATTTCCTCTTGCATTTTCAGAAAAAGTAGCACCAGCATTTTAATAATCTGGAAATATGCCGAGATAAGCTAGAATTCACATCACAAAGCCCAATTTGTGTGTGGAGTGGGTCCAAGAACCACGAAGGGACTTCGGGGTAAGTTTGGCTAGTATGTGAATGCACACACTCTCCTCTGAAGTAGGCTTGTGCATTTTGATTTGGGTACAAAACGTTTTGTGCCCGAAAATGGCAATTTTGGAGGTTTTGTAACCAAAACAAAATCAAGAATTAAAAAACAGAGATTTTTGTTTCCAAATTGTAATGACTGTGTTTCGGACAGAATGCTTTGTTCTTCAGAAAAGCATTGCAATTCAAATTGACTTCTCTGACTCTCTCCACTCCAGCTGAGGCACTGAGTGATTAGCAGAAGATAAGATAGGCAAAAAGATATGCAAAAAATGCTCATGAATGGTTTACTTAAGTATGTGTTGTATTCATTGTATTGACTGAAATGCAAACTGACCTTGCAAAGGGATTTGGAAGACAGCATTTTGAGACAGAAATACTCAAATATGACCCCTGCTAACTTGGCAAAGAGGCACCTTTTAATGTGGTGATTCTCTTTATTGAGCAGGGGGAGAGTAACTGGCCCTGTCCAGCCCCAGCACAGTACTTCCAGTGACTGTTGCTGGTGTCTATCTTGTTTTTTTTTTTAAGATTGTGAGCCCTTTGGGGACAGGGTTCCATCTTATTTATTTATTATTGCTCTGTGTAAACTGCCCTGAGCCATTTCTGGAAGGACGGTATAGAAATCGAATGAACGAATGAATGAATGAATGAATATCTTTGAGAGCTCAATGCAATTCTAAAGCTCTTGCTAAAAGCCATGGTAGAAATTGTGTGGAGAAGCTTTTCGAGAAGCTGGTTAGGAAAGTTCTGAAATTACACAGGTTTTTCTTTCCAAAGGTTTAGAAAGAATCTCTTGACTTGTTCAGGGCTCTTTTGAAGAGCTATTTTGTTTTTCTTCTGATTTTTATGAGTTATAGTGGTGTCTAAGTTTGGTTCCCCAAGTTGAGCAGTCTAACGTAATTTAAACTTGGTGGGACATGATGTCTAAGCCAGAGGTTCACAACTTTTGCCATTGCAGGAACAGATCATCCACAAGTGACTACAGGAGACAAAAGGAGGAGGTGGGGAATACCCCTGTCAATCTATTGACATCCCCAGGAATCTTAGTTGCTTCTCTTTTTCTTGTAACCATGATCCATGGTTTTGCACTTTCTTAAATGCAGTGAGGATAAATCTCAACAATTCTGAACAGTAGGCTGATTTGTTTGGGCTACGGCTCACTCCACTTCAGTTAAATGAACATTTGATGCTGTTCCATAGTACCAAGGCAGTCATTGGTCTATCTTGCTATCTCAAATGACCTGTGGTCACTGTTCCATGGAGAGAGAGTGTTTTTATTGAAAGATTGCTTGAATCCACAAATGGGTTGTGCTGCTGTGCTAGTGCCACAGGGACAGGCTCCTTCCCGCTGCAAAATTCTCAAATATATGTGACAAAAAATTAAGTGTCGTTGTTGTTCATCATTCTCTTCACTCTTTCAACTTGTTTATGTGGGGCTTCAGGGGCAAAACAGTGGGTTGGGTGGCAGTGCCCCAAGGGTGGTGCACCCAGATTCCAAATAGGGCAAAGGGCTGATTTCTTAGGAATTTTTGAGGTTTATGTGTCTTTAAGGTTTTTCCCCACAGGAAATAATGGAGGTTCCAGCAGCCCCATAACTCCACCTGGGGAGCACTGGGATGGCCCGAAGCGAGTGGTGGTGTAGTGCACAGAGGGTGCCAACCACGCCCCTGGACTGCTAACCCATTGGAGTACTGGGCTTTGTTGTTTCTGAGGTGCTGAGTTTAGATTCTCTGGTAGCAAATGAGATTTTTAATGAAAAACCATGAATCCACTCTCATATGCTACTAGAGAATCTACTCTCAGCACAAAACCCTGAACTTCATGGGTTGGCAACCCATGTGGGTGGTTGGCACCCTATGTGCACTACACTGCCACTTGCTCTAGGCCACCCCAGTGCCTCTCAAGTGGAGTTATGGGACTGCAGAAACCTCCATTATATCCTTCAAGGAAAATCTGAAAGACACGTAACTTCATTAATTCTTTAAAAATCAGCCCTTTGCCAAATTTTTCTGAAAAAAATGTGATAGCTTCCTTGTACCAACTGGGCACTACCACCAACCACACTCCACTCTGGGCCACCCCTCCACCCCTCCCACGTGAAGCTATACTTTTCCTGAAACCTCCATCATACCCTATGGGGAAAAACTGAAAGACGCGCAAATTTCAAAAATTCACCAAAAATCAGCATTTTGTCCAATTCCTTTGAAATTTTTGTGGTAGCTTCCACTCATTGGGCACTATAACCCCCACCCACTCTTTTTAACATGTAGCCCATTTTTTAATCTGAATTAATTCAGATTCGGATTAATTTGGATACAAAACAAAACTGAGGTGATTCGGAAGACTTAATTTCGGACAAAATACAAAATGGGGTTGATTCAGATTTGGTACAAACTGAAAAAGAAAAAAGACAAAACATAGAGCCCTACTCTGAAGGAGATTCAGGGTAGAAGCCCTGTGTGTAAAGCCTCCTGGTAAGCACAGGAGGAAGGAAGGATTCTTTTTGCATCTGACACTATCCTATTTCTGCACCACCAGGAAGTTTTTTACACCCGGTTTTTAGTTTGCATCTCCTCCATAATGGAGGTGTGCATTCACTTATAGGGCAAATTTACACCAAAGTCCCCATCACACACAATTTAGGTTTTTTCACCAGACATTAAAGTGTAGCCCAGTTTATATATAGGGTTAAAAAATCCACTTTTTGCTTCGGTTTTTTTGGGGGGCAGTGTGCAGTAAAGCTTTGCAGAAAACCCACAGTAAAGCCAGCTGTCTGGGAAAGCTCCAGGAGAAAATGAGTGAGTTGGGAGCTGTATCCCAGGTGAGGAGGAGATCACACATGAAACATTTCCTGTAAGGGAGTCTGGCCTTTACAGCTTCTCTGTGGTTGGAGGAATATCCTCTGGGTCTATTGTGGCTCTAGAACAGGGCTGCTCAACTTTGACCCTCTTGCAGATGTTGGCCTACAACTCCCATAATCCCTGGCTATTGGCCACTGTGTCTGGGGATTATGGGAGTTGCAGTCCAAAAACAGCTGGGGGGGCCTAAGTTGAGCAGGCCTTCTCTAGACACACATCAGCAGAGATCAAGATTTACAGCTGGATCAACAGAGGACCAGAAAAAGACCTCTTTCCCCTTGACCCCTGTTCCTCCTTTTGCTGTCACCACTGGGAGAGAAAGAAAGAGAGTTGGCAGCCGCTTATTCCATCTGTCTAGTAGACCCCATTCCAAACAACCACAATTGCTGCTACAGCTTCTTGTCCTTGCAGCTGCTACTTGGGCAAGGGCCTATAACAGGTGGTGGGCTGCCACAGGTTGCTGCATTTGGGGGTAACCCTGAAGAGGCAATGCCAAAAGGAAATCTCGCCCAAGGGTCACATGAATGAGATGGCACCAACATATTTATTTATTTCATTTCATTTATTCAATTTATTTATTTATTCGATTTATTGCCGACTTCTGTTGGAGAGGTTTTGTGAAAATATTATTGGCTGACGTACTATCATTGGCTGACATACTAAAATATTATTGGGGTTTATTAGCCTAGTAACACTGCTTGCAAACAAGGTGTGCAACTGTGCAAATTGCATAAATGGTGATACCCAAGAGGAACCCATCATTTCCAATGGGCTTCCTCTTGCATGATGTCATTTGCACAGTTTTTTTAATATTTGTGCCATTTGTACAACTTGCATGCACACAACATTACTGAGCCTTGCACGGTAAGTGCATTGTCACATCCCTGGTGAGAGCAGCATTATCTAGTTCAGTTTGACTGTCCTAGTGAAACCTGGGAAGCCAGGCAATCCAGGGAATGTTTGGCAATTTCTTAGGCAATCTAAGACATACTTTTGTTCACAGAAGAAATTCCATTTGCACAAGAAGGAACAGGTGATTTTTCACCAGTCTCATCTTCTCCTGGAGCACCCCCTTTGCACTGACCCCAGGCTATTTTATTTTATGTTGTTAGCTGCCTTGAGCATTTTAATACAAAGCTGAAAGATGGGATAAGAATATTTATAACTAAATAAAATAAGTGATAACTCAAAGTAATTTTGATTTAGGGATTAATACCAAGATGGTCTTCAGCTGGCCTGCTCTTGGTCTTCAGCTGGGCTGCTCTATATATAAAGTCTCCCTAGCTGCTTTTGACGAATGCCTTCCCTTAGAGATTCTCTGTCTGCATCTTCTCTTCTATTTATACAAATTCTGCACAGGGCACTTTTCAAGATTTGCTGCTATTTTCCCCCATATCATTTCCCCACATATAATTGCACTAACAGTTATTGTGGGCATGTTAAATCATTGTTTTAACTGCGAACAAAATAAATGCTTTTGTTCACAGAAGAAATTCCATTTGCACAAGAAGGAACGGGTGATTTTCACCGATATCCTCTTTCTCCTGGAGGCCCCCCACCCCAATTGGCTCCTGTGTATTTTATTTTATGTTGTTAGCTGCCTTGAACATTTTAATACAAAGTTGAAAGATGGGATATAAATATTTATAAAAACTAAATAAAATAAGTGACAAAGTAATTTTGATTTAGGGATTAATACTGAGATGTATGAAATGCTGGCTTTTCTTTCCTTCATTCCTAACTTCCTGTAATTTATCCCTTGCTTATGTTAGAGGTATATGCAAGGTTTACATAAGTTAGAGGAATATTCAAGCTTCAATTCTCATTCACCTATCACCCATGCCTAGTTTTGTTTCTTTGTTCTACAGCTGCATCCTTTATTTCAATCATTTCTGAAGCTGTATTTATAGATTGTTTTCCATATGTACAGGAAATAGCTGACAGCACTGTGCATTTCTGCAGCATAACAGAAAAGTGCATTTCCCTGCAGATAAACATCTCTCAAAACATAATTAGGATCACAGTCATTAATACAGTAGATTTAGTGAGAAACAAAAACAAACAAACTCTTATCTGCCGAGGACGACAGGAACTGGAGCAGACAGAGTTGTGATGATGCAAGAGATTTTGTCTAATCTCAATGATGTGTTATGGAAAAAATAATAAATAAATAAATAGCACTCAGGAATATAGAATGTGTGAAGGGAAGTAGCTAAGGACTAGTGGTTTGCACGAAACGATTTTTGTCTTTCAATTTGTATTCAAATTGAAATACCCCCATTCAATTTTAGTCCAAATTTGACTCCCCAAAACACACCTGTTTCATTTTGTACCTGAATTTTTCCGAATCCCAATCTGAATTGATTTGGATTTAAAAAAAAAAAAAAAAAGGATCCCTGGGTGAAAAGACTTGGGGGGGGCGGGCGGTGGTAGTGCCCAATGGGTGGAAGCTACCACCCAAATTTCAAAGGAATTCAACAAAGGGCTGATATTTTGTGATTTTTTGAAGTTTACACATCTTTAAGATTTTTCCCATAGGGAATAATGGAGATTCAAGCAAATTTATCGCTTCACATTGGGGGGAAAGGGGTGGCCCAGAGTGGAGTGTGGTGGGTGGTAGTGCCCAATGGGGCAAGGAAGCTACCACAATTATTTCAAAGAAATTAGGCAAAGGGCTGATTTTTAAAGAATTAATGAAGTTGATGCATCTTTAAGATTTTTCCCCATAGGGAATAATGCAGACTTCAGCAGCCCCATAACTCCACTTTGGGGGGCACTGGGATGGCCCAGAGCGAATGATGGTGAAGTGCACATAGTGTGCCAACCACCCCCATGGGTTGCTAACCCCCATGGTACTAACCCTCATGGGTTGCTAACCCCCATGGTTGCTACCCCCATGGGGTACTGGGTTATGTTGTTTCTGAGGTGTTCAGTGTAGATTCTCTGGTAATGTATGAGATTTTCAGTGACAAACAAGAATCCACTTGGGGGTTCCGGCAGCCCCATAACTGCACTTGAGGGGCACCGGCGTGGCCCAGAGCGAATGGTGGTGTAGTGCACATAGAGTGCAAACCACCCTGATACGCACAAGCCCGTGGGGTACAGGGTTTCGTGTTATGAGTCTACCGGAACCCCCATGGTTTCATTTTCTATGGGGAAAATCTGAAGACGTGTAAACTTCAACAGTTCCTAAAAAATCAGCCCTTTGCCCAATTCCTTTGGAATCTGGGTGGTGGCAGGCACCTAATGAGGAACTACCACCCAACCCACTCTTCTGCCCCTGAAGCCCCCTTTCTGCCCCAAATCTTCCCAAAAAAACATAACTGCACACATCAACAACAACAGCAGAGCTTTAAACAGATGCAGCAGATGAGGCCCTAGGGCCAACAACATTGCCCTGCCCTCCCTCCCCCAAGCATTTTCCGTCCACAAGCAACAGAGACACAGCTACATCTGTGTCACCCAGCCATAAAATTGGGTTAGGTAAGGAACAACAACAGCAACAACAACAACATTCTGCCAGTGAAATAGCGAGGTTTGGTCTACCTCCCACCTACACAAACAGAAGAGTGATGATCATTGATGATGACAAGAATAGCACACAATTTTTGGTGCATTTTTGACATTTCTGCAGCAGATTGGATCCTGTGGTACCACACAACCTATTTGATGCAAGCAATCTAGTTTGAATAAAAATGATGATGATGCTAGAAGTCACAATGTGACCCAATCTTCATTGCAAAGAAGAAGTACACACACACACACAGAGAGAGAGAGAGAGAGAGAGAGCCAGGAAGGATGCCCATCCATGAGGTCCCCAAAATACAGCACAACAAATCATCCAAGGCATTTGAATTGCATAATATTTATACATTGTAACTAGGAAACAGATACAAGGGAACAGATAGGGAGCAGTAAGGGAACAGAGACACAAGCAGATACAAACAATATAACTAGTTCCCAGAATAGATACAATTAACTAATACAACAATAGTGACTAGGGAAGATCATAAAATAGGCTGCTGAGCAGAGAACATCAGTTATGGGTCAGAGCCCAGGCTTCTGTTTTTTAAAAGTGCCTCCCCCCTCCCCCCCCCAAATCTTTGGAATGGGGAAAAAGATAGAATTGCTTTTTAAAACCACAAGACCACTACCCTTAACCACCTACTACTAGCTAATGGGGATCCCTCGCACACAGAACCCCTGTTTAAACTTCTTCTAAACAACACACAACTTTTTAGATCCAATTGCAACCCAAAACAATGTTTCCTGTTTTTTCCAAACAAGAAAAAACAACAACTCAAGAACACACAGCAATTCCAGAGGGGGGGGTGCGTGCGTGTGAAAATGGGGTACACTCACTTAGTCTAGGACTTCACCTTTGTCCACTTCTGTGGTCTGGTCTGAGTCTCCTCTTCTTCTTCAATCTTCTTCTTGACATCTCCTTCTCTTTCTTCAGTCTTCAGATTTGGGGGGCTGGGACAAAAGCCTGGAAAATCTGGGGGGAAAGGGGGTGGCTGGCCAGGTGGCCTGTGGCCACAGGGGCTGGGGCTGCTGGTGGCTGCTGGCACAGACAGGCAGTTATTCTCAGTCTCAACGGAGTGAAAAAAAATTTTTTCTCAGGATTCAACACAAAAATTAAAAAAGCAATGCAGCAGAGATTTTTTTTTAAAAAAAAATCTATTCCCAGGTTGGTAGCCAAACCAGCCACTAGCCAGCAGGGGCAGGCAGACAGGCTGGGTAGGCAGGCTGGGCTCAGGCTGGCAAGACTGAAGGCAACAGGCATAGGGGGCAAAAATGGCATGGCATGGTGGCAACTGAAAGCCAAACAAAGTTCTCTCTCTCTCTCCCTCCCTCTCTCCTCCTATGAGTATCAGGCAGGCAGAATGGTGCTGCTGCCTCTTTAAATCTGAATGAATGACTATATGAATGAATGAGTATGCCCTCCTTGAACACCCTCCCTCCCACCTTTGCCCCTTCTTCGACCCTTCCTCTGGCCAATGTGGGGTCAGTCAGGAGTGGCAAGAGCAAAAGGAGCCAATCAGGAACAAGGACACAATTGTCAGCAGATCAGCCCATGCGTTCGTTCACTGCTCTGAACGCGGGAAATTCAAATAGACGTCAAACACAAAATGGAGACTACAGTGAGATCGCCACAAAATGGAGGTCCAAAACAACAAAACATTTGTAGCTAAAACAGGGACGATTCATTTTGTATACAAAACTTTCAGACTTGGCCATCAAGTGTTTTGTTTTGGCTACAAAACATCCAAAACGGCCTGTTTCGGATACAAAACGTTTTGTACCTGAAACGTTTCGCACATCCCTACTAAGGACTGTGTTACAATCTTCATTCAAAACAAAATAGCTTTCAGTGAAATCCACAGCCTAATCCATCTGAAGAATCTGGACTAAATCTAAAACTGATTTTAGACTCCTGGCTTTATGTTTAAAGAGCCTGACTGCCGCCCAATCAAGCAGAACTATGTACATATGAACAAATGAAACTATTAGATTATTTTACTTTGTTACTTTCATGTAACTATTGAAGCCTGGGAACTTGTGAGTGATCATGCTGAATGCAGCCCACCAGCCATGTACAATGACCCACCAAATATTCAATACTTCTCTTGTTTTTGCTGCCTTCCTGGGACTTGTAAAATGGAAGGGTGGGTTGGGGGTGCTATGGTTGATAGGCTAGATTTTGTTTGGTTTTGCAGACCTAGGACTGCATACAGTGCACAGAATGCTATTTCAAGTTTAATTTTTTTGGTTTCAGGAGTGGTGCTGAAAACATTTCCAAAAACCTCAGTTCAATTGAAAAGGAATCCATCCATGTCTTATTCCTGTTTGATGCCATTTTTCTACCAGCTGTTACTGCTTCAGTACTGTCTTTACTCCCACTTCTTTCTGATTCTTGGATTAGTCACATGAGATATCCCAACCAATCAGGACTCACAGACTGAACATGTTGTCTCTATGCTATGAGAGCCAGTGCAATATAATAGTTAGAGCAGTGGACTTGAACTATGGAGAACCGGCTTCCAGTCTTTGCTTTTGTGGAGGAATCACTTTTGTGTGTGACCCTTGTTACGGTTTAGTGGCTGTAAGGTAAAGTGTGCCGTTGAGTCGGTGTCAACTCCTGGCGACCACAGAGCCCTGTCGTTGTCTTTGGTAGAATACAGGAGAGGTTTACCATTGCCTTCTCTCATGCAGTATGAGATGATGCCTTTCAGCATCTTCCTATATCACCGCTGCCCAATGTAGGTGTTTCCCATAGTCAGGGAACACCCAAAATAGGTGTTTCCCATAGTCTGGGAAACATACCAGCAGGGATTCAAACCAGCAACCTTTGGCTTGCTAGTCAAGTCATTTCCCGCTGTGCCATTAGGTGGCTGACATTCTAACAAAACACTGATGCTCCCAGAGATGCACTGGTGCTAAGGATAAGTTCCAGGTGTGTGTGTGTGTGTGTGTGTGTGTGTATGTGATTAATTTCAACAACTTACCCTTCCCCAAAATCCTCTGTGTTGCTTAAAAATATATCCCGGAGGGCTGCGTGATCCTCAGGGACCATCAGGTTCTGCATTGACCAGGGCTCCATATACTGCTGCTCCTTGTGGCAAGTCTGCAGCAGTCCTAGAGCTTTACCCTGGCACTGTCTAGTCAGAACAGTCATTGTTTCTTTTTCTAAACAGAAGGAGCATAAGAACTTCCTGACATGAAATCAGCCTTGCTTAGTATCAAGGTCTCTTGCTTTTGGTGCATTGTTCTATTGATCTGTCTGCTTCGTTTAACCAGTGGTGTGTTTCTGACCTTCAGCTCCTGGTTTGTCCCTGGCTCCTGATTGTCTGCTTGGCTTGATCTCTGGCATGCTGTTGACCTTTGGCTATCAATTTTGATCCCTGAGCCCTGACTTGTTGCCTGGCTTTTCTGGACCCAACTTCTAGCTTTGTGCTACCTACTGGCTGCTGCCCATGACTTAGTCCTAACAGGGACATATTTGGGGTGGCACAGTGGGCTTTCGAGGGAAGGGACATAATTGACATCTTCCTTTGTGAGTGCTGATGCTGAGTGAGTCGATCCTGTCTGCAGCACCAGTGCATCTTGTGCAGTACTAGAGCGTCATTAGTTAGGATGTTGGCCATAGGATGTTGGTCTGAGAATATACATGTATCTGATTTGTTTATGTATACTTTACATGGAAGCAACATCTAATGGTAGGCCAGGTAATGACCACTGCTGTGCAGCATGGTTGCTAAGGAGGAGATGGAGGTGTAGCTGCCACTGAAAGATGGTTTGTGGTAGTGATTGATTGGTGTCTTGGCCAAAATTCTGTACGGTCCCATTGGCCTAAGCTGAAAACCAATGGGCTGAAGATGAGATAGATGGACACCATAACCAGATTCATGGTCCAGCTAGAGTTCTGAGGGTCAAAGCATATAAAGGGCACCACAAGCAAAGAAAGGCAGATCTGTGGGACTCATTAGCATGCTTGGTATTATTAAAAAGTGGGAGGAAGTCCCACACTGTCACTCACCACATGCCCTTCCACTCATAGTTATGATGAGGCTTGTCTGAAGAAGGAAGAAGGGTGGATTGACTCTTGCAATCATGGATGTGCCTGCCATCACGGGGAGGGCTTTCCCCTCTCAGACAAGCCCTGTTGAAACAATGAGGAGTGGGGCATATGGGTGATTGATGCAGCAGGGGTGGGACATCCTACCTCTTCACCCCACCATAAACAATTACAGTGCGGCTTTTGTATAACACCTTAATCAAGCTGCTGTGGGACAAAGAAGAAGAAGAAAGCTTTCTTTAGGTGGCAAATGGGAGAGTTGCCAGATGAAGGCAACAGCCAAATGACTGGTCAGGAAATGGGATTTCCTGGGGAGCTGAAAAACTGCTTGATGGTATTGCCTGAGCCTTCCTCCAAGAATAAGCTATTTACTTGCAGTAGGATATCTGGAACTTGTAATCAGGAAGGGCTGGCAAGAGACAAGAGTTCATGAAGACTTCAGGGGTCTTCAGGGACTACAGAGCCGGCCTTCAGCAACGCAGAAGCTAGAGTTTGGCTTGGAACTCTGAAAGTTGCAAGTTCCAGAGCAATGCACAAGGCCAAAGTCAGCACATCAGCTGCAATGGGGCTTGTATTCTTAAAGGTACAGAAGAGCAATTCATCCACCAATTGTAAATTGCCACCACTCAGGTGGATCTGGAAAGGGGACTTATAGGACTGTTAGGGGGATGATCTAAACCTGGCTTCCCCAACCTGCAGCCCTCCAGATGTTGCTGGGATGCTGGGAGCTGTAGTTCAGCAACATATGGAGGGCCACAGGCTGGGGAAGCCTGATCTAAACCCTTATTGATACATGTAACATTAAATACCACTAACCTCAGAAATATCTATTTAAATGACATTTAACATAAAATAAGAGCTTCATTTAATTTTAAACTTGCACAGTCTTCTGATTGGTTGTACCACTTCCAAAGCCTACACCACCTATTGGACAAAGAATTGTGAGTTTTCAAAAGAGTTTTTAGTATCCTGTACACAGGTGGGCAGCTGTGACATGTGTAGTAGGAAGTGTGGATCCTGGACAGGGTATTCTCACATGTAGGTTTAAAAGGCAGGGTTTCCTCTTTAGGTTCTTGGTGATCTTAGCCCACTCTGTCAGCCTAA